>NC_060149.1:560129061-561379061 GCF_021461385.2 Schistocerca piceifrons
ATAAAAGAGATCTGTTACACACTTATTGCCACTCGACGTTGATTTTTTCCTACGTGAGTTTGATATAAGTTGCGAGCGAGCATAATCAGGCATTTATTTGTTTATTCATTTTATAATCTTTTTAGTCTGTTATCTATACACAAGAACAGACCGACTGTTGCATATGAATTACCATGAACAGCAAAGATAATATTTTAACATAATTTCTAATGCATTAGTATAACTAAGCATTATGACACTTAGCGGAAAATAGCTACATAGAATATCTGAACAAAAACAATAGTGACAGTAATAATAATAATAATAATAATTTTAAAATCATTAAAAAACTGCCTTTTTCAAGTGTTTGGCTGCAGAATTTACAAATTCGTAATGAATAAGTAAGTCGTCACGTGCAGAAAGTGGTGTTTTCGCTTGCACTACATAAAACAATAACCTCGCAATTCTGTCGGACGTCACCTCCTCACCAATAATTATTTTATATTCATTAAACTAACTCTTAAGTAAATTCGGCCATGAAATCGTAATGAAGAGGGAGCTCGTTTGTTTAAACGACAGTCCCCGAAAGCTTTCTGAGTCATAAATTTCTGCCCCCTACATGACGAGTGAAAATTGATGGTTGTCTTCACTATTACTGTTTCCAACAAGCATGTTCAGAGAGGAGTTAAAATAATTTAGAGGCGTGTTGATTTATTTTTAATCGTCCATTACAATCGGTATAAGTGTGTGACGAAGAAGGAAGGAAGATTAGGGTTTAACGTCCATTCGACATCGAATTTATTTGACATAGAGCACAATCTCGGAATGTCTCAAGGATGGGGATGGAAATCGGTCGTGCACTTTAAAAGGAGCGATTTAGGGAAATTACGAAGAACTTAATTCTGGATGGCCGCACATGGATCTGAAACGTCGTCCTCCTGAAACCCAGTCCAGTGTGCGAACCACTGCGCTACCTCGCTGTGTGTGTGACGAAGAGATTCAGGGATCGCACATGGTATTTCATGTAAGAAGGTCGACGTTCTTTTAGTTGTTATATTTTAAATACAGACAGAGGAATGATCCATGAACAGTCTTTTTCTCGCAATAAATTCATTAGTCGAATTAGGACGGGATGGAGAAATACGAGGACAATTTGATAAGTGAGACAAAAAGGTAGTAAACAACTGATTTCTCGTCGTTATCTTCATCCAAAGATTTACGGTTGTGACAGTCAGTTTTCTATTTGTCATTACCTTGTGGTACCAAACTTTGCAAAATAATCGACACAAAAAATGCTGGAAACTTTGATTAAACATAACCAAATGATGTGCTGAAACATTTTTCCGGATGCAAAAAGAGAGGAAAAAAGTGACTGTAGTGGTACCCATTACACACATAACTTTTTCATTTCGAGGTTGTATATACTGTACTTATTCACTTGAATTTCCTACAGTTTCAGCAACCGAATCCGTGTTCACTCGGAGGTCTGGCATTTCAAAATGATGATTTTTTTTATAGCTGCATTGTTTTGACCTCAATTGGGTGGAATACACACCCTATCTCAATGCCCTTTTATCTGTTCCGTAAATTCTGTATTACAGTGCTTCCTAGATCTACTTGTTCTGCGTCATCCTGGAGGCTTTCATGACAATTTCTAAGAGATTCTGTTACCGTCCATACCGCTCATATGTGTTTCTTCTCTATCTTCCGTACCAATTAATCGAGAAGTAAATGATGTTCACTGAGTTATCTCTCCATCACCAAACTTTTGTTCTTTCATTTCTCGCAGAAGCTGCTACAACGACCTACTCCGATGTCAATCAAAATTTAAATACCTGTAGCATTTGGTTTAAACTTTCTTCGTAACCATTGCTAATATCAACCTTATCAACGATGACGTCGTTAAACAATATTAACCGTATTTCACATAAATTTAAGACAGTTATCACCGCGTGGCCGCTACGGTCGCAGGTTCGAATCCTGCCTCGGGCATGGATGTGTGTGATGTCCTTTGGTTAGTTAGGTTTAAGTAGTTCTAAGTTCTAGGGGACTGATGACCTCAGAAGTTAAGTCCCATAGTTCTCAGAACCATTTGAACCATTTTTTTGACAGTTATCAAATAGCTCGCTTCACTGTACGATATACTCGTCGTCAGTTGCTATACATCAACCCAGGAGTTTTCTATCCACCATCTGAGAGTGTATTATGCACAGGTTCATAATGAACATCGTCAAAACAGCTTCTAGTTTTTCAAATAGTGTTCACTGTAAATACGAAACATTCCGTATGATAACACAATAGGTGTGAGAAGTGAAAAGGGTCGAGACAACGGTGAAGGAATTTTGATGCAACTCCGATTATTTATCTCCATATTCTCGTTTATTAGAAACTTACATTGATGATAATTTTGAGGGACCGTAGAACTACCTGGAGACACCGGAAGGTTTCAGACAGAACATGTAACGGTAAGATAGAGATTCCGAACCTTTAACTGAAAATCAACTTACAGGAACATACGTGGACCATATTTCATAGGCTATGGAATGCAGGTTAAAACATCAAAAAAATTGTAGAATCTTTGATAATTAAGGAGCTGGAATTGGATAATTTTAAAGAATAAGTGGCTGTTGAGAGTTTAAAAGGTAAGAAGGAAGAAAGGAAAATTGGGGCTTAATGCCTAGTCCACTACGGGGTCACTGTAGACGGAACACCAGCTCAGATTATTATGTTAAGGATTAGGACAGATATCAGCCGTGTCCTTTCCAATGGATTATCTCGGCATTTGCCTGGAGCGATATAGGGAACTCACGGAAGACCTATATCGAGATGGCCGGAGGCAGATTTGTACCGCCGTCCTTCCAAATATGAGTCCATTGTGCTAAACACTTCGCCACCTAGCTCGGGCAAAGGGTAAAAAATACAACAGAAGGGGAATGGCTAGCTTTGAGAGATGAAATAGTGAATAGTGCAAAGAAACACTTCAGAAAATGCACTTAATCGACGAAGGGAGAAGCATAAAAATACAGCAAATGCACCAGGTGAAAGGAAGTACAGATATCTGAAACGTTACACTACGGAACGTAGAAAATTGCAAAGCAGGAGTGGTTGGAGGAGAAATCCCAAGCGGTAGAAGCACGAGGAAGATATCTGCCACATGCAGGAAAATTAAATATACCATGGTAAAAAAGAACTGTGTGAATATGAAGGGCTCAAATGTCATGCAAGTACGAAACAAACACGGGAAGGCCAGAATTTTGAAGCAATGTATAGAAACTCTGCTTAAAGTTAAATAAAATTTGAATACAGTATTACGTGAACAGAGGAGTGGGTACATGAAGATCAAATGGGAGATACGATACTGCAAGAAGAATGTGACAGAGCACTGATAGGCTGAAGGCTAAACAACGTACTTCACGATTATTTAGATCTGTGAGAGAACCAACAAAGACAAAATTTTTACATCTTGTGCGCAAGATGTATGAGAGATGCAAAACACCTTACAGTTCAAGAAGAATGTAATAATTTCACTTCTAGATAAGAAATGTTCTGAGAGGTGTGAATATTACAGAAAACATGAATGTTAAGTTATAACACGAGTTGACTACACAGACTGGAACGACTGACCGAAATCATCCCGGTGGAAAACCAATGTGAGTTCGGGAGAAAAGTAGAACCACGCTAGACAATACTGACGCTACAGAGGTTCTCAAAAGATAGATATAAATAAGGCAAACCGAAATTTATAACAGTTGTGGTATTATGGAATGCTCCTGATAACATTCACTGGAAGACTGAGAAATTCACGCTGTAATAGGACTATAATACAGGGAGGAAAAGGTTTTCTAAAACTTGTAATAAATCAAACATCAGTTAAAGAAGTCAGAGGAGGAAAGAAGAAACATGATTGTAGCCTGTACTCCATGTTAGTCATTCTACACATCAAGCAAACAGTAGAGAAAACCAGTGAGATATTTGAAATGGACTTAAAGTTCAGAGTGAAGAAATAAAAACATGAGGTTTGCCAGTGACATTGTGGGTCTAGTAAAGACAACTAAAGATTTGGAAGATGGGTTAATCTGAACTGATAGTGTCTTTAATAGTGGTTATAAGAAAAAAAGAGAAAGGGCAAAAAATAAGTAATGGAATCTTGTGGAATTAAACAAGCTGATCCTGAGAGAATTAGTTTCGAGCAAAATATACTGAAAGTAGTAGACAAGCGTTGCTATTTGTAAAGCAAAATAACTGATGTTGGCAAAAGTAAAGAGAGTGTAAAATGCATGCCCGTGAGAGGAAGAGAGGGAGAGAGAGAGAGAAGAAACAAGCGAATATCTAATGTAAATTGCAGGTCGTTTCTAAAGTATATGTCTAGAGTGTAGTCTTGTACGGAAGTGAAACGTCGTCGATAAACAGCAGAGACAAGAAGAGAATATAGGCTTTTGAAATGTAGTGCCACTTTGTTGATGATTACGTGGGCGCATCTGGGAAGTAATGATGAGGTGCTGAGTCAAATTATGGGTTAAAGGAATTAATATCACAATTTGACTACAAGAAGCAGCTGTTTGATGAAAACCATCCTGAAGAGTCAATGTGTAGTAAACTGAGTTCAAATTTTTCAAATGGCTGTAAGCACTATGGGACTTAACATCTGAGGTCATCAGTCCCCTAGACTTAGAACTACTTAAACCTAACTAACCTAAGGACATCACACACATTCATGCCCGAGGCAGGATTCGAACCTGCGACCGTAGCAGCAGTGCGGTTCCGGACTGAAGTGCCTACAACCGCTCGGCCACAGTGGACGACGAGTACATTGGGAAATGAAAGAATATGTTGTAGGGGAAAAATTGTAGAGGAAGAGGAAGTTTTGACTAGAGTTGCACAAGACAGTCTAGAGACAGTTGTCCAAACCAGTCTTCAGACTAAAAATGAGAACGACAGGACAACCAATTATGTACTGTTCCTTTTTCACATTTATCTTATATTTAGGACACGCTACGGTTTACAGTTGCGACAGTCCTCTTTCTTTATATTTACAGACAGCCTACTGGGCCTTCGTGGCTATGGCGTCACATTCTACAACCTTACATAATTATATTGCTGCGACGTAGTCTTTGCGAAACAATCTGAGATACAAATTAAAAGACAATATAACAATGAATAGACTCAGTTTAATTTTTTAAAGTGTTGATTTGTATTTAAGACCCCACTCTCAAGGCCTACATTTCCGCTTTTAGGTGTATATCTACTCCACCTCTGTCGATACGTTTTACAAAAGTGCAACAAATTTTAAGTTTTGTGAGACAAGAGTCCCAGGTAAAAATTACTTTATTAATTGATGCAAATGAAAATTTGTAATGATTAATTTCTCAACTAACGAATTTTTAACGTATACGACAATGAAAATCAGCGATATTCGTATTTATACTTTACAAATGTTTACATTTTATAAGTGGTACAAGACTCAAGCACCTGTTCAGAACTTCATATTTACTTGAAGTTAATGCAGATTTTTATTTTATTTACATTAAATTATTAATGCATACTCAAGCGTTATGAATTTGTGTTGCTGCAATGAAGGAAAGCAGATCGTCCTATACCAAGTAGGAGACTAAACTTTTTTTATGTGATGAAATTATAATTATCATTATTAATTTACACACATCAAAAAAGTTTTGAATCACCCCAGATCCAAGAACTCCTGAAGACAGACGTTGAATGTGAACATTAACTGTTCAGAGATGTCACTAAACCCGACCAAAGATTTAAACAACCATGCATGAGGGGGTCCGACAGCCGATCAGTTGCAGTCATTCCACCAGGAAGGAGGTACACGGCTCGTGTCGTCTGTATGTCAACCATGCCTAGACGGTTAATACCACGATTTGATCGCGTCCGCATTGTTACTTCGTGCCAGGAAGAGCTCTCAACAAGGGAAGTCTCCAGGCGTCTCGGAGTGTACCAAAGCGATGTTGTTCGGACATGGAGGACATACAGAGAGACAGGAACTGTCGATGACTTGCCTCACTCAGGCCTCCTAAGGGCTACTACTGCAGTGGATAACAGCTACCTACGGATTATGGCTCGGAGGAACCCTGACAGCAATGCCACCATGTCGAATAATGCTTTTCGCGCAGCCACACGACGTCGTGTTACGACTCAAACTCTGCGCAATAGGCTGCATGATGCTCAACTTCACTCCCGACGTCCACGGCGAAGTGCGTCTTTGCAGCCACGACACCATACAGCGCGGTACAGATGGGCCAACAACATACCGGATAGACTGCTCAGGACTGGCATCACGTTTCTTCACTGATGAGTGTCACATAAGCCTTCAACCAGATAATCGCAGGAGACGTGTTTGGAGGCAACCCGATCAGGATGAACGCCTTAGACACACTGTCCAGCCAGAGCAGCAGGGTGGACGTTCCCTGCTGTTTTGGGGTGGCATTATGTGGGGCCCACGTACGCCGCTGGTGGTCATGGAAGGTACCGTAACGGCTGTAGGATTCGTGAATGCCATCCTCTGACTGACAGCGCAATCGTATCGGCAGCATATTGGCGAGGCATTGGCCTTCATGGACGACAATTCGCGCCCCCTTCGTGCACATCCTGTGAATGGCTTCCTTCAGGATAACGACTTTGCTTGACTAGAGTGGCCAGCATGTTCTCCACACATGAACCCTGTCGAACATGCCTGGGATAGATTGGAAAGGGCTGTTTTTCGATGACCTGACCCACCAACAACACTGAGGTACCTACGGCGAATGGCCGTTGAGGAGTGGGACAATCTGGACCAAAAGTGCGTTGACGAACTTGTGGGTAGTATGCCACGACGAATACAGCCATGCACCAATGCAAGAGGACGGGATGCTGGGTATCATAAGTACCGGAGTTCACAGCATTCTGGAAGGTCTCGCTGTATGGTGGTACAACATGCAATGTGTGGTTTTCATGAGCAATAAAAAGGGAGGGAATGATGTTTATGTTGATTTGTATTTCAATTTTCTGTACAGGTTCCGGAACTCTTGGAACCGAAGTGATGCAGAACTTTTTTTGACTTGTGTATATAACATTTATTCAAGTTAACGAGTGATCATCTATTGAAAGAAGAAACAAAGGAGGTGAACAATAACTCGATTACTTTATCAATAAGCCGTAGGTGCCATTATTGCGTAACAGAGTGAATGCATATAAACCACGAATAGCAGTCAGTGGGAATCTATACCGTTCCCCTCCAAAAATCAGTTCCAGTTCCTTCAAAGTTGATGACAGATTCTTGTATGCCTTTTCTAGTACTGCCCACACAAACCCGGCACTATTCAATACTATTCATTTATATATACTTATCTATTTATTAATTAGGTAAGCCAGGGAAGAGGCGTTAATCACTATTCATTTATTTATACTTATCTATTTATTAATTAGGTAAGCCAGGGAAGACGCGTTAGTCATTAAATGAATGGCAGACACTTTCAGCAGTGTGAGTGATAGAATTATCATCAGCGAAGAAGCATTCCGCTACTGGCAACAGTGGCAGCACCACTCAGTGTGCATGTTCTTCTAAAGTGGACACATAGAAACACACCACTAACCTTTCGTTTCAGTGTGACAGTAGAATATCACCAGCCTAAAGCGTTAGACAACCTTCATCATGTATCAGAGTTGAAAGAAAACAGTCGGCATTGTACTTTTCCCAAATATTCCCCATACGTTACAATGTCCTAATATAATGAACAGTGTATAACCACACTCGTCCTCTCACTTTATATGCTGCAATTGGTCGGTAGTCCAGGTCTTCCTCTTTTGGTGCGCATGAACCTACTTTTCATATTCTCTTCGATTGGCTACAGAAGCTGTATCTTGCTACTGCACGGTCTTCCATGACAGTTTGCTGTAATGACGAAATTAAAGATCATAATTTCGTGAGACCACAGTCTTTCTATCGTGGTACATTTAAAGTAAAAGGCAGAAGACAACCTAGGAATAGGGCGTTTTCTTTGCCTAAACGTATTCGTAGATAGTCATATAGAAGAGTTACCCAAGTAATAAATGCATCAGTTTCGTAGTCCAGCTAACTATGTAACTGAATTATGTCGCACGGAAATGATCTGTCGCAGTTTATTCAATTCGTATAGTCATAGTGAGCCCGTAGGCCAACAAGCTGCCGACGTAGACAATCTTTCTATGAATATGAGATACCAGTACAAGTGTAGAACACATTACCGTAATCATTAACGGCTATATTCAATACTTGCAATATTTTCAAGTATGTAGCTTGACAGTAGCTTATTGCATTTGTATTTCTAATAATGGAAGATGACTGAGCCCGTTTCTTTACACTGTACTTCGGAACATAATTTCATAGCAACTTTTCCTTTCTCAGCACAGAACCGAACTGTTGTTAAAGACAGCTTTAGCCAAGTACAAAGAAATTTGAATTTCATCATTCTTGAGTGAGTTAGATCGTGGCTTTATGTTTCTCCGTATATATTTACCATATCCGAAGGAGTGATTCCGGAAATGGCCTTGCTGGTGATACTGCACCACAACAGCTTTTCCTTGCCGCGCTATTGGCGAACGATCGTGTTCTTCCAGCAGGATATCAGTCAAGTTTTTTCCGCAGCCAAGCTTGCTTCGTTAATTATACGTTGCCACACACTCTCCGTTCACCATCTCGGCTCTTCCGTACCAGGTGGCTATACTGCCTGAAGCTTGGGTCTTTGACCACCAGTGTAGAATTTGCTACCAGAACATTAAGTCTGCTGACGTATCTTACCACAAACTTACATAAACACATACGCTACAGCTGACCGTTACATTCTTAACTACTACGCGTTATAAGAGACGAACGTACACTAACGTCAGAAGCATATGATTACTATAGAATCTCGACAGCCGGAGTTCTATTTTTAATCTAGAGTTTCACAAACAATATAATGTGCCTTCGAAAACCGAAAAACGTTTGTATAAATCGTCTTGCAATATTTCCTCTTTTGATGCTCTCAAAGATTTCTCGCTTATTAAGTAAAGTCGTTAGCGCTAACAACCTTCCATTCCTTGTTTATGTAAGTTCAAGTCGCTTAATTTCACTTCACGCTTTCTTCAGTTTTCGTAGTTAACTTTCAGTTTCCTTTGTGCGACTAGTGAGTCCCAACAATTTACTGGTTAATCCACGTTCGCCTCACGCAACTTTTTCCGAAAGCTTCTCCTTTCGGTTTTCCCATTTGTTTCAGCTCATTTAATATCATCTTTATGACCTTTTACGTACTGAAAAAGTTCGTCATGAAAACAGTCAGTACAAATTTATTGTGTAGGCGTGAAAGAGTCCTCACTTGTTTTTCCGAGGGATCTATACGTATGAGATGCGGTACCGGACTGATGTTCAGTAGATATTATTTCAATATGGACAACAATTAATCAGTTTTCTGATCAGTACATCCACATCTCTAACTTGCGATGAAATTAGCTATGGTTTTCGAGCGATTTTTATCTATCATATCCTGCCATCAATAAAATAAAGCATCGGTTGGTTTTTGAACATTATTTGTATTGTTGTCAAGAACGCTCGGATTTTTGGTACTACTATCGCGGTTTCTAAACACAGATCTTCCCTGTTCCGAGTCGTAGGGTAGTGTTGGCAACAATACCCGGAGATTTAGGGTCCTTCTGCTTGTCGATAAAGGTGTTTTTCCTTCTCACAATCAGTGCGACACTTCTTAATGATGTGAACCGTGTCAGTTTAAGAATAGATCTCTTTACATGACGTAATTTAATTTTTAAAAGTAACTGTAAAATTACTGGTTTACGTCTAAAATTCATCTGTTGAGCAGAAGAATTTTTCATTCAGATATTCCTTTAACTTTTTTTTAATGCTGGTTAGCAATCTGTCAGACTTTTGATGCCATTTGGCAAGAGACCAAATATTTGTGTGGCAGCATAATTCATCCTTTTGTGTGGCAAAATTATATTTAACCCACATTGCTCATGCCTCTTAATTCGGATGGGTTATGGGTAACAAATTTTGTAAGTGAATATTTAGACTATGAAGTTGCAGTGAATATCCCTAGTTCGTTAAATAAATGTCTGCAAGATGATCTTGGGTGGACTCCAGTTATTATTCAGAGTACACGCTTTTTTGCTATAAATACCTTTTTCCTTAGTGATGAATAATTCCAAAACATGATACCATAGGAAAACAGTAAATGAAAACAGACATAGTTAGCTAATGAAGCTTAAATAGTATGCTAATGTTTGTCGTCAAAATTTGCAGTAACCGTAATAGTGTAAGTAGCTAAACTCAAACCTTTAAGCTGATCATCAATGTGTTATGTGTTTTTTTTTTTCAGTTCAATCTTTCATCAACGCAAACCACAAATATCTGGGATATGCTGACTTAGCTGCCTTAGCTCTGTTCAATGCCTATATTTATTAAAAGTGTTATGCCATTTACCGTACTGAACTCTATACACTGATTTTTATCAAAATTTAAAGAGAGTACATTGGCTGAGAACCACTTACTACTTTTCTGGAAGATATTATTTACAGTTTCCTCAGCTATTTCTTGACAGTTGGGTGTGACTGCTATACTTGTACCACAAGCAAGGAGAACTAGCTTTGCATCTTGGTGAAAACATAGTGATAAGTCTTTGATATATTTTAATGACAATAGGGTACAAAACCTGAGCCCTATGGAACCCCGTTCTTGATACCTCCCTAGTTTGAAGAAACTACTGATTTTTGTGCGTCATGTGAACTTTTACTCAACATTCTGCACTCTTCCAGTTAAATGAAAATTGAACCGTTTGTACACTGTCCCACTCATACCTCAATATTTTAGCTCATCTAGAAGAACTCCGTGATTTACACAATCAAAACTCTTTGAGAGATCACAAATAATCACACTGTGTGATGTTAAGTTATTCAGAGCATTTAATATTTGATCAATGAAAACATATATTCTGTTGAAATACCTTCCTGTGAACCAAACTGGCGTTTTGTTGGTACCTTATTTTTACAAATATGTGAAGCTACTCTTCAATACAGTACTTTTCCAAGAATTTTCCCTAAAGCTGATAGAAGAGATGCTGGCTCAAATTGTTGGCATCAGACCTATCCGCCTTTTCATGTAATGGCTTAACTGTAGTGTATTTTCATGTACCAGGAAAAGTGCCTTGTTTCACTCAGCTGTGACATATGTGGCTGAGAATCTTGGTTCAAATGGTTCAAATGGCTCTGAGCACTATGGGACTCAACTGCTGAGGTCATTAGTCCCCTAGAACTTAGAACTAGTTAAACCTAATTAACCTAAGGACATCACAGACATCCATGCCCGAGGCAGGATGCGAACCTGCGACCGTAGCGGTCTTGCGGTTCCAGACTGCAGCGCCTTTAACCGCACGGCCACTATGGCCGGCGGCTGAGAATGTTACTTATCTGTTGGGACAGACATTTAGTACTCTGTTGGAAATGTCACCAATTCCATGCCGGCTTTTACTTTTGAGTGAGTTTACAATGCTCCTAATTTCAGAAGGAGAGGTGGGCAGATTTCCAATTTTATCAGACTGCATTTTTGCTATCGAAAATCCTAGCACTGTCGTGGAAACCCTTTTACATGACGAGAAAATTACGGTGTGCTATTTACCACATCAATCGTGATCGGACCCTTTTTCTTCGGGAAAAGGTGGGATACTGCTTTTCAGACTGTCAGCGTGGCGGGTGTGAGGTACAGCGATATATTACAGAATCGCATCGTTGCTACTATGGCTGATAAACACCTGTTGGAAGCTACTACTTTTATGCAGGATGACGCTCCACCCCTTGCTGCTACACTTGTGGATGATCTCTTGCGCTCGTCGTTTGGTGAGGATCGCGTGCTGAGCCGCCACTTCATGCTTTGCCTTACAGGTTCCATGACCCCAATCCCTATGATTACTGGTTGTGGGGTTACCTGAGGGTCGAGGATATCGCTATTTTCCGATCTCATTACGGTTGCTAAAAGACAATATCCGACGACAGTTTCTCATCATACCTACTGATATACAGTGTTGTTCACAACATTGTCGCTCGACTACAGATGTTTTTGATGAAAGATGAGCGACATGTTCAGCATCTGTTATATTAACATCATCTTTGGTAAAAGTTAGTTGCTGTGCTAATTATTAATTTTATATCAAGTAAATCCCACCTGTCGCTCATTTTGTGCACTTCTCTTGTTTCAGAAATGCCCCAAGTGATTTCAAGGATTTGCATCAGTTTTCACCTCCCTCTACCTACATTATTCCGTAAAGTATTGAGTTTTCAAATGTTAACGGTCTTTTAGGTCATCCTGTATTTGACTGTTTCATGCTCATTACCCTTTCTGGTTAATAAATGTATCTCCCTTATCCGGTTACTAGTTATTTTTGACCGTTTAGTAACCCAAGATTTTTTACATGATTTATCACAGTTATATTTCAGACGTATCTGTAACTGAGTTATATTTAAAATCAATATGAGGTACTCGGTGCACTAAATCCCAGCGAAAATGCTGCAAGTATGCCCTAAAACTTGCACTTACTAAACCTTCAATTGAACGCACTATTTTGGAGGATTATTTTGCGTTACTGTATAGAGCCACGTCATGTACTTTAACAAGCTGTGCATCGTGATCAGAAAGACCATTCTTAACAGGGTCAATGCTCATTTGATTAAATTTATCTTGGTCTATGAAAATATTACTTATCGGTGTGCTTCTTTCCTGTACCACCCGAGTAGGAAAATTAGTAATTGATGTCAAATTAAAAGAGCGCAGTAATATTTCAAGGTCATTCTTCCCATCAGGCTCTTAGAGAAAATATACATTGAAATCCTCACATATAATAATTTGTGTCCCTCTTTCTGAAAGATAACACAACAAAGAACTTAAGCTTTTTAGAAATGGCTGAAAAATTCCGATTGGGGAAGCTGCGAACATTGTTCAGTTTGAGCTCATATCGCACAGGCTTCCATATGTTGATCTACTCAAAAATTTTTAGGTTTTAAATTTTTTCACCCAATGATAGCATTTAACTACAGCAGCTCCTTCTTTCTCCCCCTTGTCTCTACTTACGTGTGGTACATTTACCTTTTCCGTATCTGTGGCTACATGACGTTCAGACCAGTATAGTATATCTATTACATCCTCAGTCTCTAGATCTTACAGACAAACAAGACACATACCTACTTTGTTTTTTAATTCCCAAATTTTCTGCTGCAGTATACTAACATAATTTATCACTGTACTTTAACGGGAATCTTCTGATATTTTAACATCTGTCGTACCTGCCTGTCTCAGCTTATGATCTTAATTCTTTTCAGTGGTGAACCACTGGACACCGATCTCAGCCTAAAAAAAGGTACTCCGATGAGTTGCAGTCCCCCCCCCCCCCCCTCCTTTCAGAATTTTGCTATCAACCCAGCCAATTTAACATTGAGGTGCCGATCATGTGTAGAAAAATCCCATGTACTAACAGCATCAACAGGAGCCAAATCCATGTCTGATCGAGCAGCCACACGAGGCATCCGATCTGTCTCCGTACTGATCCTCCTTACAGAGTTGTTTAACTGGGACCGATCATACCGCACGACAACGGACAACAACCAAACATCTTCATGGTTCACTGCAGAAGCTATTTTTAGCAGCTCATTCTCAGTATTGTAGCCCTGAGCCCTATCAATACTGTTTCCAGCTACATTCACTATGACAACATGATCCTTACTTGTAAAGCCCTTGCGCAAACAGCCTACATTCTCTACTACTTGGCTAAGACGTGCTCTCGGCTTCAAAGCGTTAGAGACCTGGTACCTCCCACCAAATATTTCCTACAAAATCTAACCAACATCTCCTCCATGGATACTTCCTACCAACAGAACTTTCCTCCTTTTATTTACTTTTTTGAATTAACTGAAATAACAAGGCAAATATATTTATTCTGCCAATGATGAAACTAACACATACTGTTCTCTTTCTCTGGTACCTGTTTCCTGCTACAACCCCCAAATTGCTTTCGTCCTTCTCCCTTCTTAACCGCACTTCTCCCTACAACTATCCAGTTCAGTCCTACGTACTCTAATCTTCCCTTCCTGTTCAGCTATTTTCCTTTCCCTTGAACACAATTTGCTATACCATCGAACAGCCTCATTTACTTTTCCAATTCCAATCCACTATATTCCCTCCAAGGAAACCATCTTTCACAACACCTGCATAGAATCCCAGTACTAACTTCCCCGCGGAAACTGAAACACTTCGCACTTACTGTTGCTTACAATTTTATTTACGAAATTTAGTTAAATTATAACGATAATATTCTGTTAAGTACCTATTACAGGAGACGTTAAAGTTATGTAGGACACACAAATGTATGTTTGTTAATATAGTACGGTAATGCGTTTAAAACTGTGGTAAAACTCTAAACTCGAACACCCGAAAAATTTGGCCTAAAATCACGGAAGTGCGATGCAGAATTTACGATTTTTTAAAAGAAACAAAAGGTAGAACTTTAAACATTCAGTTACTCGAGTAGATAGGGCTGTTTACAATTAATAATTACACAGACGTCTTAAGTTCGTGTAAGCCGACGTGTGGAATATGCGCAATCCCGTCCTTAACAAATGTCTTTTTTCTCGAAAAATACGTTTCAAAAAGTGAAATCTTCAATAGACAGGTTAGAGAACGCGCTTCTTTATGGTGTCATACTAACTTAATTAATAGCTGTACAAAATTAACTAGTTGTCTTTACTAGCTCAATATTCCAGCCTCTTCCGTCTGGTTCAGGGCTGCCAATATTTGCTAAGTGGAAGAGTTGTGTCTCAGTCGTATATATATATATATATATATATATATATATATATATATATATATATATGTCCGTGTGCATGCGCGCGCGCGTGTGTGTGTGTGTGTGTGTGTGTGTGCATAGAGTTTCGTCATATTTGTGTTATACGACGATGCGTGAAGGGAGATGGTGAAACACGTTGCCGGCACGTAACATAAGTTCTCGAATTGCACCAAGGGGGCCTACGGGTTTCACATCCCTGTCCCATGGCGGGTCACCGTCAACAGTATCATGTGCTCTTACTTCAGGAGACACTAAGGAGAGATTTTGAATTTAATCCAGCACAGTACTGCAAAGGCTGGTGAGAAAGGTATTACATCACCACATCACATGCCCTTGCTCGCGACAACTTGTGATGAAAATTTCTTCCATTTCCAGAAGTCGAACCGACCACCTACGAGTCAAACTCAACCGCGCAGACTTACAGTAACAACCTCACTGTCAAATATGAGTCAAAATTTCACGATGAGTAATCGCGAGGCAAGAATCGGCATTTACGAGCTTCCTTTGACTAATAGACGTGACAATGAATCATACTCTTCCTTTATTCTAACGTTCTTTCTTTAGCCAAGGATAGATCTTCACATTTTTGTAGCGGTGAATGCTGCGACATCGTCATAATTTATTACGAGTTTATGAATGTTTACTCTCTCAATGAAATCACAGTTTCGGTACACCATTAATAGTTTCGATTATCATTGTAATCATCTTGAGAACATGTTAATCCCACGCTAGTATGTTAAATCTTTTTTGGATGTTGAACAATATGCGACGTCAAAACTGAACTCGGATCAGTAATTAACTGTAATAATTGCAGTCATGGGGGATGAATAAAAGTTTCTTAAACAGAATAAAATAATGGTAGAGTTCTGCATCGCGACACACTGTCGTGCTTTACGTCGATCATTACTTCTGACGTCACAGTTCACAAGATACTACGATTTAATTAATGTCTGACTTAACTAGGTATAAAACTCCAAAGTATCTCCGGAGCACTGCACTTCATCACTCCACTTCGCAGCTTCTTCTAGCATATGGCCGATAAACTGAAGGCACTCTGTTGGTAGTTCCTGACGTTCGAATCGACCCCAATTCCTGATATCTCTAGGCATGATTCATTACATTTTAGCGTAATGGTTGTCACAGGGAAACGTAATGGAATTGAACAATCCAAGAAATTTAAGCTCCTTTTTCTTTCAGATGCGCGTTGTCTATATTTCTTTGTTTATGGCAATTTCAATGACTCGTTAATTAGTGTGTGTTTTTTCCTCGAGAATTTTTAGACTGGAGTGAAATCTTGGGAATCCACTGATTCACACTAACGTAACGTTCCTTAGCAGTGTCGAGTCATCCTTGGAAGTAAATAGGTCCAGTGAAAACAAAATTCTAATTTAAACTTTCATTTCGTTTCTCTTTCCCATTATTACTTCATTTAAATTAATTGTAAATTATGAATTAATTAAATTTCAAGTTGCACGGTAGAAACCGCAACTAAATTAAGTGGGGAGAATACAGTGAATAGTTTTTCAGATTTTCCGTAGCTTCTTTAGCAGTATGGCTCATGTCGAACCGCTAACAAGCTGCCGGCGAGTCACGTAATCTCGGAACGAGTTTGGAGTACATCGACATTTTTCCCGCTGACCTTGAAGGGCCAATTAACATCAATTGGACCCATATGCTGTAATCAGGTAATTCGTATACAATTACTGGACTTGGTACGGCAGTTCAAAGGAGAATGCCGGCTGATATTGGATCCAATCCATGTGATCTACGCCACCCAAAAATGACGGCTCCGAAATTGTTTCTTGTGGCGAAGCAGCGGCAATAAGCGGTACAATTTTCGAAGCAGAGCTGTGGACACTGGCTTTCGAAAGGAAAACAGAAAAAATTTCGAAATCGACCTTATATGAATTCTTCTTCTTAATACTGTAGAATACAGTTAATGACGTGTATCATATGACAAGAGAAATATTCCGTATCCACTTGGTGTTACTGGGGAAATATATACAGCTAATAACAGTTCGTTTGTATAGTGTAGTGCACGTTAATATAGCACAGAACATTCCAAGAAGCGGAATGAAATTATTCTGCAGGGAGAAAGTTCCATGCAGTCGACGAACTCTAAGAAGAAAGAACAATATCGCTGGGTCGACGTTAGGAAAACTCTTGTCAGAAGGGCCCTGTTTTTAATAAACTCTCGCAGGATCATTTACATTATTATAACGGTAACTTGAATTTTCCGGCACGTAACTCTGAAGAGAAGATTGGTGTATTATTTCTTTTTAAGTGCCTGTATGGGAACCAGTGACATTAAACGAGGGCGTGAATACTTTTAAAAGTACTTTTTTCCCGAAGTAAGGTAACTGAAAGTTAATGAACGGGAGAAATTTTAAATGAGTGAACTGTTTACGCAAGCAAGTGGTAATTTATTAAAAAATTTATACAAGCAACAGTAATTCATTAAGGAATACGAAGTTAGGAGAAAAATTAAAAGTTATTGCCTGTTTGGAAAACCTGGGAGCAACTCACGGGATAAGGCGTTTTGCCGTTGGCAGACGGATAACACTTTTACTGTGAGGACAAGGGGAAATCGCCAATATTCCATTTTCACTATTTTGTGTGTTAGTTTCGGATAAATCTCTCATCATCTACTATCTGCCTACTCATATCTGTCCAGAGTACAAGTTTGAAGTTTGTTCTGTTCATTGCAAGCTTGTTGAACATTTTCATCAAAAAGTCGTACTTTTTAACATGTTGCATGTGACAAACATAGCGAAGAGGTGTTCGCTGTCAAGGTAATTCCGTTTATAGACATCGTAAAACAGGACACTACTTGGAAAGACTGTTTGGAGATTGTAAGTGCTTTTCTTTCTTCTTTTTCTACTATTAGAGACGTGATTTGCGAAAATCGCTGTGATTCGTACGAAGACGTGTATAAATTATCGCCTATTGGCTATTTCTGACAGGTATTGTTAAAAATTTATTCAAGAAGAATATCGACACAATCAGAAACATAGAAAAATATTTTCATTATAATATAACTTTTTTCATATACGTGGTCATGAAGATTAAAATGATTACGGTCTGTAAACAGCATATGAGGTATATTGTGATGACTCAGAGAGTAAGGAAGCTATTAACCCATTAATGTGCAGTTTTCTTCAGACTGGAGTGAGCCTCAAAAGCCATCATGATTTGGTTGAAAGAAACTGATTCTCTTCCTCAGCTGTTGCTTTATTTTAAATGTGGAATTACATCGCACATTTTACCAGTTTAGACATATTGGCCATTTCCAAGTTTAACAAGGTGATACATAAAATAAAATAAAAACTACGGGAAATGGATCAAAAACACAATTCAGACCGCTAACTTGGATCGTGACGTATTGACAAGGTCATAATTTGCAAGAAAGTTTAACATATAATTTGAATAACAGTTTCTTACATGACCTTCATATCCAATATAATGCCTTAGCGGAGTGAATGTAATGTCAGAAGGATATTCAAATACTGTAGCATATTCCACACACCACTATTGGCGGGAGACAGTAAATCTTTGACAATGCCAACAACTGCAATTGTCGAAACGACTGAAAACTGATCAAATAACTGTCCACAGGAGAATCCGAGAAGAAAAGAAGGCACACCACGAAAGCGTCAACGAATTGCAGTCAGTTTAATTACGAAATACTTTACTTATCAGTGACTTCACATAAAAGAGAGAAAAATACAGCTCACATGCTAAAGCTCGTGCGTTTGTTTACACCTATCTTAATCGAACACAACAGACAGTAGCCTATGGTTAAGGAAATTAATCCGGGAGCACCTCGAACGAACGCTACAAACATGATACGCCATTATTAACATTTCTGTGAGATATGCTGATTAAAGATTCATGGTTACACGAGCTTATTTTCTGTGCAGAAAAAAATCTATTCGTACAGACAAAATATGGTGAGGGTATACGGTGGCTGTTGGATGTGTCTAGCTTTACTGCAATTTTTCAGGTGGAATTACTAACACAACACGTCCATAGGAAGGGCACATACGGCTTATCAATATCTTTCACACTTTGATGATGTTTGAATCACTGACATAAAGCACGTGGGAGCATCGTATAGATAGACTGCGCGTACAATTGGCTGTAGTGCTATGAGTGCAGAACGAGTGGTGACGTAGTGAACTCAGACCGACATTGTGGCAAGAGGTTTAGGCATAGGTCCTTCCAGAGCAGTGATTCCCAACCTGCCTTAGACCATTATTCCTGAGTGCAGTCAGAGATTAGCTAGTTCCCCGCCCCCCGTTTCCCCTGCAACTTGTTGCCTCCCCCCCGCCCCCCCCCCCTCCCCCCGCTCCCCCCCCCCCCCCCCGCAACCACATCATTTGCAAATTTAGCACCTAACTAAATTGTACAATGGAATACTTTTGTTGGAACACTTTTACTTTTAAAACGATGAAAGATGAATTGCATTTAGTTTGTTTGTATGTGTGTGTGTTAGAATGAATGACGAAGGAATTGATGGTGCATCGAAAGTGCTACCCACAATTCCTTCTCAGAGAAGAAAGGTAACTGTCCACAGTGAGGGAACATGCTGCTCCAGCATTACTCCTCTCCAATGCGGCACTTGCTTGACAGCACACTGCAACCCCATGTGCACTATACTAACTGTTCGTAAATCACTTCATTGCTGCACTCCTTACTTCCGAACTGTCAGGAGTTGGACGACTTCCGACTGGTAATACCTTGTGTCTAACCACTCTAATAATAATAATAAAACTGTTTACAGCACTATAATAGCCTTTATGTTGTTACTGCTGTGTCACACTGTCAATTAATTCATTATCTGTATCGAAGCGAGTAATGAAGCCATCTCTGGACTACAGCTTGGAGAAGATATTTTCGTAAGATAGTTAGTATTTTCCCCCCCTCCCCCCCCCCCCCCCCGCCAACAATGAACCATGCACCTTGACGTTGGTGGGGAGGCTTGCGTGTCTCAACGATACAGATAGCCGTACCGTAGGTGCAACCACAACGGAAGGGTATCTGTTGAGAGACCAGACAAACGCTTGGTTCCTGAAGATGGGCAGCAGCCTTTTCAGTAGTTGCAGGGGCAACAGTCTGGATGATTGACTGATCTGGCCTTGTAACACTAACCAAAATGGCCTTGCTGTTCTGGTACTGCGAACGGCTGAAAGCAAGGGGAAACTACAGCCGTAATTTTTCCCGAGGGCATGCAGCTTAACTGTGTGATTAAATGATGATGGGGTCCTCTTGGGTAAAATATTCCGGAGGTAAAATAGTCCCCCATTCGGATCTCCGGGCGGGGACTACTCAAGAGGACGTTGTTATCAGGAGGAAGAAAACTGGCGTATTACGGATCGGAGCGTGGAATGTCAGATCCCTTAATCGGGCAGGTAGGTTAGAAAATTTTAAAAGGGAAATGGATAGGTTAAAGTTAGATATAGTGGGAATGAGTGAAGTTCGGTGGCAGGAGGAACAAGACTTTTGGCCAGGTGAATACATGGTTATAAATACAAAATCAAATAGGGGTAATGCAGGAGTAGGTTTAATAATGAACAAAAAAAATAGGAGTACGGGTAAGCTACTACAAACAACATGGTGAATGCATTATTGTGGCCAAGATAGACACGAAGCCCACGCCTAACAGTAGTACAAGTTTATATGCCAACTAGCTCTGCAGATGACGAAGAAATTGATGAAATGTATGATGAGATAAAAGATATTATTCGGGTGGTCAAGGGAGACGAAAATTTAATAGTCATGGGTGACTGGAATTCGACATTAGGAAAAGGGAGAGAAGGAAACATAGTAGGTGAATATGGATTGGGGCTAAGAAATGAAAGAGGAAGCCGCCTGGTAGAATTTTGCGCAGAGCATAACTTAATCGTAGCTAACACTTGGTTTAAGAATCATGAAAGAAGGTTGTATACATGGAAGAACAGTGGAGATACTAAAAGGTATCAGATAGATTATATAATGGTAAGACAGAGATTTAGGAACCAGTTTTTAAATTGTAAGACATTTCCAGGGGCAGATGTGGACTCTGACCTCAATATATTGGTTATGAACTGTAGATTGAAACTGTAGAAACTGCAAAAAGGTGGGAATCTGTGGTGATGGGACCTGGATAAACTGAAAGAACCAGACAGAGGTTGTACAGAGTTTCAGTGAGAGCATAAGGGAACAATTTACAGGAATGGGGGAAAGAAATACAGTAGAAGAAGAATGGGTAGCTTTGAGGGATGAAATAGTGAAGGCAGCAGAGGATCAAATAGGTAAAAAGACGAGGGCTAGCAGAAACCCCTGGGTAACAGAAGATATATTGAATTTAATTGATGAAAGGAGAAAATATAAAAATGTAGTAAATGAAGCAGGCAAAAAGGAATACAAACGTCTGAAAAATGAGATCGACTGGAAGTGCAAAATGGCTAAGCAGGGATGGCTAGAGGACAAATGTAAGGATGTAGAGGCTTATCTCTCTAGAGGTAAGTTTGATACCGCCTACAGGAAAATTAAAGAGATCTTTGGAGAAAAGAGAACCACTTACATGAATATCAAGAACTCAGATGGAAACCCAGTTCTAAGCAAAGAAGGGAAAGCAGAAAGGTGGAAGGAGTATATAGACGGTTTATAGTAGGGCGATGTACTTGAGGACAATATTATGGAAATGGAAGAGGATGTAGATGAAGATGAAATGGGAGATATGATACTGCGTGAAGAGTTTGACAGAGCACTGAAAGGCCTGATTCGAAACAAGGCTCCCGGAGTAGACAACATTCCATTGGAACTACTGACAGCCTTTGGAGAGCCAGTCCTGACAAAACTCTACCATCTGGTGAGCAAGATGTATGAGACAGTCGAAATTCCCTCAGACTTCAAGAAGAATATAATAATTCCAATCACAAAGAAAGCAGGTGTTGACAGATGTGAAAATTACCGAACTATCGGTTTAATAAGTCACGGCTGCAAAATACTAACGCGAATACATTACAGACAAATGGAAAAACCGATAGAAGCCGGCCTCGGGGAAGATTAGTTGGGATTCCGTAGAAATGTTGGAACACGTGAGGCAATACTGACCCTACGACTTATCTTAGAAGGAAGATTAAGGAAAGGCAAACCTACGTTACTAGCATCTGTAGACTTAGAGAAAGCTTTCGACAATGTTGACTGGAATACTCTCTTTCAAATTCTAAAGGTGGCAGGAGTAAAATACAGGGAGCGAAAGGCTATTCACAATTTGTACAGAAAGCAGATGGCAGTTATAAGAGTCGAAGGGTATGAAAGGGAAGCAGTGATTGGGAAGGGAGTGAGACAGTGTTTAGCCTATTCCCGATGTTATTCAATCTGTATATTGAGCAAGCAATAAAGGAATCAAAAGAAAAGTTTGGAGTAGGTATTAAAATCCATGGAGAAGAAATAAAAACTTTGAGGTTTGCCGATGACATTATAATTCTGTCAGAGACAGCAAAGGACTTGGAAGAGCAGTTGAACGGAATGGACAGTGACTTGAAAGGAGGGTATAAGATGAACATCAACAAAAGCAAAACGAGGATAATGGAATGTAGTCGAATTCAATCGGGTGATGCTGAGGGAATTAGATTACGAAATGAGACACTTAAAGTAGTAAAGGGGTTTTGCTATTTGGGGAGCAAAATAACTGATGATGGTCGAAGTAGAGAGGATATAAATTGTAGACAGGCAATGGCAAGGGAAGCGTTTCTGAAGAAGAAAAATTTGTTAACATCGACTATAATTTTAAATGTCAGGAAGTCGTTTGTGAAAGTATTTGTATGGAGTGTAGCCATGTATGGAAGTGAAACGTGGACGATAAATACACTCCTGGAAATTGAAATAAGAACACCGTGAATTCATTGTCACAGGAAGGGGAAACTTTATTGACACATTCCTGGGGTCAGATACATCACATGATCACACTGACAGAACCACAGGCACATAGACACAGGCAACAGAGCATGCACAATGTCGGCACTAGTACAGTGTATATCCACCTTTCGCAGCAATGCAGGCTGCTATTCTCCCATGGAGACGATCGTAGAGATGCTGGATGTAGTCCTGTGGAACGGCTTGCCATGCCATTTCCACCTGGCGCCTCAGTTGGACCAGCGTTCGTGCTGGACGTGCAGACCGCGTGAGACGACGCTTCATCCAGTCCCAAACATGCTCAATGGGGGACAGATCAGGAGATCTTGCTGGCCAGGGTAGTTGACTTTCACCTTCTAAAGCACGTTGGGTGGCACGGGATACATGCGGACGTGCATTGTCCTGTTGTAACAGCAAGTTCCCTTGCCGGTCTAGGAATGGTAGAACGATGGGTTCGATGACGGTTTGGATGTACCGTGCACTATTCAGTGTCCCCTCGACGATCACCAGTGGTGTACGGCCAGTGTAAGAGATCGCTCCCCACACCATGATGCCGGGTGTTGGCCCTGTGTGCCTCGGTCGTATGCAGTCCTGATTGTGGCGCTCACCTGCACGGCGCCAAACACGCATACGACCATCATTGGCACCAAGGCAGAAGCGACTCTCATCGCTGAAGACGACACGTCTCCATTCGTCCCTCCATTCACGCCTGTCGCGACACCACTGGAGGCGGGCTGCACGACGTTGGGGCGTGAGCGGAAGACGGCCTAACGGTGTGCGGGACCGTAGCCCAGCTTCATGGAGACGGTTGCGAATGGTCCTCGCCGATACCCCAGGAGCAACAGTGTCCCTAATTTGCTGGGAAGTGGCGGTGCGGTCCCCTACGGCACTGCGTAGGATCCTACGGTCTTGGCGTGCATCCGTGCGTCGCTGCGGTCCGGTCCCAGGTCGACGGGCACGTGCACCTTCCGCCGACCACTGGCGACAACATCGATATACTGTGGAGACCTCACGCCCCACGTGTTGAGCAATTCGGCGGTACGTCCACCCGGCCTCCCGCATGCCCACTATACGCCCTCGCTCAAAGTCCGTCAACTGCACATACGGTTCACGTCCACGCTGTCGCGGCATGCTACCAGTGTTAAAGACTGCGATGGAGCTCCGTATGCCACGGCAAACTGGCTGACACTGACGGCGGCGGTGCACAAATGCTGCGCAGCTAGCGCCATTCGACGGCCAATACCGCGGTTCCTGGTGTGTCCGCTGTGCCGTGCGTGTGATCATTGCTTGTACAGCCCTCTCGCAGTGTCCGGAGCAAGTATGGTGGGTCTGACACACCGGTGTCAATGTGTTCTATTTTCCATTTCCAGGAGTGTAGATTAGACAAGAAGAGAATAGAAGCTTTCGAAATGTGGTGCTACAGAAGAATGCTCAAGATTAGATGGGTAGATCACATAACTAATGAGGAGGTATTGAACAGAATTCGGGTGAAGAGGAGCTTGTGGCACAACTTGACTAGAAGAAGGGATCGGTTGGTAGGACATGTTCTGAGACATCGAGGGATCACCAATTTAGCATTGGAGGGCAGCGTGGAGGGTAAAAATCGTAGAGGGAGACCAAGAGATGAATACACTAAGCAGATTCAGAAGGATATAGGCTGCAGTAGGTACTGGGAGATGAAGAAGCTTGCACAGGATAGAGTAGCATGGAGAGCTGCATCAAACCAGTCTCTGGACTGGAGACCACATCAACAACAGTTAGTACTTGTTACAAATACGTCTCTTTTTTTATCATCAGCGCTGTACGGGACAAAGCACAAAATGTATGTGTAGTGAGTGGACTATGCAGTGAACCTGTAACCTCCACCTCATTAATGCTGCTAACTGAGAAAAAGTAATTATCGATAGCTTATCAGTATTAGAGTCCTACAAAATTGTGATAATGGTAGTGATAATTTGAAAAAAAAAATTGTTTCGTGACTGAAACAGAATCGAATCGTTAAGTGTTTACCCCTCAGAGAATTTCACTTTACCCCACAGGTGGTAATAACCCTCAGGCTGGGAACCACTATTTTAGAATGGTCGCAGTACAAGAATAAAGTAGGATTACTCCACTGGTTCTGACGAACAGTCAAATTACAATGGATGAAATCCCGACAGCCAGTAACAGGTTACTGGAAGCTGGAATGAAACCTCGATTTGGTATGCTTTGCTTTCCGCTGACATCAAACGAAAGATAGGTAGTTGTGTAGTGCACAGCCACAGACAACTGTGATATTAAGTGTCGTCCTGTGGTGTTCTGTGATGGGCCTCGCTACTGTTTGTGAAGGGCTGGCGGACGCCATGTCCGTTAATGAGCTGGAGGAGAGTCATTGGCGGCTCCGATTATCGTGACCCATACCTCTCCAAACTCTCTAATCGTGCTTTGGGAAACTATTGGACGTGACGCCAGGACTACCTTCGTAATTGTTAAAGGGAGGCTGATAGCTCGACACTACCTGATAAAAGTTAAAAACCCTGTAGTCATATCCGTCACAACTAGAGTACAACATGGCATATTCCAGCAGGATTATACAGGATTCCATACTGGTTTTCACACCACAAACGTCTCGAGGAATGTGCAGATTTTTTATTAGAACACTAGGTAATTTGATTTGCCTCTCGTAGACCATGACTCAAGCATTTACGTCTGCAACTACGACCGGGGCGCTGGTCCAATAACCTGTTTCGGGACACATCGGAGGAGCTTGGCGCGCCGAGTACGGGACCTCAGCCACAACGAGATTTGCCTTCTCATGTATGAAAGATGACCGTCCGGCATGGCTGGGCTCGTCACAAATCTGGGCTCAAAATTGGCGTCCACAACGTGTTTGCTTCTGCTGGGAGGCTGCCAGCGTTCTTCCACCATTTCGACGCGAGCGACAGCTGCAGTCCAACCGCATCCTGCATGGGCCAGGGATGGAGCTAACAACCTCTCAGTTCCGAGTTACCCAAGTCCAGTCGTCTGGATAGCGCCAACCACGCCGGGGGCGCACGAGAGCTCATTCTGACAGCAGTTACAACTTACGCGCGGCCTCATGACGCAGCACGGAGGCAGGACGATGCACTGATAAGAAAATCGTTGCCGACCCATACTAACGAAAAGCGCCAACACCGACCAATCGTCGCCTGATCGCCCCAGCCCCTATTCATCGGCTGTCGTTGCCCGCCCGCCTTGCTGTATAGATGAGTTACAAACCCATTAAGCACTTTTTACCGATGGCTGCCTACGCGTTTTGCACGTCCTCACACCCTCTGCCAGGAACCGCTCGCCCACACCCAGCCTATAGCCTTCACATGTGGTATCAGGAGATCTGTTGGACGTTGTAATGGTGACAGTGTCAGTGGCAGTGCAGCAGGGGCGTTCAGCGAAAGTGTACGAATAGTTTTCTGTTGAGGGCAACCGTAGCTGAAGTAATCCGTGTTTCTGAAATAAATCGCTTTCAGCTGTATATGAACTTTTACGGGAACACAAACTTCTTACACAGCGAAGTAAAGGGGCAGACCTGAAACATTATGGTTGAGACTTAAATTATGCATAGTCTAAAGCTATACCCCACCACATCCTTAACAATCGGGTTGGGTTAAGGCATTGCTGTTCGCTGTCGCATTTTGATTGCCTTTCAAAGACATAATGTAATAGTTGTTCTACTGCTTCGTTACTGGTCATAGGCTTGTTATACGCTCTTGCGTTTGGTCTGTTTGGTTTTAGCTCTTCTTACGACGAAGTACTTTATAGTTTATATGGTTGTGCTGTGTAATGCGAGCCTCAGCCATTTCCTAGATATTTTGATATTTGCGAAAATGTTTGTAACTTTCTCCACAATGTGTATAGTGCCACTAGTGTCTTCCGTGATACACGTGAGCACGTTGACTAGGACTGTGGGCCTGCATGGTGAGGTGGTTGGAGAGTTGCTTTTGGCCGTTTCTCGATATTAAGTGAGTTTTATTAACCACGGGATTTCAGTGTTGATAGCTGTGGCTTTTTACCTTTCCTTGTTTTTTTATTTTGCTCTTTTCATTGTACGTAAATGCGCTCTTAACGCGTCAGTTTTTCAGCAGGTCAGTATGAACTATTTCGCCCTGCTTGTTGCGGGTAACTGTATTTTATGTTGAGATGGCTGAGTCCCTCTCCTTCCTGTACCAGGAGTTAAAAGTTTTACTGAGTTGTGAATATTTTATACTGGTTCTCATAGAGCCTAGATTGTCAGATTAGGTATATGTTTTTCTATCATAATATCAAGTGTACGGTTCCTGACGTGCTGACGCACACCTGAAGATGTTATTTGACATCATGAAACCGGTTGCGTTCCCGTAAAAGTTGATATGCAGCTGAAAGCTGTTTGCTTCAGAAATATGAATGTGCTCAAGTAAGTGCGGACTTCGAAATTCTTTCTATACGGGGCTGTACAGGTGCTTCCTGTCTCGCCTGTTTCTCTTATATGTGGTATATTGCGCGTTTCTGGAGGTAATAGATAGGTAAAATGACGGTAAATGAAAAAACTTCAAATAAGTTATCAGTTCAACACTTGCTGAAGCATTTAGCTCAAGTGCGGACTGATAAGGTGGATTTATGCTGGGATGTAGACCGGGTGAAGAAGGAAAGAGGTACACAGTCAATTCCTAACATATTCCCATCTACTCTAGATTAAAGAACCGCCTCATTAGTGCACCCATTTTGGGGTAAAACTGAGGAATATGTATTTTATACACAGCTGTCAAATTAGGGAACTAGAAAGAAGAGAAGTTGTTAAATATTTCTCTGCTGAAATTAGCAGGTGATGCTAGAGTATAGCACGTATTGTGTAAAGCGATGTTGCAAGCTGTCACTTGCTTTAATCATAAGTATTTGTCTGAGTGATGCTAAATTTTATTATCTTTGCATAAACGAATGTTTTATCGTCTCAATAACCTTAGAATCGTGAGCTTCACTCTTAATTTTTATACGAAATCAGTGAATTTATTGATGGTAGTTTTGTTCCCAATGTCTCCTGTCACTTTCAGAACATAAATTAATAATCAAATCAACTATTTTAATTAGACGGAATTTTGAATTGTTAGTGTACACACGTATCACCACAATAAAATAAAAACAGTGAATTTTTGAGGAAGTATGAATGAGAACAGCAGCGTATTTAAGTTTACAAAAATAATGAGAAATTTTTATTAATCCCTTTATAACTACAATGAGCTGATCAATCTTACAAAAAAATTAAAAATAAAACGCAGTAAAGGGATGGTGTTTGATTGGCAAAGCAATCAAGCTCCGCGGTTTGGCGTTCTGATTATTAGAACGTGGGAAACTTCGCTATCAGAGTCCTGCAATCATGGTAGGTTTCAGTGTGAGGTGCACCCGTTCACTGGTCTGGCCAAACCAGTTTGATTCACAGGCGCGGCGGTGTGTGCTGGAATTGTCAAACATCAGACTGCCGAGTGAGAACAAATAAGTTCAACCCCGTCACACACTTTACGTCC
This sequence comes from Schistocerca piceifrons, assembly GCF_021461385.2. Lineage (NCBI taxonomy): Eukaryota > Metazoa > Arthropoda > Insecta > Orthoptera > Acrididae > Schistocerca > Schistocerca piceifrons. Next base: position 560,157,311 of record NC_060149.1, read on the forward strand.
GAGATAATAAGTAGTCCCACTGTCGGTACAGTTAGAAACTGCCACTGGCCCTTAGTCCATCTCAAGCAGCAGACCACACGTCTCACCCACTAGGGAAAGACATGAAGTTCTCCACCAGAGGATGACCAGACGATAAAGAAGGCGAAGAGTCATTACCAATTTCCACCAAGCCTCAGATAGGAGCTGAATTAGCAAAAACGAACCACCTCCATATTGAAAAAAACAATTGAGCTCCCCTGATCTCTTTGAATCTCCCCTGTCGACTGTTACGTTGGCCTGGTAGCCAATCCAGACACAGGGGGTTCCCACGCTGGGAGTGATAGCCTCTGGTTTGCATATCCAAAGAGTAGCTAATCAGCGACTTAAAACTCAAAATCTCCCTTGTCTGAAAAAAGAAGATTTTAGACTAGCGAGGCGTCATTCTTACGGCAAGGATGGTCATGTATCGGCAAACAGCGTCTAAGTAGACGGACCAGATTCCCTCCTAATCTTTCCAGTCCGACCGTTTCCTGTTTCTGAAAGAAGGCTGTTAAGTTTCCCAGACAGTCATTCCCATGAAATATACGTTTTTGCCGCTCGCTAAAAGAACCTAGTGGCTTCCAGGAGTCTGGGCAGTTATAGTCTTGCCACCACTCAATACGTGCACCGGCGCTCTATCCGTATCGTCCCAGCTTCTAACATGGGAATGCTATGAGCTTTATGACATTCCCACCATTTGTAGAAAATCTCAGATTACTGCAATCTCTCTTAAACGGCGTCCTCCACCCACGTTCTGCCAACTGGCCACTTTCGTTATGGTCTGTCGCCTGACTCAGGTAAAATGTTTTTCAAATTAGCGCCCTCCTGCTCCGACCCTAAATGTAAAGTGTGGAGTGCCATGGCCCGACGTCCCTCTGCAGGTACATTGGACTGGGCATTGCTTCCCAGAATCACTCATACAGCCAAACATTGGACTGACCATTCATGGCTCGGAATCCGTCTTTCTCCCTTTCCTCTGTCCACTCCATTACATCCCCTTTACAAGCTACATATGCAGTTATATGACCGTTCTGCCCACAATTTCCTCATGCAAAAAGTCATAAACCACACATACCAAATGTAGTACTGGGGAACACCGCCATCATGACCTAAACTATGGATACTAATCGGACTGACAGTGTTGTTAAAGTGAGAGAGTGGCGTGGTACCTCTCGCTACCTCCCTCCCCATTATCCATTAATTTCTACATGGGGAGTGTCACACTTTTGTAAAGAGGTTAGTGTGACACGCAGCAGAAGAAATTATGACACTAACTGGCTCTTTGAGAATGACATGGCGCACCATGACACTTCTGGCAACCAAAACAACAGAGAAAGTCACGCACTGTCTTGAATTCATTCAGCCAGGTGTCATACGCACACTTACTGCTGCATGCCTGATAAAGTTTTGTGAATTTCTGGGTGTCACAGTTGTTCCTGTGGACCCTCAGGTTTTTGACAAACACCCCTGACCGTAGATACAATGACTGAATGGTTAGAAAGGTCATGCAGACATTTAACTAACCGATTCACACCGTTGCTGATTGTTTTCCCTAACCTCAATACAGTGTCGTTGAGCACTGAACATTCTCTGTCTCAGAGACTATTTTACCCCTGCCCAAACATTCACAGTGATTCAATCATTCGTAGAGACAATAACATGGCAAATTCTATCCAAGCATTCAGAAAACCTAACTCGTTTCTTAACACAGAGTGTATGCTGTTAACGCACAATGAACAAAATTTAAATGACATGTGTAAAACCTTCCACAAACGACAAAGACAAAATAAAAGCATGAGTCAGTTACAAAAGATGGTTTGAATATTAGTGTATTTGTTGCGTGTGATCTTTTGTCCGTTTAATTTTAGATGTGAGTGACCTTGTACTCCAGTGTGCATCTAAAATGATGTTGCCCCTCATTACAAACATAGTAGGTAAGAAAAGTTAAAACTTAACTTTAACCAAATAAAATGAATACACAAGACACACAAAAATAAGAATTAAAAACATTAACATATTTTGAGTCTCCTACTGCTCCGTTCTCAAGGGTCTGTAGGGATTCCAAAAATTAACATTGACATTAGATGGACAAATAAACACAGCACTACACTCAAGGGGTGTGTAACACGTTGTATGTGGCAGGTGTAGTGGGTGAGTTGGTGTTAAGAGAAGGGTTACCCCTTTACTTAACGTCAGCCATGTAGGCAACAGTGTCATGGGCAGAGCCTGTCTCTGGTCTATGGCAGCAACAGGTAGGTGTCTGGACTATTGACAGACCAGAGATGGGGCAGCAGAGGACCAACAGTTGCTCTAGTTGAAGTCGGTCCTCCAGCAGCAGTTGTCAGCGTTGTGGAAAGTGTTCAGAGATGTCAATCACTTGGTCCAGCGCTCTCCAGTCCCTCCTTTCTGGTCAGCGACGGCGTTACATTCAGGTTTGGTCCCTCTAGACTCTTGCATCAGACAGCTGTAGTCCCAGGTGGTCGCATGATGGCAGGGGCGAGTCCCTGTTACCTGATGGCCTTAGCCTAGGCACCCCTTCAGATGCTTCCACTCGACTTTTGCATCAATAAAAGGGATGAGCAGGACTCCGTCCATACATCCTTCGCTCTTGAGCTGCACCAGTGTCATCTCATATGCTGGCTGCCTGTCCTGTCGCCTCAGGTTAGGGCTATGACTCACCTATAGCTCACAGCTCCCAATGTGGCAATTCAGTGATGTCACACCATCTGCTGTTTCACCCAGGGACGTCGCCCCTGCTGTGACGTCACACCAGCAGCTGCGTCCAAGATCGCACTAGGACACCAGGCAGCCCCACCAGCCACGTTGCGATATGGTTGCCTGTCCTGCGCCGAGCCACTTCCAGCCATGGTCTGCTACTCACTTGCCATCTTCCTAACAGAAGAAAGTGCCTTACTGTTTTTTGCATTTAAATAATACTCCAAATGTCGATTATTAATTGCTTATCTAAAAGACATAAACTGATCATTTTCTAGTGGTGGAACCGTGATGCTGTTGTGTATATTAGTGTTATGTTAGTTTCCCACCAACAGTAATGCACTCCAATGGGCTAAACCCCCACAGCCTGCCCATTCATACTTCAAGCACTTCCACACCTTGCAACACTTACTTTCAATTATTCTACCCATTACCAGGTTTAGCTACTTCAAAACCTTTCTACTTTACGCTAATAATGGCCCTTAATACTTCTCCTGATGGCCACTTACTGGATAATGACGCTGATGCAGATATCTGGCGCAGAATCTAGGTGGAATACTACTCACCGCCATCTGTTCACTCATCTCTGTGCACGAACTCACCTCCGTTTTTGAAACTTACCAATATCGACGTACAGATATCATCAATTAACCACTGCCCCTATGACATAAAAAACACTAGTTCTTTTTAATAATTTTTAGTGCTGAAGCATTTGTATCTTACGTTTTAATTTGATCCCATTCGCCATTTCCTTCCTATCCACCTAAAAGACTACTGCCATGAGTTGCACTTTATATTCTCACGCCACGGAATACAAAACTTTGCCGATGACGCACCTCTGACGCTGGAGATCCACAATCGAAATTCCACAAGGCAAACATCATCGGACTACTGGCGATAATCCACAAGCGATAACCACAAACGAAAAAGTACCATCCGCGAAAAATATCGCACCATAGACGGTTATCGATAAGTGTAACCACACTCGAAAACTATTTCTGACACCTGAGAGGATACCTGTACGTCACAAATTTGCGATAATTAACAAAGTGAAAATGATGAACAAAAAAAAAAAAAAACTACGAACGCCAAACTCAATGATCAGATGTCACAAGAAAAGACCTTACCAGCGAATTGCTGACCGGTGTGGCCGTCCGGTTCTAGGCGCTTCAGTCTGGAACCGCGTGACCGCTTCGGTCGCAGGTTCGAATCCTGTCTCGGGCATGGATGTGTGTGATGTCCTTAGGTTAGTTCGGTTTAAGTAGTTGTAAGTTCTAGGTGACTGATGACCACATATGTTAAGTCCCATAGTGCTCAGAGCCATTTGAACCACTTTTTTAAAAGCGAATTATAATAATAAATCACCCGAGAAGTACAAACAAGTAAAGAACAATACACTAAATGGCTACATATGTATCGGTAACAAATGAATCTAAACACTAACTTAATGGTCTTACTGCACAAGTTTTATTCTATGAAGTGTTTCACACGGCAGATGTGATGAATCCCTAAGGACTTCTTCGACTTAAAAGTTTTGAGTTCCACCGTGTTTGGATGAGCTATCCTACGAACTAAAACAGTTGCGATATAGATTTGGTAAAATTTGTAGAACAGATGCTCCTGACGAGGACATTTTGTCAATTTGAAACTCTCGTATCCGATCTTTCCTGTCCCAGGCATCCTTTCTCTTCGTACCTGCCAACCGCAGACTCCTGAGAGCCAGTTCTACAATATTTTTATGTTGTTTCCGGGTTCGTGGCGAAAAGTCGATTACCTCGCGATTCAGGGCATTGGGTTTCCTATTTTTAATACGGCCACTGCTGCCATTCTTCTGGCACCGTGTGGCAGCTCATTCATTACGTCGTAGAAATCATGTAAGAAGGTATCCCAGGTAGCGTGCCTTTTCGAGCAGTAGATGCGGCAGATATTCCCGAGTCTTTTCATTATTCTCTCCATCGGCAACGACCGGGAATGCCTTATGGATGCATAGCTTTGTCTTACCCTGTGCCGTCTCAACATGGCCTTCCGTTTGTTTGAACTAAATTGGTGTCAGTTGTCGGAGATGATTCTGTCCACATGTGCTACTTGTGACAAGGAATCTTTGCAAAAAGCTTTGTTCACAGTTTGCTCGGTAGCCTTCTTCCGCGTCGTCAGTGTGACGTATTTAGACGTTAGCTCCAACTAATATGTAGCACTGCCCCTCAATCGTGCGTAGGGGAGGCCCAGTGAGATCTGTGGCTTCTATATGCTTTTATTTCGTCGGAAGGATAGGGTACTGTGGCACCGACTGTTATGTGTTTCGTGTTCTGATATGCCTTACACACCGCCAGTACTCTCCTTATCCTCCTTTCCGAAACTACACAGTGTGCGTTACTTCAAATAACACTTTCTGGCACCGAAGTGCTCGTAACTAAAGTGTGTATGCCATATCACTTTATTGATTAGGGAATCAGACGCACTACGATACATATTCCTCCTCGTCAAGGTAGAAAAGCACTCCTTTACATAACAAATAGAACTGCCTAATCTTTGTTTCTCTGCGGTCTCGACTCTCCCCGTCAAAACTGACAGAGCTGGGCGTTTCTCCTGTTCACTGCCGACGTCTTTGAAGCTCCATGTCACATAATTTTCCAGTGTTACATTTTTTGTGCTCCTCCTGCAATGGATTCACAATATTTCTCTCCAACACTATAGATGGCCGCAGCAACGGAGTGGCGATATTCCCTTCTCTAGGTAGGTGAGTGATTGTAAAACCAAATGCTTGTAATGCGAGAACACATCTTGTCCGTCTTTTACTGCGGAGTTTTGCTGTGGCAAGGAACTGTAACGCCTTTTGGTCGGTGTATACTCTCGTTTTTCTATCATACAAAAAGAATCTGAATTTCTCGAAGCCCCTGACGACCGCCAGTGCCTCCAACTCTGTGACTCATCTTTCTCGGATTTTCTCAGGACACGGCTTTCGAAAGCTGTGGCTTTCTGTACCATATACCACCTTCTTTGTAGCTCTGGAAGATCATAACCCCCAGACCAGAATAGGAGCTAGTTATGACCATAAAAATTCCTCTTCTAGATTGGGGTGAGACAGGATTGGGGCATTAACGAGCGCATTTTTCAGTGTTTGAAATTCAACTTCAGCCGCATTGTCCCATATTCATGTACATTTCTTACCAGAAAGCTAGCAAAACCGTTGTGTTCCAACTGTTTTATGTGTATAAACCTCATGTAGAAATTGACATACTAAGAAACCCGTGGTATAGCTTTTTCGTTGGTAATACAAAAAAATTCGCTATTGCTTCCATGTTTTTGGATCTGTAGAGATTCCCCCTACCGCAATTATGCATCCTCGGAGTTTGACTCTGGATGTCCCGATATTTGATTTGGTAATATTTGCAGTTACACCAGACACTCTGAAGGTACGGAGGATTTCCTCTAACATCATGTTGCGTTGCCTCCACGTCGGCTCCGCAATCAGTAGATCGTCCGCATAGTTGGTGATACTTCGCTTAATACAGTCACCAAGGATTCTGTCCAGTTCCCTAACGGAAGCAGCCGAAGAGAAATTCAAACCAAATGGCAACAGCTTGAACTGGTAGCATTTACTGAATGCAAGAACTGCCACGTATTTCTGGCATCCACGTCTGAGGGTTATTTGCCAGAAGCTTGTTCTTAAATCACTCGCAGAGAAAACAGTGACCCCACGGAGACTGTGTAGCAGCTCTTCTAGCTTTTCCAGTAGATCCGTTTCCAGTTCGTGTTGATTCGGCTCGAATCTAGCACCAAGAGAATCATACCATCTTGTTTCTCAGCAACAGTGATTGGATTATTGCAAGTGGAGGTCGCTGCTTAGATAATAACATCAACCAGCATGTTCTTAATCTCCAAGTAGACTTTCTGCCGGTGTGTCCGTGGCTTCGTGTAGGGAGAGACAAGAAAATTGTTGTGGTCTTGTAGCCATAACGCGTATTCGAAATATGTAAGTGCACCTTTCTTTGTCAAGAATACCTCTGTGTTCTCTATTAACTGGCTCTCCAAATCGTCCTTGTCGCACGTTGGGATATTGTCAAGGGTGCCGAACATGCAGTCTATTGCATTACTCACGTCTTGCTGAATTTATGTCCCTCTTGTGCTGTCGGTCTATTCCTGTATCGACGGGGTGGTCCTCCAGCACCTTGCCCATTGGTAGTGTATCACAGGTTTAAACACTCTACCGGGATTACCATCCAAAATTCGAAATTCCCGCCCATAGGGTAAGTGGTGGCAGGATGGGGATGGAGGAGTGTGCCGGAGCCCACGTGCAGCCTGAGAAGACACATGAAATCAGCTTGGGGCGTGGTTAGGGGCTAATTAATTGATCAATTTCATTAATTTGCATATAAATTTGATATCAAAATTGGGGTCGTACCAGCGCTGCCCTACTACTTGTGGGGAGCCCTGACGAAATTCTTGTGACTGAGAGAACACAAGATATTTCTGGTAGCACTTGATAGGAAGTCCCACACACTGCTCTCCACTTCAGAGTAGCTGCAGTGGCAGTGGTTGAACAAGTTATCAACTACTTCACAAAGTTAATACATCCCACAGCTGTATCATATCAGCTTAAGATGTATCATGCAGAGAATCCTGTATTCAAGTCCTCTTGGGAGGTGACTTCAAGTGAAAATCAGTAATTAAAAATATTGAGTCCCACTTGCTGTTATTAGTAGCTGATTACTTAGTTATCATCTCTACCTGTTACGACCAATGCAGCCTCCGTAGCACATACTATTTAGAACTGTATGGGCAAGGTTTATAGATCAGTGGCACCAGATGCAACGTTTCCGAAACTATTTTCTGGGTACCCACTGCGATCTCTGGAACCAGAACACTGGAACCATCTACTCAATACTGCACTTAAGCAGACTTTCTCTTCGAAGTTTTGCCTAAAGACCTATCTTTGAGTCACCTTAGACTCGACCTTTCTAGCCTTCCAGGGCCAGATGCTAGCCACTCAGGACACTGTCAAATATGCTTCGGCAACTGAAGAAATATCATACTACAAATCAGCATTGGCTCATTCCCATAGACTCTACTACATCGGTCATGTTTATTATTTTGGTGATAACAGGCATTATGAACTGCTACATCAAGAGTAAAGCTACTCAAATTCCACTTATACCTGCGTTTGATGTGGAGGAGGGAGCTCGCTAATAGTGCTGGCATAAGAGAAGATGTGACCAAGCCTTGATGAAAGAAGTGGGATAATGCAGAGATCAAAAATCAAACACTCAATGACTGTGCCCATAAAAATGTGATGGTGTAAGTAGTGTAAATATAAAAGGGGGAACAAACATTATAGGCTTACGGCAGCTGATCTAGCATTTGTAATACGGGCTTGGGTTTTGATTTGAAGTTTGCTGTAAAGGTAACAACACTTCTTGTTCGTCCAGGCTTTATGCAATGAAAAATTCCGTGGGCTGAATTATTCCAAGAGGTGATGAGTGTAGCAACGCAGGTACAGGTCATTGCTCGATATTGAAATACGAACGCTTTGCTGACGCTCACTAATTCAAGCACTTATGCCATGCCGACGACTGTGCACCTATCACTTGGAAACTGTGGCTATAGCCTACGTTTCGATCCCATAGGGTGGTCCTTGGCAGGCCACGTATATGATTTCACCTGCAACGTGACCTTTCTTGTCGTTTATAAAAACTGTTCATCCATCCAGGCTGGGCATCCCTCCAAAGCTAGGCTTCGAATCGGCATGTTGGCATCCGTTTCGAGGCCATAGACATTCTTTTGCCATCGTGTCGGGACTACCAGCCAGGGTCCAGCGGCAGCTTTGATGGGCTGGGGGTCTAGGTAAGGTCCCCTCAGCTCCGAGTCACCCAGGTCCGATCCTGAACCACCGCCATCCACCACCTGGGCTGCACGCTATGTCGTTCCGAACACAGCTACGAGTGAAGAGTCGCGGCCCCCTGATGCATCACCGAGGCAGAACGATGTCCTGTTACGAAAGTTGTCGCTGAACCACACTGAGACGTTTCTGCTTGCCCAGCCTGCGTTCATCGACTGGCAGTTCCCGCACACCTCATGTGAACACTGCACCTATACTTATTTAATTCAGCAGTCAATATGTCATGTGTCATCAGTGGCCGCCTACATCTTCTGCACCTCCTCACCATCAGCACCAGAGAACCACTTGCCCGCATCTAGTCCACGTCCTTTATAAGAGTGTGTAGTTTTATAAACGATTATTTGTCTGAACATTGTGGAATTAAGTATCTGAGGCAGCACAGTCCATATGCAAAAAATTATTATGAGACAGTTGAAGGAGTCGGAGGGATGTGGTCATAAGCTCCCTGTGGCAAGTTTTGGAATAAAGCAAATTTAAAGTACCATGAAAATATGAAAATACTGAACACAAAATGGAAATGTTATTTGTACCTTTAATTATAGTTTAACATCTTACGAAGCATGTAGTAAAACACATTTTGTTCTATGTAATATTAATTTTAGAGTCATTCTAATTAAGTTGTAGTCAATAGCGACTTACGACTGTTTAGGACACAAAACATTCTTTATTAAGGATTTATTTTGTACTACACCTAAACACTGATTTGTATTTATAATATTTTAGACATCTATATATACGTGACAGATCACTCAGCCTAGTAAATTAGTTTACATTGAGATAGATACATCAAGGGACATCCTCTGTCTCGTCATTGTTGACATTATATCCCGTACAAAATCGAACGAATTGCTGCAGGTACGTATGTCATGAGAGCCATAATATCATCAAATTTTTCTAGTTAAGCAAAAGATGACTTCTGTATTTTGCTGGCAGCTGGTTTGGATCTGGTTTAACACGCCTTCCTTTACTGTTGATACGAATATCCACTGACGTGAGGATGACTACATCTGAATTGCAGTGCTTCACGCTTTTAGCTTGACGTAATCTTCAAACTCAAACTTAAACTGAGTAGCTTCACTAAAGCGAATCTGATCCCTGGATATAAATGAGGATGGTTTAGAGATTAATGTCTTAAAGGTTATCCACATTTGTAAAATCATTTCTTTCACAATTGGTCACAATGAAACTTTCTGGAGTCGCAGATTTTAATACTTCAAGTCAGTTATCTGGTGTGCATTCTGTTGGACATATATTTCTTGCATACACTTATTGCGACCAGTATCGAGATCACAAGGGAGTCTAGTGTGACCTATCACGGGGAAACAGTGCTGGACAGATTCAAATCTTCTGGCACCAACAAGAGACATTTCCAAAGCAACAAAGCCGGCCGCGGTGGTCTCGCGGTTCTAGGCGCTCAGTCCGGAACCGCGCGACTGCTACGGTCGCAGGTTCGAATCCTGCCTCGGGTATGGATGTGTGTGGTGTCCTTAGGTTAGTTAGGTTTAAGTAGTTCTAAGTTCTAGGGGACTGATGACCATAGATGTTAAGTCCCATAGTGCTCAGAGCCATTTCCAAAGCAACAAAAGCGCAGCTCTTTGCCTGTCCCCTGTAGTTGTCTTGATTATGTAGAGATGTTTTGTTTGAGGGCTACTTGGATCAAACTATTTTATCAAGCAATTTCAAGCTTCATCTCAACCCCCTCTTCCACGCTTCTCACTCCACGGAAATACCGTGTGATCAAAAAGTCAGTATAAATTTGAAAACTTAATAAACCACGGAACAATGTAGATAGAGAGGTAAAAATTGACACAGATGCTCTGAATGACATGGGGTTTTATTAGAACAAAAAGAAACAACAAAGTTCACAAAATGTCCGACAGATGGCGCTGGACATCAAAACGTCAGTGACTACGCATGACAATCGTGTATAAAAGGAGCTGTAATGAGAGAGAGAATCAGATGCGCCAGTAGTCGTAGCATGTGACGTTACCTGAAAAGGCGCTTTTAGTGAAGCTGTATTATCAGAATGGGGAATGTGCTAGTTCAGCGTTACGATCCTATCGCCATAGGAAGGGGATTCGAACGGGTAAAGGTCCGTTGACAAATGCAGCTGTGGCGAGAATGATTTCGAAGTTCGAAGCCACTGGTTGTTTAGACAATAGACCCCGTAGTGGCCGACCGAGCACAAGGCGTAATGCTGCTGAGACAGTTCAGGAAGAAATGGAGACTGTAGCGGGTTCGTCTATGCACGGGGAAGTCAGCGCTCGTGCAGTCGCGCGTCGCACCGGCATTCCATACAATACTGTTTGGTTGGCACTTAGGCGTACCTTCCGATGCTATCCGCACAAAATCCATCGGCATCATGAACTGTTACCTGGCGATTTAGTAAAGCGGAGGGCATTTGCGGTGTGGGCGTTTCAAAAGATGGCGGAAGATGATGATTGGTTGAGTAACGTGTTGTGGACCGACGAGGCTCATTTCACGCTCCGAAGGTCTGTCAACGCCCACAACTGCAGAATTTGGGCCACTGAAAATCCTACAACTGTCGTGGAAACTCCATTGCACGACGAGAAAATCACGGTATGGGTTGGATTTACCACATCTACCGTTATCGGGCCTTTTTTCTTCGAGGAAATGCGTGATTCTGGTTTTGTAACTACTACCGTGACGGGTGAGAGGTACGCCGATATGTTACAGAATCGCATTATCCCCAGCTTGGCTGATAAACACCTGCTGGAACGTACGATGTTTATGCAGGATGGCGCTCCACCCCATATTGCTAGACGCGTGAAAGATATCTTGCGCGCGTCGTTTGGTGATGATCGTGTGCTCAGCCGCCACTTTCGTCATGCTTGGCCTCCCAATTCCCCAGACCTCAGTCCATGCGATTGTTGGCTTTAGGGTTACCTAAAGTCGCAAGTGTATCGTGAACGACCAACATCTCTAGGGATGCTGAAAGACAACATCCGACGTCAATGCCTCACCATAACTCCGGACATGCTTTACAGTGCTGTTCACAACATTATACCTCGACTACAGCTATTGTTGAGGAATGATGGTGGACATATTGAGCATTTCCTGTAGAGAACATCATATTTGCTTTGTCTTACTTTATTATGCTAATTATAGCTATTCTGATCAGATGAAGCACCATCTGTCGGACATTTTTTGAACTTCTGTATTTTTTTGGTTCTAATAAAACTCTATGTCATTCCAAGCATGTGTGTCAATTTGTACCTCTCTATCTACATTATTCCGTGATTTATTCAGTTTTCAAATTTATACTGACTTTTTGATCAGCCGGAATGTAACTCTTATTTTATCCACAGTCGTGAGTACCCTAGCTATCTGTTCATATTTTCCTCTTGTAAAATTCTGGACTAGCTGTTAGTTTCGATGCGGGGAACGTTTGCCACTTGTCTCTTCGTACTCTGTGGTGCTCTTTCAGATTCTCTTTAGCTAGAGTAGTTAAAGACACTATAATATTTTGCCCACTGTTAGACTTTCTGAAATGCAGTTCATATTGTTGTTCCCTTCCTGTAACTTTTAATGCACATAATTCTGGGTTAATCATTACCATTAGAAATACACCACAATTTAAAAAGGTTTTATTTTTTGGCAGTTAGAAGCCCATTTTAAATTCAGATACGAAAATTTCTCTGAATTTAATTATAAATACTGTTAGACCATCCTTTTCTTTACAGTATTCAGAGTATTTATCTCGAAATAAGGATACGGTTATGAGATCATATCCAAAATACACTTTGTTGATGTTCTGTTGCCTACTGTGATGACTGATTCTTTTGTATGGCATTGAGAAAACATCTGAAGCCTTATACAGTTCCATCTTGACGTGTAGGTGGACAGTTTCCATATTTTCCTAACTGGAAAGACATACTAATTTATCTTTTTGTTCCTAACACAAATATTTGGATAATATACTATTTAGAGCAAAAGGGCAACTTGCAGTAAAGTGCTACGTACAAACTTATTCCGTTTTATCTTCTTTCGGAACAGAAAAAAACAGTTTCATTTGCTGTTGTAAATTCCTCACTCTTATCAAACGTTTCTGTAAGTCATGACCCCTTAGGAACGCTTACTTGCAAATCATGAATTCCATTCCACATACGGTATCAGCCTGAAGAGTGTTTTTGGTTTTGGAAGACACGTACTGCTGACCATCATGAAGTCGACGTTTCACCTTCATTTCTTTCCATTGCTCAATATTTTTCTTTCGTTTATTGAAGATTTTGATTTCTGTGCCGATTCTTCAGTTACTCTAGTAATTTCAAGCTGTAATGTGAGGAGCAAAATATTTTCAGTACTTGCGTGAAATGCAGTCCTAAGCCACACAAAATATTATACACTGCAGAAATGGCATTCATAAGAAAAATATTTATGCAAGTCTGTTGTCATTAGAACTACGCTATTAAGGTTTCAGACAGTCATTGAAATATGCCTTCAAAGTTTTCGCATCATCACAAAAGACGGCGATGAAATGCAGAGCAAGATTAAGAGAGACAAAGTTAAAAGCCACTGAACATTGGTTACCAAAAGTAAAGACTTTTATGTATTTGCTGGAACATCGTATGAGCTGGGACTGTGCCTCGAGGGATGCCAAGATTCATTACTGTCGGTATAAAAAGCATCAGAATCTACATTCCCACCACCATCTCATACAAATAGTCAGTGAATATGCGAAGAACCTTCACACCCATTTGAGCTATCTGTCATTTTACTGTGGCCTGTGAATGTGTCTTCTGAAAATATCACCAGATGGCGATGTATAGAACAGCACTCCGTCAAATACTGCCAAGTGATGCAGAAAGACGGAACTTTTTCAACAGAATGTGAAGAGAGCATCATTAAGAAATTCGTAGCACGAAAAATTCAGTTTCAAAAAAATTGCAACTGGTGACTATATCTCTCCGCCCCTTCAATTCCTAAAATATCAGCGTAACTTTGGTGATTGACGTCACATACTAGAGGTCGCAGTCTATAAATTAAGCGTATAGAGTCACTGGTAGAGAACTTCGCATATTTGATGCCATTACTCATGGCTGTGGACATACCAGAATCTCACTGTCAGTCCTAAGAATGCCACTTGCCGTGCAGCTAACGAATTCGATATAAGGCCAGATCTCTCAAGATGCTCCTCGCCCTGCCCTTTTGTGAAGATCCCAAAGCTATTCTTACACCACTAACAACGCACGAGTTCTAGGAAACGAGCCAAAAAGTGGATAGTATGGCTAACGAACGCGCCTTTCGTCTGTAGAAAACTGGCGGTCGTTTCGCCACATAACAGGCTGTTTACACACGAGGTCACGTAAGACGCAGAGTGGATAAACCGCTCCTTTGTGCGTCCTTCTGTGGAATCCACAAGAGTATTATTATACATCTAAAGATATCCGTCTTTCAAGTGTTTCCTCCTGACGTAGCACAGCAGACTTAATTTTCATTCAAATTCACCGTTACATAACTAGTAAATAAAAGATGGATATGAAGTTCTTCTGAGTAATGGTTTCAGTTTCATTTCATAATAGTATTCGGCTCAAACGAGAACGTTCTTCAAAGTGGCCTGACATCATAGTTTCCAAGCATTTGAAAACATTGCAGACGACTGAAACCAATGGTGATTAAAATATATGGATTTTTACAGCGATGACGAGACGAAAACTCATGTATAACAGGAATGCACAAAATATAGACAAAAGAACTTTAGTGGCATAATAGTTCATTCAACAATTAAAAGCCAAAACGGCTACCGAGAGTTATCAAGACACAGTAAAACTTTCCCATTAACTGTTAGGAGAATGTACTTACGTTTTACGGCCTTTGTTCTGAATTTCGCGACACATTTTTAGTTACAGTAATGGCAACATGACTTTGCATTGTGCCGCACCTGTACTACATACATGTTATCGTCTGGACGCTATGAGTTGTAGCATTGATTCTTTATCAATAATTTGTATTCGTTCACCAGAGAGAAACATAATATTTTTTTCAGTTTATTACACAAAAACTCGATGCAGATTGCATCAGACGGCTCGTTGAGCAAGGAATACGAACTCCTTTGCCTCTTCATGTAGGAGAGTAACTGATATTCATTAACGAGCTCCATACCTACTTGTGAAATGTACCGTGCCACTGAACCGACCTGCATTGACAAAGAAACAAAGTACATGTCATACAACAATTGAGTTGGTTGCTCAGAAAAATAGTTTCCAGGATACACATATGTTATGTAATCGTACAGTATGACTGCCCATATGTTAACTGTCAATCCCGGTTAATGGTCCTCTCAACTCTGGAAGTGGTATATTACAACAGAACGTCTGCAATCATTTTGGCTATTAAATACCCAATATCCAACGAAAAAGTTTTATCAGTAAGAGGAATATAGATTTAAAATTTGATTTGGTAACGCAGTGCTACAATCTTCTCTGACTCTCTTGTACGTTTATTGAATAAAATGTTCTCGGGTTTCCAACCACGTCAATTGCTTAGAACTACAAGAGCTTTCGGCCAAGCACTCCTTGGCCATTGTCAAGTGTTGTGACTGCCAGTGGGCTGTTGGTGCGCCCTTATATACGCTAGCTGCCGGCTGTGATGTCACTGGTGCCATATATGGGCATGTTTTGAGTCGGCGTTCGATGTGCCCTCTTCAACCACGCGATCGCTGGATCCCACGCAGCGCCGAGCTGCAAGCCACCGTCTCTATTCAGGGTGTTTGCGGTAGTTTTCCTTTCAATAGCTTCCTTTATTAAACTGTCCCAGAAGCCGTTAGTGCGAGCCACGACAGAGGTATCGTCAAATTTCATGTGGTGACCATTTTCTAACGCATGCTCGGCTAACGCAGATTTATCTGGATAGCGTAGGCGTTAATGCCTCTCATGTTCTTTCCAGCGTTGTTCCACAGTGTGCACTGTTTGTCCGATGTACTTCTGGCCACACTCACAAGGTATTGCGTACACTCCAGGTTTTCTGAGAACTACTGCGTCTTTAACTGGTCTCAGTAATTGATGGATTTTCGTTGGAGGCCTGAATATTGATTTGATCTTGTGTCTTTTCAACAGGCGGCTTATCTTGCCCGACTCAGAGCCACAGAATGGCAGCAAAGCAAGTTTCTTTTCCTGCTCTTTGTCGGTGGTCTTATTCTCATATTTCCCAGAAATCACTTTTTTCACTTGATGGGCGCTGTAGCCGTTATTCCTGAAAACCTTGCCTAGGTGGCTCAGTTCATGGGGCAGGTATATCGTCGTCTGACATTGCTCTTGCACGATGCACCGATGTTTGTAATACTGTGCGCTTCTGTGCTGGGTGATGATGGCTGGTGACATGCAGGTACAGGTCTGTGTGGGTGGGTTTCCTGTAGACGCTGTGGCCAAGGCACCCATTTCGTTTACGGTGGACAAGGACGTCATAACACTTGACAATGGCCAAGGAGTGCTTGGCCGAAAGCTCGTGTAGTTCTAAGCAATTGACGCGGTTGCGAACCCGAGAACATTTTATTCAATGTTATCGCCGCGAGACTCTGCATTCATACATTGTACGTTTATTGCTTCGAACGGTCTGTTATTGGTGAGTACGTTTACATTGTCATCTTAGTCCGTTATTAATTTCAATTGTTTTCTACCATCATTTGTTGCTGCTTCTTGTGAAATAGCTGCAGATAAAACTTTTGGAAAGTTCATTCCCTGGGCATTGCTCAGTTTAGCTGAGGGTACCAGCGAAAGCTTGAAATTATTGTTTTAGACAAATAATTGTGTGATGTAGTTATAATAGTGGTATTAGAAGTGAAGCAGTAGTCAGGATAGGTTCAAGATATTATGTCACACAAGCAGCGACTTAACCCCACTCCCTCCTTCACACTTGTACACCTCAATCACCACCAGTTTTCGGAAGTAATTGTGATACGCATTGTAAAGAAAACAAGTGTTTGGGCCCCAAGCTGCCGCTACCAAGTGTCGTATATCCTGTTTAGGAATCTTATAGTTGAAGCGACTCTGGCGTTCCCCTCAGCTCGGTGCCCCAAAGAGTAAAATTTGATATCACTGTAGTAGCGTAACTTATACAACGAAGTCGGTTTTTTTGGATAATTTTAAAGATTTGACCATAGGTGAGAAGTGTGTACTTCGTCGTAGGTTTATGAATACCAAATTTCGGTGTGAGATTTTTTCAAAATATTTTCATTTGGGGGAGTTCATTGGGGAAGCGAGTAGACGTTCCAGTGAGATCCTCTCCTGGAATTGCATAATATAGAACAAAAATAAATTAGCAGAGGAGAAACGGCGTAAGATATGTACCTTTCACCGGCAAGGAGTAACTAGATAGGATGAGGACGGAGAAGAGGGCTGGAAAATGGGAATGGACAGTTGGTAGGAAGGCTACTAGGAGAGGTTATATTAAGACATATCGCCTCGTTTATCGCCAATAGCGTTGATCAACTCTCAGTTTAGTGGAAAGGTACAGGAAACATGAAACAGCCTTCAACATTTAAGTCAGTTTTAAATTCTAGCAGAAAGAAAATGTTTCTGCTGTTAGGTAGTTCTTGGTGCAGACCAACAGGTGGAGGAACTCTTGTGGAGAGAATACAGGTCACGACCATTATGAAGCCTATCCCTGGATCAGAATAATAGTGTTCCACAGCTAGTTGATTACAGGACAGCTACAGCAGCAACACTCAATGAGAGAATGAAATCGGACACGACTTCTGCTCTGTTCACCGATGTCAAGTCCCAACTGCCACACTCAGTTGCAGACGACGCTTGCCGCAGGTAATGTAACAATTGTTTCTCTGTGCGAAGTGTTTACTTTACGCGACAGAATGTCTTAAATTAGATGCGAAAGTGCGCAGAAAAGTGACTAGACTATTACCATCCTGCTCAACAAACAAAGTTCTGCACATTGACGGGCCGCGTGTGAGTGTTTCGAGAACGGAGAGCCGAGCTGTTAATGCAAGTTTTTGTGCTCATAGAAAAGTGAAACAACAATATAACCTTCCCCCTACTCGTCTGCCAATCACTTTGTTATTTTTATCTAAGTATAGTTGGGTCAGGTGACAGACTACGTAGGGGAGTTATATAGGAGTTTTACAAAAGAACATCAGATAGTGATTGTGGTGCAGTTCGGAATACTCTTGATAGGAACAGGGAGAATGACATACGTAGTGACATTGAAAATGTAGCTACTCAAATGGTGGCCCAAATGTGCGGCTACTGCAAATGTTTTAGCCTCATGACTGGCCTCTTCTTAATACAGCTTCTAGACATATTAATATGGGGCTTCAGAAAGCATCGATGACGGCGTGTATGGCACACATTGCTGCGGAGCAAATTGACTCTATCGATATATCGGGTTTCATTAGGCGTGACCTGTATCTTCGTAGTAATGAGAAGAGGAAGTTGTCAAAGCTTATAGTTGATAGTGTAGTGGGGAGGGAAATCACTCATGGAAAAATTTCTGTAGTAGTTCATGTTAGAGCTGCATCTTTTTCAGTACGAAGTTAGATGATAGGTATCCCTGCACATGAAAACTTTCTCTGACAAACGAATCATCTTAAAAAAAGGCTAATAAAGGAATCAGCATAGTTCAACAATATATAAAGGTTAATGGAGATAAAGTTAGTGAACTGCCTATAGTTGTTGACTGACACTGTTAGTATATCAGAGCACCGCTTAAACAATGTGACAGTCCAGAAGTTTCCAGTATCGGGACACAGAAAAACCGATTATTTTTCAAGGAGCTCTTTGTAGAGTGGGGGAGTGGCCATTTTCATGAAAAGCGATATTAAATTTGAATCTATTGATGTATCAAAGTAGTGCATTGATGAGGTTATTGAATGTTGTGCAGAAGCTGTTGAATTTATTGTAACTAAATTTTTCTTTATACATGTCTATAGGCCCCATAATACTCGTTTTAGGTCATTTCTGTTCAAACTGGAGATAACGCTCGGTTCATTATACAGTAAGTACAAAATATTTGTTGTATTTGAGGACATTAATATTATAAGTGACTGTACAAGGGAAAATATCTTAGTTTTCCTCAGTTGATATCATCAGAAGCAGACTGTATTTTTTCTCTCTGAGTGCAGGGGACAGTAGCACAACCTTAGACAACCCTTCTGTTCATTCTTTGTTACTAGAGGGGAAATCTCTTTGTAAAATGATGAATGACCTTTCATGATATGATACACGAGTTCTAACAGTAAAAGGAATTTGTGAACACATGCATGTTAAATATAATTAGAAATCGTTTAGAAACGTTAATGCAGTTGTATGAGGGGCCCCATAGGGTTTGGCGCTGAGACCACTGTAATTTCTTATACCGTACATGCAGGGTGGTTAGAAAATGTGTGAAACACTTGTACGGATGTTGCAAGGCAGGTTGTACTGAGACATAAAAGATAACAAAAACATTCGATACGTTGAACCGTTTACGTGCTATTTAACATTGAAATTTGCCAACTGTGGCGCCACGCACTCACATTCAAGCGACCTGCCAGGGGCGGTGTTCCCCAACGAGTGCTTTATATGGTTAGCTGGAACTTGAAATTGCTTGCGCGACCAACTGATTGGTTAAGTTCAATCCTAAAACACTCGGAAACGGTGCAATGTATCTAATTTTTTTCTTAATATTTATGTCTCAGAACAACCTGCCCTGCAACATCCCTAGAACGGTTTCAGACATTTTCTGACCACCCTGTATAAATGATATGTCTTGTTATAAGACTGGTGATTTTGAAAAACATATTTGTTTTTTGATGAGACTGGTTTGGTAGTGAAGATGTTATTTGCAACACAGACTGTGGTGTCTCAAATAGAGCATTTCAGTACGTAAGTTCATGGTCTGTAGAATATAAACTAATGCTAAATCGCATTAAGGTTCGAGTTTTACTGTTTCCAACCCACGGTTAACGTAAAACTAGCAATGTGATTGCACAGAACCGCCATATGATTAGTGAGTCTGAACAATTCCAATTCTGCCGGCCGCGGTGGTCTAGCGGTTCTCGGCGCTCAGTCTGGAACCGCGCGACTGCTGCGGTCGCAGGTTCGAATCCTGCCTCGGGCATGGATGTGTGTGATGTCCTTAGGTTAGTTAGGTTTAAGTAGTTCTAAGTTCTAGGGGACTGATGACCACAGATGTTAAGTCCCATAGTGCTCAGAGCCATTTTTTGAATTCCAATTCTTAAGTGTTCAGGAATTCCCTTGTTCATTATCTTGTTCAAAAACTGAATACTGCCAATTTACCATTAGAAAAGTATCTGCAATTACTGATGATACAATGTGATAGTTTGTCAACCTGTCTCATTTTCCTTCGCTTATGACATACGGCATAATATTCTGGGTTAACGCTCCAATTCATGAAGTTCATTTCCGGCTCAAAAACTTGCAGTTCGAGAAGTATTTGGTGTAAGTCGGAAAACATCTTGTCGACCCCTGTTCGGATGTATGGGAATTCTGATATCGACCTCTGAATATCTTTTTTAATGTCGTTTGTTGTTAACAGTAAGTCGTCTGCCAGAGGATTCAAATGGCTCTGAGCACTATGCGACTTAACTTCTGAGGTTATCAGTCGCCTAGAACTTAAAACTAATTAAACGTAACTAACCTAAGGACATCACACACATCCATTCCCGAGGCAGGATTCGAACCTGCGACCGTAGCTGTCGCTCGGCTCCAGACTGTAGCGCCTAGAACCGCACGGCCACTCCGGCCGGCCCCAGAGGATTCGAGTAAATATTATTTTATTCATTATTGACTTTTCTGAAGGTAATTTTATGTACTGCTGATGCTGAGGAAGTTTTTAAGGAGACCAGACAGCTAATATCATCAATCTTCTATTCTCCTTCCAAGACAGAAGTAGTGTGCAAAATCTGTGCATAGAGTAAATTATGCAAGCCTGTCTGCGACAGTGTTGTAAATGTTTCCAATCGTTTATCAGAGGCGGAACATGATAACCACCTCGGTATTCACCTAATTGGACATGAAAACCGCCTAAAAACAACAAGTAGGCTGGCTGATTTACCAGCCCCTCCTCGTTAACAGGTCGGAAGAATTCGATCCGCAGCCAGCATAGTTGCACTTCGCGAAAGTGGTCGCGTTAACACGCGCGGCTAGCCATTTGGTTCTAAAGAACTGGGCGTCTAAAATAAATAATAATGAAATACAGTAACAATCGACAAAACACAACATTCAAAAGTCAGTTGCTCACATGGCGGACGTCTGTGTAGGTCACAGGCTACAGCCACTGTTAACACAGGATTTGCATACATCAACCACGCCAATTTCGCGCGCAACTGAGTAAGTATACAGTGATGGTTTTTCTTAGTGTCGATCTCACTCTATATCTTCATTCTTGGGATTTCTTATTTTTTTCCTACTTCATCGTAATCTTGTGGCTGTAAGTACCTATAACTACGGAAGTTTTCATAATTTCTGGAAAAAGCTTCCTTTCATTAGAATTTTTCTTTCTGAACTTTTTATATTTTCAAGTATAGGGACTTTACTCTCGTAGAAGGTGTTTAATAAACTGTTCCATTCATGTAGGCTGCAAACTCCCACAAAAGAAATGTTAACAAAAAAATGGTTCAAATGGCTCTGAGCGCTATGGGACTTAACATCTTAGGTCATCAGTCCCCTAGAACTTAGAACTACTTAAACCTAACTAACCTAAAGACATCACACACATCCATGCCCGAGGCAGGATTCGAACCTGCGACCGTATCAGTCCCGCCGTTCCGGACTGCAGCGCCTAGAACCGCAAGACCACCGCGGCCGGCCAAATGTTAACACAAAGCTTTATGTTCCGAGAGTCTTGTTCTCGTCGCGTGAACTTAAATGTTTAAATAATCGATCAAATGTACTTAAACATTTTCGTAGTAGCAGTCATACGAGTATAATACAAAATAGTCTGGATAAAACGATCTCGTCTTACTTTAAAGCCTCCAAATTGTACTGCGCAATTTCTTTCAGTCACACTACAGCTAGATCGCCAATAGGCTGCTTTTCTTCAGCAGTTTCTCTGCATTCACTTGTTGTCACTCAAGCAGATTTTCAGTATATTCGTGTTTCCAATCAACGTTATCTCAGCGACATCAAACTAATGGAATGAATCGCCATCGGTTCCTCTTATTCCGATGCTGACAACAAGTTGTGCCGAAGCAAATATTTTCGTCAGCTATCTCTGACAAATTGTGGCATACATGTGTGTTTACACCAAAATCAGAAAACGTTGATGAATCCATTAAGCGATCGCTTCTGCCTGTCACCCGAAATCTGTCCTAAGGAAATGCTAATTCAAAACTCGAGGTAAATCAAGTGTCTTTATCCTTGTTCCATAGTAGCAGCAATTCTGGAATCTCTTCAGTTGATCTGATAATTCGCTAGTTTAAAGTCGTCTCTGTGTGTTTTATATTTCGGCAGGAATGTTCCTCGCTACTGTCCGAAGTACACTGGGGTCACGAAAGTCATGGGATAGCGATATGCACATATACAGATGGCGGTAGTACCGAGTACACGAGGTAGACAAGGGCGGTGCATTGGTGGAGCTGTAATTTGAACTGAGATGATACACGTGAAAATGTTTGCGAAGTGATTTGACCGTACAGCGCGAATTAACAGACTTAGAACGCAGAATGGTAGTTGGAGCAAGGCGCACGGACATTCCATTCCGGAAATCGTTAGGGAATTAAATATTTCACTATCCACAGTGTCAAGAGGGTGGTGAGATACCAAATTTCGGGCGTTACCTCTCACCACGGACAACGCAGTGACCTACGGCTTTCATTCAACGACCGACAGCAGCTGCGTTTAAACAGATTTTTCAGTGCAAACAGACTAGCATTACTGAGAGAAATCGATGTGCGACGTATGAAGAACATGTCCGTTAGGACAGTGCAGCGAAATTTTCTCGTTAATAGGCTATGAAAGCCGACGACCGACGCGAGTGCCTTTACTAACAGCACATCGCCTTCAGCGCCTCTCCTGGTCTCGTGACAATATCGGAATGACGATAGAAGATTGTAAAACCGTAGCCTGTTCAGATGAGTCCCGTATTCAGCTGGCAGAAGTTGATGGTGGGGTTCGAGTGTGTTGCACACCCCATGAAGCCATGGACCCATGCTGTCAACAAGGCAATGTGCGAGCTGGTGGTGGTTCCATGATGCTGTGGCCTCTGGTTACATGGAATAGACTGTACGTCATGTTCCCAAACAACGAGGCAAGTTTTAGTGATGAAAATGTGCTGTGTCATTGAGACACAGTTGTTCGCGATTGGCTGGGGGCTCTGAGAACTATAGGACTTAACATCTGAGGTCGTCAGTCCCCTAGAACTTAGAATTACTTAGACCTAACTAAGCTAAGAACATCACACACATCCATGCCCGAGGCAGGATTCGAACCTGCGACCGCAGCAGTCGCGCCGTTCCGGACTGAAGTGCCTAGAACCGCTCGTACACCCTGATACTAGTGGTTTGCGTAAATTGGATGTTAACTCACCAGTTAAAATCGACGGGATAAACAGCTGCAAGTGCTCTATGGAAACCTCAAAATTAGCATCGTATAACCAGTAATTTTTCCGTATTCATATTTGAGCAATTATTTGTCCACATGTCTGAACTCTAAATGACAAGTCGAACTTTTATGTTCTTTATCCGGACTGAACCTAAGCAACTATAGCCAGTGTAACTAAGCAATGCCTTAGTGACTGACCGAGATTCAATCAGATCAACGTTCGTCCTTGGTAACTAAACATTATGAGTCATGAAATATCGAAGTTTACCGCAGTGTCAGTTAGCAAATCTCAACTTGTTAATTTTTGTGCCCTCTCTGGGATCCTGCCAGGAACCTTACCACCCAGTTAACTAAAAACGACTCCCATTTAATATAAAGTAACAAAGACTGCACGTATTTAAAACGAAGTGAAATGATGTAAAGGTTTTTGACAGGGACTAGATCCCAGCACGTAATCAGATTGTTAACTAAGTGAAAGCAGATGTTAGACATCGAACTTTTCACCAGCAGCGAGTTAATCCAGTTTAAACTGAGGATACAATTTTTTCCTGACCCAGAATCGAATCAGGCACCTACCACCATTGTTTTATGACCACGAATTGCTTGCTCACCAATATTGACATATGTCCATGTTTGCCGTGGCGTGAGTCGTGCTTGGGTAGCTCAGTTGGTAGAGCACTTGCCAACGAGAGGTAAAGGTCCCGAGTTCGAGTCTTGGTCCGGCACGCAGTTTTAATCTGCCAGGAAGTTTCATATCAGCGCACACTCCGCTGCAGAGTGAAAATCTCATTCTGCCAAATTGTTGCTGAAACACACAAAGACACCTTAAAAATCCAAATTACTTACCACTTGTATTTCGGTGTGCTTATGCTAGGGCTTGAAATGAATTTGTGATTATTTTTGTGCTTAACGTCAGCTACAATCTGTGCCTTTCCTGGAGACCTAGACGAATTTGCAATCTTGGGGAAAACAAAGAACTGACCGATCTCTGTCGTTCTGTGCTGGTCAGATGCGACGAAAGAGGAGGTCAGAATCCCAGTCCAGCACCAAATATTTCAGTGTCTCGAATGAAAATAAAATAACAGCCCTGTCACCTGAAGTGCCATTGGCTCCTTAAGAAAAGAAAGAGTCTAGTGTAGGGAAGCTCTCTAGCGGCAGAGTTTCTGTTTGCCTCGACTTCCGTCTCTGCCATGTCACAACCTAAACCGGCTCTGCCCCAGTTGGTACGGAAGGGAAATTATGTTTATAATGCAGATTCTGAACTGTGGTGCGACCTGACGTTCTTCACTTGGCGCTACTGGAAGTGAATGTGAGCTGTTCGTGTGGGTTTGAAATACACGACAGAAGTGGGAATCGAACCCATACCTCGAAAACCTCACAACTAAGAAACGACGATCAAACCATGAGACCACTGAAGCCCACATCTTCAACGTTCATTGTACCGTAAAGTATGATGCGCTTAGCTTACAAAGTAGACAAGATGAAAAAATTCAGTTCCTTGTATTAACTGGTTAATAATCAGCAGGTTTCTGCCACGGAAATTATGCTACTTCCATGGCAGCAGTATGGAAGTACGTTTTTAGCCATCATAGTCTCGATTCGAAATCATTTTGAAATTTTTCACCGTTTCAAGTAGTTTCGTAGATCGAGAAATGCCATTGCAGAGTACGAAGTTACCTAATACTTCGATTAAGACTGCCATTATCGTTATGAATTTGTTCATTATACTGCCTTTACATGCGTGCTTGAATGATACATTTAACGATCCTTATTCATTTTCAGAAATAGTTTCCCCAAAAACAGGTAAACAAATAGTTCGCACCAACTGGCTGTGGCGTTCTGTGGCAACTCGACCATGCCGCCTTCTCTTCGTCTGCGATTTTCGGAAGGGAGAATAATCTTCAATATGACAGTTCTCGTGTCCACACAGCGAATAATGTAAGACATTGGTTTTCAATGAACGGAGACGTTCAGCTATTGGACTGGCTTCCCAAAGATGCTGACCACACGCACATCTATCACTTATGGGCAGAGATGAAGGAAATTGTTACATGTAGAAGATCAATACCGACAACAAAGCCATCGCTCTCCGAAGCAATTCATGACGCATGGGAAGAGTTGTCAGAGAATAACACATTCACCTGGAAACTTGTCGCTTCTATTCCCGAAAGGCTAAATGTAGTTCTAGAGGAGGAGAGAAACTGGCCTGGGTACTGAATTATTGTGTTGCTAGGGAGAATAATTTTTATGTGACAAATGAATGTTTTAAATTCCCTTGTAGAAGAAGAAAATTCGTTTGTCTTATTTTTTTCCCTTTTTTCCAATAATTCGGATGAGATAATGCATGTAAACTAGGTTGTCTATTTCGCTCTCATTTGTTACATAGACCCTTGATTTCGAATTATTTTACGACTATTGATCACATGGCACATGACACAAATATTGATGAAAGCATCAAAGAGGAAGTATTTACTACTTTTACGTATTCATATTAATTTGTGTTCTCTTTGTTTACATGCACGTCAGATGCCAACACCGACGAAAGTACTAAGGAAATCACAATACATAAAGAAAAAATGTGTTGCGAGACTGGCGGTGTAGAAGTAGTCGATCATTTGAATGGACTACATCCTCAGTTATATACTTACGAGTTCTTTAAAATTATGACTACTTAATAACTCTCGTTGTCCTCCTGAACAATTAACTTTTACCACGAATTCAAGTTCATGGAAGTCACAGATTTCGAACCCTCTACCAGCGGATTAGAAACACACTGCCTTAATCACTACATTCTTCTACGAACCACATACACCATACTTATGAAGTGATATAATACTATCTGTGATATCACACCTTTTCCACGAAAAATAAGTAGTATACCGAGTGAAAGTGACGCATTACTTCTTCGACGGAAACGCCTGCAGTCCATCCGACTTAGAATTTGATTACTGGAGTTCTGAAGGACATAAAACAATTGAAAGTGACACAATAGGCACTCTGCTTGATTTTACTATATCAGCTGTTTTGGAGAGCCGTGTGTCGGGGAGTGAGAACCTAACAGGTACTAAAGCAATTGTGATAAAACTTCTACACAGTGATGGCAAAGTTGATCATGTGGAAATTTCTTAGGCAGAAAATGGCTTGACAGTTCTTGAAGCATAAATTTTATCACGAACATTGAATCGTATGGGAAAATGAATCTGAAATACACACTTATCATAGCTGCCTTACGACAGAAGTTTGATATACTGAAAGAAAACTGTTTTTTCAGACCCAGTTCTGCAGTGATTCAAGTGTATCGAACAGTAGTCATAATGTGTATTTACAAGGAAAACGTATCTCTTCTGCTTAAGATAACAAAAGAAATATATGAAAAAGCGTGCAGTCCTGCCATTCAATACGTATTTACCTCAACATGGCAATTGCCTCCGTAACGTTTGTCTTGGGTGATGATTGCATAAAAGACAAGCAACACCCAAATTACTGTCATTAGGGGTCATTTTGATCCTTTCCTGAGGCTCCCTTGAGAAGTAACTCAGTATTTCCATAACAGGTACTTCTGCTCACTCCTACGATGAACTGAACGGAGGTTGTGAGATGGCTTACGATGCAGAGCTTCTCTTACGATTTCGTCTCTTAATTTCGTGTGGTCCAAATAAACTTATTTACGTACTCAGTGCCACCCCTTAAATGAAAACCATTCAGAGTATATATCGACATGACAAGTAAGTACAGTATTAGTCATAAAAACTTGGCCGCTGGCCGCCCGCTGCAGATATGAAACCCTAGTCCTTCAATTAACGCCAGCAGTATGCCCGATCACCTCTCGTAATTCTAAGCCTGGCCATATGCAACATCTGGCAACACTTTAGAAGGCAGAAATGTATGCAGGAATTACTCTTAGTTTTCCGAGATGTTACGTGGTCCATTGGTAAACTATGTGCTCTGTAAACATAAAGCGGCAAATTCAGAAACCATATGCCTATCTGTGCTGCCACAACAGCACTCGATAATTCTCAAAAAATGGTTCAAATGGCTCTGAGCACTATGGGACTCAACTGCTGAGGTCATTAGTCCCCTAGAACTTAGAACTAGTTAAACCTAACTAACCTAAGGACATCACAAACATCCATGCCCGATGCAGGATTCGAACCTGCGACCGCAGCGGTCTTGCGGTTGATTTGCGTCTCGCTGAAGAAACACTGTAGTTAGGGAGTCTTTCTTTCGTCTTCTTTACTCGGTCTGCAAGCACTCAGAACTAAATTCAGTGAGTAAATCATTAGATAACTTTTGCATCGTAAGTCATCACAAAACCCCCACTCAGTACACTGTAGGAGTGAGCAGAAGTGTCTGTTTTGGAAATATTGAGTTAGTTCACAAGAAAGGTTCAGAAAAGGCTCAAAGTGACCATCAGTAACAGTAATTTATGTGTTGCTTGTCGTTTAGGGAATCATTACCCAAGACAAACATTACGGAAGCAATTACATACTGAGGAAACTCTGGAGATGGAAAACGTAGTGAATAGCAGAAATGCACGCTTTTTCAAGTCTTTCATTTTCTGTCTGCAAAAGAAGAGATACATTTTTCTTGTAAATACGTATTTTGATCATTCTGTTATATGCTTGAATAATTTCGCAACTCTGACTGAAACAAACAGTTTTCTTGCATTATATCAAGCTTCCGTCGTAAGACAGATATGATAAGTGTATAATTCCACTGTATTTGCTCATACTTTTCAACTGTGTTAATAGAACATGTGCTCCAAAGATTCTCAAACCATTTTCCGCAGAGGCAATTCCCACATGCGTAGCGTTGTCATCACTGTGTCGGATTTTTATCATATTTGCATTATCATCTGTAAGTTTTCATACTCTCACACAGGATCACCAAAACAAGCAGATCTAATAAAAACCTATCAGTATACCTACTCTGTCATTTCCAGTTATCATATGTTCTTCTTACCTCCGTTCACGGTAGTGAAAGTCAAATGGACTGCATGCATACCATCCAAGCCGCGCTGTATGCTTTCACCCGGTATATCACTTGTTTTTCTTGGAAAAGGCGTGACATTGCATACTACACCATGAAAATTCGTATGATGCAAGCAGTGGCTATGGCAGTTAGCCACAGGTAAATGGTTCGAATAATGCACTTTCATGAATTTTAGTTCGTGGTAATTGTTATTAGCTTAGGGGGACAACGAGTATTGGTAAGTATTCATAATTTTAGAGAATTCATAAGTATATATAAGATGATGTAGTTGAATGAAACACTTTTTCTTTTCATGTCTTGTGATTTGTGCTTGGCATTAAAAGAAAATGATGTACCTTTTGTGCTTTCGTCGTATTCATGTCCTGCCTGCAAGTATATAAAGACAACACAAATTAATATAATGATTTTTCTTAACGGAAAAATTGTAAAACTTTCTCTGTGATGTCTTCATCGGCATTGACGTCATACGCCATGTGACAAAAAGAACTAGTTTTATGTTTGTCTGAGTCCTCTTGATCAATAGACGTAAAATAATT
Organism: Schistocerca piceifrons; assembly: GCF_021461385.2. NCBI lineage: Eukaryota > Metazoa > Arthropoda > Insecta > Orthoptera > Acrididae > Schistocerca > Schistocerca piceifrons. Next base: position 560,185,981 of record NC_060149.1, read on the forward strand.
TAAAATCAAGGGTCCCTTTAAAGACTGAAAAGAGTGAAACAGACAGGATTTTTCCTCTTCTTCGAGGAAACGTAATACATTCAGTTGTCACAAAGGAAATTTTTTCACTAACAACAAGTTAACTCAGTAACCTGTCCAGTTCCCGTCTTCCTCTGCAACTGCATTTAGCCGCCGGGATGAATATGTTATTCTGTGACAACTTTTCTCATGTGTCATGAACTGCTTAGGACAGCACTCGCTTGGTTGCCGGGGTTGGTCCGCTACATGCAATAATTTTCTCCATCTCTGCCCATAAGCGCTCGATGGGACTGCGGTCAGCACCTTGTGAGGTCAGTCCAACAGCTCAACGTCTCCATTCCTTTGAAACCAGTGTTTTACACAGTTCGCCGTGTGGACAGCAAAACTGTCATGTTGTAAGATTATTCTGCATTTCGAAAATCTCGAACCAACAGAAAGAAGCAATATGGCCTCTAGTATTTCGCAGCAGTAATGGCTAGAATGCAGGCGGTCCATTTGGCACAGAACGCCACAGTCGTTTTCTGCGAAATAAACCTTTACGTGTTTTTGAGCAAATGGTTCTAAAAATGACCAGCAAGCATGTTTCCTTCTAGAAAGCGTGCAGCAGCAGTAGAATGAAGTTCATAACGATAATGGCAGAATCGATCAAAGTATTTGGTAAATTCATACTCTGGAATGGTATTTCTCTATCAAAGAAGTTGCTTGAAACGGTCAAAATTTCAAAATAGTTTCGAATCGAGGCTCTGATGGCTAAAAGCGTCTTAACTTACTGCTACTGTGGAATCAGCACAATTTCCGTGTCAGAAACCTGCTGTTTGTTAACCAGTTAATACATAGAACTGAATTTATTCAACATCTATGCTTTTTAAGCTAAGCGCATCACACGTTACGGTACAATGAATGTGGAAAATGTGGGCGTCAGTGGTCTTGTGGACTGAAACTGGTTTCGTGGATGCGAGGTATGGGTTTAAAAAATGGTTGAAATGGCCCTAAGCACTGTGGGACTTAATATCTGACGTCATCAGTCCCCTAGACTTAGAACTACTTAAACCTAACTAACCTAAGGATATGACACACATCCATGCCCGAGGCAAGATTCGAACCTGCGACCGCAGCAGCAGCGCGGTTCCGGACTGAAGCGCCTAGAACCGCTCGGCCACAGCGGCCGGTGGCATGGCTTCGATTCCCACTTCCGTCATGTATTTCAAACACACACGAACAGATCACATTCACGTCTAGTAATGTCAAGTGAAGAACGTCAGGTCGCACCGTAGTTCAGAATCCGCGTTGTAAACATCATACCCGTACGTTACCAACTGGGTAGAGTAGAGTTAGTTTGGGAAGGCCGAGGCGGATTGCACTCCCCACGATTTCTTCAGTGGTAATAATAATTATAATAATAATAACGATAACAAAAACAACTATAAAAATTTAATGTTACTCGATAGCCTGGTGAAATTATTTCAATTGGACGCCACTTTGACGTTTTCCATGGTCCAAATTACCCCAGTAACCCTACTGGAAAAGGTGCCTAACATTCTGCGTGGGGTATCTTTGTTCTAAGTCGTGTCTCCCTACCACTTTCGCGCAACGGCGCTCTGAGCGTGTTTTTTAGGGAATTGACTAGTTTGAACCTGGGACCTGTTGCTGGTAACGAGACGCCACAACACACATGACATGTAGAATTCAGAAGAGTTCAGTGAGACTAGCAATGATATAACAAAATACTTAATGATTTCAGCGTCAGCTCCACTGCACTCCCTGTAAAAGAATCTTAATACTAACTAAATTTAGTGGAATGGGTTCAAGGCTTTCCTATTTTTAGTTAGCTGGTGAAATAACGTCGAAAAAGCAGTTAAGTTTACCATTGGAAATTTTATTCTACTCACAAAATATTGTTTATAAATTGGACTATTGATAAAAGGAAATGTTTTAATACAGGATGGTAAAAACCAACTTCGTTCAACAAAAATGTGAACGAATATTCTCTGACTGGGTTTCCAAGTTCTACAGTGGATCGAAGGATGACCTATGCCATATCACAACTATAACCTAGGTTTAAATTAAGTTTCACAAAAGAGAAAACTATCAAAATGGTCTACAGTGACCCTCAATTATCTTTCATTACTTATCTAACTTGTCGTAAATTACAGCGGCTGATGTGGCTTCTCAATAACTATATAACAGAAAAATCATCGCGTTCCATATTTTTACCTCAAGTGGCAAATGTGAACACCATGAGCTTTAATTGACGAGCGACACTAGTATTACGCAAAAAGGGGATGTAACAGATGAGACTTCTGCAGTTCTGAGTGAAGCTTTATGTGCTGGTATGCGGCATCGCGTGCGTTCATTCCCTTGTCGGTGTTCGTCAGGGGGCAGCGGACAGCACAGCTCCGCTCACCTCGCCGTCTCAGAAGCAACTCTCTAATAACTTCTCCTTACTACAATTTACCGAAGTTGGTTTAAAATAAACTATCTGGCTGTGTTTTCATCTGACCGATCATGGTCTCAATGTTAACCTTAAGCTCCGCCCACAAAAATTCTCTCTATCCAATGAGAAACGTTATACTTTTCGTGGTGGGGCAATGTTTTTAAAGTTTGCAACGTAACAGAGACGCGAAAAAGTCTCACGCTAAAACTTGCAGCTTTTGTATTCCTCTTAGCGTTATCGTAAGATCTATACTGTTCTTCTGGAGGGCTCTATCTTTTAACATGGACTGGGGGGTGGTCCTGACGTAACAGAGACGCGAAAAAGTCTCACGCTAAAACTTGTGGGTGGTGTAGCCCTTTTTGTGTTATCGTATGATCTATACTGTTCTTCTGGAGGTCTCTAGCTTTTAACATTGGCTGGGGGGTGGTCCTGACGTAACAGAGATGCGAAAAAGTCTCACCCTAAAACTTGCGGGTGGTGTGGTCCTAGCGGTTAGCTGGTGACGTGGGTGTCCGTCCGTCCCTTATCGTAGGGCCTTCCAGCTTAACACGGTTCTGTTCTCGGGTTCTGTTCTCATTTCTCTCCTCGGAACTGCGTCTGGCTCACGGTGATAAGGTATGACATGCATTTAGGCGTTCTTGTGTTAGTCTGTGGTATTCCATTGGCTCACTCGTTACTCGTATTACTTTGGTTGATTTAATGTCACGATTTATTCGGAGCTCTGTGACATACTACTGCATTTGCTTATCATGTCAAGGTTTTATGGAAGGTGTTGGATTTGCCTGACACCTTACATATCACCACCCTTCGAACTTAATTTTTGCACTGAAGTTAGGCAATGATTTAATCGTTGTCTAAGTCACTCAAAAAGTATTTCGTTATCTAAATTTTGTTTCCTACTGTTCAGCCACATTAGTCTGTTCTATGCTAGTTTATATTACTAATTTATATTTTTATATTCTTCCACATTATTCTCAAAAGTGACAAGAGAAGAATAATTTTATGCTATTATTAATTTTTAATTACTTTCTTTCTTTATTTAAGTGTGAAGTTTATTTTTTAAGAAGTTTGTTATCGAAAGTGAGGAAACTTTTACATCGATTTTCTTAGAAATATATATTTTTATAAATGTAGTAATTAAGTAAAATCTATTCGTAACACATTTTCTAAATATCATGTACAAGTAAAATGTTTTTGTTTCTCGACACTCATTTCAACATTGTTCCACTAACAAATAAGAAATATTTCCAAGAATTTCTTTGACAAAGAAATATACATACTCAAGTATTGAGATATTATCCTAACAAATGGTACAAATGTTTAAAAAAAAAGGGAAAACCTCCAACAAGACAATTTTTTATTATTTGTTTTTATAAGGAGAAAATAAGCAAAATATAGTTATTCTTTTATTTTTATGAGGAGAAAATAAGTGGCATATAGTTTTAGCGTTTATTATGCCTTACTTTTGTTCTTTATATACTGCCCATTTCACAACTAATGACCTATTTTTATCGATATTCTATTTTTTACTTAAGTCCATAGTCAATGACTATTATTTTGTAGTTTATTAGCTGTCTGGTGTGCTTAACTTATTTAGTTTTTCACACGTTTATTTTGCACAATTCCTACATCACATAATTTGATTTCACACATTCACACAATCCTATGAATGTTTAAGCATGAGGTTGGCGAATGTTTTTGCACGAAGGTGATGGACTTGAGCAAGATGGATGTGGGCAAGTATTTGATGTACAGCTTCGTTCGTCATTCCTTGTTGGCCTTGCAAGTGTGTGTTGCTGTTGTGGAGGTCCCATAATGGAATGGACCTGTGAGTGCAGAATCTCGTGGTTTACTGGCTTTGTATGCGTGAAAGTCATCGTTATGTGTCGTTGCAATACTTCGCAGACGACTAGTTTACAATAGGATAGGGATTTGGGAAGGTATCTCGTCTATTATTCACCCATCTTCTTTCTTGGTCTCAATCTTGCGAAACTTCAACTTCTGTTCTTCCTGCTTTTTCTCTGCTTCTTACTTGATTCTTGGTTCTTCTGTGGGCAGGATATGGAAATATTTATTGATAACTAGTCGCTATAAGTTCTCCTCTTAGTAACAGTTTGATAAATTGTTTGGGCGTGTCATTTCTACTTTGCGGACGTTTTCTACATCTACATCTACATCTACATTTGTACTCCGCAAGCCACCCAACGGTGTGTGGCGGAGGGCACTTTACGCGCCACTGTCATTACCTCCCTTTCCTGTTCCAGTCGCGTATGGTTCGCGGGAAGAACGACTGTCTGAAAGCCTCCGTGCGCGCTCTAATCTCTCTAATTTTACATTCGTGATCTCCTCGGGAGGTATAAGTAGGGGGAAGCAATATATTCGATACCTCATCCAGAAACGCACCCTCTCGAAACCTGGCGAGCAAGCTACACCGCGATGCAGAGCGCCTCTCTTGCAGAGTCTGCCACTTGAGTTCGTTAAACATCTCCGTAACGCTATCACGGTTACAAAATAACCCTGTGACGAAACGCGCCGCTCTTCTTTGGATCATCTCTATCTCCTCCGTCAATCCGATCTGGTACGGATCCCACACTGATTAGCAATACTCAAGTATAGGTCGAACGAGTGTTTTGTAAGCCACCTCCTTTGTTGATGGACTACATTTTCTAAGGACTCTCCCAATGAATCTCAACCTGGTACCCGCCTTACCAACAATTAATTTTATATGATCATTCCACTTCAAATCGTTCCGTATGCATACTCCCAGATATTTTACAGAAGTAACTGCTACAAGTGTTTGTTCCGCCATCATATAATCATACAATAAAGGATCCTTCTTTCTATGTATTCGCAATACATTACATTTGTCTATGTTAAGGGTCAGTTGCCACTCCCTGCATCAAGTGCCTATCCGCTGCAGATCTTCCTGCATTTCGCTACAATTTTCTAATGCTGCAACTTCTCTGTATACACAGCATCATCCGTGAAAAGCCGTTTCGGACTTCCGACACTATGTACTAGGTCATTTATATATATTGTGAAAAGCAATGGTCCCATAACACTCCCCTGTGGCACGCCAGAGGTTACTTTAACGTCTGTAGATGTCTCTCCATTGATAACAACATGCTGTGTTCTGTTTGCTTAAAACTCATCAATCCAGCCACACAGCTGGTCTGATATTCCGTAGGTTCTTACTTTGTTTATCAGGCGACAGTGCGGAACTGTATCGACCGCCTTCCGGAAGTCAAGAAAAATAGCATCTACCTGGGAGCCTGTATCTAATATTTTCTGGATCCTATGAACAAATAATGCGAGTTGGGTCTCACACGATCGCTGTTTCCGGAATCCATGTTGATTCCTACATAGTAGATTCTGAGTTTCCAAAAACGACATGATACTCGAGCAAAAAACATGTTCTAAAATTCTACAACAGATCGACGTCAGAGATATAGGTCTATAGTTTTGCGCATCGCCTCGACGACCCTTCTTGAAGACTGGGACTACCTGTGCTCTTTTCCAATCATTTGGAACCTTCCGTTCCACTAGAGACTTGCGGTACACGGCTGTTAGAAGGGGGGCAAGTTCTTTCGCGTACTCTGTGTAGAATCGAATTGGTATCCCGTCAGGTCCAGTGGACTTCCCTCTGTTGAGTGATTCCAGTTGCTTTTCTATTCCTTGTACACTTACTTCGATGTCAGCCATTTTTTCGTTTGTGCGAGGATTTAGAGAAGGAACTGCAGTGCGGTCTTCCTCTGTGAAACAGCTTTGGAAAAAGGTGATTAGTATTTCAGCTTTACACGTGTCATTCTCTGTTTCAATGCCATCATCATCCCGGAGTGTCTGGATATGCTGTTTCGAGCCACTTACTGATTTAACGTAAGACCAGAACTTCCTAGGATTTTCTGTCAAGTCGGTACATAGAATTTTACTTTCGAATTCACTGAACGCTTCACGCATAGCCCTCCTTACGCTAACTTTGACATCGTTTAGCTTCTGTTTGTTTGAGATGTTTTGGCTGCGTTTAAACTTAGAGAGAAGCTCCCTTTGCCTTCGCAGCAGTTTCCTAACTTTGTTGTTGTACCACGGTGGGTTTTTCCCGTCCCTCACAGTTTTACTCGGCACGTACCTGTCTAAAACGCATTTTACGATTGCCTTGAAGTTATTCCATAAACACTCAACATTGTCAGTGTCGGAACAGAAATTTTCGTTTTGATCTGTAGGGTAGTCTGAAATCTGCCTTCTATTACTCTTGCTAAACAGATAAACCTTCCTCCCTTTTTTTATATTCCTACTAATTCTCATATTCAGGGACGCTGCAACGGCCTTATGATCACTGATTCCCTGTTATGTACACACAGAGTCGAAATGTTCGGGTCTGTTTGTTATCAGTAGGTCCAAGATGTTATCTCCACGAGTCGGTTCTCTGTTTAATTGCTCGAGGTAATTTTCGGAAAGTGCACTCAGTATAATGTCACTCGATGCTCTGTCCCTACCACCCGTCCTAAACATCTGAGTGTCCCAGTCTATATCTGGTAAATTGAAATCTCCACCTAAGACTATAACATTCTGAGAAAATTTATGTGAAATGTATTCCAAAATTTCTCTCAGTTGTTCTGCCACTAATGCTGCTGAGTCGGGAGGTCGGTAAAAGGAGCCAATTATTAACCTAGCTCGGTTGTTGAGTGTAACCTCCACCCATAATAATTCACAGGAACAATCCACTTCTATTTCACTACAGGATAAACTACTACTAACAGCGACGAACACTCCACCACCGGTTGCATGCAATCTATCCTTTCTAAACACCGTCTGTACCTTTGTAAAAATGTCGGCAGAATTTATCCTTGCTTCAACCAGCTTTCTGTACCTATAACGATTACGGCTTCGGTGCTTTCTATCAGCGCTTGAAGTTCCGGTACTTTACCAACGCAGCTTCGACAGTTTACAATTACAATACCGATTGCTGCTTGGTCCCCGCATGTCCTGACTTTGCCCTGCACCTGTTGAGGCTGTTGCCCTATCTGTACTTGCTCAAGGCCATCTAACCTAAAAAACCGCCCAGCCCATGCAACACAACCCCTGCTACCCATGTAGCTGCTTGTTGCGTGTAGTGGACTCCTGACCTATCCAGCGGAATCCGAAACCCCACCACCCTATGGCGCAAGTCGAGGAATCTGCAGCCCACACGGTCGCAGAACCGTCTCAGCCTCTGATTCAGTCCCTCCACTCGGCTCTGTACCAAAGGTCTGCAGTTAGTCCTGTCGACGATGCTGCAGAGGGTGAGCTCAGCTTTCATCCCGCTAGCGAGACTGGCAGTCATCACCTAATCAGATAGCCGCCGGATGCCAGAGAGGATTTCCTCCGATCCATAGCGACACACATCATTGGTGCCGACATGAGCGACCACCTCCAGATGGGTGCACCCTGTACCCTTCATGGCATCCGGAAGGACCCTTTCCACATCTGGAATGACTCCCCCCGGTATGCACACGGAGTGCACATTGGTTTTCTTCCCCTCTCTTGCTGCCATATCCCTAAGGGGCCCCATTATGCGCCTGATGTTGGAGCTCCCAACTACCAGTAAGCCCACCCTCTGCGACTGCCCTGATCTTGCAGACTGAGGTGCAACCTCTGGAACAGGACAAGCAGCCATGTCAGGCCGAAGATCAGTATCAGCCTGAGACAGAGCCTGAAACCGGTTCGTCAGACAAACTGGAGAGGCCTTCCGTTCAGCCCTCTGCAATGTCTTTCGCCCCCTGCCACACCTTGAGACGACCTCCCACTCTGCCTCAACGCGGGCAGTAAACTGGGCAACCACAGTCGTAGTCCGATCGGGGGATGCGTGGGACGACCTGGCCGTCCCCGACAAACCCCCATCCGGAACCCCACAGTGATGCCCATTGGCAACAGCCTCAAGCTGTGTGACCGAAGCCAACACTGCCTGAAGCTGGGAGCGAAGGGATGCCAACTCAGCCTGCATCCGAACACAGCAGTTGCAGTCCCTATCCATGCTAAAAACTGTTGTGCAAAGAACGTCTGAACTAATCAACAGAGAGCACAAACAAATCGACACAAAATTTAAACAGTTATTAAAATACAAGATTGCCTAGTAAATGCAGTAATGCTGCTACTTGCGCACTGCTGACACACTGCTCAGCGGCGGAAGGAGACTACGCGATTTTACACTATTCAGGTACTAAAACGTGATGCTACAACTCTCAAATACTATAATACGCCAGAAATTTATGAATTAGACAATGCAAGTACCAAAAACACGCAAAGAAATTAAGAATTAAACTATGTAGCAAATGAGTGAGCTAGGAGTATACGACTTGCTGTTGCAGCTGCTTATCCAACGATGGCAGTTTCAAGCATCAGCGTGCTGTTTAATAGCGGTAGTGTGACTTTTACACATATTTTTTACCAGTGGTGGCTTGCCAAAGCAGTCTTCTTGGCGGGCCGTTTTTTGCTCGCTTCGTTCATTCGGGGCGCCCCGGGGTTTATGAGCAGTGAAAGTCCGTGTTTGTTTGTCAGTCCCTGCACCGATCCCTTCCCTGTTCCGCCACCCTGTGGTTCAGCAGATATACAGCCCACTTCAGCTACAAGGGCCTTCTGTTGGTCTCGCTGTCCTTTCCGTTCTCTCGACGCTCCTGCCTTGTAGGAATCGTGTCTTGCTAGTTAAATCATTTTCTTTCTTGATACTTCTTGCGTTGCAACTTGTGGGTCGTTGTATCTGGTCTTTGTTGGAGTTTTTACAATGGTTCTTACAAAAAGTTTTACTTGTAATCATTTAACATATGTCTAGAACCTACATTGTTTTACGCCTTCTTAAAATGCTTTACAAATTTTGGTGCCCTTTCCATGTTGCAATTCTAAGAAATTTTGAGTCTTAACTTCTACAAAAATCCTCAAATTCTTTTTTTTAATTTTTTGTGTAGTGTCATGGTGTATAGCATTTTAATATTTCATGCTCTTAGACTATCTACGCTTTATCCCTTCACCTTAATCTATGGTACTATTGGTGTTATTTTTGTTTTTGTTTTTATTGAAACTACTTTCTTTTTCCCACCTTCCTCTCTCTTCATTCTTCTTTCTCCTGACGATCTTATCTGCAACATAATCTTGAAATATTGTGCTGATTATTTACCATTAATAAAATTAATCTTCAAACTTGTACTGAAAGTGTTTAATACTGCCAGTCTTAGGTAAAAATATCTCTGCTTTATCTCGTAAAATACCCTCTAATTCTCTTTTACTGTGTTCTGAAATGCCTTGAACTTCTAGCAATTTTTCGTCTATTTCTTTATGGACATCTAACATGGGTTGAGGCGATTCCCCCTTTTGTGCATACCATTCTAATTCTTCATCCTCTTTATCTCGCATCATTCTTAATTGTTTGTTTATAACTGGTATTTCTTCTCATTTTAGCTTTTGCTCAAAGAGAAGTGTGACATTCCCGAATGTTACGCTACCTTTGCACATATCTATTATCGCTCGTCTCTCATTTAAAAAATCTGCACCTATAATCAAATCTACAGTTAGTTTAGGTATAATCATGAAGTTGGTTTCGATCTTTTGACCTTGGCACGAAAGAGTTAACCTTGTTTGTCTTGTAACTTCCGCAGCATTGTTTCTAATAAGACCTGTTACTTTAATCTTAAGTGTTTTCAGAACTGGCAATTCCTCATTGGCATTACACTGCATGAATAAATTTTCTGAGATCGCAGTCAGTTCACTTCCACTATCAATTACAATATTGACTGGGACATGCTTTACCATGGCCTTCACAATTGGTTGAATTTGAAAGGGTTGGTTCTGTTCTTCTTCTTCTTCTTCTTCTTGCATCAACGAATCCTCCATTGAATCGTACATGAGTCTTTTTAGGAATTTCCCTTATTCTGTAGGATAAGCTTCGACTGTTACTTCTCTCTCTTTTATTTCCTCTTCTCTATTTCTTCCTTCATTTACACTTTCTTCAACATGCTCTACTTTTTCCTCATCCTCATCTATCTTCTCCTTCTTCGTCGCTACTTCCACATAATCTCATCTAAATGCTCTAACTATTGTTTCATAACTTCCTTCATTATATACGTTGGGTTGTGTGCCCACTCGTAACTTATTTTCAACTTCTGTCGACTGCGCATTATCCTCATAGAATTCGCTCTCCCAGGTTTCCATCTCAAATAGCTCTGCAATACTCATTACTTCGTCCTTTCCTCCTACACTCATTGTGCATGCCTCTGGTAATTCATTATCCTCGTCAGTATTCTCCCAATTAATTTCATCCCAACATGATATTGTTATTTTCTTGTCTTCATTTTCATCTGGTCCCTGCGGATTTGTTTCTTCCTTCTTCTTTTCTCGTCATAAGATTTTTACTTCTCTTTTCAAGGTGCTGAAATTGTCCTGGGTCGGTGTGTCATTCTCTTTGGTATGGGCTCTTAGCTGTCAATTCGAACGTTTATCGAGGTTTGGTGGTCTTACCTCCACCTCTTCTATGTGTATTCTCTTTCCTTGTTCAGCTTGTTGATAGTTGTTTCTTTGTTGATAATTTGTCGGTCTATTGGTTCTCCAGTACCCGTTCCGGTTGTCGTTATTCCCTCTGTAATAGTTGTTGCCGTTCCTGGGTGAATTATAGTTATTGCCATATTCTCTTCTAAATCCATAACCGGTTATTTGTTGAAATCTATTGTCGTTTCTTGGTGCGAAGTTATGACATGGTTCGTAATTATTGTTTCTTCGTACTGTGTCTTGTGGATTCCACTGCTTTTTGCTTTCGTTTTCACGTGCACTTCGTCTTTTTCTTGCGTCATCTTCCGAAAATATGAACTCTAGTTCCCTTAGAATACCTTTAAATGATTCGACGTTATTGCCTCCGCGACCTACTAATGATTGCTGGTATTTCAATGGTAGCTTCATCGCGCATAATTTAATCAACTCTCCGTCACTGTATGGTACATCTAAGCATTGATTTTTCTTTGCCATTAATTCGAAAAATTTCAAGGGACTCTTCTCTCCTGAAGTTTCAAAATATGGGTTCTGCAATAATTCGTACTTCACTCTGTTCTGTGCTTCGCTGGACCAATATCGTGAGAGAAACTTTTCTCTGAAATCTTCTTACGATCAGCATGTCGCTCCAACATTCTGCATGGTTTCTGCGACTTTTCCTGACATGTGTGCACATATAAAGTCTAATTTGTGTGCTAGCGTCCAGTGTTCTGGTAATCCTACTCGGAATTGATCAATAAAAGTTCGTGGATGTAATGAGTTTCCTTCTCGAAAGTGCTGAAATTTTATGACTGTGAGGAAATGATCGTTGTCGTACTTCGTCATAGTTCCATATGAAATTCGCGATTCTTCACCACTTTTGTTTCTGATCATTTCTCCCGTCGTTCTTTCCGGTTGTGGTAGATCCATTGGATACCGTCCACTGTAACTTTCGCCTACCCTTGCGTAATATTGTTGGAGTGGTACGCAATAATTTTCTTCCTTCGGTTGTGAACGTGTAGCTGAATGCATTGCACTGTACTCTTCGCCACCTGGCTTTCCCTTGTCAGGTATTGGTTTCGGTATCTTGTCTGGCTAACGTTGCTGCTTCATTGCACTATCCAAACTGTATTGAATCATACATTTGTGGTTCCACATGTGTTTGTGATGACGTTTATTCATCAAGAATTACGAAACGTGTTTGTTGCTGTGCGGGCTGTCTGATTTCACGTATGTTACTTTCCACCTGTGATTGGAATCGCAAATGCGTAATATCTTCGTTAATTTCTTGTTTTTCCGGTGCTGTTGCAGATACGGATGTGGTTGCAGACTCTGTATTTGTTCGATCCTGTTCACTACGCTCTTCAATGGTTTGCAACAACTCTGCTCGCAATTTCTGAAATTGTCGCTTCGTTTGCGCTTCTATTTTGACTATGCGGTTATCATATCTTTACAGCGCTGCTTTTGTGATACGTTTGTGTAACACACTTTTTTCAACAACTTCACTCGCTGTACCTGCTGCTTGTCTAGTAATTTCGTTTATCTGTTTCTCCAGTTTCTTGACTTTCCCTGGGTGTTGTTACGTAATGTTTTGATCTCGTCCTGAATGTCATTACGAATTGTTTGTACGTCCGCTTGCACCTTGTCAGTGTCTGTTCTCAATTGATTGTGACCTGTTATTAAGTTTCCTATCACCTCTCGAGATTCTTTTGACTCGTCTTCAGTATGACTTAGGTGTAACTGAATTTTTTTGTTTTGTTCTTTAATCTCACGCATTTGTCTCGTGGTTTCTGCAATTTGTTTCGTCGTTTCTGCATTTTGAATTTTAATTTGGTTCGCAATTTCTTTATTTTGCCTTGTCATGGTTTCTGTAATTTGTTGTAATAATTCTGCCAGATTGGTGGGTCCTATTGCGTTTTCTTCCGACGTCCTACTCTCTGTGTTTTCGCCCAACTGTTGGTTCGCAACCGATTGCATTGAACTGTGCTGTGACACGTGTCTGTTCGCATTCCATGTACTCTGTGGTGAGGGAGCTCTGATTACTTGTACTGTGGGTTCTACGTATTCAAGACGCCAGTTAGAATTCTCATCGACTGTCTCTCTACTTTTCTGCTCCTCTGTCGTATGCTGACTTACGTTTTCTACGCCTTGACGTACATTATCCTCGTTATGGTGCGTTATCTGACCTATTTCTCGTGATACTGCATCGTCTGTTGTACTGTCCTCTATTCTCTGTCCGTCTTCATGTTGCGTCTCTACCTCAAAACGGTCAAAGTCTCGATCTGCCATTGCTAATCTTTACGAATCCCTTATTTTCTGTTTTAAAAGCAATTCACGCGCCCTACTTCGAGTCAACATGCGCTCATACGATCTCACGCGTTTCATCAACTCTTTTTTCACACGACTTGACAAACCATTCACTTACTTGTTGGGTCAGAACCAACTTGTCAACGATGTATCCGCCACCTGTGCGCATACATTGGAGAGAAAACTTAATTCTAACAATACTAAAATTCATAACTTAATTATGCTATTGTCTCTGCCAGACTCACTTTCTATTGAATACTTTTACTATCTATCGCTGCAGCTACTGTTTTCGACTATGTATAACTTCAGAAAAAAAAATTTTACTACGAAAATTTTTCAACATGATATTTTTCTGACCTAGTTAGGCATGTGGTTGACCTTCAATCATGGTATTTTACCATGCTGGCAGGGTCGCCATTTTCTAACATTCTGCATGGTGTCTGTTTGTTCTAAGTCGTGTCTCCCTAACACTTTCGCGCAACGACGCTCTGAGTGTGTTTTTTAGGGAATTGACTAGTTTGAACATGGGTCCTATTGCTGTTAAGGAGACGCCAGACCACACATGACATGTAGAATTCAGAGGAGTTCAGTGAGACTAGCGATGATGTAACCAAATACTTAATGACATCAGCGTCAGCTCCACTGCACTCCCTGTAAATGAATCTTAATACTAACTAAATTTAGTGGAAGGGGTTCAAGGCTCTCCTATTTTTAGTTAGCTGGTAAAATAACGTCGGAAAAGCAGTTAAGTTTACCATTGGAAAGTTTATTCAAAAAATGGTTCAAATGGCTCTGAGCACTATGGGACTTAACATCTATGGTCACCAGTCCCGTAGAACTTAGAACTACTTATACCTAACTAACCTAAGGACAGCACACAATACCCAGTCATCACGAGGCAGAGAAAATCCCTGACCCCTCCTGGAATCGAACCCGGGAACCCGGGCGCGGGAAGCGAGAACGCTACCGCACGACCACAAGCTGCGGACAGAAAATTTTATTCTACTCACAAAACATTGTTTATAAATGGCACTAGTGATAAAAGGAAATGTTTTAATACAGGACGGTAAAAACCAACTGCGTTCAACAAAAATGTGAACGAATATTCCCTGACTGGGTTTCCAAGTTCTACAATGGATCGAAGGATGACCTATGTCATATCACACCTATAACCTAGGTTTAAATTAAGTTTCACAAAAGAGAAAACTATCAAAATGGTCTACAGTGACCCTCAATTATCTTTCATTACTTATCTAACTTGTCGTAAATTACAGCGGCTGATGTGGCTTCTCAATAACTATATAACAGAAAAATCATCGCGTTTCAGGTTTTTACTTCAAGTGGCAAATGTGAACACCATGAGCTTTAATTGACGATCGACACTAGTATTACGCAAAAAGGGGATGTAACACATGAGACTTCTGCAGTTCTTAGTGAAGCTTTATGCGCTGTTACGCGGCATCGCGTGCGTTCATTACCTTGTCGGTGTTCGTCAGGGGGCGTCGGGAAACACAGCTCCGCTCACCTCGCCGTCTCGGAAGCAACTCTCTTTTAACTTCTCATTACTACAATTTACCGAAGTTGGTTTAAAAGAAACTATCTGGCTGTATTTTCATCTGACTAATCAGGGTCTCAATGTTAACCTTAAGCTCCGCCTACAAAAATTCTACGTTATACTTTTCGTGGTGGGGCAATGTTTTTAAAGTTTGCAACGTAACAGAGACGCGAAAAAGTCTCACGCTAAAACTTGCGGGTGGTGTGGTCCTAGCGGTTAGCTGGCGACGTGGGTGTCCATCCGTCCCATATCGTAGGGCCTTCCAGCTTAACATGGTTCTGCTCTCGGCTTCTGTTCTCGTTTCATCCCTCGGAACTGCGTCTGTCTCATGGTGGGAAGGTATGACATGCATTTAGGCATTCTTGTGTTAGTCTGCGGTATTCCATTTGCTAACTCGTTACTCTTATTACTTTGGTTAATTTAATGCCACGATTTATTCGGAGCTATGTGACATACTACTATATTTGCTTATCATGTCAGGGTTTTCATGGAAGGTGTTGGATTTGCCTGACACCTTACAACTGACCTACGGATTAATGTGGTGTTCAAACCACTTTTCGTTCCTAGTGAACGTTCACAATGTTGCAAGGCGAATGCTGTATTAAAAGCAGATTGAAAAACATAATTGACCGAGAGGGATTCGACCCGGTGAGCATTTGGCTTCCAGCCAAGGACTTTACCACTAAATCATCGGCCTATACCTGTCAACAATGAAACGTTTCAATAGAAATGACCATCTCATACAGCTACGTCCGTGTTCTTTTGTACTGTAACCTCAAATTTCTTGTTTGTTTTTGTATTTACGAGGCACAGAATCGCATATTATCCACTATTTAGTGTAGATTTATCCTCTATGATGCACCTCTGTCGTTACGTTTGAGCAGGGGCAACGAGTGTTGTGTAAGGCTCAGTAAGTAGCTGTGCTGTAGGGCGCAATCATCCTCATGCGCGATAAAATAACATTGCCATTTCGATTTGCCGATTTCGCTCGACAACATCCTCCGTACAGCCCGGATATTTTACCGTGTGATCTTCACATCTATGGCGTCCTGAAGAAAGACGTCGGTTTCAGTCCGACGAGGAAGTGCGAGAGTGGGTGTGGTTGTGAAACAGTCAGCTGCCGACCGCGTTCTACGAAAGAGAAACTGATCGTCTCCCAGTAGCATATATGTTTTAAAACGTGTGGTGATTACTTTGAATGGAAGCATTCCATGGTCTCGTTGTGGCGGGTGTTCGTTTTTCATTTGACAGCGCCCTATATTACGAACTTCTAATGAGGAGCGAGTTATCTAATTAGGTTAGTCTGTGAGTCTCTGTACTTAAATCGTTTTTGATACCGTAGCTTTAAACCGTCTTTGCGATGGGCATGGACTGCGATTACTGTGTTCATGTACAAGCTAGTTTGGCATCTGTTTAATCACAGCTCCAGGCAGTGCTGGCTTCCATCATGCAGTTTGATGCTATTGCCAATTGACATCGCTGTTAGCGGCTGGACGTAGTAATTTAAGGGAAGTTTAGCATGCCCCACGAGTCCCCTGATCACTCCACTCTTGTGGTAAGCCGGATTACTGCTGGCAATGAGTTTGGCTTCTCACCCGTGATTGAGTGGCAAGATTTGGCAAGACGCAAAAGACTTTCCAGGAGAACGGTCGAAAGGCCACCCTGGTTTTCAAAAATGGTTCAAATGGCTCTGAGCACTATGGGACTCAACATCTTAGGTCATAAGTCCCCTAGAACTTAGAACTACTTAAACCTAACTAACCTAAGGACATCACACACACCCATGCCCGAGGCAGGATTCGAACCTGCGACCGTAGCAGTCCCGCGGTTCCGGACTGCAGCGCCAGAACCCCCTGGTTTTCCTGACGAGCTTGTATCAGGAGCAAGCTGTGACTGATGAAGAGCCTTATCCAGCTGCAGCTCTTTAACCTTTTTTCAGATGAAGCCTCTCAGCCCACAAGTTACCGGCATTCGCAGAGACTGGGAATATTCGTTGTTTGGAGCTCAACTGTTAGGCGCGTCATAGAGCGCCTTAGAGATATAGCTCCCAAGGAGGGGAAGAAGTGTAGTGTAGACTTTGTATCCACGTCGAGGGGTAGTCGTTCCAAATGTAGAAGCACATGGTACAGCCAACTGCATGTGGTAGCTCACGTTAATAATAACAATGTTTCTCTCTGCAACACCTTCTCCTCCATCATAGGGTGAAGGTAAGTCGGGATGCTCCTAATAGATTAGGGCTTCACTACACTTGGGAGATGGCTACGTGGAGCGTGGGGCTTATCGGGAGTGTAAATCGTGGTTTTGTTAGGTTACATGGTGTCAGAAGAGTACAAACAGGGTACGCTCTCAAAAGGAACATATAAGACAGGAAGAGCGAAGAAGTAAGAGTCATCAGTATTTAGAGTTGTAAATTACACCTAGCTGTGTTGGGAAAGAATCAGAGCTCCTGCTGCTCATATAAAACACTGGGGCAGAGATCGTTACAGGAACTGCAATTCTGTTGGTGGTAGCGTATTTGTTGCTGATAGAATAAGTTTAACTTATGGTTAAATTGAATTAGATGCTTTCTGTGAGTTAGTAGGTGTATAGGTTATAACCGGAATAAGTTAATAATTTGCCCCTTTTACGTACTCGCTGACTCAGATGATATATTTGGTGAAAGCTTCAATGAAAATTTGAGTGCCATTTCGAATAGGTATCCAACTCATACCTTCGATATGTTTGTAGAACTAAGTACTTGAAGTCGGAAGTTGGTACAAAATATCGTCTGATACTGTAATAAATGCTATCTAGATAAATTATTTTGAACAGTTTATTCAGAAGCCCACACAAGGTACAAGTGGATATGATAACGTAGTTGACTTTAAGAGGCAATCACTCCTGGGCAAGTATACTGCGTCATGACAGATACAGGAATTGGTGACCACAAGGTCGTTCCAGCATGACTGAATTTCGTAACATGCAAATTCCACAAAAATAAATTCAAATTATACCAACTTACAGGCAAATAAAAATCCACATGACACCTTCGTAAGAGACACTCTCCATACTATACACACCAACTGCTTCAGCGTCCACCTAATGTGGCTTGATCTCAGAGAAGTAGTATTGATGGCAATGGAGAGTTTTATACTAAGCCATAATTAATTACAGACAGAATAAATCCCACGTAGTACACAGAATAGGTCAGTACGCAATAGCAGAACAAACAAAAAGGCATGCCAGATTTAAAGGAGCGCAAAATCTCCAAGACTGGTGACGTCTTGCAGACGCGCGAGACTGAGCGAAGATTTAAATGCTGGATGTTTTTAATAGTTTACAAAACGAAACTCTCTCTCCAAATTTGGCAAAAATTAATAGAGTTCTGGTAGTATGTAAAATATATCAGCGACAAGACACAATAAACGCCTTCACTGCACGATAACAATGGTGACGTTATCAACGACTGCACCACTAAATCGGATTTACTAAGTAAGGTCTTCTGAAAATTCTCCATCAGATGCTCTAGGATTCATATCGAAAACACCTTCCTGCAGAGTAAACTGGAAACAGGTACTATAGGTTTAGCGAAGCAACGTAAGTCACTTAATAAAGGCAAGTATTTCTACCCATATTTTGTACCAATTAGGTTCGTACCAGAGTATGCTGATGAAATAGCTCAATTTTTTATACAATGGCTTGCTAGACGAAAGATCCGTGCTTAAATAGTGAAATGTTGCTCAAGTCACATAAATACACAAGAAATGAAATAGATATAATCCACTTAATTGTAGTCCCATATGATAACATCAATCTGTAGTAGAATTTTTGAACAAAAAATGGCTCTGAGCACTATGGGACTCAACTGCTGTGGTCATCAGTCCCCTAGAACTTAGAACTACTTAACCTAAGGACAACACACACATCCATGCCCGAGGCAGGATTCGAACCTGCGATCGCAGCAGTCGCACGGTTCCGGACTGCGCGCCTAGAACCGCGAGACCACCGCGGCCGGCAATTTTTTAACACATGAAGTGTTCTAATATGATAAGATACCCAGAAGAAAACGATCTATTGACACGTAACCCGCAGGAATTCCGAAAATATCGTTCTTGTGGAACACAGCTGCATCTTCATTCACACTGTGTAATTAATGTTATCTACAGATTATCTCAAATGGATATCATTTTACTATGTTTCCAAGAGCCTTCTCGCTGCATCCCTCACAAGCAGCTTCTAATCACATTCTTTGTCAATGGAGTACCTTCTCAGTCGTGTGACTGGATTTGTGATTTATTGTCAGAAAGGTCAAAGTTTTTAGTAACTGACGGGAAGTCATCCAGTGAAACAGAAGTGATGTATGATGGTGCCTAAGCCCTCTGCTGTTCACAACCTCTACAAAAGAAGAACTTTATTCCTTGTTAGAGAATGTCATTTTATGTTAGTAGCTATTTTTTGTTGAGAAATATGTCTCGTCTCGCTCATATTTGATTGTCATTGAATCAATATTTGTGTGTCAGCGACTAGCATTCTGTTTAATACTTTCGTTTAATGGCGCCAGGCTTGATTTCTAAGTCCCTGCTGTAAGAAGGCTCACCATGGTAGCTTAGCAGAATATTATAAGTTTTGGTGCATTCATAGAAAGGCTTCAAATTATCTGCAATAAAATTTAAATTTTAAGTCTAATATTTGAAGGAAATATTTTTAGAGCTAACGTGACACTGAACTGAGTGGGTTTGTTGTACTGCATTCAAAGGCAGTAACGTGTGATGAGCTCTCTGAAGTGTTCTCCGGCTACAGTGAAGCACCTGCAACTATGTGGGGGACTCGTCTTTGCTGCAACACTCGCAAGTAAGCGGCGGCCAACTCCAAGAGTGTGCTGTGAACAGAGGCTGCTTGCACGCGTCATTACGCTTGTTAACAGACCCAACTATGCATACAGATAGCGACTTGGCAGCACTGCGGGTGGTTAATTAGTGCAAAGAATCCTGCGCGTTGGTAGTTTGCGTTCCAATTTGTCGGGACGCGGCTACTCTTCCGTGTGGACATTATCTGGGTGGGCAACTTCCCGGCGCGTGGCACCATTAACACGCCGTCGCCGCTGCCTTCGCTTTAGCCGGTTGCGCCTCTCCTACTGAACCTACCACACTCACCCAGTAAGTCCGATACGCTGCAGTAGGTGAGTTATTTCAATGGATCACTCGCAGTTCACACTGTAGCAGGCACGGAATGATGGTTCATTAATACGGCAACACCTTGGTGCATGGAAAATACCCGTGTGACAATTTTGATAAGTATAATTTATGGCTAGTCTGGCTGCGACTGCAGGAAATACTGCTGTTCCCAAGATAAATCATGAAATGCATAACAGACCTATAATCGTCAGCCGTTGAAAAGATGC
The DNA here is from genome assembly GCF_021461385.2 of Schistocerca piceifrons. Lineage (NCBI taxonomy): Eukaryota > Metazoa > Arthropoda > Insecta > Orthoptera > Acrididae > Schistocerca > Schistocerca piceifrons. Next base: position 560,206,162 of record NC_060149.1, read on the forward strand.
GTTACAACAGTTTCCGAGTTCGATGTTCTACAACTGGGTGTCAGAGCCTATGCAGTTTTTTTATTTATTTGACATATAGTCCACACGGATGTTTCCTGTAAAGACAAAAAGAATTGTTCGCTAAATCTTGTCTTATTGGAGTGGAGATCAGAAGTAGATTTCAAATACGAGTGCACGCTTATTGCGACGTAGTTTTCCATTAAACTTGCGAGATGAGATCCTGAGGCTTCCTTGTCCTCACCTCTCCTGCTGTCCCTACAAACCTGACACAGTAAATATGATAAGCTTTACTAGGTCAGTTATTTCAATCGATCACCTACAGCTCATCCTGCGGCTGGCACGGAATGACAGTTCATTAATACGACAGTACAACCATCTCACTTGGAAACAGCATAGTCACTCGAAGATGTAATAGCAGTCGACATATAATTTATAGAAAGAAGCAGATCGTTTAGAATTCAAATTTTGCAAATGTCTTTCTGTGTGAACATATTGGACGTTTTGATTTAAAATGTTCTAACTTTCATTAATCGTCTGTCCTGATAAACAGAGATAGCCGGTAAATTTCACTAAATCAAGTAATTCAGTCCCTACCTTTAAACAAAGACCTTCTGTACGAACAAATAGGATCAGTTTTATCTCCTGCGACACAATTCTACATTTCCGTAAAACTTCTTTCGTTACTTGTTTTATGCCAAAGTGACTTTGTGGGAATTGTATATGCAAGTTGCTATTTTGGTTTTTAGTGTTGTGTTAATCTGGAATTTGTTAGTTTACACGGTTGTGCATCAGTAAGGTATTGCCCTGCGTCGCCCAGTACTTAATGAAGCCACTGACCTATCATTTCTTTTTCGTATACCGCACATTCAAGATTTAATTTATGTTGTAGAAACAGATAAAAGTGTAAGATCCATGACGTTCATCAAGGAACCAGTTTTCAAAATGTTGTAGGCTAATGATTAAGATTTATATAAGAGTACTGTATTTTCCGCAAATATACAAAAAATGTCAATTTTTCCCCAAGCTGAACTCAAAACAGCATACAAGGAGCGAAAGAAGAGATAATCTCAACTCTAAGGCGTACATTATCAACAATGCTAATTTACTTTAACCTGCTTATTGTGATACCATTCCACTACAGCTGTTGTACTCTTCGGTATATGGACTCGCATTCGGGAGGACGACGGTTCAATCCCGCGTCCGGCCATCCTGATTTAGGTTTTCCGTGATTTCCCTAAATCACTCCAGGCAAATGCCGGGATGGTTCATCTGAAAGAGCACGGCCGACTTCCTTCCCTAATCCGATGAGACCAATGACCACGCTGTCTGGTCTCCTTCCCCAAAACAACCTACCAACCAACTCTTCGGTATCTAAAACTTAAAATTTTGTTGTTGTGGGAGTATCATTTTTCAGTACCTTTATTTTAGGCTTAATTTAGTTCACACATTTATTTTACAAAGTCTGCAGTTTTTTCCGTCACGTAGAGGTTTCTGGGATCATCTGTGTTCTAGGCATCTCGTCTTTGGTGTTGATCAAAAACACCCAGGGTTCTATGTTCGAACCCAGCCACTGCTTAAATTATGAAAAAAAAAATCACCAGCAATGGTGACTGAACACTTTCTGCATAAGATTACACCCTCTTTCTGCCAACGCTTTTATGAAAGACGGCGTAGGAACGGACAGAGTCTCGGGGATCGCACTTGTCCTTGGGGTAGTAAAACTGCTCTAAAAAGCCGAAGAATCAGCAATGATGAACAGTTTGAGGATGCAAAGGCAACTGAAACCTCTACGTTAAAGACATATAACGTATATCCACAGGAAATGTGGCCTGTAACTGAACAAGTGTCATGATGATTTGTCCATTGACAAAAGATTCCGATTTATGTACCCATTCGGATCTCTGAGAAAGAGCGGCCTAGGGGGTGTGACCTTGAGAAGCAGATGGGATAACCAAGTAAAGGGTAACATTCTACAGCTCAGAGAGTGGAGCGTTATAAGTTCCAGCGTGACAGGGAAGCTAGAAAATCTGAAAAGCGGGTGCAAAAGCCTTAACTAGGTATTGTGGAGATCATTGAAGTGAAATGTAAAGGGGATAAGGTTTTCTTGTCAGATGAGTAACGGATAATATCAACAGCAGCAGAAAATAATATAACGGGAGTATGATTCGTTATGAATAGGAAAATAAGGACGAGAGTGAGTTGCTATGAACGCGGGTGTTGCGAAGCCAACAGAAGAACGGATTACGAGAGAACACGGCCTTGTTAGTAGGCATGAAAGGCGCGAAAGATATGGGACAGCTACATATAGGTACATAGAAGGTGACTGCAAAGTAACCTTGGGTAACAACAGAAGTACTTGAACTGATAGAAGGAAGTAGAAAAATGTTCAGGAAAATACAGGAATACAACATATCGATCATTTAGGAACGAAATGTATAGGAAGTGCAGGACCTCAAGGCGAGATAGCTAGTGGAAGGAGTACATTGTAGGCCTCTGTGAGGGGGAAGACTTGTCTGATGAAGTGACAGAAAAATAAGCTGGGGTCTATATGGAAGACAAAATGGATCCAGTATTGGAGTAAGAATTCTAAGATCTTTGGAAGACTTGAGAGCAAGTAAGGCAGAAGGCATAGGTAACATTCCATCGGAATTCATAAAAACATTTATGGAAGTGAAACCAAAACGAATATTCAAGTTGGTCTGTAATATCTGGGACACTTTCGAAAAAAAAAGTCATCTACACAATTCCGTAGACTACAAGAAAAGGTAAGTACGAGATACATCGCACAATCAGCTTAACAGTTAATGCATCCAAGCTGCTGACAAGAATAATACACAGAAGAATGGAGAAGAAAACTGAGGATCTATTAGATGGAGATCAGTTCGGCCTCAGGAAAGTAAAGGCACCAGAGAGGCAGTTCTCACGCTACACTTGATAATGGATGAAACATTGAAGAAAATTCAAGACACATTCACAGGATTTGTCGACCTGTAGTTAGAACTGTACACTGTAACGTGGTCAACATCTTGTAAATTCTAGGAAAAATAGAGTTATACAATAGGGAAAGACTGGTAAAATACAGTATGTACAAGAACCATGAAGAAACAATACGATTGGAAGACCAAGAACCGGATTAAAATAAGTGTAAGTTAGGGATGCTGTATTTCACCCTTACTGTTCAGTCTGTATATCGAATAAGCGACGAAGGAAGTAAAAGGAAGGTTCAAGAGTTAGATTAAAATTGGGTATGAGTTATAAGATTCGCTGATGACATTGTTATCCTCAACAAAAGCTAAGAATAATTACAGAACCTGTAAAAATGAGTGAACAGTCTAATGCGTATTAAAGATGGATTGCGAGTAAACCGAAGAAAGACGAAAGTAATGAAACGTACGGGAAATGAGAATAGCTATAAGTTTAACATCAAAATTGATGATCACGAAGTAGACGAAGTTTAGTAGTTCTGCAACCTTGGAAGTAAAATTACTCATTATGGATGGAGTCAGGTGAACATAAGAAACAGCCTAGCACAGAAAAAAGTACATTGCTAACCCAGAGAAGCCTACCGTTACGAAAGATGAGTCATAACGCGAGGAGAAATTCCTGTGAGTGTACGTTTGTGGCACAACAACGTATGGTAGTGAATAATGGGCTGTGGCGAAACCGGAATAGAAGAGAATGCAAGGGTCTGAGATTTGGTGCTACTGAACAGCGCGGAAAATTGGATGGACTAATAACGTATAGAATGAGGAGCCTCTTCGCAGAATCTGCGAAGTAAGGAACATAAGGAAAACACTGGCAAGAATTAAGGATAGGCTGACAGGATTTGTGTTAAGCTATCAGGAAATAACTTTCAGGGCACTGGAGTGTTCTGTATAGCGTAAACGTTGTAGGGGAAAACAGAAACTGGAATACATCCAACAGATAATTCAGGGCGTGGAAGCGCTAATGTGAACTGAAGATGTTGGCAAAGGGGAGGAATTCGTGGTGGACTGCATCAAACCAGTCGTATGGATGATGACTCAAAAAAATTATATATATATATATATATATATATATATATATATATATATATATATACTCCTGGAAATGGAAAAAAGAACACATTGACACCGGTGTGTCAGACCCACCATACTTGCTCCGGAAACTGCGAGAGGGCTGTACAAGCAATGATCACACGCACGGCACAGCGGACACACCAGGAACCGCGGTGTTGGCCGTCGAATGGCGCTAGCTGCGCAGCATTTGTGCACCGACGCCGTCAGTGTCAGCCAGTTTGCCGTGGCATACGGAGCTCCATCGCAGTCTTTAACACTGGTAGCATGCCGCGACAGCGTGGACGTGAACCGTATGTGCAGTTGACGGACTTTGAGCGAGGGCGTATAGTGGGCATACGGGAGGCCGGGTGGACGTACCGCCGAATTGCTCAACACGTGGGGCGTGAGGTCTCCACAGTGCATCGATGTTGTCGCCAGTGGTCGGCGGAAGGTGCACGTGCCCGTCGACCTGGGACCGGACCGCAGCGACGCACGGATGCACGCCAAGACCGTAGGATCATACGCAGTGCCGTAGGGGACCGCACCGCCACTTCCCAGCAAATTAGGGACACTGTTGCTCCTGGGGTATCGGCGAGGACCATTCGCAACCGTCTCCATGAAGCTGGGCTACGGTCCCGCACACCGTTAGGCCGTCTTCCGCTCACGCCCCAACATCGTGCAGCCCGCCTCCAGTGGTGTCGCGACAGGCGTGAATGGAGGGACGAATGGAGACGTGTCGTCTTCAGCGATGAGAGTCGCTTCTGCCTTGGTGCCAATGATGGTCGTATGCGTGTTTGGCGCCGTGCAGGTGAGCGCCACAATCAGGACTGCATACGACCGAGGCACACAGGGCCAACACCCGGCATCATGGTGTGGGGAGCGATCTCCTACACTGGCCGTACACCACTGCTGATCGTCGAGGGGACACTGAATAGTGCACGGTACATCCAAACCGTCATCGAACCCATCGTTCTACCATTCCTAGACCGGCAAGGGAACTTGCTGTTCCAACAGGACAATGCACGTCCGCATGTATCCCGTGCCACCCAACGTGCTCTAGAAGGTGTAAGTCAACTACCCTGGCCAGCAAGATCTCCGGATCTGTCCCCCATTGAGCATGTTTGGGACTGGATGAAGCGTCGTCTCACGCGGTCTGCACGTCCAGCACGAACGCTGGTCCAACTGAGGCGCCAGGTGGAAATGGCATGGCAAGCCGTTCCACAGGACTACATCCAGCATCTCTACGATCGTCTCCATGGGAGAATAGCAGCCTGCATTGCTGCGAAAGGTGGATATACACTGTACTAGTGCCGACATTGTGCATGCTCTGTTGCCTGTGTCTATGTGCCTGTGGTTCTGTCAGTGTGATCATGTGATGTATCTGACGCCAGGAATGTGTCAATAAAGTTTCCCCTTCCTGGGACAATGAATTTACGGTGTTCTTATTTCAATTTCCAGGAGTGTATATATATTGGGTATGTGATTCTGATAGAAGTAAAGAAATTCTCAGAAAATAATAACTCAAGAAATGTAATAAATATTGACTGAATGGGAAAGCATTAGAAGAGTAGTAAAGATCAGACGAAGTATTAGACCATAAATTGTATATAGTAACCACCGAGACGAAAAATTTAGTATCATAGTAGAAAAGAACAATTCCTCATTAAAAATGTGAAGCTCTAGTGAGAGACGGTCCAAGAGATTCTTTGTGCATTAAAAATGTAAAGATCACACGTTGAAATTACAGTTAACTAACATATTAATTTGTTCTGACATCTACCTGAAAATGACCATAGCGGTAAAATCAGAGATATGTGACTTCGTACAAGGACTTAGCAACACTGGTTCATCCTGCCGGCTGTTCGTGAACAGTACAGGAGCGATGAATATGACGCTATTATTTAACGTACGCTTCACCATACACTGAAAGGAGTGTCGTGGAATATAGCTGCAGATGTAGAAATATTGAAAAGGTAAAATGATAAAAAATTTGAGCGCCTTAAAATTACTCTGGCGATTGCACACAATTTGATACGCTTAGTATAAAAGACGTTGGTTCTGCAATGTCAGATCCGACTGTATGAGTTCTATGGCTTAGATAATAACATCTCCGTCTGTTTTGCAAGTGGTGTTACAGCAAGTGCCTTCATATTAATGATTTCAGTCCCTTCACTTATGCAGTATATAATATGGAACACTTCGAAAATTAACTGCGACAGCATGACAGAAATGTTGAAACTGTAACAATCGAGTTTATTTATTTTAGAAATTTACTCACGCATCGCAAATTTATGTAATTTTTAAGATTAAATTCGTCGATTTAGAGCATATCGTGCACAATTATCACTCTCTGACTCACTGTCCACCAGCTTTCTAGCTTTCTGGTCGGAGTATCTGCCACAGTTGCCTAATAATACTTCATTCAAAGCGAAGTATCGGCAAAATCACGGAAAATCCTCAGTTACGCAACTGTTCGGAGTAAGAATATGCCTCTTTGACCATACTGTTCTTCCTGTCATTTTATCGTAGAATATCGGACGCTAAACAAATACGAAAAATTTTAAATATTCGCCATTTTAGCAGCAGTGATTTAGTAACATTAGTGGGAGATAAAAGATATAGCCTGACTATTTTCCAATGCTAGCGTGGACCATGTAGAGATATACAACTACTCACACGTTATCAGTGTTTGTAAGGAGAGACCAGACAATAAAACGGGAGAGATAATTGAGGAATTTGAAAACATAACTAGACAGCGAAGATGAAACATCTTGGCGTTCCCAGATTCACATCGAGGTATGCGGCGCAATAGTAGGACATTCGAAACGGAAAGGACCGTGGTACAGATCCACAACCCATCATATAGGTTTAGGTTTTGCATGATTTCCCCAAACTGCTGTAGGAAATTGAAGCCTTCTTGCTCTGAAATGGATACTACCTATCTTTCCCCGATCTGAGCTGGTGAACTGTGTCTAGGGACCTTGTCGTCGACGGGTTTTCCAAAATTGCTAGTCCATGTACGAGGCACGTGAACCTAGTGGTGTATGTATAAAGAATCGATTTCTCAGTACATGGAGTGAAATGTATTCTGGCGACAAATCAGTAACCGGCTTACGGCGTTCAATTGACACAGCGTAAAATCAACACACTATCATACTCGGCGGCCATTCGTTGAATCGAAGCAGTGCATCATCGCTTACATTGACTTGTGAACAAACTAAACTGTAAGCGGTTGGAACATGTAGTGGCATCATCTGTGTGTTCACATTTGATGACGGAAAGCATAGGCTTTTTCACAGAATACCGGCTGTTAGTGCGAGATCATTTTTCCACTGTATAAAATGGATATTAACGATTTTTGACTTCATTGTCATAGCGATATCTATCACATCGCTTCCGTGACACTCGTATGACACTCATTTCGAGGTAGCAAAATTCTCTATTTTGTACGTACAACTCAACTACAGCATGGAAAAAAGTCGACGAAATCGACAAACTAAATACAAATCTACACTCATATTTTGCAAGCCATCTTTCAGCGTGCAGCGGAGGGTATATCGGTTGCCACACATTTCCCACGTTTTCCCTTCCATTTCGCCAGCTGATGTATTGTTGGTAAGAGTTCGCCTGAACAGGAATTTCTCTTATTTTATCGTCATGATCACTTCATGTAATTTATGGGATATGACGGACGGAGAATAAGTAACGTAATGCTTGACTCTTCTAGAGACATGCGCACTCGGATAATGTTACTTGTAAATCGTGACGTGTAACAGCGATCTTCTCATGTCTGCTTATGGAACTGGATAAACGTTCCGTCACACTATCACACTTATTAAACGAGCCCGTGGAAGATATAATTAATGATTGGATAATCTGTATCTGCCCTGTAAGTGCTACCTACCGAGAATTAAGACTGAAGACCAAAAGTCAGGAATCTTCCGAACGAAGTGTCCGTAAGCTGCGTCCATGAGTAAATTACATTTGCTTAAAAATTATTCCCGTGAATTTTAGTACACTATCTGGCAGTCCTTCAACTAGTTTTATGTGCTCAGTTCCCTATAAACCGCAGAAGACTCACACGTTTCTGATTTGAAGACTGTGTACACAGCGACTAAGTTATAAAAATCACCCTTATATTCGTATTAGCTGGGGACATTACACTGCCCGGGTACACATTCATCAGAATTCTAATAGTCCTTCTCCTCCTTCCCCCTCACACATCCTGTATCCTCCATTGGGTCTTTGTACATCTGCTTCTGCCACTCTCTTTCTCCAATTCCTCCTCCCCACCTCTCCGTTCATATGCCATTCCCCATCTTTTCTGTCCATTTGCTCCTCCCCTTCCGTCCCTCTGTTCCTTCCTTCTCTGTCCATCTCCTGTTCCCTCCTCTAAGTATATCTCCTCCTACAAACTGTACCTGCTCCTCCCCCTCCCTCTGTTCACCTCAACTCCCCCACCTCTCTATCCATCTCCTCCACTCACTCGTTCTGTTTATCTGCTCCTCCTTCTTTCTCGGTCCATCTCCTCCCCCCCCCCCTCTCTCTCTCTCTGACCATCTCCAAAATCTGTGTATTGGCGCATCGTAGGCTACACTACTTTTAATCCACACCCCAAGCCCTTTGAGACGATGGTTGATTTTACCCTCACAGTGATTCCTTGCAGAAAGTGAGTGAGATGTATACCAAGTTTGACTGAAAGCGGTCTAAGGCTATAATATCTATGGATTTCTGTTTTCAGTGTTATTTTGATGTCTGAATATTGAGCTGAGTTGCTCTTAGAAGCAGCAGGGAAAGCACACTCGCATGTGGGTGAGTAGCATGAAAGTGTACAGCATCATCGTTTTATCAAATATCGCTGACAACAGTTCTGAAGAAAATATCCACATAACACTTGAATTCATGCGGTCTTCTTTAAGCTTCACGCTTCTAATATACAGGGTGATTCAAAAAGAATACCACATCTTTAGGAATTTAAAACTCTGCAACGACAAAAGGCAGAGCTAAGCACTATCTGTCGGCGAATTAAGGCAGCTATAGAGTTTCATTTAGTTTTAATTTGTTCGCTTGAGGCGCTGTTGACTAGGCGTCAGCGTCAGTTGATGCTAAGATGGCGACCGCTCAACGGAAAGCTTTTTGTGTTATTGAGTACGGCAGAAGTGAATCGACGACAGTTGTTCAGCGTGCATTTCGAACGAAGTATGGTGTTAAACCTCCTGATAGGTGGTGTATTAAACGTTGGTATAAACAGTTTACAGAGAATGGGTGTTTGTACAAAGGGAAAAGTTCTGGACGGCCGAGAACGAGTGATGAAAATGTAGCACGCATCCAGCAAGCATTTGTTCGCAGCCCAGGAAAACCGACTCGCAGAGTTAGCAGAGAGCTGCAAATTCCACAATCAACTGTATGGAGAGTCCTACGAAAAAGGTTAGTTATGAAACCTTATCGTCTGAAATTGGTTCAAGCACTGTCTGCAGCTGATAAGATTAAAAGAATCGATTTCTGTGATTTTATCCTTGCTCAAATGGAAACAGATGAATCTTTCGTTTCAAAGATTGTGTTTAGTGATGAAGCAACTTTCCACACTAACGGGAAAGTCAACCGTCACAATGTCTGTATATGGGGCACTGAGAATCCGCGGGAAACAACTCAGTGTGAACGTGACTCGCCTAAGGTGTACGTTTTCTGTGCCATTTCAGCCAATAAAGTTTTTGGTCCCTTTTTCATCGAAGGTGCTACTGCAACTGAACTACAGTATCTGGAGATGTTAGAGAATTGGCTGTTCCCTCAGCTCGAACAAGAAGCACAACAATTCATATTTCAGCAGGATGGAGTGCCACCTCATTGGCACTTATCTGTCCGTAACTACCTGAACGTCAACTACCCGAGGCGATGGATCGGCCGCCAGGCAGCCCGTGACAGAGCACTTCATCACTGGCCTCCAAGAAGCCCTGATCTTACCCCCTGCGATTTTTTCTTATGGGGGTATGTTAAGGATATGGTGTTTCGGCCACCTCTCCCAGCCACCATTGATGATTTGAAACGAGAAATAACAGCAGCTATCCAAACAGTTACGCCTGATATGCTACAGAGAGTGTGGAACGAGTTGGAGTATCGGGCAGATATTGCTCGTGTGTCTGGAGGGGGCCATATTGAACATCTCTAAACTTGTTTTCGAATGAAAAAAAACCTTTTTAAATACTCTTTGTAATGATGTATAACAGAAGGTTATATTATGTTTCTTTCATTAAATGCACATTTTTAAAGTTGTGGTATTCCTTTTGAATCACCCTGTACATGACACTAGTACACAGAGTCATATCACAAACAGAACAGACGCTAATGATGAGGTCGTGGTCCGCCATACTTTATGTGCTCCATTCTGGCTGAGAAACGACCAGGTAAGAGCCATTCAATCATCTTTTCGTTGGTCTCACTAGAAATAGTGTGAAGTGAAGGAGAAAACAATAACATATTTTCAACAAAAATCGGTTTTAAGCTTTTCTGTGTGTGCACCAGTTAACCTGTGCGCTTAACACCAACCTCCAATATTTTTCCAATGTAATTTATAGGTAACAGACAAATGTCAAATAAAAGTAATAAATGTCATACGTTGATATTGCACTTTCAAACCGAAATTAAACGTGGAGAATAAGTCCTTTCTTACCACAGTTAACAATATTCACAGTAAAATATTAACAAAGGGATAGATGAAACCATAAGAAACTCCTTATGTTTGATACCACATAAATCCTTAAAAACAGTATCTGAAAACTCAAGACTACGCCACTTCAGTCTGCCATTGTGCGTCACCTTGTTAACATATTACCTGATGTATAAATCGGGCGCATCCCTGCACTCTACAGTTTTAATGTAGCGGGCGCATCCCTGCACTCTACAGTTTTAATGTAGTTAGTGAAAAACTCTGTTCTACAAATCACCATACAGATACTTGACTTCAGATGTCCTCACACATAGAAATATAATAAGTGTTGATTTGTGGCTGGTTGCTGTCCCAACAACAACAACATTTCGCTTCAAATAACAGTCACGGTCTCCATCATGTCATCATATGACAGAATTGCAGAAATATAATTAACTTGTGTCTGGAGAACATGGCAGAAACTCCACAGGACTTCTAAAACTTTTCCATCTCCAGAGGAGTTTTATATCAAGGTGTGCCGACAGATACCCCGTAATAACGTGGAGCTCTCCCGAGATGAGACAAGGCGAAAATGTTCCGTCTTCAGACACCAGAGACCGCAGCAAACTTTCGTCTAATAACTGTTGCTTCTAGTGCACTGTGAGTGAAAAAGAACCAAGCGATACGACAATCCTATATTCCAATCCGAAACATCACTTCCGATGAGCCAGCTATTTGCGAAGGATTCAACCTTCAAAGCTCGATTCTAACCAGTATCTTTGATTCTGTTTATCTACGTCTCCATTCACACAGAAATTAGCTTCAGCCGTGAACAGTGCATCATAGCCGAAGCGACGATCATCGTCCAGCTTGCGTCTCGACCATTCTGCAAATGGTAACCGACGATCTGGATCGTCCGCGGTGTGATGCGGTAAAATTTTCATTTTGTGAGGGTGACATACATATGTGTCCAAATTGTCTTTATTAACGGATGGCTGACCTAAATTCCTTAAGACATGCGAAAAGTACTGCGCTCGGGACCCATACTGAACAATGACAAAAGAGCGGTTGATGTTGCTTCATGCACAGTCATTTCCGATCTTCCAGCTATCCGTTTGTCTACTACGGAACCATATCCACCGGACTTCCCAAGAAATTTCATCAGCACACTGTGGATAATGAGAGGTCTATTTTGGTGGTACTGTTTGCAATCCTATACGGAAATATCGGTGATCTTCTCTACATGTAAACAGGACGATCTCAGTGCGTCCATGCTGTGTTGACACCACGAACTTCACGACACTTGTAAAGAAGAAACATCGCTGATAACTCGAGAATGCATAAAACAGTCCTCAAATGAAAGGGCATCGTTGTTTCCTCTCCCCATCTGAAAGGTACGCTTTGCATCCAAGATGTGGGCTACCGAAATGGCCATCATGCTGGTAATACAGCCCCATAAGTTTCCACCCTCTGCCATCTCATAGTGACCACCTATGGGTGGTAGGGGAGGTTGACTGCCATACGTAGGATCCAAATTCAGTTCCCAGTATTTCCAGGGATTTTTCCTTCGTAGGAGGACCTCTAATTGGGACCATACAGGCTCGTGATGCCAAATGAGGAACAATTTGAGTGAGAAGTAGCGGCTACAAGATCTGCAAAGCCGAGAACGGCCGGAAGAGAAGTATACTGCCCCACCTCCATATATCATCCGAATGACACCATTGGCAAAGGATGACACGGCGGGTGGTCGGTACCAATTCACCAGTCAGAGCTCAGAACGGTTGACCTTTCCATCACACAATGCCTGAATTTAAATTTCTGTTTATGCACCTGTTTTGATTTTGGAAGGATGGTTCCACACCTATGGACCAGGATATGGAATCAAATGATCATGTTTGGACGCTTCGTCTATAATTACTTTCGTTTTATACATTTCAGAATGGTTTGATGTTCGAACGAAAATGATATAGAGCTCTTGCGCCATATGATGATTTTTCATAAGTATTTAAAACTTGAAACTTATCGTGTCTTTAAATTAATCAAAAATAATGTTACCTATGCACATAAAGTGAAATACATCTCGATCCCAGGGGAGGTTAGTTTTGGATCCGGGCACACTGAGAGTCCTTACACTACTTAAGACGAAATACTGCTGTTAGAGTTACGAAATAAAATTTGTAACGCCATAAATGTTTGTGTGTTAGTGAAATTACACTGAGGTGACGTAGACAAATGGTTCAAATTGCTCTGAGCACTATGAGACTTAACATCTATGGTCATCAGTCCCCTAGAACTTACAGCTACTTAAACCTAACTAACCTAAGGACGTCACACAACACCCAGTCATCACGAGGCAGAGAAAATCCCTGACCCCGCTGGGAATCGAACCCGGGAACCCGGGCGCGCGTAGTCAAAGGATGCCTCCTAATATGGTGTCGGACCTCGTTATACCCGTCGTAGTGCGGAAACTCGCAGAAATATTGAGCCATGGTGCTCTATAGCCATACGTAATTGCTAAAGTGTTACTGGTGCAGGATTTTATAAACGAACTGATCTCAGGATTACGTTCCATTAATGTCCAATGGGATTCATGTTGGGTGATCTGGATGACGCAATCATCCTCTCAAACTATACAGGATGTTCTTCAAACCAATTGCGAACTATTGCGGTCCGATGACATGGCGCATTGTCGTCCATAAAAATTCCCTCGTAGTCTGGGAACATAACGTGCACGAATGGCTGCAAATGCTCTCCAAGTAGTCGACCATAACCATTTACAGTCAGTTACCGGTTCGGTTGAACCAAACGACCCAGTCCATTCCATGTAAGCACAGCCCACACCATTATGGAGCCTATTACCAGCGTGAACAGTGCCTTGTTGACAGCATGGTCCGTGGCCTCGTGGGGTCTGCGCCACACGCGATCCCTACCCACAGATATCACCTACAGAAATCGGGACTCATCTGACCGGGTCGCGGTTTTCCAGTCGTCGAGGACCCAACTGATACGATCAAGACTCAAGGAGAGGTGCTGCAGGCGATGGCGTGCTGTTAGCAAAGACACTCGCATCGGTCGTCTTCTCCCATAGCTCATTAATGCCAAATTTCGTTGCACTATTCTAACCGATATGTTTACCGTACGTTCCACAGTAATTTCTGCGGTTACTTTACGCAGTGTTGCTTGTCTGTTAGCACTGGCTGATAGTGTACTAAAATTCATTGGAATAATTTTAAGCAAACGCCACTGCTCTCATGCATTCATTGTAGGTCATCGGCCACTGCGTTGTCCTTGGTGAGAGGTAATGCCTGAAATCTGGTATCCTCGAAATACTCTTTACGTTCTGGACCTCGGAATATTGATTTCCTTATCGATTTCCGAAATGGTATGTTCCATGTGTCTACCTCCAGCTACCATTCCGCGTTCAAAGTTAGTTAAGTCCCATCGTGCCGCCATAATCACGTCCGAAACCTTTTCAAGTGATAAGACAGCTCCGCCAATGCACTGTCCTTTTATACGGTGTGTACAGGATACTACCACTGTCTGTATATGTGCATATCGCTATCCCATGACTTTCGGAACCTCAGTGTACAGAGTTCATGATTTTAATTTTTCTTGTACATTATAGATTGCAGCAATCTGTCGTCTTTTTCAAATTTTATTATGCGGATCTAGATTTCGGCAAGAAGCTAGCCATTCTCAATGCTAAGATTACAAAAAGTACATAGTCAGATGATGTCACAAAAAGTTACAAGTAATGGTTTAACTCATATGGTTTGTATATTACATACCACTCTTATTTTCGCTCAATGCAAATTTCAAGTGGTTTACTTCCCCTGAATTTTATATACGTAGTTCATCTAGATGGTGCCATGTAACGAACCGATGTGTTCTCCATAAAGCTTGCCTTCTGCAAACAGTAGTATTCAATGAACTGTGGGTGAAGCTCGATCAGCAGGGACTTACATGCATTGATCGAAAATAATAGTTGTATGTAATATACTATCCATTTGAGTTACCCTATTACTTGTAACTTTTTATGAAATCATCTGACTATGTACGTCTTGTATTCTTAGCACTGAGAATGGCTAGCTTCTAGCCGAAATCTAGATCTGCATAATTAAATTTAAAACGGACGACTGATTGCTGCAATCTCTAATTTACAACATAACGGTCACTGAGTGCAACCGCTTTCCGGATGGAAGGTAATCTGATTTAATTTTTCTTATTAATTTAAAAGTTTTAAACAATATTTTAAATATGAACAGTTTTACAGAGGGAGGGATGTTGGGTGAGTGACTCATGACAACACGATACGGATATAGAGAACAAGTAAATTACTGAACAGGAGTAATAATCATGAATACTAACGCTGTTTAGCAAACTAGGAAAATTGTTATTTATGTATTATATTAGTTAGTGAAAAATAATATGAGATCTACGCTGACGTCTAGGTCGTGCTGCATTTGTCGTGATCAGTAGCACCATTTTCCCGTAGCATGCCACACTAGACACGCTCAGCGAACCTCAGCTGAGCAGTTCGTCTTGAATGCTGAAACAGGCAGAAGTGGGGAATTAGTTCTGTTCGGTCCAGAATATCTCACAAACTTGCCTAATAATCTGGCACTCTTCGTCATCTTTCATATTTATAGGTCAGTGACTGGATATCAGTTTCGTAAATCACTACGACGCGATTTTCAGAAGCCTCACACTAACATTAGCCAGTAGCTTATTACGTAGTGCATCAGGAATGTAATCGGCAAGTCTTTGGTTCAATACCTACAACTTTAATTTAAATTTATCATTTACTCTCATCGAAAGTGTTGAATAAAATATAATGAATCATAATTTTTGCCTGTGGTGGTGGTAAGTGCCTATGGGACCAAACTGCTTAGGTCATCGGTCCCTTGACTTACACACTACTGAATATAACTTAAACTAACTTACGCTAAGGACGAGACACACACACATGCGCGAGGGAGGACTTGAACTTACGACTGGGAGAGACGTGTGAACCGTGGCAAGGCGCCTTGGACCACGCGGCTACCCCGCGCGGCCATCATGTATTATTAATTCCGTATGTACAACAATAATTGATGTACATATATGTGGCTTAGAGTAGTCTGCGTTTTTTCAAATTTCTTGTTTCTTCACACACACTACCTTATCTTCTTCCTTTGGTTTTAAGAAGCACTTGAAGACCTACTTTGTTGAAATTGTAGAAGAGGTACCCATGCCGCAATTGTCATCAAGATGTTTCATGTCACTAAGTGTTGTTTACTAGTCCTTAAGCGTGTGATTGACTGCTGTCATACTACAGAATGAAAGTTTCTCTGCAGAGGAATGTGTGCTGATATGAAACTTCCTGGCACATTAAAACTGTGTGCTGGACCGATCTCCGAAATGAGGACCTTTGACTTTCGCGGGCAAGTGCTCTACCGACTAACCTACACAAGGAGGACTCACTACTCGTTCCTCACAATTTTACTTCCGTCGGTAAATCGTCCCCTACCTTCCAAACTTCACAGAAGCTTTTCCGCGTAACTTCCGGGACAAGCACTCCTGCACAAAGCACACTGCAGAGAACTGGCTTAGGGACAGGGTAGTGAATGTTCAAAGAATGAATTCTTCACACTAAAGCGGAGTAGTGAGTTCACTGCTGTCAAGAGTTTGTACATGTTAAAGGTGATAACCATAGATTTAGATTTCTTAGATAAGTTTCCTTTTTCTTGGGATTCAGACACTTCCTACCTGAGTGCCTAAGAGGCAATATCCTTTCTTCCAGGTGTGTTAGACCCGCAAGTTTCACAGAAGACCTTTGTTAAATATTGAAAGGCAGGGGATGAGGTACGGGCGGAAGTGAAGCTATGAGGGGCGTTTGAGCTGTTCTTGGATAGCTTAGTCGGTAGAGCAGTTAGGGTCTCGGTCCAACAAACTGCCAATAAATCATATATCAGCCTACACAACGCTGTTGGTAGAGTGAATATTTCGTTCTACATTATGATAACAGTCAAGCACACGCATAAGTAGTAACAAACAACACTAGTGGAATGACGCAAATTGCCGGCCACTGTGGCATGCGTTTCTCGTCTTCAGTTTCAGCAAAATAGGTCTTAAAATTCTTCTTAAGACCAAAGGAAAAAGACTACGCTGCTTGTGAA
Organism: Schistocerca piceifrons; assembly: GCF_021461385.2. NCBI lineage: Eukaryota > Metazoa > Arthropoda > Insecta > Orthoptera > Acrididae > Schistocerca > Schistocerca piceifrons. Next base: position 560,223,000 of record NC_060149.1, read on the forward strand.
AAGAAATACGAAAGCAGTGTAGCACACGATGCCCGAAAACCCGTAATTTAATCATCCAGCATGTGAGAATGAGAACACTTACACATTTACATCGACAATTAAATATAATTGCAAAACTTTTGGAAACATTTCATCGTTGACTATTCGCACAAAAGGATGAAAGGAAAAGAGTTTAGTGTTTACCAGATTTTCGCTGTTCGTGCAGTAAAAGCGCTGCACGAAGCATAGTGTTTTAATATATTACTTCTCGACTGCCAGTTACATTCGAGATACATTTTACAGAAGTTTTCACATATACCACTGAATATACCAGAAAAACTGTATCATTGTATGACACATATTTTAGGAGATATGACACACAGTGGCAAGTGTGGATAATTGCCACATCATGCATGACGATTTAATTTATTACTTCCTTGTTATTAACAGTATTCGAAACACATTTCGCAGACAGTATCCTCGTACCAGGGGGTACCGGAAACAAGGTGAACTTCGTTGAACTTGTTTATTCACATATTAAACACAAACCTTCAGTACCCTTCAAAGTACTCTCCGCTTGCACTAATACACTTGTCTAGTCTTTTATTTCAATTTTCAAAACGTTGTTTAAATTCATCTTTTGTGACGCTAGACAGTGCCTCCGTCGTTTTTTTTCTTCACTTCAGCAAATCAGCAAAACGCTTTCCTAACATGTCTCCTTTCACTCTAGGAAACTAAAACCGTCGCACGAGGCAAGGTCAGGTGAGTATGGGGTTTGAGGAACAGGGTCTTACCGTTTCTGGTCAAGAACTGTCACACAGGCAGGGCTGCATGAGCGGGGGCACTGTCATGATGGAAAAACCAGTCACCCGACTGCCACAAATCAGGCTGCTTCCGTCGCTCACTGTTGAGCAGTCTTTCCAGAACTTCCAAGCAGAAAGCCTGCTTAAACTGTCTTACCCTGCGGATTTAACTCTGAATGGGCTACTCCTCTCAGACCGAAAAAACAAATCAGCATTGTTTTAATGCTTGATTTCACTGGACAAACTTCCTTGGGGCGAGGCGAACCTAAAATCTTCCACTGACTTGATTGTTGCTTTGATTCGGGATCGTAAGCACATAATCAAGTTTTGTCCCCTGTGATAACTTTTGAAGAAAATGTACTTGTAGATCATTTCGGGACTCCACCCTCGTTTTCTTCAGTAGTCAGCCGTGGCTGGACGAATTTGGCAGCCACCATTTTCATTGCCAAAACTTCGCTCACAACTGGCTGCACTGAACTCCAAGTAACTGTCGTCAGCTCCACAATTTCTGTCATGGACTGTCATCAATCTTCGTTGATGATTGCGCCAATGTTTTCGACATTTTCATGTGGTTGGGTCTTGCAAGGACGACCTGAACGATGTTGGTCATCAGTTGACATTTCACAATTTTTGAAATGGGCAAACCACCCGGATACTTGAGTTTTTCCCGTAGCATCGTCATTGTACGCCATTTTCAACATAGGAAGAAAGTATGTTCCTTATTTTCCGAACGGAAAGCAGAATTTCACCACCGCATGACGTTCAGGAAAATCATCCATTGCAAAAATTACAATCACTGGAAACAGTTGTCACTCTAAACTCTGCCGAAACCGGTCGTGACCTTCTTCAGCGACGGCACTCGGCTTACGGACTCTGGAATGTTCACTCTGTGCGCTCTTAGTGGCAAAACGCTTTGCTACAAAAGATTTGCCGGCAAAAAAATAATTGTTCGGCTTCTTCTGGATACTCCCCCCCCTTCCCCTCGTATGTCGTTGAATGTGTCTACAAAAATACATCTTTGTAAGACACATAGTTCATTAGATATGACGTCAAATTCTGAGTTGTGTCTCAAGCTGCCGCATCACGTACTATGCTTTAATTTGTCACTTCTTTACCACCGACTCTATTCGTAACAAATTTGGTAGACAACATCCTCACATGGCGCTGAATATACTTAGATAAATATGTTACAGTACGACATATTGTTCAGGAAGTATGAAGTTATCAAAACAAAGATACGTGAAACACTGCAACAGTTTAAATGATGTTTTAATTTATTACTTTTTTACTAGTATCTCTATTCGCAACACGTTTCTCAGACAGTACCCACATACACCACTCGACATACATGAAAAATTGTATCAGTGGACAGCACATAGTTAAGGAGATCCGATGTCATAAATAATGACCAGCGTGAAAGTGAAACTGCAGGGTGAAATTCGCTAGAGATACAGGTGAAATGTACGTACAAATACTCGTGAAAAATCTTAAAAATGTGTGGAACGGATCTGTCATATGCCTACGTGGGCAAAGCCACGGATAGAGAGTTCATCCCAAACCCCCGCAAACATTTCAGCCAAACTTGGAACACATGTTAGTTACAATTTGGAAAGAAATACTGTGGGGCTATGAACCACCAGCCTCCTATTGGGGTGAGCGTGATAACTAGGAGAGTGAAGTGGGTCATGCAGATGAATACGGACGCAAGGCAAAAGTGATTTCAAGATGATATCCAATAAGCGCAAACACTGCATTACATCTCCACTTCATTGACAAATTTGTTTAGTAAATCGGACACGAAAATAACAACACACTCTAACCTGTATCAGCTTAATTACTATTCACGGGCAGGGCTGCTGTCGTTAAGTTTAGTGACAAGAGAATATCTCACACTAAGGTACACTATCCGCTTTAGAGTGTAAAGGATACTGTTAATTATAATGAGCAACTCAAAACAAGAAAAGTACTACAATCTGGACGTGAACTGGCTCTAAAGCTTCATTGCTGAAGGAAATTAATTTTGAAATAGTTACCAAGCTGTTATCTGAACTAACAAGAACAAATGGTTCAAATCGTTCAAATGGCTCTTAGCACTGTGGGACTTAACATCTGAGGTCATCAGTCCCCTAGAACTCAGAACTACTTAAACCTGACTAACCTAAGAACATCACACACATCTATGACCAAGGCAGGATTCGAACCTGCGTCCGTAGCGATCGCGCGGTTCCAGACTGAAGCGCCTAGAACCTCTCGACCACAACAACAAGAACACAAGTAGCTTTTATAGAACTTATGTAAGCTTTTGTTTAACACAGAGCAATGAGTGACGCATGGGGTTCACTGAATGTGTTATTGATTTGCTCAGTAATTGCCAGTTATATTTTCAAGTACATAAATGTTTCTATAGTAAAACAGGCTTGCGAAAACTTTCACTATAAAATTATTAAACCACTGACTCAACGTAGAGGGTATCAGAAACTGTTCTGTGTGCTGACTGAATTTCGGACTAACACTTCTAACGTGGCACAGTAACAATAAACACGTAAACACAAGTATAGAAACAAAAGCAAAAATCAGGTGAGTGCAGGCTTATGAAACTTTTACGTCCTATCCTAAATGTTTGTAACCACTGTTTTACTATGCAAAATTTAAGAATTGTTGAGTGATTTTAATATTTATTGAAAATTATCACTTCAGTTAAGTATTATAAACACTTATTCATTTGCTCTGCTTTAACGCGGCACTTTGGCAACCACGTTGGGCACTCTAAAGAAAAAGGCAAATAAACCAATAAAGATAATTGTTATACCACGAAGTTTAGCAGAATAGATATTAGGAAAAGGGTCTTATGAAGGTAAACGATTAAAGAGAAATCACAGTTCACCTCACAAAGTCAAAACTAGTACAATTATTATTTGAGGCTTTGCCAATCTTTTTGTCCATGAATACAGATCTAAAGTTTATATTTAACTTTGCTTGAAGATGATTGCAGCGGAGCTCATCTGTCGCATCAGAACGAAGTCGAACGATGAAATTGTCGTTCTTGAAGTACACTCCTGGAAATTGAAATAAGAACACCGTGAATTCATTGTCCCAGGAAGGGGAAACTTTATTGACACATTCCTCGGGTCAGATACATCACATGATCCCACTGACAGAACCACAGGCACATAGACACAGGCAACAGAGCATGCACAATGTGTCACTAGTACAGTGTATATCCACCTTTCGCAGCAATGCAGGCTGCTATTCTCCCATGGAGACGATCGTAGAGATGCTGGATGTAGTCCTGTGGAACGGCTCGCCATGCCATTTCCACCTGGCGCCTCAGTTGGACCAGCGTTCGTGCTGGACGTGCAGACCGCGTGAGACGACGCTTCATCCAGTCTCAAACATGCTCAATGGGGGACAGATCCGGAGATCTTGCTGGCCAGGGTAGTTGACTTACACCTTCTAGAGCACGTTGGGTGGCATGGGATACATGCGGACGTGCATTGTCCTGCTGGAACAGCAAGTTCCCTTGCCGGTCTAGGAATGGTAGAACGATGGGTTCGATGACGGTTTGGATGTACCGTGCACTATTCAGTGTCCCCTCGACGATCAGCAGTGGTGTACGGCCAGTGTAGCAGATCGCTCCCCACACCATGATGCCGGGTGTTGGCCCTGTGTGCCTCGGTCGTATGCAGTCCTGATTGTGGCGCTCACCTGCACGGCGCCAAACACGCATACGACCATCATTGACACCAAGGCAGAAGCGACTCTCATCGCTGAAGACGACACGTCTCCATTCGTCCCTCCATTCACGCCTGTCGCGACACCACTGGAGGCGGGCTGCACGATGTTGGGGCGTGAGCGGAAGACGGCCTAACGGTGTGCGGGACCGTAGCCCAGCTTCATGGAGACGGTTGCGAATGGTCCTCGCCGATACCCCAGGAGCAACAGTGTCCCTAATTTGCTGGGAAGTGGCGGTGCGGTCCCCTACGGCACTGCGTAGGATCCTACGGTCTTGGTGTGCATCCGTGCGTCGCTGCGGTCCGGTCCCAGGTCGACGGGCACGTGCACCTTCCGCCGACCACTGGCGACAACATCGATGTACTGTGGAGACCTCACGCCCCATGTGTTGAGCAATTCGGCGGTACGTCCACCCGGCCTCCCGCATGCCCACTATAGGCCCTCGCTCAAAGTCCGTCAACTGCACATACGGTTCACGTCCACGCTGTCGCGGCATGCTACCAGTGTTAAAGACTGCAATGGAGCTCCGTATGCCACGGCAAACTGGCTGACACTGACGGCGGCAGTGCACAAATGCTGCGCAGCTAGCGCCATTCGACGACCAACACCGCGGTTCCTGGTGTGTCCGCTGTGCCGTGCGTGTGATCATTGCTTGTACAGCCCTCTCGCAGTGTCCGGAGCAAGTATGGTGGGTCTGACACACCGGTGTCAATGTGTTCTTTTTTCCATTTCCAGGAGTGTAGTATGCTCTGTAAAATATGTTCATGGAGTTGGAATTTAACGTATCACAGCAAACCTATAAATGCCATGATATAACAGGGGATAGTAAACAACATCTGAGGCATATTTCTTCCTCTTTTATTGCATTTATTGTCTCGTTAAGCACTCTGGATATTAACTCGCAGGACGGTGGCCACAGACTATCAATGCCACAAAGTCTCATCACGCCACTTCGCGCTTAACCCCCTTTCACACTCCCGCCTTCGCCTTTTCGTTGCCGAGGGACTTCCCTCCAGCTCTTTAACATGCAGTCCTAAGTCGCTAAACGTTAAACAGTTATACGTATAATAATTTTGTGTATATACACCTAGAAAGAACAAAGTTTTAGAAAAGACATTTACAAAAATATTTCAGCTTACATAAAGTTACAGAATAAGAAAAATTATTTCCGTGTATTTCAAGTCAAAGAATATACGTAACATCAGTCTTACAGTCTCTACTGGAAACATAGAGTTTACTTAAAACTGTCGCAGTTGATTTCAAACATAAGTGCTATAAAATCCCCATGTTTCAGTGATGTTTCCTGTTAACTATACCATACTAGAAACCACAATAGCGCTTCGCACTGTTGGACGCTACAATATACAAGCACTACAAAAAACACAATTCTTGCATAGTTTGCAACAAATGGAAGATTATCTCCTCAACATAACATAAATGTATTATCGCAGAAATTTGTTTGTGTGTCACAGATAAATTTTGTGTAACAGTGGGTAAATACACATAGAAATTTTATACATATGTAGAACAGGTAACACTTATACAAGGTACACACTTTGAAGATATCACTGCACAAAAATAATGGACAGGAAGTTACCCTGAGAGTAAATTTTCAGTTGTAATTCCAAGCAGGTGTTTTCACTTTACCTGTTATTTACTTTTCCTAATTATTTAAATTTCAGAACAACTAATGAAGATTTAGCTGTCAAGCTTTTGACAGACATTTCGGGGAAAAGATTCTTTTTATCTAAAGTATGCTTTTATCTTCTCAAAGTATTCGTTGTCCAACAAAAGATCACAAAAAATTATTAAACACACTATATACAGGAGTAGAAGACCTTTAGATTCCCATTTACTATTTCAGGCAGCCATATTAAACGTTTTCTTGTTATAAACTATTATCGTTGGGAAACCCAATTCGCTTTCCCTTTTCCACCCATGCGGTCCATATTAAACACTGTTTGTCCATATTTACTTAGCAGAAGGGTGAACTGTCCATTTATAGAGGTGGCAAGAGATTACTCACTTTCCATTTGCTTAGCTACTCACAGCATTAGAATACAGATCACTGTGCAATGTGGTCATGTCTCTGTTAACATCCTTCCATTCCATTTTATGGAATGTCCATTTTATCATATACACCGTTATTTGATTCAGAATCTGAAATTTAGGTATCTGTTAGTGTGGTTATAGTAGAAATTCTCCACAACAGTAGATACTCAAAGGCACGAGAACAGTGTTTGCCGGAATATGATTTTTGTAATTAGTATTTAGGTCAGTTTTCAGATAAAATTGTTACTTGGTTCTACGGACATAAGATTTCAAGTCCACTATTTTATCCACTATTTTACGAACACCTAATCGTTTCTTGGCCTTCAGATGTGCCTGACTGTATGCAATAGTTTAAGGAGTTCCCTGAACTCTGCAATTCTGCTGTGATGTTGTGTCACAGCATATAATTTATCTTTCCTGATCCTCCCACAAGTACTAAAGAGGCCTAATTTCGTCCCAAGGGATTTTATCTATATGCGCTTTATCTATATGTGGGCATTTCTTTGATTTTGGAATCTCAAAATCTTTTTCGACCTGAACCCATTGTTGACAGTGTGTAGTGTTGTACGGTGGTTCTTCCTTTTTAGGTTCTGTATTCACTTCTAGCTTTCTCTTTGAAAACATTTAATTTTTCGCATGTAACACTATTTATATAAGAAATCATCAGTTCCAGTTTCCTCTCCACATTCTTCATCAGAATCTGACCACTCTCGGACACTGTTTGGTTCCAACCCAAACACTTACCTCAGTTGTGAGGTAAATTCTTTGTCTGATCTTTCGTCATAATTTGAACATTTGAAGGTAATGCATGCTTGTCCGAAGGAACATTGTATTCTTCTTCTTAAGAACACAGGAAATGCTGTATCTTATTTATCCGTTGATACCAGGCAGGAGCTTAAAAATAAAATGTCCTACCCATTACGGGAATTACATATAGTGTGTATAAGTACAGGTTGTGACGCAGGAACGATTACATATGTAAGTTCGGTTCTGGCCGTGGGTCGTGCACTGATAACTAAAGAAGTTAAGGTGATCGCTCCAGTAATGCAGGGAATACGGGTTGGAGCCCCGTCCGGCAGAAAATTTCACTGTCGTCACTGCCTTACAGAGCAGGTGGTTGTTCATCTTCCTAAAAAAGTCTCACATTTTGTACATAAATCCTTATACAAATATCACTGTAAAAAGTAGCGGTCACTGAAGGGAAATAAGGAAAAATAAGCATATTTTTCCAAGCATTTTAGCAACATTTTTCAAACATTTTCACTACATTTGCAGTTTAAGTTACAACCTTTTTCATGTGTTTTCAGCAATTTCCTCCAACACGTTATCTAGTTACCTAATAATTACCGGTCATTTCCAATAAAATTCCGTGAAAAACATGGTCAATAAAGGAAAGTTTTAAAAACATTATTAATAATATAAAAATAAACAAAAAAATTTTTGCTGCCTAAATATTTGATTGGATATTGGAGTTTCTGCCTTTCTTCTTTAAAAAATAGCATTTGAAGGTCAGCTCACAGTAAAGAGCGTACGACTCAAAATCCCGGTCAAAACCTTCATAAAAAAGCCTTACATTTTGTATATAAATCACTATAAAAATATTACTCTAAAAATTACCGGTCACTGATGGGAAATGAGGAAAAAAAGCGTTTTTTACAAGCATCTTAGCTACATTTTTCAAGCATTTTCGCTACATTCCCAATTTAAGTCACAGCTTTTTCAAGCATTTTCAGCAATTTTCTCAGACACGTTACCTAGTTACCCAATAATTACCTGTCAATTCGCATAAAATTTGGTGAAAAGCATGATCAATAAATTAAAATTTTAAGTACATTATGAATTATATAAAAAAACAACAAAAATATTTTTGCTTGCTAAGTATTTGATTAGGTAATGCCTATATGATAATGCACGTATTTCATTCTACAAAGCATATCTCTTATCATCATCATGACTTAATGCTTTTTACTAACCTCAACTAAGGCAATTTCATGTTTATTTCTACGTATCAAATTCAAAGTTCTATATTGTTCCATATTTTTAGAGAAGCAATCTTTCTAACTATCTGAGCATATTTTTTTTACTACAACATTTTTCTTAACTTATTTCGCTTTCTCTCAACAAGACCACCTTTTATGCATAATTTTTTGATCTTAAACCACGAATGCTCTCCATTATTTTCCACTTAAGACGGTGCGGGTGCAGAATTTGGAAGTGACCACTTTCTGGTCAGGGACACTTTACAAGAACAGTGCACAGGAAGGACCACGGAGAAGCCAGACAAGGCTGACAGATACCACGTTCAAAGGTGAAGCGTTTTAATGATGGGTTTTTCAAAGACTGAGGTGACAAAACCCTAACCAATGGTAGAGAAATCGCCGAAAGGTGGAAAGAGCATTTCAACAACCTTCTCAGCAGTTACAAACCCTATGTGCCGTTCGATTTCAAGTCTCTCATCACAGCCGATGCAGACCATCCCCCACCCTCTTGCTTCCCACCTATATTGGATGAGATCAAAATGCAAATCAAATCGTTTAAGAAGAATAAGAGCGCAAGTGAAAACGGAATAGAGGCCGAGATTATCCAGGCAGAACGGCTACACCGGAAGATACAAATAATTTTAGCCAAAGAAGAACTACCTACAGAATGGACGGTTCCGATCTATCCAGTCCCTCAGAAGGGCGACTGATTGAAATGTGATAACTATTGAGGAATCGCCCTGCTTAATTTATACTGCAAGATCCTGTCCAACTGCGTCGTGCATAGATTTCAACGCATGGTAGAATAGTGATTGGTCAATATCAGGGAGGTTTTCAGGCATGGCCGTCAACAACAGGTCACATCTTCTTCCTCCGACGCCTCACTGAAAAACTGGGAGAATGCAATAATGACCCACACATTCTATTTTGTAGGTTTTAAGAATACCTACGATAGTACACACCGCAAGAGACTATTCAGTTGTCTTAAACAGTTCGGGTTGCCACAGAAGGTCACTAGCCTGGTTAAGATCTGCGTGACTGAAACAGTTTTGTTCTTGCGAAGATCATACGTGTGACTTTAAAACAGTTCTACTTGGAAAGAAATACACAAACAGCAATTAACTCCTTATCATTCAGAGAAAGTGCAAATGTTATATCCCAGACTTGGGGTCACACGTCGTGTACACCCAATGGGTGCAGCAAGACTGTATCGGCTATGACCACGTCACTGCTAATGTAATTTTCTCGGATAATGCCTGTCACACCAGAGACGGAATACCAATCAGCTGCAATAGTCATGTATGGTCCTTTGAAGTTGTGACTGCAGGCTTCACACGCAGAGCCAAAAACAAAGGTCGGAACTGTACATATTGGTGTGCATAATTGATGACTATACATTAAGAGGCCCATATCTGCTTCCTACAGCTGACCTATACCAGTGTACACTGTTTATGTAACTGAAATATTCCCCACATTCTTTGAAGATATCCAACTTGATCTCCGAGCATGAGTGTGATTCTAACATGAATGTGTCCCAGCACGGTGTGCATATCTTGCTCTTAAACATTTTTATCCGACTTACCTTAAAGCAGAGTAATATGAGGTAGTTTTGTCTTCGTGACCAGCTAATCCGTATCATGTGATCCCAAATGATCTTATCTTGTGGGGACATTTGGAAAGTTGTGCAAGTCACATTTCGAGACTAAAGAGGATCTTCGGTTCGCGCGGCAACATTTATCGCTGCCTGTAAAACTGAGGTAAATACGTCCAATGTCATTCGCTCTAGGGGAAGAATTTTTCCTGTCGCCGGCCGGTGTGGCCGAGCGGTTCTAGCCGATTCAGTCTGGAACCGCGCGACCGCTACGGTCGCAGGTTCGAATCCTGCCTCGGGCATGGATGTGTGTGATGTCCTTTGGTTAGTTAGGTTTAAGTAGTTCTAAGTTCTAGGGGACTGATGACCACTGACGTTAAGTCCCATACTGCTCAGAGCCATTTGAACCATTTTGTTAGATCAATATTTATGGTGGATACTATATCGGATACTACAGAACTTTGAGGGAAGACATTATGTCTGCATAGTAGCTGAGAAATGCCACTTGAGGCAAATTTTCTGGATACATCAGCTTGTGCAGCTTGGGCAAATGAATGAAATTCTTACCATAATGTGTTTAATTTAACTTTTACTTTCACCAACAGACTAATGGAAGATTCGATGGGTTGTCTTTTCAATTATGTAGGGCTTGGCTTGGTGTTCTAGCCTATTCTGCTTGAAACGCCTTACAGGTAGGACGTTGTTTACTTTCGCCTCGTCACAGAGCTACGAGGATTGGAAGTTCGATATTTACGAGACGCTTTGTGCTTTATGAGTGTATACCCTACATCGAGTTCGTTTAAGTGCGCTCCTCGTACCCGTGTTGTCCTCTTCTTTTGTTCCCATAGTGTCCACATCTATTCCCAGTAAAGCTAGTGTGAGTTTTTGTTTCTACAAGTCGACCTGTCGTGTGCAGCCCTTTTCTCTGGAACTCCACGACTGTTTGGTAGATACAGTTCTTTGACTTCTGATAAGGTACATGCAGCGTGTTTTGACACCGAACTCTATGTCTTTTACTTTGCTAAATTTATGAATCTCTTGCAAGTCGAAAACTTACTGCTTAAACATGGTTCCCAGACCTATTACGCCACAAAATTACTCAGTACAGTGTTCCTTAAGCATGCTGACGTTGAATACACGAATGTTCGTGTGTTCAACCTGCCTCCATGAAGTAGATAATGTTTACTGTAATGACATTTTGCTTAATGTTGAGGTCAAAAACATTCGATTGTCCAGCCACTACAGCCTTCAATGTTACAGTGGCAACTGGTCTGTAGAAATGTAGGTGAAACAGAATGTTCCATCCCATTTACAAGTATATGGTTACCGTATACATACAGTGGCCAGGTAGGGATGAGTTTTTGATGGAATGATAGTCGTCATCTTCAGTAGTGTGAGAAAGAGAGCGTCGCCCCACTCTCCATTGTTGCCAAATTTATTCAAGGTGGCGAATCTAAAATGCCGACAATAGATATGGCAATGTCACGATGACGTCATGGCGGGAAGTTCAAATTTTGGCAGGGAAATAGGTCAATTGTACTAACTTTGCAAACCTGTCTCAACTCCCCTCTTCCTACCCATGCTCAGAAAATGGCGGCAAGTTCAAATTCCAGCAGGACAATGCAACACAACATTGCTACTACCTCCACTAACCTAAGAAACTGGCGGGAAAATAGGTCATTTTGGCTACCTCCACTAACCTAAGTCAACCGACCGCCACCTCTTCCTAGGAATTGGACTCAGCCTGTGCTGTATTGGATGGACTTTACTATGAATACGGTGTTCATGTAATCAATTTGAGGCAGTAGCTCCATCCAGTGTGTCCTCCATGAGGTCTGGAGTCCAACTGACCTAGTACACAGTACTGCCACCAGAGGACACTGTCGTCACTTCCGTGACGAAATCCAAGATGGTGGTCTGGGGTAGATAGTGGGAAAAGGGATTAGCCTGTTCTGGGGACTGTACTTTATTTCTTTTGGAACAATTTACTTATGGATGAATTTCACGTATTTTGTTACACTGACACAGAACACTCACTCTGATGTGCGTCGCGCCTCAGTAAATAGTCTAGAGACCTACAAACTACTCGTAAATCACCGAAATAATGCAGTACACTCATGAGCAAACACGAAAACAACTCGTAAATTGTCAAAAAATAATGCATGTTCAAGGCTGTGCAGACATGCTCACAACGTTTAAACAGCCGAAAATAATACATTACACAAACACTTACTGCACGCAAGAAATGCTTTCGAACTACCATCAACTGCAACTATTAGAGGCTCCAACAAACGCACGCGCAGACGCTGCTGTGTGCCACCGGCAGATGCAAGCCAGCGCCAGAGTGCGAGCCATCACTCTCACGCCTCTGCCCCCTACAGCAAGCAGGTGAAAGTCGTCTCTCTTTCTGAGTATACAGATAGAGTTCTTCGAGTGTTTTACTGCTGTCACATGTCAATGTAAACAAGAGTCAAGTCACCTGGGGCGAACGTGCTTGTTTCCCATTGCCGCCACGAAACCTCTCTACTTACGGATATTGACGTCACATACGGTGCTATAGAAATATGTTCCAGTGCTTCCCAGAATAGCAACGGGTGCATTGTTCATAGTGATACTAATGGGGCACACGAGACACCTAAAGCCGTGTAAATGTTTTCCCAGCCACAACGAGTAGGTGACGGTCCAGCGCAGGAATGATTGCGAAGCGGGAGGTGTCTACATAGCGACTCACCCACGCAGATGCAATTAAATGTTCTCAGTGTTATTCTGATGTGTCATCTCTATATAAATAACAGCCATTCCCCCCCTCTGGACGAGCTGTGGAAATCTTCTGCTATGTTTTCAGATAATGTTAACGAAAATAGTCGCGAATTACACCTAATGCATTCTTCCTGATTCTCCTAATGGCAGAGCCCATAATTCACATATCAGCCCCTAACGGAAATCGTAAAGTGTCCCAGAAATAGTTAACGGTCGCTCTTGCAGAAACTTTCGTGATGTCTCAGCTTATCTGCATGGAAATTCTTACACTAACAGGAGCTGTTTACGAAAATAGCAAAAAATAACACCGAACGCATTTCTCCTGACGGTCCTAATGTGGTCTCCCCCCCCCCCCCCCGTCCATCACCCGTCCATCATGTGTTGCCCTTCCTAGTAGGAATCACTAGGAATCATTAAGTCCTGCTTTCAACATATGTCTCCGAAACACAAATGTTCTCACAGCTGTGTAGAATCTCCTATGTCACAGCGTAAAAGATATCTTGTGGATGAATGGAGCATTTTAATTGGCTCTTACTGAATTTACCCGCCAAATTACGGATGCTGCCAGTGTGGAAGAACTATCTGCATTTTCCTTTCTACAGATGCGACTTTCAGCGACAAAACTGCTTTGTACAGATCACCATATTGCACAGACAGTTAAGCAGTGCAAAGAGACCTACAGATCATCAAATACATCCCACGTACTCACCGTGCTGCAGTCCAGTGCCAAAGGAGGAAATTGTCACTGCAAACGCGGGCCCATGACTACATCTGGGGAAGCGTGTTTCAGCCAGAGAGAGCTCAGCTAGCTGAGGACGACCCCTTAGCCCAGGAGTATCTGAGTAATAGGAGTTTGCAGTCCATGCTAGCAGAGCAAACTCCCGTTGTATTGAAGCTTCTCAAATTTCTGCAAAGCATACACGTGACACATGCTGTCCCGAAGTCAGCTCAGCCCAAAGTGAGGATTAGTTCTCCATTCACCCATGCAGGGGTAGCTATGAGCCAAAACATCATAAGTCAAAAGGTTTTTCTGACTCTCTAAACAGCTGTATTAAAGATGGCATGCTTGCATGCTGCTATGCTTCCTAAAGCCATCCCCAGACTCACAATAATATTAGGAACCAAATAAATATTTCTCAGTGTAACTACGGTTAAATATTTATATTGCTGCCACAGTTTGACACTGGATGTGACACTGGATGTGAGTGCTCTCTACGACTGTGTTTCTGGAATGAATCTCAGTCTCTATAGCGCACATAATTTTCCAGGCAAAGAAATTTTTTTTTCATTCCCCTTATGCCTATCGATGTGCTGAATCGACACCTCCCTCACGATTGGACACGTAGTAGCGACCAATTGACACTCGCACATATACCACGAAGACTCTTGTACAAAGGCTGGGTCGGTTCTCCTCGGGGCAAAGACGCCACTGTTTCTGGCCCCGAACTATTTGCTTGCTTGCTTGCTTTCTACACACATCTCCAGACTCTCGATGTATAAGAACACATCTATTTTTACTTGGTTTTCCAGAATATTATACCATTTACGTGTTACTTCTCGATCTCAAGCACGTAGCAATATCACTTGCTTAGCAGTATCATTCGGGCAACATTATTCCGAAGATATAGACTGGAAAGTATTTCCTTAGAAGCCCAAAGTTTAGTGAGGTGGAGCGTGCTATAAATGACTGAGTAAATAGAAACTCATCGCATGTCTTAGACGTTTACGTGAAAACTAGAAAAAAAAACCGGAAACTGATAATTCCGCTCGCGAATAGCAATGTCGGTAATGTAACAGACTCGAAACGATCCCCATAATTTACAAAGTCCACTAAGCTGTTTTTCATGTCTATAGAACCAGCAAACGCGTCTTTCATCTGTCTCATACCTGCTGATGCACACACCACAATCGATGTTCCCTCAACTAAATAAAGGCGCGATATGTGCTTAACCAGTCAACCGGACAATTTACGTGAGAGGGAATAATGGTCCAGTGTAAAAACACACGTCCATATTGAATCTTCTCAAATTTCCAAGCGATCACGAAAGCTGTCCAACACACACTAAGTATTAGTTAGCTAATTCGTCGTCTAGAGGACGACACGGTTACGTCAGCTACAGTACATGAATACCAACAGCCTCTCCATTCAGACAGTTCCTACCGTTAGTTGGAAACGTGAATCACGCACCCCTACACAGCATCGCCCTAGGAACCTGGTCACAAACATATTTGATAGCCATACTTAAAATTAAATGTTACGATTGCGTTCTCAACTTACGAAATTCGACAATGATCGAAGTAACGGTAATACACCCTGCTGACGGCTGCAGCCATGTAAATATAAATATCTGTACTGTTATTATGACTTGACATACTTCTCCCTTTGCTGTCACAGTATTCCACTTCAGATCCATACCTTCCTCACGAATGGACGTGGTCATTCCCTTTGCATATGTCGGAACTCACAAACATCCTTTATCGTCCTGATGCTCAAGGCGAACCTATCACGCATCCGCTACTACTAAGTATAATTCTTCGCCAATAACTGACTGCTGACGATACGAAATAATACTGAGAGATAATCAGTGATGGGTGGACATGTCTCATAAATTTTTCTTGCGAGTGCTACCACTTTGTCTTAGAAAGAGAGGCGTAATCGTCTTACAAACCATGAGATGTTAAAAAACACGATCGTAACAACAATTGTATGTTACTGTCACAAGCGGTCATGGTTCTACAGGCGCACACAAGTATCCACGTTAAAGCCTATACTAGCTTTATAAAACAAGGTATGGCAGTACCTTCGAATGACGCATTCTGTCTCGATGCCATGTCAAAGTTTCTGCGATATATCCACTGAGTTATAGGTAATGGTTGATTGAGAAGGATTACTAATAGTAGTAGATGGTGTACTGATTGATATCGTAAGAAGTGTACACTATCATTCCAGATCTCTAGGGCTATGCTTTCCGTAGAAATGATGGCTATGATTTGGAATCAAGTCTTACCATTCAACCACATGCCTCCAATATAACCGATGAAGAAGTCTTTTAATGATTACAGCCACTAGTGAGTTATGTTTCTGGCCTCTCATATCTCTAAATGAGTCCAACGTCGTTTTATCTAGTCCCTGTGAATCTTGCGACTGTCCCTCAGGCTCTGCGCTACTATCCCTTTCAAAATGTTCAAATGTGTGTGAAATCTTATGGCACTTAACTGCTAAGGTCATCAGTCCCTAAGCTTACGCACTACTTAACCTAAATTATCCTAAGGACAAACACACACACCCATGCCCGAGGGAGGACTCGAACCTCCGCCAGGACCAGCCGCACAATCCAGGACTTGTTGCCCCTCTAACAAAACTCTTTCTCCAACTCAAACAAGCGATGTCAGTCGATCATTATGTGGTAAGCAACAACGTGCCAGTGGACAGATGGAATGGAAAGACACTGTCGATGTACTGTAATAATAAGCATCACAGTTGATGGTGTGAACAATTTTAGAAATTTTGCAGTAATTTCAACACTGACCAATGATGCGACAGCATGTTTCCCAATTTCAGTATCATTGCTAAACTGCCCCTTCTCTACTATGGGAGTATCATTGCAAATGTAGATAACTGACCGTGCAGTATGTTCATTCATTACTAACTCTCTAACACATACATCATCAAAGTATACCAGACAGCACTCTACACATTTCTAGCACCTCGAGCAAAGTGCATAATTTACGATATATCTATATGCAGACTCGAGTCACAGAGCATTCTCGCAGTCTTAGGATAAAATTAGAGGCTGCACGAGCCCGTCGCCCAGTTTTTGAACGGCCGATTTAATCTGCGGTTGACCAGACATAGACCGCTACATTCTCCGTCTCGTCAATGAAGGGACCTTACCGAGTCCTCGCACAGCCCAGTGCACAAGATGTCTCCAGATGTGTCCACGTCGAGGAGGTTAGCACTCCTTATCGATGTATAGTAGCAAATGTGAAAGTATTGTGATGTAGTAGCAGACGGTTAAGAAGAACCCGAAACGGATGATTTTTGTTGCATGTTGAAGCTCCAGGCAGATGGAGTTCGAAGCATTTTACGTAAATCAACTACACTATCAACTTTAAAGTATTTTTGTAGGGTCTGGGATCAATACCAGGAGGATATTGGTAAGAGAGGACATTAACAAACGCACTCCTAAGGCTACATGGTTCAACACTTAAAACAGGCTATAATGTTAGATCGCTTGAGTTTCCGATATGTGAGTCGTGTGGAATGTAGTGCTGTTAATATTACAATGTAAGAAATATATTTCCAGAACATCACATACTTTCTTCTGGCAGATTTCTCTATGATACACTATGGTAACAAACTGCAAAACGGAGAAACTACTTCCTTAAATCTGTGGCTCTGTGTGATACACGCACAATATAGTTTTACCGATTTATATTGCGTCCAGTGTTTACATCCGATCATGATTCAGAAATTATACTAAGCCCACATCAGTCCTATATACAATGATCCTCAGTAACGGCGAATACGTCCTACAAGGTAACACATAAACGCATACCAGCGACGTCCGGTATGTGGAATGACAAGTCATTCCGCCACTAACTCTGTAAACAGCACAACTGTCAAGTAGATGTAACTGTCTTTTATTTAAAATCATCCAATGTGTGTGGTTCGTTATGGTAGCAGCAGTAACAACATGATTTACACGGTGCGACGTCTAATTTTTTGCGAGAGGCAATGGATCGGGACGTGCTAAAGTCAGTTTAGAACCTGACAGACCTCAAAGTCGTGTCGGAAAACCAAAATTTATGGCAGTGTACAAAGCGTGTTACAGCAGAGAAAAAATCATTGTTTCAAACAACGACACAGGGTCACAGGGAGCGTCTCTTGAGACTTACAGTATATATAGTCTGTGGGATATGGTCACCCTCCTACAGTACAGGTGAAGAAACTTTAAACTGGTCTGTCAGTGGATCAATACCCGTTTATTTAATACCTGTTAACAGGATTCTCACATGTGCTCGATGCCGGCAGGCATGTGGTATTTGTTTTCGACATATGGGAGGACAGAGATGCATTAAAAATCTTCTCGAGTTCTCTATCGGAAGAAGTTAGTGGACCTTTAGCACGCCCGGTTGGCCGTGTGGTGTAACGCACGGCTTTCCGGGCGGGAAGGAGCACCTGGTCCCTGGCACGAATCCGCCCGGCTGATTTGTGTCGAGGTCCGGTGAACCGGCCAGTCTGTGGACGATTTTTAGGCGGTTTTCCATCTGCCTCGGCGAATGCGGGCTGGTTCCACTTATTCCACCTCAGTTACACTATGTCGGCGATTGCTGCGCAAACAAGTTCTCCACGTACGCGTACACCACTATTACTCTACCACGCAAACATAGGGGTTACACTCGTCTGGTGTGAGACGTTCCATAGGGGGCCCACCGGGGGTCGAACCGCACAATAACCCTGGGTTCGGTGTGGGGCGACGGAGGGATGAAGTAGCCTGCGATAGTCGTCGTGGGGTTGTGGACCACTGCAGCTGCGGCGGGGACGAACCCTCTCCGTCGTTTCTAGAGCCCCGGTTAACATACAATACAATGCAATAGTGGACCTTTTATAGTTCGTAATTACTCTCTGTTGGATCGGACAGAATAACGATGATAGAATGTTAAGGTGATAGATGTGAATGGGCCCTGAGGGACGTGGGTCTGTAGTACCTGTTGGGAGTTTGGAGAAGCGTCACAATGCAGTAGCAAAATCCACAAAATTCCATCAGTTCCAGTTCTATCTTTCATACTATCTCGTGTGGCAGGAGCAGGCTTCGTTTGTCACTAACCTTACACATCATGCATAGTTGGCAGTGCCACGACGACATGTTCCCGTTTCTCTCGAATGGTCAAAACACAGTCCTGTCACAGTATCTCAGCTTAGCGTGTTTCTACACTCGTTGGCGAAGGTGGTAAATATAGATTTATCCCACTTCTACTCAGTTCTGACTTACATTGGAACATTCACATCTGCAAAGCTTCACGGTTGGTAAAGCAGAGTCTGGGGGGCATTTGCAAGATGCATAGGGACTACGTAAAATCACTTTGGAATTTTACTGTAGCAGATAGGTTACAGAAAGGCGACACCTTTCGAGATATGAGAGGCTAGAAATATAATTCCTTAGTGGATGTAATCGTTAAAGGACTTCTTCATCGGTTACATTGCAGGTATGTGGTTGAATGGAAAGATTTGATTCCAAATCATAGACATCATTCCTACCGAAAGCATAACCCTTGAGATCTGAAAATAAAGTTTACACTTCTTATGACATCAATCAGTACACCATCTACTACTTTTTGTGATCCTTCTCAATCAACCATCACCTATAACTCAATGGATATATCGCAGAACCTCAGACATGGCACCGAGACAGAATGCGTAACAAATACTGGAGAAATATCTAGCGGCACCATGAGGCAGTTGCAAATACCCATTTCATACCAAGCGCCTTAGCCGAATCACTTACAAATTCGGTAATTTTATTACGAGAGTGCACCGTTGGTTACGTGTAACTGCACTGCTGGTCTGATAATATACATTTCTTCGATCACCGTCTATATTCAGTGTTTCGGCATTTGTCTGGAGAAACCAAGTCATTCGGAGGAACTCCCATACCTCGATTTATGAAGCTAGTATAGCTTTTAACGTGAATACTTGTGTGCACCTGTAGAACCATGACCGCTTGTGACAGTAACATACAGTAGTTGCTACGATCGTGTTTTTTTAACATCTGATGGTTTGTAAGAAGATTACGTCTCTCTTTCCAAGACACAGTGGTAGCACTCGCAAGAAAAACTTATGAGACATATCCACTCTTCACTGATTATCTCTCAATATTAGTTCTTATCGTCAAAAACCAGTTATTGGCGAAGTTTTATACTTAGTAGTAAGCGATGCATGATAGGTTCGCCTTAACTATCAGGCTTATAAAGTATATGTGTGTGTTCCGACATATGCAGAGGTAATGACTACGTCCAGTCGTGAGCAAGGTATGGATTTGAACGTGGAATACTGTGAGAGCAAAGGGAGAAGTATGTAAAGTCATACGAATGGTACAGATATTTACATTTCCAGGGCTGCAGCCGTCAGCAGGGTATATTTCCAGTACTTTCCTCATTGTTGAATGTCGTGCAACTGAGACCGCAGTCGTAACATTCAATCGTAAATATAGCGATCAAATATGTTTGTGACCGATTTCCTAGGACGATTATGTCTAGGGGAGCATGGCGCGCCGGCGGGAGCTTGTGGCGGAGATAATTCACGTTTACGGCTAACGCTAGCAGCTGCCCGAATGGAGAGATGTGTTGGGATGCTGGAATGTAGCTGACTTAACTGTTTCGTCCTCTAGATGGCCCAAAAGCGAACTAATACTTAGTACAAGTTGAACAACTTTCGTGATCGCGTGGAAATTAGAGAGGATTTAATATGGACGTGTATCTGTTCTGGACCATTAATCCCTTCGTTTTAATTTTTCCGGTTGACTGCTTCCGCACATTTCGCGCCTTTATTTAGTTGAGGGAACATCGATTGTGGCGTGTGCATCTAGCAGGTGAAAGGTGGGTGGAAGACACGTTTGCCGGTTTTCTATACATGAGAAACATCTTAGTTGACTTTGTAAATTAAAGGGATGATTTCGAGTCTGTTACCTCACCGACATTGCTATTCGCGAGGAGAAATACCGGTTTCCTGTATTTTTTCTAGTTTTCACGTAAAGGATTTTGCGGATGGGATACCTTTCTAGTTACGCATTGATTTACAGCACGCTCCACCTCGCTAAGTTGCGGGTTTCCAGAGAAATAATTCCCAATCTATATCTTTGGAATTTAGTTTTGCGAGTGATACTGCTAAGCAAGCGATATTGCTATGTGCTTGATATCAAGAAGTATCGCGTAATTGGTATAATATTCTGGCAAAACTTGTTAAAATACAACTGTTCTTATACTCCCAGAGTCTGGAGTTTTGTGTAGAAAGCAAGTAAGCAGGCAAATAGGTCGGGGTCAGAAACAGTGGCAAATTTGTGCCAAAGGGAACTGACCCAGTCTTTGCAGAAGAGTCTTCGTGGTACATGTGCGAGTGTCTGGTGGTCAATACTGCGTGACCTATCGTAAGAGAGGTATGGATTCACCACATCAATAGGCGTAAGGGGATTGAAAAATAATTTCTTTGTATAGAAAATTTCATCCGCTGTAGTTACGGCGATTCATTCCAGAACCACAGTCTTAAAAATGTCACATATCTAGTACACTGCTCGGTGTCTGACTGCGGCAGCAATCCTAATTGTAGTTACACTGAGAACTATGTGTCTGTTTCCCAATATTCTTGTGTGTCTGGAGATGACTGTAGAAAGCGTAGCAGCAAGCAAGCATGCCATCCTATGTACACCTGTTCAGAGAGTCCAAGAAACCTTTCGATTTATGATGATTTGGCTCATAGCTCCTCCTGGATGGGTGAATGTAGAGCTAATACCTAGTTTGAGCTGAGTTGCCTATGGGACTGCTTGGGTTACGTGTATGCTCTGGGGAAATTTGAGAAGAATCAACATAATGAGTGAATGTGCTGGGAGTATTGACAGCATTCGAACTCCTACTACTCAGATCCTCATGGGCTAAGGGGTCATCCTCAGAAGGCTGAACTCTCTCTGGCTGAAACACGCTTTCCTAGATGTTGTCATGAGCCCGCGTTTGCAGTGACAAGCCGACCGGAGTGGACGAGCGGTTCTAGGCGCTACAGTCTGAAACCACGCGACCGCTACGGTCGCAGGTTAGAATCCAGCCTCGGGCATGGATGTGTGTGATGTCCTTAGGTTAGTTAGGTTTAAGTAGTTCTAAGTTGCAGGGGACTGATGACCTCAGAAGTTAAGTCCCATAGTGCTCGAAGCCATTTGAACCATTGCAGTGGTAATTTCCTCCGTTGGCACTGTACTGCAGCACGGTGAGTACATGGGATGTATTTGATGATCTGTAGGTCTTTTTGCACTGTTTAACTGTCTGTGCAATATGGCGATCTGTACAAAGCAGTTCTGTCGCTCAACGTCGCATCTGTAGAAAGGAAAAGGCGGATAGTTCTTCCACACTGGCAGCATCACTAATTTGGCGGGTAAATTCAGTAAGAGCCAATTAAAATGCTCCATTCATTCACAAGATATTCTTTGTGCTGTGACGTAGGAGGCTCTACACAGGAAAGAGAACATTTGCGTTTCGGAGACATATGTTGAAAGCAGGACTTAATGATTCCTAGGAAGGGTAACACGTGATGGCCGGGAGGTGGGGGGAGACATTAGGAGCGTCAGGTGGAGTGATATTTGCAGTATTTCGGGCTATTTTCTTAAGCAGCTCCTGTTAGAGGAAGAATTTCGATGCAGATAAGCTGAGGAACCATGAAACGTCCTACAAAAGCGACCGTGAACTATATCTGGGACACTTTACGATTTCCATTAGGGACTGATATGTGATGGACAGGCCTTGCCATTAAGAGCATCAGGAAGAATGTTTTCGGTGTTATTCTCGACTATTTTCGTTAACAGTATCTGAAAGCATTGCAGAAGATTTCTATTGCGTCCGGATGGGGCTTGGCAGTAATTTACATAGAGATGGGACATCAGCATAACATTGAGAGCATTTAACTGCACCTGTGTGGGTGAGTCGCTATGCAGACATCTCCCGCTTGGCAATCATGCCTGCACTGGACCGGCAGTTACATGTGATGGCTGAGTAAGCACTTACGCGGCCAGAGGCGTCTCACATGCCCTGTTAGTATCGCAAGGGACAATGCACCCTGTGCTGTTCTGGGAAGCATTGGAAGAGATTTCTATAGCGCCACCTATGACGTCAGAATCCATAGGAAGAGAGGTTTTGCGCCAACAACTGTAAAGACACATACATGGCCCAGAGGGTGACTTGGCTCTAATTTACATAGACATGTGACATCAGTATAACACTCGAAGAACTCTAACTGTATACCCAAAAGTAGACGTGACTTTCACCTGCTTGCTGTAGGTGGCAGCAACATGAGGGCGATGACTCGCACTCCGGCACTGGCTTATGTCTGGCTGTGGTTCGCAACCTCGTCTATGCACGCGCGTGCTGGAGCCTCTGATTGTTGCGGTTAACAGTAGTTCGAGAGCGTTTTGTAAGTGCAATGAGTGTTTGTGTAATGTATTATTATCGGGTGTTTAAATGTTTTGTGCGTGTTTTCAGAGCCTTTAACATACATTATTTTTTGACGATTTACAAGTTGTTTCCGTGTCTGCACATAAGTGTATTGCATTATTTTGTTGATTAACGAGTAGCTTCCCGGTCTCTAGACTATTTACTGAGACCCCAAGCACGTCAGAGTGAGTGTTCTGTATCAATGTAACAAATAAAATACGTTAAATCCATCCATAAGTAAATTGTTAAAAAACATGGTAGAAATGGCTCTGAGCACTATGGGACTTAACTTCTATGGTCATCAGTCCCCCAGAACGTAGATCTACTTAAACCTAACTAACCTAGGGACATCACACACATCCATGCCCGAGGCAGGATTCGAACCTGCGGCTGTAGTGCTCGCGTGGGTCCAGACTGTACTGCCTAGAACTACTCGGCCACCCCGGCCAGCAGTAAATTTTTCCAATATAAGTAAAGTATAGTCCTTCCTCTCTCTGGCAGCCCAGAACAGGCTGAATCCTTTTCCCTTTATTTTCCCCAGACCGCCATCTAGGATTTCGTCACAGAAGGGACGACAGTGCACTCTGGTGGCAGTACTGTGTACTAGGTCTGCTGGACTCCAGACCTCATGGTGGACACACTGGATGGAGCTACTGCCTTAAATTGTTTAAATGAACACTGAATGCAAAATAAAGACTTACGTCTGTCCTATCCAGCTCAGGGTGAGTCGTTTTTCAGCCAGTTCCTAGAAAGAGGTAGCAGATGGATGACTTAGGTTAGTGGAGGTAGCTCAAGTGACCTATTTATCAGCCATTTTTTTTAGGTTAGTGGAGGTAGCCAGGGTGTGTTGCATTGTCCTGCTGGAAATTGAACTTACTGACATTTTCTGAGTGAGGGAAGGGAGTGGCCTGGGGAGGGGTTAGGTAGTTGATGTAACCCAATTGACATATTGTCCCATCAGAATATGAACTTCCTGACATGACGTCACTGTGAAGTTTCCATATCTATTGTCGCCATCTTGGATCCGCCATCTTGAATAAATTTTGCAACAATGGAGAATCAGGTGATGCCCTCTTTGTCACACTACTATCTTTGTACCAATAGTCCTCGAAGAGTTATTGTTTTGCGATATTCTCTTGAACAGCAGCAGATGGTGGATCTTGGCCCCAATGGCACTGAATCAGGGACTGGGAAATCTACCAGTGATGCCCACCAGGGGGATTTAAATTTCCTAGCGTGTGATTTTCCGCCCTGACGACTGGAGACAGGTCCTGATGTGGCTATTCGCACAGATACTTAAGAGATTCAAAATATCTGCTGCCAACCACCAGCCAGAATCTCGTGCACCTGCTGGTCCTCTGGATGCTGGGTATAGAGTTAGGACTAATGAGCCACGAATTCAGATGGAAGATTCTGGTGGTCTTCCGATTTTTACAGACATTTCCTCTGACTCTCTTTAGCTGTCGGAAAACTTTGTGTCGATACCCTGTAACCTATTCTGTTTGATCCACCAGTTGAGTCGCTGCACTCTCCTTGTTCTTTGCCTAGTACTCCTCACGAAGGCTCTAATTACTTGCTCTTGGAGAAGCCGGACTCGGGGGTTCTTTCACGTGTTTTGTCTCCTGTGACGCCCTTCCTGTTGTCTGACTGGCTTGCTGAAATGGGTCGCTCTTACGCTAGGGTTCCGCCTGTGCTGACAGCTTCGATTCAGGTTTGGCATTGATTGACTTGCATGCGTTGGACGATCCTCCCACTTCGCTGGGGGCTGGTGGTCACTTGAAACACAGCCGGTGTAAACAACGAATCCAGCTGGATTGTACTGTTGCACGGAGAAAGCATAAGCATAAAGATTCGGTAGGAAGTGGCACTGGAACCCCTCCCTGCGATTCATCGACAGATGCGGCGATAGATAGTGACGGCCGAGGGGTGGAATAAATTGTGTTTCTTTGTTGCTGCTTTCATCTGTCTCTTACTCTGACTGAGAACCCAAGCTTATATCTTTATTACCCTTAATGTTAATAGTACTGACTCACATCTAAGATTTCTTCGTTATGTTAATTTATTTATTATTCCCGTGCTGATATTGTGCCTCTACAAGAAGTTTTGTTAATCAGTTTTACTCTTTTTGGATTTCAGACTGTTTTTAATGTGCCCCTCAATGTGCAATGAATATCGCGCTTTTCTTTCGTGAGCGTATTCCCATTCCGATATTGAAATACTTGATTCTGGTAGGGGGATGGACAGTCGTCTTTCTTACCTTGACTTTGTTGTTTTATATGCACCATCTGGTTAGGATTGCATAGCGGCGCGTTCATGTTTTTACAATGAGTAGGTTGTCTATGTTTTACGCAAGAGTCCTCGCTGTCTCATGACAGGTGGCGATTTTAATAGTGCTTTACGTCCTGGCCGTCAGTCCCCACATTTGTCCTGGTCTAAGCGAATTGCTTCATTCGATGAATTTGCTTGACGTGTGGGAGCAGGCCCGGCCGCGGTGACCGAGCGTTTCTAGGCACTTCAGTCTGGAACCACGCGATCTCTACGGTTGCAGGCTCGAATCCTGCCTCGGGCATGGATGTGTGTGATGTCCTTAGGTTTGTTAAGTTTAAGTAGTTTTAAGTTCTAGGGGACTGATGACCTCAGATGTTAAATCCCATAGTGCTCAAAGCCATTTGAACCATTTTTTTGATCCAAGAACGGAGAAGGAAATCGTGCGTGCCCTTTCGAAGGAACAGTCCCGGAATTTGCCTAGGGCGATTTAGGGAAATATGGATGGCCAGACGATGGTATGAACCTTCGTCCTCCCGAGTGCGAGTCCAGTGTGCTAACCACTAGGCCACCTCGCTCGGTGGGAAAACTGTACCCGCTGACTTTAAGGATGGCCAAATAGTATTAAACCGAAACACTCTGGGCGTGTCTCTGTTGATTCATTCCGTCCTCTCATTTTCCTTCATTTTCATCATAAAACTGTTTCTACTACAATCAGTAACCAGTTATCTCTACTGTTGGCGAACGTAATTGAGGATCCTGAGAGGTTCCTTCCTATTCTCCCGATTTTGACTCCAGTAGTGGAGTATCGGGATGTGAATTCAGTTGCTGCAGTCACTTGTGTTCACTATACCCTTACTTTTCTGAGTTTTCACAAAATCCACTGTGTTTGCTATAGTTATTTGGTCCGTATCTAGGAGATACTTGATTCTACAGCTGAGGCTCCAGTAATTCTTTCTCACATGCATCAATGCATAGCGGCGAAGATACTTAAAGATAAGCTGATGCCACCGATTGCGTTTAGTCGGGGTGTGCTCCAGGGCAGGCCTCTTTCCGTGTCCTAATTTGTTCTCTGTCTGAAACCGTTGCCTCGCAGTCTCTCACTTCAGTTACGTAGAAAGCCCCCATCTGATGCAGTCCCCACGTTAGGGCATATGCCGACGATGTGGTGGCTTTCTTCCGCCGTAGTGAGGTTTTTCCCTTGCTAAACGCTGTGTTATTTGATTGTTGTCTGGTTTCTGATGCATAGCTGAATGAAAGCAAAAGTAAAATTCTTACACTTCGCGGTTTCGACGATACTATTGGTTCCTGGGTTGCTGCTGTAGACCGCCATAAGTCATGGGGGATCATCGTAGATGGTCGCCCTATTAAAATGGCGACATTTAACAGGAAAGTAGGATGAAAAAGAGTGTTCTGGAATATTTTTATCTAATTTACGAGTTGACTCCTGATCCCTGATAAGACGTTCAACATCGTGTAATTGGGCCCTACGTAATAGTACTCTATCTCTCTCTGGACGCTGTCAGTCACCCCCTGTCCACTCCTGCCTCCCTGTATAGTGTTTTATGGGACGAATAGCTTTTGAGTATCAGGGCCTTATGGCCAATGAGGATCTTGAATTTAACGCTCCCAGTACTCCGCGTGGTGTGGATGTTCGTACTATCAGTTAGGCGAGAAGCGCCTACACCACTTGCTTCCAGTACTTCGAGCAGTAATTATGATGTAGGGCATCCAGCAGCAGCGAGAAGTTAGGAAGAATAAGACGACTGCATTTGAAAGTAAGTACTTGCTCATTATTATTATTATTATTATTATTATTGCAGCTGTTACTATGAATGCTCTTATACCTTCGTTATTGTACTACAATTGCTGACCTGCACGAGTCCAAACAGCCACCAAAGGCAGCTGCCTTGACAGCTGCGCTCCCCAACCTGATGGTGTTTGAGCAGGCACTGAAGCAGCAGCAGCAGCTCTCTGCTGTTGAGCTCCTGAACCGAACTTGCTGGCGTTCGATCGACGCCACCCAGCAGCAGCAGCACCGGAACTGCAGTCGAGTGCTGATACTACTAATAGCTGAATGGTGCAACTGCTCTTCACTAAGACGTAGAATTTAACACTAAGTGGTTCAAAGTGTACGAATGTGGGGCTAGCACTAAACAGGGACTTTAAGATTGTCATCGACATAGAGAATGTGCAGTGAAGTGGTTGTAAAGTGCACTACACGTGGCTGGAACTAGACTACTACTACTTGTATGGTATGTTCGAGTGCATAAAAAGAAAATGACTGACGAGTATAATTCACCGCCTCCTTCGATTAATGTTGGAATGTTAAAAGGTGGAACAGCAATAGTGCACATGTAAGAGAGTCAATTGTCGAGTTAAGAACTGCTGGTGCGGCCATATACATCAAACATTCATGTGTCGTGAATTTGCGAAAACTGTACTATGCATTAATGATCACGTCAGACAGACTGTGTCACTGGTGACGACATATTAGAACGGCTGTTTCAGCGACAACAAAGTGAACCTAGACCAGCTAGATCAATGAATAAACCCATGTATTCTATATGTACCGCAGTCTATAAAAGCTGAAACTGCGAACTCTGTGGACACTGAGTATACTGAATACATCAATGTAAGTAATTGATCCAATAGGATTAAATACAATGGAAGCCGAATTAAAGACGTATAAACATACTATTTGGACAATATTATGCACAAATGTTAAAAAAAATATGACGTTCAAAATATGACTTCCTTTCTTTCTGGCACCTAATTGTTTGTTGTTTTGGCCTTCAGTCCTGAGACTGGTTTGATGCAGCTCTCCATGCTACTCTATCCTGTGCAAGCTTCTTCATCTCCCAGTACCTACTACAGCCTACATCCTTCTGAATATGCTTAGTGTATTCATCTCTTGGTCTCCCTCTACGATTTTTACCCTCCACGCTGCCCTCCAGTACTAAATTGGTGATCCCTTGATGCCTCAGAACATGTCCTACCAACCGATCCCTTCTTCTAGTCAGGTTGAGCCACAAAATCCTCTCCTCCCCAATTCTATTCAATACCTCTTCATTAGTTATGTGACCTACCCATCTAATCTTCAGCATTCTTCTGTAGCACCACATTTCGAATGCTTCTATTCTCTTCTTGTCTAAACTAATTATCGTCCATGTTTCCCTTCTGTACATGGCTACACTCCATACAAATACTTTCAGAAACGACTTCCTGACACTTCAATCAATACTCGATGTTAACAAATTCCTCTTCTTCAGAAACGTTTTCCTTGCCATTGCCAGTCTACATTTTATATCCTCTCTACTCCGAGCATCGTCAGTTATTTTGCTCCCCAGAGAGAAAAACTCTTTTACTACTTTAAGAGTCTCATTTCCTAATCTAATTCCCTCAGCATCACCCGACTTAATTCGACTACATTCCATTATCCTCGTTTTGCTTTTGTTGATGTTCATCCTATACCCTCCTTTCAAGACACTGTCCATTCCGTTCAACTGCTCTTCCAAGTCCTTTGCTGCCTCTGACAGAATTACAATGTCATCGGCGAACCTCAATGTTTTAATTTCTTCTCCATGGATTTTAATACCTACTCCGAACTTTTCTTTTGTTTCCTTTACTGCTTGCTCAATATACTGATTGAATAGCATCGGGGAGAGGCTACAACCCTGTCTCACTCCCTTCCCAACCACTGCTTTCCTTTCATGTCCCTCGACTCTTATAACTGCCATCTGCTTTCTGTATAAATTGTAAATAGCCTTTCGCTCCCTGTATTTTACCCCTGCCACCTTCAGAATTTGAAAGAGAGTATTCCAGTCAACATTGTCGAAAGCTTTCTCTAAGTCTACAGATGCTAGTAACGTAGGTTTGCCTTTCCTTAACCTTCCCTCTAAGATAAGTCGTAGGGTCAGTATTGCCTCACGTGTTCCAACATTTCTACGGAATCTAAACTAATCTTCCCCGAGGTCGGCTTCTACCAGTTTTTCCATTCGTCTCTAAAGAATTCGTGTTATTATTTTGCAGCTGTGACCTATTAAACTGATAGTTCATTAATTTTCACATCTGTCAACACCTGCTTTCTTTTGGATTGGAATTATTATATTCTTCTTGAAGTCTGAGGGAATTTCGCCTGTCTCATACACCTTCCTCATCAGATGGTAGAGTTTTGTCAGGACTGGCTCTCTCAAGGCTGTCAATAGTTCTAATGGAATCTTGTCTACTCCCGAGGCCTTGTTTCGACTTAGGTCTTTCAGTGCTCTGTCAAACTCCTCAAGCAGTATCATATCTCCCATTTCATCTTCATCTACCTCCTCTTCCATTTCCGTAATACTGTCCTCAAGAACATCGCCCCTGTATAGAATCTCTATATACTCCTTCCACCTTTCTGCTTTCCCTTCTTTGCTTAGAACGGGGTTTCCATCTGAGGTCTTGATATTCATGCAAGTGGTTCTCTTTTCTCCAAAGGTCTTTTTAATTTTCCTGTAGGCAGTATCTATCTTACCCCTCGTGAGATAAGCCTCTACATCCTTACATTTGTCCTCTAGCCATCCCTGCTTAGCCATTTTGCACTTCCTGTCGATCTCATTTTTGAGACGTTTGTATTCTTTTTTGCCTGCTTCACTTACTGCATTTTTGTACTTTCTCATTTCATCAATTAAATTCAGTATCTCTTCTGTTACCCAAGGAGTTCTAATAACCCTCGTCCTTTTACCTACTTGATCCTCTGCTGCCTTCACTATTTCATTCTTCAAATCTACCCATTCTTCCTCTACTGTATTTCTTTCCCCCATTCCTGTCTATTGTTCCCTTATGCTCTCCCTGAAACTCTGTACAACCTCTGGTTCTTTCAGTTTATCCAGGTCCCATCTCCTTAAATTCCAACCTTTTGGCAGTTTCTTCAGTTTTAATCTACAGTTCATAACCAATAGATTGTGGCCAGAGTCCACATCCTCCCCTGGCATTGTCTTACAGTTTAAATTCTGGTTCCTAAATCTCTGTCTTACCATTATATAATCTATGTGAAACCTTCTAGTATCTCCAGGTTTCTTCCATGTATATAACCTTCTTTCATGATTATTGAACCAAGTGTTAGCTATGATTAAGTTATGCTCTGTGCAAAATTCTACCAGGCGGCTTCCTCTTTCATTTCTTATCCCCAATTCATATTCACCTACTACTTTTCCTTCTCTTCCTTTTCTACTGTCGAATTCCAGTCACCCATGACTATCAAATTTTCTTCTCCCTTCACTACCTGAATAATTTCTTTTATCTCATCATACATTTCATCAATTTCTTCATCATCTGTAGAGCTAGTTGGCATATGAACTTGTACTACTATAGTTGGTGTGGGCTTCGTGTCTATCTTGGCCACAGTAATGCGTTCGCTACGCTGTTTGTAGTAGCTTACCCGCACTCTTATTTTTTTATTCATTATTAAACCTACTCCTGCATTACCCCTATTTGATTTAGTATTTATAACCGTGTATTCACCTGACCAAAAGTCTTGTTCCTCCTGCCACCTAGCATCACTAATTCCTACTATATCTAACTTTAACCTATCCATTTCCCTTTTTAAATTTTCTAACCTAAGAAATATTTATGTAAAAAAACTTACACACTCAGAGAATAATCCACACGCACTCATGCAAACACATCTGTTTATGTACAAAAATAAATACCCCATCCAAACACACATGTATTCAATCATATTCAGGTGAAGGTGTGAAAAAGGTAGAGTTCTAATCCCTTCATAACAGATGAACTGCCTGTCATCGTGACTCACAAATTCCAAAGATGCGTGCCATTTACCTTGTCCGTCTCTAACGTGCTATGATTGGAAAAAGAACAAAAATGTGCCTCTTATGAATTCAGTACGTGACACAGCTACTATCAACGAACAACACCCTTAAAAGCTACGAAAATCAATGGCACACTAAGTAACACCGAGTGCGGCACCGGCGTTATCGACCAGATCGTTCGACTTTACACTGTGAAGTATGGATGTGGCAGATGGCCCACGCCTTTTTTTCAGTGGGCTTGGCGGCTGTTAATTCATTGGTACTCTGTAAAGAAGTAACAGGTGAAAAAATAAGCAGACGTCACTTCATATGCAAGTTTGTACAGAAATTGGTTTCAAAGTATAAGGCCATACATCTACATCTACATCTGCATCTACATGGATACTCTGCAAATCACATTTATGTATCTGGCAGACGGTTCATCGAACCACATTCACAATTCTCTATTATTCCTATCTCGTAACGGGCGCGGAAAAAGGGAACACTATATCTTTCCATAAGATTACAAAATACACTTCCAGATATAGTACCGCACCATTCATGAGACTTTCCAAGTTGGAGAATGTTGGGGGAAGAATACGAGTAAGCGTTTATATATAAAATGCAGCAAGTATAACGGTGGACGAATCAACGCTGAATACACATGTGCTAGGTGTCACAATGCAGCAGGTGACCTTCAACAGGCCAAGCTCATAATTGGTCCTTTCAGACAGATGGACATGCAGTGACGCGGTGAAATGTGCGTACACCAGATTTGGAGGACCAGTCTTACATGATACTGAGACGAACCCTAGTACAAGCTCCAGGCAAATGGCCCACCAACATGGTGTAAGACACAGTACGATTAAGTGTATCCTGCATGACAGCCCCACTGTCCCTATCACCTGCAATCCCATGCAGGCCACTTTGAATGTCTGTGGTGAAGTGGATGCGACGCAGTTTTATACTGTGTTCCGGGACGATTTGTTGTCGTTGCATGCACACCATCCATTTCCAGACACTGTTTCATAGGACCTTTTTTCCTCCATTTCAAGTCAGGAATCCGTTACCGCAGTTTGTCGGTTTTATTAATGTTTCCCCTATATATTTGGATTAATTATTAGGTATAAACGTTCATTGTAGCATGTAATTGTTCAGAAAAATTAAAATATATCCTGGTAAACTATATAAATAGTATGAAACAAATTGGTATATATGCAAATCTGTTTCCTATTTCTAAAAAGGCAAATAAAACTGTATCTGTCAAAATGGCGGGTTGGTCTTTCTAGGTAGACCATAATCCGTGGTCCATCTAGTGTTACATCAATATACTTGCAAAACTACCGTAGGCTACCGCAGACTACCATAAGTAAGCGTAGACCATGGTAGTTTTCCTCGTGGGTGTGATCAGTTAAAGTCATACGTTAAGTGAGTCGCACAATTATCAAGCGTTACCTACTAACGATCCCTTTCTATACGTATGCGAAATGTATCTTACCAGTTTCCCCCAAAAACTGGAAGCGGTAAACCATATACAGACTGATTGACGATATCTACAGGGCAGCATAGCCTACGGAATATTTTTGTTCTACATAGTTATTCTCCTGTTCGTTACTTAAAAATAAACGGTATCTATAGCAAAACTGAACATGCCAATATTTAATTCAGGTTTATTGACAATTATTGCTTTTTTAACGTGAAACAGAGGCATGTTGTAGTAACGATAAGGAAAACAATACAGATCTATCATGTAGCGCTAGAAGAGTCGACATATCAAACATTGCTTCAATACATCGTCGAACATGCTGGTGGTTTTCATAAACAGCTTCCGTATGTATCAGTAATAACAGGAAACTCTCGCCTGTCCTCATGATGAAGAACATTCTATTGCGTACAGAAAACAACAATAACTATTTATAATTTTTATGTATGTGCATGTAATCTGTGCTTGCATCAAAAGTAACTGTTGTAATTACATAAAAGCGCGGAAGTTACGCGATTAGCTAATTCAGGCGTTGAGATTAAAAAGGGGACTTATCATTATTAGGGTATGTGAGTTATTACTCCGGTTACTATTTTAATACGATTCTGTAGCTATTGGTTCTAAAATCTGACTTTTTCAGGGATTATCATTAGACGGCTCCTCACTCATTCGATGGTTATTCGCCTTAATATATCTGTGCGCCCTTTGCAAAGTATCCAACGTATTCCGTATTCGAAAAACAGTAGATTATTAGCATCAGCCAAAATAGAGATGCTAACATGCCTATATCATAAATCTACGTCCCACAAAAATCTCAGCACAATGTAATAAAAGGCAGGATCCAGAGAGTATGTGTCCAACTATACATTCCAAATCTTCTCAAAAATGTGTGGGAGCAGTTGTATATCAGTGTTGATATACAATCTTGCATACTCCTTTAACTTAGGAAAGTGAACCCCTGCCAAAAATTCATTACTTGCTTATACTTCGTATCCGTTGTCACAGTGCCTCGAAGTCTGCTGCAGAATGCCGCTATGTAGAGCAGGGTAGTATTACTGAGTATCTCCTACGAATCCAAGTATTCATACGAAAAAATCCCCACTTCATCGCAAGCTGAAACTTTGCATCATCGGGATATGCTGCTCTAATGCTAAACGTACACTCTTGACACATGATTTAACCAAAGAGATTCCAAGAAGCGAAGCGTTTTCCTTGGCGTAATTCTCTTCGAAAACGAGATGTACCGTTCATCGGTGTCGAGTGTGACACTGACTTTGTCATCTATCAAGCTGAAACCACAGAAGTGCTCAACAAGAAACTGAGCATCATACCGTCTCAAATTATGAAAGGAAACCGGTATGTGTCATGGTAATTGGTACTTCAAGTTGCGTCCATTTTGAGATGGACAACTTAACTTCCCTATTAGATGACAACGGTCTCTACAAAAAGTTTCCGCATCTTTGTCCAGTTGTAGTGTACACGTATGTCAGTCAACGAAAATCTAGTACAGTTCCTCATTGGCCCTGGAGATGTTGTCGCTGTAGTAGTGATCAACCTTCCATTGGAGCTCACTGAGCAGCAGTCTCACAGGATTATCTCCTACACGTGATCTGAAACGACTGGGATTTGAATCATATGTACACACAACTTGAAATGGAACCACATACGGTACGTGTCATTCTGTGATGATCGTGTGAAAGCCAGAGGAGATGCCTTCACAATGCCTTACAAACTTGTCTGCCTCAGTAAGCATTTCCACATTTACTGGCTGCTGGGATAAACAATCAGTCAGATATTTCGATAAATACTCGCTTCGAAGTAAACGAGTTGAGATATCTCAGACAAAAACGCTACGTTCTCTTATGATGTGACAGCTGGGCAGAAAGAAGGCGGGATATGCTCTTGATCGAGACTTAGTGCTGATGGTCTCAATTGGAAACTAACAGTAAGTCTACATATATCGCACGCTGACCGGCTACTTTTGAAAAACAGAGTGGTCCTACCACTTTATGCTTCACATCTTTTGAAGAGTGTGTTCATTTTTCCGGGCTAGATTTCATCCAGGCCTTAAGCACGTGCAGAATAATTGGGATTCTGCTCTCAAATTTTGGTTGGTCCCTGATTTTTGACGAGGAATGATATATCGTTGTAGTTATAATGCCCACAGATGTTATTCGTTTAGTATTTAGTATTACGCTCTCCACCCCATTCATAATTTCTATCATAAGGAAAAAGCGACCATGCAAAGCAAACTAAATGTCCCTTAGCAGTACTTCGGACAATGATACAGACCTTTTTAGCGGTAGTATCATTCCGGAAGACGGATGAAGTTGGACCGTTCCATTTACTGAATCACAGGCGTACAAATCAAAGTTGCGTAAGGAGGTCTATTCGTGAAGCGTTCAGTGAATTCGATAGTAAAATTCTATGTACCGACTTGACAGAAAATCCTAGGAAGTTCCGATCTTACGTTAAATCAGTAAGTAGATCGAAACAGCATATCCAGACACTTTGGGATGATTATGGCATTGAAACAGAGGATGGCACGCGTAAAGCTGAAATACTAAACACCTTTTTCCAAAGCTGTTTCACAGAGGAAGACCGCACTGCAGTTCCTTCTCTAAATCCTCGCACAAAAGAAAAAATGGCTGACATCAAATTAAGTGTCCAAGGAATAGAAAAGCAACTGAAATCACTCCACAGAGGAAAGTCCACTGTACCTGACGGGATACCAATTCTATTCTACACAGAATACGTGAGAGAACTTGCCCCCCTTCTAACAGCCGTGTACCGCAAGTCTCTAGAGGAACGGAGGTTCCAAATGATTGGAAAAAAGCACAGGTAGTCCCAGTTCTCAAGAAGGGTCGTCGAGCAGACGCGCAAAACTATAGACCTATATCTCTGACATCAATCTGTTATAGAATTTTAGAACATGTTTTTTGCTCGTGTATCATGTTATTTCTGGAAACCCAGAATCTACTCTGTAGGAATCAACATGGATTCCGGAAACAGCGATCGTGTGAGACCCAACTCGCTTTATTTGTACATGAGACCCAGAAAATATTAGATACAGGCTCCCAGGTAGATGCCATTTTCCTTGACTTCCGGAAGGCGTTTGATACAGATCCGCACTGTCGCCTGGTAAACAAAGTAAGAGCCTACGGAATATCAGACCAGCTGTGTGGCTGGATTGAAGAGTTTTTAGCAAACAGAACACAACATGTTGTTCTCAATGGAGAGACGTCTACAGACGTTAAAGTAACCTCTGGCGTGCCACAGGGGAGTGTTATGGGACCATTCCTTTTCACAATTTATATACATGACCTAGTAGATAGTGTCGGAAGTTCCATGCGGCTTTTCGCGGATGATACTGTACTATACAGAGAAATCGCAGCATTAGAAAATTGCAGCGAAATGCAGGAAATCTGCAGCGGATAGGCACTTGGTGCAGGGAGTGGCAACTGACCCTTAAGATAGACAAATGTAATGTATTGCGAATACATAGAAAGAAGGATCCTTTATTGTATAATTATATGATAGTGGAACAAACACTGGTGCAGTTACTTCTGTAAAATATCTGGGAGTATGCGTACGGAACGATTTGAAGTGGAATCGTCCGCAGCTCGTGGTCGAGCGGTAGCGTTGTCGCATCCCACGCCCGGGTTCCCGCGTTCGATTCCCGGCAGGGTCAGGGATTTTCTCTGCCTCGTGATGACTGGGTGTTTTGTGATGTCCTTAGCTTAGTTAGGTTTAAGTAGTTTTAAGTTCAAGGGGACTGATGACCATAGATGTTAAGTCCCATAGTGCTCAGAGCCATTTTTTGAAGTGGAATGATCATATAAAATTAATTGTTGGTAAGGCGGGTGCTAGGTTGAGATTCATTGGGAGAGTCCTTAGAAAATGTAGTCCATCAACAAAGGAGATGACTTACAAAACACTCGTTCGACCTGTACTTGAGTATTGCTCATCAGTGTAGGATCCGTACCAGGTCGGGTTGACAGAGGAGATAGAGAATATCCAAAGAAGAGCGGCGCGTTTCGTCACAGTTTTATTTGGTAAGCGTGATAGCGTTACGGAGATGTTTAGCAAACTCAAGTGGCAGACTCAGCAGGAGAGGCGCTCTGCATCGCGGTGTAGCTTGCTGGCGAGGTTTCGAGAGGGTGCGTTTCTTGATGAGGTATCGAATATATTGTTTCCCCCTACTTATATCTCCCGAGGAGATCTCGAATGTAAAATCAGAGTAATTCGAGCGCGTACGGAGGCTTTCTGGCAGTCGTTCTTCCCGCGAACCATACGCGACAGGAGCAGTAATGATAGTGGCACGTAAAGTGCCCTCCGCCACACACTGTTGGGTGGCTTGCGTAGTATAAATGTAGATGTAGATGTAGATCGAGGTGGATTACGCTTCTGATCGCCTTACTCTACCCTTTTGCTGCGTTCAGAAAACTAGCCCTGAATGACACTCTGTGATTGAATCCATTTGCGAAATCACATCATTTTCGGCCCAAATGTAGACAACGTGTATCTTTCCAACACAATCCGAGCAAGGTGGCGCAATGATTAGCACATTGGACTCGCATTCCGGAGGACGACGGCTCAAAGCCGCATCCGGCCATCCTGATTGAAGTATTCCGTGATTTCCTTAAATCGCTTCAGGCAAATCCCGGCATGGTTCCTTGGAAATGGCACGGGCGACTTCCTTCCCCACTGTTCTCTGATCCGACTGGACCGATGACCGTGCTCTTTGGTCCCCTCCCCCAGATCAACCAAGCACAACCAGTGCTACCTCTTTTTTTTGGGGGGGGGGGAGGGGCGGGGGAAGTCGGTTTACAGCACGTAATCGCACCACACTTAATGGCAGGATTCCGTCAATTACTAATGATTCTAGGAAACTCCCTTTCCAAAACAGGAAAAACCACACTGAAGAAAGTGGTAAGATCTCTATAGCCCAATGTAGAGTTATCTATGCAGACATTTGAGGAGCTGTTCCTAAAACTGCCAGCAGTCTGTGAGTAAGCTAAAGCAGATGTGTGACTACTCTGATGATCTACTAAGAGGATGAGCTGCTGATGAACTGCTACTTTTGGTGTATAGCGAGAGTGGTGTTGTGGGACTCCGCACTAGTCTGTCCTGGATGGTGGGCCGTGGAGTGGATGGTGTTGGTGGTGGTTGTCAGCTCAATGGTCAATGGTGCTTCTTCCAGTGAGAGGACCGAGGTAGCGGAAATGGGGTGGTGGCCTGGCTGCAGAGAGAGTGGTGGCAGTGGTAGCAGCCAGTCTGATGGCCCAGGTCGTGGTTGCCAGTGAGAGATACCGGCTTGAGGGGTAGTATTCAATGTGAGACCACCATCTCTCAATATATCTGCACAGAAGATGAAATAAACGATGTTGATAAGCATCTAATGATTAAGAAATAATAGAAACTGCATTCAGTCGTCCATAATAATAACTTCCGATTACTTACGCATAAAATGATTGTTGCCCTCACTGCTGTAATATACTTCTAGCAGCCCATCATCAACGGTTGTGTCATCCTCTAGAAGTATATCGAGCAGCTTGGGTCTCGCTAGAGGCGGAAGAAGAGCTGTGTTGCGTTGGCTGAGGAGTGCATACGGTAGAATACGGTCAATTCCGAATGACAACATAGGTGCAAGTAATCCAGCGGCTGGTGGTTGCGCCAGATTATTGATATTCTCATCGGGCACATCTACACACAAAAACATCTCATAAGTAATAACAACAAAAAATTACTATTGTGGAATAATGAATGAATTATTGCTCCATATCTGGATTGTGCAGGAATCATTATACTTATCATCATCATCATCAACTGCTGGGCTGTGATCCAAAAGCGACAGCGCATCTAGAAAGGAAGAAGTAGAACAGATAAGAATCACAAATAAACAGGAAAAAAAATGCTTTACCACAACGGGTGACCATTAATAAAACCGACAAACTGCAGGGGCAGATAGCTGCCGGCAATTCAAGGAGAAGAGACCCGATGAACGTGTATCCGGAAATACATGGTTGCCACGGTAGATGGTGCTGACGCATGAAAGCTCCTCTGACCAAGTGCTGTGTATTCCTTGTGTGTTCCAGGTTGTGTGATTTACGCAGCGTACTGTAAGCCACAGAATGGTCCGGTATTAATGTCGGGATCAATCGGAGATAGTGTTTGTGCACGGCGACTCAGATAGAAACGGTACAGAGGCAGCACGGCTATACAAAAACAAGCACACTCACAGACACCAACCACATCACAAAACATTTGAAGCCCTTTCTGAGCGTTTGTGTGATCATTTTCAGACAGACGAACGTGCAGGGAGGCGGCGGACTGTGCGTGCACCGGGTTTGGAGGGCTGGGTTCTATAGGATACTGAGACCAACCCTAGTGCAAGCTCCAGGTAGATGGCTCTCCAACGCAGTGTAAGACAAATTACCATTATGTGTATTCTGCATAACTACCGCTACCATGGAGGCCACTTTCCACATCTGCGATGTGGGTGCGATGTAGCTCTGTACCGCGCTGCGGGACGATTTGTTGCCGTTTCACGCACACCGTCCATTTCCGGACTCATGTTCATAGGACCTTTTTTCCTCCATTTACAGTGATGGATCCGTTCCTGCAGCTTGTCGGTGTCCACTCTGTATAAAGATACGTCTACTTATTTTCATCATGATCTGCCAAGGTCGTTCATAATGCATGATATCACGCCATCGTCCGTAAATAGTAACAACAGTGTGGTGCCATCACTTCTTATCTTATGCGTGCGGCTGTTTACTGCATTTTTCATCACGATTACCGCCTGGTCATTTCATTTTCCTCCTCTAAGCTGACCGCCGATTGGGGAGAGCATGAGAGCGGGTCTACATTCCACAGAACTATTTACAAGCTCCTGCAGCAATGTGGTGATCGCTGATAAGGCGTTGAAGACCCGCAGTGCTTCTTCTTTCTTCTCTCTCATGTTTTTGTCAGTAACACTACTTATCCATAATGTATTGCGACAAAGTACTACTGTTGTTACTTACTAGCCAAGGAGGCCGAAAGAAGAAGTAGTTCACATATTTAACGACAGGAACTATACTGCATACAGAGATGCACAATACGGAATACGTTGGAAGCAAGCAGCTGCTAATCATCTGCATTTTGAGCAAAATATTACAGTGACTGCTAAAATCATTTCTCCAATTCCTGAAGAATAACAAGATGTCGGGTGTTAAGAAAATAATAAAAAATAGAGTTATCTGATAAACAAACCTGTAGAACAGAAGGTAGAGAGTGTCTAAATAAATACAAATTTTTATTAATGTCTCAAACATTCTAATAATGTTTGTACATTATGTGAACCACAGATAAAACTGCAACACCATACACATGCTTCAGACGCCGAACTGATGGGCAGT
This sequence comes from Schistocerca piceifrons, assembly GCF_021461385.2. NCBI lineage: Eukaryota > Metazoa > Arthropoda > Insecta > Orthoptera > Acrididae > Schistocerca > Schistocerca piceifrons. Next base: position 560,263,024 of record NC_060149.1, read on the forward strand.
TGAATGATTCCAAATTCTGAATATTTGAAATTCACTATGCTGTATCTCTTATCAGAGGTTCAGTGTGACGTCGGGATATCCTTGTAGCTGAGTCCCTATTCATCATAGCTTTTGACGTGATGGAATCGAGTCAAGCAAGCAGCTGTCTTCCGAGCTTTGGCACCTTTTGTTGTTCTGAATGGCTGGGGTGAAGAGACGTTTGTGTGGAAACTTGTTAAAATACACCCTGAGTCGGTGAAGTTGACGAAAGCCATATCTTTTAACAGAAAATGGCCGCACTCGTCGGGAAAGCGCTGCACACCAGCAACAATGTTGGCACACTGGGGATTCCTTTTGAAATGTTGCACATGTGAGACACATACACACTTGTATTGAGCTCGCTGTAAAACAAATGTCGGAAGGCGAGTAATAGAAGAAGCAGTCATGCTGTAAAATTGTATATGCCGCAAAGCCTTGTGAGAAATTTTCGTATGATTAAAATTCAGTTCAAATATCAATGGGGCTCATTTTAATACTTTCTGTTCGTTTAGAGCAGTCTATTACGAAGACTGGTGCCAAGTCATTAAATAGCTTTTCGTTGTGCATACATCCAGATTCATCTCCCTCACAGTAAGAAGAGCGAAACCTTGAATACATTTTATACAGTAGACTACATACGTCAATATCCAACTCATTCTGCTAATTATTGTTGTGTGGAAAACACTGAGCATTCAGAAACATCCCCGCATTGATTATTTTACAGTTGTCGTACACGCTTGAATCGTTTTTTAGATTTCTCTTCTTGTCTGTTTACAGTGCCAAAATTGTATAGCGAGGTGTTTCTAGTTGTGTAGCCGTTTTAATGGCGGCAAGCCTGTGTTTATGGTGTTGGTAGAAATGGGTATTCATAAAGTTCCCACGACCAGAAACTCAATGGGAGTGTAATATTCGAATCCTACACTTGAAGAAATTTTAGCTTCTCTTCAAGTGGAACAGAAACGGGCAACAATATCCATACTAAGTTATCAGCAAAATTTTTTTCACTTTCTGGTCACCTTTTGCTACTTGCTTGTATGCAGCATTGTGCGTTGCAGATTATACGAGAATAAGCTCTTGCTTTACACGCACTAAAACTTCCTTGATGTCCACCAATAAGCCCATCCACATCTTGAGTGGGATGCAAAGACTAAACACATTGTTGATCGATCCATCTATGAACCATCTTGCATTCAGTAAACCATCCAGGTCAGAAGTTGATGTGGACATGTATGTCTTAACTGTCTAAGTGATATCAACAAACCTGATGCATTTGATTTCGACTCCATTGAGTTCATAACATTTCTCCGGAAACAGGCAGGTGAACACATTCCAGTAAGCTGTAACGGTGTTGTAGGTGTTCCGTCCTTCTTCAGAAATCATCCTTCCTGATAGAGGAAACTGCTGCTTGGAATTACTTAAGCATCCTGGAGCTGAATGAGAATATGGTCTAATACCTGAGTAGTCATTGGCAGGTATTACGGGCTAGCTGCCTCTTCAGTGATTTTGTATCTTGGGACCACTACAAGGAAAATCCCGTGAATCATGTTAATCAGTCTGCCGTTGAGATATGAATTCGGTGCTATATTACAAGCAATGAAAACAGTGCTGGCTGGTAATATATCCACTGCCTGTTGCGACACGTAAATTTTATCTGGTTCTTCTCGAAAACACGACTGAAATCTAGTATTATTCCTGTTAAGCTATACTTGTTGAAGTCACTTGTCTCTTTAGCCGTTTTTATTTCCTTCCTAAAGGGGTAAACGTTTTCTCATAGCTCAAACCCCTTTACAAATCAGTTTATAAGTGTATTTATACCATAAATATCATATGTGCCTGGAGATATTTCCAGAACGTTACTAACTCCTAAGTGTTGTTTATTGATAATCTTGGTGATATTCGGAATGCTGCCATATGTTTCCAAAGCAGTCAATGTAATGCTCCATTCACCACTGCTTAGGTCTTTCAGTGGAATGTAATCCGTATTTAATGCTGACGAACATCCTTTCACATTCAGCGTGTACAACATCGCATCTAAATCGCAACTGATGCTATGCTGTATGGATCATTCGTTTTTATATATTTTCCAGGCTAAACGTGAGGCACAGATGACTGCAAACATAGGAATCGAAGTCTTAGGAGCGCTGAAAAATTTAGAGCATGTTTTCATCGGCGAAACAGCGCTGTAATGACTGCAAATCACCATACGAGTGAAAGTAGTATAAAATAATTCGACTTTTCTTATTAACATATGCAAGGCAGCGGGTTCCAGATGCACCAGAAACAACCTAATAAACGGTCTCACTCTTTTTATTAGATTTCCACATAATCTTTTCCATTGTATTCCGCATAAACACACCACGAAATCTCGGAATGTTGACTTTTTTAACGAATTTAAGCAGGTCTGTATTAGTTAGTGCCCTGCATGGTAGAAAACTAGTAGATCTGTTTTTAATAAATATTTTACGACACTTGCTATAAGATTTTACAAAGAGTTCCTTCCCGCTTTCGATAGATCCCTTATCTTTATTATGTCTCCTCGCTTCCTTCGGCTGCTCTTTTGCACTTCTGGCATTCTTCACAGTGCGTGCTACGGCCACAGCTCCACCCACCAGAGAGCGGTTGCATCTTTCAACATGATCGAGTATCTGTTCATAATAGACGGCCTGTGGCGGAGTGGTTATAGTACAATAACATCCCTGTATAGAGTCCTGACCTGGATCCTACAGAACACCTTTGGGATGTTTTGGAACGCCGACTTCGGGCCATGCCTCAATCACTGACATCAATACCTCTCCTGAGCGCAGCACTCCCTGAAGTATGGGCTGCCGTTCTCCAAGAAACCTTCCAGCACCTGACTGAACGTATGCCAGTGAGAGCGGAAGCTGTCACGAAGGCTACGGGTGGGCCAACACCATACTGAGTTCCAGTATTACCGATGAAGGGCGCCACAAACTTGTATGTCATTTTCAGCGAGGTGTCCGGATACTTTTGATCACATAGTATAATTTGTGCAGCGACGGTTACCACAGTCCTGCGGTGGTGTAATGGTTAGTATTTCTGCCTAGCAAGAAAGATGTTCCGGGTTCATGTTCAAGCCATCGTACCAATTTCAATTCATTTCTTCTGCTTCCATCATTATCGCAGAAAGGATAAATGTTCATTACTTACTAGTTATTCGCTGTTCATGCTGTAAAAGTACAGTATAGGGCATGGTATTATAATTTATTAATTCTTTACTACTATCTGTATCCACAACGCATTTTACAGACAGTAGGCAGAAATACCATTGAATGTAAGTGCAGAATTGTATCATTGTAATTTAAGTAACTCAGGAGATATGATGTCATAAACAATGAGATCCGTGAAAAAAAGCCGCCTCATGCATGACATTTAAACTTATTACCTCTTTGTTACTAATTTCTTTCGCAATATGCTGCTGTATGTACCTACAATATTAAGTCGTTGCACGACACATAGCTAAGGAGATATAACCGTCATAATCAGTGAGATGTGTGAAAAAGTGCCCCATTATGCAAGACGTTTACATTTATTACTTTGTTGTTACTAACTCTACTCGCAGCTTATTTTGCAGACAGTATCTACATATGCCGCTGAATGATCCTATACGCTGCGCGGTAATGGCGTGGGTGCACAGCTGTAAATAAATACCTGGGCAAAGCCAGGTTTCTCCGCTAGTTACATAATAATTGCGGAAAATACTTACATCACATCATCTAGAATACGGCAACTGCAGCAAGATGCTTTAATCCCATCCTCAATTCTGTGTCTAGAACTCGTCTGCACATCATCATTGTCTTCATCACGACGTGCTGTGGGAGAAATAAAAATATAAGAAACACTGAATATTTACCACTGCAATGTGAGAATGGAAGACTTTCAAATAGTTAAGACTGCTATCTTTCGTTGTCATTGTCAAGCCTCAAACGAAGTGAGAGAGCAACTGATGGCTCAGTGTTTTTCTCACAGCCTCTGACACTTCCACTAATGCTCTAGTAGGAAAAACAAAGGCCTATGTATCTAATGTCATACAAACGTAATAATAACAATAATTATTATAGACAGATTAAAACTTACTGCAACCGTTTGTGCTTATTGTGTGAGGTGAGACTGGACAGGTATTTTTAAAAGGAGACATAATTTCAACACAGGCAGAATGTATCTTCTTGCCATTCTGCCGCATAGATATTATTTGCTGAACAATGTTCCATCGGTCTACAATTTTACGCTTCTCTACTGTCTTTCCCCACAAGACACAACGTAGAAAGCTGTGATTACATTTTTCGACTTGATGTTTGCAGCAAATACACTCGTCAAATTTCTCCTTGCTCAACGCAAGCGTCTCGTCAGTTGAACACATGACGTACAGGCGTCGGGTAAAAAGAAATTATAATAGCAACAATCTATTTTGGCAATAACAATAGTTTTCACAAATTCTATTGCTTTACACATACACACTAAACGCTAGCTGCTGCTGCTGCCAACAACGCTTGTTGGTGGCTGGTACTACGACTGCTCACCCAGTCGATAGTATGAAATCACAGTCCATGTCGAGTCCTGGGAGCACTAAGCTCAAGAGCCGCCATTGGCCGAAAGTCCCTGATACTCAGACACTACTGGCAACCTAAAACATTAGATGAGGGGACTGGAGGTGACAGGGGAGCGCCATAGACAGTCCAGACATAGAGATGAGGATGGTGATGCTTTGGTCTGTGGGGCGCTCAACTACGCGGTTATCAGCGCCCGTACAATTTTCCAATCTTTACTCAGTCCACTCTCGCCACTTTCACGGACGATGATGAAATAATGAGGACAACACAAGCACCCAGTTCCCGGGCTGATAAATCCCCAACCCACCCGGGAATCGTACCCGAGACCCCGTGGTCCAGACATAGAGATAGAAAGAACACAATTACGTAAGAGACCAGTTACACGATGCTGTATTTGTATCAGAGTTCACAGGTCCAGTTGATAAGTAGATAAAAATGTGCCTGAACACCTACTTTCATCCTACTGTGGAAAACTGTAATTGGTAAAACCTAGGAGGCCGTACTGGAACACGAATACGCCAAGCTAAAATTCTCCAAAACGTTCGCATTCTGGATACCTAGATATTGTGTAACGCATTTTGTATTGCCCAATTGTTGGCCCTCCCTGCGATGATGGCAACAGAGCTGCAGGAACTGTCAGTGCGGTTTTTATGGAAACGTTACATATTTAGGTTGCGCAATGTGAACACGACCAAATTTAGGGGCTTTTCGGACTCTGACAGCAAAACCAAAGCTTCTTCTGCTTAATACATTCAGGCCACGGTTTTTATTCCTTTCCACGAGTCACTCACGTGGATGTTGTTCTTTTCTATTGCAACGAAACGGATGATGCCATCACACTTGGTGAGCCTCCTGAAATAACCTTTAGTGAAGAGGTGTACCGTGTCGCGCAGCGCGACAGCTGGCGTGGTAGTGCCGGAATAGCACGCGGAAGCGGAATTGACAGACAAGCACTCTGGTCGCCCACGGCCAGTTATTTCGAGGCGACCCTCATGCATCTTGTAGTGGCACAACATTACAGACTTGATGAAAGTAACCAATACTGCCGTCAGCCCCACTATTCTGTTGCCGTAGTGCATGCAGTGAAAGTGATTAGCTTGGTTAAACTACAGTAGAGTTGGTTCCCTGACAGATGGCACCGCTGTTGCCACACCCAAGGCAGATTAGTCGAAGAACAGCAAATTGGGGAAATAATTCATAAAATTTTGAAACTTCGGGAAAATACTCGTATGAGGTGCAGTAGCAAGAGACAGAAAAGGTCTCCCCTGCACCGAGGGCAAGTCGCCCCTTCTCCTCTCTCCCAACCAGAAGCCAATATCATACATTGTTTCGATTTTTGTTCAAAATGGTTAATTTTTAGAAGGGAACTGTAATTAGAAAAATATTCATTGTAACATTCTAGACAAAAAAGATCTTGGGCTTATTTTAAGTCAGACGCTTAGTTTTAGAGTTGTATAGTAGTTAGAATAGGATTCTATTATTCCATAATTTTTGCAGATTTTGTTGCTTAAACCGTTATGCACGTGAAAGGAGTAATTAAGTACAATATGTAGAAATATGTCGTATATTTTCAATTTGTTGCCATTTCTTGTATGTTCAGTGTTGTTCAAATCAGGATTGTATACCCAGCAATCAAAACGACAAGTTCTTCCCATTTAATCTGCTGTCTCCTACCACTGTCACTGCCGTTTCTCCCTACGTATTTCCACTTTTGTTGAGTTTGTCGTGAACTTATCAAAGCTATGCGAGGCAGTTCAGTTTGTTGTGCTATGTAGTATTTCTTCTAACTCTCTTCTCTGATCTGTGGACTGAGATAAGAGTAATGCTGGACCCTACCACCCGTATTATTTGCAGTAAGTCTATTTCGGCAGAAGGAACGTCAAAAGTAACGAAGGGTTTGAAAAATTTTATACGTGTCAGCAAGGAACAGAAGGATGAAGCTCATACTCTTCTACAAAACGGTGGAATGATTGAACTGCATTAGGCATGTCGAGGTGAATATATTAAGAAATGGAATGCAAAGAAACTAATTATCTGGAAAGCTACACAAGTAGACGATAAAAGTTTAAGATCATCTTCATCTTATCTACTCGATTGGAGGAAAGGCCGTCTCATAATTGTTAAACAATGTGACTTAGAGGTTGAAAAGAAAGCACTTCAGAAACGGCGTGGAATGTTTTATGTTCGCTCCTTAACTCTGAAACATACACCACTTCAGAATGCAAAGAAACACGACAACGATTTAGATAGAACAGCTGCCGAACGCATTAACAGTATATTGTGTTTAGTAGCTGAAGAAGCCCGTTATCAACAAGACTGCTATACTAACTTAGCTCGAACACCTCCTCTGTTCGAAAAACAGCCACTCTCACGATAGTAACGTTCACGCTGCTTCCGACAACTAGACAAGTTTGTAGATTCTTTAGAGGAATGTCAATATTCACTTCATTATTTATTGCAGGAGGAGATACAGTGACTATAAAAACTTAAAAGAAAAAAATGACTGAACATCACGACGGTGTAGACGTACCTATCACAATGCAAAAAAAAAAGTTCTTTATCTTCGTGACAGTGGAAATAAACTGTTTAAGCAATGAGACGAACTGCCAGCGAAAAAGATGAGCGAATGAGAATAGTGGAAGTGGATGCAGCCATCACCCGTGAAGATATAAGAATGACTCCTTCCTGTAATGCCGATTATCGAGATACCACTGACTTGAAAGAGAATGCTGAAGTTATAATTCTATAACTGTGCGAGAATTTGTGAAGGGTGTGGTTGTTTCAGAGAAGAAATGTAGTGGATAGTCAAGTTTAAGAAAATGTACAGCAATATCCAACGCGTTTGTGTTAGGTTTCGGAAGAAAATGCCAGTGTGTGAAAGGTGACTTACGCTGAAGAACAATGTGTAAAAGCACACGAAGGCAAAGGTGCTACTTTAGTTGTGTAGGTGTTGTACATGTGGTGATCATAAATTTACTATAAAGACAATAATTATTGTCTAATTCTACGATAATCCTTCGTTTTCATGACACAGGTTTTTCTTCCACTAAAAATATTAAGGAGCATAATACTGAACAAAATCTGTACGAAAGAATTGTTGTGAATCAATAAATGTCAGTTTTAAAAGGTATTTCGCTCTCGCCCTTTCTTTTTTATTTATTTTAATTTTTACCTTCATATTTTAGATCTAACATTTATGAGTTACGTATACTGAGATGATATAAGTAATGAAATACCTCAAAATCCCGCTACGTGATTGGTTGAGGCACCGGGTGAAGCTGCCGAGCCCAGCCCATTGCAACTGTCGAAGTATTTTCTTACAACTCGACCACACTTCGGTATCTACATTCTCGTACAAAATTTTCCCACATCAGCGTTTCATATCAGCGAAATTTGACTCTAGATCCTTGGAATTCAGTAGCCTTTTAAAATAGGAGACAACACATTTCATTCCAGATAGTCGTTGCAGGAAGAGACAACATTAGTCAAACTATGATTTTTAGTCTTCCAATAGAATCTATTACGTGACTGATGTGCACACAATGAAAAAGGCAAGACCTCCTAACTTAACATGCTAACAAAGAAAAATACGAAAGCCACAATGATAAATGTTACGGAAAGTAAAAGATTCAATTAGTTTCAGTCGATTGTTACCTGTAAATAAGGGGATTGTGATTAATTCGACACTGTAGGAGACGTTTGTTAATACTAGATATATCAATTGAATCCCTGGGGTTAATAACTGTTGTACCACACTTATATCTGTTTTATATGTTACGTGTGACTTTTTCACGTATTTAAACAATCGTTTGTCTTACTTTCTCCGGTAATGATATTCATTGTGTGCTTTAAAAATGAATATCATTCACACCATTGTAAATCTGTCAAATGGGATCGATGTACCACATACCGACAGAGGACCTGTGTGTCCTTCTTTCGTAACTTTCCTATAAATTGCATTAATTTACAATCACTGTTTTCGTTTTCCAGGAAACGTCTTTTTTTAAAATGATAGAAGTGTAACAGGCTGTCTCGAGCATATAGCTTCAAAATTGTACAAATTGATCCGAATGCTTCGAAATAAGAATATTACGGCTGTTGGATTTTTCTTTTTTTTTTAGGTAAACAATGTATATCTTATTGTAATAATTTTAGTTCATAGCAACCGTCCAAAGAAACAACCGCTGGCCTCGTACGTTGATTACGAAAGCGCATAAAGTTTGCCGCACTCTGTCGACTGTGCCTGTTGTACAATGAAACACACAGCTAGAACCTAACAAACTGGTTCCTCTTCAGTTTCTACTGGAGCTTTTACAGCGTGAGCTTCATGTAGTCTTATAGGGAAAAATCCATTGGCGTGACATTCGGTGATTACACTGCCCATGTGACAAGATTTCGCACGCCAGTTGTGTGCTGTATAAATGAATATCATTCACACCATTGTAAATCTGTCACGCTGCTTCCGACAAGTAGACAAGTTTGTAGATTCTTTAGAGGAATGTCAATATTCACTTCATTATTTATTGCAGGAGGAGATACAGTGACTATAAAAACTTAAAAGAAAAAAATGACTGAACATCACGACGGTGTAGACGTACCTATCACAATGCAAAAAAAAAAAAAAGGTTCTTTATCTTCGTGACAGTGGAAATAAACTGTTTAAGCAATGAAACGAACTGCCAGCGAAAAAGATGAGCGAATGAGAATAGTGGAAGTGGATGCAGCCATCACCCGTGAAGATATAAGAATGACTCCTTCCTGTAATGCCGATTATCGAGATACCACTGACTTGAAAGAGAATGCTGAAGTTATAATTCTATAACCGTCGTGTAGAAACACATCCTCGTGCGAACTGCAAGAGGTACAACCTCCATCAACAACGGCATCGCATTTCGAGTGAACACCAGTTAACGAGAACCAATTAAGGTGCTGTTATACGTCGTTTCACAATTACAGCGCGGAAGTTGATTGATAGCCGTTGATAGTGATCTGCAACGAGCGTGGCGTATAGATTCTCATGATCCCAAATATGTCTACTGCAGCCGCTGAGAATCCGGTCACTGCAGCACTGTGGTAGATAATCCAACGCCAGAATTGAATTGTGGGTTCAAAACCATTTAACTGCCGCTCTCTCACGAACTCCTAGCTACAATATTCAGAGGGTGTATTTCAGGGCAAGGTAGCTAGTAGGCTACTTACTGATTAATTTTCGCTGCAACACTCTCTCCTCGAATTCTTCTGCACTGACATATCTTTTTCGAGAACCTTGGGTAGCTCTCGGTGATTTGAACGTCTGAATTTCTGTCAATTTTCTACACACAGCGTAACAGTCCTTTTAGTAGGATGACGTCTGTTGAAAGTAACTTCTCTGTAAAATAATTTTCCATTCACTGTATCCTGCTCTGTCACACATTATAAGCATATGTGCAACTTTCTGTAATGCTGCAGTACCAGCAACAACTCATGGATTGTAAATGACCCAGTTGCCAGAGTTGTAAAACAATTAAGCTGATATGAAAGCTGTATCAACAGTCTTTTGTGGGCCTTACGAAAGACTTTAAACGGGCCTACGTTCATATTTCCATCTAACAATCATTATTTCACTGATATGAATTCTACTGAGAAGGGTCAAATTGAGTCGAGCAAGAACTCGTAAGTGCCCACTCTAGTGATCCCCTTTGCTTTCGCTGGAAAGCAGTAAACCTAGAAAAGTGCGCATAGAGCCCTTTGACTGTTTCGGCTTTTCCTATTGCCTGCTAAAATGTTGCTGTACTTTTGCGCGTGTCTGTGCTCTGCGTAAATATGTCTGACTCTGTACATACGTCTGGAAAAGCAAAGCTGTAAGTCAATTTTGATAAAGGAAAGAATTAATTAATATTTCACATGCGACCAAAATTCAATTTTGGTCTAATAAACGGGCTGTAAAAGCAACAGGAAATAAATGTCCCAGAATCGGGGTTATAAAGAGACATCATTACGAGTGTTCCGAGTTGCTTGTAACACAGTAATTCAGGACGCTTTAACCACATACACACAAAAATACACACACACACACACACGCACACGCACACACACACACACACACACACACACACACACACACACACACACACACACACAGACACATACAAACAAACAAACACATATCGATACAGATGTTTCGGTCCCTGAGGAGGAAAAAGGGTAATTTGCATGGTAATTCATAATTTCCTCTCTTACCAAGTTCAAAACAGATTGATTATAGAACAATTATTTTTCTCTCTTCAAGCACGAGAGCTATTTGGAAAGTAAGGAACGATAGGTCGCGAAATGGGAACCACAGTGGAAATCAAAACTGTTTTATCTGCAACAGTTAGCTACACCTCCAGCTACTTATCTCCAAAGTCGACGATCCGACTTAGACGTTCGTCGTAGCGTTGGACCAACTTTCCAATACCCTCGATATAGAAGGCAGCCGCCCGTGCTTTCTGCTAATTCTCTACGCTGGACTACAGCTCGTTGTCTGTGCCAAAATGTTGTCTTTATAGCCAGCGGTTCGTGTGAGCAGAGGGAGACAATTATGGGCTGTATTGTGGGTAATGAAACATTTACAGATGAAAACGATGCAGGAGCATCTTCATTGCCCCCGCAGAATGCGGATGAGAATTGTCTTGAAGAACAAAACGCGCAACAGTTATGTAATGTTGGCAGCATAGCTTCAGGCGAAGTTTCTCACCAGGCCCTCGTACTTTGCGGGAGACACTATTGTTCTAGGTACCTTTATGTGTTCCCTGTGTGCTCAAAACTAAAAAGAACCACGTAATGCGATCGATGGGCATACTAGAGACACTGCCCAACACACCTGTGCCAAACTTCATCGGATTTTCAGTGTGGTTTAAATTTCACTACTGATCCTTCCTTATTTTCCGAATAACCCTCGTACAATTGGCTACTAGTTTTTGTTTTCATTTCTGAACATAGTTTGTATGAACTTTTACTGTAAATCTGTAGTATTAAGTTATAATGTTAGACATCTGAACACATGTACAGATTCTTTGGGGAACAGGGTGAGGATGAGATTTTCCTGGACAGAAGAAAGCATATTACCTAAATACGGCCCTGCACTGAAGTGAACACGGTCCTCAATACACCAGCATTTTTCTCAGTAGAGCCGATATCGGTTGTTTCTCACTCATTTCGTTCGTCATTAGTGTAACAGAATCGAAATGTGTTGACATGGTATTGTGGGAGGAGGCCTCAGGAGTTTCCAGATACCACCGCTAATGAAACAGGCTTTTCAGATAGAAGCATACTGCACTAGAGAGAAACATTCGACACGTCCTACATTCGAGGGTAAATGCTTTAGAAGATCTTTGTCTCTATCATACCGTAAGTATGCATTACATTACCTACATTTACACATAAAAATTTTTTGACGGTGAATTCCAAATGGTTGATACAGTTTTATAACTTACAGTGAATTCGTGTACCCACCCTGTCTGAGTGCTCTGACACTCGTTATTTACATTTCCCGTTCAGTACCATATGCCTTGCAGTTACGTTTAGTGTGGTTTTCGTGACATTATCCATGCTGGCAGCAGTGTAGTTTTGTATCAGTATGGATGAACAAATAATTGGAAATACAATCTGAATCGAACCAAGAGAAATGTTATTAATAGTTGAAACATCCCCTTCGAAAAATTATTGAATTACTGTGCTGATAAACCTCTTACGTTATTTGCTTTTCAAACAGCTGAGCAAAACTGAACGTACTCAGACATTACTCTCTTTACTGATTCTGATCAACACTAAACTGACACATTATTTTTGGCGCAACGCAATCTGACTTTCACTAATCCCTACAAAAGAATGGCCCTGACTAACATTAACCTATACCTTTCACAAATCACTTACATCACAAAAATCTTCGTTACTCGAACTACTGCAATACAGCGAGCGCCACTACTGCCAGCTAAACAAAAGATTCATGCTACTGAAGACACTAACTACTAATAGGCATAGTTAGGAAATGAAAGATTTTGATAGAGAACAAACAATGTATTTGCCTTAATAGGGTTCAAAAGTCATTATACAAGGTGTTTCAAAAATGACCAGTATATTTGAAATGGCAATAAAAAGTAAACGAGCAGCGATAGAAATACACTGTTTGTTGCAATATGCTTGGGACAACAGTACATTTTCAGGCGGACAAACTTTCGAAATCACAGTAGTTACAATTTTCAACAACAGATGACGCTGCTAGTGATGTGAAAGATATAGAAGAGAACGCAGTCTGTGGGTGCGCCATTCTGTACGTCGTCTTTCTGCTGTAAGCGTCTGCTGTTCACAACGTGCAAGTGTGCTGTAGACAACATGGTTTATTCCTTAGAACAGAGGATTTTTCTGGTGTTGGAATTCCACCGCCTAGAACAAAGTGTTGCTGCAACAAGACGAAGTTTTCAATGGAGGTTTAATGTAACCAAAGGACCGAAAAGCGATACAATAAAGGATCTGTTTGAAAAATTTCAACGGACTGGGAACGTGATGGATGAACGTGCTGGAAAAGTAGGGCGACCGCATACGGCAACCACAGAGGGCAACGCGCAGCTAGTGCAGCAGGTGATCCAACAGCGGCCTCGGGTTTCCGTTTGCCATGTTGCAGCTGCGGTCCAAATGACGCCAACGTCCACGTATCGTCTCATGCGCCAGAGTTTACACCTCTATCCATACAAAATTCAAACGCGGCAACCCCTCAGCGTCGCTACCATTGCTGCACGAGAGACATTCGCTAATGATATAGTGCACAGGATTGATGACGGCGATATGCATGTGGGCAGCATTTGGTTTACTGATGAAGCTTATTTTTACCTGGACGGCTTTGTCAATAAACAGAACTGGCGCATATGGGGAACCGAAAACCCCATGTTGCAGTCCCATCGTCCCTGCATCCTCAAAAGTACTGGTCTGGGCCGCCATTTCTTCCAAAGGAATCATTGGCCCATTTTTCAGATCCGAAACGATTACTGCATCACGGTATCTGGACAGTCTTCGTGAATTTGTGGCGGTACAAACTGCCTTAGACGACACTGCGAACACCTCGTGGTTTATGCAGGATGGTGCCCGGCCACATCGCACGGCCGACGTCTTTAACTTCCTGAATGAATATTTTGATGATCGTGTGATTGCTTTGGGCTATCCGAAACATACAGGAGGCGGCGTGGATTGGCCTCCCTATTCGCCAGACATGAATCCCTGGGACTTCTTTCTGTAGGGACACTTGAAAGACCAGGTGTACCGCCAGAATCCAGAAACAATTGAACAGCTGAAGCAGTACATCTCATCTGCATGTGAAGCCATTCCGCCAGACACGTTGTCAAAGATTTCGGGTAATTTCATTCAGAGACTACGCAATATTATTGCTACGCATGGTGGATATGTGGAAAATATCGTACTATAGAGTTTCCCAGACCGCAGCGCCATCTGTTGTTGAAAATTGTAATTACTGTAATTTCGAAAGTTTGTCTGCCGGAAAATGTACTGTTGTCCCAAGCATATTGCAACAAACGGTGTATTTCTATCGCTGCTCGTTTAATTTTTATTGCCGTTTCAAATATACCGGTCATTTTTGAAACACCCTGTATATATATCTGTTCATGACATCCAGTCTTACAAATGTACTGTCTCTGATGGACACACGTTCAGATCATCCACTCTCAAAACTCCGCACATCCACCACTGCTGGCGGCTCACCTCCAACAGCGCAACGCTACGCGCTGTTAACATCGAACTGCCCAACACTACAATGGCGAACAACAATGCAACCAACCACAGCCTGCACACAGCACAGCCAGTGATTTTCATACAGAGCGCTAGGTGGTGGTGGCGTTACCAATATAAGAACCTAAACAGCCTACTTAAGTAGCCTCAATGCTCCCCACAAAAAATTTTACAAATTGTTTTGGGCACTGGCCAATACAATAACAATAACAAAGCTATCAAATGCACACACTTATAGATACACTGTTGGTCAAATGCAAAAATTATTCTCATAAAGACAGTCGTGATCATTTATCACAATAGTAATTACAGTTTTTTTCATTAAGTCTCAATCGTAAAAGAAAATGCACACAGAAGTAGTGGATTTCCATGCAATCTTGAAGAAGTAGTGTTGTCCTTCCAACGGAAAGACTGTGCTGACGTTTGACATGCAGACAGGTAATGGGCCACAACAGAGCAAACCCACAGCAGAGTCAGTCGAAGTTTCGAAGAATACTGGTAGGTAGGTCATCACAGAGCAAACCCACTGTAGTCCTGGTAGAAATAATGGTATTGGTGGGCCATTAAAGATGCAGACCCACTGTAGTCCTTGTAGAGATGGCCAGCAGCCATCTGTTGTGACTGTGCAGGTGCACAATCACCATTGAAGAGTCTTGCAGATAATATAGCAAGTCCATAACCACCACTTGTGCACTCACAAAGTTTTTGGAATTGTCCTTAGAACCAGCAATGCTGTTAACGAGTCCCGTGCTTAATTATTAACACACGTGCAAGCACTAACAGTCCCAATTTCTCACATACTGTGCATATATTATGACCTACAGAAACGTGCGCACTGTAATGTAACTTAATTTGAAGAACTGGTGTCTATACAATTATAAATTTACAACATAAGAAAACAATTACAAAGGCATAAAATACATCATGAAAGAACATAACAGTAAAGATAACATTTGTAGTAACACAGGCTTTACAAAAGAATAGAAATAAACATATACCTCAGTGTTACAGGAATTATGATATAAGTAAATAGATAAAAGATCAGCATAGCTTTTGGAACATTAACTTCAGACATGAGCATTAAAACCGAACAGAATAAATAATGTCTAAACATCTTTACAAAGAAAATAGCATATTATAAATGCAAATTATATTTGAGGATAACAGTATTCCTCATCATAGTGAATGTAGCTTAGTACTCGAAAAATTCTACAACATAAATCTTATTAACTAAACACATAAAGACAGTAAAAACACAAATACACAAGGGTACACAAACACATAGCGGAATAATACAAAAGGAAAGGACAGGTTTGTGTTACTGCAGTATTTTGCAAACAAAATTTTCTTTACTTCTCGGAGATCTCCATTCATTCATCATTATTCCCAAAATGTCCTATCTATACCTACTTTCTGTATTCTATTCATATCCTCTTTCCAAATAATTATTTTTCATTGTACAGTACCTTTCCTTTTTAAAACTTTTTTCGTATATCTTCTCAATGCATTCTTTCCCTATCCTCTATAGTTAGTTTTTTATATAGTCTACCCCCTCTTAAGCTAACTTAAATTTACTGAGCTCAGATATATATACTAAGGGACGAGGCAATGCAGCAGTACAAAACAATTAACACAAACAGCAATGACAAAAAAATGCAAATTGGCAAAGCAAGCAGCAATATATATAAATTAGCAAAGAAAATGCAACATTATCACTAATATGAGCCAATTTGCAGCAAAAAGAAAAATAAATCAGTAGTAAAACAGGCTTAACAGGGTAATACAAAGTGAAATTTAGTAGCACTATGCCTGGCAAACAGCAGCAGCAAATGCAAAAACTTATACATAAATATGACATAGCTCAAGCAGAAAACATAGTACACTAAAGACAACAATGCAGATGAGGGAAATTTCTATTCACATCTTAATATCTATGTCATTAAAGTGGTGCACCACAACTTACTCTACAAAAGAAATTACCAAGTACTTGAAAAGAAAATTCTGTATACAATTCCTGTGAAGGGAAATGTATTTTTGTGCTCCTTCTTTTTTTTTGTTTTTTTTAAAGTAGATCATAAAGTTATTATTTACTGGATCAGTAGGCATAAAATATTTATATTAGTACATCTATAAAATTTTATTTTAATCAATGCTGCAGTGCAGCTAGAAACTAGATATTAAATAAAATAGACAAAGCAAGGCGTGAAACATCATTCAATAGCCAAATGGCATTTCATAAGGCAGTAAAAAACTGACTACTAGAAAGACAGTAGTCATAACCAGGTGTATAGACATAAAATATTTCTCGTCATTTCATTAGGCATTTCAGTAAATATCGTAAATTAAGAGCTCCACAGTGTAATCACATGTTTTCAAGTTTGAGCGTGTCGTATTTGCGATGCTTTCTACAAAGAAATGTCAATAGCGAGGATAATGGCCCTTCTGTTTTACCTAATGGCTTTTTCTCCAGGCGACTGGCACACCTGGGCGCCACGTGGGTCACTTAGCTTCCTTACCGAAATATTTATGACAGCAGTTTGCACTACAGTGACAGTCTCATACAAAAAAATTTCACAGGTTGAGAAGTTGCGTTACAAATGTGTAGAAACAAAATCCTATAAATATAACAGTGTCCAAAAATTTTCACCGACATTGTGACACATTCACGCATTTACACACATTTCATAACTCTTAAAGTACGATTCTTGGTTTCCAACACCCTTTTTCACAAATCAGAGTCCCTAACCACTACTCATTATTCCTTACCTTATTACACATATACATATTCGTTGACACGTCAATCTTGCGTCGACACTTCAATATTTCATCATAATAAATACATAGCGTAATCAGATTCCTCATATAGCATCAGCTTATTGATCATAAACATACCTCAACAGCATAATACACATTGTCATCGTAATAATAACATCATAACACCTCAGTCAAATCTCAAAAACGTCGTAGCTTTCTCCAATAATTTCAGAACCTAAAAAAATTCTCTGCTCGTTTTAATAGTGTCATCTACCTCAAAAGTACTTTAAAAATCATGACCCCAAACCAAATGCGACATTCAAAGCTCTCATAGGATCACAATGGTTAAAAAAAAAATGAACAGTTCACAAAGGACAGACAAAATACAATTTCATAAGTGTGAAGTTATCCAACTGTGTAATTACGTAATCATCTGTCACTGACGTAGTAAAATAAATGTTTGTCTCTCTCAGTTAAATGATCAGATAGCTGTGTAATTTATGTGTTAGAGAAATATGGTACCGATTTGTAAAGTTGTATAAGCAAATACCATATTAGGTAGGGCTCCTTGTGCTTGCCAAACACATGGTACACAAAGCAGGCGTGTACCTCCATGAGGATTCATGTAATTATACCATCAAGTGTTAGAAATTACAGCAATCGAATGAAATGTATCACGGAAAACCTTTGTATTCTTGTAATTCAAAAATCTTTAAAAATAAATGTTTTAAGTACAAAATTAATCACTCAAATACGTGTACTGTAGCGCTAAACTGTGTGTCTTGTTGTAAGATAATCTCTATCATTACTTAAGGATAAAAAACGTGCCAAGTGTCGTAATTAACGTCGTCTGTAAGCAAAGTTCTGTGGAAGTCAATGTACTTATGTCGTCATAAACAAAAGCGAAATGCTATGCGTATAGATATCGTAGCTATTACGTACATTACTGTGATCAAGAAAGTACTATACTGTAACATATTATTGTGCTACGAAAAAGGCTGTCTCATTGTAGCTATACCACAAAAGTTACTACTAAAACATGTTTTACTTTCCAGAAGAATTCAGAAAAACTGTGCAGATATAAAACAGATACAGTACAAAAGCAACAATGTAAATTGTGTCACACATTAGTAGCATCGTGATATAATCATGTAGCTGTCAAAGAAACCAAATACTAAGTCATCTTTAATCTCACAGAAAGTACTTTAAATCCAGAATGTATTCTCAAGTAAACCAAAATGTTGCATTAAAATCTCATTAGCGGTACTGGTATATGCTCTAAGTATGTGAGCCTTATAGTCGTTATGTAATCATACAACTAGCAAGCAAGAATGTACACACACAGAAACACTGTGTCGTCTGTTCACTATAACAGTGCATTCGTAATTACTGTCTAAATATGTTCCCTAGGTTATAGACTGGATAGTTAACTTTAAAAAATTTTGCATGTTAACAGTTTCTTAAGACTGACAAAGCGTACTAGTAACGACAACTGAAAAATTTAATAGCAGAGACTAAGTTAAAAAACAGATTATCTTTCAATAAACGGTTTTGCATGTGAAATATGGTGTAATCTTTTACTTTTCCTAGTGAGCAGAGTTTCAACTTCGAAGCAATTATCATGTTGTGTACGTTGGTAAGGAACGCTAAAATTTTTCTCAAGGTTAGCGTCTGTGTTATTTTTCTCTGAGCCAGACGGCGCACGTGGCTGCCTGTGGTGCGAGTCATTGTCTGTCTCTTTGTTGGCGCGCGTCGTTATTGGGCTCAGGAGACCTAACTTCTACAAATTCACCCTGTCGAGAGGGATCTGCCCTGTTTGAATCCCGCCAGTTCTGATGAAATTCAAGTGTGTCGTTACGATTATATCGTCTGCCGTCATGTCGGTAGATTCCATAGTTTCTTATTTGTCGGTCATGTGGTGGAGAATTTCTCCCGTAATCGTAACTGCGCGGTGGACCGTTGCGTCTGAAGTTATTCTGTCTCCCTTGATAATAATTATGTTGGTTCCCATATTGTCTGTTTCTCTGATTGTCTCTGTGATAGTCATTACCGCGGAGAGGTAATCTTTCCCTGTAATTATTACTACTCTGCCAACGGTTGCCGTACGGGTGGTGTCTATTTTGGTCACGTTTTACGTTGTACAAATAGCCTTATCGAGTCCATTTATTATTTCTTTTATCGCAGAATTGTGACGGATGTTGAGCTCCTGTTTTCGCGTTCCGCGATTGTCAGTGTCAATTTCCAATTCTTGTAACAGTCCCTGTAAAGCTTCAATGTCGTCTTTGCAACGTCCTGCCAAAATAATATGTCGTAAATGTTCAGGCAATTTGATTAAGCAAATGCGGATGAGTTCTGAGGGGCTGTATCAGTTTGACAGGTACTGATTCTTGTGCAACATGTCTTCAAAATATTTCACAAGACTGGAAAATTCTGATTATTCGAAATGTTTCATCATTATGATGCTATGTTTTACTCGGTCTTGTGTAGCTTGAGACCAGTATGCTGAGAGGAAGGCATGATAAAATTCTCCTTCACTGTGACAACCATGAATGACAGATTGCATTCTTACAGCTGGTTCGTTCTCTAAATAGCCACACATAAATTCTAATCTGTGCTCTAATGACCAGTTGGGAGGAAAACAATGAGAGAATTGATGAAGCCACGCTTTTGGATGAATGTCGTTGCCGGAATTCTTAAATGGTGTGAATTTATGTGTAGTAATAAATAGCTTATAGTCAAAATCATCATGTCGGCGATTCGCACATCGGTCATTGTTACTTCTTTTCGGCGGTTCCATCTCAAAATTCGGTGTGCCTTGCCAATTTCTTTCATAACTTCCGAAGTGCCCTGTGTTATTATTTTGTGGCTGTTCCGTATTTCTATGTCCCTCTTCCCATATTGGAGTGCGAGTGTCCTCTGAAATATGTAATTCTTGTATTACTGTGTCAACTGATCTTGTACTTCCCGGATTTCTCTTCGGTGTTGCGTATTAATTTGATTCTGATTTTGTTTGAATTTCATAATTTGTTCATACTCTTCTGTGTCAGTGATGGCTACAGGTCTTGTAGATAAGTTAGTGAACTGATCCGAAAGTCCGGCTACTTTCTCCGATAGTGAACTTGTTTCCTCAGTGTGTTTTTCTGAACCAGGTTTCAGAGTGTCCATTTGTGTTGAAATCGTATCTACTGTGTCCTTTAAGTTTTCCTGAGTTTTTGCAAGTTGCGTAACAGAATCGGTAGATGCAACTGAGTCAATTTTAGCTTGCAAGGTGTCGTGATTTTGATGAACAATAGTTTGCAGTTCCTTTATGGCTGCTTCGTGATTCTGTAATGCATTTTCATGACGCGAAAAATAAGTTGGAAATGCTCACAAATTTGTGTTTTTACGTCATTACAGACTTTTTGACATTTAGATTCAGTGTTATGTAACTCACTAGTCAAATCCTCACGTGTTTGTTCAAGCGTGGTGTCTAACTTCCGAAGATTTTGTTCCATTGGGTTTAACTTTTGAAGCTTCTGCTGTGTTTGTCTCCGATTTTGTTTCATTTGTTGCATTAATTGCAATAATAATGTATTAGTGTCTGGAATATGTTTCTCTATGCATTTTGGCAGTGCATTTTCACTGGCAACATTCACATTTTGACAAGCAGAAAATGTGTCTTGATTCACTTGAGAAATCGGTGAGGACCCAAACCCAGAATCTATAGTATTTGAAATATTGTGTTCTGTCATATCGGATTCCTGAGGCGAGCTGTTGCCGAGCGATAGATCGATAATGCTTCCCTTTTCACTACTTGTTTCACTGTCTACACCATTATTTGCCACCTGCTCCATTTCCCTATGTACAATTACCAAATTACTACTTTGAATGTCTGTTAATTCATTACACAGTGGTGCTGATAAGCTACGCTCGTCGTCACTATTATTTCTCAGTTTACTTTGGAGCCTAGTGTTACGTTTTTCACACGCCATTATTGTCACAATATTTCACACGATAACACAGAAAAGCACAATTTGAAGAGCAAAAATAAGAGAACACATTAACATAGTACCGAAAATAATATCCAGTTAATTGCAAGCGCAGCTGCGAAATACTTGATGAAAATCTACATGCATGCCACAACTGTTTTATTGTACAACAATGAAAGACTGCAACCACTAAGGAGATTCTCTCTACAATTACGCGCTAGCAATAAAAAAAAGCTACACTAATTACATAAACTACAAGAAAAAATCAGAAGATTCCAATGAGGTATCCTCGGCTAAGGGTCGACAAACGAAACGCCCCCTTAGAAAAATTATTGAATTACTGTGCTGATAAACCTCTTACGTTATTTGCTTTTCAAACAGCTGAGCAAAACTGAACGTACTCAGACATTACTCTCTTTACTTATTCTGATCAACACTAAACTGACACACAATATTTTTGGCGCAACGCAATCTGACTTTCAATAATCCCTACAAAGGAATGGCCCTGACTGACATTAACCTATACCTTTCACAAATCACTTACCTCACAAAAATCTTCGTTACTCGAACTACTGCAATACAGCGAGCGTCACTACTGCCAGCTACATAAAAGAGTCAAACTACTGAAGGCACTAACTACTGATAGGCATAGTTAGGAAATGAAAGATTTTGATAGAGAACAAACAATGTTTTTACCTTAATAGTGTTCAAAAGTCATAATATATACAGCAGTTCATGACATCCAGTCTTACAAATGTACTGTCTCTGATGGACACACGTCCAGATCATCCGCTCTCTAAACTCCGCCATTTCTCTCCCCACATCCACCACTGCTGGCGGCTCACCTCCAACTGTGCAACGCCACGCGCTGTTAACATCGAACTGCCCAACACTACAATGGCAAACAACAATGCAACCAACCACAGACTGCACACAGCACAGCCAGTGATTTTCATACAGAGCGCTAGGTGATGGTGGCGTTACCAATATAAGAACCTAAACAGCCTACTTATATAGCTTATTAACAACAATAATTGCGAATTCAGGATGAAAGCCTTTACAGTAAAAGATCATGTCTGTTACAATGAAGTTAAAAATGAATTTGGGATAAGTATACTTTATTTTGTTTAATATGACTTACGCATTCGATTCTTCTTGCTTCTTACTGTTACATGTTGGGCAATATTATGAGCACAGTAGTTATGTATGAAGAAGCATTGTTACGGTGCAGGAAATTAAAAGTATAGTTTCATTATTTTTTAATTGGAATTAAATTTAGACGGTTTCTACGAAAGAAGTAAAAAGCTGGTTAAAAGCTCTGGAAGTTGCCATAATTATGATGTAGTGCATATTCGATACTACTGCGTGGTTTAATTGACAATCGTTTTGTCAGTATTACTCATATTTAGCATAATGGTACAATTCTCTGACCATTCATTGGAATGGCTCTCCTGGTTATGAGCAATTTCCTGAAATATTGACGTGTGAGCTGCTACATTAAAAAGCAAATGGATCAGTGAATGCAACGGAGATAGAGCCCTCTGCAGAAAGGCGTGTGGAGAAGATCAGCACCTTCGCTTTGCTTGGCTTGACACATCGGGCGCCCCATCTCCTAAGTTGTTGAAATGGCTCTGAGCACTATGGGTCTTAACATCTGAGGTCGTCAGTCTCCTACAACTTAGAACTAACCTAAGGACAGCACACACATCCATGCCCAAGGCAGGATTCGAACCAGCGACCTTAGTGGTCGCGCGGTTCCAGACTAAGTTGAACAGGATCTGAGGTTTTTAAGTGCCACTATGTGAAATGTGTATCGTAAGTATCTCATTCTGGATAAATCCTTTACATCCACTGTCATCTGTCATGGACATCGATGTGCTGATGACGTTAGTCACCTCACAGTATCAGCCAGACAATGGATCTCACCGTTTTCTCCAGGTAGTGTCACAATAGTTTTGACATCACTCTACAGAGCTGCGACTGCTAGTGTGGCCACCTAGGTCACCTTAACTCCACATTTGCATGCACCTTTGTCACATTCCCGACCAATCTTTGTGAACTGTTTGCCGCAGATAAGCTCTGATGGATCAAGATGGCTCCCCAGCTATTACGGTCTCTCGTGGGTGACATGACACGACGGCCATCAAGTCTAAACGGATATCTGTAACCTCATAGTCAAGTGTCTCAAACTTAGTTGTTCTTGAGTGTGTGGTAGAAGGTATTTGGGATAATACAAGTAACAAGTGTACAAGAATTCCACTCGACAGAAAGACAATATGAATGTGAAACATGTAAAGTATTATTGATAATCTAGTAAAATCGCCACACATACTACGGAAAAATAATCAATATGAGTGGGAATATGATAGCAATTAAGAGAATTTAACACATAAGTTCAAAACGAAAAGGAACGGGAAAAGTAAGTACCGTAATGGCTTAGTGTTGGGCATTCATAAATTAGGGAGACTAATTTCCACTCTACCAAAAATGTCTGTGTTAATTGTTAGCGTCAAAGAAGAGTGACATTAAGAAACGTTCCACATATAGTAACAGTGACTAAATATGTCTGTATAGCTTCCGTGGTCAAGATGATGCTGCTCTTCTGCTCTTTAATATGGATTTTACAAAGTAACTGAGAAGCTCTCTCGTCGTTTACTCATGCGACGAAGAGCGTGGCAGTTCTTGGCGGTCCTCCGCGCCTCCTACGCTGTGAATGGCGCCTTTGTTCCCTGACTTAGCCTTTGTTCCACATACGCACGAGTTCCCCACACCATCAGGTTCTGCTGCTGTCGTAAAGTTAACCTCGGTGTAAGATACCATCAAAAGCAGAAAAAAAAGTAAGAGATTGTAGACTGGGTAAAAGGAAAGAAAGGGAAAGTAACCTGGTGGAATTTTGCACTTGGTACAATTTGCTTATTGTTAGCACCTGGTTTTAAGATTCATGAATGAAGCTTGGATGCCTCGAAGAGACCTGTAGATGATGGAACGTTTCAGATACATTATACAATATAATGGTTGAATAAATATTTATATGCCACATTTTAAAGTTCCAAACAGTTTCAGTATCAAATGTGTTTTTGACTACACTTTTTTGGTTACGGACTGCAGATTAAAAATGAGGTAATTGCAGAAATGTTCGAAACAGCGGACACCACATATATATAATCAAGGCGACGACGGTCAATGGCCCCATCAGTGCGGATGCTCACCAGTCTCGAACTCTTGGGGGAATCGGCGACATGCCCCGAGTTACGAGGGTAATGGACAACGGGCACTACATTAGTAGTGCGTGGATAAGATGAGAACTTGGATTCAACGGGATGGTGCTAGGGAAGTCCGTCCAGATGCAATGACCACTGTGTCCGGATGCTTTACTTGTCGGAGCATCTACTTAGTAAGCAGGAGACGACGCAAAGAATCGGGGTTCAGCATAAATTTTCAACTTCGCCATCGATTCAAATTAGTGTCTACACGAAGCCAACGTGTGTAATTCCTTTGTGTCCTAAAACCTGTAAGGT
The DNA here is from genome assembly GCF_021461385.2 of Schistocerca piceifrons. NCBI lineage: Eukaryota > Metazoa > Arthropoda > Insecta > Orthoptera > Acrididae > Schistocerca > Schistocerca piceifrons. The sequence continues at coordinate 560,287,606 of NC_060149.1, forward strand.
TTGTCGCTGACACTGCAATTCTGTTCAAGGAAACGTAGTTGTAGAAAACACGTAATGAGATTAACACGTATAAAGTTAAAACCATTGCTGCGGAGTATACTAGAAATAAGTCAGGCGACGTTGAGAGAATTAGGTAAGGAAAAGAGACGCTGCAAAAGGTCATTATCTGGGGAACAAAGTAATAGACAATGCAAAAATTGAAACGACATCGCAGCCTAGGAATAATAAAAATTAATTTAATGAAAAGATGAATTTTTAGAATCGTTTGGGATTTTCAGCGTCCTGATGTCTTTTCCGGAAGCGCTTTCGTAGTAGCTCTGTACGTGGATGGTTAACAGTACAGACAAGAAGATGTCATTCGAATATGATGTCTCACTGTAATGTTGAAGATTAGATAGGTAGGGCACTTAACTAAGAAACTGATGCTGAGCGGCATCAAGTACAAAACATGTTAGTCAAATGACTTTACTAAATCAGGGTGTAGGATGGCAGCCCACATCCTTCCGCGTCAAGGAAATACGCCGAAATGCTGTCCCGTCTTCCAGAGCATCTCCATCTCTAAAATATAACTTTAGTTTCCAGTATCTGGATGAAGAAAACGAGTACTCAATGGACGAATGTTTTCCGCACCTAATCCACTGATGCAACAGCCTGCCGGTCTTAGGGGCTTGCCTCCCACCAGGGTCTAAAAAGGACGTATATTTGTCGCAGATGTCAACAAAAATCTTTTACGAATGCCACTAACGTTACCCTATACAATCACGTTCACTACTTGTGCTAATGCACCCACTGTCACGAAATAAGTCACTTTCGGGGCCAGTTTTGGTGTAGATCTGACTGTAGAAAGTAAAAATAAAATATGCCATGGTACTAACCCAGGTCAGGAAGGTGGATGTTCTAGAATCGTGATGATCTTACTATCACATTGTTACACTGAAAAGGCGTAATGGAAGGATATTTTGTTCCTCCACAACTGAGGGAACATAATCATCAAATGTTTACACTTATTTGATCAAAACTAGTCTTCTGTACTAATAGCGCACTGAGGTGAGAGAAGTCATGGGGTAGCGATATACAGATACACAGTTGGCTGCAGTACTGCTTACACATGATATAAAAGCGCAGTGCTGTAACAACTATGACGGCTTATGACACTAAATGTAACAATTGTGTTACTAAATGTGACACTTCTGTCACTCAATGTAACTGTGTTTTCTCTTTTGATGCTGTCAATTGTCAGGATGAGCATTCTAAAGCATTCTGTCAGGGTGAAAATATTAAATAAATTAACTTTTCTCTCTTAACAACATGTGGGCAGGGTGGGTTCTTCCTTGGCTCGGGTATGAGGTCGAATGAAACATCATTCTTACATAAGTTAACTTTTATTGAAAGTTTCGTACAACTGTATCTTACTGGGACGTTCTGGTTCGGAGAGCGGCAGCCGTGTCGTTTGCGTAGCCTTCTGTTGCGACAGCGGCGGCGGCGGTGGCGGCGTCTGATTACGCGTAGCGGTGTGTATCTCGTGTCGCCGTCTCGCCCAGCTGACCGGAGACGCGCAGCGCGAGGTGGCCGGTTTTAACTATTGCGAGCGAAGTCGTGCATCGGATGATACCTTGGGTGTGGCGTCCCAGTGTTTCTCTTCTCTAAGCGGCCGCGTGTGTTGTGCGTCGACCAGCGGAGCAGCGCGGCGGGGCAAGGCCAGTGTCCCGAACTCGAACCACGGACTCCCGCTTGCCAGTCTTCGGCTGTCAGGTCTTTATCCCAGCTCACAGGTGACTGCTGAGGTGAGGCCGTCTCCTTCCCGTCCTCACGAGTCACCCGGGTATGTAAAAACCAGACTTCCAATACCTTTTAACTTCTGTCTTCTGGCGCCGCGGCTGCTGCTTGCTATTCCATTACAGCGGCGGACTTGGTGCGTCTGTGCATGATGCAGTCTCTTCTTGCATGACGGTCTTCAGCACCGAAACTGACTGAAAACTACTGCTACTCTTCTTTTCTTCCTTCGTCTCTCGTCTTCGTCTCCGTCTGTCTTCATCTGTCTTCCTCTGTCTTCCTCTGTCTTCCTCTGTCTTCAACTGTCTTCAACTGTCTTCAACTGTCGGGCCCACCGCGTCTCGCGTATTTATTCACTTCAGTTTACTGGAGGTGAACGACTTCACGGCCATTGCCTCTTCTGTCACGTTGAAAAGCTTCTCGAAGAATCTTCTTGACCTCGGTCATTGGCTCTTGGAATGTAGGCGGGGCCCTCTGATCGCAGGTGACGACTGAGAAACACGTGAGCCGGTCATTGCCTCTTCCGTCACGTTGAAAAGCTTCTCGAAGAATCTTCTTAACGTCGGTCATTGGCTCTTGGAATGTAGGCGAGGGCCTTTGCTCACATGCGACAACTGAGAAACACGTGAGCCGGTCGGGCGATGTCCTGACGGCTGAATCGACAGCGCCCGCTTATGTGGAACTGCTGACTTCACGGTCATTGTCTCTTCTGTTCTGCTGTTCTGCACGCTGAATGCCAGTATGTAACTCTCTAAACTAAACCAAGGTTTCCATTTATATTCTAATTTCTAGTTCACTTTGATTTCACTAATTTATTTACTTAAGTAACACTCAACATTCCTCCACCCTTCGGAGAAATTCGCCCTCGAATTTACCACTCAACATTCCTCCACTCTTCACACGGCAAAAGCACAAGCACTGAAAACTCTCGACTTAGAAGATTACACACGCTTCACATTAAGTATGTGGAAAATACTTTATCACTTTACAAAAGCACTGTACGGTCATGAATCACATAGTTCTGACATAAATGGTTGTAATAAGTGTACAAATCTTGATGACAATGAATAAACAAAAAATAGATTGTGCACTTAGAAAATTACAGAGCAACAGCTGTTTAATCTACCCTATACTAATGCAAGAATATCTATTCTACAGTATTGTATATGTTAACAAGAGACTGTTTAATAAAGAATGAAGTACAATAAACAAAATTAATACACTAATGCTCAAAAGTAACTGCTGAAGTACACCAGTTAAGAGTGTGGTATCCAGTTAACAGGGATTTAATGAAGTGGTATATTATTATTTGGCTTATTTTTTCGTCTTAAATAAAAGAAAACTGTACAAAGCAGAAACACCAACACAAAGGTTCCAGATATACCCGTTTCTAGCATTATAATTTTAGTTTTGTTCACCTTTTAATTTTAAGACATGTTGCATCATAACATTGGCATCAATTTTGCCTTGCTGTGAGTTTATGAACATATCTAATGACTTCAGAAGGGAACTGTCAAGGGAGTCATTGAGGTAGGATAGGTTTTACGTAGGAAATGCTTGCATGGCGTTTTCTGAAAAAAGCAAACAACATGGTTATGAACCTACAAACCCAGTAAAAACAAAAACAAAGAAAAGAAGGAATCCATTGTTAACTACAAGATCTACATGTTTCTACGTTCAACTTTTCTTTCTTAAAAAATAAACCATTATCATTTATTAATTATTTACATTTGTATACTGTCCACAGTCTACTAAGATTCAACTAGGACATTCGCACCCTTGAACGAAGATTGTATGGTGCCATGTCTGTATGTTGTGCTGGCGTGGCCACTCTTTTTCCTTTACGGGAACTTCCTCCACCCCTCGGAAAAGCAGACACTATTGTTGAAGGAATTACATCTGGAGCGCCCTTAAAAGGTTTTAAACGACTTGCATGGACAATGGTAGTTCGGGTGGGCAGTTGCAATTTAACGTTGACTGGTGACGTGATCTCAATAATTTGATAAGGACCTCTGTAGTTTGTTACAAATTTCTTCGTTTTTCCTTTAGCTATGTAAGGAGTTGAAAGCATAACCCACTGACCGATTTTGTAATTTGGATATTTAGCTTGGGTATTACCTAATCTTTCCTGTCGTTCCCAAAGCCTTTGTATTAGATTTTTGAACCTTTTTCCATACATCCTTCATCATTCGACTGAAATCTCTTACTGTTTCTCCGATTTTTCCGTTTTTCTGCCTGATTACATCAAAAGGGGACTGCATTTTTTTGCCATAGACCACTTCATAAGGTGACATGCCAGTTGCTTCATGCGTTTTGGCGTTGTATACCGACACGATTATTGGTAAATACGTATCCCAATTAGAATGTTGTTCGTTAATATAATAACTAAGCATCTTGCCAATTGTCCGATGAACTCTTTCTGTGCGCCCGTTACACTGAGGGTGTAACGGAGTTGTGCGTAATTTGCGTATTTTTAATAAGTGGCATAGCTGTTTCATTAATTCAGACATAAAATTAGATCCCTGATCTGTGATAATAGCTTCAGGTACTCCAAATTTAAGTATCCAGTTGTTAACTAAAGCTTGGGCAACTGTATTTGCTTGCTGATCTGGGAGACTCACCATAGCTAGATAGCGTGAAAAGTGATCGATAATTGTAAGAACATACTTATTACCAGCAGGTGTTTTATGAAATGGCCCGTAGAGATCGACTCCGCAGATTTGAAATGGACATGAAGCCTCGGGGAGCCTCTGTAAGGGTATTTTTGAACGAGAGAGTTCAGCTCGTTGTGCGCACGCAATGCAATTACGAACGTACTGCGCAACATCCTGCTTTCTGGTTTGCCACCAAAATCGCTCTGCTACTCGTCTTTCGGTTGTCCGCTGTCCACCGTGTCCTGCAAGGATATGATCGTGGGCCTCTGCCATTATTTCTTGTCTAAGGTGTTGGAGAACAACAATTCGCGGTCCTAGTTTTGTTTTACGGCATAATACACCATCTTCAAAGCAAAATTGTTTTTGAGTTGCGTATTTTTTACATTCTGTATCCTCATCTTGTGCCTTTCTCCAGTCCTCAGTATCTCGGCCTGTTGCTTCCAAAAGTGCTATTTTCCGACTTAGGCAATCTGCATTCGTGTGTTTTTTGCCTGGTTTATGGATAACTTCGAAATCCATTTCGGAAAGACATAGGGCCGAACGGGTAAGACGACTAGATGGATCCTTTAATCCAAGCAACCATTTTAAAGCTGCGTGGTCTGTAATGACCTTGAATTTCCTACCATACAAGTAGCATTTAAAGTACTTGATACCATAAACAATACTTAACAATTCTTTCTCCGTTGTGGAATAATTTCTTTCTGCCGTTGTTAGTTGTCTCGAAGCGTAGGCTATGGGGTGTTCCGCGCCATTAATATTCTGACTCAAAACAACTCCTACTGAATGACCACTTGCGTCACAGGATAAAATAAATTCTTTGTTATAATCTGGGTAGGCTAATACAGGACTGTGTGTTAACTTATCTTTAAGGGTTTGAAATGCAGATTCACAATCTTCAGACCAATGAAATTTTGCACCCTTTTTCAATAATTGGGTTAAGGGTCGGGCAATTTCAGCAAAATTTTGAACATATTTTCGGTAATACGATGCGAGACCAATGAAACTTTGTACTTCCTTAACGCGTTGTGGTGTTGGGAAGTCCTTAACTGCCGAAATTAATCGAGGATCTGTTTTAATTCCTTTTTCACTAATGACATTCCCTAGGTATGTAACCTCTGTCAATGCAAAACTACATTTTTCCATATTCAATGTTAATTTAGCTTTTCTAAGTCTCTGAAAAACATTACGCAGACGCACAGGATGTTCATTAATGTCTCTGGAGAATACAATAATATCGTCTAGATATACACAACATTGCTGAGTTTTGAGTCCTCGCAATACTCCATCGAGTAGTCTTTGAAAAGTTGCTGGTGCATTTTTCAAACCGAAAGGCATTCTTTTAAATTGCCAGTGGCCTCCAGGGGTAGAAAATGCTGTTTTATGCCTATCTTCAGGAGCAACTTCCAATTGATGATATCCGCTACGTAGATCGATTGTTGAAAAGTATTTACTGTTACCTAAACTGTCAATGATATCTGTAATGTTGGGAAAAGGATAAACATCTGAGATACACTCCTGGAAATTGAAATAAGAACAGCGTGAATTCATTGTCCCAGGAAGGGGAAACTTTATTGGCACATTCCTGGGGTCAGATACATCACATGATCACACTGACAGAACCACAGGCACATAGACACAGGCAACAGAGCATGCACAATGTCGGCACTAGTACAGTGTATATCCACCTTTCGCAGCAATGCAGGCTGCTATTCTCCCATGGAGACGATCGTAGAGATGCTGGATGTAGTCCTGTGGAACGGCTTGCCATGCCATTTCCTCCTGGCGCCTCAGTTGGACCAGCGTTCGTGCTGGACGTGCAGACCGCGTGAGACGACGCTTCATCCAGTCCCAAACATGCTCAATGGGGGACAGATCCGGAGATCTTGCTGGCCAGGGTAGTTGACTTACACTTTCTAGAGCACGTTGGGTGGCACGGGATACATGCGGACGTGCATTGTCCTGTTGGAACAGCAAGTTCCCTTGCCGGTCTAGGAATGGTAGAACGATGGGTTCGATGACGGTTTGGATGTACCGTGAACTATTCAGTGTCCCCTCGACGATCACCAGTGGTGTATGGCCAGTGTAGGAGATCGCTCCCCACACCATGATGCCGGGTGTTGGCCCTGTGTGCCTCGGTTGTATGCAGTCCTGATTGTGGCGCTCACCTGCACGGCGCCAAACACGCATACGACCATCATTGGCACCAAGGCAGAAGCGACTCTCATCGCTGAAGACGACACGTCTCCATTCGTCCCTCCATTCACGCCTGTCGCGACACCACTGGAGGCGGGCTGCACGATGTTGGGGCGTGAGCGGAAGACGGCCTAACGGTGTGCGGGACCGTAGCCCAGCTTCATGGAGCCGGTTGCGAATGGTCCTCGCCGATACCCCAGGAGCAACAGTGTCCCTAATTTGCTGGAAAGTGGCGGTGCAGTCCCCTACGGCACTGTGTAGGATCCTACGGTCTTGGCGTGCATCCGTGCGTCGCTGCGGTCCGGTCCCAGGTCGACGGGCACGTGCACCTTCCGCCGACCACTGGCGACAACATCGATGCACTGTGGAGACCTCACGCCCCACGTGTTGAGCAATTCGGTGGTACGTCCACCTGGCCTCCCGCATGCCCACTATACGCCCTCGCTCAAAGTCCGTCAACTGCACATACGGTTCACGTCCACGCTGTCGCGGCATGCTACCAGTGTTAAAGACTGCGATGGAGCTCCGTATGCCACGGCAAAGTGGCTGACACTGACGGCGGCGGTGCACAAATGCTGCGCAGCTAGCGCCATTCGACGGCCAACACCGCGGTTCCTGGTGTGTCCGCTGTGCCGTGCGTGTGATCATTGCTTGTACAGCCCTCTCGCAGTGTCCGGAGCAAGTATGGTGGGTCTGACACACCGGTGTCAATGTGTTCTTTTTTCCATTTCCAGGAGTGTAGTTTGTTTGTTAAGGTGTCTGTAGTCACAACAAAATCTATATCGTTTCGTACCGTCGGGGGACTTCTTTGGAATAATTACAATATCTGAATTATAAGGCGAATCAGAATATTCTATAATTCCATCTTTTATATGCTGTTCTATAAATTCATCCAGTACTGGCTGTAAGTGATGCGGAACTCTATAAGGCTTCCTATAAACTGGGGGGCTATTTCCTGTTGGGATCCTATGCTGTGTGATGTCTGTTGCTGGCAATGGACCTTCTGCATTAAATAAATCTTGGAACTCAACTAAAACTGCTTCTATCGTGTCTCTATCCTTTCCTTTCAAATGCTCAATCTTCTGGCGCAATGCGGTTTTATAGGCGTCTGGTTTCTGACCATCATTAATATCTGACCAAATGAAATCTTCTTCTTCAAAAGTACTGACTGTAGCCACTAATATTCCCTTGTGCAACTCTTTGTCCTCCACTCCGAAATTGTCTATATGTACCGGTACTTTTCTTTCTCCCTCAACGTCTTGAACCCGTACAACACTCCTACGTACAAAACAATGTGATAAATCTAATTCCTCATTTTCCTCTAAAGGCTCTATTAGACACACTGTATCTGTAGGTACTTCGTGGTCAACGGTCATCCAGAGAAGTTTTCCTGAGCCAGATGGTATCTGATCCCGCGAATCAACCTTCAAGGACGTTGCACGCAGTATAGTTGATTTCGCCTTCCGGTTAGGGAAATCTTGCGGCAGAGGGCCCTTTGTAGCGGTGTCACCTAGCTGAAACACTATTCCGCTAAGTTCTACAGTTTGCTGTCTGAGGTCGATTTTAGCGTGATGTTTATTCATGAAATCCAACCCTAGGATCGCGTCGTACCCGTCAGTTACCTTTGTTACCACTTCTACATCTTCTTGAAATTGTACACCGTGAATATAGAAAATCAATGATGTACATCCTAATGACTTCACTGTACCTCCTCCTACTCCACTCAATCTATACCTTGGAGGGTCATATTTCTTTTCTCCCATACATTCATTACTTACTATTGATACGTTTGCGCCTGTATCCACCAGTATCTTTGCCTCTTTATCCTGTATGGTAGCAGATAACCAGCATTCCGCCTTCACATTCGCCTTAATGGCATGAAATTTTATTGGGAACGCCTGGCGGCGGCTCCGACATTCCCGTTTGAGTTTAACTGATTTCTATTTCCAAAAACTTTCTTAGACCGGCATTCCTTGAATGTGTGACCTATTCTTTGACAATTAGTGCATTCAGGTTGTCTGCAGTTTTTTGCTATATGTCCGTGTCGATCGCACCTAAAACATCGTACTCCTGCTGAAAATATATTTCGCTTCTCCTTGTATCTGGTGGCAATGTCAATTTCTTCAAAAGCTGTCGCCACAGATACAGCTTCTGCTAAATTTTTAGGAAACTCTGCCCTGACACGACGGGACGTTTCAGGAGGTAACCCACGTAAAAATGTATCCAGAGCTCTATTTTCTGCCTCTTGTAAAATAAATTTATTTGCTTCATCACTAGTTGTCAATTGATAGGTGTTAATATTAACTTTTCTAATCCTATCTACAAAGCTTTCTAACGACTCGTTTTGCCTCTGAGTGATAGTGTTTAACTGTTCCCTATAAAATCTACAGCTGTTCTGTTTTTGAAAACGTTTAAGTAATCCTTTCTTCAATTCCTCAAATGTTGGAGCATTCCGTAATTCTTCATGGTATAAGACGTGTGCTTTAGCGTCTCCTGTCAATCTTAACTTTGTCATTTGTAAGAGCTGTTCATCTGACCATGATCCTAACTTTGCAGCTGCTACTAAATCATCAAAAAAGGCCGTTATGTCCTCGCCAGGTTTACCTGAAAAAGGATTTACTAAGGCTGCTGCTGAGGAATCTAGGGTGGGAGGGATTGAATTGGTTTGCCTAACCTCACTCAACTGTTTAAATAATGTATTATTATCATTTTTAAGCTGTGCTATTTGATTAACTAAGCTCTGAATAGCTTCCTCAGTAGAAACCGCTTGTGGTGCTGACTCTGACTTTGTACGATTTCGTGTCATCATTTTACAAACTGTTAGTTACACTATCTTACTATACTGAATTTAAAAGATGTTTAAATATTTCCGACAAACTCTTAAAATCATGAGAGAAAATACACTTCTAAATAAAGAAAGTATTACGACTGCTATGCAAACCTCTATCCCTTCACACATTAAAAAAAAAACTAACTGTGGACCTTTAGTGACTGTCATTCACACCTCATATTGAGCCAAGGGTTTTTTCTCTGACACCAATTGTAACAACTAAAACGGCTTATGACACTAAATGTAACAATTGTGTTACTAAATGTGACACTTCTGTCACTCAATGTAACTGTGTTTTCTCTTTTGATGCTGTCAATTGTCAGGATGAGCATTCTAAAGCATTCTGTCAGGGTGAAAATATTAAATAAATTAACTTTTCTCTCTTAACAACATGTGGGCAGGGTGGGTTCTTCCTTGGCTCGGGTATGAGGTCGAATGAAACATCATTCTTACATAAGTTAACATTTATTGAAAGTTTCGTACAACTGTATCTTACTGGGACGTTCTGGTTCGGAGAGCGGCAGCCGTGTCGTTTGCGTAGCCTTCTGCTGCGACAGCGGCGGCGGCGGCGGCGGCGGCGTCTGATTACGCGTAGCGGTGTGTATCTCGTGTCGCCGTCTCGCCCAGCTGACCGGAGACGCGCAGCGCGAGGTGGCCGGTTTTAACTATTGCGCGCGAAGTCGTGCATCGGATGATATCTTGGGTGTGGCGTCCCAGTGTTTCTCTTCTCTAAGCGGCCGCGTGTGTTGTGCGTCGACCAGCGGAGCAGCGCGGCGGGGCAAGGCCAGTGTCCCGAACTCGAACCACGGACTCTCGCTTGCCAGTCTTCGGCTGTCAGGTCTTTATCCCAGCTCACAGGTGACTGCTGAGGTGAGGCCGTCTCCTTCCCGTCCTCACGAGTCACCCGGGTATGTAAAAACCAGACTTCCAATACCTTTTAACTTCTGTCTTCTGGCGCCGCGGCTGCTGCTTGCTATTCCATTACAGCGGCGGACTTGGTGCGTCTGTGCATGATGCAGTCTCTTCTTGCATGACGGTCTTCAGCACCGAAACTGACTGAAAACTACTGCTACTCTTCTTTTCTTCCTTCGTCTCTCGTCTTCGTCTCCGTCTGTCTTCATCTGTCTTCCTCTGTCTTCCTCTGTCTTCCTCTGTCTTCAACTGTCTTCAACTGTCTTCAACTGTCGGGCCCACCGCGTCTCGCGTATTTATTCACTTCAGTTTACTGGAGGTGAACGACTTCACGGCCATTGCCTCTTCTGTCACGTTGAAAAGCTTCTCGAAGAATCTTCTTGACCTCGGTCATTGGCTCTTGGAATGTAGGCGGGGCCCTCTGATCGCAGGTGACGACTGAGAAACACGTGAGCCGGTCATTGCCTCTTCCGTCACGTTGAAAAGCTTCTCGAAGAATCTTCTTAACGTCGGTCATTGGCTCTTGGAATGTAGGCGAGGGCCTTTGCTCACATGCGACAACTGAGAAACACGTGAGCCGGTCGGGCGATGTCCTGACGGCTGAATCGACAGCGCCCGCTTATGTGGAACTGCTGACTTCACGGTCATTGTCTCTTCTGTTCTGCTGTTCTGCACGCTGAATGCCAGTATGTAACTCTCTAAACTAAACCAAGTTTTCCATTTATATTCTAATTTCTAGTTCACTTTGATTTCACTAATTTATTTACTTAAGTAACACTCAACAGTGCATTGGTGGAGCTGTCATTTGTACTCAGACGATACATGTGAAAAGGTTCGTGTAGTGATTATGGCCGCACGACGGGAATTTAGACTTTGAACGTGATATGGTAGCTGGGGCTTGACGCACGGGATATTCAATTTCGTAAATCGTTTGCGAATTCGATTTTCTGAGATACACAGTGCCAGGAGCAAGCCGAGAATACCAAATTTCGGGCATTACCTCTCACCACGGAAATACCGTGACTGATGGCCTCACTTAACAACCGAGAGTAGTTGAGTATGCACAGAGTTGTCAGTGCAGTGCTAAAACACAAGAAACACTGCGTGAAATAACCGCAGAAATCAATATGGGACGTACAAGGAACGTATCCGTTAGGATATTATTGCGAAATTTGGCATTAACGGGGTATGGCAGTAGGCGGCCGACGAGACTGCCTCTGCTAAAAGGACAACATCGCCTCCAGCGACTCTCCTGGTCTCGGGACCATATCGGTTAGACCCCAGACGACTGCAAAACCGTGAACTTGTCAGGTGAGTCCCCATTTCAGTTGGTAAGACCTAATGCTGGGATTCTAGTGCGGCGCAGACCCCACGAAGCAGGCTGGGTCCTCTGACGAATCGAAATGATCATTGTCCGGAAAATATTGTATTCCGCTACTTGGAGATCATTTGCAGCCATTTATGGACTTCACGTTACCAAAAACCGATTGAATTTTTATGGATAACAATGCGCTTTGTCGCCACAATTACTCGCGATTTGTTTGAAGAATACTCTGGACAATTCCAGCGTATCATTTGGTCATCCAGATCGACCGACCTGAATCGCCTCTACAATTTGTGGGGTGTAATCTAGAGCTCAGCTCGCGCGCAAAATCCTGCATAGGCCACATTTTCGCAATTACGGAGGACTATAGAGCCAGTATGTCTCAGTATTTCGGCAGATGATCTTCATCGACTTGTTGAGTCCATGTTACCTCGAGCATCTCCACTTGGCTGGGAGAAAGGAGGTTCGGCACAATATTAGGAGGTATCTCATGACTTTTGTCATATGAGTGTAAATCTATAAAACTGTTGCGTCTGTCTGTTCGTATGTTTAAAGACGCATCTCCAAAACTACTAGACAAATTTTCATGGGGTTTTGGGAGGTACACTCGGTATAGCTCAGGACACCGTACAGGCTTTATTTCGTCAAAATTCTATTACGAAAAATAAGAAATTGTGATTCAAGATTTCATTTGAAACTGTCGGATCTGTTTCAACACATTAATCTCTTTCATGAGCATTTAACAGGGAACTTGAGGATAGCTTGAGGCACCGTATGGGCTTTAGTTTATCAAAATCGGATCACAGGAAAAATATACAATAATTGGTACTTTTATTCACACTAATATCATAAATGCGAAAGTAGCTCTATGTGTTAAGTTTTCACGACTATTCCGCTATACTCATTTCGATGAAATTTGGTATGGAGATAGCTTAAATCCAGAGGAAGAACACAGACTAATTTAGAAAGTGCGCAGTAAAAGACAACCACTGATTTTAAGAATACTACGCGAAGTAGGAAAAACTGTTTTCTCTTTGAAAAAACATTTTACGATTCATCTTTTAATCTTTATCATATTTGTGAAAAAGCTTTTATTCGTTCATATGTGCTACATCATACGGTTTAAAGTAATGAATACATTGCTTACACAACATTCATTATGTTTAATCCATACTTCTACACTTGTTTTGCATAGTGGACACTCTTCAATGTACAGTTGCTTCAGTAGCACGATGCATAGATGCGCACTCTTGCCCATGCCTCGGTGCACGATCTACTCAGCAGCGACGCAACGTGTGTTAGGACAGCTTACGAGGAGAGAAGGGAGGCATGCATCACGAGTTACGCTTATTCGAACAGGCAGACAGTTGAGGGCAGCTGATGTTATTGCACGTACAGTAACTTACTTACTCACAATGACTCATCCTATCAAAACCATGCCGGCCGGGGTGGCCGAGCGGTTCTAGGCGCTACAGTCTGGAACCACACGACCGCTACGGTCGCAGGCTCGAATCCTGCATCGGGCGTGGATGTGTGTGATGTCCTTAGGTTAGTTATGTTTAAGTAGTTCTAAGTTCTAGGGGACTGATGACCTTAGAAGTTAAGTCCCATAGTGCTCAGAGCCAGTTGAACCATTTGAACAAAACTACTTATATGTGAGCGCAACCGTGGGTAACAGCTAGTTTCTAATTTTTTTATTAAATGTTTGATAGCTGGATAACTATTATGCTGCACAAATATCCTGTATACTGAAAAAATTGATAACCTCTCTTCAATTCCGAATGGCTGACACTGATTCTCGTGGGGACAAGCAGTTACCAATACAAGCAGTTACTTCGATTCTGGGATGTAGGTAAATCTCTACGTCATTTCAAATGTAATAACAGCCTGTCAACAGGTCTCTCCATCAGACTGTACCAAAAAGTGAGACTAATAGCTTCCTATCTCCTTTCTACTACATCTCAGTCACGTTCATATTCCACAAACCACTGTTAGGTGCATGGTGGAGTGTCCTTTTTACCATCATTAGTTGGTTGTTTTTCGTTTACAGTTGCCTTATTTTGTTCTTACTTTTATTGTAAGAGATGAATGATGGAAAGTGCAAAAATAATTTTGAAATCTTTCATCACTTCACCTTTCCCAAACTACCTGTATAGTATTCGGTGAGAATATTTTGTTTTCTTCTCAAGGATATCCAGGTAAGTTCACAGAACATTTCAGTAACCATCTCACACTGTTCGAACAGACCGGCAAAAATTTTGTAGCAGGCCTCTGAATTGATTCAAATGGCTCTGAGCACTATGGGACTTAACTTCTGAGGTCATCAGTCCCCTAGAACGTAGCACTACTTAAACGTAACCTAAGGACATCACACACATCCACACCCGAGGCAGGATTCGAACCTGCGACCTCAGTAGTCGCGTGGTTCCGGACTGAAGCGCCTAGAACCGCTCGGTCACCCCGGCCGGCCCTCTGAATTGCTTCGACATCTTTCTTTAATCCGATCTGGTGGGAATCCCAAACTCTTGTGTAGTACTTAAGAATCAACCACACACGCTTTCTCTATTTAGTCTCCTTGAAAGGCACGCTATATCTTCGCAGAACCATCGCAAGAAACAATAGTCGACCGTATGTTTTCCCTACAACTAACGTTACGTGCTCCTTATATCTCATGTCGTTCTACAATGTTGAACCTACATATCTAATCGAATTCAAGCAGCGTACCACAATTATTGCATCCGAACATCACACAAACGTTTCTCACACCCATCCACGTGTACTATGCTATATTTACCACATTTAAAGTAGGCATTACACCAAACAAAAATTGTTTTTCAAGTAATCATGTATCACTCTGCATTCACTCAACAACGACACTTCCCCACACAGAGCTCCGTCATCAAAAATAGTCCCTGATTGTTGCCTACCCTATCCGCCAGACTGTGTTTGTACTTGGGGAACAGCACTGGACCTTCCACATTTGCAAGCAGCATTTATGACATTACCTTTGTCTATTACTGGTTCTTGATGTTTAGACTATAATCCTCTTCTCTCTTCAGGCATAAAATTTCAGTACTGTGACACCCACTTTAAAGTATTTCAATATTGCTTCTCTAACTTACGTTATATTGTCCTCGAGCTTTGAGGTGCGTGGCTGTCATCTCTGACAGCGATCAAAGTTGTACAACAAACTCTCATTTGCTTAATATCTGACAACTTCTGAAAGTTGTGTGTTATTGACGTTAAGTACTGTAAGAAAACTCGTGATTGCTCACAGTTCCCATTAGTGAGCGACATTATCTGCCCATGTATCAAAAAGCGGCCGCTGCATACTGCTCTTCGACTACGATCGAGTAGCTCGAGTAAGTTGAAACTTTCGTAAGGACTCAGTTCAGTGTAGTTGGCAAAATGGGTTTCGAGCACGTGATGCGAGTGATGGTGAAATTAGTGAAGTCCTAAATGAAGAAACAGAGGTAGGGTCAACGCCTCTGCGTCACTCACATTTTCGTGTAATTTTCCTTGGAACAATTGTAGAGGTGCACTGAGGTGCCTACAGTCACAGGCAACGTAGGGGGTTATGCATAAAAGTTTAGCAAAATGCTAGGTAGCTCACTACAACGTAATATTTTTAATTTGTTGTAGTGGCTTTGTTTACTTAGGAAATACAAGTAGCGTAGAGTGTCTGGCATTCAGAATCATAGTTTCCTCTAGAAACGACGGGAGAATTCCAGACAAAATATACCGGTAACAACAGATTTAGTTTGTGCTCATAATACGGGTAGTCATTGCTACTGACACTGGGAGACGGACCCTTCTAGGGCGTGAGCAGACCTTAAGTATTTTGCACGAAAATCACAGAATCAGCAGGCTGATGGCGGCAAACTGAAAATTAGCTTGTAAGATATCCATTTCATCTAGACAACCTTGTCATTTCTATTTCCTGTCCCGCAGAATCTTTGAACATAACGTTGCATTTGTATTAGCGGTACTAACTTACGAAGAGATGTTTCCTTGCGAACTTTGCTTATCTTTGTACAGTCTATGGCATTCCTATGTAGCATATCTTAGTCTAATAGTGTTTTCTTAGATTTACACTCACTGTGCTTCATTTGCCTCTTGTGAACTGGGTCTCATACGATATGATATGCCCAATGGGAATGTTGAAATTAGAAGCTGAGTTGAGCAGTTTGACTCTATAGCCGTTTAGTAGGAAAACGTACTCTATCAGTGCACGAACACGGACTCACTTGTTTCCACCGACTAAGCGTTTATTGCAGAGGACGGAGCTGGGACTAGAGTTCTCTGTAGAATGCAACTGTTTCAGCAAACAGTGAAATAAATAACTCTTACACTTGATTTGTGTTATTACATGGCTTTCTTGACGTCAAGATTTAAGATCGTAATAATTCCCCGCTGTGCGACCATCACAACTAGATCTAGTGACCAGTTTTCCTAGAGAAGTATCATGTTTAATGGGGCCTTCTGTGGTGTTGCAAAGCTTGCGTATTGTTGATGATTCGGTAGAATTATAACTGCAGCTAACGTCCAGTGCTGTGAATGTTCAATATATGTTGCCAATAGCTACATTACCAGCGTTGTCTAAATCGTTTGCCGGCTTCGCTGGCCAAGCGGTTCTAGTCGCTTCAGTCCGGAACCGCGCGACTGCTACGGTCGCAGTTTCGAATCCTGCCTCGGGATGGATGTGTGTGATGTCCTTTGGTTAGTTAGGTTTAATTGGTTCTAAGTTCTAGTGGGCTGATGACCTCAGATGTTAAGTCCTATAGTGCTCAGAGCCATATTCTAAATCGTTTCCCTCGTTCACTGCTACGCTGTAGACAAGTGATGTTTTGGTTTGTGGATTTATGTACATATATATTTTTCGTTTCAAAATTGTGACCATTCTAGTAACGTGTCTGCATACTGAAATCTTTCCGCCATGCCGGCCGCTGTGGCTGAGTGGTTCTAGGCGCTTCAGCCTGGAACCGCGCTGCTGCTACGTTCGCAGGTTCGAATCCTGCCTCGGGCATGGGCATGGACGTGTGTGATGTCTTTAGGTTAGTTAGGTTTAAGTAGTTTCTAAGTGTAGGGGGTTGATGACCTTAAACGTTAAGTCCCATAGTGCTTAGAGCCATTTGAACCTTTCCGCCACCTGAAATTTTAATAAAACCAAGATTTTCTTTCCATTGTGCACCCCTTGATGTAAATGCTCCTCGGCCTTGTACTTCGGCTTGTAAAATGAAATTAGTTTCGTGTCACGTCGTTCTCCAAGCTTCCACAAACAATGGATAACTCAAATCCGCATCCTCTTCCCTCCTTGCATTCCGTTACCATTCAGAATGAAACTGACTAACTTAAATATCTATAGAAATCTGTACAGAAATGTATTTTCAGCAAGTGAAAACAAGTTCATTCTCAACACAGCGGTGGTCAACAGTATGCAGATAATTCAGTGTACCAATTGTTAAGGTTTTGGTTAGCCCTCGCTGATGCAAACTAGTATAAGCTTCATTTATGATTTTGTGCACATATATTTCATACGGAACTATATGCAGTCGGATCATTTACTTTAGCACCTTGGCATTTGTGCTGTTTTATAAATACCGTGTTCTGATGAAACCAATCTATCAAGCTTCTTCTTGTTTTGTTTTCTGTTCGTTAGGTAGCTCATTCTGTACTATTAACTTAGCGTTTGGTTTCTGTTCTTGATTTGTTATTCCATAGTCTTCTAAACCTTTAAAGTGCTATTAGCTACAAATTCACTGAGATAATGAAAAAGCTATTATGAGGTAATATTTCGCAACCTATTTCGTAGAATAATACCCATTTTAGGCAGCAAGGCAAGTGGTCATATATCTGCAGAAATAAATAAAATATAATTCAAGGAACAACAAAGTAGCGCACAAATACGCGACGACAAGTATTCTGCTCGTAATGCTAGCAGTCTCGTTTCTCTCATTTACTGATACAACGACCTGAATAAGCTGCTGTTGTACTTATTCAGTAAAACTCTAGGTAAGCCACTTCAGACACACCAGAGCGTGAGACAGAAAAGAGTAATGCTGATGAATTCTTCTCAGGTTATCAGCCGATTGATGGCGTTGTTTTCTCGCAACGTTTCAATGAGTTTTGTACCCATCATCTTCTGGCGAAGTCATTTCGCCAGAAGATGATGAGTATGAAACTCATTGAAACGTTGCGACAAGACGACTCCACCACTCGGTTGACAACCCGAGAAGAATTCATCAGTGGGATATGCCGAGAAAGACTGAAATTGCAGAAAACAGTAATGTCTTGAATTAAACTAATCAAATTATTTTGCTGCATGCACACAACCAGGAAGAATCATGAACAGCGAGGCTCTGTGGAAACGTTAACTGAGTGAGATAGACCTGAATGAATCATAAGTGCAGACAGTCATGAAGCAAATGTAATATGGGCAGCCTCTGACATCATGTGACCAATTCATGGCCACACTGTCAACAGCGCTGCAACCCGAGCCCAGTTTACAGCACTCTGAAGCCAATTCCCTGACTACCAACGAACGTGCTCTACGCCTAACATACATAGGATTTACGGTAACACTGATCTACTGACCTGTTGCCCAAAAATAATTTGTAGAGATGAAAACTACTGGACTTCTTGTGAGAATGACGTTATCCACAAAGCGTACTTCTAAGGAATAATAATCTCCACTAAGTCCGCCCCCGGTGCGTCAGTTCCGCTTCGAGCGCCGAGCAGGAAGGTTCTTATTTACTTCACTCGCCGCAGGGTCGCTTGTGTGGAGTTTTCTTCGTTAGTATTGTTCTGGCTGCTGAGTGAGTCGTAACGCTTTCGCTCCGCCTTTACTGTCTGTTTGTGTTCGTCTACTTGCAGCGGCGTCCGCCGCTCCGCTTTGACTACCATGGTTTCCACGAGTATTTCACGAAAAGGTAGTGTGAGCTTTACTTTCGATGAAACAACGCGACACGTGCAGCCCGGGTCCCTAGAAATCCACGACTGGCTTGTCGATACAGTTTATGTGAACTCTGATCAGGTCTACACCGCTTATTTTGATGCAGAGGAGTACGTGTTTTCCGTGAAATTTATGGATCCCCTTCACGTTGAAAGATTACTGTCGCGATATGGTTCACAAGTTCCGTTCAAGAATCGTGATAATTCCGGTAGTATGGTGTCACTCGCAGATACTCAAATCGAGTGTTCAGCCTCCAGCCGGAAGTTGATGACAATTTTTTAAAGCCCATATTGACTCCTTATGGTAACGTGAAAAACGTCCGTCGTTATCGCCGATCTACGCAACACAGATTACAGTGCTACAGTGGAACTTGGTCAGTGGAAATGCATGTCAGACGCAATATTCCATCACATATACAACTGTGTGGTTATGACGTCCGTGTCATGTATACTGGTCAAGAAGGAACCTGCTTGCTATGTAAAAGTGGACACGTTCGGTCTAATTGTTAGCGAAGGGTTTTCCTATTAAAGCTGTCATTTTGCAGCGTCGCAAATTGACGGTTGCAGATCTTGTTCCTTCTATTCCCACCGTCGGCCCTACTCCTGCTTTGGATTGTAAAGAACAAGCAGTCAGTTCAGATAATCGTGTCAATGAATTTCGGCCTTTACCTCCGCGACAGGTTCAGAATCTTTTTGGCCCCAGGACAGAACCTAAAACAAGCGACGTCGCCCTCAGGATGGTGATGGTTAGGATTTGGATGTGCCTTCTAGGGCCAGTCTCCTCCGCATCGATCGTGTCCCCTGCTCCTCTCGGTGCTACGATACCTCCCATCCGTAGTACGGTGAGTGCCGAAGAAGTTATCTCCAGCATCCCTCCTGCTCGCGAAGTGGCTCCTTTCGAGCTTCCTGTGTGTGAAGAGGGAGTGGAGTCACCCCTTCGTCTTTGTGTCCTCCGTTACACTCTGAGACGATGCAATGTCTTCCTGTTAATTCGGCTTCAGCCGCCGACGGTTTCCTGAACTTTCCGACTACAGCAACTCCCGAGGAGAATAAAATTAATGACCAAGTATCACCTGTTGTATTGGTAGTTCCACAGCATGCTCCCGCCTTAGTGACTGGATCTGCATTGCATGATCCTAGTTCTGGAGGGGAGGACGCTGTGCCTATGACCCCTCCCACGCCTCCGTCTGCAGAGGCCGCCATCCCAAGTAGCCGACAGAAACAGCGTATTCAACCTGACCGTGCGGTGGCACGTAAGAAATCTAAGAAAAAAGGTTACGATGACGGGGGTTCAGGTCCCCCGATGTCTGACTCCTATGTTTATTCTTCAATGGACCTTGACTCTCAGCTGTCTACTTAATTCTACTCGGAGGTTCCGTACATCCCAGTCCACCTGCGATCAATGACCCAAGCCTACATGTTCCTTTCCTTAAAAGTTAATCGTGTGGAATCAGATTTGCGATTGGCTTCGCTGTGAGTTCGTTTATGATTCATGTGCGGATATACTTTTCTTACATAAGGTGTTATTTAATAACTTCTCGTTACCTGGTTTTCGTATGATCTTTAATGTGGCACCCGAATATTCTATGGGGACCGCCGTATTCTTTCACGAAGGCATTCATATTGCTGAGGTGGAAATGCTGGATTCTGGCAGGGGCATAGGTTGTCGACTTTTAAATCTTACCTTGGTTCTTTTATATGCCCCTTCTAGCACTGGTCGCGCAGTGGATCGTTGGCGCTTTTATATAGAGGATACTGTTTATCTGTTGCGTAAGAGTCAAATGGTTCAAATGGCTCTGAGCACTATGGGACTCAACTGCTGAGGTCATTAGTCCCCTAGAACTTAGAACTAGTAAACCTAACTAACCTAAGGACATGACAAACATCCATGCCCTAGGCCGGATTGGAACCTGCGACCATAGCGGTCTTGCGGTTCCAGACTGCAGCGCCTTTAACCGCACGGCCACTTCGGCCGGTGACGGAAGAATTGACATCCTATTATCATTTGCTTCGGCATCAGACGTGTTGCCGACGCGCTTGTATTCATTCTCTCAAGACGCATGATGGAAGTATCGTAATGGCGCAAGCTGATTTAGTGCATATCTTACACCAGTACTACACAGATACCTAGATATCGATGAGTCCAGTGAAACCTTTTACGACCCACTTGTCAGCATCTTGGATACGACGATTACACCTGAACATTATGATACGCTCTTAGCTGTCTTTCAGCCTGAGGAATTTTGCAAGATTATTGTGGGATCGCCTTCTCAAAAGTCCCCGGGTCTAGATGGACTTCCATATGAATACGTGCGCATTTGGCCGTTGTTGGGAGCTACCTTAACCTCGCTTTTGAATGAAGTATTACAGGGTAGAGTAGTGGCTCCCTCGTTCCAAGTGGAAAATATAGTTTTAATCCCGAAACGCACTGGACCGGCTGCCCCTGATCACTTTCGCCCACTTACTTTGTTAAACTTTGATTATAAGACTGTGGCGATTGTTGCAAGCCGGCCGGAGTGGCCGTGCGGTTCTAGGCGCTTCAGTCTGGAGCCGAGCGACCGCTACGGTCGCAGGTTCGAATCCTGCCTCGGGCATGGATGTGTGTGATGTCCTTAGGTTAGTTAGGTTTAATTAGTTCTAAGTTCTAGGCGACTGATGACCTCAGAAGTAAAGTCGCATAGTGCTCAGAGCCATTGTTTTTTATTGTTGCAAAACATCAAAGCTATGTACCTGGTCGTACCATTCTTACCCCTATTGTCGAGTGTCGTGACATGCTTTCGGTTCCTGCTGGATAACGTCCGTCCCTTTGTGCCCTTGCTTTTCTAGACTTGGGGTGTTGTGTGATGTCCTTAGCTTAGTTAGGTTTAAGAAGTTCTAGGGGACTGGTGACCATAGATGTTAAGTCCCATAGTGCTCACAGCCATTTTTTTTTCTAGACTTGGATAGGGCATTTGATAGTGTTAATCACGACTTTCTGCTTCTGATTATGGAGGCACTTGGTTTCACTGTTAACACGGCGAGTGCTCTCAAATCAGTTTACGGGTATTTTGGCTTCGGTTGTTGTTAATGGCCAACTGACGCCCCCAACAAATATCCGTAGGGGAGGGCCTCAAGGAAGCCCGCTGTCAGTGACTTTGTTTGTGTTGTCTCTGGAGCGCCTACTTCGAATTCTAGCATCCCAGCTGACAGGTTGGACGCTTTCGGGCGAGACTATAGCAGTTCATGCATACACGGATTACTTGATGGTTCTACTTCGCAATCCTGCAGAGATACTTCGACTGAAGGCAGTCAACGATAATTTTTGTCAGAGTTTAGGTGCAAAACTCATCCCTTGCGAGGTTTTGATGACACGGTTGTTCCATGGGCTACTGCAGTGGATCGGCATACGTCTCTTGGTATCATAATTGATCGATGTCCACTCAAAATGGCGGCGCTCAATTGAAAGTCTGTTACGGAAAAAATTCAGGGAGCGATATTAGAGCATGAATGGCGTTCTCTTACTCTGCCCCAGAAATTCTGAATACAGGATACATATGTTTTACACAAAGCTTATTACGTGGCCCAAGTTTATCCCCATCGCTCGATGATGGTGAAGAAACTACAACAATTATCTGGTCGTTTCTTATGGAAAAGACAAATATTTGGCTTACTGTATGAGGTGATCACGGAGCCTGGTTCCTTTGGGGGGCTGGACCTGACTGATATACGGAGGAAGTGGCAGATGCTATATGTGCATTACTATTTTGACGATGACTCAAGAAACTCACACATTCACGTCTCATTTATTTCTGTATCCATCCTACCAGTCTAAAAACCCCTATTGACGTTGGTCGCATAAATTATAAGTTAAAACACATTCGTGATTTCTTTCTTGTGCTGAGCTATTTCGGGGCTGATATGAAGACTTGTCCACACCGTGAAATTCCTACTGACTCGTGTGGAAGCAGCCCCTTGCCCGAACCTCGTTGAAAGAGACTCGCCGCAAACCACCTGGACGGGAGTTTGGTTAATATCGGTCTTCCGGTTTTGCCGATGTGCGTAGCGTCCTCGTGGTATAAGGTAGTAAATAACTTCATTCCAACGAACGAGCTGCTTTTCCGTTTTTGGCTTAGTGACACGGAATTACGTAGTCGTTGTACGTCTCTCGATACGATACGGCATCGCTTTACTTGTGAAGGTTGTCAGGCAAACTGGTCTTGGATCAGGACACAATTGGCCTTCCTTCCTCGATCTTCTGAGACTGCATTCACTACGGGCATCATGTTGCGCCCACATTATTCTTTCTTTCCACGGTCGAAAACCCATACCGTTATGTGGTTGCTGGGACACTTCGTTCATTATGTTGTAGAAGGCGATTGGGGAAGATCACATGAACTTCATGCAGTACATGACTACTGCCTATTAGACATGCTTGCCAATGCCTCGATATCGAGACCTCTTCACCAACATGTTGAATCTCGTGATTCGTCGGCAAGGTGTTGGTTGATTTAATTTATTCTGATGGTAAGTATCTTTCTTTGTTAGGTATGTTCGCGTCTGATCTGCTTCGGCTTGTCCTGTCCTGGTTTCCCTGTTCGTTTCGTTTTGTGTTTTGACTCAGCATCGCCCCAGTTCTATTGTCAAATGAGTATGGATGAAGTATAGATACACGTGAACATATACACTCCTTGCACTCAACTTGGGATTTTTCTTAGTTTGCATATTTCAAATGTACTCCTGCTTCGTTTCCTTCTACTTTTAGATTTAGTTATGAACTACAAAATTATATAAAAACATAAAATAAAAACTGAAAACCATATAAAAATAATTGTTGATACATATCTTGTGAGCTTGGTGGTGGTTTGGCGGCTACGTTCTCGTTTTTTTCTTCCTTTTATTATTCTGTTATCGTAATTAATTTTTTCTCTCTTTGGCAGTTTTTATTACATGATGATTTGACTATAGGCTACTGAAGTGGCATGATAGTACCAAGTCATTATGATAAAAAATAGTAGCTGAGTGGTCAGCGCGAAAGAATGTCAATCCTAAGTGCCCGGGTTCGATTCCCGGCTGGGTCGGAGATTTTCCCCACTCAGGGACTGGGTTTTGTGTTGTACTAATCATCATCATTTCATCCCCATCGACGCGCAAGTCGCCGAAGTGGCGTCAAATCGATAGACTTGCAGCCGGCGAACGGTCTACCCGACGGGAGGCCCTAGTCACACAACATTTATATTTTTATCACCACTAAGAAAATGCAGCCTATGTTAGAATGCTGAAGGAGGAACAGATCACATCATATCTACAGCCTTATTCATCACAAACGAAGAGAAATCCTCAGTATTAGTAGCTTGTACACCGATGAGCCAAAATACCATGACCACCAGGTTATGTAATTCGCTTGAATAACAGACCGCCGATTTATGCACGCGGTAATAGCGCCCAATAGTGACCCAGATGGTTTCCATAGCATTTACACCAGGAGAATTTGCTCGTCGAGTCATCACCATCGGGTCACTATAATTCTCCTCAAATCACTGTAGTGTGGTTCCGACTCCCAGACATGGGAAATTTTACTGCTCAAAGATGACATCGCCGTCGGAGAAGACATCAAGCATGAAGATATGCAGGTAGTTAGCAGCTGCCAGCATGTCTTCGGTTGCTACCACAGGTACCACGCAAGCGTAGGAGAAAGTCTCCTATAGCATATTACCGCTCCAACCAACCAGAGTCCGTGACGCGCCGCAGGTTTCGAACGCCCATTCACCTCGATTACAGAGTTTATGGAGACGACCATCGACCTAGTCTAGCAAAAACTTGATTCACCCGAAGAGCCGACACGTTTTTATTGATCGGCGGTCGAATCATGATGGTCCCTTGCCCACTGCAATCAACATGCGAACACGTAAGGGTGGTTTGCTACGGAGCTCCATGTTCAAGAATGAACGGTGTCCTCCGAAACACTTGTGTGTGCACCAGCATTATGCGCTTTCTGGAGATATGCCACGTATCACCGTCTATTCTACTTTACAGAGGGGACAAGCCTCCGAATCCCACATTCTGAGAATAGTCGTGGATGTACAACCACATGGCGCCTAACGGTAGTTTCACTTTACTACCGGTTTCTGTAGATGCTCACGACAGTAGCACGCCAACATTCGACCAGCTTCGCAGTTTTCTGGATACTCGTTCACAGATTCTGCATAATAATAACCTGCCCTTATCTCAACAGATTTCCCCATTTGCAGTCCATATCTTCGCTAGAGTGATGGTCGTCCTTGATCCGCGTCACGTGGTTGTAACGCCATCAGGCGGCATCCAACGTCACTGTGGGCAGTGGTTGTAAATTTTTGGCTTATCAGTGAATGTCAAAATTTCTTACTTCCTGAGTTACTCAAAAAACAACAGTTTAGAAAGTTAAATAATCAGAAATATATGTTCGAAACACCAGATGTTTATCTTCTTGACTACAAGGGGTCACTCGCATTCGGGAGGACGACGGTTCAATGCCGCGTCCGGGCATCCTGATTTAGGTTTTCCGTGATTTCCCTAAATTTCTCCAGGCAAATGCCGGGATGGTTCCTTTGAAAGGGCACGGCCGGCTTCCTCCCCGTCCTTCCCTAATCCGATGAGACCGATGACCTCGCAGTTTGGTCTCTTCCCCCAAACAAACCAACCAACAAGGGCTTACAAAAGGTCACTTTCTGTCAAACATCGGGATGTTACACAGATTTCTATGACACACCGATGATGCGCCTTTGCATCAGGAATGTCAATTGCGTTTAAAAAGCTGTTACAGTTGACCCTACGGGTAATAATCGTAGGCATTGAGGTCAGGCAAAACTACAGGCCACGGAACTGTCCCTCTCCTGACAAACTAACCACCAGGAAACGATATCAGACATAAAACAGAGACTAACAACAAAACATCATATTTTGGGGGAAAACCCAGACGTCCAAGACATTAGTCCCAGCAATCGATCCCATGTGAAAATTTGGGTCATAATTCTGATAGTATGCTATTATGACCTTTCTGTAATTTCAGCTTTTGAACTTCTGCTCTCACCAGTGTTTGTCACATGCTCTACATCACTGCAGCCACCTATTGGACGAGGGCGAAGTGCTATACAGTGGAATAGGTAAGGAATCTGTGAATTACTAATTCACTTAGTGAACGTGCTTTGTCCATTGTCTCAAAGTATGGGTTTTCTTAACTGTAGCTGGTGACAGAGACCTCATTGCTTTGAACAGTTCTATGTTGCGATTCAAAATGCAGTATGGTTCAAATGGCTCTGAGCGCTATGGGACTTAACTGCTGTGGTCCCCTAGAACTTAGAACTACGTAAACCTAACTAACCTAAGGACATCACACACATTCATGCTCGAAGCAGGATTCGAACCTGCGACCGTAGCGGTCGCGCGGTTCCATACTGTAGCACCTAGAACCGCTCGGCCACTCTGGCCGGCAAAAATGCTGTATAAATCAATGAAATAAATTAGAGAGTCATTAAAGAAGTAGAGTAGTACTATTTAATAACAAACATCGTTTCTGTGTGTTACTTTCTTAGGACTCAAAGTGATGTACATTTGCAGAAGATGCGCTAATCTTAAACGCGATTGGCACGATCAAACTGCAAGTCGAAAATCATTAACTCTGTTTCATAACATTTCCTCAATCGTTTAAGTTTATTTATTTTGATTTTGAGACGTAGGTTTAGCTGCAGAATATAAATACGAGAATATTGTTAAAATCGTATTGAACGTATATGAGTGTGAGGCTAACATCTTGCGTACTCTTATGGTTTACTACTTTCCGCATAGAATAACGTGTTATCATATTTCCAGAAACACTGACAAGTGTGTCCGCCTCCCGCTTTCGCCTCCCTCGCCTTCAAAATCCCGCGAATAGGAGAGCTCTGGTTGTCACTCCGCTGTGCAGTACTTGGCGCTCTGGCACGGGGCGGCTGCAGTGGGACGGGGTGAGTCACAAACAACTTGTATGGGCGAAAGTTTGAAAGCCGTAACTTGAGAAGGTCATAACTGCGTATTTTCAGAATTATGACCCAAATTTTTGCGAATGCTCGATTGCTTGGGCTCGTATCTTCTATTCGAGATTTTTCATCCTTAAATACGAGAAAATGTTGGTGGCGCAAAGTCCGAGTCGTCCACCTACGGTGACCAATGTAACCGATTGACCCTCAGAATACTAAGTCTGAATATATTAACGATTTGATAACACTGTGCAGCACGGAAGTGTCTGGAAGAAGTGTCATCTCCTTCTCAGGGTTTTACAATGCGCAATCAGCTCGTGGTCTAGTGGTGTATGTGCCCCCATGTAGACATGAGGTCGCGAGTTCGAGTTTACTTCTTCCTCTCCTCTAGTTTTTAAACTGCATTTTGGCCATCTGCTTAAGTTATCGGTCTCATGGACCCTCAAAATTAATTCGCTGCACTTTCGAAGCCACTAGTAATAACAAAAAATTCCAGAAACAATTCCGCAGAAGAGCTTAGGCCTGCGTCAAGGTCAGAATAGTTTGCGCTCGAAAGTTTGCTCCGTCTACTGTGGCCACCGGCTACTGGCTACACGCTACCAGCCACCAACAATTTTCTTAAAGTTTGCTTAATGATTTTCGAACTTGCTGCTATTAGTCCTGTCACAGAAAACCTTAATATCCGGCTTTCAATGAAACAGGAACCGCGAGCCTAAGCAGCCATCAACTTCCAAGCGGCGCCCTCCGAGCAAGACACAGCGGCGTAGCGCTATGAGTGTATTTATCAACTGTAATTTTCGTATTTGAAGTTCTAGTTTTTATCTCGGAATTGCATTTAGCATTGTACAGTACAGCCTCAAATGGCAAAAGGTCAAACATTTGCGACGTATAGTTCACTTCCGGTTTGAGAGACTGCTGAAGGCAGCAGAAGTAGCTCTAAACCTATGTATTGTGTATGGGGCGAGTGCTTTTCGTGAAAACACTTCCGAAAAGCATTTTCTTCTTCCAGGAAAGATCATTCTGGCAGGTATGATTTCCCACATTCAGGAAATCTCGATAACTAATATACATTTTAGCGTTGTCCAACATACGTATTCAGTAGTCAAAGTTCATAAGTCCCATGTAAGAGTACTGTATGCTCTAATTCAAAGCAACAAAATCAGAGGAGTGACTATTTCTGCATTTTTAATTGAACGTCATTAGTTCGCTCATTGAGCATTTCTATGCAATAGTGATACTGGTGATGTGCTGTGATGCCTTTATGTTAACTTCTTAAAAAGTTTAATGTCTGAACTCCAAAGTAACACATGTAATCGAGCAAAGGACTGTGTAAACAATATTTGGCATCTGATTGCTCAAAAAGGGTGTTGTGCAGTACGAACTCCTCCCCAGGCATGTGCCTTAAGCAGCTGGTATTTATTGTCAACAATAAAGACACCGTTTGGTTTGCGGTGTAAAAAAAAAGTCCAAGAGTTTGTTTGGGAGGTCCTCTCACAAGCACATAGTTGTGTAGTATCGATGAGGCTGCTTGTAGCTTAGTCAGCAAACGTCTGAAGACATGGCTTTCGTTGAGAGTGGAACCGTGAACCAAAGCCGCCATCAACTCACAGTCGACCATCTCACCTCAAAGCTAGTGAAGATCTATGATTGTAGCCTTTCTCATGTTGGTTCAGTGTTTGCTTTAACAAATTAATCACAACGTAAAAGACGACATTAGTTGCAGTCTCTTCTTACTGATAAAGCAAAACCATCATTTGTCGGAACACAGTCCAGATTTAATTTCTACCTGTGACGGAATTGGTGAGCAGTGGCATAGTATCAATACCCCTGCATTCCACACAGAACACAAATGCCAATTAATCGCAATAACATTCACAATGCTTGATTTCTTGCAGGAACGTTGCTATTCTGCTGTTGCTCTGAAGATAAACACGCAAGGTAAACACGAGTATTCTGTATGGCAAACATCCAATACTTTCATACTTCCAATTCCATCATTCAAGAAATAGTAAAAGAGACAGAAAAACCCCAGCGAACTAATAAATTATGATGTTATAAAAAATAATGGAATCTGCCAAAGTCCATCAGTCATCTGACACGTAAGGAAAGCTATTGTTTTGGCCTGCTCAGCACTGCAATACGAACTCAGGGCTTTCCGTTCTCCTGCCTCCAACATTCAAAAGACAGTGGACAGGTAGACCCTTATTAACTAATGAACAGTAATATAGTAATAAGTAGTGAAGTTTGACAAACTCCTTCAGTCATTTGCCGATTATGAAAATCTACTTACCTACATGTAACCCACGATATGTTTAGAATATTTGATCAAGCTAACAAGTAAATAACTACTGAAGTTAGTACGATAATTCTGCTCAAGTTCTGGAAATATTTCGACTATCACTTAAATGCCAAAATTTCTGGATGGTACTTTATACATAAGGACATTACAAGTGATTTGTGAACGTTTTGTCTCCTTATCTCCGTATTGGGACTTCAACGGCATCCTTTTTCAGTCACTAGCTTGTGATAGAACTCAGTCATGTAAAAGACATGTGAATTAGAATTTAGTGACTATTTGTTCAAATAACGTACGGTCAGCATATTTTAGAACAGTGGACGAAGGAAGGCAGCGCACTGATTTATCAATTAACTCTAACATAAAGAATCTGTGACGTGACTGTCAATTCAGTTGCAAGGAATATGGTGATAGTTGTTAAGAAATTATCTGCAGAATTAATGTAATTACTCGAAGAAATACCTCTGTACTCATTTTTGTTTCATTCGAAGCTCATGAACTGACGACTGCCTTCGTTAGGTCAGATTACTGAAATTGATGCCAAATAAAAGAAACATTTTTTTAAAACTGAATTAGAGATGTACTTTGCAAACAGCGCTGCATGATTTAACTACAATTTGAGCAATGTTTAATGTGTCATATAGCATCTAGGAACATAATTTACTAAACAAGTTGCGAAAAGAATCATTACAAGTGTAAAAAAGACTTCTATAACAGGAAGGGTAAAGTGTGAAGCAAGCTCTGTTTACTAGCATTATATACAGTAACTACTCATATCATGAAAAATAGCAGCTAGAACTTGTAAGTATGCGACTGACGAAACTACACTATAAATGAATACTAAAGCTACAAAGGTAAATTTAAATTTGTTTCATATCAATATTCCACTGTAAACATGTGATGAAGATTATATGTGCCATTCTCAAAGTAGCACATAAGAGTTTGCATAATTAGAAAGGTCCCTAACTGTTCATTTGTTAACCTGTAGAAGCTGTAGAACGACATGTTACTGTCAAATGTATACTTTCCAGGAAGTCGGACAATACAGCTACTGACTACGGCCAAATGATGTCTCTGCTCTGGTAAACAAAACCTCTCATTTAATTACTTACAAAAACGGTACAAACACTACATTAACAATATCAAAATAGTCATTAGATGGCTGTGGTGGTAAAATCATTAACATAGGTGGTAACTATAACTGTCATTCGACATTACATTGCAGTCACTAACTGTAAAACAAGAGAAACAACGACCTCATTTGAAAACGAATACCCCATGCCAGCCGCATTCGCAGCACGGTTCATATTAAACAAAAATTTATTTACTGCATTACTCAGTTGCATATTTCCCTGCATTCACCCAAGAACTCAGTGTAACTCAATATCCTCAATAACATACTTGTCTGTTTGGTGCTAATGAGATGCTTGCATCGTGTATTATGTTAGACAGTTTGACGGGTGTGTAACTTTAAACATAAAGAGGTTTTGTTTCCATTCTCGGCCTGCTCTTAAGGGAAACGTGAATTGGTGTAGCAATGTGTCCCTAGTAGCACGCCGGCCGAAGTGGCCGTGCGGTTAAAGGCGCTGCAGTCTGGAACCGCAAGACCGCTACGGTCGCAGGTTCGAATCCTGCCTCGGGCATGGATGTTTGTGATGTCCTTAGGTTAGTTAGGTTTAAGTACTTCTAAGTTCTAGGGGACTAATGACCTCAGAAGTTGAGTCCCATAGTGCTCAGAGCCATTTGAACCAGCCTAGTAGCGCATCACAGCGTAGTTTGTGCTACCTTGCGGAGCCGGATGAGATAGGCAGAGCTTGATCAGCATTGTTGCTCATAAGGCTCACATTACCATCGCTTGTAAGCAGAGAATAACTGCTGTCTAAAATTAGGGTAAGTCCAGAAGAGTTGGACCAGTGGGTGAGACACACCAGTGGCGTATTTCACAAATGCGCTGATAGTAACTCCCGCTGTATGTGAGAAAGCTCTTTTGTGGACGAATGAGGTGCAGAAGTGTTGCTGTTCTTTTCATGTTAGTTCTGAGAAAATCACATTTTTTGTTGAGGTAAGCTGAGAAGTTTAATTGTGTCGTTATGTAAATTTAGGTTTAAGGGTTAGTTTGCGCAATATCGATACATATTTTCTTCTGCGAGACTAACAGATGTGTGGACACGAAACTATCGTAAAATGACCACCGAGTTCGTCACCAGCAGTCATAAGTCTGGGTTGTCCATTTCTTTCAGACAATCGGGAGGAATGGACCAGTGGCATTTTGGAGTGATGGACCACGTGTTTTAATACGGGGGTGGGGTGGAGGGGAGGAGGTACCACAATTAAATTAAACTTAAGTGATAAGGAAAGTTTAATTTATGTTTTGAAAAAGATCTGACTAACGTGTTTTTTTCATCGTTGGTATCGGTTAAAAACCCACCTCACACCCGGGAAACCAGTTGGGAAAATATTGCGTGTACTTGATGGACAAACGTCTTACATAAGCTGTTTGGAAATAGTGGAGTTTCCAGAGGAACGAGGGACTATGGCTCAAATGGCTCTGAGCACTATGGGACTCAACTGCTGAGGTCATTAGTCGCCTAGAACTTAGAACTAGTTAAACCTAACTAACCTAAGAACATCACAAACATCCATGCCCGAGGCAGGATTCGAACCTGCGACCGTAGCGGCCTTGCGGTTCCAGACTGCAGCGCCTTTAACCGCACGGCCACTTCGGCCGGCCGAGGGACTATTTTAAAGAGTCTACCTCCAAATACATCCCCTGGTTGTTTCCCCTGCACCGCTCATTTTGCAACGCCTGCAACACTTGCATGATAAATAATCCAGCCAGAAAAAATAATAGTCTTCAGTTTCGAAAATTGATCAGCTGAGCATGGGCTATATCAGCCAACGTATAAAATGGCACAGGTGGCTCAAGGCAAGTGGAATAATGCCACGGAATATGGCCTCAGTCCCAGACCATGCTTAATCTGTCGGAAAGTGCGCTTGCACCTACAAATGAAAGAGCTGAATCTCACACACAGGCTATCCAGCCACTTCAAATCTCATAAAAAGACGTAGTGAATTGAAGCACATCAAAAGAGAAGAGTTATATGCTCAGGACAAATTCCTTCACTGACACAACTTCTGACTGAACTCCTACTAAACCTAAGACTTCCAAGATTACCACTTCAGAACTGACTACTCCTAAATCAACTGCTACAAACCGTTTGAACAAAGCTAACAGTTCATTAGAAAAGCCTGTGTTCGGTCAAGCTTTATACAGGGCGGCGACAATAAATGTGGCGAGTGAATACGACTGGACATGAGTGTATGCATACAACCACCCCGCGTGACGCGCACACCAAGTGTACGCCCACCAGTGGTCCAAACCGCTTCAGAGCGGGGCTGTGTTAGGATGAGTGGAGCAGTGCAAATGATACGACGATACTCGAAGTAGACAGTAACGATACAACAGAGTTCTGGAAGCGGTGTGGTCAATTGTTTGTTGTGAAATTTATTGGCGTCATCAAAAAACATTCGGAAACGTGCACGCACACCAGAAAATGCGGCTGCAGCTCATCAGAAAATGCTTCAGAGTCCTACCAACCCGACACCTGTTGCAACAGACCGGCATATGTCGATCATGCTGACGAATACTCCAACAGGACCTGCACATACATCGCCGCCGAGTGCCTGTTGTACGTGCATTAGAGTCAATATATGCTCCTCAGCGCCTCCAGTTCTGTGAGTGGCCGTGCACTGAAATAACAATGAATGGCTTGGACATGAATCTGTTCTTTATGTCTGATGAAGCCTGGTTTCACCAGAGTCATTATGTCACTTTCAACATCTGCTATAGCCAGATTAGTACTGTATTTAATTACCTCCGGTGTGTTTCTCTGAACACAGAAACTCTGTTCTCAGGACACCTATATTTCCCTCACATTGTAACAAGCCAATAAAATTGTTTTGGGCTAAAATATTTAATAGCATACTTATGTACCAATTACAAAATGTTCCAAATGGAAATACGTAATTGTAATTGGCTTCTACTTCATTTATAGCTACTTTTATGTGATCTGTCTCACCCAGTACATTGGTCGATCTCATCCAGACACCTATGCATGAGAAGAACCAATCACGTACATTTCATTTTATCATATCTGTTGTATTTTAAGTGGCCGTCCCTCAGTAATATATTGTACTTAACTTTTAATGACATTTTACACGAGCATGCTGTCAGAAGTAAAAAAAAAGCTAAAACAATGATACAAATTCTATAACGAAGGAAAAAAAGTGGTCCCACTCTCCCGGACTTACCCTAATATCCGCGTTAAAAGAGTGTATTTTTTCTCCTTTTTCCAGCGCAAGAGGAAAGTAGCAACCTTGATGTAGTCATTGTCTTTCTGTGGAATTATTTGTGAGCATTTCTTTTCATTTCGGCTCGTATAAACAAATATTGATGTTTTAAAACTCCAAAATTTGTTAATGCAGTATGCCTCATCTACTTCTAAGAGTAGAAAGAAGCTGAGTATGGTAATCCCCAGAGTAAAATTGTGGGGACAAGTGTCAGCTCACCTGTTTCTTGTCTCAGAAAAAAACAAGCCGCAGTTTGCTTAGTTCTGTCTGTTTCCTCACGCTTGGTGGGAAACTGGCGTTTAGGGAAATGCGATTGCACAATCTGTGATTCAGGACACGAAATAAGAAATCTATGCTCACTCAGCAATGAGGTGAGGGTGTACCCTCAAACTCTCTGAAGCAATTTTCATTTCGTCAGTCCAACTGTTAACATCATGCGAGGACCATCTGTGGGTTGAGAGCACGGAGTCGAAAATTCCACAACAGAAATGTAAGTATATTTTTTTATCCAGTATATCATTCAACATTTTGTTCGTCATTTCTACCAATACATGTTTTCTCATTTAATGTTACAGAGTCTTTCGTCCTACTGCTCGAGCACACGAGATAAGAATGCTGACTTAGCAACATAGGGAAGTATTATGAAGTATTCAGAGGGATAAAGAGCACAGCTTCATTTCGCAGAAATCATTCTTGCTTTATCCTCGGAGCTGCGAACATCTTCCCTTTTGAGCTCCTGGAGCAGTTAGGAGGGGGTGGGGGGGGAGAAAGGGGGGAAACCTGCAAATGAAACACTGTACGAAAAAAAGTTTTTTGCGTTTCTGAACTGCTGAGAAATAAAAAAGTCTGTAAAATAAACAGTGAAGCTTTTTCTGTACTAAGAAAAAAAAGTTGGGAGTCGGAAATTCGAGGAAAATTGTGAGCATTCCACTCATTATGTACGCTATCATTGAAAAATTCAGCTTATCGTATCCGTGAACATATGTTTTTGCTGTTTTAGTATTACAGAACCTGAGGTCCCCACGATCGAGCAGCGGTCTGATCGAGCAGCTGGGATATGTGCACGAAGAAGCAGTAGCAGTGGCAGTAGTGGCAGCAGCAGCAACGGCAGAAGAGGATATTAGGAAGACCATCACTTCGTAGTCCGAATTTCCGTCAACCAAATTTAACAACATTATTGTAATGGCTGAACCAGCAGCCAAACGTATTATATTAGATGATGATCTCGAATGGCTTGATGCCGAGTCCACATTCTAAAGACGAATATGTACAGGTGATAGAGATAAAATTCGCGAAATTTTAGACCCATATACATTTCTTCGATGCCTTTTCTCCCGTTTCAGAGAGTCGAGTTCGTCAAATGAAACAACCTATTAAGATTAATTGTTTAGTAGTTCGCAACTTTCTCGTGCCAAAGACAAGTCAGGAAAAAGCAGATGTACCTCAATCATGCCCCTCTATCATTGCCTGCTGCTGGCATCAGTGAATGGTACTTAAACATAGTCAGGGAGCAACTTTTAAATAAACTAAAACTCTCCAAGCTTACCATTCTGGCTAGCCATTGAAGGAAATAGTTCAACACCGAGTTAGCGTAAGTGAAAATGTGAGGTCCTATGCAGGAGTATATACGAAAGTGCCATATCTATTTGGTGATTATATTTAAAGTTAAACTTTCAAACCGCTGTAGAAATAACACCACTGGTCAGAATGACGTCAAATTGCAACGGAATGTTATCTACGAAGGGGGAAAACGTATGACGGAAGAAAAATAAATGGTTACACAATGTAGCAATAGACGGCGCACTAAGCATCATAATTTAATAGTTGTAGACTACAAATGACAAATGAATCATACAACAATGCCTAAGGTGTACGTTCGACTTTAAACAAACTGTACTACTCATTGCGCAAGGGTGTACAGGTGTGATACAACCACGACAACGTCATATCACATTGGATGGGAAAAATCGCTTTTTAATTGTTCTGAGACCAAAAACCGCATAAAAAGCATCACTTACATCGGTTTTTAATTGTCCTGGGGACAAAAACCGCATAAAAAGCGTCAATCAGAATCAAATCGGATTGTAAACTTCCTTATGACTAGCGCAAACCATGTTCAATATGCTCTCCACCTTCTTCTGCAACGAGTTGAAATCGAGATACAGCATGTGCCACAACTGACCGAAGTGTTTCCGCGATGACGTTCAGAATGTGTTGCGCGATGTGTGCATTCAGTGCAGCTAAGTTGGGAATCGGAACACTGAACACAACTTCTTTCAGATAGCCCCACAGCCAGAAGTCACACGGATTAACATCAGGTGATCGGGACGGCCAGGCTGTAGGGAAATGGCGGCTGATAATTTTAGCTTTTCCGAAATTGCGCTTCAGCAGCTGCTTAACTGGATTTGCAATGTACGGAGATGCTCCATCTTGCATAAAAATGATTCCCCCCACACATCCACGATGTTGGAGAGCTGGAATCACCTGGTTGTGCAAAAGACACTCAAGCGCTTACCAGTGACGGTACTGGTAACAGGACCTGAAACACCTGTCTCTTCGAAAAAATATGGCCCTATGATAAATGATGCCGTTAACCCGCTTCACACCGTGACCTTTTCAGGATAAGGTGGTACTGGTTGATTTGCGTGTGGCTTTCCCGTTGCAAATATTCGCCAATTCTGTGTATAGCTGTATAGTATCAGATGGAAGTGGGTTTCCACGGTCAATCGTTGTCCACTTCCATGCGAGCAAGAAATTTTAAAGTAAAGGTCTATCTTGGTTCCAGATCAACAGAAAGTTACTCGTGTACATGGGTAATTTTGAATGCATAGCAAAGAAGGATGTTTCGTAGGACTTTACGCACCCTGATCACGGGAATGTCCAATGTTAGGGCAATTCTCCGTGCACTACACGTTTGCACACCAGCACTCGTCTCCTCTTGCATTGCTGTGGCCACTGCTTGCACTGACGTCGAATCAATTCGTTTCCTACCTCTACCAGGTTGCACACCATGACAACCCGTCTTTTCGAATTTCCGAATCGTTTTCTTCAGACCCACGGCAGTCATCGGACCAACGCCTTTTTTCAAACCCTTAGGTGTCCGGAACTTTTTCAGAGCGACGTGTGCACAGTTATCATTCTTCTAATGCTGCTTTACAAGCGCTGCATTGAGAAAGTCATGGCGAACCTTGCAGATGCGGAAGGAGAAAAAACCGTGTACCCGGCGGGCTATACCAACTTCAATGGGTCGTGCGCGTAACAGGTTCAAAATGGCTCTGAGCACTATGGGACTCAACTGCTGAGGTCATTAGTCCCCTAGAACTTAGAACTAGTTAAACCTAACTAACCTAAGGACATCACAAACATCCATGCCCGAGGCAGGATTCGAACCTGCGACCGTAGCGGTCTTGCGGTTCCAGACTGCAGCGCCTTTAACCGCACGGCCACTTCGGCCGGCGCGCGTAACAGGTGTTTTCATTTATGTATTCTGATACATACAGCGGCATCTACTGATCAGTTTCCACACTATTATTTTCTTCTGCCATAGATTTCCCCTCTCCTCCGGCAATATTCCGTTGCAATTTCACGTCATTCTGATCTGTTGTGTGCCGGCCGGAGAGGCCGTGCGGTTCTAGGCGCTTCAGTCCGGAACCGCCCGACCGCTACGGTCACAGGTTCGAATCCTGCCTCGGGCATAGATGTGTGTGATGTCCTTAGGTTAGTTAGGTTTGTGTAGTTCTAAGTTCTAGGGGACTGATGACCTCAGATGTTAAGTCCCATAGTGCTCAGAGCCATTTGAACCATTTAATCTGTTGTGTTATTTCTACAGCGGTTTGAAACATTAACTTTAATTATAATCATCTTGTAATAGTAAATAAACACGCAGTAATAAACATTTGGTCAATGGACAATGCAATGTTTAAGTGGTAAACTCCTGCAAGATTGTTTCCTGTAAATTAGAAGGCATATCTGGTATCTAAATATTGGTGAACTGAAAACAAATTAAACTTTGACAACATACCATTGCATGCAGAGCTCAAACATATTCAGATTTCTGGTAAATAGAATATGGACGTGTCTGTGAACGTCTATGGTAACCGTTAGTCGGATTATGAATGGATGGCTGTGGAAGAGAAGAGGAAAGACAAGCAAGAAATTATATATTTGCCACTGAATATTACGAAATACAATTGTGAGAGACATGTGAGTATATTAATGCTGCAGGCTGCTGATAACACAGATATGTGTTATTTCTATTGCACAAAGAAGTTGATGAGACTCACAAGTAGTAGCATTACTGGTCGTCAGCATTCGACTTTAGTACGTGAATACTTCCTCTGTTAATTTCATTCCCAGGAAGAATCAGATGCACACTCAGTTGCCTGTGCCCAGTTTAAACCAGTTGTTAGTACAATGCCAGCAGGTGAAAACTAGTTTGTGAAATTTGCTGGGTTTAGCAAGAAACTGAAACTGTCTTTCATGATTTATGGTGACACAGAATGCATATTGGAACCAGTCACTGGCTGAAGTCATAGTAAACACTCTGGTTCGTTTTCCGATAGGGTACCTTTATATAGATCATTCAGTGTCGCTCACTATATACAGTGCAGCTACGAGGGATATTCAGAAAGTAAGTTACGATCGGTCAAGAAATGGAAACCACTGTGAAAATCTAATACAGCTTTGCATATATGTGTTCGACAGTGTCACTGGTATCCCTGTCGGTTCCATCACTTCGCTCTTTTCAGTTCTGAGCTAATGGTGAGCACATAAAGATGCGTAGAAAATAGTGTCTCCCGCCAAGTATGAGATCGTGGTGGGAGATTTCGCTTGATGTGATGCAGCCCACATTACAGAACTGTCATACGGTTCCTACTTCGTGACAATTCTCGGTCGCAAGCTGCAGGGGCAATGAAAATGCACCTGCAGCGTTTTCGGTGGGAACCCACACTCACAGCTCCCTCCATGTTTCATCTCTGCTCACATTAACTACTGGCTATGAAGACAACATTTTTCCACAGACAACGAGCTATAGATGAGCGTAGAGAATTGGTGGGAATCGCAGACGGTTGCCTTCTATGACGAGGGTATTGGAAAGTAGTATAACGTTGCGACTGATGTCCTAGCTGGAGCGGCGACTAAGTGGAGAACTAGCTGAAAGGTTGAGCCAACTGTCACAAATACAACATTTCTGATTTTCAATGTAGTTTCCATTTCGCGACTGATCCAAACTTACTTTGTGGACAAACCTTGTATACCGACGAATGTTCCCATTCTATAGACACAGCGATGGAACGGTTTACATAACAGCTCTGCAGTCATTGTGACAGTGAATGGCTTTTTATTACAAAATAAATAGATGACATAAATAATCAGCGGTTTGCTCAGCAAAAGTGTGTCACAACTGTGACAAACACTTTGAGGAAGGTGATGCAACGGGACCATTGTCGTTTCAAGGATGCATACCGAAAGTTAGCATTTCTTGGGTGAAGTCTTAAATACAGGCCTCACTTTACAGTGTCCGTTGTGTTCTACAATCTTAGCAGTTACGGCGGGCATCTCGATCGGAAACACTTACAAAAAGCGGTATCAGATATTGACGAATAAGTACATTATATCCAAGCCGCGTTTCTGTTTCACCGTCGAACATGAAAGAATATACATCTGTCACGAGACATATTCCAGTAGTGTACATTGAGAGGAATTACAATATGAATTTAAATTTATTGATCTACTGAATTTCCTGACATGCTTCCTTGAAAACTGTGTGACCGACGTAAAACCAGAACAACTCGGGAAATGAGGTCATTGTTCCAACGTTCGAGAGTTTAATTTAGTTACCCAGAAGAGGATTTTTCCATATGACTACGTGGGCAATGAATCGGATATTCTGGAAGACTGCCTGCTCACAATAGATAAGATGGAGTTCAGAATGAGATTTTCACTTTGCAGCGGAGTGTGCGCTGATATGAAACTTCCTGGCAGGTTAAAACTGTGTTCCTGACCGAGACTCGAACTCGGGACCTTTGCCTTTCACGGGCAAGTGCTCTACCAACTGAGCTACCCAAGCACGACTCACGCCCCGTCCTCACAGCTTTACTTCCGCCAGTACCTCGACTACTACTTTGATACTTGGGTAGATACTTGGGTAGCTCAGTTGGTAGAGCACTTTCCCGTGAAAGGCAAAGGTCCCGAGTTCGAGTCTCGGTCCAGCACACAGTTTTAATCTGCCAGGAAGTTTAATATCAGCGCAAATTCCGCTGCAGAGTGAAAATCTCATTCTGAATACATCCCCCAGGCTGTTGCTAAGCCATGTCTTCGCAATATCCTTTCTTCCAGGACTGCTAGTTCTGCAAGGTTCGCAGGACAGCTTCTGTGAACTTCTGAAAGTAGGAGACGAGGTACTGGTGGAAGTAAAGCTGTGAGGACGGGGCGTGAGTCGTGCTTGGGTAGCTAAGTTGGTAGAGCACTTGCCCGTGAAAGGCAAAGGTCCCGAGTTCGAGTCTCAGTCCGGCAGACAGTTTTAATCTGCCAGGAAGTTTCAAGGTTGAGTTCCATAACAGGCGAAACAAAAACAGAGGCTGAGTGCTAACGAGCATACACTGTACGGAAAGCAATTAGCTGTAAGACACTTTATGTATACTCCAATTTATACTTAAAAATGGATGTACTGGTCGTTGCTGTGTGTCTGGGAACCTTGTTGGTCTTGGCCTTAAGACCTATGAAATGAATACTGCACAGTATATTATTGCTCCTTGATGACAGTTTCAAAGTTTATAGCTGGAGGGTCCCGAGAAGAACCTTGCGAGTCCATGTCTTCTGAAAAATTCATTTAAGCCAGGAGATCCTTGAGATTATCTCCAAAGTTCGCGTTTCGTGTTACAAGACTTCCCAAACACCCAACGCTGTCCCATCTTAATTGAAATGGGGACAAATATCCCACTGTTTTCATCCTCTCCGCGACCTAAATCGAACTTCATGAGATCAAAGTGGGATGTTCTTCCTAAAAATCTGTCACAAATGTCTTGTAGGATTCCCCAAAATCCAAATGACTACGAGAGGCTTGTTGGAGCTATGATTAGTGCAGCAAAGAAGGCCATCCCTAGGGGCTACCGGAAGCAAACTATTCTAGGTTGAAATGAAACTACTGAGACACAATACGACGAATTTATAAACAGCGGTGACCCAGAAATAGCGCATAACATACCCCATAAACTCAATACAGCCAGACGTATTGGGTGGACAGAGACTGATGAGTCACTTAGTTTTCAAACATCTAGAAAAGCGTGGCAAATACTAAGGAAGTTGAATTGAAACAAGGTTAAACTAAGGAACAGCACTCATATATCAGCTAATAGGATTGCATAACCTTTACTGTCCACATGAAGAGCACCAAGTAATAAAACTCATACAAGATACATCAAATGCAAACTTACTATGCTGAAAAAGCTATCTGACTGTTCAAGAACTTTCTCTATACCCGAAATATCTGATACTTTTAAAACTCTAAAACCCGAAAAGGCATCAGGAAGTGACGGAAACCACCCACAATTTCTTCTCAGACATTATGATATCTGGTTCAGTCCCACAAAATAATGAAGCAGTCAAAAGTCATAACAATACTCAAGCCACCCGAAGCACCAGACCAGCCTAAGAACTATAGCCCAATAGCATTATTGAGCATACGCTCCTTGGCAGGATTCTATAGAATTGGATTAGTGTAGTAACCTTTCAGAACCTTTCTATTAAGCAAACTGGATTCAGACCCGGACGGAGCTGCGCTGATCAAGTCTTAAGTTTAACAACATTTGTTGAAGTACGATAGCAACTGAAGCCGACAACATCTGTTGCTTTCGTCGATCTAAGTGCAACCTGTGACACAGTTTAGAGGCATGGGCTGCTTTATAAATTATAGCAACTTGTCCCACGTAAACGGACAGCATGTTAACTGGAAGGACATTTATTGAAAGTACAGGAAAATGAACTAGCTGCCCAAAAGTATTGAATAATGGCTCACCACAGGGATATGTCCTTGCTCCTCTCTCGTTTAATTTATACCTGTATCTGATATCCCTCCAAATGAGTGCAGATAGTTTCGGTATACGAAAGACTCGGCATTAGCTATTGAACACAAAAGTTTTGAAACAACTGAAGAAATCCTGACTTTTAATCTAGATATCTTCTGCCACTGTTTCCGCAAATAGGGGTTACAACCAAATTCAAATAAAACAGAAGTTAAACGTTTTCATCTGTACAGTAGACTAGCACACGAAACTCTCGATATTTATTATGAAGGAAACAAATTTAATCGTAATATGCATCCTGAATACATTGAGACCGCATTCGGTAGAACACTTTCTTTTGAGAAGTACTTAATACTAACATCAGCTAAGCTTAAAACCAGAAATATCATTCTCCATCAACTCTGCGACTGTCGTTGGGGATCGTCAGCTGACATTCTCCAAGTAACAGCACTCGTTTTGGTATACTCAGCATCAGAGTACTGTGCGCCTGTCAGGCTTAACAACCCACACTTAAAAAAGATAGATGTGCAACTTAACGAGGTCATGTGCACTGTTAGTGGGTCAATACAATCTACTTTCACTCACTGGCCAGCTATTTTGAGCTTCATTCCACCTTCTGATATTAAACAGACGCAAAATCCCCAAGATTAGCGATCTTTTACAGAAGCTCGAAATTTAGCGCGGACTTCAGTGCGAGATGCCTATAACAGTTTCCACAACGAAACTTTGTCTAGAAACCTGGCAGAAAATCCAAAGAGATTCTGGTCGCATGTCAAGTATGTTAGTGGCAAGAAACAAATCAATGCCTTCTCTGCGCGATAGCAATGGAGATACTAACGAAGACAGTGCTGCCAAAGCAGAGCTACTAAACACTGCCTTCCAAAATGCCTTCACAAAAGAAGACGAAGTAAATATTCCAGAGGTCGAATCGAGAACAGCTGCCAACATGAGTAGCGTAGAAGTAAATATCCTCGGAGTAGTGAAGCAACTTAAATCACTTCATAAAAGCAAGTCTTCTGGCCCAGACTGTATACCAATTAGGTTCCTTTCCGAGTATGCTGATGCATTAGCTCCAAACTTAACAATCATACACAACCGTTCGCTCGACGTAAGATCCGTACCCAAAGACTGGAAAGTTGCACAGGTCACACCAATATTCAAGAAAGGTGGTAGGAGTAAGCCACTAAATTACAGGCCCGTATCGATAACGTCGATATGCAGCGGCATTTTAGAACATATATTGTGTTCGAACATTATGAATTACCTCGAAGAAAACGGTCTATTGACAGAAAGTTAACATGGGTTCAGGAAACATCGTTCCCGTGAAGCACAACTAGCTCTTTATTCACACGAAGTGTTGAGTGCTATTGACAAGGGATTTCAGATCGATTTAGCATTTCTGGATTTCCGGAAGGCTTTTGACACTGTACCACACAAGCGGCTCGTAGTGAAATTGCGTGGTTACGGAATATCGTCTCAGTTATGTGACTGGATTTATGATTTCCTGTCAGAGAGGTCACAGTTCGTAATAACTGACAGAAAGTCATCGAGTAAAACAGAAGTGATTTCTGGCGTTCCCCAAGATAGTGTTATAGGCCCTTTGCTGCTCCTTATCTATATAAACGATTTGGGAGACAATCTGAGCAGCCGTCTTCGGTTGTTTGCAGATGACGCTGTCGTTTATCGACTAACAGCGTTATCAGCAGATCAAAACAAACTGCAAAACGAATTAGGAAAAATATCTGAATGGTGTGAATAGTGGCAGTTGACCGTAAGTAACGAAAAGTGTAAGGTCATCCTCATGACTGATAAAAGGAACTCGTTAAACTTCGGTTACACGGTAAATCAGTCTAATTTAAAAGCCGTAAATTCAACTAAATACCTAGGTATTACAATTACAAACAACTTAAATTGGAAGGAACACATAGAGTATGTTGTGGGGGAAGGCTAACCAAAGACTGCATTTTATTGG
Organism: Schistocerca piceifrons; assembly: GCF_021461385.2. Lineage (NCBI taxonomy): Eukaryota > Metazoa > Arthropoda > Insecta > Orthoptera > Acrididae > Schistocerca > Schistocerca piceifrons. The sequence continues at coordinate 560,330,855 of NC_060149.1, forward strand.
CAGGACACATAGAAAATGTAACAGACCAACTAAGGACACTACCTACACTACACTTGTCAGTCCTCTTTTATAATACTGCTGCGCGGTGTGGGATCCTTACCAGATAGGACTGACGGAGTACATCGAAAAAGTTCAAAGAAAGGCAGCACGTTCTGCATTATCGCGAAATATGGGACAGACTGTCACAGAAATGATACAGGATTTGGGAGGGAAGTCATTAAAAGAAAAGCGTTTTTCGTTGCGACGGAATCTTCTCACGAAATTCCAATCACCAACTTTCTCCTCCGAGTGCGAAAACATTTACTTTACACCAACCTATATAGGGAGGAACGATCACCACGATAAAATAAGGGAAATCAGAGCTCGTACGGAAAGATATAGGTGTTCATTCTTTCCGCGCGCTATACGAGATTGCAATAATAGAGAATTGTGAAGGTGGTTGGATAAACACTCTGCCGCCGGCCGGGGAGGCCTAGCGGTTCTAGGCACTACAGTCTGGAACCGCGCGACCGTTACGGTCCCGGGTTCGAATCCTGTCTCGGGCATGGATGTGAATGGTGTCCTTAGGTTAGTTAGGTTTAAGTAGTTCTAAGTTCTAGGGGACTGATGACCTTAGAAGTTAGGTCCCATAGTGCTCAGAGCCTTTTGAACCATTTTTGAACCCTCTGCCAGGCACTTAAATGAAATTTGCAGAGTATCCGTGTAGATGTAGATGTAGACGGAAGAGCGCGCTACTGCGAGAATATCAGAAGACTGGTGATAACACCGGACTTCCAATAAAGCCCGACGTATTCCCTGCAGAGCGAAAAAGACTAAGATCAAGATATCCCACCCTCATCACAGCCAGGACTCTCATGGAAACTGATTTAAGTACCATCGATGAATGGAAACGCTGTTGGCAACAAAACTGTTCCCCACAATGTCTGAAGCTGCCTTGCATGCGGAAGAAACTCCCTGAATTCGACCAGCCTCAGGCAATTGGTACTGCCTTGAACCGCATCCGAATGGTAGACGTGCACACTTTCTCTACTAATGGAGCAAATCTTCATCACCATCATGTGACTGTGATGCGGAACGACAGACAGTTGCTCACGTTGTATCGACATGTCCTACACGTGCCTATAAAAGTCTTTTCGAAGATTTCGTCACAGCGACGAGTGATGTTGTAAAATACATATAAGATCTTAATATCCATATATAGCTGTTGTCATTTGTGATATTTTATGCTGGAGAGCTGTGCTTAAATGTTGACGTGTAGTAGTTTTATAATCTGGTTTGGCGTAGGACACTCAGCTGAATATGACTAATGAGGAGTTGCAGCTAATAACTGAACGAGGCGTCAGAGGCGCAACTGTTCCTTCTTCTTCCATACATGTAGCTGCCAAAAACAGATTCATAGCTGATTATACCGAAAAAATTGATGACTCTTACATAACTTACAAAAAAATGGTTCGAATGGCTCTGAGTACTATGGGACTTAACTTCTGAGGTCATCAGTCCCCTAGAACTTAGAACTACTTAAACCGAACTAACCTAAGGACATCACACACATCCATGCCCGAGGCAGGATTCGAACCTGAGACCGTAGCGGTCGAGCGGTTCTACACTGTAGCGCCTAGAACTGCTCGGCCACTCAGGTCGGCACATAACTTACATTGACATAAACAGCTTATAAACCCGGCTGGGCGATGTTGCTATTTCTTCCCGTATCTAATTTTGAATGGTTTCCCACAGGCAGCGTCGAAAGTCTTGACGTTGAAAAAGTATCAGATACATCGAACACGGGGTACATACTTGAAGTAGATCTTGAAAACACTGTAAGAATTCACGACTTAGATTCAGACTTACATTTATGCCCAGAAGGAAACGGCTCCACCATCAACCAACAAAAGACAAAGATATTGTTTATGACACTGAATAATGGGAAAAATTATTTCAGTCATTAAAAAACCTGAAACAACGTTTGAAAAATCAGTTGGTAATAAAAATATTCATCGCATCTTATCATTTAGACAAGCTCTCTGGATGAAGCCATATATTTAGATTAATGCACAAAATCGCAAGAGTGCACGCAGAAATTTCATCAAATTCAAGAACAACGCAGCATTCGGCAAGACTGCACAGAATGTTAGGAAGATGTGGGACAACAGACTTGCAGATTTGAAACAGCTGCGTTAACTGCAAAATCCTATTTCAAAAGAAGCGTCACTCTTAAGGAAAGTCTTGTCGCCAATGAAATTAGCAGATTCGATGTTGTCTTCACCAAACCAGTGGCAGCTGAAATGGCAATTTTAAATGTTTCTGAAACGCATCCTTACGATTTCCATTACGGATACGTATTGTAAAAGCTGCTGTCAAATCGTGTAAAACTTTGCTGCACGCACAAAGTTGTAGCCACACATACCACATAAAACTACCCGATATCTTTCAGTGCGGCAGGGTGATGAGTATACGAGGTTCGATATTTCGACACTTCCAGAAAATAACCAGTATAAGATTTAGCTGTTGAATAAAAAGATAGTTTATTTGACCAAAGACGGAGTAAATTATGAGGCTAGTAAGGAATTTGTGCTCCTGCACGCAAAAATATATGCACTTGAGACCACGTCTGGGTGTATAACGTGTAGAGCTAAACATATAAAACATCGTCTGCGGATAGGCTCACCATTAATGATCACAAGCAGTGCGCCCTACATTCGGAAATGAAAACAACACAGCAGTTTGTCATTCATTCGAAGCAGCATGTTGTTTCGACTATTAATCGACTTAAACACTCTTTATCTTATCAAGGTGGCCAACGGTACATATTTCCCAATAAAGTAAACACACTGACCAGGGCTCATCTCAGTATCAAGAACTACGATGTTGTTGTTGTGGTCTTCAGTCCTGAGACTGGTTTGATGCAGCTCTCCATGCTACTCTATCCTGTGCAAGCTTTTTCATCTCCCAGTACCTACTACAACCTACATCCTTCTGAATCTGCTTAGTGTATTCATCTCTTGGTCTCCCCCTACGATTTTTACCCTCCACGCTGCCCTCCAATACTAAATTGGTGATCCCTTGATGCCTCAGAACATGTCCTACCAACCGATCCCTTCTTCTGGTCAAGTTGTGCCACAAACTTCTCTTCTCCCCAATCCTATTCAATACTTCCTCATTAGTTATGTGATCTACCCATCTAATCTTCAGCATTCTTCTGTAGCACCACATTTCGAAAGCTTCTATTCTCTTCTTGTCCAAACTATTTATCGTCCATGTTTCACTTCCATACATGGCTACACTCCATACGAATACTTTCAGAAATGACATCCTGACACTTAAATCAATACTGGATGTTAACAAATTTCTCTTCTTCAGAAACGCTTTCCTTGCCATTGCCAGCCTACATTTTATATCCTCTCTACTTCGACCATCATCAGTTATTTTGCTCCCCAAATAGCAAAACTCCTTTACTACTTTAAGAGCCTCATTTCCTAATCTAATTCCCTCAGCATCACCCGACTTAATTAGACTACATTCCATTATCCTTGTTTTGCTTTTGTTGATGTTCATCTTATATCCTCCTTTCAAAACACTGTCCATTCCATTCAACTGCTCTTACAAGTTCTTTGCTGTCTCTGACAGAATTACAATGTCATCGGCGAAACTCAAAGTTTTTATTTCTTCTCCATGAATTTTAATACCTACTCCGAATTTTTCTTTTGTTTCCTTTACTGCTTGCTCAATATACAGATTGAACAACATCGGGGAGAGGCTACAACCCTGTCTTACTCCCTTCCCAACCACTGCTTCCCTTTCATGTCCCTCGACTCTTATAACTGCCATCTGGTTTCTGTACAAATTGTAAATAGCCTTTCGCTCCCTGTATTTTACCCCTGCCACCTTTAGAATTTGAAAGAGAGTATTCCAGTCAACATTGTCAAAAGCTTTCTCTAAGTCTACAAATGCTAGAAACGTAGGTTTGCCTTTCCTTAATCTTTCTTCTAAGATAAGTCGTAAGGTCAGTATTGCCTCACGTGTTCCAGTGTTTCTACGGAATCCAAACTGATCTTCCCCGAGGTTGGCTTCTACTAGTTTTTCCATTCGTCTGTAAAGAATTCGTGTTAGTATTTTGCAGCTGTGACTTATTAAGCTGATAGTTCGGTAATTTTCACATCTGTCAACACCTGCTTTCTTTGGGATTGAAATTATTATATTCTTCTTGAAGTCTGAGGGTATTTCGCCTGTTTCATACATCTTGCTCACCAGATGGTAGAGTTTTGTCAGGACTGGCTCTCCCACGGCCGTCAGTAGTTGCAATGGAATATTGTCTACTCCGGGGGCCTTTTTTCGACTCAGGTCTTTCAGTGCTCTGTCAAACTCTTCACGCAGTATCGTATCTCCCATTTCATCTTCATCTACATCCTCTTCCATTTCCATAATATTGTCCTCAAGTACATCGCCCTTGTATAGACCCTCTATATACTCCTTCCACCTTTCTGCTTTCCCTTCTTTGCTTAGAACTGGGTTTCCATCTGAGCTCTTGATATTCATACAAGTCGTTCTCTTATCTCCAAAGGTCTCTTTAATTTTCCTGTAGGCGGTATCTATCTTACCCCTAGTGAGATAGGCCTCTACATCCTTACATTTGTCCTGTAGCCATCCCTGCTTAGCCATTTTGCACGTCCTGTCGATCTCATTTTTGAGACGTTTGTATTCCTTTTTGCCTGTTTCACTTACTGCATTTTTATATTTTCTCCTTTCATCAATTAAATTCAATATTTCTTCTGTTACCCAAGGATTTCTACTAGCCCTCGTCTTTTTACCTACTTGATCCTCTGCTGCCTTCACTACTTCATCCCTCAAAGCTACCCATTCTTCTTCTACTGTATTTATTTCCCCCATTCCTGTCAATTGCTCCCTTATGCTCTCCCTGAATCTCTGTACAACCTCTGGTTCTTTTAGATTATCCAGGTCCCATCTCCTTAAATTCCCACCTTTTTGCAGTTTCTTCAGTTTTAATCTACAGGTCATAACCAATAGATTGTGGTCAGAGTCCACATCTGCCCCTGGAAATGTCTTACAATTTAAAACCTGGTTCCTAAATCTCTGACTTACCATTATATAATCTATCTGATACCTTTTAGTATCTCCAGGGTTCTTCCATGTAAACAACCTTCTTTCATGATTCTTAAACCAAGTGTTAGTTATGATTATGTTGTGCTCTGTGCAAAATTCTACCAGGCGGCTTCCTCTTTCATTTCTGTCCCCCAATCCATATTCACCTACTATGTTTTCTTCTCTCCCTTTTCCTACACTCGAATTCCAGTCACCCATGACTATTAAATTTTCGTCTCCCTTCACAATCTGAATAATTTCTTTTATTTCATCATACATTTCTTCAATTTCTTCGTCATCTGCAGAGCTAGTTGGCATATAAACTTGTACTACTGTAGTAGGTGTGGGCTTCGTATCTATCTTGGCCACAATAATGCGTTCACTATGCTGTTTGTAGTAGCTTACCCGCATTCCTATTTTCCTATTCATTATTAAACCTACTCCTGCATTACCCCTATTTGATTTTGTGTTTATAATCCTGTAGTCACCTGACCAGAAGTCTTGTTCCTCCTGCCACCGAACTTCACTAATTCCCACTATATCTAACTTCAACCTATCCATTTCCCTTTTTAAATTTTCTAACCTACCTGCCCGATTAAGGGATCTGACATTCCACGCTCCGATCCGTAGAACGCCAGTTTTCTTTCTCCTGATAACGACATCCTCTTGAGTAGTCCCCGCCCGGAGATCCGAATGGGGGACTATTTTACCTCCGGAATATTTTACCCAAGAGGACGCCATCATCATGTAATCATACAGTAAAGCTGCATGCCCTCGGGAAAAATTACGGCTGTAGTTTCCCCTTGCTTCCAGCCGTTCGCAGTACCAGCACAGCAAGGCCGTTTTGGTTATTGTTACAAGGCCAGATCAGTCAATCATGCAGACTGTTGCCCTTGCAACTACTGAAAAGGCTGCTGCCCCTCTTCAGGAACCACACGTTTGTCTGGCCTCTCAACAGATACCCCTCCGTTGTGGTTGCACCTACGGTACGGCTATCTGTATCGCTGAGGCACGCAAGCCTCCCCACCAACGGCAAGGTCCATGGTTCATGGGGGGGGGGGGAAGAACTACGATGACAATTATAAATAATTTTTATAATTGATTGGATTTTATTGTAAGAGTATATAATTAATGTAAATAAAACTGATAATTGTATACAATGTAAATACATGATTTGTTTTTATTGTTATGATATCCACAGATTAAAAATGCATAGCTGACAGAAATACTTGAAAAACTGATAATCGTATGTAGTGTGATACCTGACTGATTTTATTGTCATAATGAAAATACTAAAAAAATATGAATATTATAAAAATGTAAGTAATGGATCTATATCAAAACCACTGTGTGAAAGAACAAATTTCTTACAATAAATTTTATGTGTAGTATATATTTTTGTGTTTGAGTTATCCGTCGTACTATCTCTACTGTCTGTTTCCACAGGGAGTGCCTATCTGTCTCTCAGCTGCGCTGCATTTCTTAAGGATAGCTTAAACGTGTTGGGATATCTTTCCTTGCACTGAGGCTGTCTCGCTGCATCAAGAGTGCGCTGCGCTAACATGTCTGTGACTAAAATGGTTCAAATGGCTCTGAGCACTATGGGACTCAACTGCTGAGGTCATTAGTCCCCGGGAGCTTAGAACTAGTTAAACCTAACTAACCTAAGGACATCACAAACATCCATGCCCGAGGCAGGATTCGAACCTGCGACCGCAGCGGTCTTGCGGTTCCAGACTGCACCGCCTTTAACCGCACGGCCACTTCGGCCGGCCTCTGTGACTAAAGGAGGATCTCTAGAGATCGAAGTATTTATACACTTAGAAAAAAAATTAAGCGAGGGGACGTTTAATAACGAGACATAGTTCGAAAGACGCCCACAAACACATATGTGAGATGAGATTTAATGAGCAATTGAAATGGCGAGAAATTACAGATCGTAGTTTCATGGGAAATTTGTTGCAGCTTCTGTGAAAATTGATAGGAATTCATTTCTGATCACATCTGTGTTTAAAGGGTATAGTACATTTGACGTATGAGATATACAGGGTGGTCCATTGATCGTGACAGAGCTAAATATCTCACGAAATAAGCGTAAACGAAAAGACTACATAGAACGAAACTTGTCTAGCTTGAAGGGGGAAACCAGATGGCGCTATGGTTGGTACACTAGATGGCGCTCCCATAGGTCAAACGGATATCAACTGCGATTTTGGAAATAGGAACCCCCATTTATGATTGCATATCTTGTAGTACGTAAAGAAATATGAATGTTTTAGTTGGACCACTTTTCTCGCTTTGTGATAGATGGCACTGTAATAGTCACAAACATAAGGCTCACAATTTTAGACGAACAGTTGGTAACAGGTAGATTCTTTAAATTAAAATACAGAACGTAGGTACGTTTGAACATTTTATTTCGGTTGTTCCAATGTGATACATGTACCTTTGTGAACTTATCATTTCTGAGAACGCATGCCGTTACAGCGTGATTGCCTGTAAATACCACATTAATGCAAAAAATGCTCAAAATGATTTCCGTCAACCTCAAAGCATTTGGCAATACGTGTAACGACATTCCTCTCAATGGTTCAAATGGCTCTGAGCACTATGCGACTTAACTTCTGAGGTCATCAGTCGCCTAGAACTTAGAACTAATTAAACCTAACTAACCTAAGGACATCACATACATCCATGCCCGAGGCAGGATTCGAACCTGCGACCGTAGCGGTCACGCGGTTCCAGACTGAAGCGCCTTTAACCGCACGGCCACACCAGCCGGCTGACATTCCTCTCAACAGCGAGTAGTTCGCTTTCCGTAATGTTCTCACATGCATTGACAATGCGCTGACGCATGTTGTCAGGCGTTGTCGGTGGATCACGATAGCAAATATCCTTCAACTTTCTCCACAGAAAGAAATTCGGGGACGGCAGATCCGGTGAACGTGCGGGCCATGGTATGGCGCTTTGACGACCAATACACCTGTCATGAAATATGCTATTCAATACCTCTTCAACCGCACGCGAGCCACGTGCCAGACATCCATCATGTTGGAAGTACAGCGCCATTCTTTCTTGTAGTGAAACATCCTGTAGTAACATCGGTAGAACATTACGTAGGAAATTAGAATACACTGCACCATTTAGATTGCCATCGATAAAATAGGGGCCAATTATCCTTCCTCCGATTATGCCGCACCATACATTAACCCGCAAAGGTCGCTGATGTGCCATTTGTCGCAGTCATCATGGATTTTCCGTTGCCCAATAGTGCATATTATGCCGGTTTACGTTGCCGCTGTTGGTGAATGACGCTTCGTCGCTAAATAGAACGCGTGCAAAAATCTGTCATCGTCCCGCAATTTCTCTTGTGCCCAGTGGTAGAACTGTACGCGACGTTCAAAGTCGTCGCCATGCAATTCCTCGTGCATAGAAATATGGCACGGGTGCAATCGATGTTGAAGTTGCATTCTGAACACCGACGTTATTGAGATTCCCGGTTCTCGCGCAGTTTGTCTGCTATTGATGTGCGGATTAGCCGCGACAGCAGCTAAAACACCTACTTGGGCATCACCATTTGTTGCAGGTTGAGGTTGCCGTTTCACGTGTGGCTCAACACTTCCTCTTTCCTTAAATAACGTAACTACCCGGCGAACGGTCCGGACACTTGGATGATATCGTCCAGGATACCGAGCAGCATACATAGCACACGCCCGTTGGGCATTTTGATCACAATAGCTATACATCAACACGACATCGACCTTTTCCACAATTGGTAAACGGTCCATTTTAACAGGGTTAATCTATCACGAAGCAAATACCGTCCGCACCGGTGGAATGTTACGTGATACCACGCACTTATACGTTTGTGACTATTACAGCGCCATCTATAACAAAGCGAAAAAAGTGGTCCAACTAAAATATTCATATTTCTTTACGTACTACACGAATATGCAATAAAAGTGAGGGTTCCTATTTTTAAAAAAACGCAGTTGATTTCCGTTTGACCTATGGCAGCGCCATCCAGCGGGCCAATCATAGCGCCATCTGGTTTCCACCTTCAAGCGAGACAAGTTTCGGGCTTTGTAGTTTTTTCGTTTGACCCTTATTTCCTGAGATGTTTGGCTCGGTCACTATCAATGGAACACTCTGTATAGAGATATATGTGTATGTGTGCGTGTAAAGGAGAGAGAGAGAGAGAGAGCGAGAGAGAGAGAGACAGAGAGAGAAAGAGATAGAGAGAGAGAGGGGAGAGGGGGCAGTACCTAGAGATGACAGTATTTGACCTGTTAAATGCAGAGTCATGTATGTGTGTTGAGACACACTGCATATCTTTGACGTTGGTGTCATTTGAATATTACACCAGTGGTATGTATATATGTCTATATGACCGAGTAAGTGAGCACAAAATGCGAAATGGAGCAAGCACAGCCTAAAGGATAGGCTGCGCATTTAAGTTTCAGTAGACGTGTATGGAAATGGAAGCTGACCCCAAAAGCGATAAACGTATCTTCACCCTTGCGCACCTGTTGTCAGAAAAGGATTCTCATTCGTAATGTAAATGTCCGTTATGATGAGGCGTAACGAAGCCAATCGAATAGACAGAAACCAATGAGTGAACATTAAAGAAGCGGACGTGTCTAAAAATCGAACTTTGGAAGAAATTTCTGTTGGTTATAGACGTAAACTGCAAATCCAATGGGTACATACGTTTAATAAACTACTCTGCATTATACGGAAGTGTCTCCATTGGGAACAACTCATTTAATGAAACATAGTTGTACGAAATGCCACTCTGACACCTCCTTCAGGGATAACGGCAGTAATAAAAAGCAGTATAACTGCGATACGTGTTGTAATGTGTACAAAAGATATGAGATTTTTAATGCTATTTCTGTTGAAGGGCCAGCCGGAGTGGCCGTGCGGGTCTAGGCGCTACAGTCTGGAGCCGAGCGACCGCTACGGTCACAGGTTCGAATCCTGCCTCGGGCATGGATGTGTGTGATGTCCTTAGGTCAGTTAGGTTTAATTAGTTCTAAGTTCTAGGCGACTGATGACCTCAGATGTTAAGTCGCATGGTGCTCAGAGCCATTTGAAGCATTTTGAAACTTCTGTTGAAGGTTTCAAAGAACTGGGCCAAGAAGGTCTAGGTACACATTGTGGGGAAGTCAGCGTTTCAAATGTCATACTACATTCCTCTCTTACAAGCAGTCGTGTCAAAAATGAGTTGAAGCTGTTTGAAACAGTATAACGCCTTGTGTTATTATGACAATAATTTAAAAAAATATATTTGCTTCAACAGCTGATATGTTCGCTGATCCACATAGTCGGATGCATTGTTTGACGCTTACAGCACACTACATAAACACGGATTGGTATCTTGTGAATAATGTTTTACTTACAACTAAACTCACCGACGTTAAAAAGATGGAAGCAAATATTAAAAATGAAATTGAAGAGAGTATGGCTGACTCGTACATTTTGTCGGACGTGTTGCATTATTTTGTTTTTGTTACCGACCATCAGGGTGTCAGTTTAATAAAAGCTTCGGAAGATCGCGAAAGTCAAGGATATTCAGTATTTCTGTGAAAATCACATACCTCTGAATTAATATTAAGATGAAACCAAAGTCAAAGTTATGCATTATTTATCTGAGCATACATACTAGAGTACTGCAGAACTCTACTTTTGACGTCACACCATCACGCTGTTCTCTATCACTTTTTCTTTGTTGTTTACTAGCACAAGGCGCGGATGAAGTAGATGTCTACATTTTAATTGACGCTGGCGGTAAGGAGAGGAGTTGGGGAGGAAGAGACATGGCTTCTCACGGGTAAGGATAATCATGTCAATGATGAAGTCATTGCATCTGCATGGAGGCAACCCAATGCAAAGGTCAGAGTAAATCAAAGTCGGCATAGCTGTACTATTTACGTGATTCTTAGTGGTAGAAGTTGGTAACCTAACATTGACGCGTTCAGCGCGAGTGGATGGGCATATTGACATATTTGAATGGGTTAAACATTCAAGCATGCATGAAAACCATACATAAATGCTGTGGAACATCGTAAGTACACATAATATAAAGTCACATGGTATGAAGATAAAATAGGAGGTAGGAAATGGAAAAATGACGTAGAAACAGTACTGAATGAGACAATCACTGAAGTTACCTAAGATTTTAGTGCCTCGATGATTTTGCTTAGTTCCTAACAACGTAAAACAAGCAGTCTATGCCGAAAATATTGTGGCACACGTTAGAATGCATAACAGATCAGGGGAAGGAAACTGCAACAGTTTGCAGTATACAAAATGCGTAAACCGTGAGTAAGTTACGACAAACGTATTCTTCAAACATTGCAAAATACATACAATTTTATGTCAGTGTTGTATTTCTTTCGTTGCTTTACAGTCCCTCCCTCGTAATTCTAGACAGTATTATTTCCAATTCCAAGTTAGCAACGGCGACTTTTCCTAGGAAAATTTTCTTCATTGTTTCTGTGAGGCTCCTAACGAGCGGGGTCCGTTATAAGAGTTAAGTGGATAAACATCCACTGAATTTAAAAGAGGATAAATGTATGCAATTCGTACATTTCCAAAAGAGGATAAATGTATGCTATTCGTACAGTTCCGGTAAAACCTTTTGTATGAGAGTGAAGATGCTTAATACAGTTACCAAGTACGTATTGGACTCGAGGTGGTCTTCTGGACGGACTTCTGTCCCTTAGACCGAATTAATCATCTTAGGGCATGTACGTATTTCCATCGCAATTTCGATAATCTTCCGATAAACTGGACATGTATTGGTAAGAAAGAAAATTTATGTGAACCAATTACTTCTCGAGAACAACAATAATTTACTAAACATTTCCAATTTCCATTGCTACCTCTCGTAGTGCACCAGTTGACTCTCATGGGGCTAAAATAACGGTAGCATTCACGTTAAACTCTCGATACATATAACCAGCATCAAACAAATTAAATACTATTCTCTGTATCGTGCCTTGTATGCGAAGAAAAATAATTTTTCTCTGCAGACCGGATTATCAATTGCTTCTTCCTTTTCTCTTTTTTACTGACTGCAGTATCGGTATCTCTGTGTAAAAAGTATGCTTGGTATCTGGAATGCCCTTGGCACTCTTTCATCTGGGGAATGAATTCTTAACGTTCTACAAGTTCGGCTCCCCGTCTTTAGATCCTGTCTTTACAACCAGGTTCTTCTCTTTATCTGCAGATATAATAGGTGTCCACTATTTCGAATTTATTAAATGTGCTGGCTTTCGTTTTATTGAAATACACAAGGAATGGGGTCGTGTTTCACTAGAAAAAGTTTTGAGAAGTCAGCGAATCACTAAAACATCTAAGACAATAAACAGCTCTTAAGAAACAATGGAATGAGCAACTGCTTGCAGGGATCTGATGATGTTTTGCAGAACTTGTCTTCAATACGATCAGGAAACAGACATTGGTGACATGACATTACAGTATTTTTCACGGCATTGAATTCTAACGAAAGACATGTTACAAAATATTGGAGACAAAAATCTTTCCATCACACGTATTCATTTACGTCCTGCATGTTTTCAAACGTTACTTACCAAACTTCCATCGAAATAAATTATTCCACATCTTTGTGAAGATTGTTGTCGCGTGTGACCTTAGAACTGAATCCTTCTCCTATCTAGTTACTCCCTACTATGCTGGAATTTTTACATGTGTTTGCTTTATAATGGATAACCTCTGAACAACAAGCAAAGGACATACGAATAGCTTTAACGTTTTTCTTTGCGTATTTCTCAATGTGAGTGAGATATTGTGCGACTGCAAAAGATTTTAAACTGTTTAGAGCATGAAAGTAGCAATCGTTTCACAACTATGAAATCACGGCTATGTAGTACCGTCCTGTTTATTTGTATACTGATGAGTATAACGATTTGTAAAGAAGAACATCGCCCTGTATTTCCCATGCAAAGCGTTAACCAGAAAGCAACATGCATTGTATCATTACTGGTTTTCATCTGAGCACACCATAAAAGTCAAATAATGCTGCTTGCGTAAGTTCCAGAGAAGGAAATTTATAGATGTCTCGAACATTTTTCAGTATTGGCGAGAGTGTTTTTACTAGACACACATTCGAACATGATAGTAATTGTCTGTTCAAAATTTAAAGTTTCCTGTTCTGAGAAAAAACTGTTTACGAAGTCAGCATTCGTCTAGAGTTCTTTTCATCGCACCTACAAAATCTGAAACAGCATTAATATCTGAAGATCAGAGCATATTTCCACAGAGTTCTTTTAAATTCACCTTAATGACACTTATCGGCAGAATGTTTAGCGTTGCAGGTGCACCTAACAAAATGGCATATTTGGAAGTTTATTAGAACTCAGGAATATGAAAGTTGTACCCCCACTGCTAATTTGTGATCAGTTTGTTGAATTTTATTTTCACATACCTCTCATCTTCAATGCTGTGAGGCTGTAGAACGTACCTCACGTAACATCCGCGTTCCCGGTGGGAAGTAATGGAAGCACTTAGCGCATAACCAGAGATTTATTAAACTGAAACTTTATCAGCTGGTACCACATTTTTTAAAAATCTTTTATATTTTTTGTTTGAAACGTAGGTGCTCCAAAACACCGTCCTGCACTTTGTAATCCAGTGCCTGTGTTATGGTATCTGAAGTTTCTCGAGCATCATAACCGTTACGGCATGATTCCTTCGACTTGAATGTAACATATTTTACAAAGAGTTCATTGAGCATGAAGAGTCTGTCAGACATCGACTGAATGTAGACTGAGTGCTTGTTCATGTTTTATTGTCATTATTCTCTCCCAGCTTTCCAAAATTATTTATCTGCATGTCAATCGATCACAGCTACGTTATCTCACTAAGATGTGGAACGAATCGGTGAACAACGATCATTTAAAACTACCTGGGAGACTAAAACTTTGTGCCTTACATGGCTCCGAAGACTAGCAATAATCACTGGTGTGCAAAGTTTAAGGACGAAAGTAAGTTTAGAATGATGTGTCACTTCCAAGTAACATAGCTCGATGAAAGTGGACAAAAAAACTGTTGCAGTATAGTACGTACGGTAACTGAAGGGTATACGCAATGAGACGAACAGGAACTGTACTTTTATTCAAAGACAATCATTACACTGAATTTAGCGCGATTATTGGTGGTCCCCTGGACATTAAAAATGGTGGGACATGTTTCATAACAGTGTGAGTGAGGACCACGGACTGCAGTGTATGCTCTGGAATGTTCTCTCATGCTGGCCACGATGTTGATAAGGAGTTCTTCTTCCATTCCTCCACCGGCGCAGTTGGCAAATGTTGGATGCTCATTGGTGCGTGTAGATGTGCTGCATTAAGTATCCCGGAAGCACTCGAAACTCTCTCCATCGGATATAAGTAGGGGTAACAAGCAGGTCTGCCCATTCGCCATATATCGTCTCGTTCCAGGAGCTCCCCCACCTGCGCTGTTTGACGTTGGATGTGGTCGCACATTTTCGTCAATAAAGATAAAGTCTGGTCCGAATGCAACCTTGAAAACATGCACATAGGAAAAGAATTCAGTGTCACAATAACGTAGAGTGGAGAGTACCGGGCGCAAAGATTTGGAGGTCAGTACGCCTACGCATCTTTATGCCTACCCGCACCGTAACATCTGGATCACCGAAACGATAATATTCGATAATGCCGAACGTACCCACATATGGCGAGTGTTGGGAACATTTAACGCACGGACGAGCACCGGCGGAAACACAAAATTAACCTCAAGAGAATGCAGCCATTCCCTTTATTCGATTTTGTGGCGCCTTATCCGGAAAGACAGACTGATTTCTACTCAAACACTGAGTGAAGACTGTCTTGCGCCCAGAAGCAAAAACACATTCAAGGCTCGGTAGTGTCAAGGAAGACCTCGGACTACAGAAATCTGGGTCTATCGGATCTCCGCTTCTGTATTACTACTTACATTGGTCAAAAAGTGCCGAGGATATCAACGGCACAGCAGATTGCAGCAGCGTAACAAGTCACCAGACGAGGAACGTTGCCTCTCTGAAGTACAGGGAATAGATTTCTACGGTTCTGACACAGACGTCTAACTTCTGGGATTGTCTCATTAAGGAATTTATCGAGATGCGAGTAACGGAGCCGCTGATCAACCGTGATAGTGGCTACATACTTAGTGAGGCCTGGGAACCCCCATTGAGGCTGATTAAGAAGAGGAAGAAGATATCGCACAATGAACTTACGTCGGGTGCAGACAGAGCAATAGCGAATACGCCACCAGCACTCGTCTCTGAGTTCGAACATCGGACGGAACGGCAGGCAACAGGAGGTGGGCGGGGGTTGTAAATGATGAACGCACGCCCGCGCCTAGGCTCGGATCGCGTTCAGACCACCAGGTCAGTGTGCAGGTGGGGAGAGGGAGAGGTCTAAGCTCTTTGCCAACTCCCAGACAATAATTTCATTAGCGCACCTAATGGCAGCCACGTGGCTGCTTGGCGAGATATTCGGTCCCTCGGAACACGACATCTGGCTATTTGCCCATATTCTTTTTCTTGAAGATGAGATTATTTCTATTTTCATTGCACTGGAATGTATTGATCTGAATTGTTTTAGAAATTGGGCTAGGATCTGAGATTGGTCAAGAAAGAGAGATTTGCAGGTTGTATGAGTTTGAGTTGAAACAGGATACTGAACCGCTATAGTGTTATTGGACGAATCAGAAAAGGCATCTTATGTGCCCTTTGGCACTGGGGAAGGAGGGTTTGCACATGAGTCTGAAGGAGCATGTGATCAATCCTTTTGATCACGTATCCTGGAGACATAATTACTTTTGTTAAGATCGTGCAATAACTGTTTCATGAGAAATTTGATTAAATCATACGAGTTTGTGCTTGGTCGTGGGTGAAGTACATGAGAATTTTGAGTCTTTTGATGGGAACTGAGAATTTCTTACAAATATTACAAATTCCGTGCTTGTGCTGTGCAGGCATAATGAACTTTCAGAGTCCTAAATGAGATGAACAGCATAAAATTTGAGCGAGCATTCAAAACCATTAAACCTCGCCCCATTTTATGATCTGCCGATTAACTGTTAAAAAGTGCTGTTTATTGAACAACAGGCGGTGATTATAAATCTTACACTGGCTATTAAAGATAGAGATAGTGTGTGTGTGTGTGTGTGTGTGTGTGTGTGTGTGTGTGTGTGTGTGTGTTTGTGTTTAGCAAAGCATACTTGGTAATCTGATTTGTGTGCTCGATATAACAATACAGAATCCATATTTTATTCAAGAAATGTTCTTCAGTGTGTCGTCACTGAGATGATCATTATTTATATACCTATAGGTATAAGATAGTCCGCCCAGATAGCTGGGTGGTCAGTGCGGCGGTCTGTCGTGCCAAGGGGTCGGTTTTCGATTCCCAGCTGGGTCGGAGATTTTCTATGGCCGGGGACTGGATGTTGTGTTGTCCTCATTATCATTTCATCATCATCAGTGGAAGGCAACGGGAAACCACCACTGGAATCACTTCCCTGGACGCTCGTGCGGTGGACCTCTCTGACGAGGCTTGCCCCATGACAAGACCTGCCAAAAGGCACAACGCAAAGTTTAAATATAAGACAGAGATAAAATGAGAACAAATGTACACACACTGTGTTCTAGAATGTATAAATTCACAAATATATATGGAAAAATTAATAATGTAATATACTCATACATAACGTTATTGTCACAATGAACAAAAGCCATTACGAGCTGAACTCAAATGGCGAGAGGTGGGATAAAGATTCAAGTGAAACTATGAGCTGATTGTGAAAGAGGTAAGTGCTCTGCAAGCCAGATCAGTGAGTGAGCTAAGGACGCAAATAGTAGAGCGATTCCTGAATCACCTTGCAATATGCTCCATGTGGCATCAGGGCAGCCAGCGTCTGCTGGAAACCAGAACAGTGAGTCAAGAGTGCAGTGACTCTTGAATCATCTGAGTCAGCTACAGCCCGAATCAGTGAGTGAGCTAAGAGTGCAGTGACCCAAGTCACCTATTAGCTGCTCCATGCTGAATGAGAAGCTATAGGGGAGCCAAGCACTTCTGCTTCACAGTGCATCATCTCTCAAGATAAAGTGTCGAATGGGCTAGCATGGCAGTTCCCTGCAAGCTGCCTTTTAAAATCAAAAGCAGAAACAGAAGATGAGGAAGTATTTCTGCATTAATGCAGTGTTCTAAGGTAGTTACCTTCCTTTCCATTCTTTTCATGACTGACAAAAGCTGTTCACACCAGTAAGGTACCATATATAAATACAGGCATAATGGAGGTAGCTTATATTTCTGCAGTATATTCTACGTCACAGTGATTAATTCAGGATACAGGTAGGATGCTGTTGCATTAGTCTGAGCTAGATTCTTCGTTCTGCACACTGACATGATTTTATAAGCGTTTCAGATCTGAAGAACTGCCATTCTTTTTTCCCAAGTCGCTAATCGCTCACTATGTAAAAGGTTCTAAGCCTCTGAATCAGTTCAGGAGTGGATCGCTCATATCTATCCCACACCCCAGGAAGTGTTACTGAGACAAAATAGTACATAAAATTTTAATTACATGCTCTCTTTATCTGTTATACATGGAGTAACCACGTTAACTTGTAATCAAATATCAGTTTTAAGGAGCGATATTTGTCCAGAAATTCATTTTGTATGTAAAGTTTTGGGTGGGATGGATGGTTCTACCTTTTCACACGTTTTGGTGAATTTTGGAAAATCTGAACTCCCCATGTGTTCATACACATACTGCCATCGCTTTTATGGTCATAATAGCCAGTATTTCGTCACTAAAGGTAGTCTCAAGAACTACTGTACACACCCCACAGACACTAATGCAGAGGTTTTCTCTTTTTTTTTTGTATCTGGGCCTACTAAGACGACAGTTTATAGGATTTATTGACGACTGTATTGTAATGTCCGCATTTCACATCTTTAGAGAACATTTTTACTGTGCGAATTTCTCAGTTTCTTGTACACTCCATTTTCTTCAGTTTTGAGTTTAAATGTTTCTTTTTCACTTTTTATGTTTGTATTTCCTCCGAGTTGTCTGTTCCATGATTCCGCCGTTCTTGGTTTCTTTCTGAGTCACTTACATTCTATAGTTATGTATTCTGTTTTTCCAAAAGCTATTTGTAGACCTGCCTATTCAGCTATGCCCTTCACAAGTTGTAGCATTTCCTTTACATTCTCTAAGGTTTCAATTATTACTATGCGATCGTCTATAGGACTAAATATTGTTTCTTTCGATCTAAGCAACTTGATGTGATTATTAACTTTTTGTTTTCCCTTCTGAATTTTGCAGTCATAACTTTTTCCAGTAACACTAGAATAACAGTAGCGATAAAATGTCTCCCTGTCTGGTAAACTGTTGGTAAAAATTTCAAAATATCACACGAAACTACTGGTAAGATGCACTCAAACTCTACTCTTCACCTAAAAGCTGGCGAGAAAAAGGCTAGGTATTATCCATACATTATTGGTGGGAAACATATTCACCTGACGAGATGCTGGTGTTGGACTGAGACGAGTTTAATAAGTGTATTACCTATAAGCATAAAGCTGAAGACTGTATCTATCGCTGATTCATATAAGAGTTCGCTACAGGCGCCTGATCGACAACCACAGTTAATCAAAGCCATTAAAGCTACCACAACTGATGGAAAAAACGTATCACTGTTCTAAATACACATCTAAACAGTCATTAAATGAACTAACACTTGTAGCAAATGGGTCGTTATGCAACACATGCACTGGGGAGAATTATCGTCTCAAAAGACAATAGAGGGGGCGGTAGTTGAACGTGCATCCTCCTCAATGTACGATCACAAACTGCCGAATATCACAAGCTCTCTTACCTCACCAGTTCCCTCCCCCTCACTCTCTCAACCTACAGGGGACACAGTTTTTCAAACTACCAACTGCTACTGCCACATGCCACAGCCAGCAGCCTACCACCATTTCACTGGCGGATAAGTGAGTGCCACGCTCGAGGTCTCCTTGAGGCTATGGTCCTTCGCCGACACAAAAGCATGTATACCCAACTAAATGATAAGGGTTTAATGAATTCTGCAACACCCCACATGCAGCAGTCTGGTCGGAGTGCAGCTGTGTTGGGTGACCACACACACTGGGCCGCCCCACACCACCATCGTAAGTGACCACCGTTCTGAGGCAGGACAACAACTGACTGTAACAATTGTATTGCATATCAACCATCTCTAATTAACGAGCATCTATTAAAAAGGAGAATACAATCGCTACGATAATAAACATCCTCTTTCCAGGAAAAAATGCACAGTCCATTGTATTTTAGTTTAATGAAGAAATGCGGTATAGTTCTTACGTTTGACAGTAGGATCCAATTCGCTTCTCATTATTTTGCAACATCCAAGAAAGTGCACCGACGCCAATTACAAATGTTCAGACCGCAGATAAGTCCCCACTCTGTAAAATTGGAAAAAAAATTCCGTTATTGTGCTGCGAAAATTACTGATCATTGGAGAATGATCTCTTCATTTTGAAACCATCACAGGAGTAAAGAAAATGTGAGAATTTACACTCTGATGAACAAAAGTATATACGAAACAATCTTATTCAGCTTCATGGACAAATTATACGATCTGAGAGCGTCTCTCACTTTCAAATCAGTGTCTGTAAATGAACTGTCGTGCACATATGTATTAAAAACATTTCAAACACGTGAAATAACATTAGAGAATACAATGATTCCCTCCATTAGGTCACATATCGGGAAAAATACATTCATTTTACGTTCATCAACAACAAGCTACAATTCAAGAGAACATTGATGTTTTGCACACGATGGCAAGTCCCGATTTACTAATGTGAAGCTAAATCACACATGCATTTACGAAACAAATCTCCTATAAGGTTTTCCCACAGCTCTCTCTCTTCCATTACACCGGAACCAGTTACCGTCTGCATGCTTATATTTGACATTTTTGCTACATAACTCCACTCTACCGGCGTGTCTGTAAAGTTTCTGTCGAACAGTAGATTCTTGTGTTCTAGTTTTGTTAGCAATTTGACCAGCACAGCCTGTTTCACGCAATCTACTCACATGTCGGGAAAAATACGCTGACATTTCTAGGTTCCGAAGTGAGCTATAATTCAAGTAGTGTCTTCTTTTTAGGTAGAGGCTATGAAGTATGAAATTACACAGGACGTGCGGTAACATCTCTTTTTTAAACACGCAATCATAATGATAATTACAAAAACAGTCATGATACCACCAGAACATGTACTGCCAGTCTATTATTTTTATGAGCAAAATCGAAGTAGTTTTAAGAGAACCATCTGCATCCAAACTTTAACCAGTTATACCACTTCATGTGATAGGACCTGTGAAGGCATTGCTAATTACGCATATAAAATTTTTCTTCATGATTTTCTTTAGATTCCTATTCTTTTTCTGTTGTTCATATGGGCATTTCTAATTGTGGTTATGTAACATTCTACTGTGCTTTTTAAATGTAAAGATGTAATTGTGATTATTTCGTTTGTCAATGGATAAATATGTTTCTTGCTTTGTACCTGTGGTAAAGTTTCTAAAGTTCTCTTTTGGAATATTATTAATTGTGAAAAATGCAGTCGATAACATTTATAAAGGTTTATGTAATTTACGATAACGATATAACATCTATAGACAGGGGACAGCGATAGTGATATCGAGAGTTGAAAGGTTGTTGCGTAGTAGAGGGGATGGTGGATGGCGTGTCTGTGAAGCGTGCACGCGAAAAATAGTACTGTGTTCCATGAAACGCATACGTAATTGTATGGACAGTGATACCGCAATATCAGATTGTTAATTCTCTTTACCACTGCGGCATGTAATGCCATCGCCAGCGAACTTTAAGAGCAAATAAACCGGACTGTGAAAGTGCCGCTAACATTACTTTGTTGTGGCCGACACGAACTGTGCCTTTATTCGAATGAACTTTGCTGGTATTGGTTTTGGGTGGTGGAACTGTTGTATACCACATTCTATCAAGCCATGAAGGTGAATACTAATTAACTGTGCAATATAAATGGCTTTTAGTGACGTTGTCGAAGTTTGAAATGCGAGAACAGAGTGGACATTGTTTATGGTGTGCTTCACATACATGAACAATTCTATGAACTGTGTATTTGTGGCTAAGACTATATGAATGTGACGAACTGTGTAATTATGGACGATAGCGTCACGGACAGTGCATTAAGAGTAAAAACGAGCGATGTCTACGTCATGTACCTTGAAAGAGAGGAAATGTCAACAACGTTCGTATACTGGCGTCTTGTGGTTTGTTAATCACCACGGGGTTAATGATAAAGCTGTGCCGGAACTTTATTTGCGTTTCGCCGGAGAAGATTAACCAGCGAAACTGTCTGTATCCTGCTCTCATCATCGTAACCCGCCGACATCGTGCTGCCTAACGCAACGCTTCGTATGCAACAAAAAGTTAACGGATTTCGCTGAACGCTATCCCCTGACCTAGAAACTTTCTTTCTCTATTAAAAGTATAAGAATTACAGACTCTGTTTAATTAAATTCTTTGTTTAGTTTGTTTGTTTTCTGCTAACGAAATTAAAATTACAATCAGTTAATTTACAAGTTGCCTGGTAGTCATTGTTGAAACACCAGTAAATATAAACTTCTTCCTCTCATTAGGAGTAATTCTCTTTGCATGTCAAAATTATTGTAGTTATTTTATGTCGTTGTATGTATTGTTATGAGACTAGGTATGTGACAGTAACTAATAAGAGTATTTTGTCGCGAAATATGGCTTCGCGCGAAAATTACGGCGACAGCCATAATTGCTTGCGTTCTGACCAATAATGTGAAAGCTGCTATTCCCGTATTGGTGCTTTTCCTGACGTGAGCGGGAATTATAAATTTCAGCTGTCAAATCACGTAGTGACTCTTTACCCAGTATTGGGAATTATAAATGTCAGCTGTCAAATCACGTAGTGACTCTTTACCCAGTATTAAAAGTTTTTTGATATTGTATTGCTACGAGTCCCAGTATTTAGAGACACTGGTTATACTCTAAAGTGGGTAGATGTATGGTGAAACCCCCCAGTGTTCATGCGATTGTTAACAGTGTTGTGTGTGATAGACGAAATTTTGTCACTTTTTCTAATTCCTTTGAAGTTTCGGAGAATATATACACAATTTTGTCGGTTCAGGTTAATTTCAGAGCAGTTTCTCGTGAATATTAGAGTTTTCAGTTCATAAACAAAGTGGGATCGTGACCAATTGAGAAGTATAACAAAGAGTGTGATTTTCCAACTAGAATTTTGGATGACTTCACAGTTCAGATTTTGATAATTATTATTCCTGCGGGTTGAGGTCATCACATATGGCGCCGTGTTGTGACAGGACAGTGTTTTAGTAAAACTGTCTGTTCGAACCTGTCAATCTTAGGATCGATGTTTGAATTTGGAAGAGTGAAAATTGTATTGTTTTGTTTTGTGTGGGTTACCTCTTGAAGACAAAATGACAATCAAAGAAAATGAGCGTGTAGCTAGTTTCAAGGTGTGTGAAAGTGAGCAAGAAAAAAATAAAGAAGAAGAGTTTGTTATGGAAAAGGTAGATAAAGGATTAAACATTAAGGTGGAACCATGTGTCAGAAGAGAAGCAGATAACATGGGAGGAGTGGAAAGTATGTTAGCATTGCTGTTGACGAAACTGGGAGGAATGAAAACAGAAGTGAGTGGAAAGCTAGAAGCTGTCAGCAAATCACGGGAAAAAATGGGTGAAGAAATAAAAAAGGTAGACGAAAAGTTTGAAAAACGTCTGAGGGGAATTAAACAGGAAATCGAAGATGGGTTGGAAAAGAAAATCTTGGGCTTTAAGTCAGAGGTTGATATAGATTTTGAGAAGTTTGGAGATGACGTTAAAGAGATTTTTAAAGAGACAGAGTTTGAGTTAAATTTGAAGCAATAGAAGTTTGAAAACATCATAAAGGAAAGTGTAGAATGCTTGGATAAAAACATTAAAACCCAAGCTACTGAATGTATGAAGGGGAAGGACGAAATTAAAGATTATTGCGCAGGAATATTCCGTGAATATAGACAAGAGACTAAGGCAGAAGTGGAAGATATTAGAGAGACCACTGCTAAGATCGAGAATAGGGTAGGGAGTTTAGAAAAGACAGTACAGGGTAAGCAGTTTACTGCGTCACCAGTAATAGTGCAGATAAGGGATGGTAGTAGTTTCAATAATATAGTTTTTGATCCTAGTGGAGATGTACATACCGTGTCTTTTGTGAATAGTTTGAGAAGTCAGTTTACTACAGATTGGACAGAAAAGGACAAATTAAGGAGGGCAAGTGCTTGTTTAAAAGGGGAAGGTTTAGATTGGGGAGCTGATGCACCAGAAAAATATGAAACATTTGAGGATTTTGTGTCAGCGTTTTTGAAAGAATACTGGTCGAAAGAAAAACAAAGTGATGTCATAGAAGCTATTAAGAAGGCCCCATGGTATGATAGGAGTAGTAGGGAGAGTATGAGAGAATATTGTGAGAAATGGATAAGTAAACTAAATCATTTGGACAGCCCATGGAGTGACAAGGATACTATAGAAGTATTGATAGGGAAGTTGCCTCCTAATAGAAGATGTGGGTTGATAGGAAATTTTAGTACTATCAAAGACTTTCTGATCAGAGTGAGGGATGTGGATAGGTGGCAAGTGGGCTGTTCATTTAATGAAAATAGACATGTGGATGGTCATTATGATAATCAAGATAGAGTAGGGAGAATGAACCAAGTAAATGTTAGAGGTGGGGGAAGAGGTCGAGGAACTTTTAGAAAAATAGCCAAGGTTATCAGACAGTAGGGGAATCACGAGAGGGAAACGGGACCCCGCTACAGAGAAGGCCCGTGCTGGGGCGGGTCAAAGGTTAGAGCCTATTGAATTCTCAAATCACCATGGTAATGTAAGGGATACAGTGATGGGTAATAGTATTAGTAATGATTATGGTGATAGGGTGTGTAGTCATCATGGTCCGGTGATAGAAGAAATTGGACCTGAGGTTAATGGTGAAGGTGGTAAGGAATTAGGGGACTCATGTATGGAGAGATTTTCCCAGATTTATGAGGGAATCAAAGAATATGAAAGGCAGCCTAAGGGAGTGATAAATGAAAAGATATTATTTCAAAATGCAAGTGGTAATAATGAAATGGAGAGTATGAGTAATGGTCGCAGTATAGGAGGAGAGAAAGAAAGTAGTGAAAGGGGTTCTTTCCATGCATGTGATGATTTAAGGAAAAATGCTAAGCCAAGAGAAAGGTCAATTTCTCGGGTCAATGGAGGGGTGATGAATACACATGCCTTGAACCATAAAGAGAAAATATGTAATGAAGAAGATGTCAATGTTTTTGTTATTCACAGAGATGTAGGAATAGCAGCTGATGATTAGGAGGAAGTAGGTGTTTGTGCTCTTCAGAAATGTTTAGAAGGAAAGGAAAGTTCAAAGTTGAATTGTGATGATTGGGCTCATAATGAAATTGAGCAGGATTTGTTATGTGTAGAAATTAGTGATGATGGCGATAGGATTAAGCAACCTTTTGTGAGAATTGGAACGCATGGTAGGGAAGAAAAAGCTCTTTTGGATACAGGTAGTGAAATTAGTGCTATTGCTGAAAGTTCATTTAATTACATATAGGAACATAATGAAGTGATGAATGTACCAGTAGTAGGTTTGAAGGTAGTGGGTGCTACAGGGAAATTAAGCAAGGTAATTAAACACCAAATAGTTTTGGAATTTGAGATTGGGGGCGTAGGTTTAGTGCATAATTTTTTAGTAGTACCTGGGTTAACAGTGAATATTGTATTGGGCATGGATTGGTTGACAGAGTGCAAGGCAGAGATAAATTGTGGAGAGAGTTTTGTTAATGTTGAGGGTGATGGGTCAGGGATCAGTGTGAAGTTTGATGGATTGGTGATAGATAAGAACCGATTGTCAGGGTATTTAAAAGTGAAAATGACGCCTGTAGTAACTAATTTGGGTGATGATGAGCTGAACTTGGAGTATAGGAGTGAGGAGGAAACAAATGGACTTATGGACGAATTGAAGAACCAAATGTCTAAAGTTGAAGGGTTAAATGAATGCCAGAAAGAAGAACTGAGAGAAGTATTGTGGACGAATAGGGAAGTTTTTTCTGACAGACTAGGAAGAGTAAAGAATTATGAATGTAAGCTGGATATCAAACCACATGAACCTTTTTCGAAAAAACCTTATTCCATACCATTTGCGCAGAGGGAGGCGGTAAATAAAGAAATTGAGAGGATATTGAATTGTGGTGTTATAGAGCGAGGGAAGAGTGAATATAATTCACCTCTGGTCAATGTGGGCAAGAAAGATGGTAGTGTGAGACTAGTTATTGATGCCAGGATGTTAAACGCAGTCGCAAGGAGAGAAACTGATAGGCCAGAGAGTATGGAGGGGATGTTACAGATGTATCACAAAGTAAACTATCTTAGTAGTCTCGATCTTACCTGCGGATACTAGCAGGTGCCACTTGCTAAGGAATATAGGAAGTATACAGCATTTTTGGTAAACGGGAAGTGTTATCAATACACTGTTGTCCCATTCGGGCTGAATATTAGTGTGTCTGTTTTTATGCGATCCCTTGATCAAGTATTAGGACCAGAGCTGAGTTCAAAACTGACAGTATATGTGGATGACCTATTAGTTGCCACTGAGTTATGGGAAGAACAATGTTGTTTATTAAATGAGTTGTTTCAAGCCTTAAGGAAAGGGGGCATGACCCTGAGACTCAGAAAGTGTGAATTTGTTCGCAAAGAGATAAAGTTTTTGGGTTGGATTTTGTCAACTACTGGTATTAAGATGGATCCAGACAAAATGAAAGCAATCAAAGAGTGTCCATCCCCAAGATATAGAAAAGAGTTGAAATCATTTTTGGGTATGTGTAATTTTTACCGGAAATTTGTGCCAGGGCAAGCTTTTAATGTCCCATGTCTGAACAAATTATTGAGTCCTAAAGTGAACTATGTTTGGACAGAAGAGTGTCAGAAAGCCTTTAATGAAATTAAAGAAGCTTTTTAAAGTGGAAAAGATTTCACACCATCCGGATCTTAGTAAACCATTCTGTTTTGGGACTGATTTGAGTGGGTACGGTATTGGAGTGGAATTGTTTCAAGATTTTGGGGATGAGGAAAATGAGTATCATGGGACCATAACGTTTGCAAGGCGGTCATTGACCAGGTATGAGAGAAATTACACTGTGACTGAGTGTGAAGCACTGGCAATAGTTTGGGGATTTCAAAAGTTCAGAGATTACCTATGGGGGAATAAAACTCATATATACTGATCACAGAGCTCTTATATTTTTCAAAACGTTTCGGCTGGTACATAGACGGTTAACAAGATGGACTTTGTTCTTGCAACAGTTTCCTTTTGAGATAAAGTATATTAAAGGTACACAGAACAAAGTAGCAGATGCCTTATCCAGGTTACCATTGAGTGAAGCTAATGATACAGGGTATGATGTTGATGAAGAGCATGTAAAGTTGTTTTATATAAAAGGTATTCAAGGAGAGAAGAAAACTGAAGGTATTTGCAAAAACATGAGAAGGTATCAGAATCAGGATGAAGTGTGGAAAATGGTGAAGCGAGAACTGGAAAGGAAAGATAGTAACAATAAGTTGCCAAAGTATTACAAATTTCATGATGGAGTGTTGTTTAGACGAACTGATGAAAATTCAGAAGATTGGAAAGTATGTTGGCCCCGTGGATACATAGATGAGATAATAGACTATATTCATTTGAGTTTTGGACATGTTGGTGCTATGAAGTGTATACAGAAATTGAGGGAATGTGTATCTTTTGACAACATGGCAAAGAGAGTGAATAACCATATTAAAACATGTGAAAATGCCAAAGAGCCAAAGTTACTAATCGAACATGTACGCTCCCTATGCAAAATATTAAACCGAATGATGTAATGGAACTGTTATCGGTGGATCTTTATGGTAAGTTACCAAAAACCAAAGGAGGTTTTACATACATTTTTGTAGTTTTGGAAGCGTTTTCTCAATTTATAAAACCTTATCCACTACGTAGAGCTACTGGAAAAGCCGTTTTGAGTAAATTGGAAGGTGATTATTTTGTGAAATTTGGGAAACCTAAGGCCATATTATCCGACAATGGGTCGCAGTTTGCATGTAAGAAGTGGAAAGAAGGCCTTACCAATCAAGGAGTTACAGTAATTTCCACATCAACATATAATCCACAAGGGAATCCAGTAGAACGTTATATGAGGGACATTGGCAGATTCTGCCGTACTTATTGTAGCAATAACCACAGTTCATGGGGAGACATAACAGGAGACATTGAGGATGTAATGAATACTGTTGTTCATGAGGTAATGGGGTTTACTCCGTAGGAGATTATGAAAGGTGAGAGACAAAGTCTGGTGGAGGAAAATTTATCTTTCCCTGCCAAGGAGGAATTGAGTTGGGGTGAAAAGAAGAAAAGGGTAAGAGAACTGGTAGAGAAGAAACTGTTGGAAAGAAAGAAAAGACATGATGATAAGGTGAAGGGTATTGATATAAGGATAGGAGATTTGGTTGGTCAAGACATATGAGAAGTCAAAAGAGATAAATAGTGAGATTTCTAAATTATTTGATGTATACAAAGGACCATGTGAGGTGGCTGGTATACCCCAACCGAATGCGTTCAATCTGAATTATCTCAACTCCAAGAAGAAATTTGCCCTTAAGAATGTGGTTGATTTAAAACCATATAAGGCAAGAACAACACACTAATACATTTGCCCATTTGCAGTTTTCAGAGGAAATAAATTTCAGTGTAAACAGTCTAAAGATTTGATTATGAACTGTAAACAAGATGTGGTTTGAGGATAATTTTT
The DNA here is from genome assembly GCF_021461385.2 of Schistocerca piceifrons. Classification (NCBI taxonomy): domain Eukaryota; kingdom Metazoa; phylum Arthropoda; class Insecta; order Orthoptera; family Acrididae; genus Schistocerca; species Schistocerca piceifrons. Next base: position 560,358,898 of record NC_060149.1, read on the forward strand.
GGTATACCATTATATAAATTTCTTTTTGAAACCAGATAGTTTTTTTTTACATGTTTGATGATGTGAAGAGTCAAGTAGTTATCAGATTCCAGCAATGATATGTGAGTTGTTAGAGTAGACTGTGGCTTTGCTTACAAATTCTTCCAAAGACACTCCAGTGTGTGTGATGATAAGTAGTATATACAGCTGTCAAAAATCTAGCAAGATTTGTCTGCGGCAGCATTGTATAGGTTTACAATAATTATTTGTTCATTCTAGAATTCTGTTTGTGCTGTAACTAACACCTGTCCTAGTTTTAGTATTTACTATATGAAATATTAGTTTGTAAATTTGATTGGCTTGCTTTATGTCAGCATTCTCAGAGAATTGTGTAACATGCTGTTTCATTGTTGTTAAGTTTATTTGTACTGTTATATGATGTATCCAATTATTCATGTCAAATAGTCTGAATAGAAGTTTGAATACTTTAGGGCTTTGCGCGAAAATTACGGCGACAGCCATAATTGCTTGCGTTCTGACCAATAATGTAAAAGCTGCTATTCCCGTATTGGTGCTTTTCCTGACGTGAGCGGGAATTATAAATGTCAGCTGTCAAATCACGTAGTGACTCTTTACCCAGTAATAAAAGTTTTTTGATATTGTATTGCTCAAAAGTGGGTAGTTGTATGGTGAAACCCTCCAGTTTTCATGCCATTGTTAACAGTATTGTGTGTGATTGACGAAATTTTGTTTCTTATTCTAATTCCTTTGAAGTTTCAGAGAAAATATACACAATTTTGTCGGTTCAGGTTAATTTCAGAGCAGTTTCTCGTGAATATTAGAGTTTTCAATTCATAAACAAAGTGGGATCGTGACCAATTGAGAAGTATAACAAAGGGTGTAGTTTTCCAACTAGAATTTAGGATGACTTCACAGTTCAGATTTTGATAATTATTTTTCCCGTGGGTCATCACAGACCCCCATAAGATTTTAACGCATCTCTTTCGTCCAACACGTAAGAAAAACAAATACCGTCTGCATGTTGACATCGAGCATATTACATATACATGTATTGCTCCAGAGGAGCATGCAGCTAGTGCTCGAAGTCCCTGGTACAGATCTGCGTGAAGTTCTGTCGACTGTACTGGAGGAAAACCATATCCAACAGACATCATTCACAAGAGAGGATTCCTCTATAGGTTAAAATGTGTGTGAAATCTTATGGGACTTAACTGCTAAGGTCAACAGTCCCTAAGCTTACACACTACTTAACCTAAATTATCCTAAGAACAAACTCACATACACCGATGCCCGAGGGAGGACTCGAACCTCCGCCGGGGCCAGCCGCACAGTCCATGACTGCAGCGCCTCAGACCGCTCGGCTAAACACGCGCGGCTCCTCTATTGGCCTTTCATAAGCAGTTAAGTATATGGTCTTTTCGGCTATAATGCATCCAAGCAGTGTACATCTACAGCTTTGTATACTGCCACATACATTGTTTTTCTACCATGACTTCAAGGTCTGCGTCAGCTGCTAAACTGACATTAATACATTTCGATCCTTTGGCTCTTACAGAAACTGAACATTGCATTGTGTAAACTATGCAGCTCCTACTATACACAGGTTGGTAGAAATAAAACACAGAGGCGGTGCATCCAATTTACAAAAATTTGGAAGACATCGCAACATATGGAATCTGGAGAGTTTGCAGCAATGTAAAGCGTTTTTAGCAGCTATCCACAAGTGATGACCTATACAGTTATCTCATCTTCACAGCGATGGGGTAGTGGATGTCTCACTGTTCCATTCCAAAGAGCGCTGTTTCCTTCTTTGGCAGTCATGTATACAATTCCTGTTCCAGTGTTGACGATAGCCACACGGTGCCATTCGCAACACGTGCGTGGTAGCATAAATAAACAGAAGTAATTTTATCTTATTGGTTAAAAAAAATAAAAGCGTATGGAGGGCATTGCACTATATGGCAATAGGAAGAGTCTGCAGCCTTGAGGAATGCATCCAAACAACTGTCTGAAGATGATGACCTCCACATCGAATCCCAAGCACCACAATGACAAGTAGCAGAAATCCAGTGTTCTGCCCGGGCTCCCTCAGTCTCAACCAAGTGGCATCAGTCAATTACCATGCGGTAATCAGTAGTGTACTGGTAGACGGATGGGATGGGAAAGACACTGTTGATATGGGGTGATATGCAGTAAGACACACCGCAGTTGATAGCATGATGAATTTCAGCAACTGTAGCAGTAGTTCCATAATTTCAACGACAGCCAATGACACAACAGATTATTTCCCACTTTCGCAGTCGTAGCTAAATCACCCACTCACTACTTTGCTGATACAACATACTAGATTGCGAATGCAGTTAGATGACTGTGCAGTATGTCTCTTTGTTCACATAAATCAAAGTATACCAGTTTTTCCATAATTTCTGTGGCAGTCATTGACAAGGTAGAATACTTCTCAATATCTGCATCATCGCTAAATCACCCCTCTGCTACTTTGCAGATACCATATACTAGATTGCCAATTCAGATAAATGGCTGTGCATTACATCTATTCAGTCATTTATATCAAACTATACTAGTTGCTCTGGAATTTCAATGCCAGCCATTGACACAGCAGAATGCTCCCCAGTTTCTGCATCATCGCTAAATAACTCCTCCCCTCCTCTGCAAGTACCATATACGCAGTGATTCTCCTCCTTAATACTTAATGAATAACATTGTTAGTGAGAACCAGCCGTAATTCAGTAATATCTATATTTGACTGCATGTGTGAAAACACAGTTAGGGATTGGGAAACATATGTTTTGCCTGCTTCACTATGGCGCCTCTGTCTAAACTTCGTCGCCTTTGTTGTAGTGTGTGTTACGAAAATTCACGTAGTTTACAGGGGGAGCTGGAGGATTAAGTGTGACAATTATTAATCCTTTCTCGGTTTTCAGTGTCCGTGTACGCCAATCCACCTCAATTCCACGCATTTTGTGGTACTTTTTCTCTAATTTCATGCATTCTCAGTTAATTTAAGTACTCTTGCTAGTTTTCTTTGCGATTTTGCATATTTCGTCGTATTTCCCTCAGTTTTACGTTCTGCCAAAATTCGTAATTCCCACCAATAGGACAGGTGGGGGAGTGGTAGAGGGTAGGGTGGAGGGTGCAGGAATATATGTGCAGGCTGAGAAAACACATGACGTCATCTGGGAGTGGGGTGGTGAGGGTGGACATGGTTGAGAAGTAACTAAATGATCAATTTAAATAATTTGCATATCGATTTGAGATCAATTTAATAATAAAGTTGGAGTCATGCTCCAACCTTGTACTGATGACATACGTATAGAACTGCAAATCATGTTTCGGTTTTGGTTACCACCACCTGCACGTTCACATCTACTTTCATGTTTTCAATGTTAGTAGAGGGCGGATATAGAGCAGTAAATTCTGCCTGGTCCACCCTCATCTTTGATGGTTTTTGTTTCCTCTAACCGCCCCCTCATCCTGCTCCTTCTCCTTCTACCTCTACTTCTTCTCTCTTTCTTCCTATGGGGTTTAGATTCCGTGGTACTATCCAGATATCAGTCTGGTACAGACAGGGAGCTCTGTGGTCCAATGGCTATAGTTCTTACATCTGCTGACTGTCGTGTATGGCGCCAAGTTGTGGTGGTTCCGTTGAAATTTGGGAATAACTGGTAAAATTGCTAAGACTTATCAAACTGTGAACTGGTGTTTGTATTACCATACATCACCCCATATCAACAACGTCTTTCCCATCCCATCTGTCAACTGGTACATAGATGATTACCACATAATGATTGATTGACTCCACTTGGTTGAGATGGAGGGAGCCTTGGCAGCAATATCTGCTACTTGTCACTGTGGATCATCGAATTAAATGTAGAGTTCATAATCTTCAGCCAGTTGTTTGGGCTCGCTCCTCAAAGCTGCAGACTTGTCCCGTTTCCATATGCTGTCATGCCCTGCACATGTTATTACCTATTTTTCAACAATATGATAACAGTGCCTCCATTTACTTTTACTATCTCTCAAATGTTGTGAACAGCACCTTCTGGCGATGATCAACATGAGAGCAGTAATTGTGTACATGACTGCAGAATGAGGAAACAATACTCTTCAAAATGGAACTCTCAAATATGCACCACCTCTTCGCTGTGGAAGATGAAATTAGCTGTACGGGGCATCCCCTTCGGATGGCTGGCAAAAACGCACTACAATGCTGCAAACTCTTCCAGTTTCCACTTAATGTGATGTCTTCCACATTTTTATTTATACAATTGTGAGTAGTGGAAGCTGCATAGTTTACAGCTCGCGACATTCCGTTACTGTGAGAGCCAAAGGATCTAAATGTGCTAATGTCGACTTAGCAGCTGACACAGACCTCATCATCACGGTCAATTAACAAAGTATGTACCTATGTACGAAGGTCACTCCAAAAGAAAAGCACACTATTTTTTTTAAAATCCGTCTTTTATTCTACATGTTTGAAAGTTTTACAGTGTGTAGGCACATCCTTTAGGAACGATATTTTCATTTCTCCACATAATATCCATCCCTCTCAACTGCCTTACGCCATCTTGGAATCAGCGCCTGTATACCCGCACGGTAAAATTCTGGACCAACTTGTTGGAGCCACTGTTTGGCAGCGTGCACAAGGGAGTCATCATCTTCAAACCTTGTTCCACAAAGAGAGTCTTTCAGTTTCCCAAAGAGATGATAGTCACATGGAACCAGGTAAGGACTGTAAGGCGGGTGTTACAGTGTGTCCATCTGAGTTTTGTGATCGCTTCCATGGTTTTTTAACTGACATGTGGCCGTGCATTGTCGTGCAACAGCGAAACATCCTGCTTTTGCCGATGTGGTCGAACACGACTGAGTCGAGCTCGATGTTTCTTCAGTGTCGTCACTTATGCATCAGGATTTATGGTGGTTCCATTTGGCATGATGTCCACAAGCAAGAGGCCTTCGGAATCGAAAAACACCATAGCCATAACTTTTCTAGCAGAAGGTGTGGTTTAGATTTTTTTTCCTTAGGTGAATTTGCATGACGCCATTCCATTGATTGCCTCTTCGCCTCTGGTGATAAATGATGGAGTCATGTTTCATCACCTGTCACAATTCTTCCAAGAAATTCATCTCCACCATTCTCGTACTGTTGCAAAAGTTCACTGCATACCGTTTTTCTTGTTTCTTTGTGAGCCACTGTCAACATCCTGGGAACCCATCTGGCACAAACCTTTTTTAACGCCAACGCTTTCAGTATTCTCCAAAAACTTCCTTCCTCTATCCCGTGTGACAATTCGTTCACTGTGATGCGTCTGTCAGCAGTCACCAATTCGTTAACTCTCTGCACATTTTCCGGAGTGTGTGCAGTACGAGGCCTGCAACTGCAAAGACAATCCTCAATATTGCCGTGCCCACTTTCATCACGTAACCTGCTTGTTCACCGACTAACTGTACTGCGATCGACAGCACCATTTCCATACACCTTTTTCCGTCTCTTGTAGATGTTTCCCACTGTCTCGTTTTCACAGCACAGGTATTCTATGACAGCACGTTGATTCTGAAGAACGTCAAGTGTAGCAGCCATCTTGAAGACATGCTCTGACGGCGCCACTCATGGGAACAGGTTGAACTAAGTTTGAAAAAAAGCGGGAAGGATGTATCTACACACTGAAAAACTTTCACACTTGCAGAATGAAAAATGTATTTTTACAAAAATAGTGTACATTTCTTTTGGAGTGACCCTCTTGCAAAGCTGTAGTTGTACACTGCTTGGATGTGTTACAGCTGAAAATACAATGTATAAACCGCTCATGAAAGAACAATACAGAAACCCTCTCTTGTAATTGATGATAGGTTGGATATGGTTTTCCTCCAATTCAATAGACAAAACTTTGTACAGAACTGTGCAAGTTATTTCAAACACTGGCTATGAGCTACAATGTAGTGATTCATGTGTATGTCATATGCCTGATGACAATACAAATATGGTAACTGTTTTTCTGATATAGCAGAAGAGAGAGATGTGATAAAATCTTATAGGACGGTTCAATGACAAGACAGGCTCTCACAACTTGTTTCGTAAATGCGGGTGTGATATAGTTTTACACTGGTAAAATGGGACTTGCCGTAGTGTACAAAACAGCAATGTCTACTTGAACTAGAGCTTGTTGTTGACGAACGTAAGATTATTGTGTTTCATCAGATATGTGCGTGGATGGCGTGAAAGGTCATATTGTCTATTGTTATTTCAGGTATCTGAAATGTATTTAATACACAATTGCATGACATTCAGTTACAGACACTGATATGAGCAGAAGAGGCGCTCTCAGGCGGTGTAATTTGTCCATGAAGCTGAATGACATTGGTTAATATAGATGTTTCTGTTCAGAGTTTAAATTCTCGCTTGTTCTTTACACCTGTTACAGTTTCAGAATAACGAGAACATTTAGTGGTGATCAGTAATTTTGGTAGCAAAACACTGGAAGCTTTTATTTTCGCAATTTTACACAGAATTGGCATGTAAAGGCCCTGCAGTCTGATCATTTGTAATCGTTGGCGGTGCACTTCTTTGGATGTCACAAAACAATGAAATGAGAATTGTATCCTGCAGTCGAACATAAAAACTATATCAATTTTCCTCATAAAACGAAAAGAAAATGGACTACATCTATTTTCGTGGAAAGATGACATTTATTATCATCATGATTGTGTTCTCCTTTTCAGTAGATGCTCAATTATAAGACATCCAATGATGTTAAATACATTTGTTACAGAGAATTGTTCTCCTGCCTCAGAACAGCCATCACTTGCGATGGTGGTGTTGGGATGGTCCAGTGTGTGTGCTCATCAGTCACAGCTGTGCTCTGACCAGGGAGAGGCGTCTGGAGAGTGCGGGGTGTGGCCTTCATTTATTCGTATTGTTTAGTGAAGTTTACATGCTTTTGTGTTGGTGAAGGACCATCGTCTCAAGGAGACCACAAGCTCATGGCATGCCCACTCATCTGCCAGTCGAAGGGTGGTAGGCCGCAAAGTCAGCCATGGCAGGTGCTGGTAGCAATTGACCATTTGAAAAAGCCTGTGTCCACATGTAGGGGGAATGAGGGAGGGAGTGAGGAAGGGAGTGGGTGGGAAGAGAGAATGTAAAAGGATTCAACTTTTCGGCAATTTGTGTTCATATATCGAGGAGAACCGCACATTCAGCTAATCACTCCCTCTGAGATCTTTTATGATAACGATTTTGCCCAGTGCGTGTGTTGTGTAATGGACTGTTAATTACGAGCGATGGTTTTCTTCACGACAATTTCGATGTGTAATTAGAACAGTGATGCATTTCTTCCATCAGTTGTGGTAGCATATATTGGCTTCGTTTATCTGGGTTGCAGGGTGATTGTCGAGCAGGTGTCCGTAACTAACTGTGACATCAAGCAGGGATAATTAGAGTCCTTAGCTGTATGGTTACAGGTAATACATTTATGAAACTCCTTTCTGTCCAACACCAGCATCTCGTCAGTTGAATATATTTCCCACCAAAAACATAACGATAGTACCTAGCCTTTGTCGTGAAAGCTTGTAGATGAAGGCTAGAGTTTGGGTGTGTTATACCAGTAGTTTCGAGAGGTATTGTGAATTTTTTTCCCAACAGGATAACACTAATTGAATGGCATCGTCAACTTTTTGAGTTGTGTTCCGACTTTAGGCAGTCTTTGTGTAGTGCTATGCATTATCGTTATGCAACGCATATCGCAACCAGAATAAACAAATAACACTAACCTAACCTTCCTCTCCTGCATCTTAGCAGTTTCCATGTGTTGAGGTGGAGGGTGGGGGTTGAAAGTGGGGGGGGGGGGAGGGGTGTACTTGGACTTCCCGTCCAGAAGGACCAGGGTTCGAATCCCAGACAGGGCTCCGTCATATTTAATTACTCACCGGTTAGCGTGGGGGGGGGGGGGGGGGTGGGACGATAGCACGGCCCTGGGACAAAGAAATTCCCAGCAAAATTCGGTACTCTCGCCAAAATTCGAAATTTCTGCCAAAATTCGAAATTCCCACCAATAGGGTAGGTGGGAGAGTGGCAGGGGGGAGGGTGGAAGGTGCAAGGATATATATGCAGACGGAGAAAACACGTGACGTCAACTGGGAGTGGGGTGGTGGGGGTGGACGTAGTTGGGGGGAAATTAAATTATCAATTTAATTAATTTGCATATCGATTTGTGTTCAATTTGATGTTAAAACTGGGGTCGGCTCCCATCTCCCTACTGGTGATGTACATGTAGAAATGGAAAACATGTTTCGGTTTTGCTTACCACCACCTGCACGTTCTCATCTACTTTCATGTTTTCGATATTAGCAGAGGGGGATATAGAGCAGTGAGTTCTACCTGGTCCACCTTCATCTTTGATGTTTTTCTTTTCCTCTTTCCGCCCTCTGCTCCTATTCCTCTTCCTTCTACTTCTACTTCTTTTTGTTTTTCTTCCTATGGGATTTAGATTCGGTAGTCCTATGCAGATAACAGTCTGGTACAGACAGGGAGCTCTGTGGCCGAATGACCATATTTCTTACAGCTTCTGGTATCATGTACGGCTCCAGGTTGTGGTGGTTTCGGTATTAGAGCCAGAACGGAGCGAGTTACCACTAGGGGCTCCGGGTCACAGTGAAATCTTCATTGTGTGAGATGTACAGCAGATGAATTGTATTATGGGTGGGGGCTTGAATTTTCTCACATGAACAGACGAACTAAGGAGGCCACTTGGACCCAGTGACGAGAAGGGAGAGAGAATATTCATTCTCGGGGTAGATTGAGGGAGGGATACTTGTTTTTAGGTATAGGTAACTGTCACATGTATAGGGAGAAATTGTATGTACCTATTGCGGCTTCTTGATATGTTAATCGTTCAAAGATATCAACTTTTAGATCTTGCATTCCCTCCCTGCAACAGGGAAGGTGATGATTGTGGGATTGATCCTCCTCGAAACTGAATGAATCTATCTGTGAAAACCGCTGAAGACCAGAGCATGAGGATGCCACCTGTGATCAACCGCCTTACTGCACCAGACACGAGCATGACATGTGACCAAATAACATCCACTGGGGCTGCTCCAAGGTGTGTTTTACCTTAGGTGATACTTCAGATTGATATACAATGATCTGAAATTTATCCGGTAGTAAGGCATATTTAAAACCTCCGAGAAATGGTCGAACTTCTTCTTTGTTATGTCTAGGCCGTTGTTGGCACGACAATAAAAATAGACTGAACGAATATGGAATTACGGACCCACTTGGAATAGTGTGAAGTATATAGTACCTTCCCATGATTATATCCTCGACCATATTCAGATACCTGTGAGGAGAAATTGTGACAGGAAAGTCACCAAATTATCTGCATCTTGATGTTGCCTCTTATTGAGTGGAGGAGGCTGTCTTAATCAGTAGTGATCTGTCGCACGTTTTGTTTATGAAGGTAACTTCTCCATAATTGTCTTGTTTATGTTTCACATACATAATGATTTGATTTTTATAAAGGTTTCACCGTCAATCCAGTTAAATTCCAGGAATTGAAGCACATATTTCTCTTCTTGTTAGATACATCGGTTTCTTCACTGTTGCGGCGAGAAGGTCTGTGAGCGACCTTTAGAGGTTGCAATTGATCAACACTCATCTGCTGTGATGTTAATGAAAAAAATTTTTTCCTATGATACGGACTTACGAATTGTGCACACAGACAAGTGAGGAAATTTTCGGAAAAAGTGAAATCCAAAGACACCTGTGGTGTCACCGTAAGACACCACACTTGCGCTGGCAGTAAAAAGCCCGCCAACGCGACCATCGGTATCTGTGGACTCCGAGCAGTGACGCCAGAGCGGTGCCGCATCTCACCTTCGACAGCTCAGCTTCACGGGTTTGCTGTGTGCCAAAAGACTTTATTCAGAGATAGGAAACGCTTTTTGTGCTCCACATGATTGCTTTTCAAAAAATTAGTAAATGTGTTTGATTGTTCAGCTATAGTACTATCTATTGATAGTCTGTGGTGTTCCCAGCTACCCTGGTCGGTCTCCAGCTTCCGAGTCTGCGATTTACTGTTATGACTTACCGAGGTACATAGAACCAACACTAAAGCCAAGTAGTTAAGAACCGTTTGTCTTCGACAATAAGCCACTACACAAGGATTAGGTAGGTGTGTAGAGTGACCATGCAAAGAATTCAGGACCTGTAAGAGATATAGTACTACCAGTCTTAAATGCAGAGAGGTGGGCATGAAGATGGAACCTTCTACATAACTGGTCCGAAATTCATCATCACAGGATTGGCGCACCTATGAATAACGGTCTGCTCAAGAAACATGAGGGTTTATAGGCTAGGATCTACTTCTTCCATCTTCCCCTGTTGCTGGACAGGCAACCAATCTCACATGATGGATTTACGAGAGGGTCAAGAAACTATTCGTAGTGTACAAGTTCCCGTTTCTGTGTTGCAGCGAGGTGGGGTTTATTGCCTCTTTTGTGTAAAGGACGTTAAGAATTGTACGATGTATGAAGCCTGCAGGGGTTTGACTGTTGTACTTTTCTGTTCCAAGAACGGGAACCGTCAGTTTAAATTTCTTAGCTCATTGTTCCCAGGCACAAAGGACTGAAGCGTTATTAATTACCTGAGTGGAAGCTAGCGACTACTTGCTTCCAGCAGGCCTGATACACCTGTGTCGCTGGAAACAGTCAATCTGACCAACAGAGGCCGATTGTTCAAGATTAAAACTGTCTTTAACAGCGCTGTCTGGGCGATCAGCTGTGCAATTCCGAGGATGGAATTTTAGTTTGTGGGGCCCACAGGACGAGCGTTTGAATTTCTGCTGTCCGTTAATCCGCATCAGTTCACGCATTTGTTTTCACCTCTCGATTTCGCCCACTTTAACGCTGGAGACCGTTGTCTTAGATCACAACGGGTTTTCATCTCCGTTTATATCTAATGAAGGAAACGTATTGGGCCTATATCCCTCGGTGGTAAAGGAAATCTACTGCTCATTTGGGTCGCTCTGCATTGCGACTTGTCCACCATGGTGCCTCAGACTCCGATTCTGATTAGGTGCTCTCCGCATGGACGCCACACTGTCTAACCAACAACTCCGCGGCACAATGAATGTACACAGCGCCTTTTCTGCAAAGACCGGAGGCCCCAATCATACAGGTTACCTGAAGTCTGCCCCCCCCCCCACCCAACCTCGCCCCCCCCCCACCCAACCCTCTCCCACTACGTCGACTGGCTACCTTGCAGGGAAACATACTACCTTCCCAGCTTAGCCAGCACTGCAGATACAAAAAATAAAAATAAAGTCAGAGTCAAACCTGGTAACTGCGACCACTTATAAGCAAGCCAAAATTGGTGTAGAAGTAACAAAAAAGGATTGTGTAGCGTAAAGTAGAGACTGGAGGGTTGTCTCTGTTAACATCGAGTAGGCAACCGATGAAAGTTAAGACGAAGGTGAAGAAATAGTCAGGGAATAGAAATGCGACACAGGAAGTGAATGAATGCTGTAGTGCCTCGGGGCCTGTGCTCCCTAAGAACATATACACAGAAGAAAGGTGCTCGTGCCAATGATTCCAACTTTCTCGAAGTCCAAGAATGGCGATGAACTGTACGTTCACATCATCTGCGCATTCTGTGATTCAATCTCCACCTGAAAAGTTGTCGTAACGTTAAGCACACCTATTATAAACCGTATACTCATACCATTCTTCATCTATTGGTACGTATTTGTCTGAACTGAAAATAACTTAATATACGGTTGAAACTTAAATCAACATATACCACAGGCATAGAAATACTGGACTATCAGTTCGTTAGCGTTCGACGAAGGCGTTCATGATGTTACATTTCCCATTTACGTCAATGTATTTGCTGATCTATGGGAAACAGACCAGCCATTGAGGTAAGCATAAAAGATAATGAAGAAAAAAAAACTTCGCAAAACGTTAGAAGCATACAGCGCCTAATTTGAGCAGTAAATTCGTACGACCAGAGGACGCCACATTCCGAGTCCCTGGAACTTTTAATATACAGGATGTTAAAATTAGGCTCTAAAGACATACACTCTTAAACTTTTTCATCTGCATTTCATAAAGTGCGTCTCAAACAAACGCTAACCAAATGTCTGTATGTTCTGCTTATAATTAGCCATCTTTTGAAAACTGGAGTTACCACAATATTATTAATAGGGATACATCAATGAGACGTGTAATGTTCACAATGTTTTTGTCTGTGTCATTACTGGTTTATACCTCGAGCTCATCACAGTAATTCTATGAGAAGACACCTGAATGGGCTATCTATGCCAGGAGAATACGCAGTCAATCATCAGACATGTGTTCAGGATAATCGCAGGACCGGGAACTGTGACCGATGTCCATAGGCCTAATGTTCGACGATCAATACTCCGCAATAGCTTCACCGCAATGACCTCAGATGCCGGTCTGCTAATGTGTCTCCAAATAGCATACATCCTAGCCTCCTTCAAAAGTGCGGGGTGTTTTACAGCGAAAAGAACGGTTTATGCGCAATTTTATTCCTTATTACTCGCGTGGTTAATGTTGAAATATTGCTGCAATGTTAAATAATGACTACACCGCATGACACAGAAATCTTCCCTTGAGCCGGCCGAAGTGGCCGTGCGGTTAAAGGCGCTGCAGTCTGGAACCGCAAGACCGCTACGGTCGCAGGTTCGAATCCTGCCTCGGGCATGGCTGTTTGTGATGTCCTTAGGTTAGTTAGGTTTAACTAGTTCTAAGTTCTAGGGGACTAATGACCTCAGCAGTTGAGTCCCATAGTGCTCAGAGCCATTTCCCTTGAACAAAATGAACAAAACATCTGAAGACTTCACTTTTACTGAAAAACATACCGCATTGCACGACAATATGGGTAGGTCACACCTTTGCTACCACCGTACGTAAGTTGACAAACAACCAAGTCTTTTGAAAATATTTAATATCCTAGAAAGGAATTAAAATTTTCCCTGTTAAGTAGGTATAGTAGAATCAAACTCGAGTTTGGCGCAATTGCCGAGGGATATGATACTGGAATTTGTGCTAAGAATTTTCATAACTTGGAAACTGATTTCTTTTATCAAGATTAACTAATTATAAATGAGAAAATATCTCATCTTTAGTACTTGAAAATGTATTGATCGTTTTCTTGCTGATGTTATTACGATGGTGCAGTTTAGATTAGGGAAACTATAAGAAATGGATCAGAATAGGAGGACAGGCATTTGATAGCACTCTTCTTAAATAAGAAGAAATCACGGTTTGTTTTATTAATTCTGATAATACAATAAAATTTGAGTGCCAGTGTAGAAGCTGACATAAAATTAATATCTTACGTGAAGCAGTTACCGCAGTATTACTCATCTGTCGTGAAAATTGGAGATACGTGACAGACCTCGATTCGAAACCAGTCCTTATGTCTAACATCAATGGTGCCTTGCACTATTAGGGTATCCGAGCTCGCGCTTAGACTCGACCAAACTCCTATCGTTTCATTCCCCTTCTTGGTAATCACAATAAACATGAAGCATGTCGGAGTAGCACCGTTGAAGTTACATATTTTGTGGATGGGACATTTGTACGAGAATTCCTGGTATGTAAATATTCATAGAAGCAATAGCCTCAGAGAAATAAATACAATTTCATCGGTATCTTAGTACTTAATTAGTCGTGTGAAAGCTGGGAACTCACAGCAAGCTGAAACTCTCATACACATACAACCAAAATAGACGTAAAGGCATCTGTGCCCGTTTCCAGGGCTAGCTGTTACTCCTGAAAGCAGCAGAGATATGCGATACAGTGTACTTTTATGTCGTCGAATGGTTGGTATGGAGGCGGTAGCTGATGGCTTACCCATTTGTGGCCACACTCAGGTTATCTGCTATTCCTCCAGTGCCTGCGTGAGCTGCGTCAGTTGTTACCGCATTTTCATAAATTATCCATTCATTCGTTTCGTATTTTTGACTCACAATCATGTCATAATGCATGAATGATATTTCCGCCATTTGATTGTATAATTTATTCATTTTATAGCACCGTCATGATTTAGGCCTTAAGCCACTATCATGTACAACACTGAAAGAAATTTTTGTTCACATGCGTAGAAAGTGGGAAGAACCAAAATTTCACGTCAGTATGTCACTCCAATATCAGATTAAAAATTATCCAAACAATACTACTTATATGTTCGGCATAATTTGACTTTGTTAAGGGAAGTCATCGTCAAGATCTATTGAACTCGGCGTCCTAGCGTGTAGCTAAGCACAAAATTAACGAAATATCTAGAAGATAATTAGTGAACACGGTTTCCAACCATGTTATCTTTAATTTTTCTATCTCTTACTGTAATCTCATACATAGTCTGACTATAAAAGCCTGTTGCACCCACTACAGACTATGCCATCTAATACTCACCTCTGCTTGCTATTACAACTCACCAATTATATATTTCTTGGGTTTTATGATAATTGTATTTTCCCTATATTTTAAGTACATTTAATAAATGCTTTACTACTGCATACTTTATACTTTAAATTTCATTTTGCACGTAATTAACGAAATTCAGTAGCCAATACCTGTTTTATATCTTCTATTAATCTTTTCTACACTTTAGATCACAGAGCTTTTATGTTCGTATATACCAGTTCATCAGTACACAATAAATATCACATGCTTACCGTATCAGAGTTTAATGTTTTCACATCATGAGGTATGTAATTTTACACTTTCAGGTATTACATTATTATTTACACCACTTCTTTCAGTAGCTACATCACTAGTAATTATTCTGGTTAATTTACGCCTGGCTATACATTCCATATTCCTTTATGTTCTCCCTAATGCTGCCCATTCACTCACTTTTCCCCTCCTCCCCACTTCTATGCCAATATATGACTTCAATAAATTGTTGTAGACATGCCACTTCTGGCTTAGTGTGTTGTATGCAATAAGTGATTTATAACTGTACTTGGTCAACAAAGCAGATTTAACCTCTTCATGAGGTATGCAATTTGTGTAGTTAGTTTAATTAAAGTAAGTTAAACTTCTTTACTTATTTTATGCCTTCAGTAACTGTACAATACAACCAAGGAGACAAATGTATGCACTATGCCTCTGTCACGTGGTATTTGGTATGCATCTGTTTATACACAGCCACACTTGATACCGTCTCATGTTACCTCATTTACTTTTTTGCTCCCGTCCACCATTTTCCTCCCCCCACATTTCCATTGGCAGGATGCTACTCTTACATCCTGAATAGAGTGTTGTGTTTATCCAATAGCTTCACCTCCTGTAATCACTTCTTCCGACTTCCGCAATTCGCGAAGTTCCATTACACTGGCATATTTTCCTACATGTACCTGGTATCTTCTCCACCCATTTCATCCCTGATTCCATGCCATCCCTCCTCTTCACACTACCCCTTCAAATATGTGCACTTTTATCCTATTGACCACTTTTCCAATACCTACATTTTACTACTCCAACGAGGTTTGCTTTCGACTCCATTCCACCCCTGCCCCCTGCTACCCGCCCTTCCAGATTCCTATTCATGAACACCCAATCATTATAAGAACAACACATTTAATATTTCATATTTCATGAATTATGTTTCTTTTACAACAACTTAGTTACGGTACAAAATATTTTAATGGCAGACTTTTAAAATTTTCTGTGCCCTGTTTAGGACTGGCACGTTGACTCACTTAATAGTAAGATTCAACAGATTGTTGTGTTCTGTCACCGTTGTTATTTTTCTACACTGCACTGATGCATAGGTGTTTCTAAACTAAACGATTTAGAATACTACTTTTAGCATGGTTTCATGTTTTCATGTTATAATCATATTGGTTACACCTTTTATTCTCAGGTAACACTGTTCTTTCAAAGATGTATTTACAGATGTATTCACCGATAACACAGTTATTCCAAAGATGTGTTAATTTTTGTACCTACTATGCTTCTGTAATCACGGATTATACAACATAGATATGCAACATAGAACGTGGATGGTTATCAACCAGTCAACCAGTAACATCCATTGTATATTTTCAGACCATGTTCACTGCACATAAAACTACTGTATGTGTTTTCATTCTGTGGATCAATTGTTTTATGGCTGGAAAACGTTTTTGTGTCATGTCTTCCATATATTCAGATGATTTTGTACTTATCTACATGCTGGGGCAGACAGTTTAATAGATCTTGACGATGACTTCACATAAAAAAGTATAATCATTCGCAACATGTAAGTAGTATTTTTTGGATAATGTTTAATCTGGCGTTGAATTGGCACTCTGATGTTAAATTTTGGTCCTACAACTCTTTTTCAGTGTTGTGCTTGATAAAGGTTTAAGGTCGGAAGCATGATAGTAATATAAAATAAATATGTAGCACGCTGGCCGGAGTGGCCGAGCGGTTTTAGGCGCTACAGTCGGGAACCGCGCGACCGCTACGGTCGCAGATTCGAATCCTGCCTCGGGCATGGATGTCTGTGATGTCCTTAGGTTAGTTAGGTTGAAGTAGTTTTAAGTTCTAGGGGACTGATGACCTTAGAAGTTAAGTCCCATAGTGGTCAGAGCCATTTGAACCATTTGAAAAAAATGTTGTACAGTCAAGTGATGTAAATAACACTGGTACTTACCTATTCGTTGCTAACATCCATTGCTTCGCAGGTACTAGTCTAAAATCGTAATGATACTTATTCACAGACTATAAGCAAAGCACAAAACTCAGTTCGGAGACCGACCAGATCACATGCAACACTGTGAAGCTGAATCTAAAGGAAGAAATTAACCACGGTGCCTCAATAATATGAAATCTGAAGTATCCAGAAGAGTTATAGAATCTCACTAAAGTCTCTTAGGTGCAGCGATCCAAGTGAATATCTGAACTGTAGCCAGCACAGCAGAGGTGGAAGTTATTACGAGGTACATCTCGTCGCCTTACATCTCGCTCCACGTAGGACGCTCCGCACAGCGCACGTTCCAATCCGGAAGACTGATGATGCCTTCATGTGGCCAGTGGAAGAATCTTGACGCCCATGGTGTTACGATCGTTGACAGCCGGAACACGAACACGAACACGAGCAGCTTCGGAGCGATGTCATCGTTACTGCAGCATGCCAAGACTAACAGTGCGCTAACGTCTGTCATGTCAGATGCTGGAGGTGTGTCCACATTATTGCTGGCGGAACAAAAACCACCTCTTTTAACTCATACCTAGAAATCTAGACTAATAATTTTTGTCAGATAGTGCGGATTAGAATAGAGAAAGAAGTCACAGTGCTGTACTCAGTTGGGCAATTCAGTAATTGTAAAAATACCTTTGACAGTATGAACATAAATATAACTCCGAGTAATACCCTCACTGGTGTTTCCTAACAACCAGTACCACCTCTCAAAAAGTGGGATACTCCTTTTTAACACCTTGTACGTAAGTTCATAAGTAGTACAATCTTACAGATTTGCAACAATAGGATCTAAAGTCCCCATTTAAATCAAGTCATTCGTTTCATGTTTGCTCATATATGTATTTTCAGTTTCAGTAAGCTAGTGAAAGCATACGCTGTAAAAGTCGGAAGTGACACTCCATAAAGGTGACGGAGGGGGGAAGCGTTCAGCTGGGCAAATAGCAGGTCTTTCACTGTTTTGTTGCCCATGAGGTCAATATGTTTGTATAGAATAGTGCTAACAAATGTATTCAGCATGAATGAAACTTTATTTTATCTGTCGCTACAGTTATTCAAGCACTTAAAATATTCTCCAGCTTTCATTTTCCAAATCTTGGTACGAGATTATAATAAGGCTCTGGCAAGTCCAAAATCATTATTTAGACAATACTGGTATTCAGAACAGTAGGAAGACGACAATAAATGGAAGAAGATCATTGTGAAGCCTGAGCAACCTTTGAAGTGACCCCGCGGGACAGTGTAATCAAGCGGTGGCATCGAGTAACAGCAATCTAGGCAGTGCAAGGCAGCGGGGATCGGTGAGCATCTAGTGCACTAGAGCACTCAAAGAAACTTAGAAGCGGGGAGACGTGTACTCGCAACGGCGCATTTGTAATGCGTATGTATTATGTCTCCATGCTAGTCGTCAAATATGGGGTGTCTATGATACCTACTTACTCGTATTGCTAGACAACATTCAAACAAATCGTATTAATGAGTTTCATTAGAAAAAGGAAAGATTATAATACTTATCTTTGTCAATTACACAGATGTGTCGCAAGCAATGGGCTACATACGAATTAATCAAGTTTCTTCATTATAGAAAATCCTAAGTCGGTGCTATACAAGTCACTTGTCTTGAAGCTACATATGGGTCGTCGACAGTCGGTCGCGGCACTTATGTCCTCTTCACATAGGGGCCACCGCTGTCGCGTTGTCGTCCTGGAGGCAGGTCCGGTTAGTGTGCGATTGGCTGTCTTCTTCTCACACCCTACCCTTCCCTATTTTTTCTTTATTTATTTATTGTTCCGTGGGACCAAATTAAGGAGAAGTCTCCACGGTCATGGAACGAGTCAATACATGAAATTTTAGCACGATAGTAGAAACAGATAAAATGAAATACAAGAAATGTATTCAGGCGACAGTTCGTAAGTTTAAATAAACAAAATCAACAATTTAACGCTGGAATTTGCTTAATTTTTCAGCTCTTCCAGGAGCTCCTCGACAGAATAGAGGAAACTCTTCAGTTTAGACTTAAAAGTATTTGGGCTACTGCTAAGATTTTTGAGTTCTTGTGGTAGGTTATTGAAAATGGATGCAGCAGACTAGTGCACTCCTTTCTGCACAAGAGTCAAGGAAGTGCATTCCACATGCAGATTTGATTTCTGTCTAGTACAACTGAGTGAAAGCTGATAACTCTTGGGAATAAGCTAATATTGCTAACAACAAACGTCGTTAAACAAAGTATATACTGTGAGGGCAATGTCAGAATTCCCAGACTGTTGAATAGAGATCGACAAGAGGTTCTCGAACTTACACCACATATAGCTCGAACAGCCCGTTTTTGAGCCATAAATACCCTTTTTAAATCAGAAGAATTACCCAAAAAAATGGCATGCCGGCGATTGACCTTACTCTGTAACTGCTTGTCGTAGAGAAAATTGTGCTCTCACGTTTCATAGATCTTCTCCTTGTCTGCAAACAGAATATGGTGCTTTCACACTGCGGTGATCTTGTCGTCTGCAGCTCGAACAAACGCCTTTCCTGCTAGAAAATGAATAATGTTCTTCGGCTGGAGAAAGCTGTATCAAAAATCTAGCCCCACTACCTATTAAACAATGGACAGCTTGTGAGTGAAAACTTCAATATATCGTTACTTCTTTGCTACGCAAAAACATAGCCAAGCCCATACTAATGTTAAGTTACAGTTTTGATACTTGAGCGTAATCAGTCACTCGTAATAGCCAGCTTATTGTAATATATCGAAACCGTTACCAAAAAGATTACTAAAAGACGTTGTCTGTAACGGAATGTTCGCTCTCGATCCCGATTTGCACACTACGCTAAGAGGATATTAGTTAATTCGGAAGTCACAGCTTACATATTAAAATCGGAATTTCGCTTGCTCCTCTTTCTCGCTCGTATGCGTTCACTTTGCGGCACTCCACAGCCCAGATTAATTCATTATTCAGCAAAATCGTTACGTCTATTCAGAACTCCTAATTTACTCGTCCGAACATGATGATGACTGACCTCCAAATTCACTCAGACCTCACAAAGCCGTTCTTTAGCCCACAAACTACGTGCGAAGGCACTGTCCGCTGACTTTCTGTGACACATCATAGCCAATCCGATATTAATATTAAATCTTGCAGTCCCATGGCTTTTAATTTGACCAAACACACCTAAGAGCTTCAACGAAGAATTAATTAAATCAAAAATTTAGAAAGTCCAAAGTTATCGAAATAACTCCCTCTTTAAATAACTGAATTATCGAAAAACGTTTCATGTCTCCCAGTACAATAGATGGCTATTGGAGTTTTAGAAATTTCCCCAGAAAGTATGATTCACTCCTTCGGTACAACCACAGTTCTCCCACTAGCGTATACTAAATTAATAGACATAACGGTATTCATTTATTAAATAGTTCACATTCACACCATCATTCACACTAACAATAAACCCATTAAATAATATTCACAAAATATCAGTTTGTTCGTAAAAAATACTGTTTTAACTACGTATGATTTCATAGTCCATACGATGCTGACACCTTTCAGTTACAGCCATTTTTACTTGCAGCTATCTTGAGGACCAGAGAATATCTGTTACGCGAGAACTATGACTCGTTTTCTGTATCTATGTGCTCGTTACTAATTGACTTACAAAGGTGCTGTAGAAGACTCTACGCCTCATACTGTCTTGCATACAGCTGCTTTTTGAGGGCTGTGTTGCTTTTCGCCGGAATATAAAAAAGACAGTTCAGGTATCGAGCTAAGTATGATACCAGTATCTGTGAACCTGCAGACAATGATATCAGTGTAGGATCACTGAACAACGGTGAAACCAAAGTGAACGCCATAAATTTAATATTAGATTCCTTAACGAACGTGAGTTGTTTATTGGTAAGCCAATAAATATAAGTACGCCAAGAAGATATTACGTCTCGCAAATGCTGTGTGTCTATTGTTCGTTCAAACAACAAGATATTTCTTTATGTGTGGTTAGGACATAGCTTGGATAAATTAGACGTAACAACACCCAGGCATAATTCTGAAGATTAACTCCTGGGCTAAGGCATTGCACTGAGCATTCAGTTTTAAAATTTAATTTTTGTTTATTCTGTGTTTATTTTCAATACTTTTGTTAACAGTAGTGCCTTTCAAGTAGGCACATAGTTTTTAATTTCTATAAAGCTGAAGGATGAATTTGATGAATGGACGAGTTATAGACTGGATGCTAATTGTGGTTCATTTGTGTGTGAATGAAACTGAAGCTTGACTGAGCCGGAGCACGGAAGGTCGTTGGGGAGAGTCAGGCTTGTTACTGTGTAGCGCGAAAACACACTACAGTATGTTGTGAAAAAGCTATCAGAAACTGAAGAACATATTTTTATGAACATGATGTTAGTGCTTCAGTGAAAACTGGAAGTGATTCCTTTCATGAGAATGTTTTTGCTATCGGTATTTTGTGACTGAAATCTTGGCGTCTCTTAATACCTACATTTTCTAGAGTTTCAACGCGACTCTTAATTCTGTTATATTCTTTTGTTTGAAAGGGAGCCATTTTCCTGTAAAAATTCTTTTGACTGTTGAACAGTGGTAGCTACGCTGAAGGGCCAGAGAAACTGGTACACACGTCTAATATCGAGTAGCGCCCCCGCGAGCACGCAGAAGTAACACAAAACTCGATTAATGCCTGAAGTAGTGCTAGAGGGAACTGATAGCATGAATCCTGCAGGGCTCTCCATAAATCCCTAGGACTATGAGCGGGTTGCACGTTGCAAGACATTTCAGATATGCCCAATAATGTTCACATCTGAGAAATTTGGTGGCCAGCGGAAGTGTTTAAACTCAGAAGAGTGTTCCCGGAGACACGCTGTAGCAATTCTGGAGGTGTGGGGTGTCGCATTGTTCTGCTGGAATTTCCCAAGTCCGCCGGAACGCACAAGGGGGATGAATGGAAGCTGGTGACCAGGCAGGATGCTTACGTACGTGTCATCCGTCAGAGTCGTATGTAGACGTATCAGAGATCCATATTACTCCAACTGCACACGTCCCACACCATTACAGAGCCTCCACCAGCCTGAACAGTCCTCTGCAGACATGAAAGGTCCATGGACTCATAAGGTTGTTTCCACACCCGTACATGTCCACCCGCTCCATATAATTTGTAACGAAACTTGTCCGACTAGGCAACACGTTTCCAGTCGTCAACAGTCCAATCTCGATGTTGATGGGCCCAGGTGAGGCGTAGTGCTTTGTGTCGTACTGTCATCAAGGGAACACGAGTGGGCCTTCGGCTCCGATAGCTCTTATCGATGATGTTTCGTTGAGTGGTTTGCACGCTGACACTGTTTGACGGACCGACATTGAAATACGTAGCAATTTTCGGAACGGTTGCAATTCTTTCATGTCGAACGAGTCTCTTCAATCGTCGTTGGTCCCGTTATTGCAGGATCGTTTGCCGTCCGGAGCGAAGTCGGAGGTCTAATGTTTTACCGGATTCCTGCCATTGTAGCAGCAGTAACCGATCTAACAAAGGCGCCAGATACTTGTATCTCATACAGGCGTTGCCGACCGCAGCGCCGTATTCTGTCAGTTTACATGTCTATATTTGAATACGCATGCCTATACAACTTCCTTTGGCTCTACAGGGTATAATTCTTTAACGCTCTTTTGTGTATTCTTAAAAACAAATATAAGAGCAAAATACGACACATTATATGGGATGTCCCAGGAGGAATGGTCAGTTTTCAGGAATGTGACAGTAACAGTCACTAGAGGCAAAAAGGTATGGTATACATTGCCTTAAAAAGCGCACCTGAAGAGCTATGATGCCTCATCCATGTTCAACACTGTGAAGCAAATCTCTTCTGCTGCAAGTTCTTTGGTTTCCATATTTTGTGACGTGGTAGTATGGACCAAAGAAGAAAAAAGTCCAGAAAATATTGGCTCTCAAATGCATACCTTAAGAGCTATGAGTACTTGCTCATCTTCTGTAAGGTGAAACGTCTATTCTACTGGCTAATTGTCTCAGCTATTTAGGTGTTTTCTTGTCGTATCCCCGAATACTGATGATTCCTCCTGGGTCAACCCCGTGTGTTAAATAATACATATGTACGTTCAAGTTTAAAAATGGTTTTAGGTTATGTTACACTTACCAGAGTGACTACATATTTGCTTTGTTGGATAGAATATCTCTCAAATGCCACACACTACAACTGATAAAATGAAACAACCATTAATACTGTGTGTGGGGTATGCATATGATTTCGGTTACTCTGTAAATTATGTATCTTATATAAATATCAATTTTCATAGCACACACAGAGCAAAACCACGTACCTGAATAATCTTTGACTATTTATACAACATCTTTTTATAGTTACAGTGCCTCTGACTCAGAGCCTACCACAGTTACATGCATTCTAAGTTGAGGATCATTTTGGAGAGTGGTTAGCCAATTTTCTTTATAGTGTAATGCGAGATTCGTGGAACTGGCATATGAATATTTAAATATGGAAGGGTAAGCTAAGGACATTGTTTGTGAGGTTTTCTGGGATGTTGGGAAACTGGGGCAAGCGCGCAAGTGTGTCGCATTATTCTGTGTCATTGATATTGTAGAAATAAAACTCTGATAGTAGGATTGTTATATGAAATGTTTTGATAGGAAGATCAGATTCCTCATGCCTAAATGTACTGCTTACAATCAAATTATGTAAATACTATGGTGGTCATTCAGATGTATTTTAAAACTTTACTTTTGAATATAGGATTTCATTTGAACTATATCAGAAGGAATTTTTTGTCAGTTAAAATTCCCACGATTCTTACAGTTTATTAAGTACATACACACATCACGCTTCCTGGTATGGAAATTTCATTCGCAGTTTAATGTTGTTTTGCTACTGTAGGCGGTGCACTGTTTTCAAGAAAACAGAAAAAAGGTTTGTCAGGACACGAGGTAAGTGAAAGTACAATTTAGGCCCTGGAATTTCTTTGTAAGTTAATTTCTACATTTATTTCTGGACTCAGGTAACATTAAGAGTAGTACTTCGTTTCTCTACAAACAGTCAACTTCAGTCTGTAGAAAGTGTCGAGCAAGTCATATTATGTCTTCGTATAATTGAGTGTAGTCACAGCTTTGCACAATACACTAGTTTAACTTAGGAATTAGTTTCTTTAGTAATAATTTCTGAGAAATTTTATTAGACCGCTTTAGGAAGACAGTTCGACAGAAGCAGACAATCAGTTAAGTTACAGGTGGAGTGACATCTTTCGCGAATGTTTTGTAAATAGCTGTGAAAGTAAACTGTAATGTTAACTTATATGATTGCATATAATGCTCTCAGCATATTATTATGTCAATTGTCCACTGGTTCCCCCTAAACACCATTGAATTTTTTTGTGTCAATGTTAAGTACCTTATGGGCAACAGGCAATGACTTTTTCTTTTTTTACATATGCTCCAAAATTCTTAGTATAAAATTTTTGACTGGTATAGTGACAGGATGTGTCACAGTCACTATTTAAACGAAATCTGTTGTTTAATATGGTTGAAAAAATATGCTTTAAGTTGCAACAAGGTAGTGAATTCAGTCAATGTAGTAAGCTGATGTTGAGGTCATGCAGTGTGTTAAGGTATCAGCAGTGCAGTGAGTAGGACCAGTTAGTTTCTGTGACCATGAGGGCAACATAATTCTACAGTGCAATGTGTTTTAATAAATGTGTTCAGTACAAATGGAGCTTCACTTAACCTATAAGAAGATTTAAACACATACTTAAAGTATTTCACAGTTTTCATTTGTAATACATTGGTACAAGGATATAATATTAGAGAAAATACAAATACTATTCAAGAGAATTACATAGAAAGTTTTGGGTTCAGGGAGATCCACAGACTCCTTAAAATGAAATGAAATGAAATGTCGTGTGGCTAGGGCCTCCCGTCGGGTAGACCGTTCGCCTGGTGCAGGTCTTTCGATTTGACGCCACTTCGGCGACCTGCGCGTCGATGGGGATGAAATGATGATGATTAGAACGACACAACACCCAGTCCCTGAGCGGAGAAAATCTCCGACCCAGCCGGGAATCGAACCCGGGCCCTTAGGATTGACAGTCTGTCACGCTGACCACTCAGCTACCGGGGGCGGACTCCTTAAAATTGGGGAGTTATTTTGTTAAAAAAAATAAGGAATCAGGAAATATAGCAAAAATATGCCTAGAAGACTAATATTCCTCAATCATAAGAATAATATGACTACAATTTACCCTAACAGATGTTCAGATACCACTGGAAAAATATATCTCCAGCAAGCGCTATTCAATAGGTTTTATATTGCTTTAGTTGTACTATACAAATCCTGTTGATAAGGGTCTCCAGGATTGCAAACTTGTGACAACTGTGAATTGTATTTAAGTGCATTACAATGAAATTACTGTAGATTAAAAAAGATTATGGGGACATTGTGTTAATATTAATTAAAAAATAACTTGAAATATTAATTTGTAGAATTTCTGTGAAGGCACTCATTGACTCAGTAGGAGTTGCCCAACAGCAAATATTTTTACTTTATCATAAATTCAGTTGTATTACCTGCAAGATATATAATAAGCTATAAAAGGTTGTTGATTACATTAGTACTGCTGTATCTTCCTCCTTTCTGTAGTAAACTTAACACTTGGAAAGTTTATAGAGGTTTTTCGGTCTTAATATCATATTCTCGCATTTGCTATGAGAAATATTGGTATTGGAAGGTGACACGACTGCATTTTAATTTACTGTGAAACACTTATCAAAGTATCATATTTTCTGGATTCATCTCATTAGAATGTTTTAGCACCAGCACCTGACTTGATTTCTATAACAAACTTATATATTCCAAAAGTACTATCGCTGTAATTGGTGCAAAAAATGATTCCGTACTCATTTTTAATAGAAATATGCAGACTAAACTAGTTTCTTAATTTCAAGACACCTATAGCAGTAAGCTACAGTCTCACAAATGCAATTAAAGTAATGTGTTCCATTAATTATAGGCAGTCAGTTTCCAATTAATTTTGTGAGTTACCTGTCGGCCCACGAACTTAAGAATTTCTGCTGCTTGCACTACACAGTTTGAGACCTCTGCGTTTGTATCCTGAGAATTACGTGAGAAGTAATGAATTGTTTTACTGAGCCTTGCCAAAATTTAATGATAACCCTTAGGGTTTAAACCATAGATAGATGTTTTCGAATTTTTCATTATCCACCTTCTCAGTAAAGCGACTCGGTCTATATTTTATTCCCATACTTGTAGCACCTTTAAAATGGAAAAAAATTGTGTCTTCTGAAAATGCTAGTGGAAGATGGTTTTGGTATATCATAAAGAACAGGGAACCGAAAAATGCATTAAACCATGGCTGCTGGCTGCAAATTTTGAGAGCATGCTGTTATGTAATTGACTTGAAACTAATATTCTCTGCATTGTGTCACACAGATAAGATACAACCCATGAGCTTGCTGTGTCTACTATTATACAATATTTTTAACTTTCCATGGTATATCGGTTCCTACTTATCCTTAAATAATAATTTAATAAAGTTGACATGCTGTGGCATAATATTGTGTCAGTCATGCAAACAGTGCAAGTTGGTCCTCTCGCTTTGTAGTGTATGGACAGCTACACTGACGACTCGCAACGAGAAGGTCCAACACAACTGCAAGTTCCTCAACTCACTGTTAAGAGGCTTGTTTATCTGGTGTCTTGTAATGTTGTCTTGACGTCACAGTTGGTCTCTACCGGTCGAGGGCCCACACAATCACACAAAATTCTGTGAATAATGGAATGGCAAGTGTGAAAATCTCAAAGTTGCTTTAACGAAAGTCTCGAAGTAATGGAATGTCACCTTGTTTTTTAATCACAAAATCAAGGTAAAAACAGTCTTTAGGGCCTGTCTATTGATAATACTCGAATGTAAGTGCGCATATTCTAGTTATAGCATCGACCACCATTTCAACTTCAAAAAATTTCCTCCGGACGAATTTAATGGCAATTCGATGTTTCACACTTTCAATCACATAATCACTTTGAATGTATAATAAGACAGATTGTAGAGCACACATGTTGTCAACATGAAAGTTGGCTATGAACTGCCTAGTAAACCTTTCCGAAGGCTGACTAATATTTTAACTTAGTTTCAACTCCCCTAGCTTTCAGTCGTTCGCAGTATCAGCACAGCAAAGCTGTTTTGGTTTATGCTACAAGGCCAGTTCAGTCAATTATCCAGACTACTGCCCTTGCAACTACCGATGAGCCTGCTGCACCTTTTCAGGAACCACATGCCTGTTTGGCCCCTCAACGGAAACCCCTCTGTGGAGGTTTCACCTACAGTAAAGCTACCTGTATCGCTGAGGCACGCAAGCCTCCCAACCAACGACAAGGTCCTTGGTTCAGTGTGGTGTGTGTGTGTGTGGGGGGGGGGGGGGAGGGGCTTTTCTGTGCTCATACTGCAAACAACTGAAAGCAAGTGGAAACTATACCAGTAATTTTTCCCGAGGGCCTGCAGGTCTACTGTATAGTTAATCGACGATGGCATGGTCTGGGGCAACATTTTCCAGAGGTAAAATAGTACCCCATTGGCCAGATAATCTAAACAGAGAAATGGACAGGTTAAAGTTTGATATAGTGGGAATTAGTGACGTTCAGTGGCAGGAGGAGCAGGACTTCTCGCCTAGTGAATACAGCGTTAAAAATACAAAATCAAATAGGATTAAAGAAGGAGTAGGTTCAATAATGAATAGAAATAACTGGAACACAGATAAGCTACTACGAACAGCGTAGTGAACGCAGTCTTGTAGCCAAGACAGATACGAAGTCCACACTCAGCACAGAATCAGGTTTATATGGCAACTAACTCTGCAGCTAATGAAGAGATTGAAGAAATGTGTGATGAGATAAAAGAAATTTAATGAGGTAGCTAAGGGAGACGAAAATTTAATAGTAATGGATGACTAGAATTCGGTAGTAGGAAAAGGAAAAGAATGAAAAGTAGTAGGTGACTGGTGTAACGAAAGAAACAGGAAGCCGTTGGTAGAATTTTGTACAGCACATAACTTACTCATCGCTAACACTTGGCTTAAGTAGCATGAGAGAAGGTTGTATGAGTGGAGGAGACATGAAGACACCAGGAGGTTTCAGATTGATGATATAATGCTAAGATAGAGATTTAGGAACCAGGTTTTAAATTACAAGACATTTCCAGTGGCAGATGGGGCCTCTGACTACAATTTATTAGTTATGAACAGTAGATCAAAACTGAAGAAACTGCAAAAAGGTAGCAAATTAAGGAGATGGGACCTGGATAAACCGATAGAACCAGAGGTTGTAAAGAGTTTCAGAAGGAGCATTAAGGAACGATTGACTAGAAGAGGGGAAAGGAACAGAGTGGAAGAAGAATTCTTAGCTTTGAGAGATGAAATACTGAAGGCAGCAGAGGATCAAGTAGGTAAAAGCACGAGGGCTAGTAGAGATCCTTGGGTAACACAAGATATACTGAATATAATTGATAGAAGGAGAAAATACAGAAATGGAGTAAATGAAGCAGCCAAAAAGGAATACAAACGTCTCAAAAATGAAACAGATAGGAAGCGCAAAACGGCTAAGCAGGAATGGCTAGAGGAATATGTAATGATGTAAGAGCATATATCGCTAGGGGTAAGATAGATGCCACCTACAGGGAAATTAAACAGACTTCTGAAGAAAAGAAAACCACCTGTATGATTATCAAGAGCTCCGATGGAAAATCATTCCTGAGCACAGAAGGGAGAGCAGAAAGGTGGAAGGAGTATTTAGATCTGTACATGGAAGATGCACTTGAGGGCAATATTATTGAAATGGAATAGGACATAGAGGAAGATAAGAAGGTGGATCTGATATTGCGTGAAGAATTTCATAAAGCACTGAAAGACCTAAGTCGAAACAAGGCCCCAGGAGTAGATAACAATCCCTTAGAGCTACTGATAGCCTACGGAGAGCCAGCCATGACGGAACTCTTACTTCTGGTGAGGAAGATGCATGAGACCGGTAAAATGCCCTCAGACTTAAAGAAGAATATAATAATAGCAATTCCAAAGAAAGCAAGTGCTAACAGGTGTGAAAATTACCGAACTATCAGTTTAGCAATTGATGGTTGCTAGACACAATCACAAATACTTTGCAGGCGAATGGAAAAACTGACTGAAGCCGACCTAGGGAAAGATGAGCTTGGATTCAGGAGAAATGTAGGGAGACGCGAGGCCATACTCTCCCTACGACTTATCATAGAATATAGGTTAAGGAACGACAAACAAACGTTTACAGCATTTGTGGACTTAGAGAAATTCTTTAACAATATTGACTGGAATACTCTCTTTGAAATTATAAAGGTGGCAGGTGTTAAATACAGGGAGTGAAAGGCTATTTACAATTTGTACGGAAACCAGATGGCATTTGTAAAAGACGAGGTGCAGGAATGGAAGCAGTGGTCGAGAAGGGAGTGAAACAGGGTTGCAGCATAGCGCTGATGATATTCAATCTGTGTACTGAGCATGCAGTAAAGGAACAAAAGATAAATTTAGATTGAAAATTAGAGTACAGGGAGAAGAAATAAAAGCTTCGAGGTTTGACGAAGACGTTGTAATTCTGTCAGAGACAGCAAAGGCCTTAGAAAAGCAGATGAACGGAATGGACAGGGTCTTGAAAGGAGAATATAAGTAAAACATCAACAAAAGAAATATGAGAATAATGGACTGTAGGCGAATTAAATTAGGTGATGAGGGTGTGGGAATTTAATTAGGAAATTAGACACTTAAAATAAGAGATGAGTTTTGCTATCTGGACAGCAAAATAACTGATGATGGTCGAAGCAGAGTGGATATAAAATGCAGACTGGCAGTGGCAAGATTATCGTTTCTGATGAAGTACAGATTTAAGTGTCAGGAAGACTTTTATGAAAGTATTTGTATGGAGTGTAGTCCTCTATGGGAAAGAAATCCGGACGATAAACCGGTTAGACAAGGAGAGAATTGACGCTTTTGAAATGTGGTGATACAGAAGAATTCTAAAGATTATATGAGCAGATCACGTAACTAATGAGGAGGAACTGAACGGAATTAGGGAGAAGAGGAATTAGTGGCACAACTTAACTAGAAGAAGGGATCGGTTCGTAGGACACATTCTGTGGCACAAAGGGATCACCAGTTTAATACTGCAGGGGTGCGCGGAGGGTAAAAATCGCAGAGGGAGACCAAGAGGTGAATACACTAAGCAGATTCAGAAGGATGTAGATTGCGTGACTTACTCGGAGATGAAGAGGCTTGCGCACGATAAAGTAGCGTGGGCAGCTGCATCGAACCAGTCTTTGAAATGAAAATCACAAAAACAAGAAAAATAATATAAAATATTCATTTTCAGTAAGTGCATGTGTTGAGCCTGAATACTAGTCGAGCACTGTGTAGCGAGCAGGCTTAGATGTTTCGTGCCTACCTGCACAACGCGCACTTATTATTAGTCAGTTTATTCGACCAATGACTGACAATATTAAGTAAACTTCTAATTAAAACATGAGCTTGATTTTGGTTTCTCTGAATGCATGGTTGAGAAGCAGTCAGTCTGGATAATTTCGACGGACTAGTTCGAGTCTTATTTAAACAGTTAATGTTTGTAAAAAGTCATGCGTCTGCCCCCAACTGTTACAGTATTGAACACCATATTTTCTGTCTGCTAACATCTCTGTTTTCACGCTAAGTGTCAATCTGTAGTGTCACGGGATGGTGATTGGTACTGATCCTAATTGTACTCCGGCGAATAGCAGCGTATGCTTTTCTACACTGCATGATGAACTCTAATCAAATGTGGGTCGGCATATTGCATAAATGCCACATATTCCCCAGGCACAGTGTTTCCTAAGACCGTCTGTTTTTATTTTAAAAAATGTAAGATTTTGAAAATAATAGAAAACCTCAATCCTTGTTGTGCTTTATCCACATAGTTACAATACAGGTTCCCTAATATTTTTTAATTACTAACATTTCCATAATTGTATATACATTTCCGTTTTTATGGTATCCGTCGCTATCGTCAGATAACACATTTGATTCCTTTAGATAATTATCGGTACCTCTTTTCTGGCTTCTTTAAGTTACTCTTCAACTACAATGATGAAATAACTTTTTACAGTTATATTTATTTTGTTAACAATTTACAATTTTGGAACAATGACATATGTAATACGCACTCACAACACAGCCACATTACTGGTTGATCCGCCCATATTTTTGAGATGACTGCGGGATGACGTCTTGATTCTCAGACTATCATGGCGTTCAGATGTTTCCTTCATCATTCTTCACTCTACATAGTCCATGTAACATATATTAAATAAGGCAAACATTAGAGATATATAATGAGATAATCTTTCTGAAAACGAAACACTATTTACATTAGTATTTAAAATAATGAACAAACATATTATAGTATAATTCACAAGTAGTCGAGTTCTCATTCAGTACACAAGTAGCCTTATAGTGTATAATCAAAACATTAACAATCACGTCCTCTGATGCATCTAATTTTCCCATACGTCAGCTAACATTTGGCTGCCACTAATTTGTTCTTGATCGCCACAGCTGTTGTCTGTCGATGACCCAAACAGTATGAGTCACCGCCTTACATTCCAGAAGAGCAATTAGCTGCTGTGCTGTGAGTGCCTTCTGCTCTGTTCATCTTAACGCTACGTATAAAACATTACAAAAGTTGTGGGCATTATCTCACACCATTACTCCTACAACATCCGAGATTTCTTCTTTATCAGCCATAAGTATTTGTACTGCGATTTCATCATTTAACCGTTCTCCTAGATCACGGTTTGCTCCTACAAATGACTAGTACGAAGGCTTTATATTCCTTAAATGATAAGCTCTAAGGTTCTATATTCCTTTTTAACACCTAATTTGATTTTTAAAGATAGTCATGCACAACACCTGATCCAAGTGCCTCAGACTCGTTTCATATTCTTTTATTTCTTTCCTTCATTCATAGTTGACTGTTGACTGTATATTTCTTAAGTATAATGCTCCACTGCTGAATGTTATTCGACAGATACAAAGACTATTAGCTGTTAGCCCTACAACATGTCTAAGAGAAAGTTGTCAAATGAAGAAATTCATCAAGTATTGGATGAATCTGATGATCTCAGCGATTTCAGTGAAGAACATTCACACTGCGTACTATATGATGAAGATAAAGATGAAGAAGACGATCCTGTAAGTGTTGTCAGTGAAAAAAGTCATGTGAGTGACTTAGCAAATATTAGAAGATAAAGATGATATCAAAAATACTGAACGTACTGAAGGTATATTTATTGGAAAAAATGAATATGTATGGAATAAAGCTGCACCTAAGGCAAAAAAGTAAGGAAACATAATACAATAAAATGTGAAGTTGTGAAGTTTCCTCCTTTGAAAAGTAAGTAACCTTGACAGATGCATTTCAGTTGTACATTTCTCCAGACATACTGAAAATTTTGCAGTTTAGTAACAACGAAGCAGAAAGGGTGTACAAGAAAATGCTTTTTGAGAAGAGTTGAAGAAAATGTGATAGTGTAGAAATAAAAGCTCTGGTTGGTTTTTTGATATCAGCTGCACATCTAAGAAGCAATTTTTCCAATGTAAGAGTACTGTAGAGCGTGAAGCACCGTCCACCGACATTTACAGCAATAGTCGGTCGTCAGAGATTTGGAGACTTGTTATTCTTTCTGTGGTTCGGGGTGATAGATCTAAAAGAAATGTTCGAAGAGACAACGATAAATTTGCTGCAGTCAGACACGTCTAGGAGGACATAAATCATAATCTTGGGGAACATTATCAGACAAACAAAAATTGGAAGGTGGAAGAAAAACTAGTTCATTCTGCAAACGGTGTGCATTTAGGTAGTAAGTGAGTCAAAAACATGGTAAGTATGGAACAAAAATTTTCTAAATATGTAAGCCTAGATGTTACTAACCACTGAAAGGGCTACTATATGTCGGAAAGAAAGAGGTATAAATATTGGTTTCGATGTGATCACACTTCT
This sequence comes from Schistocerca piceifrons, assembly GCF_021461385.2. Taxonomy (NCBI): domain Eukaryota; kingdom Metazoa; phylum Arthropoda; class Insecta; order Orthoptera; family Acrididae; genus Schistocerca; species Schistocerca piceifrons. The sequence continues at coordinate 560,391,705 of NC_060149.1, forward strand.
TGCAACAGATATTTCTCTAAATGCTGAAACATCACAATGGATAAATGCGGCATATTTCCTACTAAAACATGGATTGTCACTTGTAGGAACAATTCGACAGCAGAAAATTTGTATCTAGAGAATTTTGGCCAAAGAAAAGCCTGGAGGAACGTACTACAAAATTTAATGTCACTCGCGATCGTATTCTACTGTCATGCAGTCCAAAAAAGGGTGAAAGTATAGTCCTACTTTCTCCAATGCATCATACTTCAAATTTAATTACTAAAGGTGCCTCTAAGTCTGCTGTAATAAAGTACTAGAAGCAGATGACAGGTGAGATGATCTCATTAGGTCAGATGGAACCTAATTAATAGTGAAGGGACTCACACAAAACCGGGAACGACTCCAGTTCCACTGGAGACTGGTTGACTGGCAGAGAGCGTATACAACGAGCCGCCCAAGAGTAGCAGGTGTAAAACATGAGGGAAAAACAAGAGAGACGGCAGGACAGAATAACAAGCCCAGCGAGTAAACCAAGATCGAAAACTAAGACGCAGCGAATTCAGAACCGCGGTAAGGATGTGTAGCGAGATAAACACCGTAGCGCAGAGAAATCACAACATACTATTGAGTCACTGTGCCGCCTGGGAAGCTGCGGGCGCCGAGAGACCGGCAGAATTGGTATGTCTAAGCGGCGGCGCTCACGGCGGCAACAGCAGCTCTTGCAGAAGCAGCCGTGCTGCCTAGCGCCCGTCATCTATTTCCATACCGACAGGCGGACCTTCAAACTCGCCAGGCAGGGACACAAGATTCCTCCCAGCTACGATTGACCGTACGTCCGAAAGTTCGCTGGACGATGATGGGAAAGGTAAACAGGTGGCAAGAGTGCATACCCTGCACAGAGCCGCCGACAGGGAGGAAAACACAGGGGTGCCTGGCAACGTTGTAGGGCACAGCGGCGTGGACAACGATGGAGTGGGCGACGACGGTCGAGAGGGTGGAGGTTGCAATGAGACCTCTAGTTCCATGTTTGCGTCACTGGTATCGCCTCTGGGGCCCGACAGCGTAAGCTGTACCTGTACAGCCGCGCCGTTAGAAGCGCTATGTCACTGACTGCGCGGCCGCTCCCGCCGGAGGTTCGAGTCCTCCCTCGGGCATGGATGTGTGTGTTGATCTTAGCAAAGGGTAGTTTAAGTAGTGCGCAAGTCTCGGGAGCGATGACCTATGTAGTTTGGTCCCTTAAGAACTCACACACATTTGAACATTTTTTGTACCTGTACAGGCGAGTGGTCAGCAAGGATGGGCATTCCAGGACCGACTGAGCAGGCGGCAGCAGCACAGATGGTAGGCGAGGATCGAGCTGGTTAATTTTCCAGTGTTACAAACCACTCGTAGTGTCCATCAGCATAAGGCACCACCCTTGGGTGGCAACCACTGTGGTCGGAATCCCCAAATGTTTGGTCCCATACGGGCAGGCTCACACAACTGAGCCCGACAGAAAGTGCCCGGCATGCTGGGTCTGGTGTACTGTGAGCTGTGGGGCGGGGAGGTGGAGGAGAGTAAGTGGCTGTCATTCATGGAAGAGCTCCACCAGACTACGATTACGATCAGGTGTGCCTTCCTGTAGGTGATCATTAACTGTTTGAGTCTAGCCATGGTAGTGGAAGTATACACTGCCTTCAGCACTTGTTGCTTAAATATATGCACAATATGTTCCACTTCATCATTGTAGGAGAGATAAACCGGCGGAGTAAACACATGTTTGATGCCACTGGAGGTGCAGAATTGTTAGAAAGTCACTGCTGTGTATTAGGTTTCATTGTTCGACAGGGTGGTCTGGGGAAACCTTTTATCAGCTGGAATCTGAATGAGAGCAGTGGGAGTGGCGTCAGTGGCGGTGGACGCCATGGTAACTGCATATGGGTAATAAGAATAAACGTCCACACTACTGCATCACATAGATCTCAGAAAGAGGCCAGCATAGTCCAGATAAATGTGGTCCTACGGTCAACTGGGTATGAGTGAAAGACTGGGGTGGAGCAGGTCGGTGCTGGTCACTAGCAGAACAGCCATGCACCGTGGGTCTGTATCTTTGATCAGTCCCAGCAGGTAGGCATGTCGCTTTGCAATGGCTTTCATCTGTTACATACCACAATGCCCACAGTGGAGTAGATGGAGAACAATTGGGTGCAGGGTAGGTGGGATGATGACACGGCGACTATTTGCCTCCTAGTCAAACAGGAGAACATAGGAGACAACAAAAAATGTCGGGAGAGGCGAGTGTAGGCCTAAAGCTCTGGATTTTGGTACTTGGAAAGGGAAGTGGGCCACCCATGGAGCACATAATGTGTGACACACTGCAGCATCGTGTCTGTATCTGTGTGAGCAGATGTAATGGTAAACCTGTCCAAGGTTTACTGTCATTCCTCATTGATGGGGAACAGGAGATTTCCTGTTGGTCAAATGCTAGATTGGACCCCGAAGGTCGATAAGAAAGGGTATCCACTTTTGTGTATTGTACCGTGAGCTTGTATGTATGTTATAAATGTAGGAGCTGAGGAAGAGCACCCAATGCTGCAGCAGTAGTGCAGGCCGCTCAGGGAGCTGAAAGTGTGGCCCAAAAAGAGCTGCAAGTGGTTTGTGGTCTGTAGTGGGGGTAAATTTGGTCTCCAATTGGAGAGCGTAGACTTTCTTAATGACAAAGATAATCGCCAAAGTTTCGTTTTCGATCAGTGAATCGCTTTTTAATGCAGATGTCAGGATATCTGACGCACAGACAATAGGTCGCACAGCACTGCTATCCTCCTATGCTGCTCTACTTCATCACTGCTCTAGGGAGAAGTATCCAGAGCCAAAGTCAATGGACGATATAGAATAAGGGGCCTAAGGAGGGGGACGAGCGCAATAAACGCTTCAGCTGTGTGAAAGCGTGCTCACAGGCAGCTGTCTTCCTGTACTGAACGCCCATCTTTCGCAACTGGTCGAGTAGATGGATGATGTGGGCTGTTGTGGAAGAAACTTAGAGAATAGTAATTCACTTTTCATGGAAAATCCTGTTGCTCCTGTAAGTTTTGAGGGTGGGGTAGGGAGTCAGTGGCAGAAACGTTGCGGTTAGTGGCGTTGATCTCCTCTTTGTTAAGCAAGTGGCCAAGATATTCGAGTTGTTCCTGAGAAACCTGTCGTTTATATAAACAGCACTTGAGCCCTGCATCACACGGGTAGTAAACGCGATACAAAGGTTACATGGGTGGTCTTGACACATAGTGCCTGTGACAGTTACGTTATTTATAAAGTTAGCATAAGCAAGAATGGACACAGTTAACTGTTCCAGGTACATCCGTAAAATCATCAGACCTGAAGACGTCGTTGTTTGTGTAAGCCAAAGTGGTGTTGACAACCATTATGCATTGCGATTTCTCATCCAGGAGGATCTAGAAATATATGTCTACAAGGGCTACCTTGGAAAAAAAAAACTCACTTCCAACAAGCGTCATGGTGAGGTCTTCTAGATGTGGAGTGGTGTGTGTTCCCACTAGTGCCACAGCTCAGGTTGTCGGTTTAAAATCTACAGATGGCCAGAGAGATCCATTGCGTTTCTTGACCACTACAAGTGGTTTTACTCAAACACTTGTTTCAACACGTTCAATTACAACAGCTTTGTGGAGGCCACCGAGTTCTTGATTAATGGCCACCCATAAAGACACAGAAAGAGTCTGTACTTAACAGAAACAAGGCACAGCATCTGGACATAAAGAGATATGGACCTGGAAAGTATTGACACACCGCAGCTCCTATTCAAATAGAGGCATGAATGTGGTACAGAGATCATCGAGCTCCTGAAAGTGAACCGTGTCTGAGACGACCGAACCTCTTCAGTGATAGACAATCAAAACAATGAGAAGGCAGCGAGACCAAAATCTATACCCACTGAATGACTATCGACAGTAAACAGACTTACCAGCTGTACGACCTTCTTGTATGTAGCGTTGACTATAAATTTATCCTGGAGAGTAATCGAATAGTCACGATAGGCGACCAACATATGGCAGGGGGAGGCCAAGTCAAGTAACCAAGGCTAGAATACGTTTGCAGGTTCATCAAAGAAACGATAACTTCAGTGTCCATGAAGTAGATAAACATCTTAATTGTTGAAGTATCGCTATGAGGAACAACTGCCTGCAGTTCAAGCACCCTCCTGTGATGAAAGAAAGGGTGGGCGTACGACTGTCCGACCGTTGCCGACAGAGAGTATGGAGATATCCGCATCTGACTCGGACAGTCTGCAAGTCGGTCGATAGCAAGGTAGTCAACACACGACAGGTGACCCTGCGCTACGTCGATGGGGCCCGACAGGCTGTTCAGAGGCCATGGAGACGCCCGAAAACGATGACTCACGATTCTGCTGGTGGGAAATAGACTTACGAGAACTCCTCCCCTGAGGTGGTGGCTCGAACGCCGCCCCCTGGGGACGGTATGTGAGGTGTTCGTTTGCTACCTGTGCGATCTCAAAACAGTGCACGACTTTCTTAGCGTCGTCTAAGAAACGGTTGTCCAGTCCGAAGGCTGCAGTGCAAACCTACGGGTGAGGAGCCAACTGGAGCACGACATTTTGGAACATAGAATAAGCTTATGAAGATTTGCAGGCTGGGTTCATACAAGTGAAATGGCATCGACTGAGCCCTTGCAAAGTCGTCGCTCAGGAGCGATGTGACAGACCAGGTTGCTTGTGGTATTGATGATAATCTAGGCACGCTGTTACCACATGGAATCATTTTGAATAATAATTGGATAGCAACGAACAGGTTTCCTCGAACGTCCAACAACCGGATATGAGACTGACGCCAACATCTCTAGCAAGGAAAACGTCGCATGGGACGCCCAAGAAAGAAAGACCGGCCGCTGGAGAGCGTCATCCGAAACCTGAAAAGTGGCGAAGTGCTGTTTCAACCGCTGCTGTGTCCCAGTCCTTTGTGTTGTTAAACGACGGCAACCCTTGCGGGCGGTACTGTGCAAGTGAGGTGACCACTGCCTGGATGGGCTGGGAACAACGAACTTTTGCCATCCTGCAAATTGTTGTTGGAACTGCTGTTGCTGAAATTGCTGCTGAAACTGCTGTATCAACTGTTGCTGCAGGAGCAGTTGTTGCTGTTCCTAGAGTTGCACTAGCTTAGCGATCGTCGAACGCCACTAGCCTTTTTACCTCATCACGAATTATAGTGATCGGAATCAGACAAAAGAGAAACGACTTGAGAACCAGTGTGAACTGGCCGATTATAGCTAACTACTGAGCCGCTGTGCTGCTGGTCTTAAAGTGAAGCAGCGGGTCCTGATAGGCCAGTAGGATTGGTACACTCCTGGAAATGGAAAAAAGAACACATTGACACCGGTGTGTCAGACCCACCACACTTGCTCCGGACACTGCGAGAGGGCTGAACAAGCAATGATCACACGCACGGCACAGCGGACACACCAGGAACTGCGGTGTTGGCCGTCGAATGGCGCTACCTGCGCAGCATTTGTGCACCGCCGCCGTCAGTGTCAGCCAGTTTGCCGTGGCATACGGAGCTCCATCGCAGTCTTTAACACTGGTAGCATGCCGTGACAGCGTGGACGTGAACCGTATGTGCAGTTGACGGACTTTGAGCGAGGGCGTATAGTGGGCATGCGGGAGGCCGGGTGGACGTACCGCCGAATTGCTCAACACGTGGGGTGTGAGGTCTCCACAGTACATCGATGTTGTCGCCAGTGGTCGGCGGAAGGTGCACGTGCCCGTCGACCTGGGACCGGACCGCAGCGACGCACGGATGCACGCCAAGACCGTAGGATCCTACGCAGTGCCGTAGGGGACCGCACCGCCACTTCCCAGCAAATTAGGGACACTGTTGCTCCTGGGGTATCGGCGAGGACCATTCGCAACCGGCTCCATGAAGCTGGGCTACGGTCCCGCACACCGTTAGGCCGTCTTCCGCTCACGCCCCAACATCGTGCAGCCCGCCTCCAGTGGTGTCGCGACAGGCGTGAATGGAGGGACGAATGGAGACGTGTCGTCTTCAGCGATGAGAGTCGCTTCTGCCTTGGTGCCAATGATGGTCGTATGCGTGTTTGGCGCCGTGCAGGTGAGCGCCACAATCAGGACTGCATACGACCGAGGCACACAGGGCCAACACCCGGCATCATGGTGTGGGGAGCGATCTCCTACACTGGCCGTACACCACTGGTGATCGTCGAGGGGACACTGAATAGTGCACGGTACATCCAAACCGTCATCGAACCCATCGTTCTACCATTCCTAGACCGGCAAGGGAACTTGCTGTTCCAACAGGACAATGCACGTCCACATGTATCCCGTGCCACCCAACGTGCTCTAGAAGGTGTAAGTCAACTGCCCTGGCCAGCAAGATCTCCGGATCTGTCCCCCATTGAGCATGTTTCAGACTGGATGAAGCGTCGTCTCACGCGGTCTGCACGTCCAGCACGAACGCTGGTCCAACTGAGGCGCCAGGTGGAAATGGCATGGCAAGCCGTTCCACAGGACTACATCCAGCATCTCTACGATCGTCTTTATGGGAGAATAGCAGCCTGCATTGCTGCGAAAGGTGGATATACACTGTACTAGTGCCGACATTGTGCATGCTCTGTTGCCTGTGTCTATGTGCCTGTGGTTCTGTCAGTGTGATCATGTGATGTATCTGACCCCAGGAATGTGTCAATAAAGTTTCCCCTTCCTGGGACAATGAATTCACGGTGTTCTTATTTCAATTTCCAGGAGTGTATATCCAGACAGGGCACTCATGGCGTCGACAGTAGCGCCCTCGTACACGGCCGCGCTGCCTAGCGGCCGTCATCGATTTCCACACCGTCCAGCTGTCTTTCAGGCTCGCCGAGTTGGGATAAAAGATTATCATACATGCAAAACAAAAAAAGAAGTTGGCCCTTGACATCATTCATGAACACAGTGCATGTATGAGGAACTACAGCATATGTGATATTTTTAACACGAACCCAACATATTTCGTCAAAAAGATGAAAATACGCGTCCGATTTTTCTGCCTAAACTCGTCGAAGATTTGGTTGAACCACATATAAAACCTAGGACTTCAGAAACGTTCTCTTCATTGTAGTTAGCCTTCTGCCGCCAAGCAGTGTGTCAGCAGTGCGCAAGTAGCAGAAAGTGGCTTATTTTGCGTTCATGTAAGTGTTGTAGTCAAGTTCAAAATTTGTTTCAGTGTTCTTAGCGCACTTGTTTAGTTAAATCTGCCAAGTCATTGTGTAGTTTCGTATTTAGAAGGGCAGATTTGCGTTTTACTATCTGTGACGAGTAAAGTCGCGTAGTCGTCTGTCATTTGTTTACTTCTTTGAAATAGTCTTTGTCCGTTACTGACAGTACAGTTTGCCTTCTGCCGCCGAGCAGTGCGTCAGAAGTGCGCAAGTAGCAGCATTACTGCATTTACTAGGCAGTCTTGTATTTTAATAACCGTTTTAATTTGGCGTCGAATTGCTTGTGCTCTCTGTAGATTAGTTCAGACGTTCTTTGCACAACAGTATTTAGCATGGATAGGGACTATGGCTGCTGTTTTCGAATGCGGGCTAAGTTGGCATCCCTTCGCTCCAAGCTTCAGGCAGTGTTGGCTTCGGTCACACAGCTTGAGGCTGTTGCCAATGGGCATCACTGTGGGAGTCCAGACGAGGATTTGTCGGGGACGGCCAGCTCGTCCCACGCATCCCCCGATCGAATTACGGCTGTGGCTGTCCGGGATTCTGCCCACGTTGAGGCTGACCCCTCACCCATAGTAGAGTGGGAGGTCGTCTCGAGGTGTGGCAGGGGGCGAAAGTCATTCTGGAGGGCTGAACGGAAGGCCTCTCCAGTTTGTCTGACGAACCGGTTTCAGGCTCTGTTTCTGTCTGATACTGATCTTTGGCCGGACATGGCTGATTGTCCTGTTACAGAGGTTGCCCCTCAGTCTGTAAGATCCGGGTGGTCGCAGAGGGTGGGCTTACTGGTAGTTGGGAGCTCCAACGTCAGGCGCGTAATGGGGCCCCTCAGGGATATGGCTGCAAGGGAGTGGGAGAAAACCAATTTGCTCTCCGTTTGCATACCAGGGAGAGTCATTCCAGATGTGGGAAGGGTTCTTCCGGATGCCATGAAGGGTCCAGGGTGCACCCATCTGCGGGAGGTCGCTCATGTCGGCACCAATGATGTGTGTCGCTCTGAATGGGAGGAAATCCTCTCCGCCTTCTGGCGGCTATCTGATTTGTTGAAGACTGCCAGTCTCGCTACTGGGATGAAAGCAGAGCTCACCATCTGCAGCATCGTCGACAGGACTGACTGCAGACCTTTGCTACAGAACCGAGTGGAGGGTCTGAATCAGGGGCTGAGACGGTTCTGTGACCGTATGGGCTGCAGATTTCTCGACTTGCGCCATAGGGTGGTGGGGTTTGGGGTTCCGCTGGATAGATCAGGAGTCCAATACACACAGCTGGCGGCTACGCGGGTAGCAGGGGTTGTGTGGCGTGGACTGCGAGGTTTTTTAGGTCAGGTGGCCTCGGGAAAGTACAGAAAGGGCAACAGCCTCAAAGGGTTCCGGGGAAAGTCAGGACATGCGGGGACCAAGCAGCAATCGGTATTATAATTGTAAACTGTCGAAGCTGCGCTGGTAAAGTACCGGAAATTCAAGCGCTGATAGAAAGCACCGAAGCTGAAATCGTTACAGGTAGAGAAAGCTGGCTGAAGCCCGAAATAAATTCTGCCGAAATTTTTACAAAGACACAGACGGTGTTTAGAAAGGATAGATTGCATGCAACCGGTGGTGGCGTGTTTGTTGCTGTTAGTAGTAATTTATCCTGTAGTGAAATAGAAGCGGGTAGTTCCTGTGAATTATTATGGGTGGAGGCTACACTCAACAACCGAGCTAGGTTAATAATTGGCCCCTTTTACCGACCTCCCGACTCAGTAGCATTAGTGGCAGAACAACTTAGAGAAAACCTGGAATACATTTAACATAAATTTTCTCAGCATGTTACAGTCTTGGGTGGAGATTTCAATTTACCAGATATAGACTGGGACACTCAGATGTTTAGGTCGGGTGGTAGGGACAGAGGATCGAGTGACATTATACTGAGTGCACTATCCGAAAATTACCTCGAGTAATTAAACGGAGAACCGACTCGTGGAGATAACATCTTGGACCTACCGATAACAAACAGACCCGAACTTTTCGAGTTTGTAAGCGCAGAACAGGGAATCAGTGATAATAAGGCCGTTGCAGCATCCCTGAATATGGAAGTAAATAGGAATATAAAAAAAGGGAGGAAGGTTTATCTATTTAGCAAGAGTAATAGGAGGCATATTTCAGACTACCCAACAGATCAAAACGAAAATTTCTGTTCCGACACTGACAATGTTGAGTGTTTATGGAAAAAGTTCAAGGCAATAGTAAAATGCGTTTTAGACAGGTACGTGCCGCGTAAAACTGTGAGGGACAGGAAAAACCCACCGGGGTCAACAACATAGTTACGAAACTACTGCGAAAGCAAAGAGAGCTTCACTGCGTATTTAAACGCAGCCAAAACCTTTAAGACAAACAGAAGTTAACGATGTCAAAGTTAGAGTAAGGAGGGCCATGCGTGAGGCGTTCAGTGAATTCGAAAGTAAAATTCTATGTAATGACTCGACAGAAAATCCTAGGAAGTTCTGGTCTTACGTTTAATCAGTAAGTGGATCGAAACAGCATATCCAGACACTCTGGGATGATAATGACATTGAAACAGAGGATGACAAGCGTAAAGCTGAAATACTAATCACCGTTTTCCAAAGCTATTTCACAGAGGAAGACCGCACTGCAGTTCCTTTTCTAAATCCTCGCACGGATGAAAAAAATGGCTGACATCAAATTAATTGTCCAAGGAATAGAAAAGCAACTCAAGAGAGGAAAGTCCACTGGACCCGACGGGATACCAATTCGATTCTACACAGAGTACGCGAAAGAACTTGCCCGCTTGTAACAGCAAGTTTCTAGAGGAAAGGAAAGTTCCAAATGATTGGAAAAGTGCACAGGTAGTTCCTGTTTTCAAGAAGGGTCGTCGAGCAGATGCGCAAAACTACAGGGCTATATCTCTGACATCGATCTGCTGTAGAATTTTAGAACATGTTTTTTGCTCGCGTATCATGTCATTTCTGGAAACCCTGAATCTACTCTGTAGGAATCGACATGGATTCCGGAAACAGCGATTGTGTGAGAGCCAACTCGCTTTATTTGCTCATGAGACCCAGAAAATATTAGATACAGCCTCCAAGGTAGATGCCATATTCTTTGACTTCCGGAAGGCGTTCGAGACAGTTCCGCACTGTCGCCTAATAAACAAAGTAAGAGCCTACTGAATATCAGACCAGCTGTGTGGCTGGATTGAAGAGCTTTTAGCAAACAGAACACAGCATGTTGTTCTCAATGGAGAGACGTCTACAGACGTTAAAGTAACCTCTGGGATGCCACAGAGGAGTGTTATGGGACCATTACTTTTCACAATATATTTAAATGACCTAGTAGATAGTGTCGGAAGCTCCATGCGGCTTTTCGCGGATGATACTGTAGTATACAGAGAAGATGCAGCATTAGAAATTTGCAGTGAAATGGAGGAAGATCTGCAGAGGATAGGCACTTGGTGCAGGGAGTGGCAACTGACCCTTAACATAGACAAATGTAGTGTATTGCGAATACATGGAAGGAAGGATCATTTATTGTATGATTATATGATAGCGGAACAAAGACTGGTAGCAGTTACTTCTGTAAAATATCTGGGAGTATGCGTACGGAACGATTTTAAGTGGAATGATCATATAAAATTAATTGTTGGTAAGGCGGGTGCCAGGTTGAGATTCATTGGGAGAGTCCTTAGAAAACGTTGTCTATCAACAAAAGAGGTGGCTTACAAAATACTCATTCGACCTATACTTGAGTATTGCTCATCAGTGTGGGATCCGTACCAGGTCGGGTTGACAGAGAAGATAGAGAAGATCCAAAGCAAAGCGGCGCGTTTCGTCACAGGGTTATTTGGTAAGCGTGATAGCGTTACGGAGATGTTTAGCAAACTCAAATGGCATACTCTGCAAGAGAGGCGCTCTGCATCGCGGTGTAGCTTGCTGTCCAGGTTTCAAGAGGATGCGCTTCTGGATGAGTTATCGAATATATTGCTTGCCCTACTTATACCTCCCGAGGAGATCACAAATGTAAAATTAGAGAGATTCGAGCACACGGAGGCCTTCCGGCAGTCGTTCTTCCCGCGAACATTACGCGACTGGAACGGGAGAGGGAGGTAATGACAATGGCACGTAAAGTGCCCTCCGTCACACACCGTTGGGTGGCTTGCGGAGTATAAATGTAGATGTAGATGTATGCAATGCGTTGGGCATGAACCTCATGAGTCCAGCGCAGAAGTAACATCACCAGCCAAGGAGAAGTGTTGTTACACGTGCACACCTAAAAGAAGGAAGAATGCAGAAAATTGTTTTTAGTAACTGCGGAAGAAACGCTTGTGGCAATCATTCAGTCCCTGTTGTGAAGTAAAACAATTGCCATCTGTGAAAAAAGACACAAAACAGAACTTTTTCTGGATTAACGACTATCAATATAACTAAAAATTTATAACAGAGAAACATGATTTTTTTATGGTTTATCATTCATCGAATTTCTGAAAAATAAAGAAAATTTTTGTACTTATGTACATTAAACACTTACATTGATAAAACCTAGCTCAAACAGTGTTTATTCATATTTTCATTGTTGTCTTAATAAAAAACAACATTATAAAGAAAAAATACCTATGAGTCATGCATACTCACCTCATCCCTCTACTGTGATAAAATAGCACAGGTGTCCTACGGTTAGAAAAATACTGACATAATATTAGAGATACATATTAAATTAATAGGTACACTCCTAATAATCCAAACAAGTACCCAATGTTTTTATATGTGGCTTTCACACTACTACGTCATTATGATAAGCCATTACCTAAATGAGCTATGCTGTATCCCAGGAATCTGCATGAGAATGCATTTTAGTCAGCAACAATTTATTGCTTTATTACTGGTTTCATCATAAATATTTGGACATTTATTTTCATAGAAGTTAATGACACTGAAACACTTTTGTGTGTCCACGTAGTATCTGAATTTTATCCGATTGTATTACAATGCTTTTCTTTGGAAGTATGGACTATCTAATAGGGAAGTATGTGAACTTGTACCATCTTCTCCTGACAGAAAAGATTAATTTAAAATGTCAGAACAGTCCGCTGGCTGCCTAGCGTCAAAAGAATTTCCTCGTTTTTCTGATCTGTTATCTTACTCTTAGTTTTTATTTGGATCCCCATACTCCTTATCTGCTTACTAGAGTGGCTTACTTTTTCTTGAAAACACATACCTTTCCATACCCTGATAAATTTGCTAAGCATTTTACGGTACAGTTTCTAATGAGATTTAACCATGTATCAAGTGTGTCCTTGATACTACGTTTGCGTCATGTTACGTTCGTGACATAGAGTTTATAGCGTTTAATCTACTGTTACTGTTGCTCTAGTCTTTCTGTGAAATTCTACTTCAGACTTGAAATTCTGATCGATGTAAAATCTGAAAGTACCAACGTTTTGACATTTGCGTCAGTGGTGACAACAGTTTTCCCATTTCTCATCAGCGGATGCTCAAATTTAATCACTGAGATAGGGATGCCGATGGATATATCACATTCAGAAACACGTATCACATCTACATGGTTTGAAGATAGCTGTTGATTTCAGCAAATTGCAAGTTGGATGATTTTATTTTCGAACTCTCTAATACTTTCTGCTATGAGTTTGATGCATGGAATTTAGTAGGAACACGCGAAGCTATACTAACGCTACGTCTTCTTACAGAAGACAGATCAAGGAAAGGCAAAACTACAACTATAGCATTTGTAGACTTAGAGAAAGCTTTTGACAGTGTTGACTGGAATACCCTCTTTGAAAGTCTGAGGTAAGCAGGGGTAAAATACAGAGCGCAAAATGTTATTAAGACTTGTACAGAAACCAGATGGCAATTATGAGAACCAAGGGGTATGAAATGGAAGCAGTGGTTGAGAAGAGAGTGAAACAGGGTTGTAGCCTATCCACTTTGTTACTCTATCTTTACAATGTGGAAGCAGTGGAGCAGGAATTTAAGTGCGGAGAGAAGAAATAGAAATTTTAGGGTTTGCCGATAACACTTACTTCTGTCACAGGCAGCAAGGTACTTGGAAGATTATTTGAACGGAATGGACAGTGTCTTGAAAGGAGGATATAAAACGAACATCAACAAAAGCAAAATGAGGATAATGTAATGCAATTGAATTAAATCAAGTGACACTAAGGGAATTAGATTAAGAAATGAGACACAGAAAGCAGTAGATGAGTTCTGCTATTTAGTTTTAAATCAAGTTTTAAATTCTATCGTAAGAAGGCATTTTTTATTCATTTCATTAACTTTCACGAATTTTACGTGCTACATTTGGCGTGACTTTAAATCTTCGTATCTCCACACCGGATAAAGATTATTATATGAAAAGAAATTAGTTTTGACTTTATCCATTTATCTACCTTCATGCAAAGTTTGAACCGATTCGTACAATTTTAAAGTACGAAAGTGGCGCACTTCAAAAACCTCCCAAAGAAACGTGTTTTTTACACGTAAAATATGAACGAAAGGAGGTTGTTTTCGAACGGTTAAATCTTGTCTTAGACCAAGGTCCGATACACCAGTGGACCAAATTTGGACCATCAGTCTCGCTCAAGCCTGAAGTTATTTGAGAGTGACCATTTTTGTACGTAAAATCCGATCACTGCGCATACAAATGGTGCCATTATCTGAGGATTAATTTCAGCCCAGTTAAATGAGAACGAAGTCTTTGGTGACGGCACTGTTGTATAAAACATTCGCGGACATCTTGCCGAGTCAATTCGTGGTAAAACCTCCAGCTTTCGTCGATAACCTCTGTCGTCTTCGTCAGGAGCAAATAACTGTTACAACTGTTGAAGTGGTGACCTTACATATCCAAAATATGGCTTCTGATTTGTTGGTAATTACGTCATACTGTCGCAGATGTTATCAACGTCTGCGCCTGGTGGCACAACCGCTCCCGCCGCAGCATAAATATTGCGACAAATATTGCTGATTCCTTTGTGTCGATAGCTCGCTTCCATGCACCGCTAAGATTATATGCGCTGTCATGGTCGAAGATTTTTCTCGCACATTATTATTTCTAAAGCCTCTTTAGTTACAGAATCTCGGTATGTAGGAGCCTGGGACAGAACTTTTATTTTGTCAAACAGTATTTTATGTTTGTCCGACCGAGCGAGGTGGTGCAGTGGTTCACACACTAGACTCGCGTTCAGGAGGACGACCGTTCAAACCTGCGTCCGGCCATACTGATTTAGGTTTTCTGTGAGTTCCCTAAATCGCTTCAACCAAATGCCGGAATGGTTCCTTTGAAAGCGCACCCTTCCCTAAGCCATTGGGACTGATGACCACGCTGTTTGGTCCCTCCCCCAAATCAACCAACAAACAAACATATGCTTGTTTGTGTGGTTGTTATCAGAAATTGCAGATTTCTACAGTTCTCCATTATTACTGTGCGGATGGACTGATCGATTCAACTGCTACCGCACTCACAAGGGATGTTGTAAATCCCAGGGAGCCTGCGACCGAGACTGGATCTCTGGAATTTACAACATCCCTTGTGAGTGCGATAACAATTACATCAGTCCATCTGCAACGTTTCCAACCAATGCGCAGAACATCAACGACATATTAAAAATCGAGAATTGGAGATATCTGCAGTTGCTGCAAACAGCCCTACAAGCAAACATAAGATACTATTTGACGAGACAAAAGTTTTGTCCCAGGGTTCTACACACTGGGACTCTGTAAGTGTAGACGTTGTAGAAATAAGAATGTGTGAGAAAAATCTTCAACCGTGACAGCAGATATAATCATAGCGGTGCATGAAAGCGAGCTCTCGACACAGAGGAGCGAGCAATATTCATCGCAATGTTTACGTTACTGAGCCACCAGTGCAGACGTTGACACTATCTGCGACAGCATGACGTCAATTCCGACCAACCAGAAGCTCTATTAGGGTTATATAAGGTCCACCACACCAGTAGTTTTCACAGTCATTTACTCCTGACGAAGACGAAGGAGGTAATTGTCGAAAGCTCGGGGGTTGATTCTGAAATGAAGCTCCAAGGAGTCCGAGAATGTTTTACGCATCAGCCCAATTAAAACTTCTTTTAAAAAGGAATTAATCGCTTCGTACAATTTGTATGGGCACCAGCTGCGATTTGTCATTCAAACCTTGGTTAATACATCGTAACACAGCTGCAGGAAGACAGATATTCGAATGACTCTACAAATTGCCGCTGGTTTGGGATAAACCGAAAACTTTTTATCCCCATATTCCTAGTTAAAATAGGAACCGAGCAACAGGACCATCCACACTGCGATACTGTGCACGGCCTTTCCGCAAGTATTTGTTACAGAGCTTCCACACTGTAACATTATTAGTTCCGCGCAAGGGCTATGAAAAATGTTACGGGTTAATTACCAGTCACTGCCTTCTCCTTCGAATCTACGATAGCTCCAAGCTGTTCTTGACACACTGACGTACTACAGTAAATTCATTCTGAACGCAGTACAAATGGCCACTCCTCTGCGTCGCCTCCGACGTAAAAATGTTCCTTTTCAAGAGACTGCAGAATGCCTACATTTTTATCAGTTACTGAAGCAGGCATTGCTCCGTTGCCCATTCCTTAAGCAATTAAATTCGCGGAAACCAATAGAGCTTGCTGCTAATGCGTCATCACATGGAATAGGAAAAGTGTTATCTCACAAGATTGGCAATACGCGTCTGAGACGTTGAACAAGGTTCAAGTCAACTACAGTCTGCTGGGAAAGGAAGCTTTGGCGATAATTTATGGTGTCACAGAATTTCATCAATCTCTGTATGGTAGAGAATTTGTCCTTGTGACTGATCATAAGCCGCTGGTTTCTCTGTTCATCAACTCAAAGATGTACCTGATCATACAACAAGCAAGCTCCGACTTTGGTCACTACTTCTTTCTAATTATCAATATGATATACTTTATCTCCCTATGGCACAGTATGCAAATGCAGACACACTGTTCGCTTACCTATGGGAAATGATCCGGAGTCCGACGCCTCAGAAGTTTCTTGTAATCAAACTGATCATTCTGATTCGGAAGCACTGCAAGTATTTCCCACAGATTCTCGGCGGGTCGCACAGGCTGCTGAATACGATCGCTCACTACGGCTGGTCAAGTAGGCATGTGACATTCGAATGGGTTGACCTCATATAGCGAAATCAGACGCAATAGTTCGGAAATACCATCCACAACGCAACTGGCTTCCTCTTCAAAATGCTATAATTTTATTACACTTTCCCAATAAACAAACACGAGTTAGGATTCCCACATCATTGCAACATCATATGTTCAAACTATAACATAGAGGGTATAGGGGAATCGTTAGAACAAAGCAGCAGGAGCGCCAGCACCGCACATGACACCGGCTGGATAAACAAATAGAAAATAGAACCGCTCGCTGGCGTGCATGCGCCTACAATCAGGCTGCACCGCAACCGGGAGTTTTCAGTTGACGTCAACCTGACAGTCTTTGGCGATGTACTCATGCTGCTATTTCATGTCCTTTCTGGGACACAACGTGGCTCATTATCATCGATCCCTACAGCAGATTACCGTTTGTTATTCCAATGCATCCAACTACAACATCAACAACTACTATAAAACGCTCGCTTCTGTCTTTTGCTTAGAAGATTTGTTACAAACAGTTATTTCGAAAATTGTCCGCAATTTTCTCCGTTGGGGCTCCAACCATTTTGCCGACAAAAAGGATTCAACACATCCGGACGGAACCGTTCTCTCCCCAATCGAACGGTGAAGCTGAACGTTTCACTCGCAGTTTCATGGCTCAGATGTCCTAACTTGGTGCTTCGCATTCAAGGGAAACTGCTTTATTGTTGTTTCTGAAAACTCTTATGTAGTTGTCGCCACCGCACTCTGGTGCACCTCTTTCACCCTCGCCACTCCGTTTCCGAAGCTGGCTTCATAACGAATTTTCCCAAGAAGGACAAAGTTTTCTATCGTCTCTATAACAAACCACATAAGTGGTATTTCGCGCTTCTAGCACCCATCGACGGCACTAAAACCAACTTCGTTTCCGTTATTATAGCGATTCTGCCTTTGATTTTCTTTTTTCAGAAGACCCAGCCATGGAGTTAGATCCCTCTCCGCCTCGGCAGCCACCGCCGCCTACACAGCTGCTGCCTCCTCTGTATCCGCTGCCGCCTCCTCATTCGCTGCCGCAGGTGCCACGTCCGTCGCTGTTCGCTACATCGACCGTCACGTAACCTCATATAGACAGAAGTGGGAACACATAGAGCACACAGGAGCATCCTCTAGCATGATCGTTTTGGTGTTCGAGGTATTATGATGCTTGGAGGCATTATGTTGCGTGGGCGTTCTGGCCTCACAACCTTTGAACACCGTAGACTCAACGGTCAACATTATTCTTACAGTGTGCCCCTTCTCCGTGTGCGTCTTTTCAAGGGCGCATTCGGCCTGAATTAATTTTTATGGATGAAACTTCGCCTCCACGTCGAACAGCGCAAGTGGAGAACTTCTTGGAACTACGGGATATTCTGCAAATATCCTACTTAAATCGCATCGAGCCCGTGTGGGATGCGTTGGAGAGATGTACTGCAGCGCGTCCACACGTACCAACGCCCATCCAGCAGTTGTCAACCTTGTGGCCAACAAGACAGCACACTTTAATACCACTGTTCCTCCGCTTGTAATGTCCAGGGGATCTTCATGACTCGCGGTGACTTACGTGCAATTATTGTTTTTGAATAAAAGTGTCATTTCTATTCGTCGCATTGCCTATTTGTTTCAGCTACCCTCTGTACTAATAATTTAGTAGTTCTTTCCGTACATGATCCAAGTTTCCTCGAGCAATATTATATGACAGTGACGAGTCACGCTGTATGAGGCAAAATTTACATTTGGCTTTATGTTTTGGACACTTGTATATATACGAGGGTTATTCCAAAAGTAAGGTCCGATCGGTCGCGAAATGGAAACGACTATGAAAATCCGATAAAGCTTTGCACAGATGTGTTGGGTAGTGTCTCTAGTATAACCCCAGTTAGCATCACGTCGCTCTTCTCATTTCTGAGCTCGCAGTGAGTGCGTAAAGATGTCTAGAAAATAGTGTCCGCCGCCAAGTACGAGGGCCTGGTGAGAAATTTCGCCTGAAGCTATGCAGCCAACATTACATAACTGTCGTGCTGTTTCGTCTTCACGACAATTCTCAGCCGCATTCTGCAGGGGCAATGAAGATGCTCCTGCATCGTTTTCAAATGGAAATGTTAGATTACCCACAATACAGTCCGCAATTGTCTCCCCCTGAGTTTCATCTCTGGTCACATGAACCGCTGTCTTTGATGACAACATTTTGACACAGACAACGAGGTGTAGGCCAGCGTGGAGAATTGGCGGAAAGCACTGGCGGCTGCCTTCTATGATGAGGCTATTGAAAAGTTGGTACAACGCTATGAGAAAAGTCTAAGTCAGAACGGCGACTACGTAGAGAAGTAGCTGAAAGGTGTAGCTAATTGTTACAAGTAAAACATTTCTGATGTTCACTGTGGTTTCAATTTGGCAATCAATCGGACCTTACTGTTGGAATAACCCTCGTATATGTCATGGCGTATTAGTGCGTTACTGATTTCGAACTAGTGCTGTGTTCTCATACAGTGAAAAGTTTCATCAAAACAGATGTACTCTTCCGTACTGGACGAGTTGACAAGCAATCTACTATAGACGTGTTCTTCACTCCATCGGTAAAGGCCGTATACAGGGTCCTACAAGAAAGAACTGGAGCTTATGTTATACATTTCTGTACTTAGCAGACACGTTCGGTTAAAATAATTCGTCTTCAACATAAGACCTCTTTGTGGCCAAGCAATCCCTTATTTATTCCTTTCACTCCTCAAAACATTTCAGCATGAAGTTTTCCGTGAGGTTGTGCATGAGTTTTATCGTTGGTGCTTTCCAGCGGAGCACAAGAACGTGTCTACAATTAATTCTTTCTGAATTTCGATAAACTTTCCCACAGTGTAAGGCAGTGGTGTACAACCCACGGCCCGCAAGCCGCATGTGGCCCAAGAAAACAGCATCTAACATCCGATCAGTAAACTCTGTCATACTATCTGTAAAAAGAAGAAAAAACTACATAAAATTACGTAAATATAAAGTTGTGAGAAACTGACTATTTCCCTTTCCACACGATGTTATTCTCTCATTGGTAGATTCCGTTCTCTCTCTCTCTCTCTCTCTCTTCTTCTTAGCTGTTACCGTTGGTGTTAAGCAAATTAATTACTGCCCAAAAATACTCGTCTTCTTCCAGTGTAACCCAGATAAGCAAACCAACGAGCGGGCACGCCGTTTCTATAGCAATAGTGGGCGCGTGACGTTCTTTGTTCACATGATAAGAATAGATGTCTTTATGTAACTGCGGTGGACATGTATGAGAAAAATCACAGTCTACTCTTAGTTTAATTAAACAATGATAAAACAAAACGATGTTATATGAGCTATGTCACTGTTTAATTAAATAATAATCAAGTAAACTTTCATTATATCACTACGCTGCCGCGAACACGTGTTAATCCACAGTAGTGACCCACTCTAAGCATTAAACATTGTAGTTGTATCAGATGCCAATCAGCCTTATTTGATTGCTAATTATCTCATAGACAACCACCTCATTGGGGGAATGGGCAGCTAACATGGAATATGGGTAATTGTCTTGCATGGATCATAAATTTTTTCTTACATGGCTTGTTACTGTATATTACTGCTGCTCATTTGGCCGTATGACGGCACAACTTACCACTGAGTTGACTGAAACAATAATGCCGGAATAGGTTCCGACTCGAAATTGTAAGACAACAGTGGAATGCTACAAGACAACGTTATTTGTGATTGTTGCACTTCATACACAGGCACGCCCACCCGAGGGTCGAAATATAATGGCGAGATAATACGTCACAACAATAGTCCCGTAATAGTGCAAGCAGTTTCGTTTGCACTGTGACCGACAATTATCTCGTCCTGCTTTTCCGTAATACAACCGATACCACGCGGTACTGTAGAACATTAAGGTAACATCAAATGGAGTGCATTCCAATGCATATACCGGGCTACAAGAACACACAGAGTGTGAAACCAACTATGTAGTCGTTCGCGGCGGAACAATGGTGACGCTGAGTGTGCTGATTGGAAACTTAACGGGAGAGGTATTATTCTCGTCGAGTTCTCAGATGCTAAGGAAGGAAAAGAAATGTTAGTTTTAACGTCCCGTCTACATCGAGGTCATTAGAGATGGATCACAAGCTCGGATTGTGTCAAGGAAAGGGAAAGAAATCGGCCGTGCCCTTTCAATGGAAACTTTCCGGCATTCTCCTGGAGTGATTTAGGGAAATCACTGAAAACCTAAATCAGGATGGCCGGAAGCGGGTTTGAACTATCATTCTTCTGAATACGTTCACAGATGCTATCAAGATGACCGTTACATTTTTCAGTGACGTAATTACGGATCACTATACACAACCCAGAATCACTTTACTCTTGTTGTAGTGTGAGCAGATCAATTTCAATGTGGATAAATACGCAAAATTGTATAAATTCCATTTTTACCCGATCACTGAATTGATAGTGAGTTTGTTAAGTTCTTCGCCTTAAGAGTATTGAGGAACTCTAGCGTCCTAGTATAGAGTCAACGCAGCAGCTGTAGGCGATATACAGGCTGTTTAACATCCAGCGCCCGGAGGCGGTTCGCGATGTGCACCGGCTACTTCTCTCACCAGCCGCGGCATGAAGGCCAGGCGAGAACAGCAGGTGTCTAAATTAAACGTAGATTTACGTACAGCTCGTGCTCAAGGGAACCTCTGTGTGCGGCATTAGCAGCCTGACATCTTCTGTACACACTGTTAAATACCTGAAGAATTTCGGTTCCAGAAATTCTAGAAATTACAAACTGAATACGGTCTTTCAACACCCGATTGTATGCAGATCGTTTAAGTTCATCTTATATACAGAAATAATAACACTGGAAAACCATCGTGACCGTCTGTTGATCTGTCTGAACACGCAAATCTCCAAAACTGCTAGACGAATTCTCATGGTGCTTTCACAAGTAAATTTAGCGTAGCTTCGGACCATATTTATATTTCATCAAAATCGCAGGACGGACAATAAATATTTCATAACTGAAATTTCTGTCCAAAATCGTTATTTCAGCTTAGTAGTACAGCAAAGAACGAATCGAAGGTACTGTTAGATTCGTAGTACATCAAAGAGACAACAGACGGCGCTGTTAGTTTTAGTAGCTCAGTGACAGAATAATTTTCGGAAGTGACAGAATTAAGTACCGCAGTCTTACTTTTATGAATACAAACTGCGTGAATTTACGGGTCTAGGATATACAGATATGCCGTTTTAATTTATTACTTCTTTACTAATAAATGTATTCGCAACACATTTTGTAGACATCACTCACAAGTACAACTGACTGTACCACCGAAATTATTTCAGTGCATGACACGTACCTCAGGAGGTATCACATCATGAACACCGAGATATGTGAAAAACTTCCGCATGATGAATGACGTTTAGGTTTATTGCTTGCTTGCTATTAACTCTATTCGAAACATATTTCGCAGAGAGTATCCACATACGCCACTGAATGTACCTACGAAAATAATCAATTTAGCGACACATGGTTCATTATATATGACTTCCTGTAGTGAGATTAGTGAGAAACTGCTGCATAATGCATGACGTTGTAATTTATACTTCTTTAGTACAAATCCTATTGGCAACACGTTTTGCAGACAGTGTCCACATATGCCACTGAATTTACTTACGAAAACATATCACTGTACGATACAAAGTTCTGATGATATGACGTCATAAATATAGAACTGCATGAAAACGAAATTTCAGGGCGAATTTCGATGTCTGTGAAGGTGAAAATGTTTACAAATATGTTCAGTATATGTGAAACATGTGTTACATGTGCTCCTCCTAAACCCCTGGATCGATTTCAACTAAATTTGGTACTCACGTTATCATGATTTGCAAGCAAATAGTGTGGGTGTGTGAACCAACAAGTTCCTACTGCGGTATAGGTGATAACTTGGGGAGACAAGAGGAGGGGAGGAGACTGGGAAGGAGGAGATAGATAGAGAGAGCCGAGAGGGAGAGGTAGCAAAGAGGGGGGAGAAGAGGAAGTGGACGGAAAGAGGAAAGAGGAGGAAATGGACAGTTACGGACAAAGAGAGATGAACACACAGAGGGGTAGGAGGAGATGAACAGACAGTGTGGGAGGAGGAAATAGACAGAGAGAGGAGGGAGGAGGAGATGACCAGTGGTAAGTGGGATGAGGAGATTAACAGAGAGAGAAGGAGAGGAGGGGGTAGACAAAGAGAGAAGGGAGGAGAGAAGGACTTAGAGATATGAGGAGAGATGGACATAGGGAGAAGCAGCATGTGGACAGAGAGGGGAGGAGCAGATGGACAGAGGCAAGCACAAGGAAATGGGATGAGAGAGGGCAGGAGGAAATGGACTGAACGTGGAAGGTGCAGGGAAAGAACCGAGAGAGGGAGAAGGAGATGGACAGACAAAATGAAAAGAAGGAGATGGAAAGAGAGAGGTGAGAGCAGGAGATGGACAGAGAGGGTGGACAAATAGACATGAACAGAGGGAGGAGAGAGAAGTGGATGGACAGTGGGAAGGGAGAGGGGGAGATGAACTGGAGGAGGTGGAATGAGGTATGGGGAGGAGGAAAGGAAGAGAGAATGGGGAGGAGGTGATGGAAAATTAGGGAGGTACAGACAAGGACTTAGAGGGCAAAGGAGGTAATGGTCAAAAGGGGCAGAGGGGATAGATAGAAGGGGAGGGGAGATGGTTGTAGGGGGAAGGAGGAAATGATCAGAGGTGGAAGGTGCAGGTGGGCAGAAGGATGGGCAGCAAGAGATGGACAGAGACAAGGGCACGAGCATATGGTCAGGCAGTGGGCGTGGAGTAGGTGAACAGAGAAGGAGGAATGAGGAGATGGACAGAGAGAAAGGGAAGCAGGAGATGGGCTTCTAAGAGTTTGGATTAATTATGTACCCTGACAATGCTGGGTACACAGCTAGTAAAGTACTGTACTGATTTCAACCGAACTTAGTACACATATCATTTACTGTCGGGAAAGATTTACTGTGGTGGCAAGGACCACCCACCTATCAAGGGGGCGAGGGTGGTGATCAAGAAGAAGAGTAGCCCACGACACGAGGATACCAATACTTTAGTTATCCAGTATTAAGACCGAGAGCACTTAGAGACTTGAAACAAACGTTACACATTATTCAAACCTTTACGAAACATTTATCGCTGACGACACCCACAAAATGATGAAAGGAAAAAAATCTGTCGCTTAGAACATTATCGCTGTTAATGCAGTAAAGCTGCTGCATGAAGCATGACGTTATAATTTATTATTTCTTTACTGCTAACTGTATTCCTAACATATTTTTCAGATTGTATTCACATATACTCCTGGATGTACTAGAAAAGTTACATCACTGTAAGACACTTAGATCGCCAAATATGACGTCATAAAGACTGAATGCGTGGAAAACTACCGTATCGTAGATGACTTTTAAATTTATTACTTCACTGCTACTAGCTCTATTCGGAACACTTTTTGCAGACAGTATCCAGACTTGCCGCTGAATGTGCTTACAAAAATATACCAGTGTACGACATCTAGCTCAGGAGACATGACGTCAAAAACTGACATGCGAGAGACAACTGCCGCATCAGGCATGACGTTTTAATGTATTACTTTTTTGTTACTTACCTTATTCTCAACACATTTCACAGACATTATTCACATATGCGGCTGAATGCACCTACAAGAATACATCACTGTACGACAGATAGTTGAGGAGATATGACATCACAAACACTGAGATGCATGAGAAACTGCCGCATCATTCACGACGTGTTAATTTATTACGTCTTTACTATTAACTCTATTCTCAACACATTTCCCAGACAGTAGGTACATATACCACTGGATTTACCTGCAAAATCATATGATTGTGCAGCACGTAGTTCATGTGATACGACATTACAAACATTAAGCTGCGAGCAAATGAAAATGCAGGGCTAAATTTGCTATAGATAAAGTTTAAATGTGTGTGCAAATACGTCTGCGACATGTTACATGTGTCTGTAATATATTTCACATGTGCGTATGCGAGAGAAGACACGTGTATAAGGTTTGTCCTACACCACTGGAACGCTTTTAGTCAAATTTGGTACAATTTTGAAAGAAATATTGTGGGTGTAAGAGCCACCTGGCCCTATATGGCTGAGTGTGGTAACGTAGAAAGAGAAGGGAGGACGAGGAAACAGAGAGATACCAAGAGGGAAGGGGAGAGAGGGAGGAGGAGATGGCAAAGAGAGGGGGAGGAGCTGACTGCCGCAGAGAGTGGGAGGAGAAAATGTAATTACAGGGGGAACAGGACATGGACTAACAGGGAGGAGCAGATGGACAGAGAGGGGAGGATCAGATTGAGATAGAGGGTGAGAGATGGAGGAAGTGGACACCGAGAGGGACTGGTGAAGATGCACAGAGAGAGAGGGCCGGCCGGGGTGGCGAGCGATTCTAGGCGCTACAGTCAGAAACCGCGCGACCTCTATGGCCGCAGTTTCGAATCCTGCCTCGGGCATGAATGTGTGTGATGTCCTTAGGTTAGTTAAGTTTAATTAGTTCTAAGTTGTAGGGGACTGATGACCTTAGAAGTTAAGTCCCATAGTGCTCAGAGCCATTTGTACCATAGATGAGGGGGGGGGGATTGATGGGAGTGAACAGGGGAATGCATAGAAAGAGGAGAGAGGAGAAGTCTATAAAGAGTGTAAGTAGGCTGTTTAGGTATTTATGTTGGTTACGCCAAGTAGCGCTCTATATGAAAATCACTGGCTGTGCTGTGTGAAGTCTGTGGCTGGTTGGCATTGTTGTAATATTCGCTATTGTAGTGTTGGGTAGTTGGCTGTTAACAGCGCGTAGCGTTGCGCAGTTGGAGGTGGATGTGGGGAGAGAAATGGCGGAGTTTTGAGAGCGGATGATCTGGACGTGTGTCCATCATAGACAGTAAATTTGTAAAACTGGATGTCATGAACTGCTAAATATATTATGACTTTGGACACTATTAAGGTAAATATCTTGTTTGTTCCCTATCAAAATCTTTCATTTGCTAACTATACCTATCAGTAGTTAGTGCCTTCAGTAGTTTGAATCTTTTATTTAGCTGGCAGTAGTGGCGCTCGCTGTATTGCAGTAGTTCGAGTAACGAAGATTTTTGTGACGTAAGTGATTTGTGCAAGGTATAGGTTAAAGTTAGTCAGGGCCATTCTTTTGTAGGGATTATTGAAAGTCCGATTGCGATGCGCTAAAAATATTGTGTGTCAGTTTAGTGTTAAACAGAATAGGTAAAGAGCGAAATGTCTTAGTTAGTTCGGTTCTGCTCAGCTGTTTGAAAATCAAATAACGTAAGAGGCTTATCTGCAGTACATTAAGTTTTCTAAGGGGACGTTTCAAGAGAATGGGGATCGGTGGAGAGAGGGTGGAAGAGGAGGCCAGCAGAGGGAGTAGAAGGAGGAGTTGAACAAAGACAAAGAAAGGAGGAGGTGAACAGAGAGAAAATGGACTAGTAAAAAATAGGTAAATAACTAGGCAATTCTGGGTTCTCAGCTATTAAACAAAGTAAATAAATGAATTACTCAAGCAGACTACAGACGTATTACAAGTGTTACATCATGTCCATTAGTTCCATCCATTCTTCACTTCCGAGTACCTTATGGGGCTGCCACAAACTGCTGAATAAATGTGAATGTTCTCCCAAGAATCTGATACGTCATGTCCTTAGCAGACAGGCAACACCTTTCCACGAATCTCCCGTGTTGGATTTCTCCTTCAATTTTCTACTGATTCGCATATAGCTTGAATTAGAAGTGCATAAAACGTTAGACTCGCTTTCAGAAACAGCGAAATTGCAAAAAAAAAAACAAACACAGAGGAGACGGACGCTTGGACATCTCATACTTCATCATCTGGGTGTAAAAATACTGAGGGCACGGACGCATCCACGTCTCATACTTCATCTGGGTGTAAACGGTTCGGCGTCACCAGGACTCTGATCTCGCTTCCTTCAGATCGCTTTGCAGTGTAACACCTATATAGCTATATCTACATGTGTACTCCACTAACCATATTACGGCGTATGGTAGAAGGTAGGGCTACAGTATAATTCCCAGCTTCCTGTTCATACCGTGGATTGTACACGGGAAGAAAGACGGGCACTATCCGTCTGTGCTCTCATTTTAATTAGCGTGGCGGTCATAGCGCGAAATTAAATTCGAGGAAGAGGTATGTTTTCCGACTCGTTTCAGTACGGGGTTCTCGGAACTTTGTGAGGAGGCTCTACGCAATGCACCACACCCCTCTTGTAGCGTCTCCGGCTTTGTTGAGCACTCTTACGCCGTCTAAACACACGAGTGACGAATTATTTTCCTTTTTTTGAATGTTTACTGTCTCATCTTATAATCCAAATTAGCAGTGTTCCCACACTGAGAACAATA
This sequence comes from Schistocerca piceifrons, assembly GCF_021461385.2. Lineage (NCBI taxonomy): Eukaryota > Metazoa > Arthropoda > Insecta > Orthoptera > Acrididae > Schistocerca > Schistocerca piceifrons. Next base: position 560,418,489 of record NC_060149.1, read on the forward strand.
TTAAAAAATTTGGTAGAACGATTTTATTGTAAGAGAAGCTTTATTTCCTTAATCAGATATCTCGTATACCTGAGTCTGACATTTGACCTTCAGTCGTTCTGGAGGTATACTCCTAGATATCTGTAGAATGTGACAGGTCCTAGTGACTAATCGCTTGTAGCATGGTCAAACGATACAGAATTTTTTCGTCTATTTACGCTACTTAATTTACGTATATTTATGTATAGAGTGAGCCCAAAGTATTCAAACCAGGCAGTGATCAGCTGCAAATTTCTCTGCATTTTATAACGTGTTGAATGGCTGCACTCTTTTAATTACTGTAAACTGGGAGATATTACAGAATACGGCCCTGGTTTTCTGCCCTGAAACATTACTTCTTGTATCAGATTTGAACTAGATATAAGTAAACACAATTTGACTAAGGTGATATTGGATCGGGGTAGCCTACAGAATAATAAAAAGAGGCGTTAACATGACTTGACCATGGAAAATTGAAACTAGAATCCGCACTGTAGACATAATGCATCTACTATGTCACTAATTTTCATCCTGTACAAACATTTGGTGAAGTGGAAATGTTTTTTGAGTCCTACCACGAGTTAGTGTGGTAGCAGAAGCTATCTCGGTGGTGGTGGTGGTGATTAGTGTTTAACGTTCCGTCGACATCGAGGTCATTAGAGACGGAGCCCAAGCTCGGGTTAGGGAAGGATTGGGAAGGAAATCGGCCGTGCCCTTTCAAAGGAACCATCCCGGCATTTGCCTGAAACGATTTAGGGAAATCACGGAAAACCTAAATCAGGATGGCTGGAGACGGGATTGAACCGTCGTCCTCCAGAATGCAAGTCCAGTGTGCTAACCACTGCGCCACCTCGCTCGGTAACCTATCTCGAGGCGTCCGTATCCGCTGACATGTGTCCCTAAGTTCAACAGCGACACACACTTAACTGCATAGCTGAAATTGTTATTAATATCTTTGGAATCATTTTTAAGGCCGGCTGCTTCACCCATCTTTGAATAAAATTTAAATCTATAGCTAGGTTTGGAGAATGTGGCTCTTGTGTGAGCACTCGTGCAGGTACGGTACGTATGGAAAGATCCCCTAAACAAAAACTAGGGAGGAGGGTAATATATTCGAACGATCGCAACTATACCTAAACATAATATATTGATAAATACTTACGTGCAAGATAACGTAATTCACGTGCAAATGGAATTCCATGGTCCACATGCCTTTACATTGCCACCAGATACAACAGACCAAAGAAAATCACAACACAAAATCATTAACTAATTAGCTGAGAAACCCTGCGTCCATCTCCTCCTTCCTACCATTTCTGCACATCTCCTTACCCCTCGCTGTCTGTCCAGCGCCACGTCCTCCCTTCTCTCTCCATGTTATCACACTCAGCCAAATAGGAGGCTGGCGTTTCTTACCCCTACAGTTTTTCTTTCAAGGTCGAAACTAATATGATTACAAAATTTTACGGAACTTGTTCCAGCGGCTTAAGGATGAGATTCTTACCCGTGGCTTTGCTCGCATACGCACATGCCAAATGTATTTCACACATATTTAACACATTTCACGCCTATTTTTACACATATTTCACATGCATGTCCACCGAAATTAGCCCTGCAGTTTCATTTTCACACTGCTTAATGTTTGTTACGTCGTATCTCACTAACTATGGGCTGTAAAATGATACGGATCACGTGGTATATAGGTATGTACCTATTGTCTGTGAAATGTGTTGTGAATAGAGTTGTAGCGAACAAGAAATAAATTAGAACGTCATGGATGATACGTCAGTTTCACACGCATCTCAGTGATTATGACATCGTATCTTCTGAATTAAGTGTCGTACACTGATACCGTTTTGTAGGTACATTAAACGGCATATCTGGATAGTGTCTTCGAAATGTGTTCAGAATAGAGTTAATAGTAAAGACCTAGTACATTAAAAGGTCACGCATTATGCGTCAGTTTTTTTTTTATTTTCACAAGTTCCGTAAGACCAAATTGAGGAGCAAATCTCCAAGAGCATGGAACGTGTAAGTACATTAAATTACAACATAAAAATAATAATAGATAAAAATAAAATGTTTATGAACCCAAAGAAGTCAGCCCTTAAGTTTAAGTAAACGCAATCAACAATAAAAGAAGAATCAGCTTAATTTTTCAAGGAACTCCTCGACAGAATAGAAGAAGTTGCCCACGAGGAAACTCTTCAGTTTCGATTTGAAAGCGCTTGGATTACTGCTAAGATTTTTTAATTTGAGTGGTAGCTTGTAGAAAATGGATGTAGCAGTATACTGCACCCCTCTCTGCACAAGAGTTAAGGAAGTTCGATCCAAATGCGGGTTTAATTCCTGCCGAGTGAAACCTGCCTATTCTTGGGAATAAGCTAATATTGTTAACAAGAAATGCCAGTAAGGAATATGTATATTGAGAGGCCAATGTCAAAATACCCAGACTCGTGAACAGGGTCGACAAGAGGTTCGTGTACTTTTACACCACTTATTGCCACAACCGCCCGTTTCTGAGCCAGAAATATCCATTTAGAATGGGAAGAGTTACCCCAAAATATAATACCATACGACATAAACGAATGAAAATAAGCAAAGTAGACTAATTTTCTTGTCGAACGATCACTCACTTCAGACAACGTTCGAATAGTAAAAATTGCAGCATTTATTCTTTGAACAAGATCCTGAACGTGGGCTTTCCACGACAGTTTACTATCTGTCTGAACACCTAGAAATTTGAACTGTCCAGTTTCACAAATCATATGCCCATTCTGTGAAATTAAAACGTCAGAATTTGTTGAATTGTGTGTTAGAAACTGTAAAAACTGAGTCTTATTGTGATATAGCATTCTACGAGCCATGAAATTATGTCATGAACTTCACAATTTGAAACTGAGGCAATGTTGCGCACAACATCCTGCACTACCAAGCCAGTGTCATCAGCAAACAGAAATATATTAGAGTTATTCGTAATGCAAGAGGGCATATCATTTATGTAAATAAACCTTTCTCGAGTCTCTGTATTTGACGCCGTATGTCCTGAATTATGCATTGTAGAATGCTAGATTATTGTAGGTACAATCAGCGGTGAATTCGGACGCTGTCTGCGAAAAATGTAGCGAATATGGTCCTGTCGTGGGCTACACTGCTTTTTCACCCCCATCCTCAACCACATCCCTTTGGTAACTGGGTGTGTCTTGTCCGCAAAGTGATTCTATCCAGACGGTATGTATATATACCAAGTTGGCTTTAAATCGATCGAATAGTTTACTTACATACATACAACCATTTTTATAATTATTTTGGTAGAAACATTTTCTTACAAGGGGATGAGCACTGATGTACACTATGTGATCAAAACTGTCCGGACACCTCGCTGAAAATGACTTACAAGTCAGTGGTGCCCTCCATCGGTAATACTGGAATTCGGTATGGTGTTAGCCCACCCGTAGCCTTCATGACAGCTTCAACTCTCGCAGGCATACTTTCAGTCAGGTGCTGGAAGCTTTCTTGGAGAATGCCAGCACGTACTTCAGGAAGAGCTGCACTGAAGAGAGGTATAGATGTCGGTCGGTGAGATCTGGCAAGAAGTCGGCATTCCAAAACATCCCAAAGGTGTTCTATAGGATTCAGGTCAGGACTCTGTGCAGGCCAGTCCATTACAGGGGTGTTATTGTCGTGTAACCACTCCGCCACAGGCCGTGCATTATGAACAGTTGCTCGATCGTGTTGAAAGATGCAATCGCCATCCCAGAATTGCTCTTCAACAGTGGGAAGCAAGAAGGAGCATAAAACATCGATGTAGGCCTGTGCTGTGATCGTACTACGCAAAACAACAGGGGGTGCCAGCCCCCTCCATGAAAAACACGACCACACCATAACACCTCCACCTACGATTTTTACTGTTGGCACTACACACGCTGGCACATGACGTTCACCGGGCATTCGCCATACCCACACCCTGCCATCGGATCGCCACATTGTGTACCGTGATTCGTCACTCCACACAACTTTTTCCGACTGTTGAATCGTCGGATGTTTACGGTTCTTACACCAAGCGAGGCGTCGTTCGGCATTTACCGACGTGATGTGTGGCTTATGAGCAGCTGCTCGACCATGAAATCTTAGTTTTCTCATCTCCCGCCTAACTGTCATAGTACTTGCAGTGGATCCTGATGTAGTTTGGAATTCCTGTTGATGGTCTGGATAGATTACTAATTACGACCCTCTTCAACTGTCGACGGTCTCTGTCAGTCAACAGACGAGGTCGGCCTGTACGCTTTTGTGCTGCACGTGTCCCTTCACGTTTCCACTTTACTGTCACATCAGAAACAGTGGACCTATGGATGTTTAGGAGTATGGAAATCTCGCGTACAGACCTATGACACAAGTTACACCCACTCACCTGACCACGTTCGAACTCCGTGAGTTCCGTGGAGCACCCCAGTCTGCTCTCTCACAGTGTCTAATGACTAATGAGGTCGGTTATACGGAGTAGCTGGCAGTAGGTGACAGCACAGTGCACCTAATATGAGAAACGTATGTTTTGGGGGTTGTCCGGATACTTTTGATCACATAGTGTAAGTCACTGTAAACCTTGGATTACTGACTATTTAATGGCTGTTGTTATCCGCGTGTTGTAAAGAAGATTTGAACACAAACAAAGGCCTAAAATTTTTCACGTCGAAGTGACTGCAAAATGTATAGCGAATAAGAATCTTGTTCTCCATTATCTCTATTGCCATGTAATGTACAATTTCATAAAAACAACGCCAATCCGCAGAGCCAGCAATAATCTCCCTGTGGTCCAAAAGAAAGCCAATTGAATATGCCTGTTTTAAAATCATAAGACAAAGCGTCTATAATACGAAGAAAATCGGCACATCCAATCATATCGGCAGAAGGGAAGGAAGAATGCCTATGTGTGTGAACCACGAGGCCTCAGATAGCGAATTCTACCACCTTGCATTCCTATTGAGCGGCTCCACTCAAAGTTCGCACAACCCATCAACACATAGACAAAGTTTACACACACGACGCAAGTGATATCTGTGTGAATCGATACTTGAGGAGGTACGCTTCCATCACCACACAACGATATGGCCTGTTACTGATACAGAATGCTAAGATGCATATTGGTTAACTGCGTGTGTGTGTGTGTGTGTGTGTGTGTGTGTGTGTGTGTGTGTGTGTGCCTGTGTGTGTGTGTGTGTGTGTGTGTGTGTGTGTTTTTCTGTGTGTGACTTGGCTCAGTAACTGTGTGATAGAATGTACATTTGTTTTAATTTCGTTGTTATGTGTAGTTTCCACTCACTATGGTATACATGAAGGGTATGCAAGTATTTCTTGCGTTTAACTATGCTTGAGGAGAGCCATATGTGGGATGCCGTTTCAGCTTTATCAACAAATTTCCCAATGTAAGGGCTCCCAGTGATTCGATGATACATACATATTCAAGGCAATTTCAAGGGACCGAATCTGTGATAGGCATTTGTCAGGGTGCAGCCTCAGCATGATATGAAAACAGGGATGTAGGCTGCAAATAGTGTAGAATGAATTACTGGGACGATCTTTTTCCAACAAAAATCTTAGGATCTCATACGTATCTGAACAATATACAGGAAAATTTTTTCAGAAAATTTACGACTAGCGGAAAAACTTACACTGCAGGACTACTGCAGGAACTACACACTACTAATGGTTTTACAGATTTAGAGGTGCTTTTCATTATAGTCTTTCGGTTGGCAGCCTGACACATCAGATCGAAATCCATGTGATTTTTCTTTTGGAAGCCCTTAAATTACAAGCTGAGAAACCCAGCGCTGTCTGGGTACTTATTTATAGCTACTCTGACACTTCGTGCACGTGAAATTTGATGTTGACTTATAAAGCTTCTTTGTGTACAACATTTGAAGTAGTATGATTGGGGACATGAACAATGAGCTTGTTAGCATCATTAACACAGGAGAGTTGGCTATGCAAAAAATATTGACACTAAGTTCAACAAGCAGTACACTGTGCAGCTGGCCTTGTGCTTTGTTTACGGTTATGGCATAAGATAAAGTCACTGCTCACATTTAAAGCATAAACGTAAATTGGTCGGAATAAGCTGTATTCGAGGTATAGAAACTCGCTGGCCATTACCCCTCCCTGACAAAATTTTCAGCTTCTGTAAGTTTACGTTGGAAATAAGTAAAGGGGAAACGTTACGTGAATCCTCTGTGAGGTAACTGTTCTGAGGAGAGAGATAATTCATGACGCTCACTATCAAAGTAACGTCATGTCTAACTTTCGGAAGGAGTTTCCAAATAGCTAGTTAAAGCCCGATGTTCTCGAGCCGCTGCAAGTCACACCTCACTGACTACAATGGATTCTTGAGACCGCCTGGTCCTCAGTCTTTCAACCGTTCTGGTGTATTCAGAAAGACTCTATCGTTTCCTAGGTATTCTCAGTAATATAAAAAACTAAATCAAAATGTAATGACTAGGCACCCAAATCATGAAGAAACTTATTAATTCGTTTTACCTAGCAAAGAAAATAAATGAAACCTAACGAAAAGAGCAAAAAAATTTCGTTAAATTTTTAATACACAAAATTATATCAGCCAGAAGATGAATCCTTTTGGTACCGCTGCTTCTTTTATGTGGATCCCATATCAGTCCTCTTCACCTCAGAAAAAGTCTGAAGAAGTACCAGGTATCGAACTCGCGTCATTCTGCAGCAAAGACAGTGATAATAACAATGAATAAGCAATGATACGCTATATATATGAAATGTGTATATATATTGTATCAGTAACAATATATAGTTGGTAGAATATATGCGTATGTAGAGGAATATGAGAAGTGTCTGCATCTAAAACTCAAACATAAAGAAATCTTATCCGAGAATGGAAAGTTTCTAGCTGTGACTGTATTACTCTTAATGTACCAAAGTTGAAGCACTCGTCTATTTATGCCAGTCTCAACCTAATTGCTTCTGTCAGATAAGCTAATTTTGCGGTTTCGTGGAAAATTTTGTTTAGATATAAGCTCTGAAGGGATGGAATTGTGACAGATTGAAGGCTCACGTCAGACAGGGAGCATTCAAATTCCGAAGAGCCCTGGTAACGAATTGCAGGGGACAGAATGCTCGTCCCGGAGCGGCACGCAGATTTATTTTGTCACAGAATTTTATAAAGTGAAAGGTGTATGTGTGTTTTGTTATTGCAGGAAGCACTCTATTAACGTTGTTATTCCCCTGTGTTGTTCCATTCCAAACAAGCACGTCCCACGAGGGTGCTGCGGAACATATTTGCCGCGGCCGTCGCTATCAGCGCTGTGGACACATTCCCTGGCACTTTTGGAGCCGCGGCAGATTCCGGCTGACGAAGGGAGCGGCTCACACATGGCACTAATTAGTCAGCCGACACAAATCTCGAGCGGCTGCCTCCCCCGCGACAGGGCCCATTGGTTGCAGGAAATTGACAAACAACGTGCGTCTCGTCGCACCGGGGAACCTCCCCGCAAATAAGTCGTTAGTTGTCGCGCGTCGGAGAACTTGTTGCTCGGTTGCGTGGGCTGACCTCCTAGTGGACGTGCTAATTACCTCGCGCTGCCACCACAGGCCGAACCAAGTTAATGGGCCACCGACAACAATCGTCCAATAGACATCTTGCGTTTCTGCTACCCTGATAATTTGTTAGAAACGATTTACGCAATACTTTTCATACTAGGTAGTAATACAGTAAATGCAGTGTATTACTTCCATTCCTATCCGCATCTCGTTTTCAACTGAACGTGATACTGCAGTGCCTTAACTTGCATCTAATCTTAGATGACTCGTGGTGCTGAATCATAGTGAATTGATGGCACACCTTAAACGAAAATTCGATAGCGTTGCCCACCACTTATCTCATGCATACATGTAAATACAAGATGCGGTAAACACTTCGAAGAATTGTGTATCGATATCGAGAACAGAGATTAAAGCCTGATTTTGTAATAGGTGATCTGTGGCTGAGAAAGAGCGATGCTGTGGATAAACATACATGGAGCGTGTCAGAATATTGTCGTTACATGATGTTACAATCACCTGAGGAAACCGTTGTGTCGGAGCATTGCTTCTTTCGAAGAGTGGGACTGAAATATAATCACACGGCTGATGGTCTCTGCGTCTAGTTGTTGGGACAGTGTCTTCAACAAATACATTGAAATTAAGATGGTGGGAAGTTACATTAACAGAAAGAAGATATTTTCTCCCAGCACGGTGAGTTAAAATAAAAAGGTGCTTATTCCTACGGAGGCACTTAATAGTAATCCTTGCTTACTGTAGGCATTCAAAAGCCAGTAAGTTATGCTGCATAGCAACCTTTAGGTCACTGCCATGTAGGGCTTAGCTTCATCAGATGCTAAATTCATATTTTGAACAGATCCATAGCACAAGTCTTGCCGATTCTCTCTAGGTAAGGGTACATAGCACTGACTGGTTTAAACGGCATTACTCCTCTTGATAAGTAGAGACCAACCTGTCCGGGCCAGTATAGCACATCACTGTCATAGACTCTCGCATCTGTAGGAGAACTGAGACCGGTCTTAATATCTCCAACTGACAACTTGCTTTAAAACAAGTTAGTGCGATTTGATACATGTATTCTGATGGGTGCTGACGTGATTCCGAGAATATTTCTCCAGAACGCTGTCAAAGACTTACAGTTACCGCAAGTCTTAATTTCCTCAGAGAAAGATGGAAATGCTATTACCTCCACCAGAAAGATACTGCCTTTCGCGGACGACAATATGTAATGACATAACAATTAGCAAACTTCAAAGCACAATCACGAAATCTCGTCATCGTATTACAAAGTACTCTTGATCGTTAACACTTTATTTTATTTCACTATTTCTGAACAAAGAAGATGGCTTAGTACTTTGGTATTACATCATCACTGACATCTATTTTAAGCTAGCACGCGTTCTCTCATATGCGGGGCCACGATGCGTAGCCGTGTGACCTTAGGCGCCTGACCACGGTTCGCGCGGCTGCACCCGTCGGAGGTTCAAGTCCTCCCTCGGGCATGTGTGTTTGTGTTGTCCTTAGCGTAAGTTAGTTTACGTTAGGTTAAATAGTGTGTAAGCTTAGGGACCGATGCCCACAGCAGTCTGGTCCCGTAGGAACTTACCATGATGATTCTCATGCGCGGAACTGAACTGACAATTAAACGTCTTCCTGCACCCATGCTAGAAATCTTTAGAAGTCTTCCAGCCTACATTCAAAAGAATTACACTGTTATGTCATCCATCTTACTATGACTTTATTCTATTTATTTATACAAAACATTATTGTGTTACGTATATGTAAAAATAAAAATTCTGAGGTACATCAATCCCTTAAACTATATTCAAGTTGAAAGCCAGAGCAATGAGAGAAGAGTGTCACATCTCAACTGCTACAGGTAAAACAAACGAGAATTAAAATGGTGACAATTTGTGTATGCCTCTGATGTCAGATGGTATTATTCAACACTCGTGAAAACTATCAGTTTCAATTTATAACGCGAGACAGCTGAAATGTAGTAGGAAAGTCTCGTAGATGTTCAGCCGTTCGAGGAAGTATCACTTGCACACCTTCGTGGTTTCTTCTGCACATTGTATATACATTTCGTAGTCTGTTGGGTTGCAGCGAATTAAAGCTTCGTACAGGTTCCTCAGATCAAGACACTGGAAGTTCTAACAGCAAGATGGATCTTCTCTGGTGATACATCCATAAAACGTTCTCTGTCTAAATTGTCATAATATTCACGATTATGGTGAATTTCGCATCCATGGCTATATTAACAATCAGAACAACACCTACCCGAGTGATGGTAATGTGCTATAAGCGGTCGCGTTGCTTCGAGGGTGCTTGCCTGGAGTGTGGTGAAAATCTTGGTCCTGCTGTCAAAACTGGGTTTCTTTTAATCGACGAAAGCGAATGTCAGAATAGATACTTTGAAGAGGGAACGGACGATTTCCGTCCACGTCCTTGGCATGTAAGAGCGTGTCTCACTGTCGACGCTACTTGAAACCATGATGCTTGAAACAGCACTCCTTTCCCAGCTGAATACAACTTACTGTTATTTGTTTTCTGGATAAAGTTTTGCTGAAACACACGTGCATCAGGTTCTCATGAATAATTTGTAGGTGTGTCGGCTATAATGATAGCACAGATTGACTTTCCCAATCGCTCGAGTTTACACGGTATTCGACTTTTATCATTTCGATCTTCCATCACAACAATGATGATTATAGTTAAGTTGTCGATCAACGCCAAGGTCGTTCCAGATGGAGCTGTATTTGGCAGTGCATCACACTGCTTGCGCTATTCCTCACTGATTCCAATTCAGTGCATGCAGCTGAGCATTCTCTAAGGAAAAATATCTACAAAATCTGCATTATTTCTTGGCAACTTTTACATTCGTATACTTTAAAATCAACTCAAATTGTTCATATTGACCTATTGTTTCTCTGACACTCAGTAGTAACGGCTTAAAATCATCAGTTTTTTCTGAAAAATAGATACGACGACAAGGATTCACTCTGCACTTTTACACCGGAACACTCAAATACTTCCAGTCAAGAGCTAAGTGTTAATTTCTGTCTGATAGGAAGTGATTAATGCAGTCGAAGTGTTGGTCCGATACTCGGTAAAATTCATGTGTTTTTCACTCCGTTGCAATGCGCTGCTGTATCAAGCATCTTTTGAAAGTCAGTTTTGGGCCGTTGTCTACCAATCTCTTGACCAGATCGTCGAACAAATAGAGATGTTTGGCAAATCCTTGTTGATATCTGTACAACCGATATTTACTCTCCAAAACTGTGACATTACTATAAGTAACACAGGTGAAAAATAACATTATGACCATTACCTAGCGCGAGAATCAATGTGCCTCCAGACGCTGCAAGGATGACGAGGTAAGGGGTTGGGTTGTTTGGGGAAGGAGACCAGACAGCGAGGTCATCGGTCTCATCGGATTGGGGAAGGAAGTCGGCCGTGCCCTTTCAAAGGAACCATCCCAGCATTTGCCTGGAGCGATTTAGGGAAATCACGGAAAACCTAAATCAGGATGGCCGGACGCGGGATTGAACCGTCGTCCTCCCGAATGCGGGTCCAGTGTCTAACCACTGCGCCACCTCGCTCGGTAAGTTGACGAGGTAATGAAGACGGTGTTGAGATGAATAAGCAGTCAATATAGCGACTATAGATGCCGTAAATTGGGAAATCCACTAATAGGAACGACTTTTGCGAAAGTTAAATTCATATATATCGGTGCCTGGGAAAGACCATCTCATAAAAGGTGAATCTGATCGGCTGTTCACGTCCTTCTGTCGTGAGGATGTAAGGAAAGTGGTTGAAAGACTGCGGAATCACTACTTTGCGACTATGTGTGGAATGTCCACTCCTCATCACAGAACGTGAAGGTCGGAGGCTCGACCGTTCTGCAAAGCACGATAGGTGGCATTAGGTAATGTATCTGACGACAGAGTATAAAAATGGTGCCGGTATACGTATTTCGGACCACACAATTCAGCGTACAGTCCCAACGTGTTCCCTCGTTGACCCAACGACATCGTTAATTTCGTATGCTTTGAGTCTGGGGTCATCAAGTTTGGTGCGTCGATCAATGGCAATGCGTCGATTAGTTGTATGAAACATTTCTTCTGTTACAGCAGGTCGATGGTCGTCTACATTTAGATCGTCATGCAGGCGAACGACTACGCGAAACGTTCATAATTCCTCGAACGAAGGCCGGTGGGAGCAGTTTTATGCTATGGGAGGATATTCACATGGGATTCCATGACAGCAGTGGTAGTAATCGAAGGCAACATGTCACATACTGTGGACTACGTTATCATTATTGTGGACCGCCCGGATCATTCGTGCTTGACGCGAAGACTCCTTCCAACAGGATAACCTGCCCAGAACCGTACTAGAGTGGCTCGAAGAGCGGGCAGCGATCTCTGGTTGACTTCCTGGCCACCAAATTCGTCAGATAATTTATTAGAATTACGTGACCTGTGTGTAGATATTTTGTGCCAATTTCCTCGGAGAATCTACCAAGGACTTCATGTTTGGCCAGTCAGTTGACTCTGTTTAACTAGATGTCATGGAACGTAGCATCCAAACATCCCACAACGAATTTCAAAACGTAGGATTTACGCGGACAGTCTACTTAAAGGGACGTGAAGACTGAGGTACTCCGTGTGTTAATTCTTCTGGCAGTAAATGACTGGCCATCTGCAAAGTACACGAACGCACTTAGACCTGAGCCCACTATCTACATCTACATCTACATTTATACTCCGCAAGCCACCGAACGGTGTGTGGCGGAGGGCACTTTACGTGCCACTGTCATTACCTCCCTTTCCTGTTCCAGTCGCGTATGGTTCACGGGAAGAACGACTGCCGGAAAGCCTCCATGCACGCTCAAATCTCTCTACTTTTACATTCGTGATCTCCTCGGGAGGTTTAAGTAGTGGGAAGCAATATATTCGATACCTCATCCAGAAACGCACCCTCTCGAAACCTGGACAGCACGCTACACCGCGATGCAGAGCGCCTCTCTTACAGAGTCTGCCACTTGAGTTTGCTAAACATCTCCGTAACGCTATCACGCTTACCACATAACCCTGTGACGAAACGCCCCGCTCTTCGTTTGATCTTGTCTATCTCCTCTGTCAACCCGACCTGGTACGGATCCCACACTGATGAGCAGTACTCAAGAATAGGTCGAACAAGTGTTTTGTAAGCCACCTATCAAGGACCATATAGATGTGAGCACTTAATCGCGAGCACTTGTTCACCAAGACTATTCTTCTATGAACAAAATTATTTCAATAACGTACATACAAAGAATAACTTACTGGTGAAGCCCATCCAAAATTGCCCAAAGGCAAATATCAGTGTATTAAGGTAAAAGAGAATGAATGGATCTAGCATTGCCTTTATTTGTACATTCCTCAAGGTAGATTCAGTTCATTTATAACCTGCATTAATGTCTGTTCTATCTAATGCCCTGTTAAAAATCATGTAAATGAGATTTTGTCCCGATTAATATAAATGAAACGAATCGATCCTCGATAGCTGCATCACCATTCCACAAAGTGATTGCATAATAGCTGAATACATCAATACATATTATAAAGTGGATGAACGTACAAATTCATGTATGTACGCTCCACATCGCCTCAGAATCCATTCAATTGATTTCAGCCAAACTTGCTATACATGCCACTTACAGCCGGGATAGAATAGCTGTGGGGGTAAGAATCATCTACCTACCAAAGAGGTGGTAGTGAGGGTGAAAATGTGGCGTAGCCGCAAATAGATCGTATTCACCCATCATTAGAGAAAGAGAGCACTTAGTTACTTGTAACAGGCTTTACACGTAATTTCAAACTTTTACGAAACTTTTCTCGCTGACAACCCCCAAAAATTCATGATAGGAAAAAAATTTTCCCTTACTACTTTTTGACTGCTGATGTAGTACAAGTTTCGCATTGACCATGATGTTTTAATTTATTACTTCTTTACTAACTGTATATGCGAGACATCCTGCAGACACTAGTTACATATACCATGTTGCTGAGCAACAGTCATACAACCCAGGTTTCAGCCTTTTATGCCATTTGCAAATGATTGATGTCCTGCAATACCTGTCAGTGACATTAACTCAAACACTTGAAATGGCATAAAAAGCCGAATCCTGGGTCGTAATTAAATAAACAGGAAGATAGTGAAATGGCGCCGTGTTCTTTTTAAAAAATTGAAGAGAGTGAAAAAGAAATTGCAGGGGGGGAATTCGCTTGAGGTATAGGTGAAGTATGTGTAGAAACACTTGTGAAATGTTTTAAATATGTGTGAAATATATTTGACATATGCACAAGTGGACAAAGCCATGGGTAAAAAGCTTATCCTAAACCCCTGGAACTGGTTATCACTGTTAGCTTTCAACCGCGATTCTTATACATATATTTTAACAACGCGTTTCGACAGACAATGCTCTCATCATCAGGTTGTAAGGTCTATGTCATGAAATTAAACGGACTAAAAAGACAAAATACCATCACAAATAGCTGGGAAGTCCATAGAGTAAAACAGAATTAAAAGTATATTGGACTGTGGGTCCTCGTCTTACATTGAAGTTGTTTACACAAGTCGATGCCCGTCCCATAGCTACCAAATATGCTGTCGCACTATGCCGGCTCAGGAGCTGTTGTGAACTGACGTGCCTAGGTGTTGTGGCGTGGTTACAGCCGTGTGCTTGACGGTGACGCTATGCTATTGGGCGCCTTAGCTCCTTATTGCATTGGTCTGCCATCGTTAGCCTCTCGCAACTCGGTCAGTGACATGCTACAAGTTTAAAGTCGCATACCTACCCTAAAATAATTCTAAAAACCCGCTAAAATCTCATTTCTTTAAAATTATCTTGTGCATTTAGAATATTGCTTTGTTTCTTTTCGTGGATAGCTATCTCGAATTCCTGTAGTAAATCAAGTTTCCTCCCTTTCTTTTCTACATGCAATATTTCTACGTTGTCTTCTATGCTATTAAGCGGATGGCCTGTTTCATATATATGATTCGCAACAGCTGATTTGTCATAATTTCCTAACCTGAACGCATCTTTATGTTCTTTATACCGGATCGCGAATGATCTTCCTGTCTGCCCTATATATTTTGCATCACAAGTTCTGCACTGAATCTTATAAACTCCCGATCTTTGAAACTTATTTCTCTTCTCGCCAATATCGTGCTTAAGGCTATACCTCACTAGGTTATTAGTCTGAAAAGCTATTTTAACATCGTATGGCTTAAAAATATTTGCTATCTTTTGTGAGACTGTTCGGTAGTATGGCATCGTGATAATTTTCACTTTCTCTCGATCAGGTTGTTTCTTTTTTCGCTTATTACTTTTCCGTAACAGTTTTTTAACCATATCTATTCTGTAACCGTTATTCATCGCTGTTCTCTTAACGGTATTAATATCAGTCTCCCTATCTTTTTCGCTCATAGGTGTATTGACTGCCCTATGCACGAGACTACGGAAAGCAGCTTCTTTATAAGCCTGCGGATGGCACGAATCATTCGGGATCACGGCATCAGTCGTAGTTTGTTTTCTATAAACGGAGAACGCATGTTTGTTGCTGCTTTCCGTAGTCTCGTGCATAGGGCAGTCAATATACCTATGAGCGAAAAAGATAGGGAGACTGAAATTAATACCGTTAAGAGAATAGCGATGAATAACGGTTACAGAATAGATATGGACATAGATGGGGGTGCAATAGATGGACAGAGAGAGGGAAAGGTGAAATGGACAAAGAGAGGGAAGGCGAAATTGGCAGAGAGACGGGAGAGGAGAAGATGGACCAAGAAAGGAAAGGGGAGGAGGAGATGCATCAAGAAAGGAAAGAGGAGGAGATGGACAGAGCCAGGAGGAGGAAGAGAGAGAGGGGGAGGAGGACATGAACAGAGAGAAATCGTGGAACAGCTGAAGAAAGTATATAAAGGAGATGGAAAGAGAGAGGGTGAAAGAAGAAACGTACAGAGAGACGGAGAGGAGGTAATGGACAGATAAGGTGGGGGAGGAGATGGACAAAGGTAGGGGGAGAAAGAGTTGATCAGAGATACGAGCGAAGAGATGGACAGAGTGTGGGACAGGAGAAGATGGACAATGAGTGTATAACACTCCCCGTCTGCTAACTACTGTACCATAACCTCAATGCCAGAAGCAGGTTGTAACATAAAACAATTTTGTAAAAGTAACTATGGCACAAAGCAACAGAGCAGTGCTACCCTCTGAGAGGAATTTTGTTAAGTTGACCGTATTGTTCCTAATGGAAGTGGCTTATCGGAAATGAAAGTCAGAATTACGTTAATATAGGAATAGTGACAAACAAAATTTTGCCTAGCTATACTGTTTATAGAATAAGGGAAACGGTCGCCAGCCTAATTAGGCAAGAGAAAGATTAACCTTCTCGTTTATGAAAGTAGGTATAAGTAACTATAATGGACAACACAACAGACACAACCTAGACTTAGCAAGACGCGAGTGCAATGAACTCTAACACACATATGTTTTAAGATTGAAGCTAACAGTTAGAGCAGCAGGAACTATTTTCAAAATTATAACAGGTACAGAAAAACACTATCACTTTCAGGGTTTACACAAACTGAGTGGTCTTTATACTGTTAATATGCACACAAGAGAGACAAACACTTGGCATACATGATAATGTAACGTTTCACAACTGCAGCTTTCTCACTTTTACTACAACGAAACACAATGTTGACAAAATTGCAAGGAATTGACTCTCCTTTTTAGAATTTACTACAGACAACAACGTGATCATTTACTTTATAAGACTCAGCCTAAAGTTTGAAGTTGGTAACAGCACTTTAAATAACAGTTTCAATAGGAAAATTATTATTGGACAAATAACATTTGCTTTAACTCACTCTGTTACCACATTAGCTTTAACTATCTTTCAAATAAGTTCAAGAGGCATTATTTAACAAAGCTCTAGGCTTCAACGTACTTTGAGTAAGGACACTCGGTAATCACTTTACTTCAAACGGAGAGAACCCTGAGAGGTGTTATGATGAGGAGTAAAATCAAGGTAGGTAAATAAATTCCGATATGAATTACCTTATATTTCAGCACACTAACACATCCATTAGGCTGATCCTTCACTGTACATCAATATAGTATTACGTTACAGTGATTGCGCAATGTGGTGGCAACTGCATGTTGGTAGGTGGAATTACAGGTAGAATTGCCGGACTTTATCGTATCTTCATGGCGATGATTCATACAAATTCCAGAATAGATCCAGCTATTTATCCACCCATCCGAGGCATTGGAAAGAAGCAGTAAAAGCCTCTCTCTGAATCAGCATGATATGCACCTTTACATTGACAGTGCACAGACTGGTAGCTCCTTTCCGACTGGTGGCTCGTCTCCGACTGACTATCAGTTCCACCTTTTCCACCTAGGCCAACCACAATTTGCGCGCGCTACACAGTTCCGTTCTCGAGGGGAACCACACTACCTCTTACATACAGAATAACTGAGAGCCCTAAGTGAGGATCAGCAGTTTACATAATAGCAACCAAATGTATTAAATAAAACAGAACATTTTCACATATTGACACTTCTACAAAAATTATTCACACAAAATTACAATCATATACAGTAAGTATTGTTCCCTCCAAATGGGACAAAGAACTTTAAATTACAGACACACTACTTTGCATAGAATCAAATCAAGACACCAAAGTTTTTAACAAAGAAAAGAGTACACAATTTTATGTTATCGATTCAAACACATTTACAAAAGATCAACAATGTGACATTAAATAAAGCAAAAGCAAAATAAATCCATACAGCATAAGAGCTGTGGTGTTACAAGTGGAGGGAGGGGGTGAAATATGCGGACAGGGAGAGGGGTTGGAGGAGATGGATGGAGAGGGGTGATGGGACAGATAAACAGAGAGAGCAGGAAAGAGTAGATGAACTAATATCAGACTGGAATAAATACATACCCAGACAACACTGAGTACTCATCTGGTAAATAAACAAAAGTAAAGCTATGGAATACTGATATTAGTAACAGTAAGAATCTGGCACGAGAATAATGTGTGAAAAAGGATTTATTGTAATCTAAAACTTCCTTTTCAGTACCGTACGTTTAACGAAATTCACGACTGTACTGGGAACCCCACCTAAAATGGAAACCACAAACAAAAATCAAACATGTGTGTTTATAAGCAGATTAACAGAGTAGGCACATATTCGCGGACCGATTTCGGCAAATTCCTGAACTGGAAGTTCACACATACAGTCCCACAAAGACACAAAGAAAAATTAATAGTTGAAAAACTACAAATAAATTTGCTATCACTGTAGGCAAACCTCGTATTATTGCAATGAAATGAATACCCCTAGTTGCATACAGTTGATATAAGTCAACGGTGACAGTTGAAAATGTGTGCCCCGAGCGGGACTTATCTCCAGCTTACATGGCAGACGCTCTACCAATCTCTCTCTCTCTTTTTTTTTTCGTGGACGTCACACAACATCCGTTCTAGTTCGTTGTTGATCCTTTCACTCACTTTTTTTTTTTTTTTACAGAGGGAAAACCAGCTCTCTGAACGAACACGCTGAGCTACCGTGCCGGCTATCCGTCTGAGCCACCGAGGACACAGAGGATAGTACGACTGCAGGGACTTATCTCTGGCACGCCTCATGTGAGACCTACACTCGCAACTTATTGGCCCGCATTATATTCATGGTGCCCCTGCCCATTATACTCATTACTCGCGGCTTTACTGCCGATTCCCGTACGAGTTCTGGCACTGTTTGTGCATCCGCAGCAACAGTCCGAAAGAACAGATACCATCTTCGCATACAGGGTGTTAGAAAAAGGTACGGCCAAACTTTCAGGAAACATTCCTCACACACAAAGAAAGAAAATACGTTAGTGGACATGTGTCCGGAAACGCTTACTTTCCATGTTAGAGCTCATTTTATTACTTCTCTTCAAATCGCATTAATCACGGAATGGAAACACACAGCAACAGAACGTACCAGCGTGACTTCAAACACTTTGTTACAAATGGTTCAAATGGCTCTGAGCACTATGGGACTTAACATCTAAGGTCATCAGTCCCCTAGAACTTAGAACTACTTAAACCTAACTAACCTAAAGACATCACACACATCCATGCCCGAGGCAGGATTCGAACCTGCGACCGTAGCGGTCTCGCGGTTCCAGACTGACGCGCCTAGAACCGCTTGGCCACTTTGTTACAGGAAATGTTCAAAATGTCCTCCGTTAGCGAGGATACATGCATCCAACCTCCGTTGCATGGAATCCCTGATGCGCTGATGTAGCCCTGGAGAATGGCGTATTGTATCAAAGCCGTCCAAAATACGAGCACGAAGAGTCTCTACATTTGGTACCGGGGTTGCGTAGACAAGTGCTTTCAAATGCCCCCATAAATGAAAGTCAAGAGGGTTGAGGTCAGGAGAGCGTGGAGGCCACGGAATTGGTCCGCCTCTACCAATCCATCGGTCACCGAATCTGTTGTTGAGAAGCGTACGAACACTTCGAATGAAATGTGCAAGAGCTCCATCGTGCATGAACCACATGTTGTGTCGTACTTGTAAAGGCACATGTTCTAGCAGCACAGGTAGAGTATCCCGTATGAAATCATGATAACGTGCTCCATTGAGCGTAGGTGGAAGAACATGGGCCCCAATCAAGTCATCTCCAACAATGCCTGCCCAAACGTTCACAGAAAATCTGTGTTGATGACGTGACTGCACAATTGCGTGCGGACTCTCGTCAGCCCACACATGTTGATTGTGAAAATTTACAATTTGATCACGTTGGAATGAAGCCTCATCCGTAAAGATAACATTAGCACTGAAATGAGGATTGACACATGGTTGGATGAACCATTCGCAGAAGTGTACCCGTGGAGGCCAATCAGCTACTGATAGTGCCTGCACACGCTGAACATGGTACGGAAACAAGTGGTTCTCCCATAGCACTCTCCATACAGTGACGTGGTCAACGTTACCTTGTACAGCAGCCACTTCTCTGACGCTGACATTAGGTTTATCGTCAACTGCACGAAGAATTGCCCCGTCCATTGCAGGTGTCCTCGTCGTTCTAGGTCTTCGCCAGTCGCGAGTCATAGGCTGGAATGTTCCGTCCTCTCTAAGACGCCGATCAATTGCTTCGAACGTCTTCCTGTCGGGACTCCTTCGTTCTGGAAATCTGTCTCGATACAAAAGTACCGAGCCACGGCTATTGCCCCGTGGTAATCCATACATCAAATGGTCATCTGCCAACTCCGCATTTGTAAACATTGCACTGACTGCAAAACCACGTTCGTGATGAACACTAACCTGTTGATGCTACGTACTGATGTGCTTGATGCTAGTACTGTAGAGCAATGAGTCGCATGCCAGCACAAGCACCGAAGTCAACATTACCTTCCGTCAATTGGGCCAACTGGCGGTGACTCGAGGAAGTACAGTACATACTGATGAAACTAAAATGAGCTCTAACATGGAAATTAAGCGTTTCCGGACACATGCCCACATAACATTTTTTCTTTATTTGTGTGTGAGGAATGTTTCCTGAAAGTTTGGCCGTACCTTTTTGTAACACCCTGTATATATCGTTAAGGTTCACCGGCCGTTTGACCATCTTCTTCTTTGCGGATGGACAAACAGTGCCCGAACTCTTACGGGAATCGGCAGTAAAGCCGCGAGTAATGAGTATAATGGGCAGGGGCACTATGAATATAGTGCGGGACTATAAATTACGAATGTGGGTCTCACGGGAGGCGTGCCAGAGGTAAGTCCGTACATAGCACTATCCTCTGTGTCCTTGGTGGCTTAGATGGCTTTGCCGGCACGGTAACTCAGCGTGTTCGGTCAGAGGGTTAGCTGCCCTCTGTGATAAAAAAAACTGAGTTAATGGATCAATGACGAACTGAAACGGGTGTCTTGCGACGTCCGCCCCGAACAGATACAACGAATGAAAACGAACAAAATGAGATGGAAAAAAAGAGATGGCTAGAGCGTCTGCCATGTAAGCATGACATCCCGGGGTTGAGTCCCGGTCGGAGCAAACATTTTCAACTGTCCCACTTGACTCATATCAACGCCTGTATGCAGCTAGGGATATTCATTTCATAGCAATTTCATTCTAACGAGCTGCATGGTTATCTTCATATATAAACCTCGTATTATCCCATCGGTTTCCACGCAAGATCGCTGTAGCCTAAAGAAAGAGGTATCTAATTACCATTACGCAGTTCATAACAACATAGTCACAAGTCTCTGTCGACAGCATGTAGACCAACGCTGTACCCATAAGAAAAACCAGCATAAACAAGAAGAAAGAATATCATTGCCTAACATACGTAGTGAGACTATTAATTATTATTATTATCGCTAAGCGCTATGCAATGACTTTCGAGATTAAATAATTTTAATTAAATGTAGGATAATTGCAAACCAAGTTTCACAACTTTAAATCAGTAAATCGCACGAAATAGTATGTTAGAGACATCAGCACAATGAAAGAGCACACGCCATGAGGTACTGAGGGTTTGAGAACCAGTAACGCTAAAAGGTATACGAAATCGAAGCTGTGACGTATGGAATCAAATCAAGTGCAATATGACTTTAACTCAGTTCCAGAAATTACGTGACAGATTCTGATTTACGAAGGGTACTGCACTTGTAACCAAATGCTGCTGACAGCAATGGTGCCTGCGGCTAATTTCGGTGATATCATACACTAGGATGTCCGAAAGAACAGACACCGCTTCATGATTCACTGACGAAAAGGCAAAACATGTTTCTTAATAGGGTATGCCATCACCATGTGCGGCATTGCATCCTCTGAAACGTGCTCCCGCGCTGGCCACAAGGTTGGTAAGACTGTCTTACGGTCAGCGCGGTTGACAACTGCGAGATGGTTGTTGGTGCACGTGGAAGCGCTGCGATACGTCCCCCAACGAAGTTTAGCCATGCTCGATGCGATTCCCCACCGGGTGATCGGGTAGGCAAGTCTGTTCGCCGAGTATTCTCTCGTTCCAACAGCACCTCCACCTGCACTGTTCGATGCGGTCGCGCATTGTAATCCATAAAAATTAAGTCGCGACCGAATGCACCCTTGGAAATACATGGATGAAACAAGAGTAAAGTGTCTCAACAACGTTGACCATTGAATGTACCGTGTTCAGACGTTTGGAGGTCAGTAAGTCCAAGAAGCATTTCTCCCCACTGAATAATACCTGAACCACCACAACTATCAAGTTCGATCACGTCCATGGGTGCACTGCGTATTCATAGCTCTCGGCATATGAGGGTACATCCACCATTACTGAGTATGATCATTTGGCTGGTCTAGGTGTCATAGTGTGGGGAGGCATAATGTTGCGTGGGCGTACACCTCCATACACACGCCGGCCAACGTTACTGTGATACCGTACTCCTTCTCCATTTGCGACTCTACAGAGATGAATTTGACCCCGATTTAAATTTTTATGGATTACGACCGCATAGAGCAGCTGAGATGGAGGAGCTCTTGGAACGAGAGGATATTTGGCGAATGAACTGGCCTGCCCGTTTTCCCGAAATGGGATGTACCACGCGTCTAGCTCCAACTATCATTCCTTGCTATGAATCTGTTAATCCCAGTCGTGCGGTCTTAATGACGTCGGAAACCTTTTCACATTAATCACCTCAGTACAAATGTCAGCTCCGCCAATGCACTAACCTTTTATTCCTTATGTAAGCGACACTGTCGCCATATGTACACTCCTGGAAATTGAAATAAGAACACCGTGAATTCATTGTCCCAGGAAGGGGAAACTTTATTGACACATTCCTGGGGTCAGATACATCACATGATCACACTGACAGAACCACAGGCACATAGACACAGGCAACAGAGCATGCACAATGTCGGCACTAGTACAGTGTATATCCACCTTTCGCAGCAATGCAGGCTACTATTCTCCCATGGAGACGATCGTAGAGATACTGGATGTAGTCCTGTGGAACGGCTTGCCATGCCATTTCCACCTGGGGCCTCAGTTGGACCAGCGTTCGTGCTGGACGTGCAGACCGCGTGAGACGACGCTTCATCCAGTCCCAAACATGCTCAATGGGGGACAGATCCGGAGATCTTGCTGGCCAGGGTAGTTGACTTACACCTTCTAGAGCACGTTGGGTGGCACGGGATACATGCGGACGTGCATTGTCCTGTTGGAACAGCAAGTTCCCTTGCCGGTCAAGGAATGGTAGAACGATGGGTTCGATGACGGTTTGGATGTACCGTGCACTATTCAGTGTCCCCTCGACGATCACCAGTGGTGTACGGCCAGTGTAGGAGATCGCTCCCCACACCATGATGCCGGGTGTTGGCCCTGTGTGCCTCGGTCGTATGCAGTCCTGATTGTGGCGCTCACCTGCACGGCGCCAAACACGCATACGACCATCATTGGCACCAAGGCAGAAGCGACTCTCATCGCTGAAGATGACACGTCTCCATTCGTCCCTCCATTCACGCCTGTCGCGACACCACTGGAGGCGGGCTGCACGATGTTGGGGCGTGAGCGGAAGACGGCCTAACGGTGTGCGGGACCGTAGCCCAGCTTCATGGAGCCGGTTGCGAATGGTCCTCGCCGATACCCCAGGAGCAACAGTGTCCCTAATTTGCTGGGAAGTGGCGGTGCGGTCCCCTACGGCACTGCGTAGGATCCTACGGTCTTGGCGTGCATCCGTGCGTCGCTGCGGTCCGGTCCCAGGTCGACGGGCACGTGCACCTTCCGCCGACCACTGGCGACAACATCGATGTACTGTGGAGACCTCACGCCCCACGTGTAGAGCAATTCGGCGGTACGTCCACCCGCCCTCCCGCATGCCCACTATACGCCCTCGCTCAAAGTCCGTCAACTGCACATACGGTTCACGTCCACGCTGTCGCGGCATGCTACCAGTGTTAAAGACTGCGATGGAGCTCCGTATGCCACGGCAAACTGGCTGACACTGACGGCGGCAGTGCACAAATGCTGCGCAGCTAGCGCCATTCGACGGCCAACACCGCGGTTCCTGGTGTGTCAGCTGTGCCGTGCGTGTGATCATTGCTTGTACAGCCCTCTCGCAGTGTCCGGAGCAAGTATGGTGGGTCTGACACACCGGTGTCAATGTGTTCTTTTTTCCATTTCCAGGAGTGTATATGTGCATATCGCTAACCCTTGACTTTGGTCATCCCAGTGTATTCCGACTTCTTTTAAGACGGATCGTTACTCGTAATCAAATTTTCGCCGCTCAGTTACGGTTTGAGCGAAGTCACGTTGTGTTGACGGTTCGTCTTGTATGGACACACTGCCACCTCGAGGTTCTGTGATGGTCGTCTCATGTTCACAGTGATTCGTCGCTTATTTGTCAGTATTAGCTAAGCTGTTCCAGCACTGCGTGTCCGGAGTTTCCGTCAGACCGGAAGAGGGTGGGTAGCAGCGCAGCCACGTCCCGGTGGGGGTGGGTGGGTGTCTGGCGGCCGTGTCCTGCCAGCGCGCAAACGCGGCTGATTTGTCTCCGCTTCCGCTGCTGCTGCCGCTGCCATGTGACAGGGCTGCTTCCTCTCCACTAAACCAGAAACACGGCGAGCACCGCGCAAACCGTCTACATCTGACGTGGAAACGTCTACTCACTTGTCATTCGAACTTTCTTGTGTGACAAAATACAGTTACATTTGAATCGGCAATAATTACGAGACTAGTAATGTGTGAACAATCGTGAGTCTACAACACATAGATCACATCTGTTCGTGTTTGTTGCGTAGTACTTGTTTTACCTATGACACCATCGTACCAGACTAGGCTTATTCGCGTGATTGTCACAAATTAATTTCATGTAAAGTTATGAATTGGTTTAGTGCGCAAACGTGTTTAACTATTCAAGTGTCATGTGAAGTGCTAGCAGAACATCACCCGGAATCGAAGTGAGACAATAAAATGTAAATAAAATGTCGGTGCAAAATTGAAAATTACAAAATAATGAAAGATTTCATCTTATTTGACTCGTACACGTGCTCGGAATTACAGAAAACGCAAGTCAAAAGAAAGCATGCGTCGAAAGGAATCGAAAGCGAATCCAACAGCACTGGCGGCGTCGAAAATGAGAAATAAAAAACGGCGCAAAGTGAATACGTAGCTGGTCTATTGGGCATAACACCGCTGAGTATAACATGTAGTCCATCGAAACTCTTGTCATGTACGCCTATGATCTGCTTCAGGTCACTTTTTGCGTTACGGAAGATGCTAGTGCTGGTCATGGTGACTTCATCGGTGATTACACTACGCACACTGTTACACCTCGATACACTTTTTCGTCTTCATGAATCCCCAAACCTCTCCTAAATGCGATACACTTGTGATTTATCTATTCTGTAATCATTATACCACTCTATGTAATCACTGTATTACGAAGTTTGAGAATTTAATTACATGTTCATACGCTACACTTGTTATGATTTTACCCCAACGTTTCCACGAAAAATCTACGGCATGGCCCCGAACTGCGTACACAGTATCTTTTTATACCTTGTGCGTGCTTTAAAACCAGTTGGTATCTGCACAGTGGAACAAATGAACTATGTATGAACCTAAGTCAGCACAATAGTCTCGGATTTGGGAGCAGCGGGGATCATATCCCTGTCGACGATCGAGATTTAGCTTGTTTCTTTAAATTACTTAAAGCGAATTCCTGGATGATTTCTTTGAGACAAACCGTAATGCGTACGGAGCGGAGAGTACAATGAGTACAATAGACACTAAACGAATTGTGGGCAGTAATGTTTCTAATACTGTCGATGTCTCGACGATCTCAAAGGTTCAAGGACGCGCACGAAATGGAAACTACTTTCTAACAACAAGCGGACCACTTTTCGACTAGCGAGTGGGAACTGAAATGTAGAAGAGACACATTAACACGCAATATAAGTAAGATTAAGAGCGCTAGAGCAAAAGTAGTAGTCGAGAGTCGTTGCAGGAGACATCTACGCTGTCATCGCAGAAGGAGGTTCTGATTGCCGATTAGTAACACTGATGTAATGCAGTATACTATTGTCTGACTTCATGTCAACCTGTTACAAAAAGAGGAAGAAACGCACTATTCGTAAATTTAGGAAGAACTTCCAAAGCTGTGAACAAACTGGGTGCACTCATGTGCTAGTCTCCAATTTAGTCATTTGTTTCATGAGGAACAGACTTTTGTCTCGTTAGGTAAAATCTGCGATGTTCAGTGAATAAATACTATAACAGATAAGCTGTTTTTGTCCTGAACCGTATCTTTTAGGTACTACGTAATTAGGCTCAGGCTGTACTGACTGAGAGTGAGAAACTAGAGCCAGGTTACGAAAGGTTATCTCTTAATTGTAGATCTCAGGTTTATTAAAATATTTATTTCTCAAACAGTGTTATCAGCGGAGAAATACTCCTACAAGAGCACAAATAATTCGAACCCTTTTCTGTTTATTTAAAAGAATATGGCTGAAAAGTGGAGTACCAGTATCCTCATTCTACTTCCCTCAGCAATTTTAAAAGTTTTTCAACAAAATTTTGCACGTGATCATATTCGCACTCTTTTTAAAACGCAACACACCTCACACTCCAACAAGCTCCCATAATTGTAACTCACTCATATCCACCAACCACCACTGTAAGTCGCTCATACCCATCACCTCCCAGTTGCCCTTTCTCACTTACTCATACAGCGCAACTCATTGTCGGTATCGCTTTGTCTCTCTCAGTCATTCTCTGCTGTGTCACAAGCAAAGTTACCTTCGTTCTGTCCAACTACTATAGTCTCCTGTCACTATCACTGTCTCCCTCTTGCAACTTCTTCCTGCTAATATCTCATTCCGTCGTTCCTACTGCTGATGCCTCTTCTCACCATTACTATCTCTTTCTTCCTCGTTGTCATTCTCATGTACTCTGCCTCTCATTATCATTGGCTATAACCAATTTCCACTTTCTGTTTATTCCCGCTTCCTCCTCTCTTGTCTCCTTCACTCTTTTCCTGGTACTTTTCTGTCACTGTCGGCTATGTTCTACTGTCACTGTGTGTCTCTCTTTCTGTCACATTGCCACTGTTTTCTTAATCCTTTGTACAACACAGCCACTGTCTACTACCTTTCAGTATTTATTATTTTTCCATCTCTTTGCCACTGCCGGTCACCTTCTTTCTCAGCATAAAGAGGAGAAAATATATTCGCATTAGAAAATTTGGAAATGTTTTTAAAGGAGCTGAGGGAGGTAGAATGAAGCTGCCGATATCCAACTTTTCAGTCAGAGTCTTTTAAATAAACAGGAACATATTCGCATATTTTGTGCTCCAACACGAGCATTATTCCACTGGTTCCCTTCTTTTCCCTTCTGAATCAAGGCATGTAACTCATATGGAAAAAAATGTATTGGTCGGTAAAATTTAGATAGTTTAATTATGTGAAACTGAAATAAAACAAAACTAATTTTACACCTTAGACCAAATATTACGTGCTAAAGAATTTTGTATGTGCTTCAGTACTCCAACATGGGGTTCGCAAATGATATCAGAGACACTTTACAGCGTATTTCTCCGTGCTGCGTCACTTCATAAGCTGTTTTTGCATCAGAGCAAAATTTACGTGTACAGGTACGGTAACTTCGAACCTCTGTATCTCGGAAACGGATGGAAATATGGAGAAAATTTTCGAGGTTATTCGAGATCGTCATCGTAAAAATTTCAGCCATTCGATGTTCATAGCGTTCTTGGAATCCTCGCTTGGAGACGGCGAAATTACACTCCTGGAAATTGAAATAAGAACACCGTGAATTCATTGTCCCAGGAAGGGGAAACTTTATTGACACATTCCTGGGGTCAGATACATCACATGATCACACTGACAGAACCACAGGCACATAGACACAGGTAACAGAGCATGC
Organism: Schistocerca piceifrons; assembly: GCF_021461385.2. Lineage (NCBI taxonomy): Eukaryota > Metazoa > Arthropoda > Insecta > Orthoptera > Acrididae > Schistocerca > Schistocerca piceifrons. Next base: position 560,446,047 of record NC_060149.1, read on the forward strand.
ACAATGTCGGCACTAGTACAGTGTATATCCACCTTTCGCAGCAATGCAGGCTGCTATTCTCCCATGGAGATGATCGTAGAGATGCTGGATGTAGTCCTGTGGAACGGCTTGCCATGCCATTTCCACCTGGGGCCTCAGTTGGACCAGCGTTCGTGCTGGACGTGCAGACCGCGTGAGACGACGCTTCATCCAGTCCCAAACATGCTCAATGGGGGACAGATCCGGAGATCTTGCTGGCCAGGGTAGTTGACTTACACCTTCTAGAGCACGTTGGGTGGCACGAGATACATGCGGACGTGCATTGTCCTGTTGGAACAGCAAGTTCCCTTGCCAGTCTAGGAATGGTAGAACGATGGGTTCGATGACGGTTTGGATGTACCGTGCACTATTCAGTGTCCCCTCGACGATCACCAGTGGTGTACGGCCAGTGTAGGAGATCGCTCCCCACACCATGATGCCGGGTGTTGGCCCTGTGTGCCTCGGTCGTATGCAGTCCTGATTGTGGCGCTCACTTGCACGGCGCCAAACACGCATTCGACCATCATTGGCACCAAGGCAGAAGCGACTCTCATCGCTGAAGACGACACGTCTCCATTCGTCCCTCCATTCACGCCCGTCGCGACACCACTGGAGGCGGGCTGCACGATGTTGGGGCGTGAGCGGAAGACGGCCTAATGGTGTGGGGGACCGTAGCCCAGCTTCATGGAGACGGTTGCGAATGGTCCTCGCCGATACAGTGTCCCTAATTTGCTGGGAAGTGGCGGTGCGGTCCCCTACGGCACTGCGTAGGATCCTACGGTCTTGGCGTGCATCCGTGCGTCGGTGCGGTCCGGTCCCAGGTCGACGGGCACGTGCACCTTCCGCCGACCACTGGCGACAACATCGATGTACTGTGGAGACCTCACGCCCCACGTGTTGAGCAATTTGGCGGTACGTCCACCCGGCCTCCCGCATGCCCACTATACGCCCTCGCTCAAAGTCCGTCAACTGCACATACGGTTCACGTCCACGCTGTCGCGGCATGCTACCAGTGTTAAAGACTGCGATAGAGCTCCGTATGCCACGGCAAACTGACTGACACTGACGGCGGCGGTGCACAAATGCTGCGCAGCTAACGCCATTCGACGGCCAACACCGCGGTTCCTGGTGTGTCCGCTGTGCCGTGTGTGTGATCATTGCTTGTACAGCCCTCTCGCAGTGTCCGGAGCAAGTATGGTGGGTCTGACACACCGTGTCAATGTGTTCTATTTTCCATTTCCAGGAGTGCATTATAAAAAGACTTTTTTGAGGGATTTTCAAGAAATCGGCCATCAACTAACGGTGCCTCCAGAATTCTAATGAAGCCCACCGTAGACCACATCAAATGCAAAAAGAACCAACGGATTTTCTCCATTTTGCTAAGCAAGAATAAATGTGTAATATTGATACTTGGACCCTGTGTTCCAGGATAGTGGCACTAAGATGATCCTTCTGTTGAGTATTCAAATGGTCCCTAGCCCCAAGGGGTATCCGAAACACTTGAACTAAGTTGCTCAGTCTTGAATCTGTATCAGGAGACAGATAAGGTTGGGTTTTCCGGTATCCCTGTGGAATTTCAGCATAAGTTGTTTATTTGCAGCCAGACTTGACAACGATCAATGTCTGGTGCAAAGAGTGACAGCTAACCTTAAGAATTAACGAATATTATGTAATGCACCTAAAAATGTGAAGTTATCTGATATCGTCTGCGAAACGACCCTCGACTGATCACTGGAATCTGTCTGAAAGCTAATATACAGGGTGAGTCACATAAGACGTATACACGGTGAGTCACGTAAGGGGTAACACATCTTTTATTTCGTGACTGGTTCCAGATATCGATACGAGGTTTGCGGAAAATGGTAGTACGCTAAACAGCATGTACTCTGGTGTGTGATAAGTAGTATTAATTCGTATATTGATCGAGATACTGAAGCAAGTACTGTTTTTTAAACAGAATGATACACTTTTTTAACGGCATCCAAATGTTCTCGAAAATACGAGTACATTGATATAATGCTTTCTAAAGATGAGGTTGAAACTTCTCTGAGAAGAATGCGAGAAATATTCTAAAACTGAAAGTCGGCAAGCTGCATCGTTGTATCAAGCCTTTTGACTGTTTATTTCTCTGCACTGCAGATGTAACAGTAACTGAGCGTCTATCGGAGGGTCGTTTGTATCTCAACATTCCTTGCGTGCAGACACGTAAGCAAGTTCGAAGAAGTTCGACATGCTACTTTTATACGGCGAATGGTAGCACGAGACGTGTTATCAAGGAATGTGGTAACAGTCAGAGGAGTGTCATTCGCATCTTGCAGCGACATAAATTCCATCCTTATCATTTGTCACTATAGTAGGCACTCGGAGGACGTGATTTCTAAAGTCGTATAGAATTTTGTTCGTTTGTTCTGCATCGTTTGGGAGACGATACTACGTTTTATCGAAGCAAGGTTTAGGAAACACGATAATGTAAATTTACGAGGCATACTCTTCAGGGTAGCTGAAAATGCACGTTGGCTTCGTCAGGTACAACAACAACAACAACTGTGAAGCGTAAATCTATGGTGCAGCATCATAGGAAATTCAATTGTGAGGCCGCACTTCATCCCAGGAATGATAAATGGAAATACATGGGCACATTTTCTTACGAACATTCTATCTGTTCTGCCAGAAGAGGTACCAGTGGATAAGCGTCGCCGGCCGATGTGGCCGAGCGGTTCTAGGCGCTTCAGTCTGGAACCGAGCTACCGCTACGTTCGCAGGTTCGAATCCTGCCTCAGGAATGGGTTTGTGTGATGTCCTTAGGTTAGTTAGGTTTAAGTAGTTCTACGTTCTAGGGGACTGATGACCTCAGATGTTAAGTCCCATAGTGCTCAGAGCCATTTGAACCATTTTTTTTGATAAGCGTCAGTGTATGTGGTTCCAACATGATGGCTGCCCAGCTCACCCTCCCGTGTTACCTCGCAAATATTGAATAAAAACTTTCCCGTCCATTGCATAGAACAGAATGGTGCTGGACAGTGGATGTGCAGGTCTTTTGATTTCTTTCTGTGGGGAGCACTGAAAGATAAAGTTTATCTTGAAGCCCCATCTACGCCACACTATATGCGCCGTCGAATCACCGCAGCACGCAATGGCCTGTCATCCGATGCACTTTCATCCATTCATCTGTGTATGGAATGGCGACTGCGAATGTGCCTTTGCAGTCAATGAAAAAAAAAAAAAATTCAACACCTACTTGTGTAAAGTGAAAAACTACTTTTAGTTGAGAAAGGAATTTATTTTATGAGTGACATGTCGTCAGTCATTTTGAATAAACTGTTTAGTTAATTTTAAGGGTTCTCCGTCTCATTAGAGTTTCGAGTAGTATTTATAGACACATGTGTGAGACAGCTGGGGTATACTTTAAGAGGCATTCAGGCGGCTCGAGGCAAAGAAAGATCGGGTATTATTCTTTTCTTCAAATCTAATAAAGTTAATACAGATGTTTCCCTTTTCTCTTGAATAGGGCTGTTTATCATTATGATGTATGAATGGTCGACGTTTCTGTTTCGTCTTTGACAAGTAAGCAGCAAAAGGGATGGTTTAAATGGAAAACTTCCAGATGAAAATGAAGCTTCGACAAATACCTGGAACAGTACACACATCTGAAACAGCTTTCTGCTGCGCCAGATACTAGCATATGCCGTACATCCAAATACAAAAGTCACAGCTGATCTTGGCTCTATGTCGTCCAGGAAAATGAGGCTTTTTCATAGTATCGTAAGCCTGTCGTGTCGCAAATAACGACGGAGCCTGGCATGAGCTGACTGGCCACATTGGTTCCCAGTTTAAGTACAATTCTTGGAGTTTCCTGGGAAGAGTTTTAATGTCAATATTAACAAGCATTATATTACTGTACTCGTCTTTTCAAGCGCTTTCAGACGCCCTCGTACTTTTTCATGTAGCTATATGAATTGTAGTAACATTAAGGCTACAGTAGCGGGATTTTCTCTAATTTTCTACTGAAGACGTACATCTGCACCTACACAAGTGGCCAATAAAATTACATAACACCTCGTCTAAATCTCAGTGACTTTATTTATGTTTTATTCTGTTTGTGTATCGAACAAAGGAAAATAATTGTCTAAGTACGTCGAATCGCCCCCTAATCACTCGTAAGATTTTTTTCTCGTGGCTCATAAGCATGATACACCATGGAGGCGGAAAATTTATTGCATAGTGTCCTACAATATTGGCTCACTAAATTTACTCAACGAGATTTCGTATTTTTCATTTCTATTCCGGGACTGCTATGTAATGTGCCTCGGAATGCCTGAGACACTTTTTAACAGTGTACTGACCTGTTCTCCTATGAATTAGTTTGCTGTCTGTCATAATGCCAACTTGACAAGAGCATCAAATGTAGAAGGAATACTGTACAATTGTTCGCACCAGTGTCTTCTATGCAGTGTTTTTAATGGAAGCATCGCGCCTTCATTGTGTCCTTGCAATATATATGCAACGATAATGGGACAACTAACCATTTTCAACAACCGACTGGCTAGTTAGTCCATTGTTTTTTCCGTTCAACCGGCTTTTTTCAGTTGTGTGAAAGCAATCGAATGAAACTAGTTTGCGGCCACACAAGTATCTATCGGTTACTTGAGTTATACGAATGATTGCACTAGACTTTTTCCATATTTTCCGTGGGGGGAGGGTTTTTGGGGTGCCGTCTCCTCCTGCGGCTGCCAGGGGCCAGAGTAACAGGCGGCGCGAGGAGGTGGCGTGGTGGCCGGTGCGAGCGCGCGATGGGGTGACTGGCTGCCTCCTCCCGCCGTCTGTCACCCTAGCCCTGGCTGCAGCAGGACGCTGACGTGGGGCCTTTATTTATTAATAATAATTAATTAATGCACAAAATCACACTTTTTCAGTAAAACGGAATGCAAACAATAGCAAAAAACTGGTAATGTTTCTTTTTTCTTCATGTACCCTTAACAGAACTTCTGTGCTTGCTCAACTTTGTACTCCCTACGAAGCTTTTTTATTAGTTACTCAACAGCAAATTATTTGTTACTTTTAAATGGTGAAAAGAAGAATTAGTCTTTCAGTACACAGCTTATTGAATATGTATATTACTTATTTTATTCTTGGTGTTCCCACTGAAATGTCTTTTGTGTATGCCTGGGGATGGACTACCCTACAGAGAGGGAATGGGAGTATGTGTACCCAGTTTGTACTGTATACCACTGCTTTATTTCACCTAACGAAAATACTACAGATCGGTTTTTCTTAGAAGAGAAACTGGATAATTCTCACAACCAAACTACTAAACAGTACTTTCAGTTGAATCAACTAATGAGTACGCGCTTCAACCGACAGAAAAACTATAGACTGATTTCACTTGAAAAGAAAGATTTAGTAACTCAGTACGCCAAACGCTACCAGATTGTGTGCATTGGTTTCATTCGGATGCTCCCGGAGACTCGTTTCACGTGAAAGAAATGAATGAATTGTAGTCCTACTGATACGAAAAACTACAGCTGACTGAGTCGATTGCTTCCAGTCGGGTACACCCATAGACTGCTTTAACTCAAAAGAATTAATGAATAATTGAATCGATACGTAAAGTTCAAACCGAATGATTCACTTGTTTAACAACAACCAACTGAATCGATTGTTTTCATTCGGTTGCTCTCATCGGCATAATGCAAGTCTTTCAGTATACTGATTTCACGTTTCCGTTTCATTTTCTATCTCTTCGTGTTATCACTCCAGATCCGAAAACGATGGCCGGCCGCTGGTGGCCGAGCGTATCTAGGCGCTGCAGTCTGGAACCGCGCGACCGCTACGGTCGCAGGTTCGAATCCTTCCTCGGGCAGGTATGTGTGTAATGTCCTTAGGTCAGTTAGGTTTAAGTAGTTCTATGTTCTAGGGGACTGATGACCTCAGATGTTAAGTCCCATAGTGCTCAGAGCCATTTGAACCATTTGAACCCAAAACAATGTGACAGAAATCAGATGGTTAATAATGCTCTTACAATTGCAAGCAGCCAGAGCCTTTCTCTTTAGTATTCTACCAGTTGTTCTGCTTATGCTTACGAACGAACAACCAGCGCAGATATTTTTCAGTAATCGACAGCACCTTCGGCGAACAATCTGACAGTACTGTTGACTGTAACTGATAGCAGCTGTGAAACATAACTGAATTAGTGTGTTACGTCATATGATTTTAGACAGTGGTTAACCGTAATCCGATTGTGTGACGTGTTCTGCTGTAAAAAGTGAATTAATGACCTTGAATGAAGACTAAGTCATTCACAGCTCTCATGATGCTCGCTTCGCTTCAGATTCGCAAATGTGTCACCATTGCGTCATGAGCATACAGCAGGCGATCCACAGCATACAAATGACTTCATTATCAAAGTTGTTCGAACATTGACACTTCAATAAGTAATGATATACAGTCAGTAGTTAGAAACAACAGAAGCAAATGAACATGCGATACAAACATAGTAAAATTACGTTATTTATCAATAACCTAAATAAAAGTAACAACTACTAAACCAATAGTCACTTCTGCCACTTCAGAACTTTATAGCCGAACAGACACTGTGACCAAACGATGAGACTACTCCCTTCTCCCGTCAGCGCCGCTGGTAGATTAGGTACAGTTACCCAGGGCCCATACAATAAATTCGAAGGAAGAGCGTACCAAGCCTTTCACGGGTAAAATAGATGACTACTTTCGCTCACATTTGAAGGGTCAGTCTGTGGATGAAAATTGTAAGAAAAATTCGAAGGGCGCTGACAATTACGTGCAACAATGAAGTGGTAAACCACGACGAATGGGTGATTATTGAAAGTAACGCTGGTAGGCCTGCGGCTGCAGCGAATTGCTTCGAAAAGCGGCAGCAGGTACCTTCGTTCACGACCGACTCTGTGGGAATACCCTGCTTGGAGGAGCAAACAGCAAATAACTGAAAAAGTAAAGACAGTCTAAAATTTGTCTACAGATACACGGCAAAGCATGGTTTTTACCTACTTCTACAGATTCTGAGATATCTATGTAATGAAGTAGAAATGAGATGATGTGTTACGTTTTAAACGCTGCTGTTGAATCAGAAGGAAAAATAATGACGAAAATGCTTTCATTACATAACTAATCGTTAGAACGTAAATAAAAATTAATCGTACGAAATGCTGCTGCACAACAACAACGCAGTATTTCTCATATCCTATCATTACTTAGAAGTTATTTAAATCTGCTGCCGGCACATGAACTCAAGTACGAATAGTTATGAATTAAATAGTATTTAACGAAATTTAGAGAAGAACAAGCAAACATGAGAAAAGGTTCACCAATTTTCTTCGAGAAATGAATTTTGAAGCTTCAGAAATGATGGCTGTATTCACGATTATGAGAAACCAGTTACGATGCGATCGACGTTTCCAGTCACGCTACGGACTAATTGTGGTTTGTGGTGGTTTATAACTGTCTCTCAGCTATGCGATTTTCCCATGGCGTTTTCTGGTGACATTTGCAAGCACTGCCCATTGCCAATCAGCCATTTAGTTTTGACAGAGTCCTAGTCTCAAAAACTTCGTACCTGAATAAACAGAAGATATGTATTTGATTCATATAGCAGAATAGAACGGATAGTTGTAGCATCATCCTCGGCTTGAAGTTAGAAAAGTGACAAGGAATAAGTAGGTTTCCAGTTTTTTTATGTTCCAGGAATTGCAGTTTTTCTGTTATTAAATTATTTAATCATTTTCAATAAGCAACCAAAATTTTTTAAATAAAGTAATATTTTCTGTGTTTATAGATGACTTATGGCCTAATACTACGGTGGAGATACTTTCTTCTTTCTCTCCCCCAAAAGTTCTCCATGCACTGCCCAAAGGCCTGCCTCTGCTCACCTTTTCGCTACTTACTTATGGCGATGTTTTCATTGGTGGGAAGGAACTTTTCAGAATTGATTTGCTGCTGCAATTCTTCATTGGCTTTGCTAACACCTATGGCCTTTCGATCCTCTGAAATTCGATCTTGGCTCTTCCAATGAGCCTATGGTGTTCTTCAAAGTAACCAGTGTCTTGCTTAACCCCTTGAGGTTTAGTCTATAAGGGTGACTTACATATTTTAATCTTCTTAAATGTCCACGTCGTTATTACCTAGGGTTTACCGAAAACTTCCTCTTCAGTTTCCACTGCGATTTTATACACCAACGACTTATTGTAATTCCAGAGGAAAAAACTCCACGGAAGCCATCGCACATTCATAACACACAGTTTGCCGTAGCAGTTCGACGCCGGGGTGTTTTTCAAATGATTACGGGCATTAATTGTGTCCTGCACTGTCGATTTGGAACGATATAGAAATGCGGGCAGCAAAACGTGCCGCCTTCAACAGCTTGTAATACTCGAGGTTACAAAATTCTAAACCCATTATTGAAGGTAAATTATTTAATATATATAAATTCGGTGTTCAGCAAACTTCGCCTTCTACAGGCATTTATTCAACTAAGAACATATCGGAGGATTAAGTCCGAAACCCACGACACAGAAACAGTTACTATTTGTTTAAAAAAATGCTGCCAAACTCTTCATTTACACCATTTTGCCCATGGTGATTACTACGTCTTCCATCAGCGTTTAACGACTTACAGAACACTGAATTTCAGCCGCCGGCCGGGTTGGCCGAGCGGTTCTAGGCGCTACAGTCTGGAACCGCGCGACCGCTACGGTCGCGGGTTCGAATCCTGCCTCGGGCATGGATGTGTGTGATGTCCTTAGGTTAGTTAGGTTTAAGTAGTTCTAAGTTCTAGGGGACTGATGACCTCAGAAGTTAAGTCCTGTAGTGCTCAGAGCCATTTTTGAGCCAACTTCAGCCGCTATTCACAGTCTGAAACTCCACGTATCAATCCCATACATTACTCGCTGCTACTACCTGTACAGTATCACATACCCTTCGATTCTCTACAATAGAAACTCTGGAAGTCACTGTTGCCTTCTTTCAATATTCTGTATGTCATCTAGGATGGATTGTGTTTTTATTAGCATATAAAAGTTATTTCGGTAGAGCTAATTTTTACGTTTTATACAGCGCCTGAAAAAATAATGAAGTACCTAGAAGACATGATCGTACGCCACTGTAAATTCGTACATGTACTGAACATCGGCGAAAACGTAAACGATTGGAAATGCAATTCTCTCTGAGAGGTAGAACGGCCACCATAGAGCATTATTGTTGTTCGTATTTAGTGCTGTTGCCATACCTAGTAAAGTATTTAAGAAGCATGAATAACGTCACATGTCGAGTGCTCGCTGTGAAGGACACAGAGATGCCGCGTAATGAAAGTTTTCAATAAGGCTCATTCCGCTTTTCCACTTCGCCGGCTGGTCGAATCCTGTAGTACGCAGATTCGTGGCGCATTCGGATGTGACAGTGACCCGATGTAGGACTGAATGAATACGTGAGGGCACACAGAAACGGTAGCCGGCAGGCGAAATACTCTAAAATTTTTGTAGCGATGTGAATGGACGGACTGCCATGAATGACTCTGAGTAGCATACTGTGTGCTGCATCACAGTCTACGGCGCCTTTTCCCGTGCTCCTACCCACATCTTCCTCGCCCGCGTTTTGCTTGGTCAGGCGTACGGGCGAATATTGATCAACTGTTATCCAACGTTTGTGGTGCTAAGGACACCGTCTCAGCTTTCGTTCGATGAGTCGTCTGACTTCCGTTGCTATGGCGCTTTGGTGTAACCGTGCACTAACGCGTACACTCACTCAGTCGTACATATGTGCCTATCTACTCACGAAATAGCATAGCTTAATGAAATACTTATCAAGTTACTACTGCTTCTACACAGGTGGAAAGTTCACGACAGATTGACCTCAAATCCACAAAAATTAAAATGGAAACATATCCCCATAGCAACAACTCATTTCGCGGATACAATGAATGAACAATTAGATTGACTTGAATCAGTAAAACCATTCTATTGTCTAAGGACATTAATTTTAAATATCGGGTGCTAAGTTCAGTCGTTGGGTTTCGTCTCGAAATGAGTTGAACGTCAACTTCCATTAATAGGCTACATAAACCAAAGATTTTTCATACTTAAAAAAAGGCATGGTGTAAGGAATCGGCCAGAAAGTTAAGAAAAGTGTGTCAAATACACAATGTATATATAAATTTTTACTTAGCATTTTTGTTATTCCTGCTAAACACAGCTGCAGTTTCTCTCTAAATTGTGACCGGTTTCAACCATACATTGGCCATCTTCAGAAGCCATAAATCTACAGCAGCGTAAGGTTTCAATATGTGGCTGAAACCGCACACGATTAAAAAATTTATAATGTGACTGTTTCTAAGATAAAAAAAGTGTAGTAAATGCCAATCACGTTTCTCCATAGGGAGAACGACGTCTTTTTCTAGTAACTGTAGAGAAGATACATAGTGTACCAGTTTTATTAATATGGCTTATTAATCCCGCTTCTCAATCCGTTTGTGTGTACTAAGATTATTATATATATGGGCAAGATCCTCAGTTATTCTATTTCTATCGGTGTGGAAATTACGTTACACCTCTGAAAGAAAAAATATTATTTTCATTGATCTTTCTGGGAAAACAAAGTCGCTAAATTATCAAACTAATCTTCTGTGATCCACAATGCGTTAATTTTAACATACCCCTAGGGGTGTACGCAGTGTACGGGGTAAGCCAAACCCTTACGGTGAAAATTATACAAACGGTAGAGATTCGTAAAGTAAGTAGTCTGACATAAGGCACCATTGGCCTAAAATTCTTCTTTCAGGCAGTACGAGAATTTGAATGAGAAGTGAATGCGATGCATGTGTTTCTAAACTGTTTCTGAATCGGAACTGGAAACGCTACCCAGAAAATCCATACACAATCGTTTGTGATGTGCCCATGATGCAGTTCTTTCCTGATTTGCTGTGATGAATCCACCTTTACATTTTGTAAATGTATTCCTTTTGTACCCTCCACACATAAAATTTAGCAACACCGTCCATGTGCAAAAGCAGCAAGAATCCGATTCCCATCGATTTGTTACATTTACGTTTTACCTGATTTCCCAGCAATCGTTTCAGATGAGAGTGAGAAGAGTCATTTGTTAATACGTGAAATGTATTCGTATTTGCTGATATGTACAAACATCACCTGTATAATGGAATGCAACACTGAAAATTTATGGCAAATCCGGCCTCGAACACGGATTTCCCGCTTGTAGCTAGCGGTCGCCTTCCGAGTTGGAGTCCCAGTTCGACACAAATTTTCATCGTCGTCATATCATTATACAGCTGACGACTGTCCATATTCGCAAATGCAAATACATTTCACGTATTTCATAACGACTGTAGTCGCCGGACTGCCAGTTCCTTCGGACATGCATGCATATCCGAAGGAAATTTGCATTGTACGTCTGAACAAAACAGGCACTGCAGTATCGTATAATCCTTTAAAGAGGTCGCGGGTAATTACTCTTCGAGATAAGCTAGTGACCTATCGTAGACCTATTTGTAGACCTCGACTTGGGTGAACCGATAGCCTCTTAAGTCCTTCGAATTTCCAGGTGGGCTATCTCGACAGATTAACGAAAGTAGGCTTACGTTGCTGGCGCAATTAAAGGCTCAAAGTCGGTTTTGCTTAATCGTGGAGTACGAGATCCACCTCACACATTCCTTGTACCTATGGAGGCTCAGACGCTTAGCGATATTCTGTTGCTTGTGAACAAAATACCAGGTTCGTAGCAGACGGAGATCTACACTTACTTCTTAATGAGACGAAATTATTATATGTAAAAGTAACTCCAGGAATAGCCCAAGGGAGTATTTAGGACCGCTACTGTACTCGATGTATCTACAATATTTAGCGGATATCAACAGAACTCCATAAGGCTGTTGTATACAGGGAACTTATAACACGAAAGAACTCTTGTGAAATGCAGAAGACCTGCAGAGGATCAAGGATTGTTGCAGGAACTTTCGGTTGTCCTTCAACGTGAATAAATGTCAGTACTTTAAATCCTAATCTTCCTCCTTTCACTACAGTTAGATTATACTAATGGTGATAAATCGCTGCAAGCGATAACAGCCATAAAATGTCTAGGAGTAACCGTCCGGAACTACCTAAACTGAGATGACAAAGTAAAACCAGTTATAGCGAAATGAAACGATACGAACTTGTGGCATTGTTGGCCGGGAGGTCACATGCAGGGAAGTGCGTCCCACTAGTTGCAAGTCTTATTTGAGCTGACGCCACACGGGGCAACTTGCGTGTAGGTCATGATGATGATGACGAAAGGAGGATGAGGGTAACTCAGTAGCCGGTCGGGAATCGAACTTGGGTCCGCTGCATGGCAAGCAAACACGCTACCATTCAGCTAAGCAGGAGGTCAGTCATACGGAAAGTAGATGTCACACTTAATTCCAGTAGACGAGTATCTGCAGAATGTAATTCATCCACGAAAGAAGGCTTTTGGTTACTCGTACTACCAGTTCCAGAGTATAGCTCGTCAGTGTCGGACACTTAACCCGTAGGATTAATGACATATATAGAGATGATATATACAATAGCGTGCACGCGATGCCACGGCTTCGTTTATTGAGCACAAGACTGTTATGAAGATGCTCATCAAAATCCAGTGAAAGAAGCTGTGATAGAGATGTTCTCCACTACGGAGAGGATTACTCTTAAAATTACGGAAGCTTACGTCCCAGGAATAACTAGAAACATACCGATATACAAAAAATCGGGGAACTTACAGCTCATGACAGTTGTTCTTTCCACCTAGCATTCGCGAATGGAACAGGGAAGGGGGAAGAGGTAGTAACTGGAAAATACACGCCGCCTTACACCATAAGGTGCCATATAGAATATAGATGTAGATGTAGGTCTTTGTACTCACACTGACGCCGCTGCATATCTGGTCTCTTTCTTCATGAATATAAAATTTGAGCATCTTGTTGGTATTTTTATCACAATTTTTTCCATTTTGTGAGATAACTCTCACAGTCAGTGTAGAATGACTACAGTAAGCCTCAGACCCTTTGTGGAATAACAGTGCACTACTGAGAAGAATGTCTTAAGCATTTGGGACGAGCTGGTCTGACGCGGGGAAAGACGCATTGTTTCCTGGGTGTCCATTTACTGGGTCCGCGGAGAAAACTCCTGCAGGAACTTTATTACGTGATTCATTATTGAGGCCACCCGATGTTCATTAAAACTGGCCAAATTGCTCGTTTCAAGTCTGGGAACTGTTATGAGTACATCTGAAGCTGTATAGCTGCACTTCTTCCTTTCAGCTATAATTAACTGCTGTCCCAGACTGTAATAAGCTGAAAGCCTCACCCGCCACCAAGTGTCCCTCTGGAAACATTGCGGTATTGGAATCTGGTTATTAGCTCCTGTAAATGAAAAGCAGTGACATACCCTCAACTAACACATTATTGTTGTTTAAAAATCTCACTGGAAAATAACACAGAAGCAGACACGCAACAGTTGCGCGTACTCTCTTGCCTACGCACAAAGATCTGCGTGCCTCACATACGCAAGATCACCACGTGGAAAACTATAGGAGAAATAAATCTGAACAGAACAATGTCCATTACCTTTGTCATCTACAAGAGAATAGTCCCTCTCTCTCTCTCTCTCGTTCTCTCTCTCTCTCTCTCTCTCTCTCTCTCTCTCTCTCTCTCTCTTCCCCTATCTCTTTCCTGAGATTGTACCCAATTCCGCGATTCTAATATGATTGCTGCCTATCTTGGATTTAGCAATTCTTCTTCTCTGTAGTTGGCTGCTATTTCTGCTGCCAAACAAACATTTACACGAATTTGAAAGACATGAAGTGTCCGTCACGTGTCTATCATCAACAGAAACTTAACGCAGCGCGTTTTCGTGTTTTAAATGAATATAGGTTAAGCTACTAGGAAGACGATGGGGTACCATCACAGTATCTGCCTATGCGAATGTGGAAAATCACTTATATAACTGGTTAGTATACTTGACCAGCGGTTACATATCCGGCACGTTTTTTAGATTTGGAAGAAGCTCAGCTCAGTGTCTTACATGTTAGATCGTTTGTGTTTACGAATATGAGTAAGGCAAGAGCATTTAAATGATGAAATTCAACAGTTTTGTGCATAGGACGGTTTTGTTGTGTGGTAAAGCAACGTATTTTAGACGACGAACAAACGCTCTACATGGCGGAACGATGCTCACCTATTATCTGAAATAAAGATACCATACAAAGGAAGAAAAATTTAAAGCCCATACCTGTTTACGTAGCTACCTTCTCGTGGCAAAAGGCGCCATTTCAGTTCTGAAACTGAATATCGGAATGTTTCGGAGACTGAAAGGTTATCACAGTTTCTTGGAAATGTAACAATAATCCATGCATTTCAAGAAAACATTGAAATGTTTGTATTAGAATCAGCAATACTTACGTTACAACGAGAGCCCTTAATTTTTTTAAATTCATTTCCACTGAAAATGGTAGGTCTTAGGAAACGGTTAATATATGATTTCTACTGTTCATTCTAAAATAACATGCATTTATCCCAAATTAATCCTGTATGAACATAGTTTGAGATTAGTCAAACAGACCCAAAATTTTTATAAACACTGATACAAAACGTATACAAATAAAATTTGCTTTACTAAAATCAAATATCTCAGAACTGACCCATATTACTAATAAGCAATAATAAAATACACCAATTCTACAAAATATATTAAGATTATAAATACACAAATTGTATCTATTAAAAGGTACAAGAACATAAAATCAACTTAATATAACTAATAATCAAAATATTCAGATTTGCACAAAACAATTATTTTAACCATGATAATAATAGCTGAGCTTCGTGACTATGGATCACATTATTAAATAAATACAGCTACCAGCAACTACGCTGGTACTTTATGTCTTCAAGTAAGATTTCAGTAGAGTTCTGTTATACGAATTTCCCTCTGCTACAAAAATAGCGTATTCATCTGTGGTACTTTTTTTATTTTGGTTCATTTCCTCTCTTCTGCTGAGTGACTGCATTAGGAAAAGTTATCCATCGAATTCCGGAATCAGTTGGTAGAAACCGCCATCATCATTAGCAAAGTCTTTTGCCAAACGACTAGGCTCGTATTCTCACTCACTACGTTGATTCTTTGCTATGTGGTTTTTTATATTAAAAATTTGCGGTTGGTGCTACAGTTAAATGTTATCTGTAACTATTTGTTGTTGTAAATGCAATATCAACCGAAATGAGGATAACTGTCGCTGCACACTTCAAAGTAATTTAATTTTTCGTAAATATTTGGCTCAAGGGGAACGATTCAAATTACGAAAGACCTGTGAGTGCTAGAAAAAGGTAGGGTTACTGTTGACTTCATTACGACTACGTGTTCGGGGAACCAGATCTGATTAGGGGAGAATCTCTGCCGTGGTCTTCGGAAAGGAACCATATCGGTATTTTCCCTAAGCGATTTATGGAAACCAGAGCAAATACAATTTTAAGCCACAAATTTGAGTGTGAAAATAGAGAAAAAACTGTCTGTAAGGTCCTGGACACATAAATTATGTAAGTGCCACTCAGCTGTCTTTTAATTCTATGTTTGAAGCATTAACTTGCTGTACAAGGGATGAAATAAAAAACAAGCATACAGTTACTTGTTTGATTATAGCATATAAGCACAATCGATTAAACCTATAACTTTCATGAAAGCAAACCGTTAATGAAAGATGGGTATATTATCTGCAGCAAACATCAGGTCCATAGAAGTCACAGAAGTCACGTGATACACAATTTACCCTATGAGAATAAACCGTACCGTTTTAATAATGTCACTGATAACATTGCACAGATTCCACTTGCTTACTAATTCCAAGAATCAAATGGATGTGCTCACTTATCAGCTACGAGCAATGGATTATAGATAAGTGTTCATAGAGAAACAGTGTTAACCAACAGTTTTGCGAAACATACGTTTCCACAGATATAGTTGCCACAATGTCGAAAATACGCACTTCATTCCGTTTTGTATTTAAATAACATTGACTTCATCAGGAAATGCAGTATCTAACTTGCAGATAGTAGAAAAAGAAGAATTCTGTGTATGTTTCGAGAAACATTTTTAGGAGCATGTAAATATGAAATTCATATTACTTCTCTTCTAAGGCGGCTATATCCAATTCATATTGGCATAGGAACAGTTACCAACTTCGGCGATTTATAATTAGATCTGATCTTTTCTTTCAACATTACAGGATAAGAAATACTTCGCGGTAATTCTGTGCTTGGATAAAAAATGTTTCGTCTGCAGCTCGTGGTCTAGTGGCTAGCGTTGCTGCCTCTAGATCATGAGAACCGGGTTCGATTCCCGGCCGGGTTGGAGATTTTCTGTGCCAGGGAACTGGGTGTTTGTGTTGTCCTTATCATTTCATCATCATTTGTGACAGCGTCTAGATCGGATTCAGAAAAAATGGACTGTGAGAGAACTGGGACTTTCTACGGGAGCCAGCGACCGCGCAATCATCATCATAAAAAAATATTTCCTTCTTACAAAGAAGACGAGAGCGAAAGGCAAAGAAAAAAATGAAGGAAGTTCAACTTCGCGAAAGCGCTGAGGCTATTCACAACAGAGCACTAACTGAATTGCACAAAGATGGGTAGAGAATTCGAAGAAATTATCCTGGCTCTTCACTTTATACATCCTGTGATTAATTTGTTCCACTAGAATACTCTCCATCTCTCCATTCCGAGAGTGAGAGTGACATTGAAAATTGATACACTTTAATTTAAAATAAAAAACTAAATTTTAAGGAATTTGACACTCTTTCAAACAAAGAGTGAAATAAACCGATATAATACTCAATGAAAATATGCTTGTCAGACAACACATATTTATTTAAAACAAATTAAATCTGTTTCATTTGGAAGAACCATTATTGTTACATAAGTAAATCAATTAATACAGAATGGATGAAATAACTATTGATAAACGGCTGACACGTAGGCGTGGCCAACGGCACATCGAGTAGAGTGAGTATGATCTATAGAACATTTAAATAACAAACATATTAACTAGGTAACAGGCTAATAAATACATCGTTAATAATGACGTGTTACGGAATTTAGTACTACAAGCTTTGCCTTTTATGAAGCTGTTTCAATTTACGAGACTATACGCACGTGAAGGTGAGAACAACTCGTTAAAATCGACACCTACAGCACATGCGACCGTGCATCACGTCAGATGAATGAATACTGTTTATTAGCGGCTTTTAACACGCATGCAGTGGATGATTCTGTTACTTTAATACGTTGTTCTGAATATTACTTATCGAAAGGGTATGGCATTTAGCGGCTAGACTGCATCAAATGTTATAGTAGAAATGAAAGTGAAACATTCACAGCCAAATTGTGTGTGTGCTGGTAATCTTGCAAAAGGAGCAAATACCTTGCTGCGGAGAACCAGAACAAACACACGAGTATCCATCACAGGGGGATAATTATTTCCGGACCAAGACTTTTCGCCGAAGACCTTTGTGTAATTTAAACTCCGTAATTGCGTAAAAGATTAACGGCTTCATTTCCTTGCGGCTGGCGCCTTACATATTTTATAAACAGTTTCACGCAGTATTCATACCGGCAGTGCCACTTTAACAGTGCGAGTTGCGCACTGCCGTCCACTGATTTCTGCACAACGGCTTTTTTGATGCTACGGTCGTATTCGAAACGCGACGTAACTCTCTGCCAAAGCAATTCTTCCCTATCAAAACAAAAGTTCTTGCATGCAGAAGCAGCACGTCCAAAGTAGAAACTGTAGAATAATATCATACACTTTCTCAGTTACACGATACGAAGCGCATTTGTACAACATGCTGATGACGGCTTTATTTTTCGCCATCAGTCATCGCGTCCATCGAACTTTTTCCCAAATCTTTCATTTCGCGACTGCAATAAAACACTTACCGTATACTCACAACGTCCTCAGTAGTACAAGCATATACATGACTAGCAAGGAGAGAAGTTCTATTATTTTAAATTGTAATGTACCGTGCGTTTTAATGGAGTTAATGGAGTTTACTCTGTAAGCAGTACGGATATGACAGGTTTCAAAGGCAGCTGCGTGTATCGGATGACGATGTTGTTAGACTGAAACTATTAATCACCATACAAAATATGGAACGGACACACTGGAAAATAACAGATAATTTGAATATCACTCAGTAGTTGAAGAAATATTTAGGAGATAACTACATTTAGCCTGTAAGATTAACACCAGTCTTTCCTTAACAGTGTCGTTTTTCTACAGTGTCTCATCAAATTGTTTTATATTTATTTTATCGAGCTTTTCAGTGTGTTCAAACTGCTTAATCTTCTGCTGTTTCAACAGATATACATCTTCTCTGCAGTTATCTCAAATAATTTACATTTACGTAATCATGCACTTATATATTTCTAATATATAGAAGGTATTGCCTTAACAAGAAATTTAGGTTTAGTTGTAGCACAAGTCGAACCCATAAACTACTCTGGTTCACTCTGTGCTCTCGTACATCCGTACATCCCCCTATACAGTCAGTCAGTGCTTACCTTTATTGTTCTCACTATGTCACGTTTGCACGGTTGTCCACCATCTAGCTTTTGTTCTAGACAATAATAATCAGTATTAGCTAGAGGATGGGGTTGTAAACCATAAACCTATTCAAAACGTAAACAAATATTTAACTCATCTACAGTTTGTTTTCTCCGTGAACAACAACAACAATAATAATAATATATGGCATCCGTCCATCCTCGAAGGATGATGGTGTAGCATAATTGGTTCAGACGCAACATCAGCTGTGGCTGAAAAGTCCCACTCGAGGGTGGCAGTCTCTACTGCAGATTGGGCACTTGAAATGTGAAGGACTTCCACCAGAGGCCGCTCTCTCCTTTCGTCTAGCCCTCTTCCTGATGTCTTCTAGCATGCGTTCGTTCTCTGCAAGCTCAACTCCACTTGTCGCCACTTGACACAGTCAGCAGCTGTATTTTCCCACTGACTTGGAACGATGCTCGCCTTGGTCAGATCCCTCTTGCAGACATCCTTGAAGCGAAGGTGCGCTCTTCCTATAGGCCTCGCTCCTTCCCGAAATTCTACGGAGAACGGAGAGTAATAATAATAATAATTATTAATATTGACTGTAATCACCCATATTAATTAAATAACGAATACATTTTCGATCACTACATCTACATCTACATCTACATCCATACTCCGCAAGCCACCTGACGGTGTGTGGCGGAGGGTACCCTGAGTACCTCTATCGGTTCTCCCTTCTATTTCAGTCTCGTATTGTTCGTGGAAAGGATTGTCGGTATGCTTCTGTGTTGGCTCTAATCTCTCTGATTTTATCCTCATGGTCTCTTCGCGAGATATACGTAGGTGGGAGCAATATACTGCTTGACTCTTCGGTGAAGGTATGTTCTCGAAACTTATTTACACATTCGCTGTTGTCTTCTAGATATGGTCTATGGTCATTTTAAAGAATTGCGGCTAAATAAACGAACAGTAACCATGTTAGCACCTGTCATGTTTAGATATTCTTAACCACCTGGATTAACGCTTCTAAAAGAGAGGTCTAGGGGAGTGAAATATTGTTAGCAACAAAACAAGACTTAAAAAAAAGAGAAAAGATAGATCGCTCGCTTCCATAGCCGTGCGATGATTAGTAGCGTAAAATACGTTGAGTGTACGTTCGATTAATTTGCCTCCGGAAATGAATGTTCACTTCTTCTCTGAACCGCCCATATGGGCATCTTTTTATTCGTGCATCCTAAACGGAATGCAGATATGATGCCGGAAATTATGCTTACGGCGAAGCAAAAACAGAGCTTTTGACGGGCCATTACTGGTTGCGCCTCGCGCTTCTTTGGAGAACTTTCATAACGCTGCCTCTGAGCGAACTCAATTGGCGTCTTTGATGGCAGATCTGCTGGCATCGGAGCTTAATACTCGCGCTGCACCGCGCCCGGCTTATACGACTCTCTTCGCTTTTCGTTTACTCCCCCTCACTTCACCGCACGAGAGCTTTGTGGCAGTTGTTCTTCCTCTCCGAAGTCTCTGAGCGGCAACATTCATTGTACGTAAACGCTGACAAATTTATTTTAAAATACAGACACTGCAGTAAGAGAACGCGTAAACATCTAGAACTGTTCTATGTGATCTGACTCACCTTGTGGAGCGAAAACGTTTCCATGTTCCTAATGGATCGACGTTAAGAGAGCGTGAAATTATCTTGGACAATTCCTAAAAAGCTTAAAATGTCTTTTTACAGATATTTACAACAAATATCGCTTTGAAATATTCTGGAAACCACACAAATTACCATTCCATAATTCATTTCAATAACGCAAAACAACTGTTCTCATATCTATGTTAAAGAAAGTGATCAAATTAATGTTATCTTCAGCAGTTTAAGAAAAAGAAGTAACCATTATTGAACAGATTGTCCAAAAGAAGGAATACACACAACACAAAATAAATTTGCTTTACCATGAAACTGAAAACATCAATCACATAGTTCTTGCTACCTCAGAAATCTCTGACAATAACAGGAATATATGCCACTATCAGGAATTCGTTGGTTACCCCTCATAAATAGTAGCAAACATGTTCAAGCAATTCATATAAACATAAGTTTTTGCACATAGGAAAGTCGTAGCAGCTACTGTTTAAACCAAATAACACATACAAATTAACGCAATCGGGAGCGCATAAAAATCAATCACCAAAACTGAAAACTGCATTAATTTCGATATTGGTCAAAGTGGGAAAAATTTTCGTCTACAACAACCAAAGAAATCAGCAGTAAGTGACATCTCTCGAAACTGCGTACACTGTTGACAGTATCGAAATTGATTCTTCATGTACAACATAAAAACCAAACTGGAAATCTTAGAATATCCAGCAGATTTTGGATACAAAATTATACAACCTTATCACAAGCTTTATTTAAAGACAGACAACTATACAGTGAATACTCTAGATTATAATAATAATTTAGTTAGCTTCCTACTTTCTGGATCAAAAATAACTCGCAGAGCTTCGTAATATATTAAATGATTCAGTCTTAGTGTTTCCGTATGCAAGTATTAAACTGTTGTAGTTTCCTATGAAGAAAGAATTAATTGATACAATTGTTATTACTTGATTGACGGTCACTGACAAGTTGTCATTTGAATATATTTCGTGTCAGTCTAGTTACTTGACAAATGTCCAAGTCGTTACCAATATCGAAAACAACGCTTAGGTTACAACAGAAAATACATTCAGTGTAAAAGATTACCGAACGTGACGATGTTTCCAGTATGTGAATACCCTGAATAATAACATGGACTCTGTGTTACACAAATATTTCAGGGCATGAAGTTTCAACATAATACAATAACAATAATGGGCTAGGAGGCCTGGAGGCGTAGAAATTGCAAGTGCTGCCACCTGGCTGTGGCGCGTTTAAGTCTGTCCCCCACAACCTTTAAGGACGAGTGCAAACAAGTGGCTGCTCGAGCGCATATTGTTTGGCTGCAGTGAGATTCTGCGCCTGATAACTTCGATTCTGTGGATTGCAGTCTATCGATGTGCATGGCTCTGGCTCTGAGCACTATGGGACTTAACTACTGTGGTCATCAGTCCCCTAGAACTTAGAACTACTTAAACCTAACTAACCTAAGGACATCACACACATCCATGCCCGAGGCAGGATTCGAACCTGCGACCGTAGCAGTCGCGCGGTTCCGGACTGCGCGCCTAGAACCGCTAGACCACCGCCGCCGGCGATGTGCATGTGCTTAAGCATTTTCTTCAGAATTTAACTTTGCTCTGCATGCATTTCGTTGGAAGATCTGTATTGCTGGTTTGTTAAAATAATCTGTTTCCCTGTTTTTATTGTTCTGTCTGTGTTTCGTAATAAACCTTAAGGCTATTTTGCAGGAGCCACTGTGTGGTCCAAATACGGGCTACCATGAAGGGTCTAATTATGGACTAGCTCATATTTGGACCAACTTATATAACTATAATTTTCAATGAAATGTACTCAAGATCTGTTTTTCAGGATGCCACCGACGTAACAAGACAAGGGCAAAAACAAGACGTCGAACCCTTTGAAGATGGCTGAAGCAATCACTGCTGTGAGGGTGTGAAAATGGGAACTTTAAAGGCTGAAAAAGTATATGACGTAACTCTTGTAAGTAGGCTGTTTATGTTTTCTTATTGGCAATGTTACGTAGCGCTCTGTATGAAAATCACTGGCTGTGCTGTGTGCAGTCTGTGGCTGGTTTGCATTGTTGTCTGCCATTGTAGTGTTGGGCAGCGGCAGCTGGATGTGAACAGCGCGTAGCGTTGCGCAGTTGGAGGTGAGCCGCCAGCCGTGATGGATGTGGGGAGAGAGATGGCGGAGTTTTGAAATTTGTCATGAACTGCTGTATATATTATGACTATTAAGGTAAATACAGTGTTTGTTCTGTATTAAATTCTTTCATTTGCTAACTATGCCTATCAGTAGTTAGTGCCTTCTGTAGTTTGAATCTTTTATTTAGCCGGCAGTAGTGGCGCTCGCTTTATTGCAGTAGCTCGAGTAACCAAGATTTTTGTGAGGTAAGTGATTTGTGAAACGTATAGGTTAATGTTAGTCAAGGCCATTCTTTTGTAGGGATTTTTGAAAGTCAGATTGCGTTGCGTTAAAAATATTGTGTGTCAGTTTAAGCACAGTCATGTATAAATTGTTCTAAGGGGACGTTTCACTCTTTACCCTGCAGACTTTAATTAAGAAAACAGCTCTCACTCCAACTACTGTCGCCAGTGCTAAGATAGGTAGGCCTCCTGTTTTAGGATCACATGTGGAAGAAGAACTTGTTTCATAATTGTTGACTATGGAACAAGGGTTCTTTGGTTATGCTTTATCCGATCTGAAACGAATGGCACTTCTTTTAGACCAGAGGAGTGGCGTTAACGCACCTTTCACCACTGACGCAGTTGGTAGGAGCTAGGCAGATATTTTTCTGAATCGCCATTCACTTTCCAATCGATCGACCCTCAGCCAGGATAACACAGAATCTCCAGCAGTAAACTTACCAACAAATCCAGGTTATCCTCTCCTCAGCCAGGAACGTCTTCTGAATGTCCTCTGCTCATTCCTTCCTCGTCGAATGCACAACCAGAAATTTCGACTCATATAAGCCCTTTTGACATTTTCCCACCACCCACAATTCCAAAGAAAACAAGCAAAAGATATCGGAAACGTGAAAAATCTTGGTTCATTACAGGATCACCGTACAAGGAAGAACTTAAATGGTTCAAATGGCTCTGAGCAGTATGGAACTTAACTTCTGAGGAAGGACTCACAAATTCCTTGAACAGTCACTGAAGAAGAAGACACAGCAAACTATGCCTCATTAAAAATTCAAGCAGATTCAGTAAATCAAATAAATAAGGTAAGAAAACAAAAAAAAAATACGAAAGAGAAAGATTGTAGACTTATCTTCATCTGACAAATTCTCTAATGACGATGAACCTACCCTAGACGACGAGGAAAGTAATTTCGAGCTTTCTGAAGACCGTACACTTTCTAGGACAGAAGTATCGTGCATATTCTGTGGCACCCCATTTTCAGCGGACGCCGACGGAGAAATTGGGGTTCATTGTATCTAGTGCCGCATGTGGGTGCATACTGAATGTGTAGGGATGGACAATGAAGTTTATATTTGTGATAACTGCAAATAAACTTGCACTTCAAACGTGTTTTAAATATTTTTTTGTTTCATGTTCAAAGTAGCCCATATTTGTACCCAGCAAAAATTCGGCGTTTTTGTTCTGGTTTTTTAAATAAATTATTTAAAATAAGAAAAATGTTTTTATATGTTTAATGCCCCACAACTTTGATGGGCGCACGTTATTTTACCAACCCACGGTTTCTTCAAATATTTAATCATTAACAGAAAAATTTTACTGTATAAGAATGTTAGCTAGCCTATATTTGGACCTTCTCCTCTAATAACAATAATAATAATATTAATAATAATAATTTAGCTAAAAATTAAGAGTATCTTCTTCTGTCTTGTTGGAATTTGCATTAAATCTAGAAGCACAGAAAGTGTAACAGCAATTGAAACAAATATAAGCTACTTCAAGGAGAAAGTGCGATTGTTATGTGAAAAATATATTAAATAGTGAATCGAGTAGTAGGGAGCAAATGCAGTGTAGAGCTGAAAAAAATATCGAATGGTAGGAGAAAAGGACACGTGTCTTACGGTACGCGGAATGAAAAACACAAAGAAGTAGCTTCAATGAATGACTGATCACATGCATTCGTCCAGGTTTAACAGCTGCTGTTTGGAAACTAAGTGATTGGGAATCAATATGAGGCAGAAGACTAAAGATAAACAGCACCACAGTTAAAATTTTGGGGGAATCTTTTGTGCTACTTAAATATTTTGATTACAAATGGCAGTAGTAGCTGTAGAATTTAATAGCAGAAATTTCACTGTAATAGCAGAAGGAATATGCTTGAACTGATATTTTGGCTGCGTACCTAGCAGCTATCCTCCGTGTGAGAGGCCTCTCGTTCAAGTACAGGCGATGGTATTTTATATTTGACAACTCACACAAAGCATAACACTCATTATTCATCCGAAACGTCGCTGTAAGAACTAAACCAGTTCTGCCTATAGGACCTCAGGCTGAGGAAACCCTTACACCACAAAATTTCATAAACATGCAGGCCATAAAAGCGCTGTGCATCTACGAACATATGGTGATAATTTCTCGGTCTGGCATATAAATAAATGGGGTTGAAATAAATGAAGTTTTCTGTTTGTTACTTAATACGTCTGTTACATCAACAGAAGTCAGGAAACAACCTGGTCGCTGAAATAATTCTGATTACACAGCTTTTTAGAGCAGTCGTGTGTTGTGTGATTAATAAAAGTAGATTACCTGAAAAACCGCGCTGTCATAAAATTCCGTGTTTTGGGCGGTGTTGTGAATGGAAAATCGTACAAAGTTGACGAAGATTTATAAGGAGTCTTCATCTTCGTCTCCTGCTCGCAGGAAAAGTTTAAAATATAGTACTGCTCATTTGGTAACTGAAGATGTATGAAGTAGCTGTCATCACAGAAATATCAGAAGAAAGAGCACGGAAAGTTTTATGTTTAGTGTTAAGATGAGACAGCGTTATGCAAATTGGCTATCTCTTTGTTGAATGTTGACTAGAAATAAATGCAAAAACGAATTACTCTGCAACGTTTAGAAAATAGCCAACAGTTTGTGTGACAAGATACTAGTGGAAGTGAGACGTGGGTCTGCCACGTACGCGTGGTTGTACATTTATACTCCGCAAGCCACCTTACGGTTTGTGGCTGAGGGTATTTCTAGTACCACAACCTTTTGCCCTCTTCCCTGAACGATTCGCAAATCGAGCGTGGGAAGAACGATTATTTGTAAACTTCCTTACGAGCTCCAATTACTTTGATTTTGTAGAGGTTCTTCCGTAAGATTATGTGGGCGAATTAATCGTTTTCCTACTTTTGTCAAAACGTACGCCAGTTTCAACAGTAAACGTGTCCGTGGTGCACAATGCCGCTCTCTTAGCGTTGATACTGGATTTTATTGTTACACACGTTACGTGCTCCCTCCGAACTAACGGTCCCGTAGTGAAAATTGCCTCTCTTTGTTGGATCGTCTCTAAATCTTCTATTAATACAGTCTGGGAAGGATACTAGAGTGATGAACAATACTCCAGAATCAGTAGAAAAAGCGATTTTAACCCAGTTACTTCTTGGATAAATTACATTTCCTTAAGATTAATCCAATGAATCTCAGCTTATCGTGAGCTTTCTCTACAGATTTATTATGTGGTTATTCACCCTCTATTTCTCCAGATTGCTACAACTTGGTATTTGCGATTGTTACTGTTTTCAGTGATTTGTCACTAGCTGTGTATTGGAACAGTAGAGGGTTTCTTCGCCGATTTATGCGTTATGTTTATTGACGTTGAGGACTAAGTGGTATTACTTGCATCATTAATGTTTAAAGGTCTATCTGCATTTCGTTACCTGTTCAAGCCGCGAACGAAACAGCAGTCAAAGCAGTGATAGAAGCTTGCGACTATACACAGTAAAAGGCGAATACGGTATCATCTGCCGTTAATGCTACGGACGGTATTTTCTGTTTTGCCAAAGGTTACTATTAAATTGACGTTTACTACACAAAAGCATGGCCGACTTCCTAGACTTCAAAAGGGAAAAAACACATCTTCAGCTAAACAGAAAAAGATGCTTCGCGTCGGAGAAAACTATGATTTTGAATTAATACTTTGACTTCATCCACCCTATTCACTACTTGTGGCACCTCACCTCCATCCGTTTTCACATGTAAGGAACTACTTGCATATGTAACAGATATATCAGTACCAGGTTGGACGGAGTTAACTAACCTAAAAGAGGACTATATAGAATAATTAGTGCAGTATATGTATACTGATTGAATTATAAGGAGTTTTTACTGTTACTAATAAATTTATACTTTCCCCCCGAAGATACATCGACTAATTTCTCCTATTTAGTTTACGAAAATAAGAGGCCTATTTTTTACAATTATTGATTAACCGGAGAGGTATTAGAAGCTACATCTGTCATCATTTAAGAAAAAGATGGCAACGCTCGCTAGGTTGTCACTAAGAGGAGATTATTTTGGTATACCCAAACTATCTGACGCCGGCATAAAGAGCACGATGAACATAATTCGATAGCTAACATATGTATGTTTAGTTTATTCCAGCCACGATGTCAGTTTCTCATACATCTGTATCATGCAGTATATTTTGATGTTTGATAATTGAACGTTTGACTTCAAGACTCTGTACTCTCATCATGTATGTATATTCCAGCATAAGATTAGATTTTTAACTCTAGGACCAAGTATTAGCTGCAAATAAGCTAAGAACATAGCTGAGGAACATTTACAAAAAGGTGTACGTAATAACACACGAATTGAGCGTTACCTCGTTGTGTAAGAAATGAAACTATATGAATGTAGCGAATATGATGTACTTACACAATCCTGATGGATGGAAAAGGGGGTCATCAGTCAGATTTATATCATAAATAAGATGAAATATAGTCGCCTGCTGACCCCGAATCAATCTCTCGCTGGACTCGGTCACTACGAGAAAGATTTGTGAAGCCGTGAAATAAGTAAGCTAAATATCCAATAACGTATGACAATATTCATGCTGCCGTGAGAAAGTGGTCTTCGTAATGGAGAGACGAAAGTCATAAAAACGTAATAAAAATATCTAGTATATCATTTTATAGAAGAATCGAGGAACAAATCTGTGTCTCGCTGGATGGTACATTTCAGATTTATTCAGAGCCGTTTCAGATCCATATTTCACGTAAGTGTCATCTACAATTATTCCGCGTGCGTCAATGTCTAAATTTTATGCTGTGTGCGTAGAAAATATTTGGTATCTATTTTCACTTCCACAGCAGTCAAATAAAGACGAAGTTGCTAAAACTTACATATATGTGTGTGGGGATTATTGCAGTTCGGATCCCTTACTAGGGCGCACTGTGTTACGTACTACCATACCGCATCATCTGAACACATCTCACGGATCGACTGTAGGCTCTCCCTCCTGCCAATTCTTTGCAAACGTTCCACAGATGCTATGCTATGACACTAGAACATTCGAAAGAGTCATTATCGAGAGAGAGGGATTTTAACCGATCCACAGCACTGTGGCAGAGTCTGTGCACTTGTTTGCCATTCGATGATCAGTACTGAAAAGAGATTTGATTTGTGACGCAAAGTGAAACATACATTTATCTCTACCAGTCTCATCTGGGAAACTGGAATAACGTTGTAGCGCTGCCAGCGAATTTTCTTTTTCGCGCCGTATAAAATTCAGCATTAATTTGTAGCCCGTGATCGTCTATATGTAATGTGTCTTGAACACTGCTCAGATATTTCAACAAGGATGCTATACAACTTCTTCGAACTGCGTGGAATTCTCTGAGATCTACACTGTCTTCTACCGAAAAATATCTTTGATGCAAGATCTTAAGAAAATTCATGAAGACTTGGGCGAAATATTTATTTGGTGTTATACATCCTAACTCTCTTAAAATGCGGATAACTGCGACATTACGTTCATAATAAAAAGAAAGAATTAGCGTAGTGTTTTAGTAGAAAGTGTTTTATTACAAGATTAAGGGTACGTTTATGGCATTCATCACGTCGTGTCATAATTTATAGATAACACTATGAAAGGATATTAAGTGGGACGGACACATAAAATCTGTATCGGAGAAGGCGATGGAAGAATTGCATTTGATGGACAGGTTCTACGGAAGCGCTATGCATCTGTAAACGAATCGCGCACATGGTGCAGTCCGCCCAATTCTAGATTATTGTTCCATCCTTTGAAGTCGTTATCAGATTGGCATAATAACAAACATCCAGCACAGACCACCTACTTCGGAACAGGCCACAGTCAAGTGTAACGAAGATGCATACAGAATTAATATGACCGTCAGTGGAAGGAAGCCGACATTACTCCTGCGAATTCCTGTTGGATACGTTAAGAGACTCAATATCCGAGAAATGATGTGCAAACTTTTTGCTGTCTTCACGGTATAACCAGGGTACGGGTCATTAAAATAATGTAAGCAAGATTAGAGTGCCTACAGGCGCTTGGATATATTATCCCTCGTTCAGTAGGCAAATGAACAAGACAGAAAATCTCTAATATTGGTTCAGAATACCTTCTGGCACTCTCAGCTTGAAGTTCTGAGGAGTATACGTATAGATGTACACGTAAATTCTCCATTAGTAGAAACAGAGTAAATAATTAACTTGCGTCTCTGACGAGTAATTTTAGTTGAGGTAAATAAAATTACACGAAAGATCTCTGATTCTGTGTACATCATAACTTGCAGTCTCAATATTGTTGCCAAACTCATTTCATGCAGTTTTATTTACTGTCTATTTTTCTTCTTTCTCCTTTATTCTACTCTCTTTCTTTTCTTGGCCTCTTAGCGAGTTTTATTTGTATTATACTTATTCTAATATTTGTAACATATTCGTTATAAAATAAAAGAAAAACATACTAAAGAAACCGCCTATAATACGCCTGTCTGTCCTCTTCTGGAGTACTGATGGCCGGTATGGAATCCGCATCGAACAGGATTGACGGAGGACATCGAAACAGTTCAAAGAACGATAGCTCGTATTGTATTATCGCATAACAGGGGAGAGAGTTCCATATATATATATATATATATATATATATATATATATATATATATATACGAAGATTCGTTCATTCTGAACATAGAAAAATTAATGATATGTATTTACTAGTAAGGTATTTTTATTTTAAGACTCGTATGAAGTGAAATACAATTGTCATTTTTGGTGGCGAAAGTAATATTGCTGGAATATAGAAATTACATTTCTCATGCCTTATTTTCCATAAGTCACTTTGCTGAAAAGTGTGCTGACTTCGTATATGCCACCCCGGTAAATAAACACGTTTGGTTCAGGTTACGAATCACTTTGATACCGAAAATCTGGTCGTAATTGCTTGTGTCTGTTTCTCTGAGGGAAGGGTCACCTAACAGAGATTTTTCTTTGTGCGAGGTGATATTCTGTCTTTTATACGAGGACTATTTGAATTCTTTGACGACAGGCGAATTACACCTACAGGATTTTCTAAAATCATAAGAAAATATACTTTGTTACAGCAGTTTAGTGCTATAATGACTCTGAGCACTATGCGACTTAATTTCTGAGGTCATTAGTCGCCTAGAACTTAGAACTAATTAAACCTAACTAACCTAAGGACATCACACACATCCATGCCCTAGGTAGGATTCGAACCTGCGACCGTAGCGGTCGCTCGGCTCCAGACAGTAGCGCCTAGAACCGCACGACCACTTCGGCCGGCTTTAGTGCTATAGCTGAGACAGTTTCGTTCGTTTTTACCACAGGATATTCTTAATGAAGTTTACCTGTTAACATTCGACTACAGAACTACTTGCTATATAAATGTACATTTTGTCTACATCCAGAGGTATTATACTCATTGTCATGCATGTAACACATTGAGAAGTTACAGTCCTGATGTGCGAAATATGTAGCCTATGTGCATCCCCTAAATTTTTTTAGAGTATCGTGCAAAAACGTGAAGTAAGTCAGTGAAGAGCTTACTGAGATTTTTTGTTAAAAATCTTTCCCCTTTTATGTGGTATATATATGTTCATATACCACGCACTTCAAAAAAATGTGTAGCCTGTATCCGTCCGAACGTTTAGGAGAGCATTGAGTAAGAACTTGAAGGAAATCAGTCAAGAACATTACGAGATTTTTTGGTAACTACGTTAAACTATAACTTGCCTTTATATAGTACTGTAGACGATCTTACCGGTCACAATTTTGGCGTTATACGTTATACGGAAGTTGCGCCTTTAACAAACCTCATGGCCATTCTTCGTTATTTCCTTGTGGATTATCACCTTTCGTGTAAAATATGTGCTTTGATTTGCATTTCAGTGGCATTCTGTTATTATTAGTTTAAGAGAATGCACAAATATAGTATTAATTCTAATGTTTACTAGAAACACTATAAACTACCAATACTCCTGCGTATATTAATACAAACATTCTTTCACTTTGCTATGATTGAGGGCAACTAGAATAATGACCTAACATTTGAGCGACAGAATTTCCTACGACCGGTATTTACCAAAAAAGTAAACTAACAAGTGGCACTCTTCACCTATTACAAATATGAGACAGTATCAAAATATGATAGTGGACGCTCTAATTTCATTGATGTATCATGATATTATTAGTAAAAACAACTATTGCTGCAATCGTCACGATTTTTTCGGAAATATTGAAGGAATAAATAAATATTCAAAGCTGATTGACATAACTAGAGTGATCAAAATACTGGCCCAGCTCGATCTGGAGAAAAAGAGAGAAAGTAACTCAACAAAATCTTAAAGGAAACTTCTCAAAAAAATATCAAGCTCTGTCGACAAAATACAAGTCATAGAAGAAACAATTACACATTTATAATCGATTGCAGAAACTCGGGGTTTTCCCTCTTTTGGCAATGAATGCAAGTAGATAGTGGACAAGGTTTTCGTTGGTAGTTTGCTGCCAGTTTTTCCAAATATAACGTCACTTGAATTATTTATCGTCTTCAGGCTTTATGCATGTTGTTATAGGTTCGTTGAAATGGATAAAGAACTATCCTCGAAATTGTGATCAACGTATTTTGAATGTGTAAATTACATTGTCGTATCTAATTTTGTTATTAACTGTGACTATTCAGAAAATAATGATGGTAAGAGCAATTGATGTATGTAAGAGCAGTCAGTGTTTTCTCTTTGTTGAAAATTGTTCCTGTAGGAGGAATATTAATAAAGCATATTCTTTGCATTACTTACTGTCGTCGCGTTCGTACCGCCCGTGCGTCGAGGCAGGCTGCAACTGCCCGATAATGCTAGCGCTCCTGCCATCTAGCGGTAGAATGGTCAACTTCTTGTAGAGTTGTTCCGTTCTGCCACTCCAGTTCCCGTGGCGTCCCGCTACAGCACACCAGTTGGGTGACATGTAGGCGGTCGTTTAATTTTATTCGTCACATAGAGTTTAAAACAATGTCATTTACAAACTATGTATCACTTTTTCATTATTTAAAAGCATGCTTCGTTTCCCTTAAGTGAATCCTCCCCAGCTTCCCCAAAAATTAACATATTTTTAGAAAATTTTCTGTTACAATACATCGCATTTAAACAACAACTTTCAGTATAATAAAAAGAACAGAAGATAAAGCCTTACAAATACTTGAGGCCCACAGATATTCACTATAATGTCGTCTATATGGCGATCTTTTCTCCGACATCATTTCCAACAGAAGAAGAGCGACTGGCGTTAAACTAAATCGTGTGCATGATGTAGACGACGAATTCATTTAGAAGCCGTATTTATTTACACAATAAGCGGTTGTTATTGATTAAGTATTCAGAACGGCTTACTCCACATACGAAGACAATAATTAAACTACAGTCAGGGAATGTCTTAGGACGACAGAATCATAAACCAATGGTAATTTACACCTCCCACGCAAAAGTAAGAGTAACCAGGATGTTACAGGATATGATGAGGAAACCTTGTGGTAGCTTTTTTTTATGAAAATTGATACTTGAAGGTACTGTACTTCATATTGCCGCTGCTAAGTTTTCAGAAGCAACGTTAAACATTTCCGGACTGGTGGGAATCACACATAGTACACACACACGTACACAGTTTTACGTGGAAAAGCGGAATATAGCTACTAAAACGTAATGAATGAAGATCATTTTCATTTTAGGTAGCTACTTGTTTCTTTAAAATACAGAACAGAAATCATTATCACCACATTAGGAATATAACCGCAAGGAAATGACACCCCAGTGGCCTCATGACTTGCAAGTTACAATTTGCTATAGAATTCTTTCATAGTAAGTATGAGTTTTTGATAAACTGCAGGGTTTTGTTACATTGCATATCTCTGTGACTTCGGATTAACGGAGACTATATATGCACAAACAATGGTGGTTACTAATATTAAAAACACAAGTATGTAGACTATAAGGCAGATAAGACTGTAACTTAGAAAACTGAGTGAGACCGATTTAAGCACAGAACTTGCATTTGATTATAGAGTTATTAAAAGCAGTATCCAGCCACCAAAATTTTGATTTTCCGTGCGTTCCATAAGCCTTTCAAAGTGAAAAACATTAAAGGATCACTGCCCTTCACGCCTGTTGTTTGAATCTGCAGTGCTTTTACCATAGTGAGATGCGCACTGATTTATTACTGACAGCGAAAAGTACGAAAAAATTTGGAAGAAAAAAAATTCTTTCATAGTAGTAGAACAGCTCCAAATAGTAACGAGCTGTTAGTCGGAGGGTAAAAAAATCGGTCATCTGAGTTGGCGAAGAGTTTACTGCAAACGTATTCTTACGATCCGCTGGAAAATGTGTAGGTAGAATCACACAAAAGAAATTGAACTAATGCTGGAGGTTTGTGTACTTATGAAAACTATGCAACTAGTTTTGGTCGCCTTTGAAATAATGCTACATTCGTTCCCTCTAATGTTCAAAAGATTTCCGTGTGTCGTTTTCTGCAAAGTTAAGTAGGAGCTACGCTGTGTTTGCCCTCCAGCGGAATGCAGGTAACAGCATGGAGTAAACTGCTTGTACATTGCCACTGAGTACAAAGATTTTGAAGAAATCTCTCATAGCGTAAGAATGGAGTTCAAGGCTGGAAAGTAGTCGTGCACAAATAAGCCATAGAAAATAGTTCCTTAGCAAAGTGAATTTTGATTGTAAACGTCTACATATTTTGAAAACGGTCAGTATTAAAATTTCATTTGCCCCGCTTTTTCTTCACAGCAGATACTTTAGCAACTGCTTGAACGGATACAGGTCGATTTCTGTTCCTCTAGTTCAATATATTGTATGCTAATTAATTCTATATTATTTGACTATTTCTTCCTTACTGTTAGTTCAAACAGTTAATACCATGATTCGGGGTTCTATTAGGTATTTTTATGTGCTGACTTCATAAATACTTACAAAGTAGTGCACCATACAAACATTACTGAATTCAGATAGGCTTTTAGAGGAAGGGGAGAGATATTTTTATTTAAGGTGCCGTCGACGACGAGGTCATTACTGTCGGTGCACAAACTCGTACAACAAAGAAATCGGTCGCATTATTCTTTGAGGTGCCATCTCAGCGTTCACATTTATCGGTTTATCGAAACCTCGACAAACTTGATGGGAGTTTCGACACCGTTCTTCCCGAATGCCAGTCTATTAACTTAATCACCGTGCTACTCCGGTCGCAGAAAGGTAAGTGCTATAGACTAGAAAGGATCACAGTACGTACGGTTGAAAACTTGTTATCAGTTTCATGTACGAGTACACAAGCTTTCTGCTCATTTTACTGAGCAGACATCTCCCAGTAAATTTATAGCTACCTTTCTCCCTATGTACTGAATTCCCGCGACCGCTACGGTCGCAGGTTCGAATCCTGCCTCGGGCATGGATGTGTGTGCTGTCCTTAGGTTAGTTAGGTTTAAGTAGTTCTAAGTTCTAGGGGACTGATGACCTTAGAAGTTAAGTCCCATAGTGCTCAGAGTCATTTGAACCATTTTTGAACTGAATTCCACCACCTGGTATTTGAGCTTGTCCGGCACCGACATTTCCAGTACTTCCTCGTCATCGAACGTTGACAAATAAGCCATTTATTGAGGTTCAAGGAAAAGAATTGTCACTGCGAGCCAGGTCAGGAAGCTGAGAGTGTCCAGGTCTGTTCTGAGGCAATGTGGGAGAATGTGTTGTTTGTGGAAGGCAGTTCCACGTTTCGGACTTACATTCCGCCGCTTCTAAATGTCATGCCTTCGTTACGGAAGTGTGCGTATGTGCACCTCATATGCTACAGACTTGTCCGCTCCATGAAACTGGTTGATATCTTCTGTGGAAATGTTACGCTGGTGCTTTCAGTGGAACAGCCTCCCTCACATGGACATCAGCATCATAATGATCCCTCCTTCATGCTGACGCACCATAAATACCTTCGATTTCGCAACGACGTTCAGCTGTGCTACAACATTTTACACAGAGAAATCCAATCTCTGATAGTAAAGCACAAGCGGCTCCGTTGTATACTTTCGCGGACACATAATCTCACTGTTACGCAAAGAGAGGTCAGCAACTCGCATGGAAAGGTCCAGTCCATGCCATTGCACTAGCATTAACAATCCACTACAGACAGTTTTCAGAGGCCGTGCTCAAAAAATTAGCAGTGAACATGGTAATATCATTATTTCGCAAAAAATTGCAACACAACCTTCATTGTGCTCAATGAAAGCTCTTCACCGATATGACAACTTTCTGTTATTCCCTCAGACTTCTGTCCCACTTATTTCCAACTCCACATGGTGTAGGTTGTTTGAATCTTTAGGCCCAACGTGATGCAGACGGTAAGATCCAAAATTGTGTTTCTTTAGGTAAGGTACCAAGGGTAGGGAAAGAAAATTTCAAGTGGTATGAAGTGCTGAATGAGCAATCGTTGTGAAGCATGTGTTCGTAGAGAATACTGCTGGAACAGCCGCTATAATACGCAGTTCCTTTAATCAAATTATTCTGAGCCCAGAGTTCATCTCTGTGAAAAGAAATCCAGCTAAATACTGCACTACGAAACTTCCTGCAGTTCGTATTGATCAAGGATGAATCATCTTTCAAAAGTGATGGTGTTTTCAATTAACAATGTTTCGACTGATGAAAAACCATAGCCTGCGATAGTTTTCGTGCTCGGTTGTAATAGCGGGTTCACATTTTATCTTCAGTCACATAACGGCAGTGAACGTTCTTTAGACTATGTTCAACTTTTAGAAACATGTTTTGAAATGTCCTACCTCGAGCGACGTTGGTCTGAAGTCAGCAAACGTGGCATCTGTCTCATACATCACGATGCTTGCTTGAGGATGTAATGTACTTATTTGAATGTATACGCCTGTCATCTCAACTGCATCAACAGTTTTAATACGACAGTCTTGAATCATGACACCACGCATTTTATTCGCGATATCTGCAGAAGAAACATGAACCTCACATCCCTAAAGTGCTAAACCACCAGCACTTGTACGATCGTGTTTAAAGGCACTTACCCAGTAACAAAAAAACGTTATAGTTGTTGTAGAGCCCATGGAGTTCCCTAAACATAATTAACGACTCGGTCGCAGCCAACGTGTTTCATTAGTACACGATACTCGGCTTTATCCACTTCTAAGAAAGACGTAATACTGATTGTATTAAAAATACCTGCTATGAAACAGTCTAACTGAACAGCGTTTGTAAAAAGTCGATGAAAGGAACACATGTTCCATCAGTTATTTCAAAACAATTTCGTTGAAACTTTTAGTCCTATGAATTCCCTTACTATTGCAAACTTGCTGTTCTTGTCAATGAACTCTTCTTATTTACTAAGGTTGTTCGTTCTAAAGACAAAAGAAACGGGTCTTAAGATGAAGGTTGACAAGGACGCTTGTTTGAAACTTTGACTGTCTAATATATCTTTTCCAAGCTTGTGTGGACGACTACTTATTGGATTTGAATTTTAATAATACGGAACTTGGGACGTGATCGTACATCTCTGAGCCGGTGTCCTCTGGGTCTCCAGGGGCCGTGGTCTATCCATGCTCGCAGCCCAGAGGTGAAGAGTTGGTTTTTCAAAAGGCGCATTAAGTGATATCTATCAGAGGATCAGAATGCATATTGACTGTTGCAATCCCACAAAGTGAGTTTCGTTTAGATATTTGAGACTTTTCTGTGACGTCATACATTCTTCTAGCAACATCAGGTGAGAGACAATGATGTGAGAAATCCTGCACCGTGATGTCTGCTACCAGATAAGTGCTGTCAGTGGGAGAGATGGACACCGAGTTAAATGCTCGCATTCGAGTCTAAAGCCACTCATTCTGCACATCAGGCCTGGGTGCCTGTACGGCCTTAAGATTGAAACATTATAGGCTGTTACTTGGAACTCACAATAATTGGGAATGGATAGGAGACCCTCCTAGGTTTAGAAGGCAAGTTGTGGACCGTTTTGGATGCAGGTCGTGTTTGACAGTGTCACACGTGACTGACGTCTAGAGTAAGTGCTCCACAGTGACCCGCGTTGTTGTTCTTCCATTATGGGAAGCTTAGAACTGCTCTGAAATTCGTGCCCGTACTCGAGCTCGGAGTTCTGATAAGTTTTTCCGATTTTTGTATGCAAAGGTAGCGGGTTATTGAGTGCGCACGTGACTGGTCGGCGGAAGCCGTATTTCATATCGTGGAGTTAATACATATTAAAAACTTGAACTTTTTGATTTTGGCCTAACTCGCGACCTACCTAACTTTGTACTGTTATTTTGATTTTGTGTTGGGCGAGATTTCTGTGGAAGCTGCAAGCAACCAATTGGAGCCGTTGCACTGACTGTACACTACCCTTTGAATGGTCGGGTTTGGGTTTCTTCGGCCGGCCGTGGTGGCCGAGCGGTTCTAGGTGCTACAGTCTGGAACCGCGCGACCACTACGGTCGCAGGTTCGAATCCTGCCTCGGGCATGGATGTGTGTGATGTCCTTGGGTTAGTTAGGTTTAAGTAGTTCTAAGTTCTAGGGGACTGATGACCTCAGAAGTTAAGTCCCATACTGCTCAGAGCCATTTGAACCATTTTTTTGATTCTTCTTATATATGTGCGGGAACGGTGACTCTCTATCGTGGGCCAAACCGATGCAGGCGAAACTTCTTACGGCAGTGTTGTGAGAATAGCGGCACAGAGAACTGATTTTCATCGGTGATATTCACTGAAAAATTCGTCTCACTCGACGCACAACGCTGGGTTTTGCCACGATAGTATGGCATCACCAAGGAAGAGGGATGGAATGTTCCAGCTTCTTTTATTAATAACTACGATGTGAAAAGTGGAGTGCGCTATTTCGTACAGCGTTTCGTTGTCACCGACGTTCCCATTGTAATATCTCGCCTGGATGACCAGCTTTATCAAGAACCGTTCTTCGAGCATTTTACTGCAACGAGGACTGCGTAACTTCGGTCGTACATTCAGCAGACAAGATCGGCTGTGCCGCCAGGCTTGAAGACTTCATGAGTGCAACGCGCGTAACAATAGGAAATAAGTTACTGGAAAGCGTTCTTTATTTCTACCTATATGGGTAGGGCGCCATGAAAACAACACGTAAACGTTGCTGCTGGGGTAAATGGAACGCAGTGGTTGAGCTCACAAATGATGAGAGGGGCAACGCCCTAGAGAGTAGGCGGCTAAGCAATGCGCGCTGAAAAGGTCCGAGGGAGGAGCGTGGGCGTATCTGCTACCAGGTGACAATCAGGGCGCAGACTGACGGGAGACGAGCGGCGAGCGGCGCTGCGGGCGTGCCCAGAAATTAGAGGGGCGCACTTACTACATAATGGGAAACTTGCATGCGGAAATGTGATAGTGACTCTGAGGCACATTA
Source organism: Schistocerca piceifrons (assembly GCF_021461385.2). NCBI lineage: Eukaryota > Metazoa > Arthropoda > Insecta > Orthoptera > Acrididae > Schistocerca > Schistocerca piceifrons. The sequence continues at coordinate 560,484,193 of NC_060149.1, forward strand.
CTCAGCTACGATAAGGGCTGTATCTGGCCGAGAACGGCAGAGGCGGAGCCAAACGTAGCTGTGCTGAAAGCCAGCCGCCGGGCACGGCACGCATTCGCAGTAAACGGAAGATCTTGAGCCGCGCCTACGTTATCCTTGTTTACGACAAGGAAGTGAATTAGCAGCTGACTGAGGTATAATTTCATCAAATTCTTGTTGAAAATTAATTGCAGACATCCGCCGCTATTTTTTAAAATTGTTTTTACGCAGATGCGACTACGTCCTTCTTAAAGCCGAAGTACTCTTCCACGGTTATACTGTGATTCGCAGTTGCTACATGACGCTTGAAAGACATTAGTTTTTCGTCCACAGCGTCTGTTTCGAATGTCTTTGTTTAGTTTTGGCACTGCTTGCCACTGTAACAATAACGCACAATTTCAGTGACAATACGATAAGAAGGTAAACATACTTACTTATAAAAATACATTGCGCTACAAGGTAGTTATGACTTCACAACTGCTGGCAAGGTAATCAATATCGGGATAGAATTTTAGTTAATACTGGTAGTGGTGCTGATCAATGAAACTGGTAACTGCTGATGGAATGAGTACGTAATTAATTTTACTGTAAGTTAAGACATTCAACAAATGGCAATATTTTGCAAGATTTTCTGCATGTAATGGATACGTGGTACACCTGCATTTTGTGTTAATTAAGTTATGACATACAATTCTGACTGTTAGAACGGCCTATATAATTTATGCGCATAAACAGACCAATGTGTTGAAGTGCAGGCCCGGTAATTTCCAGGCCTCTTGTTTATTAAGCAAATGTTCCTCTTCATGCGTACTTCGGATGATGATAAGCTGATCGGATTAATAATTACATACGAGGTACGTAATTAGCCACACAGCTGCTACTGACATACACACAAATGTTACTACTCAAATGTGGAAACGTGCAGCGGTGTTTCAATTAAGATTACCTTCTCCATCACATGATAATCTTTGTTGGCGAATGGCTTGCAACTTTGGAGACCTCTAATTACAAATTTCCAAAATTTCTAAATTAAGTTTTGTTGCGCTGAGGAACGAGAGACGTGCCGTTCTACGACAGATATGATATAACGCTGTCTTTTTACAGTTATATTCGGTAAAGTTACAGAAGTAAGTATTATTATCAGCCGTTTAACATCCACTGTAGGACGAAGGTCTCCTCTACAGTCTTCCAAACGTTACTGTCTTCAGCTGTACTCATCTACGCTATGCTAACTTCGAGAATAAATTCTTCGTAAGAGTTTAAAGGTATGTGGATAATAGTAATTAACAAGACAGACACGTATTATTTTTGTTGCTTATTACACAAACATACTTTTATTAAATTTTGTACTGAGATAGTGCCCATCAGGAAATAATTCACTCTATTAGTAAATAACGATTTTGTGTCAGTATGAGGTGCACATGAGACATTATTCGTAACAAATTCACAAGAAAACTACTAATAAAAAAGATGTGTCACTATGTATTTAGAAATGGTCAGACGTCACACTGTTAAAGCATGAGGCGTAGTAAATAGAGGAAATTCTAAAAATATGTACGCTAAATATAAGCAGGGCGGCTGCAACTGAGAGAAGAAATAAATATTCCTAGGAAAAAAGGTAACAGAACGTATCAACAAATGAAAAACTAACCCTCCGGATGTGCGAAGGAAGGAACTGAAGAGGATTTGCATAGTTAATTCTACATAATTGCTGAAAGTCTTAAAACGTTCAAAATTGTCTGTTGAGCAGTAATTTAAAGACTGCTTTCTTAAGTTTAACTAGTAACGTTTAGTTTCCATTTTTACTTAAGTCATCGTTCTTTATACTTTCCTATTTATACATGTCAGATACCAACCGATTTCTCTGCATCTGGATATCTCCTATATATAAGAGTTACCGCGGGTTGTTGATAGTAGATATTTCGTAAACCCTGCAGTTTTCACTTCGTTAACGGATTAAATAGCGTAAAAACAATAGTAGAAATATTGAACTCCGTTTTCAAATGTTCCTTTACAGAATAAAATCAAATAGTGCTGCTACAGTTTAATTCTTTCATCTCTGCAAAGATGATACAAATAGTAGTGTTAGCGGCATTGAGATTCAGCTGAAACTGCTAAAACTGAACATACATCAAGGATCCGATGGATTCTCTGTCAGATTATACACGGAATAGGCGGCTGAATTTGCCCCTCCCCCTTCGGTCAAAGACCCGTGATCAGTATTCAGGAGAACGCATAGGCCTCACCCGTCTGCATGAACAGTAGCACAAGTGATCCACATAACTGTCAACCACTAAAATTCTCTTTCACCTGTTGTAGAATCTTAGAGCATATTCTGAGCTCAAATATAATCAGATTTATTGAAAACTAAGACCTCCTCCATGGTAACCGCCGTTAATTCCTCAAACGTCGGTCTTGTGGAATCCATCAAGCGTTTCCTCACATTACGTCCAGAAAGCAACGAAGCAAGACAATCCTTAAATACTGTCTTTATTGGCCTCCTAAAAGCATTAAAATCAGTATCGTACCAACGTTTATTATCCTAAGTACAATGTTACGTGTCGAAAGAAATCTGGACTGAAAACTTCTTGGCAGGAAGGACGCAGCGTGTTATCGTGAATGAAGAGTAATCGACAGACGTAGAAGTCACTTCAGGTGTCCTTTTTATGTTGCACATCAGTAACATAAGACACAATGTAAATATGAACATCAGATTTCTTGTAGATGTCGATGATAACTATAATGAAGTACTATCAGAAAACAGATCCACAAATGTTCACTCAACTCTTGATAGGGCCTAAGATTTCACAGTGCTGCAGATATGATCGACTTGCATTAACTATTCAAAATGGAATTATAGAATATTGCTCAATTGTGTGGAATCCATACTAAAAATAATTAACACGGGATACTAAAACTGTGCAAATAAGGGCATGACCAATTTTTTCAGGTTTGTGTATCCCACGGGAGACGATCATCGAACGGCTAAAAATCTGTTCTGGCAGACACTTCAAGGTAGATTTCAACTAGCCTGAGAAACTCTACTTGCAGAGTTTAAGGAACCAGTATTAAGTGGGAGTATACTGCAAACCCCTACTTATCGCTCCCACAGGAACTGCGAAGAAGCGGTTAGACTAGTTACAACCATCCTAATTAATGATGCAGTCGATGTTATCCTCTGCCATGGACATTCAGATATATAGTTTTACAAACTTTGGCGCAGGTTTCTTACACGAACCAAGAAAACCGTTCATATAAACATATGTCCGAAAACTCTTCTTTCCGAGTTATTAATGAACATTTATGTTGAGTGGGTATTCACGAACAACCCAGCAACCTCAGTGCACTCGTTCTACCCATTCTATCCTAGACGATACATGAAACAAGTCTCTATTGCATCACATTGGCATTTGTCATTAGTTTGTTATCAACGATTCAATTATGTACATGTAGTGAATGAACTGGAAATATTCCGTTGAAATATAGCAGGACATTATTTTCGTGAATAGACGGACATTATTTTTATGTCCAGCCACGCTAATGGTAATGGACGTGTGACTTCTCAGCTGTATGAAATGGCTCTTCAACACCATATCTGCAGCATCCTCAGCTGATGCACTTACCTTCAGTGAAGTACTGTCAGAAAAAAAGCTACACAAATATTCAGTCAGTTCTAGAAAATATATCAAATGGCTGCAAATATCGTCGAAATATTTTATCTGTTCAGTAATATAATCGTAGAATATACTGAACACACCACACCACACACCGGCAGGTGGCTTGCGCAGTATGGATGTAGATGTAGATGAAGTTTTCGGACCCATACCGAAATAAAGTAACAGAGGATATTGCATGTACACGCAGAAGGGCAGCACAAATGTTTATCGTCGCCTTGATGAGGCAGCATCTACAACACTACATTTTACTGATCGTGGAAGAACAAGAGATACCTTTTTTACCAGACCAGGAAGAACGGAAGAACACATTTTACGGGCTGTCGAAGAAGATCCAAGTATCAGCACAAGACAGTTGGCTATGGCATGTTGTACATCTCATAATTCAGTCTCTTCATTTTCTAAGTGTGCATGGCCTTTCACCTCCCTATCATCGACCGAGAGAGAACTTTTGCCGACTGTTTGCTTCCCAAAATACCACTAATTTTTTTTCTGCCTTCAGTTTCGTTTACAGACAAGGCAGCGGTCGGAAAAGGTCGGACACTAACTTCCACAGCCAGCTCTTATGGGCCGATCTAACTCATCGTGCCACGGTCTGTTCAGGCTCGACGTCAGCATCAGTTTGAGATTAACGTTTGAGTTGGTCCATTCGTTCTCCCTGCATGTCTCGTAGTAACTATCTACAGGGGCTTTATTCAAAACTCTGTCCAAGACTCACTGTAAGATGAGTTCCTGCAAATAAGAAGAAACGTAAGGCTTATGCATGATGGGATCCAAGTCTGTTTTCCTCTCACTGTTCGCGATGCATTGGCTGGTATCTAACGTGACATATGGATGGATAGAGGAGGACCAGATTCATGGGCTGCACGTTCTTCCCGACCTCAGTGCTTTGAAGACACCTTAAACAATTGCTTTACGCATCGGACAACCCGGATGCAGAAACTCATCATCGACACGTTATAGGAGCCACCGAAACAACTCGACATCGTCAAGGATTATTATAAAGTGAGCGAAATTCGAAGAGTACAAGCGTTTATGCAAGTAAAATGATAATCTGAACTGAATTATGAGTTTCTGGGTTGATGACACTTTCAACCTGACAATGTGCAACTGATGTGTTGAACATGAAGCTCAATTAAGTATCGTTAATAAAGTAAGAAACTTTCGGCATATGGTTAACGAACTCTTTTTATTGCCTTCTTGTGGAAATTTTGTAAATATAGTTAGGAATCACTCTGTACATAAAGAAACTAGCCGATAATGTTTTAAGTCCTTTGGTACTGTCTGCAGAAGAACCAGTTGTGTGCATGCAACCCATATCGTGAGAAAATGCTTACAGAGAGCTGAGAAAATTATAGTTTATCACAGTTTACTTTGAAGTCTTGAACCAACTGCACTAACAAGTGTAACGAAAGATAAAGCAGCTCACAATCCCGAGAAACCCTAAGAGCTGGTACAATGGGAAGTATATCTACCTTGTACTTCACAGTGGTTTATATTGTGTGGATGCAGATGTATGTACCTCAAAACTTGTATCTATGACACTGTTCATTTCCGAGAGGCTTTGTAAGACATAATTCTTTTACATTCTTTGTACACCACGTCTTTCCATATTTTTTAGGTCCAAATATTTTTCAAGACTTTCTGAAACACCTAGATCCAAATTCTGCTAAATTTGCCTGAAGTACGTCAGACTCCTGCATAAGACATCGTTAACATGAGCCTCTTCCACTTTTTATGGCATTAATATTTCTAAATTTTTGTATAGGTTGTTTCAGTGTACAACACTTATAACACATTTTTACATTACAGTTGCAGACAACATGGGTCTGGATAAGGTTAGCGGGGCGTTACTCGCAAATCTGTTTTAGCAAAACAGCAGCAGTAATGTTGCTGGTCTTCGCGAGTATAGACGCATGAAAGGAATAAGGAGATGGGACCTTCCCGCAGCGGGATTGAAGAACATGATTAAGAAGTTCAAATTACGTGGAAATTTGGGAATTGCTCCTGAGAGAGGCCAACGGCCGGTTGCGCCATAAATTGTTGAACAAGCTACTGTTGCCATTGGTGAGAATGCTGGACGCCATGTGCGATCCTTAACGAGTGCACGAGCATTGTCACGACAGATGAACATTCCGTAGTCTACCCTTCGAAAGTACGGAGAACAATTGTGAATTGGTATCTGTAGTGCGGTTCCAGACAGCCGTGCATGCTAACGGTCGTCACATCGAGCAACGTTTGTAACCTGGAACGTTAATGTGGTACGCAGTTAACATCCGTTACCCTCTAATGTCAAAATTGCAACACTTATAAGACCATCCAGAAGAGAAATAACAAGGAACCCATTGAGACAAATATAAGTTACTCCGTAGTGTTTCATTGTCCTACAATCACTTGTTCTTCATGGCAGCCCTCTCAAGTAGAGAACATTTAGTATAACCTCTCTGTATTTACTGTGTCTACTTTCATTTGTCACTGGATTTCTTCCGTCTGTGTGTGTGGAAATTATCCGCCTTAGCACTTCAGTTTTACGAAAATTTCTTTTTCTTAATCACAACAGGGTTGAGACGCTTCATCGCCTATTGGTATTCATATTTACATCAGGATCAATCTAATAGTCAATCACACACATTATTAAGAACCATGTCCTGCCTTTTGTAATGGACAGTGTATCTTCATGAATCGCGATGACTTCAGTGTAATTACTGACTTCTCATGCAAGTGTTATTTCTGTTCGCCTCACTGCATATTCCTTTCAGTTACGTTCTGAGCTGTGACATCATGCAGAAGTTATTTTAGCCCTAAAGTTTTGTACACAAGAGAAAACGCTTTAAAAAGCATGGGTGATTCTTTTATTATTCTTTCGTTTATCAGCAATGTATAAAATTTTGTGAAGAGTTTCTACTTATAAATTTTGATTTGTATGCCACGTCTAACGTGTATATGCCCAGTGGGTCGACAACGATACTATAGCGACCCGACAAGGTCAACATACGTTCTCATAGTTTACGTCAGAAAAAGACGTGAACTTTTTAAAAATTAAACTGTAAAATTTGCGGCAAATGTTAAGTAAATTTCAGTGACAAATGCTTTGCAGAGTTTAATGTTTTTGTGTTCCTTACCTGCCTTGTACGATCGGTACGTATGCGACAGCATGTTCTAAAACACAGCGCATTAAAACGAGATTTCTCCTGGACCCACCCTTCGGGTGTTTTGACCAGCCCTATGGATACGGAACATCTGTGTACTCAACAGTACGATCGTCTTACTGTAACTATCCCACAAAACAGGATCAAAATTGGTATTTTACACACTTCCTCCGGCATAGGCATAAGGAGGAAATCGATTCATTCTTGTTGCATTAGATGTGATCTACGGAGTTCTTTGAGGTCCTTGTGGTGGCACCATTTACTTCATGGTGGTTCGTGAGAAAATCTGAAAAACATGGTTTCTGGGTACAATAAACGATCCGCGGATTCGAAGACGGCTATCCACAGCAAATAGCTATGATTTCTACGATCTGTTCCTAAGATCTCGATTTTGAACAAGCTTGAAAATTTTCTTGATATCTTTAGCTATTGCCAAGATACAGAGGTTCAAAGTTACCCTACTTGTACACGTAAGATAGGCACGTAAATTCCGGTGTGAGGGGAAAACGTAGTTTATAAAGTCACGAAACCGGGAGAAATATGCTGTAAAGTTTCTCCGTCATCATCAGTAGGGTTCTAGTAAACCCGTATTGTTGTAGTACCGAAGCACATGCGAAACTTTTGTGCCCATAAAATCCGGCATGAGATATAAAATTACATACTTTAGCGTCATTTCCTTCTCACATCAGTAAACTATCAATATTTTACTTACGCATAAAGTCCTTTTCATATGAGTGACGTCCCTTGCTGAGGCATGGAAAAGAAGACTACGAACGGAAAAATGCTCTTAATGGACCACAAAAATTGCGAATATAATCCGGTTTATTAAAAGACTGTCAGAAAAGCAGGGTACCACTTGCCTCATGCTATCTTCCTAACCATATCTGAAAATTTTGGCAAATATTTTGACATGCCAATATATTCGCACTTCTTTACGCTGAGAGAGAAGGAGACTGCGGCAATAGGAAAATAATGGAAAAGTAATAAATACCAGAAGACACTAGTCAGTGGTTGTGGTATAGAAAGAGAAAAGGAAGCAATAGCATTGACAGAGAAAGAGAGGGACACAGTGGTAGTGGAACGTAGCTGACAGCGACAAAACAGTGCTAGGACAAGAAGGCAAGAGACAGTGCCAGTGGGAGAGGAATACGGAATAGGAGCCAGTGGAAGTGGGTGAGGGCCAATGATAATGAGAGACCGAGTCTACGACAACAGCAACGAGGAAGAGAGGAATAGTGACAGTGAGAACAGACAGCAGCACTGAGGAGGAATGAAGGAGATAGAAGCAGTGAGAGGGAGTAAGAGAGACAGTGATAGACATGAAAGTATACGTTGTACAGAACGGGGGAGTTGTGGCTGTTAGACAGGGGACAGTGACAGTTAGAGACACGCAAAGAGATAATGACAATGAGTTGTGCTGCATGTGTAAGTGAGAATGGAAAAGTGTGACTTGATGGGTATGAGCCACTTGCTGTGATGGACTGGTGGGTATGAGCTAGTTACAATTATGGGAGCTTATGGGAGTGAGACGGAGAGGCATGTTAAAAATAGTGCGAATATGTTCGCAACCAAAATGTTCGAGAAATATTGGAAAGGTGCTACGGAAGGTAGGTGAACCGGATGTCAGCTTTTCAGTCAGAGTCTTTTCATAAACGGGAGCGTATTCACCTTTTCTGTTCCCCGATATCAGCATTTTTTCGCTGGTTACTTAGTAGTTCATAATTTATTGTAGTAAAGCTTGATTATCTAATACTTAATAACAAACTCTGACTAGCGTGAAGTATGTTTTACTTTGATTGTCAGTGTGCCATAGTAGCTAAAGACCCTATGTACTCATGGGTTCATTGTATACCCACTGAAAACAAGGAAAACCTCCTTTCTGAACTGACAACTGCAAATTACTGTTACAGAAGTTGTCTGTGCCGGCCGCTGTGGCCAAGCGGCTCTAGGCGCTTCAGTCCGGAACCGCTCTGCTGATACGGTCGCAGGATCGAATCCTGCCTCGGGCATGGATGTGTGTGATGTCCTTAGGTTAGTTAGGTTTAAGTAGTTCTAAGTCTAGGGGAATGACGACTTCAGATGTTAAGTCCCATAGTGCTTACAGCCATTTGAATTTGAGTTGTCTGTGTTCACTAACAAGTGACATATGAAATTACATCTCAGCAGTTACCCGTGGTCACTAATAAATGACATAAACGAAAATCGTAAAACTCTACGTTTAAATAGTTTTCGGCCTATAGGGGTTAATTAAAGTACGGATAAACAAGCACAGGAAGCGTATTCCTTTATTTATGATCAGTTTCGCTCATCTGACACTAGAACCTTCGTGGTGACGATATTGTCTTGCAGAGTTTTAAACCTTTAACGTGCATCCATAAAGTCAGTGACTATCTGAAGACATTCCCACCAGATGAAGAAACACAGAAATAAATCGTATAATACGTGGTTTCTTTCTAACGTTCGCTGTATGCCCTGGAGGCGTTGTGTGCGTTCCCGACGCTTTGGCCTACTTAATTTTATTTTTTATATAATTTTCCTCTTGATTCGACGCCGGAAGTATCTAGATATTCCCATACAAGCAGAAATCGAAGGCACCGATCCCAATTCAGTCTGTATTAATGATGGGCGTTTTGTGTTACTATTTTATGTTCGTTCTACATGCATATTTTTAAGCTTTTAGTGCTTAGAACACACAAATTGATGGAATATTACTTCACAATAACTAATCACTAGCTGACAGGATCCAACAGTTGCCTGACGGGACTCTAGAAGAGTATATTGCAAAACCGCCATGTGGCGTTTCCGAAATTAATGTTCAATATATTATATCTTTTATGGCATTTAGGCGTTCTCTGAATACACCCTTTATGAAGCAATATGCCATTATTTAAAGTATTACTTTACTGCAAATGACACGGGTTTCATAAACGTACTTATCTAGATTTCAGATAGACACAAAAAGATATACGTGTTCCATAGTGATCCATCTTCCCGCGGATAACTCAAATCACTAATTTAGTTTTAAATGTTCATAAAAGTCATCCTTGAAAAACTCTAAAAGTGAAACGAATCTACATTACCCAGAGAAGCTTGTAAGATTAAAAATGACAAAAGTAATCCCAAAACATTCGACCGTAATCTGGTAAATAACGTAGCTAAAGCAACTGTATGAAAGAGCTGATGCGGTAAATTTTCTCGCAACCGCAGTTGCTTAAACTCTGAGGCGGGCAGGCTATATGAAAAGATAGGCATTACCCGCATGGGAACGGAATGACCGTACCGTTTGCGGACTAGGTTCAAAGCAAGAATGCGCTCGCGAGGGTATAATGTTATCCGACCATCTCTCTGAATTTTCAATTAAAAAATTATGCGCCGCCAGCGTAACGGTCACGCAGCGTGCGTGCTCCCGTGTGTCCCTGCTCCCGACCTCCACTTCCGTAAATGGAGTATTTCCATTAAGACTATCAGCAATGTGGGGATAACGGACATGGCAACAATCCATTGGGCCGCGCGCGTGGCCTGCCGGCTGATTTAGAGCTCCGGAAACTGGCGCCACGTCACACCACGCGACTGTGCTGCCGCTACCTCCACCTCTGCATCCCCTCCCGGTATTCCCAGCGAACTTCATGCCGAGCGTAGCGCTATGCGTCTGCAGTTACCAGAATCTACGTTTACTCGTTTTCACCTGTCACTCTTTCACACACCTAGGAATCGTAAAAACCGACACGGTATTTGACTCCTGAATGACTGGTATTTTTTACTACTTTTGGTTTCAGTTATAAAAGGTGTTTTCTATTTTTTCCTATTAACCGAGGAAAAGAGATAAAAATAATAACTAGCCACATCATCAGTGCTAAAATTTTTCATTTTTAAATAAATCTTTCTTTTAAAAAAGGTGTAATTAGCATTGTTCCTGGAAATACACCGCGCGGGGTAGCCACGCGGTCAGGGGTGTCTTGTCACTGTCCGTGCGGTTCCCCCCGTCGGAGGTTCGATTCTTCCCTCGGGCATGTGTGTGTGTGTTGTCCATAGCGTAAGTTAGTTTACGTTAGATTAAGTAGTCTACAGGCTTAGGGACCGATGACCCCAGCAGTTTGGTCCCATAAGACCTAACCACAAATTACCAAATTCCTTGGAAATGTGAAAAGCGAACAGTGCTAATTTAATAACAACGCCGACATAAACGGGCAACAAACACATGGCATAAAAACTGGTACAGGATTGCTGAGACAATGATGTCCCTATTGGCATGTGTTGTGGCTTAAGGTACGCATGTACTTGTAGTGTGCAAGACTTTGTCACCATCTGGTTTATACGATATTTTCTGGCTCTCGTCGCCGAACATCCGTTGTGCTGCAGAATGTCACCAGCCATAGTCTGGAAATATTTTTACGAAGTTACGTACCAATGACGTATAATGCATCGTTTGATTCAAAATATTATGGATTTGTCTGCCATTTCTATGAAATAATATAAGACGAAGGAAATCATGGTAACAGTAATAAATTAAAAACTTAACAACATTTTATTCATACTATACAATAAAAGTAGGAAGTAAGTGATCTGTTGTAGAGCTTGTAGCCCTTGGAAACGGACAGATGAACAGGAAGAACGGAGTTCATCAACCACAGTCTTCATCCTTTCGCACTGATTACTCGTAATGACCAACTGGTGATGTGATGTCCGATTACAACATGAGTTTTGAGCAGAGTTTCGAAAAACTATAATCAATAGGCAAATACTGGTAATTTTTTGTAGTTTCAACCACTTTCCGCTTTTAGAAAAAACAGTTATAGGAGGATGGGCTAAGTTCCATTTTATTTGCCTACTTCATTTAATACTTTGATTTTGTGTATCCTGAAACTGAGAGAGGCAAAATTTATAAATCTTTGCTCGATTTCTGTGTTTATTACCGGCAATAATAGGAAAAAGAACCGAAAATCGGTTATTTCAGAAACCGGTTATTTTGAGCGGTTTTAACGGTCGGGTTAAACTGGTGTGAAAAAAATAAACGGAAAGCATGTTGTTTCAGCGACAACCACCGTTCTTAGCCCCCTCCCCCACCTCGTCCAATCTCCCCTCATCTCTCCCCTATAACACACACACACACACACACACACACACACACACACACACACACACACACGCGCGCGCGCGTGCACAAAGCGAACAGAAATTTAAGATACGTATAACGAAGGCACGAACGAGAATAAAGAAATTACCACACCTTGTTACCAGCAAAGATTGCACTCATATAATGGTCCAACAAGGTTCATTTATTGATTCTGCTACAGCCAGGATAGGCTTTTACGCCTTAAGAGATTTCCTTGAACAAACCCCTCAAATCTTTAAAGTGCTCTATACTCATTTAAATTTTTACAATCAGAAAATTCAATATTTTTCTGATGGTGATTCAAGTGTTACACGTTTTGTAGCTACTTCATCACCGGTTAATTGAGTTTATCAGTACACAGGAAAAACTGGTCAGTGTATATCCTCTTTCTCGGTACGCATGGACACACAAGTGAAATGTTTACGAGTTAAACTAAACGGCACATATATATATATATATATATATATTTTTTTTTTTTTCCGGCCGCGGTGGTCTAGCGGTTCTAGGCGCTTCAGTCTGGAACTGCGCGACCGCTACGATCGTAGGTTCGAATCCTGCCTCGGGCATGGATGTGTGTGATGTCCTTAGGTTTGTTAGGTTTAAGTAGTTCTAAGTTGTAGGGGACTGATGACCACAGATGTTAAGTCCCATAGTGCTCAGAGCCATTTGAACCATTTTTTCAAATAGTTTTTTGTTTATTCCTTCAATCGTAAACAACATGAATTCATTTTATTTATTATAATTGTTGGAAAATTTTCTGAATGGCAACATACAATAAAACAATTTATCACAGTAAGCTGTAGAAACTTGTAATTATGATATTAGCAGCTATTTCTGTAGTTAGAGAAATGCAGGCATAACCTAGGTGTGAACACTGCCCATAGAATAAAGAAATAATAAAGCTTCTCTTTTGTCCTGTCACTCGTATAGTCCATGCACTACGTCACTTCCGTAAGTGAACAAAAATTTCCACAATATTATTTGCTCGTACAGAGCATATATCACAGTAATGTTGTTAATATTAAAATCTGGATACGTGGTAAAATGTTTTATTGTGTGCTGTTCTCCCATATCTTACACCTACCGACAGATTGTAACGTAATCAAGAGCTATTTTTACTTCTCAGAAATATTTTTGTCTCTAGACTCTGAGCAACACTGAGTAGGAGTTCGTAATCAGTAGCACCACTGATTAATTTCTGAAACAGGCTTTAGTTTTGATACCTTCGTAGATACGGTTTTAACCAACTGTGATTCCTCGCCTCATTACTACTCGGATTCACTTACTACTATTTTTCCATTGCTGTTTATCAATTTAACATTTTTTATCTTCTGGAAATTTGTGTTAATTTTTCTATAAGATCGGAAACATTACGTGAAAACTTGCAGTTCAGTTCAAAGTTTTTCGTCCCTACTGTCAGAATACAGGAGATAGAACAGAAATTAATGAACTCCAGGAAACTATTGAAAACAGGTAATTCAGATGATAAAAAAGTAAAGGAATTGAAGTTAGGTGACCCAAGACTAAGGGAGGGAGAGGAAAACATGCCTCCTGCGACCACCTCCAATGAGGCAATGGAAAGAGCTGATCATCAGCTGCCGTACTCGCAACTTTTGTGAGCCGAAGATTTAGAAGTTTAATTAGTCAAGTAACAAAATGGCTCTGAGCACTACGGGACTCAACTGCTGAGGTCATTAGTCCCCTAGAACTTAGAACTACTTAAACCTAACTAACCTAAGGACATCACAAACATCCATGCCCGAGGCAGGATTCGAACCTGCGACCGTAGCGGTCTTGCGGTTCCAGACTGCAGCGCCTTTAACCGCACGGCCACTTCGGCCGGCAGTCAAGTAACACACACAGGCTACACATACAGTAAAAAAAAATGCAGGATTTTGAAATAGTAGTACTAGGATCAGTGACATCGAGTCCGCGATCAAGATATAAAGGCGTTGCAAAACTACTCATTCGCAGGAGACATAGACATTAATCTTCTACAAGATGTCGCGAGCGCACACATAAGCGTAACACATGGATACGAAGCAGTAATTAGCATAGAACGAAAGGGTGGAAAGGCCATAATTTTTAAAGAAGAAACTCAGTTCCAAATGACTGCCATGCTAACAAACAGGAACTGCACTATGCTTACGTGAGGTGCTGTTAATTAACATCTATGGGCCATCAGTTATCAATAATACAACATGGGGAGGAAAGTTTATCTAAGAAGAGATTGTTCCACTTCTGGCATCCCCACAGTGGCAAATTAGTTTAAGAGAAGAGTTTAATTGCGTAATACGTAAATAAGATCAAGTCCTAAATTACAGTTACAGCGAAGATCTAAAAATATCACGAAAGGGATGCACATGGAAGATAGGCGGACAATAGTGAGTCCAGCGATACAGATTTCACCTTCGTAACATCAGCAAACTGACGGAACAGAATTTACATACCTAAACACTTCAATATCAGGGGTCTGACCTGGAGTTGCGGTAGATAAGCTTTTTCGAACCACAGCGCTTGCCACGTTGGTTTCAAAGACCACGCTCAAAAAATTTATCGCGTTTGGTTTCTGTGGTAGCTAAACATCTGGCTTATTCTAGAGGCAGAATTAAAAGAAGCCTTAGCTAACCAGTGAAATGTTTCTATGTCCAAACAGTGACATCATAGGAACTGCCCATATTGGTGGTTTCAGCACGTTAAATCCACACTTACAAAAACTATTGAACAACACGTTGCAACAAAGGAGGTGTGGTATAAGAGCACCAAAGAATATTATTGCATCTACCTTGTGGAACAGCACACCGACTACGACCACTTCCAAAGAAGTCCCTTGCAAATTAAAATATTCAAAGCTAAGGTTACCTGCCTCACACGGTAGATTTTGCAAGGCTGGAAGAGTAAGAGAGCGTCACGTATACGAACTAAACTACGAGAAAACCTCTTTTTTCATTTAATGCTAGAACATAAATGCTCCAGACAAAAACTGATTTCGCAATTAACTGAAGAACGAGGGGTTTCCTATGAGACACAAACGGACGTAAAAATCAGGTACTAACGTATTTTTCGTTACAGCACGCAGAGACAACAACGGTACGTGGCGATTAATGACATCTTGCCAACTAAGCAAAAATTACACAGCATACGTTTGTCGGTAACACCAATATGCAACGAGTACCAAATCATTGACTCACAGTGCCGTAGACTCATACAAAAGGCACAACTCGGTATATGGAAATGGACAAGAAAAGATATGCCCAACATTTTTGACACGATTCTCTCATAAACTGCCGTGCGGTCTGAGGCTCCTAGGGACGGCCAGCGCCACCTCCCCGTCGGAGGTTCGAGTCCTCCCTCGGACGTGGATGTGTAAGTGAGTTTAAGTTAGATTAAGTAGTGCGTAAGCTTCGGGAACGATGACCTCAACAATTTGGTCCCATAAGACTTACCACAAATTTCCAATTTTTTCATTAATTTCAATAAATCTTACCACCAAACTGGACTGGCAGTGGTACCCAAGAGCCAAGAACAACAGACATGTAAATTTAAGATAGAGAGGGAGAGGAAGGGAAGGAAAGCGAAGTGATCACTACTATCAGCTGCATGGGGACATTATGCGGAATCAGCGGCGACGAGTGAAAATGTGGGGCGGACTGGGATTCGAACCCGTGAATTCCGGTCTACTAGGCACAAGGGTTAAACATTGCGTCATCCGGGACATAGCGTTGTATAAACTGCATTTACTATCTCGGTGCGCCTCATGGCCGATCCACATTCCCATCGAGCGCCACCTATTCGCAGTTCCTTTGCACTTCCACCATGTTCGCTACTCTGAGATTCCCACAGGAGGTCGGACGTACTTGTGATTCCTCGGAGAAGAAGGTGGATCCATTGCCCATTTTGGCGAATCAGTTATATGAATGCGTGGTGTTTGTTATTTCGTTCATGTCCGATCACGGATTCATATAAGAAACAACAGAGTCACGAAGCTACTAGGCCAACTTATACTTTCAAAGTAGAAAATAAATTTCGCTCATACCTGGACTACATGTAGTTTTTAATAATTTTTAATCATGGAATACTAAAACCTAAAAAAATCCCAGATACGGAGTTGTTGCAGGATTGTCTAGACAAAATCCTCCGTCACTGAAAGTATTTCTAGTCCATGCAACCTACGTCGGAATTCAAGAAGCCATCCTAAGACTGGAATTTCAAATCGCCCTAGAATAGTGTGGAACGGAAGAGGATTTAATTGCAGCTTTTTAACAAATCGTGTTCTGAGGTGGATATTTCTCATGCCGGGGAAAATTGAGGAGTATTTTATATATTTATTCAAGCAGTATGTTTCCGTTCAGTCATTTAATGACAAGATTTTGATTTCCCAATGTAATTCGATTTATTTTCGTTATTTTTTCTTTCCCTTTTCCAAGAGGACTGTTTCCAAATTATTTAAACTGCGAGAAAGAAGGTATGCGAGAAGCTTTTTTAGTAGTAATATTTCACTACATTTTATAACGTCCACTCAAATGCAAACGAGACAATTGAATAAAATTATTTAAACTGTTCTTATGTCAAAAATAATCGCCATAACTTAATACATTAATACATTTATGACACCGTGTGACAAAACGGTCTATGCCTACATGAAGCAAATGTTTGCGGTTGCCTACGAAACTATGATTTGTTGAAAAAACGTTGTTTCGAGTACGCTGCAGAACTTTCGTTTTGAAGCTTTTAAATATCCTCCATTCAGTCCCGACCTCTCCCTATGCAATTTTAATGTTTTTGGAACCCTGGAGAAAGGCATTCGTGGCCCCCGATTTGCTTCGGACGAGAAGGTGCACGCCTTTGTTAGTACTTTCGATAGATGAAATAAAGCACTGGCGTATAATGCATACCGGGTCATGTACTCCCAGGGGGTAGACCAACCCCAGCTGTACATCAAGAAATTTCATTTTGTACCCCAAAGATAAAATAACCATTATATATATTCATTTAATCATATAATAATTCTTCTTTTCACCACTTAATACTGACAGGTAGATGGCTGTGCATTAAGTTGTTCCTGGTGCTATTAGTGCATAACTATTAAAAAGCTTCGTTGGGAGTACAGAGTTGAGCAAGTATGGAAGTTCTCCTTGGGGTACATCAAGAGGAAAGGAACACTGCTAAATTTTTAAGACTCATTACATTTTGTATCATTGAAACAATGTGATGATGTCCACTAATTAAAAACCATTTCATTGAACCAGCAGGGCGCACGAACTCAGCGTTCTGCTGCTGCCAGAGGTAGGACCACAAACCACGGGAGGAGGTATACAGTCAGCGTAAGGGCAATTTCCAGCAGTACAGCACTCGCACCGGCCACCGCACCACCTCCTCGTGCTGACTGCGACCCTGGCGCTGGCTACCAGGAGGCGTACGGCGACGACGCCTACCATCCACTCACCTGCCGCAACAAAGACCGCCTCCCACGAAAAGGTGCAAGTGAAATCACTCAAATCCTGAGACTGAATAAAATAATTCCTACAACAGATGTAACTGACAGATACTTGAGTAAGTCGGTTGTTTCACATTAAGTGAAACCACTGAAACATGTAACGTGGCCACAGACTAGTTTCATTCGATCTTCATTCGAATGAAGAAAACTAACTGAACGTAGAAACAATAAATTGGCCTATCGATTGTTGAAAACAATCTGTAGTCCAACCACTACCCAAGAGAGATTAGCATGAAGGGCAGCAAAACGGGGCGTAGAATATATATTTTCAGTGTACCGCTGTAGTGTAATGGTACCGCAAATGTCTACCAAAGGGGTCCTAGTATGAAAAGAAATGGTTGACAATCTGTACTGAGGGCGATCGTTAGGATATCACTGAACGGGGCGTCCCCAGGCCCGTCTTCGCTCGTCATTAGGGCTCATTTCGAAGCGGGACTCGTCACTGATGTCAAATCTACTACAGCTAATGAGATTCCAGGGCGAATTCGAGTCTGGAGATGACCGGGACACCAACCTGACTGCCGCCGCCATGCGGACCGTACATCGGGTGTGATGATCTGGGGTGCCATTTCATTTCATATTACGACTCCTTTTGTTGTCACCCGCGACACACTTGATAATGCCTGCGTACACACGACGACAGTTCCTGCTTTTTTTTATTCATTGTTGTCAAACCATACCTTAGCCAACAAGGCCGTAAATATCTTCCCACCTCAGAATATTTGGAGCTTTATGGGCAGGACCCTCAAACCATCTCAGGACTTTCACGATCTAACGCGCCAACTACACAGAATTTGGCACGATATTCCTCAGATGGACATCCAACACCTTTATCAATCAATGCCAAGCCGAATAACTGCGTGCATAAAGGCCAGAGGTGGACCAAAGCGTTACGGACTTGCTGCATTTGTGAACCTCTTTCTCTTGAATAAATCATCCGTTTTTCTGAAATTCTTGTAAGTGTTAGAATGAATGCCTTCCCAGTATATGTATGGAGTGTAGCTCTTACGGAATTGAACGTGGACTATAAACAGTACAGATAAGAAGAGAATACAAGTTTTGAATTGTGGTACTACAGAATAATGCGGAAGATTAGATAAGTAAATCCGTCAAGAGGAAGTGAATGTACCTGGGGAGAAAACAGCTCTATAAGACGCCTTGACTAAACGAAGAGATCAGTTAATACGACACCTTATGAAGCAATCGTCTATTTGGCAATGAAAGGAAAAATGGGTCATAAGAATTTGAAAGGGAGTACAGTATGAAGACTCAGATGAACGCAGGTTGCAGCAGTTATGAAGAGTTGAGGAAGGTTACACCAGACAGACTTGTGTTTACATGCATCAGTCCAGTCTTCAGACTTACGGTCGCAACACATACCTTTATTTCATTTCTACAACACGCGCTGGTTCTCCAACGACAATGACCACAGTCTACCTTCCATCAATGGAGGGAGCATACTGAGAATGAAACGTGAGGATAATATGTGGAATTAAAAATTGGAACATTTTTTGCTACTGGGAGTAACATTTTGATAAGTAATAACGACCCTGCACATTCGTCAAACTTGATTGCTAGAACGGCAATAATCATGTAAAGTAGTAGCAGAACTTTAGAATAGACTAGTTTTGGACTAGTTGAGAACATACAGGCTCACTGTAATATTCGACGATCTTTCGGAGGTTACTTCAAAACTGCGGCTGACCGTAGGGGAAGACGTGGGTTTACAGGGTACTTCTACAAATTTTCTGTATCATTTTCTTCTCATTTCATTTTCCACAATTTATTTTCTATTTATTTCATTTTCTTTCAAAGTTTTCTTACTTAAAATGGAAGCTGATTTTAAATTAAATTAAATTTAGGTCTTTTATTGGGTCTTTTTATCAATACTTTTTGTTCATGACTCATTGTGCTATATACATGTAGTAAGGAACACGATAAGCAATAAATCACATGAACAGTTCACTATTTCAGACTGCGGTAGTGTTATTTCCTATGTTTCCACATTTCCCTTTCCTAAAACGTATCAGCACATTCACGAATGAGGATATCTAAGTCGTCGTCTAGCCTTCGTCGCTGCCGGTAATACTATGCGATCCTTGTTGAATATGTGTTATTTTCAGAAAGACGAATCGTTCAGTTAACACTCTACAAGAGTAGTTACTTTACCAGCGGCTGTGTTTGCACCAGGCAGTGTCCGCGAGCATGGCAGTAATTGGTGGTTTGCCATTACTAGCAGAACCCACACCGTAACACTTTAAGGCATCGAACGGGGATGTGGAATAATTAACTTATTTTGCACGAAAAAAGCTGCTGATACCTGTGAAATGACAGCGACTGAGACAACCAAGGATATTTACCGATTTGTTTCTCACTCAGTCATATTTTAAGTAGCTGAGACACGTTGTCACAAGAGAACTCAACGGATGACTGTTCTCAGAAACCTTCACGTAACTGATGGCAGTCATTGTGCGAAGCAGGAGACCAATTATTCGCGTCAACTGACGGAGCGCTCGCGCGAGCCAATTAATCGCAAGCTACACAGTGGGTCGCTGTCAAAATGCGGAGACTGCCACTCCGGGTGGGATACGCTTGCGCCGGCCAACAAATGCGAAATCATGACTTTGCTTAACGGTGCGGCTTTATGGCACTCAGTGTCGCCAAGCGTGAGCTATAAATGCCTCATAAAATGAACCCAATTAACTTTAGAGACAAAGTACCAATACAGACGCCAGCCTTTTTCCTCCGCTTTCAGCACTTAAATTATTGGTCCTCCACACTATGTCCCTGAGGTATGACGTGCACAGTATATAGTACACTTTCACGCTGGCTTTAATACAGGTATAAACCTTTACAACGCGTCGTGGATTGTTGTCGGGACTTGATTTTCTCGGCAGCTCTTTTATGAAGAAATTTCTGCACCCAGTAGTACAGTTCTATCGTTATGAGGACGAAATAAGGCTGATAATATTTAAATTACTTTTCAAATAGCGGATTAGAGAAAGAGTCATATACAGTTTTATGTACTAGGTGCGTCGGACCTGCCGAGTTTGAGGAAGAGCAGTTTCAAGTACAGTATTTAAGGTAATTGCTAGGTTATATCCTGCCTTACTTCCTTCACTAGTTCGTAATATAACGCAAATCACAGTTGGTCCCAGGAGTGCAAACGTATTCTAGGAAGCACAAATATTCTGAATTATCGTAATATTCTTACAATAAAAAATGGTTCAAATAGCTCTGAGCACTTATGGGACTTAACATCTGAGGTCATCAGTCCCCTAGAACTTAGAATTACTTAAACGTGACTAACCTAAGGACATCACACACATCCATGCCCGAGGCAGGATTCGAACCTGCGACCGTAGCGGTTGCGCGGTTCCAGATTGAAGCGCCTAGAACCTCTCGGCCACATCGGCCGGCTTGCAATAAAATCTGCGACACACTTTTAAGTCCAGACTGAGTAAAACTGCATTTAAATTGTTTGTGTTATAATTATGTGCGGGGAATAGAGTCGATCATGAGTATATACAGCACGTAGAGTCTTCGTTAAACCGAAATACTTTAAAAGCCCTACTATCAGATACGTTCTTTCTTAAAATTTATGCAGCTAATACTTGCTTTGTTAATCAGTTACAATGTTTAATTTTACATGTTATATTCTCCAACAGCGCAGCCTTAATTTAATTTCCTTTGTGTGTGTGACATTATTGTGGTGTGAAATACGTAACACGCATTTAAGAATTTTCTTTTTCACGTGCCATGTTTTCTTCAGAATATCCCTAGTAACAGATGTTAATAGTGTTTCTCCTACCATGTTATGTACCTATCATAGATCAGTGACTGTACTGCAAGATTAGGCACGCATATCACTCGCCTCCATCGCCTTCTCCATTTCAAACCATACGACCTGGAACTAACCACGCACCAACCTGCATCTGACTCAAATTTACGCTACATTCAGCAGGAGATTAAAGCGGTATCTGTCATCATCTTTGTAACTGCCTTCTTTCTGCCAATAGGGCAACGGTATTACTGTCACATTAATAAAGCATGTTCAGATTTTCTCACCGTATATCTCTATTTTTCTATTTTCTCCTCTGCTTCAATTGTTAAATTTATCCTCTTATTTCTCAGTCTTCGCCGGTCCAGTATTTTTTATAGAGAATGATTGTGTGATGAACAGTTCAGGTTGACACAGTTTCTTGTGCGTTGGCATGCTGAACAGGGTGTCCGCTCTGCGTGAGTTTTGTCGTATACAGTGACATACTTTTATCCAGGAGCTGTTCTATCTCCACATTCACAGTTTCTCTCATCTCGCCTTTCGATCCCATGTAAAGAAATTGGTTAAGTTCCGTGTCCCCTTGAGAAGTGAATAACACCCAAACTTCAGTTAACGTTATTCGTTCTTAACCATTTCATAAAGTTCAGGAAGAATGTGTGCACTGTTCATCCCTTATCGATTACTTCCCACTCCCACTGTCTTTCTCGCTACTGGAAAATCCATATGGGAATGCAGGCATTCTCGGCGAATTCCGATGATGAAATCTTCTCCGGTTATCAGCCTAGTAAAGACGTCGTTGTGCAGCAATGTTTCGACAAGTTTCCTAGACGTAATCTTAAGGCGAAATCAACTAGACACTTCGCCTGAAGTTGATTTCGCCTGATGACGAGGCACTGCGATATCATGAATAGAAATTATGTGCTAGTTTTTCTGAATCCACCTGCAGTCAATAATGAGGCCTTCCACCTTTGTGCATAGAGCGTCATATATTTTTGACAGATGTATTAGCCAGCCACATCGCCAAACCGGCGCATACAAAGATCGATATTTCATTTTCTGGGTAGTCAGTGCCTATCAGCAATAGTTGACAAATGATACCTCGTGAAAATATTAAAGGTCTGATCGAACAGTTCGCGGGTGTACTGCAAGTTTATAATGTCCGACGGGCGCACTATTTAGGAGATCAGCCATGTCGCCATCGCCAAGTGCGCTGACGTACTGACCTCTTGAGGGTACGCGGCTGAGGTACAGAGAAAACCAGTGGCACGCTCGACTGGTGTACACCATAAAGTCGGTGGTCATAGAGCACTGTCAGTTCGAGACTCACTCAGCGGAATACAAACATATCACGATTTTATCACGAATTTCGAAATACTGGGATAACGTCATTAGACATGTCATTAAATCTTATTATCCATGACTGCGGCTATAATCTCAGCTAGACTTGGGAAACAGCACAGGATCTGATTCAGAAGACACTCAGCCAATACAACATTCTTGCAGCTGAGGCAGACAGAGCACCTACAGCCACGCTACAGCAACTGACGCTACAGACGCCAACGCAGTCTCCTCCGTCACGCACCAACGCGCGCCATGGGGCACAAACCGCGTATACAGTGGCTCAAGGGGTGAGGGGATATAAGTCGACCCTGTACCCCCAGGAAGTCAGTACGTTAGAGCAACCACTGGACTTTTAACTTTATAACATTCACCATAAAACTGGAGATAATTACTGCTGAAAAAACACAACTAATACTAAAGTAAGGTATTTGACTTACAGTATTTCAATTATATATTAATCCAATGTATTATATCACGAATTAAACAGTGTGGTGTCCGTTTGTTTAATTAAATAAGTTTGACATGCCATTGACAGTTGTTCTAACTGAATGTGAACAAGAATTTTTTGTTCTTGGAATATTGCACTCAAGGAATTAACGCTAAAGCACTCATGTAAATTCTAGGGCTGTTTATCTGAATATTATGTAGGTTCAACAGAGAAAGTAAGAAAGTGTTTCACAGGTTTCTCATACAACTTCAGGAGTTGCTTCTGAAGTGAAAAAGTGTATGTTAGTGGTTACTTGATGTGGACTGTGCTAGTGCATTTGTTTGTGAGGAACATTTTTCCGAAGAAGACTTTATGAATAAAAACGAGCATGGGCTAAACAGGGGTGTGTTTTCAAAAGTCTGAGAGGTGTTCGTTCTGTTGCTACTAAAACCAGAAGTGGAGCATGTGAAACTGGTGTTAGTGAATTACCAAGCACTAGCTGTGCTGTGGCTACTATTCATTATACAATTGCATATATCAGAAGCGAAAGTAGTGTTAGCGATTTACCAAGCACTAGTTGTGCAGAACATAGCAATACCTTGAGTGCTACATCTCGTAAATTTTTTGTTATTTCTCAAAATGGAGCTACAGATGCTGAGCACTTTTTCTTACCTAAAACATCTGTCAGTGCGGAAAGAGGAGTTTAAGGTACTGGAGTTTCAAAGGCAGACTTAAGTCCCAGAAAATCGAAAAACTACAAGATTCCTAGGAATCCCTTAAAAAGGCTATCAAAAGTTAAAGCGAAGTTGTCGCAAAAGAAAACGAAGTAAAAACGCTGAAAGATTTATATGATAGCAATACTTTCTCTTTCATACAGAACTATTTACATTTTGTTGCCAGAGATTTCATAAACAGCCAGTTTATGCTAGGCGATGGACATGTGAGGACAACGTATTTGCATAGTCCTTCTACAAACGAATACCTTTCCTACATAAAAAAATATCAGTTAATTTTTGTCTTACTTCTGCGAGGCATCTGAAATCTGTTGTCTGCAGTAGCTTTTCAGCCACGACTGAATCCTGCAGTGAAGCGTGTAATAAAAGCAGGAAGTTGAGGCAATGCACAACAGTGATAAATACTGTACCTTTTAATTCATGATGTGACATGTCTTTGGTGTGAGGGTTGTGTTATGATGTTAGAAAGAAATTAAATTCAAGATTGCAGGGTTTATGACACTTAGGAAGGTCAAATGTGTATGCAATCTAAGCATTAGTATTGACGGTCGGAGGCATACAGAAAAGTCGGAAAAGACTGTTGTCTATTACTTCACTTGCAGCTGTTTCAAGTACTGGTTTTAAAAAATCCTCGTTACCTATGTTGTACGGAAACTGCAGGCAATAGGGCTAAAGTTAGATTGCACAGCTTGTGACCAGGTTGGAACCAACCAGACAGCACTGAAGGAGCTTTGCAGTGAGAAACCGACTGAATCCAGTGTGGCATATGGCTAGTGCCTTACGATCCAGCCTCAGACCATACAAGAGAATGCTGGAAGTTTCTGCCCTATCAACACGCCAGCAAATCAGCCGCAACTCATCTTGCCTGGGCCAGCCGCTGCAATGTGGAGAGCGCCCCATATACCGGGT
Source organism: Schistocerca piceifrons (assembly GCF_021461385.2). Lineage (NCBI taxonomy): Eukaryota > Metazoa > Arthropoda > Insecta > Orthoptera > Acrididae > Schistocerca > Schistocerca piceifrons. Next base: position 560,508,836 of record NC_060149.1, read on the forward strand.
ACAGCCGAGCTGACGTCTGCGAGCCAAGAAGCACTAAACAACTTCCTGGCATTTCTCCGCAGGGCGGCCTTTATAGGACACCGCCCAATAGCTCGCCAGTCACTGTGATTTCCAGTCCTGGTCTCGACGTCTCGACTCAGTATCGAAAGTGCCTCCGGCCTATTCGTCAGAGCGCAGCGCTTCACAGTGAAGCCTGAGACATCGCCAGTGCCGAATATACGGACTCTGCCAACGGCAGTGATTCTTTATAGTGGCTGACATTGTACTCTGCTTGTACATTCAAGAAGTGTTATCTTGCCTGTAACAAACGTTCAAAGACGATCACCGAGCGAGATGGCGCAGTGGTTAGCAGAATGGACTTGCATTCGGGAGGACGACGGTTCAAACCCGCATACGGCCATCCTGATTTAGCTTCCCCGTGATTTCTCTAAATCACTTTGGGCAAATGCCCGAATGGTTCCTTTGAAATGGCACGACCGATATCATTTACAATCCCTCTCTAATCCGAGCTTGTGCTCCGTCTCTTATGACTTCGTTGCCGACGGGACGTCAAATACTAATCACCTCCTCCTCTCCCTCCTCCTTAAGATTATCCTTACGTTGCTTTTACTCTGAAGGTTTTTAATTTGCCAACATTATTGTGTATTTTAATTGTAGTGGTACAATTCTGTTGTTCTTGGCTACGGGGCACCTTAATCTGCTAGTGTGTGCATCACTCACGACGGTACACTACTGTTGGGGCGAGAGTAATATTTTCGTTACTCTTTTGTTCAAATGGTTCAAATGGCTCTGAGCACTATGGGACTTAACATCTGTGGTCATCAGTCCCCTAGAACTTAGAACTACTTAAACCTAACTAACCTAAAGACATCACACACATCCATGCCCGAGGCAGGATTCGAACCTGCGACCGTAGCGGTCACACGGTTCCAGACTGAAGCGCCTACAACCGCACGGCCACACCGGCCAGCATTACTCTTTTGTCTCTGAAACTTTGTTATCACTGTCTTTTGCTGCAACATGTACCCTTACTCTGTCCATTGGTGTGCCTCCGTACGGTGTTTCCATGGTTGTAGTCCATTGTCGATTGGCATTGCTCCTGTATCCTAGGGTTTGCGTTTGACTGTGCACAAATCTGCACTCTCATGTTCCATGATTCAGTATCTTATTCTTAATATTATTTTCCCTTGTCTCTGTCTCGTGCTACCGCAGGTTCATTCTGTAGTTCTGGTATTTTTCTGCGTTACCCTTTTTGCCACACCCATCCGCTTTTCTTACTTCCTGTCAATACTGGACTCACTTTCGTGTTTTTGTCACTGGTCATATTTTCCCATTCTCCCTAGTTCTCTCCACACTGGAACTTTCGCTTCTCCAGCCGTCCCAGTTATGGCTTCATCAGTTGCCCAGTTTTACCCAGGATACCGCTCACTTAACACAGCACTGTTCAGTGGCTCTGCCCCACTTCTTATGGACGGAACAGCAAAGCTTCTGCTTGACGCATGGCACTTCCTCCGAACCACAAAGATTCTTTGACAATTCCTCAGCCTTCTCGATGACCCCAGGCGTAGGACCCTACACCATTGCCTCAGCTTCCTCCAGGTTTTGACAAAGCCTTACGTTCAATGCCAGCTTTCCAAGCTGCACTGAACGAACTCCATCACGCTTACACTCTTTGCTATGTTTCTCGCCAGCCTGTCTCCGGCCTCTCAGCCTCCGGACCCTCTGCCTCTCACACACTCGCTCCCTGCACTGTGGCCTCTGCCTCTCATCCGTCACCCCCTGCTATGGAGTCCTCTGCTCTGGCACTCCCTGTACCGCGCCCCCTACTCCAGAGCCTGCTGGCCCAGTGCCCACCCAATCTAACACCTCCTGCTGAAACACCTCTGGCTGTGATGCACCCTGCAGCAACATCCCCAGCTACTGCACTACCTACTCCAGTACTGCCAGCATCGTTGCTGCCATCCCCAATACCTTTTGAGGTTCCAGTGCCTTCAGTGCACTTACTGCTGGCCAACGCGGCCCTCCTGTATCCAGCACCATTGGCCCCTCTGCAGCCATCCCATTTGCAGCTGGCCCCTCTGCAGCCAGCCTGGGCAATGCTACTTTCCATTTGACGCTCTCTTGGACTTCTGGTGCCCTAGGAGCAGTTAGTGAAATTATCCTGGTTCCGTTTGCTTTTCGCATTTGGAGCTGTTCATCCACGATTTTTAAGTTTTCATTAAAGAGAGAAGTGAAGCCTGACCTCTGCGGGTAAGCCGACTCACGATTCACAACCGTGACGCTGGACGCCGTTTCCGTGTGCATCATAGCGCCGTGTTCCGCCGTCCCCTGAGAAACCACTCCATGAGCGTCGTTAATTGTAGAACCGGGCCCTGAACTCTTCTCACTATTTTGCGTTCCAGTCAGATCGGTTTCCACACTGTCTGTGTTCCATAAACTACCATCCAGTAACTTGCTGAAGGTAGCTTGCAGAGCAATCTCCTGTTATCTCTCCATATTAAGACCACAATCTACCTTATTCAGACTGCCACTACCTTGTTCCACTAACCTCATTCTCACTACACTTCTTTCTTGTGCCCGTTTCAACTGTGGCATCTCGTAGCAAGTCTCCACATTTATAATACAGGGAACACTCCTAGCACCTGAACATAAAATATCTAAGGATAAAAAAGAGCTGATAATTTCGTTACCCCTCGTACTAAATGACATTATTAATCTCTACAAACACTGAAACAGTTGGTAGAGCACTTTCCCGCGAAAGGAAAATGTCTCGAGTTCGAGTGTCGGTCCGGCACACAGTTTTAATCTGCCAGGAAGTTTCACTGAAACAATTGCCCGTCAAAAGGTACAACGCAGATTTCAACGCTATTCACCCCCTCATAATGGACCAATACAAACCACCACAGAATAGGAGAATGCTGCAAGAGAAATGCATCAGTGGATTACATGTGCAGGCAACTTACCTTAAGCTATACCAGATTCACCCCTCATTATTAAAGTTGTGATTAGAACTCGTCAAAAACTTCATCCCGATGATGCTAAATGTTCAGCAAGATCGAAAAATTTCAGTTGAATCTGCACTGGTTTATCAATTTTATGCTAACTGTTCTGCCTACGAACCGCAAAGTCCAAATCAACCGAAATTCTGTGCAGGCATCGTCAAGTCTTTATGTGAGAGTGCAGAGGAACGATCGACCTGTAGATATCAGAATGATCCCAATCGGTTGGACTGGCCAATAGTCAGATTACTCCCCATTTAATGAAATAGGTGTCACCCAGTCGATAACTAATAGGACAGGAATGGCTGAAACTAAAAGTAGAGAAGGGTGTTGTACCTCGCAAAACATAACATAAAAGGGTGTTCATCTAACTACAAAATGAGATAAGTGGTCCACATTAATAGCGGTCCATTACAAAATTCCCTGCTGACATCCATGAATAACAAATTATTACATGGTCCGCTCGATCACAAGAAATGCAGAGAAGAAGAGAATTATCAACTTTTATCATGAATAAAAACCAAAGTAACACGTGAAAATCTTAGTTTATGTGTCTGTCTATCTCTCTCTCTCCCACCTCTCCCTCCTTCCCTGTCTGCTTTCTGCTTATGAATGCCTAATATATATGCAACATGATATGAAAATAGATACGAATAATACCATTCACCATAAAAATCTGATTAGACGCTGTTACTGAGTCAGTCTATCATTGTAAAAATTCCAGTTTTCCAGTCACCCAGTCAGCCTGTCACCCAGTCAGCCTGTCACCCATTCACCCAGTCAGCCAGTCACCCAGACAGCAAGTCACCCACTCACCCAGACAGCCAGTCAGAAGAACGTTATGAAGTACCAGTGAAAAACAGCTGTAAAGGAGAAGAAAAATTCTGGCTAGGTGAGTTATGGGTTTTCAACACAAAATCACAATGGGATACTTTAGGAGTCGTTCTAATAATGAAGAAGGAAATAGGAGTACGAGTAAGATACCATGAACGACATAGTGAACACATTACCACAGCAAAGATAGCCCTACACGCAAAATCAACACACTCCACATTAGTACAAATTCAGATGACTTCCAGATCCACAAATGTCGAAGACATTAAAAGAATGTATGATGGGATGACAGAAATTATTTAGATATTTAAGAGAGCGAAAACGTAATCGTGATGGGAGACTTGCATTCGATAACAGCAAATGGAGAGGAAGCAGCCTGGTAGAATTTAGCACACAGAATAATTTGATAATTTTTGACACCTGGTTTAAGAATTTTGAAAGAAGTCGGTAGCCGCAGAGGAAATCTGAGACACCGGAAGGTTTCAGATATGTTACATAACGGTAATACAGGAATGTGAAACCAGATTTTGAGCTGAAAAACATTTCCAAGTACAGATGCGGACTATATCAAAAATTTATATACCGTGAACTACAGGTTAAAACACATGAAACTGTGGAAAGGTGCGATATTACAGATATGTGACCTGCATGAGCTGAAGTAGTCACAGGTTCTTGAGACTCTCAAGTCGAGCAATAAACAATGATTGACTGAAACAGGGGAAAGAAATACAATAGAAGACGAATGCGTAGTGTGGTAAGATTAAATAGTGAAGGTATCAGAGGATCACATAGGAGAAAAGGCAGGGTCCAGTGGAAATATCGGCCAATACACAAGGTACTTGATTTAATTCAGAAGACAAGAATATATAAAAGTGCAGCAAATGAAGCAGGCAAAACGGAATACAGATTTCCAACAAATGAGACAGAATAAACAAAACGGAAAACAAGAAATGATAAGAGGAGAAATGCAAAACAATAGAAGCATCCATCACCATGAGAAAGGTCGATACCATATATAGGAAAATTGATTATGCTTTTGTGGAATAAGAAGTCATATGGCAAACCGGCCATAAGCAAAATAGGGAATACTGGAAGATGGGCGGGACGTGTAGGTCTATACATGGGAAACTAAGTTGAAGACAGTATTCTGAAAGAGAAAGGGAAAGTAGAAGAAGCTGCGATGCGAGATATAATACTGCGAGAAGAATTCCGAGTTCTAAATAATGCAGGCTCCCACAGGTGTGAATACTGGCGAACCATTGGGCTGATACGTGGTGATCGTAAACTGTGACGCTAAGTACTTACGGAAGACTAGAAAATATCGTAAAAGCCGACATCAGAGAAGATCAGTTTGGGTTCCAGGAAAAAGCAGAAACACCTGTGGCACTGTGAATCAACTAGATGAATAGTTCACACAAGAGGAGAATGCAGTCTTCTGAAGTTTGTCGTTACAGAAGAATGCTGAAGGTTAGACGGGTAGATCTACTAAGAAATGAAAGTTTACTCAGCCGAATTTTGAAGAAATTAAATCAGGGAATCGTCAGTTTGATAGAGGAGGGAAGTGTGGTAAACCGTACCTTGATAACAGGAAAGAGATTCAGATGGACGAAGAGGCTTCCACAGGATGGAATGTGGTGTAGAGCTGCATCTAACCAGTCTTTTGACTAAAGACCGTAACAATAGCACATGCGAAGATTATAGATACTATTTGTCAAGATGTGTAGTCTGAATTAACTAACCTGCAATATTAAACTGAATGTAAAAGCGAATTTAATAGCATGAGAAACCTTCTACATTTCTAAAGATATTTTCCTCGGGACCGATTTAGTTGTTTTCACAAAATGGCTGCAGACATAAGAATATGTCTCTTTTGTTGTAAGTACGTCTGTGATCAGCTTTTTTTCAACAATGCAGAACAATGAAACACACTTGGCAAACATATTACCAGATCATAGACTGAATGCAACCGAACAAATTGCAACGAATATACTGTCCTGTAAAAAGTAAAAAGAGGAAGACCATCCACGGTTGAATAAAGACCATTACGTTTGTAATTAATTGGAGATCATTACACAAATCCTTATCACTCAAACCAGTTTTAATCGTACGGCTCTTCCATTCTACAGCCGCCACTAGAAGTGGAAGTTTCCTCTGTAGCACTCTGCCGCAACAAACCCGTAGGTAGATGGTCTATAAAAGACTCCGATAACCATGTTTGGCCTATAATGCCAGATTCATCCAGATTACTTCACACGCAGGATCTCCAATAACCTCACTAGGTACTTCGAAATCTTTATGACAATAAATACACTTCTGCCATTAGTGTGTGTTTTATCTTTACGATAAACGGGGATATTTTTTCCACAGTGTACAAACTCTGGGGATTGATCGACGAGAGGATACGAAACAAGGAAGGTATACTGAACTTATGTCCGGAAATGCATGATTTTCATGCCAGAGACCATTTAATCAATAATACGTACATTGTTACAGAGACTGTAGTCTAATACGCGCTGTACCTTAGCAGCGAATTACAGTATGTTTTTAAAATAGTTTCCATGTTCCTCAACGCATGTGTGTACGCGCCGTAGCATGTCCTGTCTCACACGTTCACAACAGCTGGGCTGAATCCGAACAGTGTCAAAGGCAGCTTGAATACGCTGATCCAATGTCTTCACATCTGGAGTGAGTTCTGCATACACGATAGTTTTGAGATGGTCCCATAACAAAAAATGGCTCATTATATATATATATAGATATTGGGCCATTCATAATACAAGATATACCTAACAACAATGCCTCCTATTTAATTCTGTCCCAAGTCCAGGAAGCCCCTTGGTGTCTGTAACACAGTGGATCTCAAACTGTACGTCCCCTGTGAATCGCCGGCCGGTGTGGCCGTGCGGTACTAGGCGCTACAGTCTGGAACCGAGTGACCACTACGGTCGCAGGTTCGAATCCTGCCTCGGGCATGGATGTGTGCGATGTCCTTTGGTTAGTTAGGTTTAAGTAGTTCTATGTTCTAGGCGACTGTTGACCTCAGAAGTTAAGTCGCATAGTGCTCAGAGCCATTTTGAACCTTGTGAATCAGCAAATAAAATATATTCAGAAATGATACCCGAATAAAAATTTATGTTATGTTGTAAAAGAAATATAATTATCTTATGAAGCTACTGTTCTGCTTTAGGCCTTGCTTAATTCTATTTACTGGCCCAATGCTAGGTGAAAATAATCTGTGACATCTGTACCAAATTGGGTAGGCTAACACATCCTCCATTCTTCAGAGACCAAGTCCTTCCTCCTATACGAGGTACCTTAAAAAACTTTATAATATTTCTTTATCTGAGGATACTGTATACTATCAAAATTTACGTTCACTGGTTTCCATGTCGGATCTTCATTATGGCGGTATCTCATGTTTTTCTCAAATCTGTTCAATTTTATTTTTTCTTGAAACCTCCTTCATGTAGTTAATTTGGAAAGCTCCATCTTCATTGAATTCCTTGGGCACCTCAGCAATACCATTTGCCAATCGGGGCAATGCTTCTGCCACATAATTTTCTGTGCCCTTTACATACCACATTTAGTAATTAATTTGTTGTAGGTATGAAGCTCATCAGGTTAGCTTGTCATTTAGAAGGAATGCTACAGCTTTGTGGTCAGTGTGTATGATGATCTTATGATACCACAAACAATTTATATATTTCTTCAGGCCCCATATTATAGCCAAGGGGTTCTTCTCTGATATGGTGTAGTTCCTTTCGTATTTCAACGTCCTGCTGGAAAAATCCATAGCTCTTTGTTCTAAGTCAGCTGTACCATTTAACTCTTGGAAATTTTCAATACCAATCCCATGGCGCTACTGCCAGAATTTATATGGAAAGACTCTGACAGTACTGAGTGATGTAATATATTATTGTGTAAAAGATCATTCTTTAAAGATTCAAAATCCTGCTGACACTTATCTGACCAAACGAAAGCACTACTCTTTATACAGAGGTTGTTCAAGTGTGGACTGTTGAAGGCTTGCCCCTTAACAGATTTTCTGTAAAATCCAAACAAACCTAAAAAGGCTTTCAGCTGTTTGCTATCATTTGGTGGGGGATATTTTTCTATGTCATTTAGCATTTCCAGGTCCTTACTAATCAACATTGTACAACATTGCAGTTAGTTCCACCTCCATTGGTTTCAGATATACCTAAATTTTCGTCATCCGAGCAGTCGCCTGAATTCGACCATGTTATTCCGCTTTCGTTTTTGTGCTAAGTTCGTTTTCTGATTTCTCGTCGGACTTTAACTCAGGCTCACAGTTTTCTTCTGATGAGCTATCATCCAGTGGTCTATATTTTCATTATCTTCAAATTCGTGAATTTCGGTAGCAGTTTCTACCGTTTACGGGTCGTTAACAGAGGTTATTTCATCATTAATGCTGAGGATTTCGTCCTCCAACATCCTTCTACCCATAACGACCTTTTTATTGGCTGCATGTGAACGTTGCCCGATGTTCTTAATTTCCTCCTCCTTATTTTCAGGCCAGGTCACCTCATCGACGTCCCTATTATCTCTCCTACCTTAAATGAACTTTTGATCGCATATGCTTTCTTAACATCCTCCCATTCGCACTGTGTGAGGCCCCTGTACAGATCGTTCATCCGCACGGGTCTTTCTGTCACCTCTGAAAACTAATTTTCGCCAGTTACACTACTACTTGCACTGCTATTCGCAGCTTCTCTTACGTCTACGAATCCACCCTCTCTTTCCTCGACTACAGAACTCTTATTTTCTGTAGGCAAGTAGCTTTTGTGGTTGCTTCCAATGTATCTTTTAGAATTTTCTGGGATCTTTTTCCATAGTTCCCAGATAATTGCGGATTCTGATCGTCTACTTCTTAAGGGTGGCAACTTGTAAGTAGGCTGTTTAGGTTTTCTTATTGGTAACGCCACGTAGCGCTCTGTATGAAAAATCACTGGCTGTGCTGTGTGCAGTCTGTGGATAGTTTGCATTGTTGTCTGCCATTGTAGTGTTGGGCAGATGGATGTGAACAGCGCGTAGCGTTGAGCAGTTGGAGGCGAGCCGCCAGCAGTGGTGGATGTGGGGAGAGAGATGGCGAAGTTTTGAAATTTGTAAGACTGGATGTCATGAACTGCTATATATATTATGACTTTTGAACACTAGTAAGGTAAATACATTGTTTGTTCTCCATCAAAATCTTTGATTTGCTAACTATGCCTATTAGTAGTTAGTGCCTTCAGTAGTTTGAATCTTATATTTAGCTGGCAGTAGTGGCGCTCGCTGTATTGCAGTAGTTCGAGTAACGATGATTTTTGGTGAGGTAAGTGATTTGTGAAAGGTATAGGTTAATGTTAGTCAGGGCCATTCTTTTGTAGGGATTTTCGAAAGTCAGATTGCGTTGAGCTAAAAATATTGTGTCAGTTTAAACACAGTCATGTATAACTTTTCTAAGGGGACGTTTCATATGTCGACCCTTAGCCGAGGATACCTCACTGGAATCTTCTGTTTTTTTCTTGTAGTTTGTGTAATTAGTGTAGATTTTGTTTATTGCTAGCGCGTAATTGTAGAGAGAATCTCCTTTGTAGTAGTAGTTTTTCATTGTTGTACAGTAAAGCAGGTGTGGCACGCATGTTAATTTGCACCAAATATTTCGCAGCAGCACTTGCAATTAACTAGATATTATTTTCAGTGCTATGTTAATGTGTTCCGTTATTTTTGCTCTTCAAACTGTGTTTTTCTGTGTTGTCGTGTGAAATTTTGTGACAATAATGGCTTGTGAAAAACGTAATACTAGGCTCCGAAGTAAACTGAGAAATTACAGTGAAGACGAAATGACAGGACACAATCTTGCAAATATTGTAGATTCAGGTTTTGCGTCCTAGCCGTTTTCTCAAATAAATCAAGACACATTTTCTGCTTTTCAAAATGCGAATATTGCCGTTTCAAATGCACTGCCGAATAGCACTGAGGAACATGTTTCAGACACCAGTGCACTTTTATTACAGGTAATGCAACAAATGGGGCAAAGGCTATAAAAGTTAGACACAATGTTTGAACAAAATCAGAAACAAATGGGACAAAATCTTCAAAAGTTAGACACAATGGAACAAAATCTTCGGAAGTTAGACACCACACTTGAACAAACACGTGAAGATTTAACTGCTGAGTTACATAACATTGAATCGAAATGTCAAAAAGTCTGTAATGACGTAAAAACACAAATTTGTGAGCATTTACAACCTATTTTTTCGCGTCATGAAAATGCATTACAGAATCACGAAACAGCCATAAAAGAACTGCAAACTATTGTTCATGAAAATCACGACACCTTGCAAGCTAAAATTGACTCAGTTGCATCTACCGATTCGGTTACGCAACTTGCAAAAACTCAGGAAAACTTAAAGGACACAGTAGATACGATTTCCACACAAATGGACACTCTGAAACTTGGTTCAGAAAAACACACAGAGGAAATAATTTCACTATCGGATAAAGTACCCGAACTTTCAGATCAGTTCACTAACTTATCTACAAAGGTAGATGATGACACAAGACCTGTAGCCTTCACGGACTCTGAAGAGTATTAACAAATTAGAAAATTCAAGCAAAATTAAAATCAAATCAATACACAGTACAAAAGAGAAATCCGGGAAGTACAAGATCGGTTGGCACAAGTAATACAAGAATTACATATTTCAGAGGACACTCGCCCTCCAGTACGGGAAGAGGGACATAGAAATACGGAACAACCACAAAATAATAACACAGGACACTTCGGAGATTATGAAAGAAATTGGCAAGGCGCATTGGATTTTGAGATGGGACCGCCGATACGAAGTAACATTGAGCGATGTTAGGCGGGTTATGGAGCCCCTCAGGAAAATAGCGGGTAGGTCGGGGAAGAATGCCAGTGTGCACTCGGTGTGCTTGCCGGGGGGTCTCGTCCGTAATGTGGAGGAGGCCCTTCCGGCAGCTATTGAACACACTGGGTGTGACCGGCTGCAGATAGTAGCACATGTCGGAACGAATGACGCCTGCCGCTTGGGTTCTGAGGCCATCCTTGGTTCCTTCCGGCGGCTGGCTGATTTGGTGAAGACAACCAGCATCGCACGCGGAGTGCAAGCTGAGCTTAATATCTGCAGCATAGTGCCCAGAGTCGATCGCGGTCCTCTGGTTTGGAGCCGTGTGGAGGGTCTAAACCAGAGGCTCAGACGACTATGTGACTATAATGGTTGCAAATTCATCGACCTCCGTTATTGGGTGGAGAACTGTAGGGCCCCCCTAGACAGGTCAGGCGTGCACTACACACCGGAAGCAGCTACTAGGGTAGCAGAGTACGTGTGGCGTGCACACGGGGGTTTTTTAGGTTAGAGGGACCCCCCCTTGGGCGAAACGATAAAATACCTGACGGCTTACCAGAGAGGACATTATCATCGTTGATAAAGAACGTCCGTCCTCAGAGACCAAAAACAGGAAAAGTTAACGTAATATTGGTAAACTGCAGGAGTATCCAGGGCAAGGTTCCTGAATTAGTATCTCTTATTGAAGGAAATAGTGCGCATATAGTATTAGGAACGGAAAGTTGGTTAAAACCGGAAGTGAACAGTAACGAAATCCTAGACACAGAATGGAATATATACCGCAAGGATAGGATAAACGCCAATGGTGGAGGAGTATTTATAGCAGTAAAGAATTCAATAATATCCAGTGAAGTTATTAGCGAATGCGAATGTGAAATAATCTGGGTTAAGTTAAGTATCAAAGGTGGGTCAGATATGATAGTCGGATGCTTCTATAGACCACCTGCATCAGCAACCGTAGTAGTTGAGCGCCTCAGAGAGAACCTGCAGAACGTCGTGAAGAAGTTTCGTGATCATACTATTGTAATAGGGGGAGACTTCAATCTACCAGGTATAGAATGGGATAGTCACACAATCAGAACTGGAGCCAGGGACAGAGACTCTTGTGACATTATCCTGACTGCCTTGTCCGAGAATTACTTCGAGCAGATAGTTAGAGAACCAACTCGTGAAGCTAACGTTTTAGACCTCATAGCAACAAATAGACCGGAACTTTTCGACTCCGTGAATGTAGAAGAGGGTATCAGTGATCATAAGTCAGTGGTTGCATCAATGACTACAAGTGTAATAAGAAATGCCAAGAAAGGAAGGAAAATATATTTGCTTAACAAGAGTGATAGGGCACAAATCGCAGAATATCTGAGTGACCACCATCAAACGTTCATTTCTGAGGAAGAGGATGTGGAACAAAAATGGAAAAAATTCAGGAACATCGTCCAGTACGCCTTAGATAAGTTCGTACCGACTAAGGTCCAAAGCGAGGGGAAAGATCCACCATGGTATAACAATCATGTACGAAAGGTACTACGGAAACAAAGAAAGCTTCATCATAGGTTTAAGAGTAGTCGAATCATATCTGATAAGGAAAAGCTGAACGAAGCGAAAAAGAGCGTAAAGAGAGCAATGAGAGAAGCATTCAACGAATTCGAACATAAAACATTGGCAAACAATCTAAACAAGAACCCTAAAAAGTTTTGGTCATATGTAAAATCGGTAAGCGGATCTAAATCCCCTATTCAGTCACTCGTTGACCACGATGGCACCGAAACAGAGGACGACCGAAGAAAGGCAGAAATACTGAATTCAGTGTTCCGAAACTGTTTCACTGCGGAAAATCGTAACACGGTCCCTGACTTCAGCCGTCGCACGGACGCCAAAATGGAAAATATTGAAATAAACGATATCGGAATTGAAAAACAACTGCTATCACTTAGTAGCGGAAAAGCATCCGGACCAGACGAGATACCCTTAAGATTCTACAGTGATTATGCTAAAGAACTCGCCCCCTTTCTATCAGCAATTTATCGTAGATCGCTGGAAGAACGTAAAGTACCTAGCGACTGGAAGAAAGCGCAGGTCGTTCCCATTTTCAAGAAGGGTCATAAATCAGATGCGAATAATTATAGGCCTATTTCGCTTACGTCAATCTGTTGTAGAATAATGGAACATGTTTTGTGTTCTCGTATTATGACGTTCTTAGATAATACAAATCTCCTTCATCATAACCAACATGGATTCCGCAAACAGAGATCATGTGAAACTCAGCTCGCCCTATTTGCCCAAGAAATTCACAGTGCCGTAGACACTGGCGAGCAGATTGATGCCGTATTCCTGGACTTCAGGAAGGCATTTGATACGGTTCCGCACTTACGTTTAGTGAAAAAAAATACGAGCTTACGGAATATCGGACCAGGTTTGTGATTGGATTCAGGATTTCCTAGAAGAAAGAACACAACATGTCATTCTTAACGGTTCAAAATCTGCAGATGTAGAGGTAATTTCGGGAGTACCGCAGGGAAGCGTGATAGGACCTTTATTGTTTACAATATACATAAATGACTTAGTTGACAACATCGGTAGCTCCGTGAGGCTATTTGCAGATGACACGGTTGTCTACAAGAAAGTAGCAACATCAGAAGACTCGTACGTACTCCAGGAGGACCTGCAGAGGATTAATGCATGGTGCGACAGCTGGCAGCTTTCGCTAAACGTAGATAAATGTAATATAATGCGCATACATAGGGGCAGAAATCCATTCCAGTACGATTATGCCATAGGTGGTAAATCATTGGAAGCGGTAACGACCGTAAAATACTTAGGAGTTACTATCCGGAGCGATCTGAAGTGGAATGATCACATAAAACAAATAGTGGGAAAAGCAGGCGCCAGGTTGAGATTCATAGGAAGAATTCTAAGAAAATGTGACTCATCGACGAAAGAAGTAGCTTACAAAACGCTTGTTCGTCCGATTCTTGAGTATTGCTCATCAGTATGGGACCCTTACCAGGTTGGATTAATAGAAGAGATAGACATGATCCAGCGAAAAGCAGCGCGATTCGTCATGGGGACATTTAGTCAGCGCGAGAGCGTTACGGAGATGCTGAACAAGCTCCAGTGGCGGACACTTCAAGAAAGGCGTTACGCAATACGGAGAGGTTTATTATCGAAATTACGAGAGAGCACATTCCGGGAAGAGATGGGCAACATATTACTACCGCCCACATATATCTCGCGTAATGATCACAACGAAAAGATCCGAGAAATTAGAGCAAATACGGAGACTTACAAGCAGTCGTTCTTCCCACGCACAATCCGTGAATGGAACAGGGAAGGGGGGATCAGATAGTGGTACAATAAGTACCCTCCGCCACACACCGTAAGGTGGCTCGCGGAGTATAGATGTAGATGTAGATGTAGATGATCCTCACTATAAGCTGTTCATTACTACACGTAAATTCAAAACATTTAAGAATTCTGACAACGACATTCATCCACAAGCATGGCTTCATCAATTCTCTCATTGTTTTCCTCCCATCTGGTCATTGGAGCACAGGTTAGAATTTACGTGTTTCTACTTGGAGAATGAACCAGCTGTAAGAATGCGATCGGTCATTCACGATTGTCACAGTGAAGAAGAATTTTATCATGCCTTCCTCTCAGCGTATTGGTCTCAAGCTACACAAGACCGAGTTAAACATAGCATCATAATGATGAAACGTTTCGAACAATCTGAACTTTCCAGTCTTATGAAATATTTTGAAGACATGTTGCAAAAGAATCAGTATCTTTCAAACCCATACAGCCTCTCAGAACTCATCCGCATTTGCTTAATCAAACTGCCTGAACATTTACGACATATTATTTTAGCAGGACGTTGCAAAGACGACATTGAAGCATTTCAGGGACTGTTACAAGAACTGGAAATTGACAATGACAATCGCGGAGCCCGAAAACAGGAGCACAGCAATTACAGGTCACATCTGTCACAATTCCGCGATGACAGAAATAATACACAACAAGGCTATTCTTACAACGTAAATCGTGACCAAGACAGACACCACCCATATGACAACCGTTGGCAGAATAACAGCTACAGAGAAAGATCGCACTTCCGTAGTAATGAATATGACAGAGATAACCACGGATACAAACAATATGGGAACCAAAACAATTATTATCAAGGGAGACAGGATAACTTCAGACGCAACGGCCCACCGTGCAGTTACGATTCTGGGAGAAATTCTCCACCACATGACCGACAAAAAATAAACTATGTAAACTACCAACAAAACGACGGACCTGAATTTCATCAGAACTGGCATGGTTCAAACAGGGCAGGGCCATCTCGACAAGGTGAATTTGTAGAAGTTAGATCTCCAAATCTTAATAACGACGCGCGCCAACAAAGAAACAGACAATGACTCGCACTGCAGGCAGCCACGTGCGCCAACTGGCTCAGAGAAAAATAACATAGACGCAAACCTTAGAAAAAATTACAGTATTCTTTACCGACGTATACCGCATGATAATTGCTTTGAAGTTGAAACTCTGCGTACTAGGAAGAGTAAAGGTTTACACCACATTTCACATGTAAAACTGTTTATTGAAAGATAATCTGCATTTTAAATTTGTCTTTGCCATATAACTTTTCACTTTACATTGATAGTATGCTGTGTCAGACTTTGAACCTGTTAACATGCAACAATGTTTGAAGTTAAATATCCAGTCAAGAACCAAGAGAACTTATTTAAACAGAAATTACGAATGCATTGCTATTGTGAACAGACGACACAGTGTTATTGTGTGTGTACATTATTGCTTGTTAGTTGCACGATTACGTAATGACTATAAAGCTCACATACTTAGAACATTTACCAGAACTGCTAATGAGATTTTAATGCTACATTTTGGTTTAGTTGAAAAGACATTCTTTATTTGAAGTACTTTCTGTCAGATTAAGCATGACTTAGTATTTGGTTTCTTTGACAGCTACACGATTATATCACGACGCTACTAATATGTGACACAATTTACAATGTTGCTTTTGCGGTGTATCTGTTTTATATCTGCACAGTTTTTCTGAATACTTCTGGAAATTACAACATGTTTTAGTAGTAACTTTTGTGGTATAGCTACAAGGAGACAGCCTTTTCCGTGGCACAACAATACGGTACAGCACAGTACTTTCTTCATCATGGCAATAAGCGTAATAACTACGATATCTACACGCAAAGCATTTCACATTTGTTTATCATGAGGTAAGTACATTTACTTCTGCAGAACTTAGCTTTCGGAGGACGATAACTACGACACTTCTACAGAGATTATCTTACAGCAAGACGCACATTTAGCGCTACAGTACACGTATTTGAGTGATTCATTTTGTACTTAAAACATTTATTTTTTAAAGATTTTTGAAGTACAATGATACAAAGGTTTTCCGTGATACATTTCATTCCATTGCTGTAATCTGTAACACCTGAGGGTATAATTACATTAATCCTCAGGGGGTACACGCTTACTTTGTGTATCATGTGTTTGGCAAGCAGAAGGAGCCCTAGCTAATATGGTATTTGCTTACACAACTTTACACATCGGTACCATATTTTTCTAACACATAATTACACAGCTATCTGATTATTTAACAGAGAAAAGAACATTTTTTTTTCTACATCACTGAGACACGTTTACACAGTTACACAGTTGGATAACTTCACACTTATGAAACTGTATTTTGACTGTACTTTGTAAAATGTTCATTTTTTTTTGGAACCACTGTGATTCTATGAGAGCTTTGAATGATGTATTTGGTATGGGATCACGATTTTTAAAGTACGATTGAGGGAGATGAAACTTTTGACATGAGCAGAGAATTTTTTTTAGGTTTTGAAATTATAGGAGGAAGCTACAACGATTTTGAGATTTGGCTGAGGTTTTATGATGTTATGATGACGATGTGCATTACACTGTTGCGGTATGTTTATGATCAATAAGCTGATGCTATATGAGGAATTTGATTATGCTACGTATTAATTATGATGAAATATTGAAGAAGTGTCTACGAATATGTGTATGTGCAATAAAGCAAGGAATAATGAGTAGTGGTTAGGGACTCTGGTTTGTGAAAAAGGATGTTGGAAACCGAGACTCGTACTTTAAGAGTTATGAAATGTGTGTATATGCGTGAATGTATCACTATGCTGGCGAAAATCGTTGGACACTGTTGTATTTACAGGAGTTTGTTTCTACAGATTTGAAACGCAAATTCTCGACCTGTGAAATTTTTATAAGAGACTGTCACTGTAGTGCAAACTGGTGTCGTAAATATTTCGGTAAGAAAGTTAAGTGACCACCTGCACGTAATGCGTCGTGGGCAACCAGCTGTGCGACAGTTGCCTGGAAAAAAGCACTAGTGTGTGCCTTTCAGAGGCACAGGTGGAGGAAAAAAAAGAGGCCATTATCCTCGCTATTGATATTCCTTTGTAGAAAGCATTGCAAATACGACACGCTCAAACTTGAAAAATATGATTATACTGTGGAGAGAAATGCCATATCGCTTGTCTTATGTATTTATTTACTCATTTAATATCTAGTTTCTAGCTGCACTGCAGCATTGGTTAAAATAAATTTTAATAGATGTACTAATATATTTATTTTATGCTAACAGATCCCGTCAATAACAAATTTATAATCTACTTCCAAGAAAACGAGGGCACATAAATAGACATTTCCCTTCACAGGAATTGCATAAATAATTTTTTTACGATGTGGTACATTATCTGCTAGAGTAAGTTCTCGTGATGCATCACCCTAGTGTTAAGATGTGACACAGGTATTAAACATGGCCATTTTTACTGTAATATTTTTTCTGCTTGAGCTCTGTCATGTTTAGATATAAGTTCATGCATTTGCCGCTGCTTGCTTTGCCAATTTCCATTTTTTTTCATCGCTGTTTGTGTTAATTGTTTTGTGCTGCTGCATTGCCTCGTCCCTCAGTTTAGCATCTGAGCTCAGTAGATTTAAGTTAGCTTCAGAGGGGGTAGACTATATAAGAGAATGAGTAGCGATGAATTGGAAGAAATGCATTGAGAAGTTATACGAAAAAAGTACAGAAAGCAGGTATAGGTAGGATTTCCTTGGAAATAAATGATGAGGCAAGATAATGGAAAATAAATAATGAGGTAAGAAATATGTGAACATATAAATACAGAAAGCATGCTTGGATAGGATTTTTTTGGTTGAAACAAATGTTGAATTAAGACGAAAAATCTATGGAATGAAGTTTTGGGTTGGACTGCAGCACCAAATGTTACACTGAAAACAAACCCTGTCCTGTATTTTTGTGTTATTAAACTATGTGAATTTGTGTTTTTCCTGTCTGTATGTGTTTAGCTAATAAGATTTATGTTGCAGAATTTTTCTGATAATATGTTATTTAGCTTGTAAAGATGCTTAGACATTATTTATTCTGATTTGTTTTAATGCTCATGTGTGAAGTTGATGATTAAAAAGTTATTCTATTCTTTTATGTATTTACTTACGTCATAATTCCTGTAACACTGATGTATATATCTATTTCTATTCTTTTGTAAAGCCTGTATTACTGCAAATGTTATCTGTACTATTATGTTCTTTAATGATGTTTTTTGTACCTCTGTAATTGTATTCTTATGTTGTAAATTTATAAGAATATACACTCCTGGAGATGGAAAAAAGAACACATTGACACCGGTGTGTCAGACCCACCATACTTGCTCCGGACACTGCGAGAGGGCTGTACAAGCAATGATCACACGCACGCCACAGCGGACACACCAGGAACCGCGATGTTGGCCGTCGAATGGCGCTAGCTGCGCAGCATTTGTGCACCGCCGCCGTCAGTGTCAGCCAGTTTGCCGTGGCATACGGAGCTCCATCGCAGTGTTTAACACTGGTAGCATGCCGCGACAGCGTGGACGTGAACCGTATGTGCAGTTGACGGACTTTGAGCGAGGGCGTATAGTGGGCATGCTCAACACGTGGGGCGTGAGGTCTCCACAGTACATCGATGTTGTCGCCAGTGGTCGGCGGAAGGTGCACGTGCCCGTCGACCTGGGACTGGACCGCAGCGACGCACGGATGCACGCCAAGACCGTAGGATCCTACGCAGTGCTGTAGGGGACCGCACCGCCACTTCCCAGCAAATTAGGGACACTGTTGCTCCTGGGGTATCGGCGAGGACCATTCGCAACCGTCTCCATGAAGCTGGGCTGCGGTCCCACACACCGCTCACGCCCCAACTTCGTGCAGCCCGCCTCCAGTGGTGTCGCGACAGGCGTGAATGGAGGGACGAATGGAGACGTGTCGTCTTCAGCGATGAGAGTCGCTTCTGCCTTGGTGCCAATGATGGTCGTATGCGTGTTTGGCGCCGTGCAGGTGAGCACCACAATCAGGTCTGCATACGACTGAGGCACACAGGGCCAACACCCGGCATCATGGTGTGGGGAGCTATCTCCTACACTGGCCGTACACCACTGGTGATCGTCGTGGGGACACTGAATAGTGCACGGTACATCCAGACCGTCATCGAACCCATCGTTCTACCATTCCTAGACCGGCAAGGGAACTTGCTGTTCCAACAGGACAATGCACGTCCGCATGTATCCCGTGCCACCCAACGTGCTCTAGAAGGTGTAAGTCAACTACCCTGGCCAGCAAGATCTCCGGATCTGTCCCCCATTGAGCATTTTTGGGACTGGATGAAGCGTCGTCTCACGCGGTCTGCACGTCCAGCACGAACGCTGGTCCAACTGAGGCGCCAGGTGGAAATGGCATGGCAAACCGTTCCACAGGACTACATCCAGCATCTCTACGATCGTCTCCATGGGAGAATAGCAGCCTGCATTGCTGCGAAAGGTGGATATACACTGTACTAGTGCTGACATTGTGCATGCTCTGTTGCCTGTGTCTATGTGCCTGTGGTTCTGTCAGTGTGATCATGTGATGTATCTGACCCCAGGAATGTGTCAATAAAGTTTCCCCTTCCTGGGACAATGAATTTACGGTGTTCTTACTTCAATTTCCAGGAGTGTAGACCCCAGTTCTTCAAATTAAGTTACATTTCACTGCACACGTTTCTGTTGGTCATAGTAATGCACAATATGTGAGAAGTTGAGACTGTTAGTGTTTGCACATGTGTTAATAATTCAGCAAGTGACTGGATAACAGCATTTCTGGTTGTAAGGACACTTAAAAAAATTTTTTTTTGTGAGTGCACAAGTGGTGGTTCATGGACTTGCAATATTGTCCACAAGACTCTTTGATGGTGATTGTGCACCTGCACAGTCCCAACGGATCCAACGCCATTATTTCTACAAGGACTGCAGTGGGTCTGCACGTCTGGTGGCCCACCAATAACGTAATCTCTAACAAGACTACAGTGTTCTGTTCTGTGATGACCTACCTACCAATATTCTTCAAAACTTCACTGACTCTGCGGTGGGTTTGCTCTGTTGTGGCCCATTACCTGTCAGCATGTCAAGAGTCAGCATTGTCTTTCCGTTGGAAGGACAACACTACTTCTTCAAGACTGCATGGAAATCCACTACTTCCGTGTGCATTGTCTTTTACCGCTCAGACTTTGAGAAAGGAAACGGCAGTTTTACTGTGATGAATGATCAGGACTGTCTTTATGGACTGTGAGAAAATTTTAGGTTGTGACCGACATTGTATTAATAAGTGTGTTCATTTGATATCTTTCTTACTGTAATTATGAAAAAATTTTTCAAATCTGTATTGGCCAGTGCCCAAAACAATTTGTAAAATTTTTTGTGGGGAGCATGGGGTCTATGTAAGTAGGCTGTTTAGGTTTTCTTATTGGTAACGCCACGTAGCGCTCTGTATGAAAAATCACTGGCTGTGCTGTGTGCAGTCTGTGGGTAGTTTGCATTGAAGTCTGCCATTGTAGTGTTAGGCAGATGGATGTGAACAGCGAGTAGCGTTGAGCAGTTGGAGGCGAGCCGCCAGCAGTGGTGGATGTGGTGAGAGAGATGGCGGAGTTTTGAAATTTGTAAGACTGGATGTCATGAACTGCTATATATATTATGTCTTTTGAACACTAGTAAGGTAAATACATTGTTTGTTCTCTACCAAAATCTTTCGATTGCTAACTGTGCCTATTACTAGTTAGTGCCTTCAGTAGTTTGAATCTTTTATTTAGCTGGCAGCTCGCTGTATTGCAGTAGTTCGAGTAACGAAGATTTTTGGTGAGGTAAGTGATTTTTGAAAGGTATAGGTTAATTTTAGTCAGGGCCATTCTTTTGCAGGGATTTTTGAAAGTCAGATTGCGTTGCGCCAAAAATATTGTATGTAAGTTTAAACACAGTCATGTATAAATTTTCTAAGGGGACGTTACAAACTTCCACTACCAGAATTCGCAGAAATCTTTTAAAGAATTTCAGCCACTATGATTATGGAGTTTGGCCATGATAAACTCCCACGATAAGTGATCCTGTTTTTGTTTTGAGCAGTTTTCTTCAGTGAATTTTTGTTTAAATTCGCCCAGAGTCATTTGCTCAGTATTCAGTTTAAGTCTCCAGCGCTTGGCATCACCTGCCAAGGCGCTGATCATCACATTTATGTTTTCCTGATCAGACAAATAATCAGGAAGAGTTCTTTCACACTTCTTTACAAAATCTAACGTATGCCATCCGTTATGTTTCTTGGTGGATTCGAACCTTTTCTCGCCTTCCAACAACATTTTAAGTGGTGTTCCGGTGGTAATAACACCAGACTGGTATCGAATTTTACATTCATGGACAGAAATTTTTCCTTGAATTTGGGATGTGTTTTGATCACACTTCTGTTAACATTCGACAACTTGTTTACTTACAACTTTTTCGGCATCTGAAACTATTCTTCTCAAATGTGATATTTCGTTCTTGCACTCACCTACTATTTTAGTTTTCAGACCAAAAATTTTTTCGTCTCTTTCGTCACTACCGAAGTTTCTATATATTCCTGGGTATTAATGATTTCAACATCTAACGTTTCATTGATATCATTACTTTGTACCTGCTTATTAGCCGTGTTTTCATTTATGGAATTAATTTTACTGTTCATTTCAGTGACAGTAGAGCTTAAAGTACCTACATTTTGGTCTACGTGTTCAATCTGTTGCCTTATTTTTGTGTAATGAAACTTACTTTGAATTTTCAGATCGCAAATCTATGTTTTTAAGCTCGCTTTAAAGGTTTTTACCTTGGGTTGCAATCCGGTTGTTAAGACCACCGACTTGTTTTTTCATTTGATCAGACACCATTTATAAATAGTCGGTCACACACAACAGATGTCTACTTTCGTGTTCTATAGAATTTTCGTGCTCTGACTCTACCTCATATACTTCGGTTCTTTCTTTATTTGTGGGGAATCAAACATGTCAACTGATTCGTTCACATATTGCCCTGAAAGTCCTCAGCATTTGTGTGCTCAATTTTTTCTTGTTTGGGGCGGTCTCAACATCTCGATCTGTTCATTTACGTGTTCATGACATTGCGTGTAGGCTAGCTGCCTATGACGAACACCATGTTAGCTAATCGCTTAAACTACACTACTGGCCGTTAGAGCTGCTACACCAAGAAAAAATGCAGATGATAAATGGGTATTCATTGGACAAATATATTATACTAGAAGTGACATGTGATTACATTTTCACGCACTTTGAGTGCATAGATCCTGAGAAATCAGTACCCAGAACAACCTCCTCTGTCTGTAATAACGGCCTTGATACGCCTGGGCATTGAGTCAAACAGAGTATGGATGGCGTGTACAGGTACAGCTGCCCATGCAGCTTCAACACGATACCACAGTTCATCAAGAGTAGTGACTGGCGTATTGTGACGAGCCAGGTACTCAGCCACCTTTGACCAGACGTTTTCAGTTGGTGAGAGATCTGGAGAATGTGCTGGCCAGGTCAGCAGTAGAACATTTTCTGTATCCATACAGGCCCGTACAGGACGTGCAACATCTGGTCGTGCATTATCCTATTGAAATGTAGGGTTTGCAGTGATCGAACGAAGGGTGGAGCCACAGGTCGTAACACATCTGAAATGTAACGTCCACTGTTCAAAGTGCCGTCAATGCGAACAAGAGGTGACGGAGACGTGTAACCAGTGGCACCCCATACCATCACGCCGGGTGATACGCCAGTATGGCGATGACGAATGCACGCTTCCAAGTTGCGTTCACCGCGATGTCGCCAAACACGGATGCGACCGTGATGACGCTGTAAACAGAACCTGGATTCATCCGAAAAAATAACGCTTTGCCATTCGTGCACCCAGGTTCGTCGTTGAGCATACCATCGCAGGTTCTCCCGTCTGTGAAGCAGCGTCAAGGGTAACCGCAGCCATGGTCTCCGAGCTGATAGTCCATGCTTCTGCAAACGTCGTCGAACTGTTCGTGCAGATGGTTGTTGTCTTGCAAACGTCCCCATCTGTTGACTCAGGGCTCGAGACGTGGCTGCACGATCCGTTACAGCTATGCGGATACGATGCCTGTCATCTCGACTGCTAGTGATACGAGGCCTTTGGGATCCAGCACGGCTTTCTGTATTACCCTCCTGAACCCACCGATTCCATATTCTGCTAACAGTCATTGGATCTCGACCAACGCGAGCAGCAGTGTTGCGCTACGATAAACCCCAATCGCGATAGGCTACAATCCTACCTTTATCAAAAGCGGAAGCGTGATGGTAGGCATTTCTAGTCCTTACACGTGGCATCACAACAACGTTTCACCAGGCAAAGCCGGTCAACAGGTGTTTGTGTATGAGAAATCGGTTGGAAATTATCCTCATTTCAGCACGTTGTAGGTGTCGCCACCGGCGCCAACCTTGTGTGAATGCTATGAAAAGCTAATCATTAGCATATCACAGCATATTCTTCCTGTCTGTTAAATTTCGCGTCTGTAGCACGTCATCTTCGTGGTGTAGCAATTTTAATGGCCATTAATGTATATGGATGACATTGCGAGTAGCCTTTTCTTAGGATAGTTGCAGAACTTCCAAAGTCAGAACAATGGCCTGAAAGACGAATGGTGCTAGTAGCCTATTTTAGCGGCCATGGATAAGATTTCAGGAAGTTGGAAAATTGTTGCGCTATGTACCCGAAGCACAGCGGCTTTCATGGATGAAGATGTCGCGGCAGCTGCTGGACTGCACGTCTGGCAGAACACTGTATAGTAGGCTTCATGAAGCTGCTCTGTGTATTCGGTTACACAGCTCACGTATTATCTTGTCACAAGCACACTACTTGAACTGGCTTCATTTTCGTTCACGATTGAGTGAACTGCCCGGAGAGTGATATTCCATAAGCACAAGTGACGCGTCACAAACCTATCGTTCTTTGAAATGACACAAATATGTTGATGTCAGTCTTCGTGTTTGGAGAACCAAAAGGAGAAAATCTGCCTGTACGTGTGTTTTCTTGTATTTCTATGGTCGCTGTGGTCTATATAAATGACATTCTAAACGATATGATTGCCGTTTACTTGGTTCACATGGCCTTGAGTGTCTGTCTCTATGCTGTTCATTTTTGGAACACAACCTACGACCAGCTTAGAGACAGAAGTGATGACATTTTCTGCAGGACCTGACCATCATTTTGCAGGACAATGCTAAGCACGTACAGTACAAGCTGTTACTGATTTGTTTGACTGATGTGGCTGCTAAGTGCTATAACACCTGCTCCACTCCCCTGACTTACGCCGTCGTGAGTTTAACTTGATTTCTAAACTTAAGGAAACACTTCACGGCATTCGCTTCAGAACTGCTACAAATTCGTTGGGCAATAGACCGCGCAGTTCGAACTTCAACACATCTGGCACTACTAAGAGCTTCCTACGACTTCCACATCACTGGCAACGGGTTATACACAACGCTGAGACTACTTTGAAGGTCAGTAAAACTTTGAGACAAGTATCTATTTTGTACGAGCTGTAAATAAATAGTTGCCACTATAAAGTTTTAACCCTCGTAATTGCATCCTTTTACCGGCCTCTCAACTCAGATGATACAATTGCTGAAAGGTTCGAAGAAAATTTGACTTTAATTTCAAACACGTACCCGACTCATACAATTATAGTTGCTGGTGCCATTAATTTACCCTCGACATTTTGGCGAAAATACACTCCTGGAAATGGAAAAAAGAACACATTGACACCGGTGTGTCAGACCCACCACACTTGCTCCGGACACTGCGAGAGGGCTGTACAAGCAATGATCACACGCACGGCACAACGGACACACCAGGAACCGCGGTGTTGGCCGTCGAATGGCGCTAGCTGCGCAGCATTTGTGCACCGCCGCCGTCAGTGTCAGCCAGTTTGCCGTGGCATACGGAGCTCCATCGCAGTCTTTAACACTGGTAGCATGCCGCGACAGCGTGGACGTGAACCGTATGTGCAGTTGACGGACTTTGAGCGAGGGCGTATAGTGGGCATGCGGGAGGCCGGGTGGACGTACCGCCGAATTGCTCAACACGTGGGGCGTGAGGTCTCCACAGTACATCGATGTTGTCGCCAGTGGTCGGCGGAAGGTGCACGTGCCCGTCGACCTGGGACCGGACCGCAGCGACGCACGGATGCACGCCAAGACCGTAGGATCCTACGCAGTGCCGTAGGGGACCGCACCGCCATTTCCCAGCAAATTAGGGACACTGTTGCTCCTGGGGTATCGGCGAGGACCATTCGCAACCGTCTCCATGAAGCTGGGCTACGGTCCCGCACACCGTTAGGCCGTCTTCCGCTCACGCCCCAACTTCGTGCAGCCCGCCTCCAGTGGTGTCGCGACAGGCGTGAATGGAGGGACGAATGGAGACGTGTCGTCTTCAGCGATGAGAGTCGCTTCTGCCTTGGTGCCAATGATGGTCGTATGCGTGTTTGGCGCCATGCAGGTGAGCACCACAATCAGGACTGCATACGACTGAGGCACACAGGGCCAACACCCGGCATCATGGTGTGGGGAGCGATCTCCTACACTGGCCGTACACCACTGGTGATCGTCGAGGGGACACTGAATAGTGCACGGTACATCCAAACCGTCATCGAACCCATCGTTCTACCATTCCTAGACCGGCAAGGGAACTTGCTGTTCCAACAGGACAATGCACGTCCACATGTATCCCGTGCCACCCAACGTGCTCTAGAAGGTGTAAGTCAACTACCCTGGCCAGCAAGATCTCCGGATCTGTTCCCCATTGAGCATGTTTGGGACTGGATGAAGCGTCGTCTCACGCGGTCTGCACGTCCAGCACGAACGCTGGTCCAACTGAGGCGCCAGGTGGAAATGGCATGGCAAACCGTTCCACAGGACTACATCCAGCATCTCTACGATCGTCTCCATGGGAGAATAGCAGCCTGCATTGCTGCGAAAGGTGGATATACACTGTACTAGTGCCGACATTGTGCATGCTCTGTTGCCTGTGTCTATGTGCCTGTGGTTCTGTCAGTGTGATCATGTGATGTATCTGACCCCAGGAATGTGTCAATAAAGTTTCCCCTTCCTGGGACAATGAATTCACGGTGTTCTTATTTCAATTTCCAGGAGTATATGTGTTTAAATCCGGAGGTACGCATAAAACATTATCCGAAATTGTGCTAAATGTGTTCTCTGAAAATTATTTCTAGCAGTTACTTCTTGAGCATACGTTAATAATAAACAGTTATAAAAACATACTTGTCCTCTAAGCAACAAATAATCCTGAACTAACAAAGAGCATCAAAACGGGTACAGGAATTAGTAAACATACGGTTGTCGTAGCGAGATTGACTAAAGTAGCCCCCAAATCCTCCAAAAGTAAATAAAAATGATAACTATTCAAAAATGCAGATAAAAAGCCACTTGGTGGTTCCTGAGATACAATCTCCACTCCTTCCAAATTAACAATGCACCGGTCGGTGTAGAAGAGATTTGGTTTGAATTCCAAGACAGCAATTGAGATTTGTACTAAATAAATTAACAAAAGAAGGAGCTGATCGCTCTTGGTACAGTGATCAGAACACTGCTGCAGAAACAACGAAAAAAGCATGCGAAATTTAAACGAACCCAAAATCTCCAAGATTGGGGATCCTTTACATAAGCTTGAAATTTAGTGGGGACTTTAGTGCGAGGTACTTATAATGGTTTCCAGAACGAAAGTTTGTCTCGAAACCTGGCAGAAAATCCCAAGAGTTTCTGCTCGTATGTAAAGTATGCTAGCGGCATGACACAATCAGTGCGCCGCCCGGTATTAGCCGAGCGTTCTAAGGCGCTGCAGTCATGGACTGTGCGGCTGATTCCAGCGGAGGTTCGAGTCCTCCCTCAGGCATGGGTGTGTGTGTTTGTCCCTAGCATAATTTAGGCTAAGTAGTGTGTCAACCCCAGCAGTTAAGTCCCATAAGATTCCACACACATTTGAACATTTGAACACACACAATCAGTGCCTTCTCTGAGCGATATCAATGGAGATACTGTCGACGACAATGCTGCTAAGGCAGAGTTACTGAACACAAACTTCCGAAATATCTTCATCAAAGAAGACGAAACAAATATCCCAGAATTCGAATCAAGAACAGCAGCCAAAGTGAGTAACCCAGAAGTAGATATCCTCGGAGTAGTAAATCAATTTAAACCACTTAATAAAAGCAAGTCTTCTGGTAAAGATCGTATAACAATTATTTGGTTTTAGAGTATGCTGATGCAGTAGCTCCATACTTATCAATCATATACCACGACTCGCTCAAGGAAAGATCCTTACCCAAAGACTGGAAAGTTGCACGGGCCACACCAATACTGAAGAAAGGTGATAGGATTAATCCACTAAATTACAGGCCCATATCATTAACTTCTATGTGCTGCAGTATTTTTTAACATATACTGTCCTGACATTATCAATTACCTCGAAGAGTACTACCTTTTGACACACAGTCAACAGGCATTCAGAAAACTTCGTTCTCGTGAAACACCACTAGCTCTTTGCACACACAAAGTGTTGAGTGTTTTTGACAAGAGATTTCAAATTGATTCCATACTTCTAGATTTCCAGAAGACTATTGACATTGTACCACACAAGCGGCTTGAAGTGAACTTGCGTGCTTATGGAATATCGTCTCAGTTTTTTAACTGGATCCTTGATCACCTGACAGAGAAGTTACAGTTCATAGTAACTGATGGAAAGTCATCGAGTATAACAGAAGTGATTTCTGTCGTTCCCCAGGGTAGTGTTATAGGCCCTGTGCTGTTCCTTATTTACACAAACGATCTAGGAGACAATCTGAATAGACGTCTTAGGTTGTTTGGAGACTATGCTGTCGTTTATCGCCTACTAAAGTCATCAGAAGACCAAAACTAGTTGCAAAATATGTTAGAAAAATATCCGTATGGCACGAAAATTGGCAATTGAGCCTAAATAATGAAAAGTGTGAGATCATCCACATGACTGCTAAAAGGAGTCCATGAAACTTCGGTGACGCCATAAATCAGTCAAATCTAAAGGCCATTAATTCAACTAAATATGTAGCAATTACAGTTACGAGAAACT
The DNA here is from genome assembly GCF_021461385.2 of Schistocerca piceifrons. NCBI lineage: Eukaryota > Metazoa > Arthropoda > Insecta > Orthoptera > Acrididae > Schistocerca > Schistocerca piceifrons. The sequence goes on from NC_060149.1 coordinate 560,537,096, forward strand.
TAAATCGGAGCGAACAAATAGAAAACGTTATTCGCAGACCACTTAGAAAAGCTACAGATCTACTAAAGGGGCTGCCTACATACGCTTGTCCATCCTCTTTTCGAGTAATGCTGCGCCGTCTGGGATCCTCACCAGATATGATTAACGGAGTACATGGTGAAAGTTAAAAGAAGAGCAGCACGTTTTGTATTATCGCGAAATTGGGAGAGAGTGTCACTGACATGATACAGGATTTGGGGTGGACATCTTCGAAACAAAGGCGTTTTCCGTTGCTGGGGAATAATCTCACGAAATGTATATCACCAACTTTCTTCTCCAGATGTGAATATCTTTTGTTGACGCCGATCTACATAGGGAGAAATGATCGTGATAATAAAATTCGAAAAATGAGAGCGCACACGGATAGATATAGGTGTTGGTTTTTTCCGCGCGCTGTTCAAGTTTGGAATAACAGAGAATTATTATGAACGTGGTTCGATAAAGCCTCTGCCAGGCAGTGAAGTGTGATTTGCAAAATATCCATGTAGATGTTGATGAATATTCGGAAAACTACGAGATCTTGTAAGCTTGCCTGAAGCATAGTCTCCAACAACCTTCCACTCCAAAACAAGCAGATGGTGACAAGCTGTTCTGTACTGCAACCAGTGACTATGCAGAAATAATGAACAAGGTGGGAACGAATGGCTTCTCACGTTACCGTTTCCTGTCACAAAACCGAAGATCATTAAAGCAGCTATAAAGGTGTGGTAAATATCCCTGACACTGAAGACCACAGGAAAGTACAGCATGCAGAAGACCACTAAGTACTGCAGGTGCCAAGGGCTCTATCATGTAGCCCGAAAGTGCACCACTGTGACCTCCGACGAAGTGTGCGATATGCAGTAGCGACCACAACAGTCAAAGAAAACTGACATCAAGTGCTGCAACTGCGGCGCCCAGCATCCTGCTAGCTACAGATGCAGCATCGTGTATAAAAACGCACAGCGACGCCAGAGGGACCTCCCGAATCTCGATCCAAAGATCATGTAGCCCCACAAACGGGTACATCAAGCAGCGACTTCGTAGCCGCCGCCTCCTGCGGAAAGTACAGCCAGAACGTCCACCTCTCACGGAACGTCCTTAAGCAAGAATTCAGCAGAGGCTTCTAGCAGCAGACGTAAAGGGCCACACCCCGCCGCCAACAGCGATAGAAGACACTCAATCTCGCAATAAACTGCACCCAGAAGCACCGTCACACACTCACAGCCTCAAACTGTGCAACAATCTGTTATGGAGCCCTCCAACACCGTGCACTCAATACACTCAAGACTCTCCTCAAAGAACTTTCAAGAATACTGATCACCCTCTCGACGTCTCATTAGTATCTGCAGCGGTCAGAAGCACCATACCAGCCGTCTCAGAACCAACACACACCGCAAATGACTAGATACAGGCACACTGTGAACTTCGCTGCTGCAACGTGGAATGCCAACGGAGTCAGCTCCCACCTTTTTGATGAGAATATTGACATTTATCTTGTGACTGAAACTTATCCTAAACCACATTTTTTAGAGACAATGTTCCAAACTACACTTATTGTCGTAATGATCGCCTCACTGCTGTGGGAAGTACAACAGTTCATGTCTGGAGCATTCTGCAGCACTGCGAAGTGCAATCTCCGCCTCTTACTAACATAAAATCGAAGTCAATATCTTTGGAGGCCTAACAAGGAACTCTTAATATTCTTCACAGTCTTCAGACCACCTCGTCGATATCTCACACCTGAATGTGCTGAACACCTGCTTCAACCCAGAGGTCAATGCAGAGATGGGCAAAAAATATCGATAGCCAAGATATCGATATTTCCCCAAACTAATATCAAAACATACCCCGAAATTTAAGTTACCAATTTATCAGTTAGTCGGTATTTAGTACTTGGTAGCGAAAGCAAAATTTTTTTGACTGTATTTTCTTGATTCATTGGTACTATAGTTCTCATCAGCAGATTTCTCGGTCATTCCATCTACTACCAATCTTTGTACTCTGACAGTAAACATCTTACAATGAGCTTAATTAAATTTTATATTCAGGACCACACACGAGCAATGGATTTGAATGTGAATGTATCTGTATTACATATCGATGAAAGCTGTTTCTTCCTTGTGTCACTTCTCCCACTGCAAATGATAGAAACAAGATGCAAAATGCACACATTTAGTGACAACACTGAATGGTGGAAACTATCACTCCAAGCTATGAGGCAGAATGTGCGCTTTTCTTGCCGCTGATCGCGTGGATCAGCAAAAGACAGACAGACTGCAAAAGTAGTTTATGCTTGGCACTCGGCACTAAATACCAGTTCTAAGGTGGTAGAATAAATGAAGGTCAATTTCGCACCTTACGTAAGAGTTTTATACATCGTAACGGTGAGGTAAATATGACAACTAACTTACTGTGGTTGTAATGAGCAGATTTGCCTATAAGTATCTAATGTAAAAGGGATGACATTCAGTCTACGGTATTAACACACTGCTCCTATATAATGCATCTCAATGAGCAGAAGGTGAAACAAGCAGCAAGAGGAAACATTTTGTGTGGAAGCCAGCATGGGCAGACGCAGAGGCCACACCATGGGAGGCACCACGAAAAGCTCTTAGGAGGCGTCCTGCGGCGGGAATCAGGGACCAGACAGGTGATGCATACTGCAGAACAAGTAACGAGCCGCCAGAAGTAGGACAGAAAGAAGCTTTAGAAAACTGCCTTTTGAATTCCAAATGGATACGAACAAAACCAGTGACGCAGTTGATCACGTGAAGAGCGAATGATACACATGTGAGCGGGCACAAAACGTCCGATTGGCGGATACGAACTAGGAAAGAGTAAAGTGCCGGGATTTGGACGCAATTCAGTGGCAGGGCCTTTGCAATTGGCAGAGAGAGTTTCCACAAAATAAGAGGAACGCTCCTATTGGTCGAAAAAAGCCGTGTCACAGAACGAAAGAACCCAGGTGGAGAAAGAGTTTGGGCTACGAGAAAGACGAGAGCGAAATGTTCGAGGACTCTTTTTCCGAGTTGGCGTCAAGTGCAGAACGGGGCGCATAACGCTCTGCACGACGCACCGGAGAAATTTGAGTGAAAGCATCATTCACTGCGGCTGACATCCAGCTAGATATTAACTGAAGCGTCGTTGAGCTCCCCCTGTGGAGAAACGAACCAGCCAGTTAGTTAATTGTCCCTGTGAGGACTGAGAGGGTATTTTAATATGCACGGTGTTCCAACCATGTGCCATATCGCCAAATTCCAAGACTAGGGATGAGTGCGTGTTTTCTCTCATAAGGAGAAACATAGGGAGAGTTTCTGCTGGAAAAATCAGCAAAGGCTTAATTAAATTTTACACGAATTTCAGAGGACGAGAGTAGCCATGCAGACGATATCTTATCACAGCTAAGGTAAATGCCGCTCGCAGAGGCGTAAACTTGTTGGTTCACCAGCTTGCGTCCACTGTAAACTCGAACGACCGCGAGTAATCTTTTGCTGAACTTGTCACAAAACTAACCATCCTCCGTAGACTTGATTGTCATCCTAAATAGTACCAAGCTGTGAACCGGAATCGGATGATTTATCGTAGTACTGGCCAACATCATGACATAGTCGTAAGGATAATTTTGTAAAGAAGCTTCTAGTTAAAATTTACCATTGTGAGGCTTAGGATAATTTCATTTTCTGAGGACGAGATGCATTCGTTTGGCAACTGTCATAACATTGTCACATTGTGAACTGTATAAATGCATGTATTTCTGTGATAAGATAGTAACATTAAACCAAAGCTATTTACAGCTTACACAGTTGTGGTTCAGCCTTCCAAACCTTAAACAGTCCATTAATGTAATTATGCGATTTTTAACACATTAATGCACTGGTATTTAGTGGAAAATGGACTCTATTATCTTAGATTTTTACATTGAGTAGAATGTTTCATTCTCAGAACTCGTATCAGAAGTGTTTCACTCCCAAGAAGCCGAGACTTGCCTATCGTCAGACATTTCCCTCCTGCACGCTCGTCATTCGTCAGGCACGTCTAGCACTAGCAATATTCCCAAGAACTAAGAACGGCGCAACTCAGTGTAGCATATCGCATGGCTCATGCAATATCTAGAACATCAACAGAAGAATGACGCAAGCTAACGCCCTCCTACCACCCATGTCTTTAGTTGTTGAGATAGTCTGCTATTGTTACTTAGTTATCGCGACTTGATGCGCTGTATATAGTTGAAATGAACGCAATATCAGTGTATAGAGGGATACGGTACCCACACCGTTTCATGTGTACATCTGATTGTGTGCAAAAGTGTTAACGGATTAGTAACAGTGCTGGTATGGCTTCAAGTTGATTTGAGTTTCCAGAACAGTTACGTCAGCAGTCCGGAATTTATTCGAAAACAAGGCATCAATGAATCCGTTTCTTCCAGCTTTTGTGGTGAAACTTGTAGTAACCATACCAACTTGGGTACTCATCTAAAACTTAAACATCATTTTGCCTACCTGAAAATGGCGAAATAGCAAAATCGGTATCGTCAGTGAAAACTCCATCAATATCAGCAAACAGGCAAATGACTTCTGGTGAAGATGTCAGTGGTGCAACTTCAGATGTTTCAGTGATGGGGCACATGGATGATTCTACAGTTCACAGTGTAGGTATTATATAATGGTGATACAAAATTATTGTTAATAGGTTATTTACCCTAAATTCCCAGATTATCAGAATGAAAATTTTATTTCACTTTCTTGTGCGGATTGAGGTACACTGTCATCTTCACACACCCGGTAATACTTATAATATTTCTGAATTAAATATGTACTACGTATAAAATCATTTCACCTTTCCCTCCCCCCCACTACGCTACACACGTGAAGATCGCACTAATAATGAGTCTTTCCATGTGACAACGCCTATTTCCTGTTATTATTATTGTATTTATGAATTGTTAGGCTACGAAGTAACATTTTCTACCTGTATCTTTTGGTTTTTCGTCTGTATTGCGCAGTAATAATGATTCACAAGCCACAGCCAATTCACGGGCAGAGATCTGTTTTGTACAAGGCTCTGATGAAAAAAAAAGAAAGCAACCAACCCTAAGAGATTGTTTTGAGAGACGTACAAGCTTTGAAGGTAAGAGAGCCATACTTTGATTTCAAATCTGGATTTGTTAAAGATATTTATCTTTTATTCATAATTTAAATTCAGTACTGACAAGGTAGGGTGATAGACTTTCTGCTTTATTTTATTACTGTTGGACTAAAATTAACAAATTCTAGTGACAAATACAAACTTTTAGTGAGGCCTGTGCCACGCTTTAAAAATATCGATAATTTTAATATCATATGCGATTGCAGTCTTTCTCGGCGTATTCCAATGATGAATTCTTCTCGGGTTATCAGCTGAGTGGTGGCGTCGTCTTTTCGCAACGTTTCGATGAGTTTCTTACCCATCATCTTCTGGCGACAAGACGACACCACCTCTCGGCTGATAACCCGAGATGAATTCATCATCAGATTTGATATTACTATTTTGTCTTTGTAATATTTCTTATTCAGTACTGAGTCTCATTTTGCAGGTGGCCAAAAGCATTGTGATGTTACACTACTCTCGATCTACATGAATTGTAAAAATAATTTGCCATTTTCATGCGTGGAAAAGTTTGGAATGAAAAAATTTGTGCACATAGCTTATCCCCTCTATAAAATGACTTCCAGAAGAAAGGTTTGTTAGTTATATTATCATTATTTCATTTTACTGAGAGGCATATTATAATGTACAATCATTTATGTAACTATTATGTAATTAACATTTATATTTACTTCTGAATTGTAGATGACTCGGTTATTAGAACAGAGATATAACACAAAAACCTGATTAAAGCAAAATTCCTTTCTTTTACAAGCGACATATCGACTGTCACCAACTCCATAAGGAGTTCCTTGGTAATGACAGTACACTTGCTTAACAACTTCAGGGGCTCTTTTCCGCTTCAAAACATACATCTGTCTGCGAACAGACAGTCTCAGGTAAGTTTCGTTTAATAAATAGGTACTTTCTAAATTATTATATCTAGCAGATGAAGATAACTAGGTTATGAATAAAAACAATATCTGCATCGTAATTATACTGAATACTCTATCATGACGGGCATTATGATTCAGGGGAACACAGGACAGTATATCAAAGATCTCTGGGAGCAAATTATAGAAGACCTTGGCATAGACAAAAATAAAATTACGTCTATTACGACCGACGGCAGAGCAAATGTAGTGGCTGCGGCACGATTGTTTTTAGGAGACGAGAAGAGGATTCCTTCTACGGTGCACCCACTAATTTTACTTATCGATCGTGCACTAAAGGAGAATAATACATTTTGCATGCTTAAAGATGAGGTCAAAACCATTATGACATATTTTGAACAACCAGTTAATGCTATCGACTTGCTATGAGCTGAAAAAAAAGAAGTTGATGTAGTGACTTTAACACAAGCTGTCAGCATAATATGGAACTCCTGCTTTGACATGTTAAAAAGATTTATAAGATTATCAGCAATGGCAGATAAAATCTTGGCTACAAAAAGTCAGTCAAATAGGAGTACACCTGATATGGTTGCAACATCACAGCTTAATTTATTTGACCTTCTTATCCCTTTCAAACAAGTCACTGAAGAGGTTAGTGGAGCTAACTACGTGATTGCAGGGTTATGCATTCCTACAACAAACCTACTTCGACATGAAATGGAGCATGCAACTCCTTCTACTGATTTAAGAGTGTCTGAAATAAATTGTCTGCTTCGAGGAGTATTATACAGACTACTTCCGTTGCAAAGAAATACTTCTCTCAGCGTAACTACAATTTTGGATCCTCGGTTCAAGCACATTCACTTTGATTCTCCCCTTGCAGTATCAGCTGCAGTAATGGAAATAACTAAGGAAATTCGCTCTTAGCATAGGCGGGTTGGTCAATTGTCTCCTGAACAAAGAGCTTCAGATGTAACACAAGAAGATTTCGACACGCCTACAATTTGAATACGGCATGAAAAACTGTTGTCCGAAAGCTCAGTTACATAAGAAATTCTAAGCTCTGATTCCCTGCCAAACGAGCTAAAACATTACCTCTATCGACCACAATTAGGACGGAACTGTGACTCTGCGGAGTCTGAACTGATAGAAGTCATTTCTTCCGGCTTTGACAGAAATAGCTAGAAAATATTTAATGTGTCAAGCCTCTTCCGTTTCGTCCGAAAGAGTGGCTTCCTTAGAAAACTAGGTATTTCCAGAAAACAGAAGCAGACTTACAGGGGAACACATTAAACAAAGGGTTCTTTTATTGTCTGTTGCTGATGATTATTGGTTTCATTAATTAGTTTTTTCAATAAACTGATTTTATAGTACATTGTAAGTCTTTCATTGGTTAATCTTGGTTGCAATAAAGAAACTGCCGATTTTTACACGTTCTTAAATCATGTCTGTGACTTCGATAATTTTTTTAAAAATTCATGTAAACATTGAAAATTTCGACGGGTTTACATCTACATCTACATTTATACTCTGCAAGCCACCCAACGGTGTGTGGCGGAGGGCACTTTACGTGCCACTGTCATTACCTCCCTTTTCTGTTCCAGTCGCGTATGGTTCACGGGAAGAACGACTGTCTGAAAGCCTCCGTGCGTCAATGAAGCGGTAACTCATTTCACTGACACTGTTAGGTAGGCAGTTCACAACGCCATTTAATTGCAGCGGCATGAGACAGGGAGATGGCAGCGAATACTCCCTCCAGAACTTTTACGAATCGTCTGATGGACAAACCAGCTATCGAATGAATGGCACCTCACTAGACAACGAGATACGAAAGCTCGCAGAAATCTCATCCAGCACCAGATTAAAGTGGCCCTAACGAAACACCGTAACAAGTGCTGGTCTGATAAATTTGCGACGCTTCAGATGGACGCCTCGACTGGGATCACATCTTTAACAAGAGAAGGGCACAACGGCTGCAACTGACAGCACCAGCGGGTGAGATATATTTACCTACAGACAAGACAGATGTCGTGGCTGATGCATGAGGGACGCCTCGACTGGGATCAAATCTTTAATAAGAGAAGGGCACAACAGCTGCAACTGACAGCACCAGCGGGTGAGATGTATTTACCTACAGACAAGACAGATGTCGTTGCTGATGCATTTGAAGCTAACTTACAACCTCTGCAGCGTCAAATAAACAAAGCTCAAATCCAGATGGCTGAAGAAAGACCTCTTGTTTTCCTGCTGTTGATGGAGAAGACGCAGTACCAGAAGTACAGCAATGCTCGAAAGCGCTCTCCGAGAAAGCTCTGGGGAATGACGAAATCGACGCCAAGATGCTAAAAGAATTGCCACTGGAGGTTATCGACTGTCTCACATGCACTTTGTCGAACATTGTACAGCAAAAATTGTACCACACGACGTGGGAGCGAGCTGTCGTTGCGGTTCCTAAACTCGACAAAAAACGGGTAGGCCCAAAGAGCTACCGGACAATGAGCTTACTGCCAAAAGATAGGAAGGCTTCTGAGGGCGATGTCCTTCACCGAATGAACTGCCACTCTAACCAAGATGGAGTTCCACCTCCACAGCTATTTGGGTTCAGGCCGGGACTTTCTATATGGCAGTAGCTGCTCTGGGTAGCAGAAGCCACACAAACCTTTAAGAACAAGGAATACTATGGCATGATATTCTTAGATATCACTGGCATATTTGACGGTGTCTGACATCATGACCTCTTGTGCAAGCATTGCACACGAGGAATGACTGGCTCACTGTTGAAGTTACTTGCCGATTGCTTCGAAGGCAGGATCTTCGTCGTCAACACGAATCACGGTGAATCAGCGCCCCGAGAAGTATGTGCAACAATACGACAGGGGTTGGCAATAGAGTCCAACCTATGTGGTCACGAGCCACGGAGAGGCGCTGCAGGTGATGTCGTGCTGTTAGCAAAGGTACTCGCGACGGTCGTCTGCTACCGTATCCCTTTAACATCAAATTTCATTGCATTCAAAAATGGTTCAAATGGCTCTGAGCACTATGGGACTTAACTTCTGAGGTCATCAGTACCCTAGAACTTAGAACTACTTAAACGTAACTAACCTAAGGACATCACACATATCCATGCCCGAGGCCGGATTCGAACTTGCGACCGTAGCGATCCCGCGGTTCCAGACTGTAGTGCCTAGAACCACTCGGCCACCTCGGCCGGCTCACTCCATTGTCCTAATGGTACGTTCGTCGTACGTCTCATATTGATTTCTGTAGTTATTTCACGCATTGCTGCTTGTCTCTTAGCACTGACAATTCAGTGCAAACGCCACTGTTCTCTGTCGTTAAGTGAAGGTCATCGGCCACTGCATTGTTCGTGAAGGAGGTAATGCCTGAGATTTGGTGTTCTCGACACACTTTTGAGACTGTGGATCTAAAGATATTTCATTCCCTAGTGATATCCGAAATGAAATGTCCCATGTGTCTAGCTCCAGCTACTACCCCGCGTCAAAGTTTGTTAATACCCGTTAGGTTGCCGCAGTCACACTGGAAACCTTGAGTAACAAATAACGGCTCTTTCAATGGAATGCCCTTTTATACTTCATGAATGGGAAACTATGTGCAGATCACCGTCACATGACCTTCATCGGCCCAATGTATAGCATTACCAAAAGAACTCTCTCCTACGTACAGCGTAGTTATTCGGCGAGTATAGGTGTATATGTAGATGTAGGTAGTATGTGCATATAATAAAGAGCTGCGGTACCGCTGTTATATTGATTCGTTTAATAATTTCATTACGTGCAGCGTCTCCTCATTATATGTTTCGTGAACACGGAACAGTAAGGGCCCTGATAGCAATTTATGCAATTTATGGAACACAGCTGGCGTATTCGTTAATTTGGATCATAAAATTTAAAACAAGCAAGTCTAGGGTTAGGCGACCGTGGCGCGGGTGGGGGAATGAGGGGAAAGGACGGAAAAAAAGACTGTCGAGGGCTCGCGTGGGGCAGCAGTTAACGTAGTGTTGGTTTTAGAGAGCGGGTTGCGTGTGGGGCGAGCTATCGTGCGCCGTGTGCCGTGCGCACGCAGCGGGGCGGCGTCGGGCCGGCGGCGGTGAGCTCGGCGGTCGGCGCTCCGAGGCCACGGAACGAGGTGTGAAAAGCGCGCCGATTCATTGAGCGGTGGGTGGCTGGCGCGCGCTATGACGTGCCGCCTATTTATTGCGGGCGGGGTCGCCGGCGTCGCTACCCGTGGCGTGAGATAGCCAACAGCGCAGCCGCTGAAATAAATCGCCGCCCCAATTCCGTCTTAACTGCGCGATCATAATTTCCGCGACAGTTTCACTCGGCGCGCTTTATCTGGCGCGCCGTTCGTTTGCGATTCGCGACGAGGCGACGAGTTCTCGTGCGCCACGGCCGCCACTCGTAAACCGCGGCAGACTGAATTGCTTCATGCAGCGAGGGTAATGGCCTGCTAAGTCACATTTTCAGCTGCTTATTCACTGACTATTCCCCTTCCTCCCCGCCCCCCCCCCCCCCCAACCACATTGTCTTAGCACAATATAGTGGAACTTGTGTATTCACCCGAGAATCATTGCCTACTTGGGACCCTCGTAACTTCTGACAAATTCTTTATTCCGATAGCTTTTTCCTAAATAGACTGACGAGTACTGCGTTATTAAAAAAAAAAAAAAAACTAGGTTGGCGTGTTTCTACATCTAAAAGATGATGTCTACTCAAGTTCCGCGCCAGTTGCGTAAGAGTGGTGGTAGTAGCTCTAGTATGACGATGCAAATCAGGTTTGCTGTAAATACACGCAGTAACGGCCGTGAGCGTTACTTACCTCTGAGAGTGAACGTGGTGAGTTGATGTTAGTCAAGAATGCCTTAAACGCGACAAAGACGCCATTATCAACACCTTACTGAGTTTGAACGAGGTCATTTAATAGGGCTACGAGAACCTTGGCTGAAACGTAGGCACTCTACATGATTACTTGCAGCGGCGTTCACAATAACGTACAGTCGCAAAAAGACTGTACTGCGGACGGCCACGTGGCACAACCAACAAGGAAGTCCATCGTGTTCGACGTATGGCAATGGTGCATCGTACTGCATCTGCAGCAGCAATTTGAGCAGTAGTTGGCACCACATTGCCTCAACGAACTGTTAAAAATCGATTACTTCAAGGACAGCTCCGAGTCAGAAGTCCCGTAGCGAACATTCCACCGACCCGAACCACCGCGATTTCCGACTTGAGTGCTGTCAATTGAGAGCTCATTGGAGGGAAGGAGGGAGGTCTGTTGTGTTTTCTGATAAAAGCTGGTACTGCTTCTGTGACAGTGATGGTCTTGGTTTGTCTAGGAGGTCAGTTGAGGGCCGGCACCAGCCTGCGTGCAAGACACAATGGACCTACAACTGAGATATGGTCTGGGGAGCAATTTTGTATGACATCAGGAGCAGTCTCGTGGTTATCTCACGCAGGCTAACTGCATAACTCTACGTCAGTTTGGTGATTCGGCCCGTTGTGCTGCCATTCATAAGCAGTATTCCAGAGAGTTATTTCTCACAGAATAACGCTCGCTAACGTACCGCTGTTGTAACCCAGCGTGCTCTACAGAGTGCAGACATATTGCCTTGTCCTGCTCGAATATCAGATCTGTCTTTCAGGTATGGGACATCATAGGACGACAGTTCCAGCCTCATCCACAAACAGCATTAACCCTCCCCATACTGATCAACCAAGTGCAACTTGCCTCCAAGTCCACCCGTCAAAATTACCTGTACAAAATGTACCTGTACAACACAATGCATGCACGTTTGCATGGTTGTATTCAATATTCAGGCGGCTACACCGGTTATTAATGTACCAGCATTTTATATTTGCAATGGCTTATCTCGCACTGTGATCTTGCAATGTTAATGACAAATATGTTACCTAGACAAATGCATTCACGTAATTTCAGTAATCTATAACTGTTTAGTGTTGTGATTTTTCCGTCAGTGTAAAGCCTGAGGTTACTCCACTCATCTTGATATACAGGGTGCTGGAAAACGATTTCTAAAAATAGATCGATTACTCAGAAGACAGTCACGGGCAGTGATTGATTTTGTGCTAGGCTCTGATGAAAAAATTGTTGAAATGGCTCTGAGCACTATGGGACTTAACATCTATGGTCATCAGTCTCCCAGAACTTAGAACTGCTTAAACCAAACTAACCTAAGGACATCACACAACACCCAGTCATCACGAGGCAGAGAAAATCCCTTACCCCGCCGGGAATCGAACCCGGGAACCCGGGCGCGGGAAGCGAGAACGCTACCGCACGACCACGAGCTGCGGACTCACGGCTTTGATGAAAAGACAAGAAAGCAACCGACCATAACAGATTGTTTTGGGAGACAAACAGGCTTTGAAGGTAAATTGAGAGCGCCGTACTTTGATTTTAAATCAGGATATGTCGAAGATATTTATTTTTTATTCTTAATTAAAATTCAATTCTAACAAGGTTAGGTGATAAAGTTTCTATTTTGTAGCAGAAGTGTGAGCTATTTTCAAAATATCCTGGCAAATTAAAACCGTGTGGCAGACCGGGCCTAGACAGCATTGCCCGAGAACGACAATTTTCCGGATCCCAGTCCCGCTCTGGCGCGGTTTAATCTGCCAGACTGTTCCCAAACCGCGCCGAGCTTCACTGCTGAACGAAAGCTGTTCCTCCGCAATATCCTTTATTCCAGTAGTACTGTCACAGAAATATGTGCGGGAGAACCATACCGTAACTGCATATACGTGTAACTCTAATTGCGGAATAAGAAAACCAAGTTTAGGATATTACTTTTCATTGCCATCTTAACGTGTTAAGCCTGTAAATGTTTTGCTAACGGTTTTACTGAGCGTCAGTTGTTTCATAGAAATGGTGTCTGTTAAACAGTTGCTAAGATTAGGTTGTTTCAATGATAATATCCGTAGTTTCGAATTTTTTTTTCATGGATAGAGTGTACTATTTCCTTACGGATGTCGTAGAAGTATTAAGGCGAGAAGAAACTGTTCACAAAGACATTTTTCAGTGTCTGTCCATCCAAATTAAGGGGAAACGTTCATGAAACTGATCGAAAATCTCCGTTATTTTTTATTTATTGGTAGAACTCATGGACAATAAGTTCTCAGAGTTTAAATGATGAAAACGCATTAGAAGTGCCTGAAAAATAATTAAATATGTGACGCGACGTTCCTGCCGCGCCCACTTTTTGAGGCAACGCTTCGCTACTAATTCGATGAACAACGATTCTGTGGATTACTTTCAAGCAAACTTGCACAGGATGCATCTACCGGGCTGAGATTTATACCCTTTTGTTTTATAGGCCGTCTGTGACTCTGTTCCGTATCTTACAAACAATGAGAAAGCAACTGCTTTGTTTATGAAGAAGCAGTTCTAGTTTGGCCTTGCACTGCTGACGGAGATTTACTCAAGTGTTCGATTCTTTCATCATTCAATAATGCCACCGTCACAAAGAGCATGTAGAAAACTGGATAAATTGAGTTCGCAGAAGTTAGTGAATCCAAGACGTGATAAATACCAACAAACCGGCATTGGGATGTGAATATCTACAGGCTCAGAGGAACAACAGCCCCCACGTTCACAAGGAGAGGCGTCAAATTGTTTCATGGATGTTGTCAAACCCACTTACAGGTTTCTGGCCGTTCCCGAACTTCTGAAAAAGCGTGTTCATGGCAAAACTCTGAATTCGAATGGTTCTCTAAATTCACTCATATGGAAACGATGCCCTAAAACCTTATTTTTATCTGTTACTGTTGTCATAACTGTAAGTTATGATACAGCTCTTGTATTTAATGGTGGGAACGTAGAGAAGATGGAGATATTAGAGGGAACGGGCTTTAAGATACGAAATTTCACCTAAGATACATTGAGAAAAATAGATGTAAATCGCAACTCTAGTGCTGAAGAGTCAGTTAAAGACCTGTTAAAGCAGGCAGAAAACGAGAAATCAGAAGTGAAGGCGTGAAGAGAAATGTGACCCTGAGTTCACATCTGGGAGCCTTCTGAAGACGTGACATAAGGAAATGAGTTAGGTTGAACTTTAAATTGCATTTCTTAGAAACTTCGTTTTTTACAGTTATGTATCTTCTTCTCAGAATCTATGAAGGTTAGAATTATGAAGGTTTGTACAGTTGTTTCTATAAACCCAACAAACATCTCAAGACTAAATTCTGAAATTCTGAATGTAAGCTGCACTACGTGACAGAGTGCCGGGAATTTTGCATAAGCCTTATAATATAGTTAACAGAATTCTTTCTTCTTTTTTCTTCTTCTGCTTTTACGGCCTCATTGGACCAGTTCAGTTAATCATTTCTGGTCCTCTTCTTTGGTATTTTCCCCTTCCGAGTGGCCCAGTATCTCTTCATTCGTTCCGATGCTTTTCGTCGTTCCTTATCTGTAAATACCCTTTTCATTGTATGTCGTTTGTCAATTTTTGGTTTAAATCTTATTTCTGTGTCCCTTAACTTCTTTAAATTTGGCGTTTTGTTCTGCAAATCATCCAGAGTTATTTCCAGTTCTTCCATATCCTCTCTTATTTCCTTAAGCCATCCTCCTTGTTGTTTCAAATTCCAGAGTTTCTCAATAATTTTCCTTGATAATCTGGTTTCTGGTGTCCTCAGAATGTGACCACAAAAAGAGATCCTTTTCTTTCGTATAGTATCAGTGATGGGCTCCAGTTCTCTGTATACCACTTCATTTGGAACTATCCGCCATTGCCCAGCTTTTTGATGTTTCTTATTTATGCATGTTCTAGCAATTCTTCTCTCTACTTTTAAAATTTTGTCAATTCTGTTTTCTGGGTGACTTTAAAAAGAGTTTCACTTCCGTATGTAACCTCTAGTTGAACTACCGTCTTGTAATGTTTTAATTTTGTTTTAATTGATAGACATTTTTTATTGTACGTAGACCATGTTAGTTTTTGAGCTTTTATAATTTTATTAGTTCTTGCTCGCCATGCAGTTTTCTCGTCCAATTTATGTGTTATAATTTCACCCAGGTATTTAAATTGTTTCACTATTTTAATTTCCCTATTGTTCACTGTGATGTGATCTATTACAAGTGGATCCGTTACCATTATTTCAGTCTTTTCAAATGATGTCTGGAGTCCTAATTTTTGTGCTATATTTTGTAAGCTTGTTATTTGTTTCATGGCTTCCTGAATATTATTAGCTAGTAATGCTAGGTCATCAGCAAATCCCAAGCAATTTAGGTTTATTTTATCGTTCTTAGTTCCAATTTTAATATTCATAGGATTTTCCTTGTACCATTCTCTCATTACATATTCAAGAGCACAATTGAATTGCAATGGTGATAAACAATCTCCCTGTCTCAACCCTGTTTTAATCGTAAATGGTTCAGATATTTATCCTCTAAATTTTACTTGGGATTTGGTGTTTGTTAAGGTTAACTGTATCATTTTTATTAATTTAGGATGAAGTCCAAAATTCCTTAATATTTTCATCATTGAAGATCTATGGATGCAATCATACGCCTTTTTGAAATCTACAAAGGTTATGACTAGTTGTTTTTGCCTTCTTTTGTAGACATCCATAACTAACTTCAAGGAGATTATCTGTTCTGGGCAGCTTCTCCAGGATCTAAATCCTCCTTGATATTCTCCCAGTTCCAGTTCTAGTTGATCTTTACAGCGGTTGTATAGTATTCTTGACATGATCTTATACGTGCAGTCCAAAAGGGAAATTCCTCTATAGTTGTCTGGATTTGATTTTTCTCCTTTCTTATGTAATGGATGTATTATAGTAGTAGTCCAATTTTCTGGTAATTTCTCTTCATTCCAGATTTTTACTATGCATTGGTGTAATGCTATCTGTACTGGTTCTGCTGCATATTTCCAAAGTTCAGCAAACGTTTGATCTTCTCCACTTGCTTTGTAGTTTTTGAGTTCTTTCAAAGCTCTGTAGACCTCATTAATTGTAGGTGGATTTATATTTTCTGCTGGTGTTTTAATTGGGGTTTCTGTGTTAATCTGTAGAAGTTCTGGGGGATCTTCACAATTTAGTAACTTGTTAAATGTTTCTGCTAGAATTTCTGTATTTTTACTATTGCTATGGGCTAGGTTATTATCTTTATCTTTTAACATTAATGTTGGAGGATCATATCTTTGTAATTGTCTGCCAAATATTTTGTAATAGTCTCTTGAGTTTGTTTTTTCACTATTTGTTTCTATCATTAGAAGTATATCTTTTTGGTACTGACGTATAACTCTCCTTATTATTTTTTGTGTTGTCTTCCTTTGTTTTGTGAGTTCCAAATATGATTTTTCTGTTTTTTCATTTTGATGCCTTAACCAGGCTTGGTGTCGATCCAACACTGCTTCATCACATTCATCATTCCACCACTGGTGTTTTTTCCTTGGATTTATAGGGGCAACTTATTCAGCTATTTGTTTCAATTTGGGAATTATTTCTTCCAGATCATCTGTTATTTTTATATCCCTGGTTTGTGCTTCATAATCCTCATTTTGTATCAGTTTATGAGGGTCATAGGTTCTCTTCTTGTTCTGGTGGGATTTTTTCTTTGCTAATGGGGTTAATTTAATTTTAATTTTTATCATGTAATGATCTGATCCGGTATCTGTCCCTCTCAGTACTTTCACACTGTAAATTTCCTTGTGGTAATTCTTATCCATGCAGACATGGTCCAGTTGCCATTCTCCTTTTTTCTAGTCTGGATGTTTCCAAGTTTATAGTTTACTTGGTCTTCTCTTAAAATACGTCGACTTTGAGATCATGTCATGGTTTCTGCAAAATTCCACTAGTCTTATGCCATTTTTGTTTGTTCTTCTTTGTGCTGTCCATTTCCCTATTATGTCTCTATATCTCTTTTCCCTTCCTAACTGGGCATTGAAGTATCCAATTAAAATTTTGATGTGATTTTTATTAATGTTATTCGTCGTTTGATCTAAGAGCTCCCAAAATTTTTCTACCTCTTCTCTGTGTTCTTTTTTATTATTTTTATCATTTGTCGGGGCATGGGCATTTATTATTGTGTACATTTTATTTGCAGCTTTTAGAGTTAATGTTGAGAGCCTGGGAGATTGTGCTTTAAATTCTATTATGGACTCTATTATTTTCAGACTCACCACGAATCCTGTTCCAAATTGTGGACACTGTTTCATGACTCTTTTCCCTGGTATTCCCTTATAAATCCTATATCCTTGTGATTCTATCGGCTCCTGATCAGTATTTCTCTTTTCTTGAAGTCCGGTTATGAGAATCCCCTTGCGATCCATTTCATCCGTCAGAATTTTGAGTTTGCCTGGTTGTATGAGGGAATTTATATTGTATGTCGCAATGTAGTTTATTTGTCCTGTCTTGAGTTTTGGTCGTCTGTCCGTTTTGGGTATTTTCAGATGCTCCGACTCATCCAAGTTATCTTTCAGGTGACTGCCCACCGTATCCGAGTGTAGTCTTACTTAGTTATTGCCAAGCGGTGGATTATTCCTTGAAAGATTTCCTTCCAAGTTTGACTTTCAAAGGTAGTCAACCTTGTATGGAGCAAGCTCCGAGTTACAACTACGGTTGTTAGCCGTAGAGGTTGTTTAGTGTTTGGTCGGCGAGAGCTATTTTATTTCGCTCAAGTCCGCCGGTAAACCGGTGAGGACCCCCCTATCCGCCACCTGGGACGCGCCACGTCGGAGTATCACCTCTCCGCCTGCTACGACACCGTAGTAGCTTCGTGGGTTAACAGAATTATAATTAAAAATTTACTAAAATTCTCCTATTCGATATATTCAAAAAACCTCATGAGACACATGTTTATTATGCGCAAAGAGATTAAACAGAGATAATTTTGTAGAAATCTGTTGAATAGTTTTTGAAGATAAGATGCTTTTGTTATTTTTGAAAATAAAATTTTTAAATTTCATGAAAGAAGTTGTCTGCAAATAATCCAAGGAACTTAACAGTAAATGTGTTTATTTCATGTAAGGCATGGAATAATATTTCATTGCCGTATCTTCAGAAGTATGGATTCAATAATAATTGTTTTTCATGAACGTCTCTCCTTAATGCGTGTAATTTCATTTCATTGCGCTATCTAGACTAAGCACGTCATCACCACTTGAAGGGAACTGTATTTCAACATTTTCGATACTTGTAATGGCTAGAATACTTCCGAATGAGTAAATTAAAGTTCCGATTCTACTCCTGTGAACATAGTTAAGTAATGTTTCGTCAGTAACCAGTGATTGTTTACGAGAACGTCTGTCACTAAAATAAGGAGTTTTCAGAGTAGCTAACTGTGCAGAATATACTGTTGTTCCGTAACAGGTCGATTTTGTTAATTCAGAAAATGTATATACGTATCTCCCGCTATGTAATAAAGTTAAAATGTGCTTATCCTTGGTCAGATACATGAAATGGTTGCCAACCGGATCAGTCTAGCATTTATTTACCTCTACTTAACACAAAAACCCTTCACTCACTTTGAAAAAAATATTTTAAATATCCAAAAACTATACTGAAATCTGATAACCCAAGCACGATTAAAACTCGGCTGTATATGGACGTGGAGAAAATCTCGATTGTGAGACCTGAAATCTGTTAGCCAATTCCACATTCCAGGAAAGATATTGAAATGCTAGCTGACTGTTCCGTCGCTTCTTAACACAACCATTTCTTAATTATAAATGAAAAGCACAACGTGTATTTTCTATAGTGTTAATGTATTTTTCAAACTGAAAAAATGTTTTAAGTGGACAAAAAATACGTTAAAACCGAATAACCCAAGTACGACTAAAATTCGGCTGAGTATAGACATGGAGGAAATTTCGACCTTGGGGGACTGAAATCCGTCAGCCAATTCCACATTTCCTAAAAAGATATTAAAATGTTAACTCACTCTCCCGTCGCTTCTTAATACACCCATTTATAATTTATAAATGGAAAGCACAATAACGTGTATGTGTTACAGTGTTAACGTATTTCTCGGCTTACAAGGTTATCATCAGAGTTTGACTGATTATCTTCACCGAAGAGGTTACCATATTCATGAACAACACAGAAGATGTTACACATGGAGCGTGAGGTACGGACACAGTAAATGTCATCTTCGACAGATAAGTGTTAATGCAATGATTAAGTTAATGTAATTGTAAAGAAAAATGTAAATAAATTGAAGTGAAGAAACTAGAAGAACAAACATTAAACATCGCCTATATAACAATTTAAATTAAATTAACAGTGACAGAATAAAATTAATACACAAACAGGGTACCGAACAACACGTAAGAGCTCTTCCATCTGTTCTTCATTAGCAATTAACGCAATAAACTAGAACTGTAGAACTTACAGTATATTGTGCTTTTCAGCTATAATGATACTGAAGTGCCTACAAAATCACTTGAAGTAGTGGTAGGAAATATGATTACGGAAAGCTGGGTTTGGAAGCTTATTTGAAAGTGTTTTGTGAAGTTTCACAATTGGGGGGAGAGACTGGCCAAATTGAAGTAACGAAGGCGAGTCACGGGACGTACCTGCATATCTCAGAAGGTAAGAGCAATGTCCAAGACTGACCAAATTCCAGATAAGTGTCACGTTTCAGTACAGAACTGTAACCCACCAGGGTGTTCCAACTTTTAAAAATTTCCATGTATAAAAAAGTGAATAAAAAAGAATCTGTACTTATGTGGGAAAATGGTGACAAAGTTCACGAGTGGTCTTCGGGTAATTTTTGTGGGGCCTTGTAACGAGTCTGATGTCTTCTTAACTTGTGGATACAATGGGCAGTCGGAAAACCTATATTTCATGCGGCTTGCGAAATCGACAGCTGAATGTCTAGAATCATTTGCCAAATCTGAGTTTCCTCTCAACAGACGTATTTTCTTTTCCACAGAAATGTAGGAAGATCAAAGTTTTAAATATCGTCGACAACGAGATCAGTAAACATGGAGCACAATTTTGGATAGAATAATAGTGTTGTAGAAACCCGGATTTTTTTCGAAGGCAGTATATCGGAATACTCGTTAATCGGACTCCAATGGAAACTTGAAAATGGATGATAGGATAGGTATGTGAATTCGGTTCTTCCTGAATGCCAGTGAGGTGCTTTAAACACTGCTCCAACTTTATCCATCTTTCTGCTCGAATGACGAGGTGGCAGAAAATAAGCCGTTCGAGCTGGAACACTGTGTCAGGGACTTACAGTTCTTAAAATGTAGAGTCTAGCGTTACTATTTCACTTTATTCCACGAGACTGACATTTAGGTCGCTAGAGGAAAAACTAACAGCAGTTATCTGATGCACATTTTCAAATATGTTATCCTATTTCGATATTAAAGTAATTACATTAACAAGTCAGATTTGTTTCTCTGTTATTTATTTAAAATACTTAACTAGTTTCTGGTTGGTAACCAGTCATGTTTAGATATTCGGGATATGAATAAGTCGGTCCAGCAGATTCTACTGCTTGCTAGTCCACTGAGTGAGAACCTGAAGCAAAGACAAGTCTCAGTACAGTTATTAACGACAGGCAAATAGACTTGAGTGTACTTACGCTGTTTCTTGGTATAGTTACGACAACTACATATTGCAACATAAGTCATGAAACCGAGCTAAGTGGCGCATTGGTTAGCACACTGGACTCACATTCGTGAAGACGACGGTTCAAACCCGCGTCTGGCTATCGTGATTTAGGTATTCGGTGATTTCTCTAAATCGCTTTAGACAAATGTCAGGATGGTTCCTTTGAAAAGGCACGGCTGATTTCCTTCCCAATGCCTCCTTAATCCGATGGGACAGGTGACCTCTGTGTTTCATTCCCTCCCCCCGAATCAACCGACCAAATAATAATCCATGAACCACAAGGTATGAGTGAACAAAGATGAGGAACAAGATTGACTGTGGTACTTTTTAAGAAAACGTCCCGACGTACGCCGTGATTTAGGGCAAAATTTCAGGATGTTCAAATATGCCTTTTAGGCCTTTACCTTTGGAACATAGGTATAGTACCTACGTGGTTGCGTCATCCCAGACGGTACCAATCGTTGAGAAGCTTAGTTAGAGCTACAGGTGTTCTAATAGATAAGCCATCAGCGTCATTCCGAAATCTTTCCTGCAAGACATGTTATTCGAATACCTGTAAGGCACAAGGACACGCCGTATAGACTTATATTGCGAGCAAGGGCTGAAAGCAGGCAGAAGCTTATAACAGAAGTTTCACTGACAATTTCAGTTATGTTTTCTCCCGAGGTAAGGACTTACCAGCTGTGTGTCCATCCTTTAGTTTGTGATCTGATGGGCAGGAATACCTAGGGGCATAATAACTGTAGTTTAAGGGACGTTATAAAGAGGACAGTATATACACGGTGAATCACTTACATCTATATCTACATCTACATACATACTCCGCAATCCACCATACGGTGCGTGGCGGAGGGTATATCGTACCACAACTAGCATCTTCTCTCCCTGTTCCACTCCCAAACAGAACGAGGGAAAAATTACTGCCTATATGCCTCTGTACGAGCCCTACTCTCTCTTATCTTATATTTGTGGTCTTTCCGCGAAATGTAAGTTGGCGGCAGTAAAATTGTACTGCAGTCAGCCTCAAATGCAGGTTCTCTAAATTTCCTCAATAGCGATTCACGAAAAGAACGCCTCCTTTCCTCTAGAGACTCCCACCCAAGTTCCTGAAGCAATTCCGTAACACTCGCGTGATGATCAAACCTACCAGTAACAAATCTACCAGCCCGCCTCTTAATTGCTTCAATGTCCTCCCTCAATCCGACCTGACAGGGATCCCAAACGCTCGAGCAGTACTCAATAATAGGTCGTATTAGTGTTTTATAAGCGGTCTCCTTTACAGATGAACCACATTTTCCCAAAATTCTACCAATGAACTGAAGACGACTATCCGCCTTCCCCACAACTGCCATTACATGCTTATCCCACTTCATATCGTTCTGCAATGTTACGCCCAAATATTTAATCGACGTGACTGTGTCAAGCGCTACACTACTAATGGAGTATTCAAACACTACGGGATTCTTTTTCCTATTTATCTGTATTAATTTACATTTATCTATATTTAGAGTTAGCTGCCATTGTTTACACCAATCACAAATCCTGTCCAAGTCATCTTGTATCCTCCTACAGTCACTCTACGACGGCTCATTCCCGTACACCACAGCATCATCAGCAAACAGCCGCTCATTGCTATCCACCCTATCCAAAAGGTCATTTATGTAGATAGAAAACAACAGCGGACAAACCACACTTCCCTGGGGCACTCCAGATGATACCCTCACCTCCGATGAACACGCACCATCGAGGAAAACGTACTGGGTTCTATTACTTAAGAAGTCTTCGAGCCACTCACATACTTGGGAACCAATCCCATATGCGCGTACCTTAGGAGTCTGCAGTGGGGCACCGAGTCAAACGCTTACCGGAAGTCAAGGAATATGGCATCCGTCTGATACGCTTCATCGATGGTTCGCAAGATATCATGTGAAAAAAGGGCGAGTTGCGTTTCGCAGGAGCGATGCTTTCTAAAGCCGTGCTGATGCATGGACAGCAACTTGTCTGTCCCAAGGAAATTCACTATAATCGGACTGAGAATATGTTCGAGAATCCTGCAATAAACCGATGTTTAGGATATTGGTCTGTAATTTTGAGGATCCGTCCTTCTGCCTTTCTTATAAACAGGAGTCTCCTCCGCTTTTTTCCAGTCGCTCAGGGCTTTACGTTGGGCAAGAGATTCGCGCAAAATGCAAGCTAAGTAAGGAGCCAATGCAGCAGAGTACTCTCTGTAAAGCCGAATTGGAATCCCATCAGGACCTGGCGATTTATTTATTGTCAACCCATTCAGCTGCTTCAAACCCCAGGGATATCTATCACTATGTCCTCCATACTGGAATCTGTACGAGACTCAAACGGCGGTATGTTTGTACGATCCTCCTGCGTGAAATATTTCTCAAGCGCTAAATTTAAAATTTCAGCTTTCGTTTTGCTGTCTTCCGTTGCCAGGCCAGACTGATCAGTGAGTGACTGGAGGGAAGTCATCGACCCGCTTACCGATTTTACGTAAAACCAGAATTCCCTGGGTTTTCAACAAGATCTTTTGCTAAGGTATGACGGTGATAGTGGTTGAATGCTTCGCGCATTGCTCTTCTTACAGCAGCACGAATGTCTACTAAATTTTGCCTCTCCTCATTCTCCCGAGCTTTCTTGAATCGCGAGTGCAACTGCCTTTGCTTCCTGAGCATTCTCTGAATTGCGCTGTTAAACCACGGTGGGTCTTTTCCGTCCGTAACCCACCTTTTCGGCACATACTTGTCCAATGCGTGATTTACAATGTGTTTAAAATTTTCCCCTAATTCGTCCACGTCCATCGTACCGGAACTAAATGAAGTCGATTCATTTACTAAATGGGATGCTAACAACCGCTTATATGCTCTTTCTAGTAAGAATACTCTCCTAGCCTTCTCGACCGACTTTTTAACTTTCGTAACCATACTCGTAATGACAACATCCTGATCACTAATCCCTGTCTCAAAACTGACACCGTCGATGAGGCCTGGCCTGTTCGTGGCTACCAGATCTAAAATATTTCCATTACGCGTTGGCTGTCGATTTAGCTGCTCAAGACAGTTTTCGGATAATATGTTCAAAAGTAATTCACACGACGGCTTGTCTGTACCACCTGTAATGAATCCATAGACATCCCAGTCTATACTAGGTAGGTTGAAGTCGCCTTCGACTAATGTAGCATGATCCGGGTACTTCTGCGTTACAGAATGTAGACTCCCTCTGAATGATTCTAGAACTGTCACGGTGGAACCTGGTGGCTAGTAATAACACCCCACAATTAACTTTATTTCCCCTAGCCCTGTTAAACGTGTCCAGATAACTTCATAATCACACTCTACTTCGACCTCAATAGACGCAATATTTTTGTCAACTGCCATGAAGACACCACCTCATACGGTGTCTAATCTGTCTTTCCGATACACGTTCCAACCCTCACTAAATATATCAGAACTTCCTGTCTCAAGGTCCAGCCAGGTCTCAGTCCCGAGAATAATTTGCGCGCCACACGCTTCCTGGAGGGCATTAAATTCAGGAACTTTATTCCGAACACTCTGAAAATTTACTGCTAATATCTTGATAGCTGAAGTGCCATTACACTGAGCGCGTCCTGATTTCCCTGCCTGCACGTCGACTGATGAGTGTTCATCAGGACACCTCGCACTACTGCCTAGCCGAAGAAACCACCATGTGCACGCCACAAGTACTCTGCTACCCGAGTAGCCGTTTCCTTTGTGTAGTGCGCCCCTGACCTTTCTAGGGGCGTCCTACAATTCCCCACCCAATAGCGCAACTCTAGAAATCTGCAGCCAAGACCGTCACAGAGTCGACGAAGCCTCTGGTTGAGACCCTCCACTCGGTTCCAAACCAAAGGACCCTGATCCACTCTGGGAACAATGCTGCAAATATAGAGCTCTGCTTGCACCCAGCGTGCGAGGCCAGTGGTCTTCACCAAATCCGCCAGCCGCCTGTACGAACTGAGGATCGCCTCAGAACCCAAGCGACAGGCATCATAGGTGCCGACGTGAGCAACTACTTGCAGACGACAGAACCCCTTACGCTCGATAGCCGCAGGCAAGGCCGCCTCCACATCTTGGATGAGGCCCCCCGGCAGACAAACCGAGTGCACGTTGGATTTCTTTCCAGCCCTGTACGCTATTTCCCTAAGGGGCTCCATCACCCGCCTAACGTTGGCGCTCCCAGTAACCAGCAAGCCTTTGCCCGCGTGTGCCTGCTCGGGCCCTGCTGAAGGAGCGGCCACCTGCCCACTGACAGGATGAACGGGCGACGCCAGCCGGCCAGCCTCCACATTGGCCCTCCGCCTCGAGCGACGCGAACGCGCTGCAGTCCGCCACTCACTCTGAGGTGAGGGCGGTCCCAACGCGCCGGGTACACTAGAAGGTGCCTCGGCGGCTGAGTCAGCGGACGCAGCAAGCGACACCTAGGGTGTCTCAAGCGACGCGCCAGAGCCTCCGCCGTCGCTGCACCTCGAGGCAGCAGCCTGAAGGCGGCTGACCGTGGCCAACAGCACTCTCAGTTGCTCACGAACCGCTGCCAGTTCCTCCTGCGCCCGCACATAGAACGCACACACCCTATCCGCCCTACTGCTAATATCTAACGACTCCGCAGATTTATACTCTACGGCTGTCAATAAGCACTATTACTCCTATCAAATATGAGAATACGAAAGGATTTCATGTAATTAAATATGCAAGCGCACAAACACTCCGAAAGAAATTAAGAATCAAACTACAAAACAAATATGAAAGCTAAATATGCGACTCGCAACTGCACTGCTGCTGCACTGATACTTCACCAGCGGCTGCAGAGAAAATATTGCCGAAATGGAAAGTGCTAGTAATGTGTGGTTTTCACAGAATGGGTTGGTAGCCAGGGGCTCGTATTTTTAGTCAATAAACTGATTGTAACAATGCATCAAAACAATTTTTTTGTACAAACTTGTAATTTGAAATGGAATAATGCCTTGCGACATTAACTAACTGAAAGTAGGGTAAATTAGAATTCCAATGGTGATTGTTGCAGGACTGTAGTGCGAGTCGTTTACGAGGTATCGCCGGCCGCGGTGGCCTAGCGGTTCAGGCGCTCAGTCCGGAACCGCGCGACTGCTACGGTCGCAGGTTCGAATCCTGCCTCGAGCGTGAATGTGTGTGATGTCCTTAGGTTAGTTAGGTTTAAGTAGTTCTACGTTCTAGGGGACTGATGACCGCAGATGTTAAGTCCCATAGTGCTCAGAGCCATTTTTTGAACGAGGTATCGTATTTTGAAAAGTTTCCACACCAACACTTGGCTGGGCCATTCAACCTACGTAGTTGCCAGGTACAATGTTTTTATGTTTACATACAGTGTTCTTGTGTGTTTCCTGAGTGTATTGAGTCTTGCTAACCATTTCATGTCTGACAGTCCAACCAGTAGGTCGTGAGTGGACGATGGGATTCACCAATGCGGAAAAAGCCGAAATGCTCATGGTATATAGAGAGTGTTGGGAGAATGCAGTTCGTTCTTGTACGGTGTATGCGGCAAGATATGCCAACAGACGTCATCAACCTCGGCAACTATTTGTTAACCTATTCAACCAGTTATCTGAAAGCGGTAGTGTAACGCCTAGTCAAGGTAACAAAAGGAAACAAGTAACGTCAGAAGACGGGGAAAACAATGTTACTGGTGCTGTTGCAGTTGATCCACAAGTGAACTCTCGCGCGACCGCACGAGGAAGTGTCATGAGTCAGGCAAGAGCTCTACGAGGAGGAGGAGATTAGTGTTTAACGTCCCGTCGACAACGAGGTCATTAGAGACGGAGCGCAGGCTCGGGTGAGGGAAGGATGGGGAAGGAAATCGGCCGTGCCCTTTCAAAGGAACCATCCCGGCATTTGCCTGAAGCGATTTAGGGAAATCACGGAAAACCTAAATCAGGATGGCCGGAGACGGGATTGAACCGTCGTCCTCCCGAATGCGAGTCCAGTGTGCTAACCACTGCGCCACCTCGCTCGGTAAGAGCTCTACGCACTGTCCATCGACGTAGGTTCCATCCCTCTCACATCTCTCTCCGTCAAGAGCTGCATGGAAACAATTATGAGAATCATGTCAACTTCTGTACACGGGCATTAACACAGGATACTCAAGATGTATCTTGTTTAGTGATAAAGCCACAATTACCATTCATGGCCAGGTAAACT
This sequence comes from Schistocerca piceifrons, assembly GCF_021461385.2. Classification (NCBI taxonomy): domain Eukaryota; kingdom Metazoa; phylum Arthropoda; class Insecta; order Orthoptera; family Acrididae; genus Schistocerca; species Schistocerca piceifrons. The sequence goes on from NC_060149.1 coordinate 560,563,928, forward strand.
TACTATTGCTCTGTTGGCAACACCCGTTGACTTCGTCAGGTGGAATGTCAGCGTCCATGGTGTGGAAACATGTGGTGTGGAATAGTGAACCATCACCTCATAGGCCCTTTCTCATAGATGGGACACTGAATCACACAAACATCACAGCCTCGTAACAGACCATCTTCCTCGGATGCTAGAAGAAGTTCATATGAAAACTGGGAGGAACCTGTGGCACCAACATGATTCCTGTCCAGCCTGTAATGCTCGAATTACTATAGCATTGCTTCACGAATTGTCTCCGAATGGTTGGACTGGACGCAGAGGACGTGTACCTTGGCTGGATAGTTCCTCGGGTTTGACGCCTGTAGATCTTTTCCTGTGGGCAAAGCAGAAACGCTCTGTCTACACGGACATATCAGCTAAACCCGATGATACGCAACGACGTATAACTGAAGCACGCCCGGACATCTCCGCTGAAATGCTAGCACGTGTGTAGTAGTCACTCTATACCAGACTGGAAGCGTGTAATGCCGTTGCCAGTGGTCAAATTGAACATAACCTTTAATGGTCATTGCCCCGTTACTGGTCAGAATTCACATAACTGGTGCATGAACTTGTGTTGTTCTTTAGTGTGTGCTGCTACAAGTATTATAGAAGTGTCTCTGTGGGAACTTTCCAAAATACGATATCTAGCAAACGACTCACACTAGAATCCTACAGTAATCAGGACTGTCTTCCTAATTTACCCTACTTTTAGTCTGTTAAAGTCAATAGTAATTTTTCCATTTGAAAAAGTGTATGTTTCCACAAAAATACACTTTCTAACTAATATTACAATCTGTTGGCTAGGTAACATTACGATCACCTGACTACCAATCCATTCTGTGAAATCCGCTCATCAATCGAACTTTCCATTTCCGCAATATCTGATGTGCAGCAAGTTTTAGGTGATTCACCCTGTATACGTTTTTACATAATTTATAATGAAGTGAATGCCAAAATACTTCAGTTATACTTTTAAATTATTCTTCACATTATATGCAGTCTATATATATATATATATATATATATATATATATATATTTTAACTGCAACCCATGTATAATAAGTAGACACTAGTCCTTTCACCTTCTCACCGAGCGAGGTGGCGCAGTGGTTAGCACACTGGACTCGCATTCGGGAGGATGACGGTTCAATCCCGTCTCCGGCCATCCTGATTTAGGTTTTCCGTGATTTCCCTAAATCTTTTCAGGCAAATGCCGGGATGGTTCCCTTGAAAGGGCACGGCCGATTTCTTTCCCCTTCCTTCCCTCACCCGAGCTTGCGCTCCGTCTCTAATGACCTCGTTGTCGACGGGACGTTAAACACTAATCTCCTCCTCCTTCTCCACCTTCTCACTGCTACACAGTTTGTCTAGGATAAATAATATACACAAACTTCCTTCCTTTCCTCTTTTTGATACATTGTGACCTGTAGTTATTGCCTACTGAGTTATATTGCCGATCTTAATGAGTGTGGTTACAAAATGTGAAGTTATACTTTAACTAATACTCATCTACAATTTTACTGAGCGCAGTGGTGCGGTGGTAAAACATCGGACTCCTACAAGGGAGAACGGTGGTTCAAATTCCCGTCCAGCCATCGACAATAACAGTCGTAATTATTACGTTTTGCGTAGATTCCCCGAGACGCTTAACGGAAATGCCAGGACGGTCCAGTTTCCTTCTCCATCCTTCAACAATTCGAACGTAATCTCTGTCCTAATTATCTTGATGTCGGCGAAATGTTAAATACAAACCTTCATTTCTTCCACCCTTCATAATTTACATATTATTCAGTACAACTGTCATAATACTGATATAAGCCCACTGACCTGTTGTCAAATATACTTCATTTACACGACTGGCTTATTTTTTCGAAATAATTTGTAAATCTTTCTGCGTAAGTGTCGCGAAAAAGCACGTAGACAGAGATATAGTTGCCGCCTTCAGTCCATCAGTCTCTTCACTATTATGTTTGGCGGGATACTCCAATGCTTAGGATGCATTCGTTATTTTTTAGTAATAGTGTGTGTTTTTTATTGCACTGACTTTCGGAATCCAAGTTGGCTACACCTAGAGTGTGGTCAGAAATAGTCCGAAAAGCTTGTAAGGGTGATACAGAGTATGTTTTGCTGAGAAATAATTATTAACAAAAAATTCGATACGTTGCGCCGTTCCTGAGTTAATTCGCATTAAAACTGTCCATTCAGGATACAGCGCACGCTAATTCAAGCAGCCCTCGAGGGGCGGTGTCGCCAAAGGTGTATTTCATTTGATTTCCTAAAACCGAACAAGAGAGCGATACAAAAATTGGAGATGGGATGGTAGTAAGGATCGGATCAGAATCAAAGACCGATCATTCGCGTGCGCTATCATCACCTAGTGATGCGAACAGCCGAATGAAAACAATCGGTTCAGTCGGTTGTTGAAAAACAATCTACTCATTCGATTGTAGTTTTACATGTCGGTTGGATTATCATTCATTCATTTCTTTCGAGTGAACCCAGCCTGTAGTTTTTCTTTCGGTTAGACCATATATACTCGTTATTTCAACTGAAATGACTATTTACTGATCTATTTCACTGAGCTATCCATTCACTCTCCTGAATGAAACCAGCATGCAGTACGTGCGTAAGCTGAATTCTAGCAGTGGTACACAATCGGAAAACAGACATCCCGCAGGGTAGCCCTAACCTCCGTGGAAACGAGAAGAGGTCTCACGGGGTACGCCAAAGTTAAAATTAACAATATACACGTGGTTGCTGTTCACTGACTTGATGTAGCCCTCCACGTTACTGTGCTCTGTGCAGGCCTCTTCATCTCCACACTTTACGTATTCCTTCATTTAATTATTGACTGAATATAGTGATTCTTTCTGTCATTCAAAATCGATTAATATACAGCGTGGACATTAATAAAACCTACAAACTGGAGATACGGATTCCTGAATGGATAGGAGGAAAAAAGATCCCATGAACATGTGTCCAGAAATGGTAGGTGTTCGTGCCTGCAACGACAACAAATCGTCCCTCAACACAGTACAAAGCTGCGCCATACGACTGCATTTGACAGGGATCGTAGCGGTTGTCGTGCAGGACACACATAATCGTATCCTAAGATGTTACAGTGTCTGTGTTATTCTGAATACTATGCAAAGTTCTTTTAGGCGTGCATGCATGTCCAAAGCAAGTTTTGCATCGTGTTCAGAGTAACACAGGCACATAATATCGTATTTATTCGCCGACACCGGGCAAGCGACTTTCAAGTATAATGTCTCACACGTACGGGAATATACATAATGGACGTGCGAGTGCAGGTTGTAGGCGCATGGTTGACGACATACGGAAGTTTGGGTCTGGCCTAGAGACGCGCACGGATAGCCAAATAGAAAGGCGACCGCCCACGATAAGCGGGAAATCCAGGTTGGAGTCCCGTTCCAGCACAAATTTTCATTGTCGTCATTACTTTCTACAGCTGATGGTTGTCCACAATCGTAATTGCGAATACGAGTGCATTCAATGTTCGTCTCTGTATCCTTTGCAACCTGTTCCTCCAAATCTGGTGTACGCACAGTCCACCCCTTCCCTCCACGTTCGTCTGCCTGAGAGGACTTATGATCCCACAAACGTCAAAGCAGGTTTGAAATGTTCTGTGATATGGTTGGTGTACGTGAGGGTACTTGTATTGGTTGAGCCTTCGACCGTTTCCATCTGCTTGGCCGTACACAAACATCCTCTCGGCTTGTTCCCGTCATGAAAACCGGACCATTCTGCGCTTTGCAGTACACTGCGTCAATCACATAGCTCTTTACACACAAGGAACACACGGGACGCGGTCAGAGGAACTGTCTTTTTCCAGCGCCATCTACCTTAGCAACGATGCATTTCCGGACATATGTTCATAGGACCTTCTTGCCCCCATTTTCAGACAGGAATCCGTCCCTGCAGTTTATCGATTTTATTAATGTACACCCTGTATTACTGTAGATTAAGTGGTTCCACATGCAGTTAACACATAACTAACGAAGCTGATATGTCGTCGGGACTACAAAGTTGAGCATAAAAGATCCCTTGGGGGTACATGAAAAAGAAAGATACGTTGCCAAATTTAGCGGCTCTTTGTACTTCGTTTTGTTAAAAAGGCGTGATGATGTCCGTTAATAAAAAACCTTTTGACTTGAGACGTTAAACCTTTATTCAGCCTTGGAACTGCGTTGAAGGTAAACATATTGCGCAGAGAATTACATACAAATGCACACTAAATCTTTTTATGTTTTACAGCCTTTTAAAAGCAGCAGGTATAGTATTTCACGAACATGAAAACGTGGTGTTCAAATTCATATGTTGATAGTTCAGTATCACAGCTAATCCTAGCCCTAGCCACCACTGGATGTCATCCACATTCGCACCCCATTGGAGCGCTGGGAGCAATAATGTGTTAGGTGCCGCGTAGGGTAGCCGCACAGTCTAGGGCGCCATGTCACGGTCCGTGCGGCTCTCTCCGTTAGAGGTTCGACTCCTCCCTCGGGCATGGGTGTGTGTGTGTTGTGCATAGCGTAAGTTAGTTTAAGTTAGATTAAGTAGTGTGTAGGCTTAGGGACCGATGACCTAAGTAGTTTGGTTCCGTAAGACCTTACCACAAATTTCCAAAATATGTGTCAGGTCGCTTCGCTGCCGCCCACGGCAGCAGGAGCAGCGAAGAGGTCTGGCTGCAGGAATCTATCACAACAGCGGCGCTCCTTGCGTCTAATGCTCGTTACCTCCGGCATCCCCACAAGAGCCCTATGCGCAGCTGAAGTTGAAAGAGAAAGATTACCAAGACACTGAAAGCAAAACAAAGAACTCAAAAGCCAAAAAATCAGTCAAACGCTGAGACTGAATGAAAACACTTATAAAACATACGTAACAGTGGGAGGCTTGCGTCAGTCGGTTGTCTCCCATTAAGTGAAAAACCACTGTAACCCTACGAGAGAGAAATGAACGCTCATATAACTAACGTGGGCGCAGAGCCTGGCCTCATTCGGGTCTTTCACCCGACTGAAAAAACAGACTAAAGGAAAGAACAATCGATCAGTTAGTCGGTTGTTAAAGTCAGTCGGTTATCCCATCCCGACTGTCATTTACGGATTCTACGCCATGGAAACAATTGCCATAAATTGTGTCTGGCGGGCTGCTTGAAATTGCGCGCGGACCGGTCTCATTGATAACTTCAATGCTAGTTAACTGCACATCGTATAGAATTTTTTTATCAACGTTTATTTCTCTGCAAAACCTACCCTGCCACAATCTTACAAGTTTATCAGATGGTTTTTGACCACACTTTATATAGTGCTTTTATTCTTTGAAATACGAGAGTTGAAAGTAGAATCTATTTTGCGAGATATGTTCAGTATGTGACTAATAATACAAAATAGCTTATAGTTAACAATAAACTTCTTTCCTTAAAAAGGGACGCAAACAGTTTGTCGTTGCTTTTCAATGCTCTATCAGAGTAGAGGTATGTGATAAAAATTTATGAGGAAATGGAGGAGCTAAAACTGCGTTTGGTAAATGCTTTTTCTGGTTGTGTTAACCAGTAGTTTTGGGAGCACGTACCTTGTAAAGGATCTTCCTTAGCATCCTAGAAATTCAGTTTCACAGTATGTCCTTGTTGCATTAGAGATGCGTGTAGCTCATGACGTATTTCACGTGGTGTGCATTGACTCAATAGGTATATAAGAAACTCACTTATTGACTGTATAAATGAAACAAAGTTACTAGAGCAAAAAGCGAAGACAATCAGCTTTCGAACAAGAGTATCGTACAAGCCAAAAGAAGAAGCTAAGTAACCACTAAGGTGCCTAAGCAATGGAAAGACTTTGTGGGTGGAACATTCGCAACACGCTAAATCAGCGTTGAGGAAAATGTGTAGATACGAGTGGTAATGATACCGAAGGTAAACATCTGAGCCGCCTCTAGTCCGACAAACCTTCGCAAGGAAAACAGTTCATCCTCCAGACAAAACCGACGGAAACCAGATTCTCACGTGCTGTAACGTTTCTGCAAGCTGCCTCCGTCTACATATATTCTGTACGGATCATTACGGAGTCTCCATGTATCATCACTATTTATTCCCTTCCCTTCTCCACTCGCAAACAGTGCGAGGAGAGAACGACTGTCTATAAACCCCCGACGAGGCCTAATTTCTCTTGTCTTATCTTCGTGATCCTTATGCGAAATGTATGTTGACGGTACTAACGTTCTGTGGCCGCTCTGAAATGCCGGTTCTCTAAAGTCCCTCAACAGTGCTTCACGAAAATGATACAATTTTCAGAATGTGGTTGAAAAGGAGGCAGAGGTACACACTGTTTCCCGCAGATTTTTCTTCGTTAAATCTACGATCTCTGTCTTATTTCTTTCGAGTCTCACATATGGTACAATTAGCGGCAAAACCCTTAGGTTGTAATATAAGTCTTCCCACAAACAGGGCACCTTATCAGTGTTTTCCGTAGCCGAGACCCTGCTATTGGAGCCACCTCGAGTGTGTACGGTGCAGGATTTTTCAAAGGGATTTGTTATTTCAGAAGCTTATATTTTATACATGTATGAAGATAGAAAATCTGGGATGTATTTTTACATACACATCGAAGCTAAAAGTCGTTCGGGGTGACAGTTGCAAGTTGCCGATACATATCGCTATCGGTAGGGGTGTCTGTCACCGTTACCTCGGTCACTCACTAGCTTGTTCATGTGGCTTTCACCACAATTGCGAGAACATGTCGAAAATTTCCATTTTCATCTGGACGAAGCACCACTGTACTAGCACCTGTATGTAAGAGCATTTCTTAACAATGAGCTGCCTCAACTATGGATCTGTCGTGAGTGGTGTACGTATCACACATTGCACCGTTGGCCACTTGGTCGCTTTATCTCATGGTTCTGATTTTATTTGTGTGGGTTGATGAAAGGCCCCGTCTGTGTACCTCCCGTTCCCAACAACTTCTGATGGAATACGAGGGCGCATAGCTACCTACCTAGCTACCAGTAGTACATGCAGTAGCTTCATTTGAACATTGGAGAACGGTAGATGGAAACGTTCACCTTAAACGTAATTACCAAACGTATGCCCGAGTTCTTTGGGCATACATGTAGAACGTATGCCGTTGTAAAGTCGAAGGTGTTTTTGAAAATTAAAAGTCCTTAGTCCTAAGTGTAAGCTGAATTACATCCAAACTATCTATCTTATTCACGTGTAAAATGTAGTCTTAAAAAACTGCGTCGTGTAGCTCGGTGACATGGATCATTAGAAAACTACATTAATTTATCTTCTTGGGTCCATCGTGGACTTCGGAGAGCGACTGACGAAACAGAATGTAGAAAAAAAAACCAAACAACTTCCGTATTTCAATCAGTTCTGATTTAGCTTTGTTTAAGCTACCAGTTTCTACACTTGACTGGTGCCGTGTTCAGGCTGTTGTGCATTATAACATCAACAAATGTACAGTGTAGTATATGTCTGGTGTATGACACAGGATAATCATACAGATAAAATGGAAGACCGGCAAACATCGCTACACCATAGAAAATGTAACATAAAGGGTACTGAAAGTAAATAAATGGAAATGCTGTGTGGATAGGGCCTCCCGTCGGGTAGACCGTTCGCCTGGTGCAAGTCTTCCGAGTTGACGCCACTTCGGCGACTTGCGTGACGATGGGGATGAAATGATGATGATAAGGACGACACAACACCCAGTCCCTGAAGGGAGAAAATCTTCAATCCAGCCAGAAATCGAACCCAGGCCGTTAGGTATGACATTCCGTCACGCTGACCACTCAGCTACCAGGGGCGAACATATGAAGGGTTATATATACACACTAACCACACTATAACACATCATGTTCACTTACTGGTTGACGTTAATAAACTAGCACATTGCACATGAAAGGTATCTAATAGAGACTACAAAAAAGAAAATTACATGAGTTATGACATAACCAATCAAACGCTTGAAATGATCATAAATCAGAACTCATACTAGGAGAAAGATGCATTTTCTTTTTTTATACATATACAGAACACTCAACTCATATGGATAAAAGTACTCCTAGTCCGAAAAAGAAAACCACCCTCCTTCATGTACAACGTAAAGTTACAGCTTATGAAGAATATCGTGGAGCTAGTTACCTATCACTCTTGCATTATGTGCCACTCATGAAAAAACTGAAATAGCAGTCATACTGTAGAAGAAAACGTATTCAGTAGCAAACCCGATAGCTCTCCCATCATTAGGCGAGAGGCCTGAGGATGGCACCAGTGAAGTGTCGAAACTGGTAACTCAAAGAAAAATATATGAGAGATGATAGAAATAAAGCTGTTGTTTGTATTTTATTCTGCATATTGATATTAATTTATGGATCACGAAACTGTCGATTACTTTTGAAGTAGAGATAGAAACCTTGAAAATGTGACTCATCCTGCCTTTACTTTCTTTCGAAATTTATTCGGCGTTTTGCGACATCGCAGACTTTTACCGTTAAAATATTCGGACTTCAAACCAAGAAACTTGGACGTGACTTAGCAGTGCAGTAACTACATGTGAACGGGAGAGAGGCGGATGTCTGCCTGGTGCGGCGAACAGCTGGCGTTCCCCCGCCAGACCCGCCGCCATTGAATGGTGCCCCCTGCCCCTGCATATTTATGTGGCCACGGCCATTATGCTCTGTAGATGATCCTTACTGCTATTGTCCGTGTCCCTGGTGGGCCTTGTGCAAAACTCGTAATCGTTGCACCTCCTGCTGATACCTATTCGTGGACCTCTGCTAAATTTATAGCAAACGCACAGTGTACTGACGTGATGTATGCCATTATAGATGTAACCCGTCAGCCTATTTCCACGTAAATCTGTTTAATTAGCAGCTTCGTCAGTTACGTTTGCCATCAAACTCGCTGATATCAACGAGACCCCCCCTCCCTTTCACGTCGCTCCGTTGCTCGTTACTTCCGCTAAAATTTCACTTCTCGCTGGTGAGTGATCAGTAACACTATTGATGACCTGTTATGCAATACATTTTCTCCTATGACGACCATGAAGCCACACACAGACTCTCATCCGTACGTTCGAAACCTAGTGTTCCGATGCAGAAGTTTCCGCCTATATCAGTTTCTATGAATTAGAAAACCAGACAACGGTTATTCATCTGAATAAAACCACCCGAGTTGTTTCGTTAACGATAGTAATAGTGCATGTTGCTCTCTTCTTGTAACATGTATCACCACTAATACACTCCTTTGCAGGTATGAGTATCAGCAGAATTTTTTCCAAATTTCTAAAATTGCCATTTTCTGTTAATTTCAAAGTTTCAAACGTGTCGTGCCACAGGAACTAAAATGACGAGAAGTAATATACTTGAATCTATTTAATTTTATCCATTTGGTGTTTTAAAAATAGATTCTTTTGATATCGAATCAGTGACCATATTGAACTGTATAAGAAAAGTAGATCTTTTATGTTATTAATAAGAGTATAGATGTAACCTTTTTTTCAACGATGTAAAATTTCTTCCTCATATGGTTTAGTGCAGAATGTCCAATGAGTTATGAAACAAGTATAGAAAATATTTCCTAAAGTTTATTCATAATCCCATGATATGGTATGAAACTAAAATTAAAAATGTGAAGCAGGAAAAATAAAATTGAAAAAATGATGTTGTACATCAACAAAAATAAACAAGACAGAGGCTGTAAACTTTGAAAAAAGGCTTATTAGATTAATTAAGGGTTATTTAAAACACTGTTCTTGTTTACAATAAAAATTATCAAGTTAGTGGACTTCTTTCATCACATTCATGCTTTCTATTTTTTAATGTTGCTTGCATAACTAAAATGGAGAAAATGGGTTTTGAAAAGGATATTTTTTGTTCGGTAATGTGTAGTGTAATCTAGAGTCTGTAACTGACTAGCTAAAAGTGAGAAATCTTCCAAAACTACCCTCAAATCGACCGGTAAAATAGACTCTTAAAACTTAGGCATGAAACAAGTCAATCCTCGTCCCTCCAATTTGCGAAGTGAGCAGCCATACCAACTAGACTGTTGAATTTTTTGCTGTGTGACTGTATGTGGTTCTGTGTTATAACTCATAGAGTTGAGAAGATTGCAATTCCTATAGAGGACATCTTTTCGACATTGAAGTTCCACATTTTTCCCTTCTTCTAGCGCAAGAAACGGAATTTTTTGTTCCTGTTTATGCATTTGGACATACCGATTAAGTATAGACGGTCTGTTTGCCGTGTAGAACCGAATACAGAATTTACAGGCCATCACGGTTCATCCTTGTACTCGAACGAACTGTAAAGTACTACTGATATTTCGTTGTGCAACAAGGAGATGGGGCGTTCTTGAGAATGTTAGAGATACATCAGAGGCACTAATACTGCTGCCATGCTCTATGTTTTACTGAAACACGCGCTTCAGGATACTGAAGACGTCCTTGCCGTAGAACGAGCGAGGTGACGCAGTGATTAGGACACTGGACTCTCATTCTGGAGGACAACGGTTCAAACCTGTGTCCGGCTGTGGAGATTTAGGATTTCAGAGATTAGGCAAATACCGGGATGGTTCCTTTGAAAGGCACAGTCAGTTCCCTTGCCCGTCCTCGACACAATTCGAGCTAGTGCTCCATCTCTCATGACCTCGCTGTTGACGGGACGTTAAACCCAATCTTTCCTCTTCCTTCCCGCAGCACGAAAAGAACTGTAAGAGGAAGAGACAGAGAAGGGATTGGTGACACTATTACAGTGTTCTCAAAAAGTTCGCATCCATTTTTAGCGCCGAAACTGCCACCACACCACGGAATCACCACAATGTCTCGTGGATGGCGTGGATAAAAGAATAAAGTTACCCTAGACACGTAGTTAATACCAGAGTCCCATTACTTCCCGTCGCAGTCGGTAGTGTTGAGTCTTAGGTACAGAAGAGTTGCTGATAATCGTTGCTAGAAAGTAGACAGAATTTGTTATTGAAGTCAAAGTCTGTGTAGATTTTCCAGGAGACGCAAGTGCCCCCTCTAGCCGCCTCCCTCCCTCCCTTCCTTGCGGACGCCTATGGTTGCCGGAGGTAAGCAGATGTTCATTTATTACTATCGCACTTTGTACTTATCCAATTAGTGTCAATTATACTTGAAAAATTCGCACATGCTCGAGTCAGTAGGGGCGGACAGTAAGGAACACGAATCCTGCGCGGAGCGCGGACTTTGTGATGCCGTGTATAAACAACAATGCTACTCTCTGGTGACGAATCACATGACTACAGCCATCAAAATGTTTTTGGAAAGAGCAGAAATAGAAACATAAGAAAAACAGAAGTATAGAGCAATCTAAAAACGGAAGCAAAATATATTTACGTATAATTAACCTTAGTTCAATTCTAATACAGTCATATTGCAGTTACAGAACAGTGGAGTGATGGATGAGGGGGGGGGGGGGGGGGAGGAGAACTTGGCTATACAGAGAGACAGAATAGATTGGTGGCAGTATTTCAGTACTGTAAGAGATTGCATCCACCTTGACTGCATAATAGAGCTTACGCTGCCACCGCACGAAGGAATCACGTGTTACGTGACTTGCGTGTCGTCTGACGTTATTGCTGGCCGTCGATGGGAGAGCTGTGGGCAGAATGAGCCACACGTGGAGTATCACTATTGTTGAACGCCGCCAGAACGTTGATGCTGTCGAATGATGGTTCAAATGGCTCTGAGCACTATGGGACTTAACATCTATGGTCATCAGTCCCCTAGAACTTAGAACTACTTAAACCTAACTAACCTAAGGACATCACACAACACCCAGCCATCACGAGGCAGAGAAAATCCCTGACCCCGCCGGGAATCGAACCCGGGAACCCGGGTGTGGGAAGCGAGAACGCTACCGCACGACCAAGAGATGCGGGCGTCGAATGATGGTCAAATGGCTCTAAGCACTATGGGATTTAACATCTGAGGCCATCAGTCCCCTAGACTTGGAACTACTTAAACCTAAGTAACCTAAGTATATCACACACAACCTGCGACCGTAGCAGCAATGCGGTTCCGGACTGAAGTGCCTCAAACAGCCACACAATACAGAAATACATCTTCTCTGCAAGATACAGAAACCACATGTGTACCTCTTTGCTTACCATGCGCTGCGAGGGACGCAAGGACACCGCCACTGAAGAGTCGTGGTACACATTGTCAAACGTCGACGTCAGCTAGGTTATGGATGTACTTTTGTATGAAGAATTCTCATATGGCATCAAACTGCGTCCCTCATAGTTTTGCCATAATGTTTCAGCGGTGAACACTATAGATATTTACTGTACTACCATGTTCGTCCATTTGGGTCCCCTTGGTATCTCACAGGAGATGTCCACCTTCAACAAGACAATACACCATTCCATCTCTTTCGAACTGGGTGAAAATGTTGTGAGAGATACTCTACAAATATGAGAGTCCTCGCTAATCGAGTGAGTAGGACCCAGCTCTGACAAATATCCCTGAGTTGTAGCCGGCGGTTGTTTGGTCGCGTTGTGTTATGCATAACGTGAAATGTACACATCCGAAAGACACTAATCTGCATGATATTATTCATGTATAACGTTCCTCGTATTAAACTCGCTATTAAGTAACTAATTAAATTTTATGATCAAAGTTGTTACAAGTTACTACTGATGAGTAGCCATGACCGGTGCGTGATAAGTGAAATTACACTATCTCAAACTTATCTGGCAGCAAGACTGCAGATTGAACCGTGTAACACTGGTACAGCCTCTGAGTTCGACAATGTTTCTCACTGAGCTCGTTAACCAGGCTAGCTGTAAGTGTTTCATTTTTTTTTCTAAGTTCCGTCTATGTTCCATAATTTTACTACCACTATCACAAATAAATCACCATAAACGCCAAAATTCTTTCCAAAAATGCCATGTATCCTAATTCAGATTATAACAGAAATCGGAATACGGATGTCGGCGTCTCGTCGAATGCTTTCAGATTGTTCACAGTCGAGTGTGCCCGGACTGTTGCACCTTTCATTGGGACAATCGCTCTCATGTAGACATCGAGTACTACATTTTGGTTCTGCTGCATCCATTTTTGTGTATGTAGGTCCTCGTAAATGGTTTGATGTAGTCTGCCTCGCAACACGTTTCACGAAGAATCCCAGTTTTCAGATATTTGTGTAGCTTCATACATCAAATTATAAGCTATAGTTAGCTGAATTACGGAGTAATTATGACAGTTCACTCTGTAAACGAAGATGAGTTTATAACGTTGGCAGTATATATTGTGTACTTTTAATCGATGCTACATCAAAAGTACTCTGTTAGTTGTATCCTCACTATAAAAGTCATACTTTAACTGCCTGGTAGCAAGCGAGGTTACACACTGCATGTACCACTGCACAAGCCACCGTCCGTCAGTGCAAACAGTTTGCTTGTCCTCCCTCGGCTGATATATGGAATCAGAGAGCAGCCTATATTATTACCTGTAGTATATACCTTTTCCGCCCTCATAGTTCCATAACCTGTTGTTGGTGTAATATGACACAGGCGATTGGTTAATGAGCAATTATACTGTTGTACGAAATATATGACACATTTTGTAGACAAGTTTACTCTGGATCGCATGATATTTCATCATCAACGACAAGTCACACAATATGCAGAACAATCGTCATTGCACCACTAAAACGTAATACGAGAGTCTTCGCGTCTCTGTGCCGGAGCACAAAGCTGCACTACCAGTTCAAGAACTGCTAACTTGGAAACTGTTAGAGATAAAGAACCGTTTTTTGTTGCAAAACGTTATGCAGCTGTCATGCTTTTTTCTTCGAACTTTGTTGCAAATTGGACTCAGAATGCTTCAAAATGACGACAGACGAGGAGCCGCTATTTGTCATATTGTATGCCGAATCCTTATCTGTGACTACGATACTGAGGAACTGTTGACATCAGGCTCTGAGAGCACTACCGGCAAAAACAAGCACAATGATGTGGAGCAAAAACGTTAGAGAGGCAGGCAGCGTCAAAGACCTGTCTCGAAGTAAATGTACCCTGTGAGAGCAAGCTTCATTTCAATGCAGTCCCCAGAAGTCAATGCATCGTGCATCACATGAACTGGAGGAAGCATGGTCAACTGTCCATCAATTGTTATACAAGCGGTTACGCCTTTTTGCGTACAAAGCACTACACGCACTACACACGCACTACACGCACGAAGTGGCTACAAGGGTGGCGGAGTACGTTTGGAGTGCACTTGTGGGTTTTCTAGGTTAGAGAATTCCCTCCATAGGCCCGACAAGACACCTCCTGAGACACGACAAGGTAGTAGTAGGCAAAACGCAACAGGGAATTACAATATTAATGTGGTAATAGTAAACTGCAGGAGCCTCTATATAAAGGTCCCAGAACTGCTTTCATTAATAAACGGTCACAATGCCTACATAGTACTAGGGACAGAAAGCTGGCTGAAACCAGATGTAAACAGTAATGAAATTCTAAACTCAGATTGGAGTGTATACCGCAGAGCCAGGCTGGACAGTGAAGGGGGAGGCGTGCTTATAGCGATAAAAAGTGCAATAGTATCGAAGAAAATTGACGGAGATCCGAAATGTGAAATAATTTGGGTGAAGGTCACGGTTAAAGCAGGCTCACGCATGGTAATTGGATGTCTCTATAAGCCCCCTGGCTCAGCATCTGTTGTGGCAGAGCATCTGAAGGGAAATTTGGAAAATATTTCGAGTAGATTTCCCGACCACGTTACAGTTATGGGTGGAGATTTTAATTTTCCAAACTGAGTGGCAGGGACAAAGAATCCAGTGAAATTTTTTTAAGTGCATTATCTGAAAACTACCTTGAGCAGTTAAACAGAGAACCGCCTCGTGGCGATAACATATTAGACCTTCTGGTGACAAACAGACTTGAACTATTTGAAACAGTTAACGCTGAACAGGGAATCAGCAATCATAAAGCGGTTACTGCATAGATGATTTCAGCCGTAAAGAGAAATATTAATAAAGGTAGGAAGATTTTTCTGTTTAGCGAAAGTGTCAAAAAGCAAATTTCAGAGTACTTGACGGCTCAATACAAAAGTTTTGTCTCAAGTACAGATAGTGTTGAGGATCAGTGGACAAAGTTCAAAACCATCGCACAATATGCATTCGATGAGTATGTGCCAAGCAAGATCGTAACAGATGGAAAAGAGCCACCGTGGTAAAAAAACCGAGTTAGAAAACTGCAACGGAAAGAAAGGGAACTTAACAGCAGAAAAAACATAGCCAAAGCCTTGCAGACCAACAAAAATTACACGAAGCGAATTGTAGTGTCAGGATGGCTATGTGAGAGGCGTTCAGTGAATTCGAAAGTAATGTTCTGTGTACTGACTTGGCAGAAAATCCTAAGAAATATTGGTCTTATGTCTAGCGGTAGGTGAATCGAAACAAAATGTCCAGACACTCTGTGACCAAAATGGTACTGAAACAGAGGATGACAGACTAAAGGCCGAAATACTAAATGTCTTTTTCCAAAGCTATTTCACAGAGATAGACTGCACTGTAGTTCCTTCCCTAGATTATCGCACAGGTGACAAAAGGGTAGATATCGAAATAGATGACAGAGGGATAGAAAAACAAAAGAGGAAAGGCCGCTGG
Source organism: Schistocerca piceifrons (assembly GCF_021461385.2). Lineage (NCBI taxonomy): Eukaryota > Metazoa > Arthropoda > Insecta > Orthoptera > Acrididae > Schistocerca > Schistocerca piceifrons. The sequence goes on from NC_060149.1 coordinate 560,579,607, forward strand.
ACCTGATAGGATACCAGTTCGATTTTAAACAGAGACCGTGAAGGAACTTGCCGCCCTTCTTGCAGCGGTGTACCGTAGGTCTCTAGAAGAGCGTAGCGTTCCAGTCGACTGGAAAAGGGCACAGGTCGTCCCTGTTTTCAAGAAGGGACGTCGAACAGATGTGCAGAACTATAGACCTATATATCTAACATCCATCAATTGCAGAATTTTGGAACACGTATTATGTTCGAGTATAATGACTTTTCTGGAGACAGAGGGCCATAGACACGGGTTCCCAGGTATTTGCATCATATCTTGACTTCCGCATGGCGTTTGATACAGTTCCCCACAGTCGTTTAATGAACAAAGTAAGAGCATATGGACTATCAGCCCAATTGTGTGATTGGATTGAAGAGTTGCTAGATAACAGAACGTATCATGTCATTCTCAATGGAGAGAAGTCTTCCGAAGTAAGAGTGATTTCAGGTGTGCCGCAGGGGAGTGTCGTAGGACCGTTGCTATTCACAATATACATAAATGACCTTGTGGACAACATCGGAAGTTCACTGAGGCTTTTTGCGGATGATGCTATAGTATATCGAGAGGTTGTAACAAATGGAGGATCTGCAACGAATTGATGCATGGTGCAGGGAATGACAATTGAATCTCAATGTAGACAAGTGTAATGTGCTGCGAATACATAGAAAGAAAGATCCATTATCATATAGCTACAATACAACATGTCAGCAACTGGAAGCAGTTAATTCCATAAATTATCTGGGATTAGGCATTAGGAGTGATTTAAAATGGAATGACCATATAAAATTAATCGTCGGTAAAGCAGATGCCAAGCTGAGATTCATTGGAAGAATCCTAAGGAAATGTAATCGGAAACAAAGGAAGTAGGTTTCAGTACACTTGCTCGCCCATTGCTTGAATACTGCTCACTAGTGAGGGATCAGTATCAAGATAGGGTTGATAGAGGAGATAGATAAGATCCAGCGGAGAGCAGCTCGCTTCGTTACAGGATCATTTAGTAATCGCGAAAGCGTTATGGAGATGATAGATAAACTCCAGTGGAAGACTCTACAGGAGAGACGCTCAGTAGCTCGGTACGGGCTTTTGTTGAAGTGTCGAGAACATGCCTTCACCGAGGAGTCAAGCAGTATATTTCTCCCTCCTACGTATATCTCACGAAGAGACCATGAGGATAAAATCAGAGAGATCAGAGCCCACACAGAGGCATACCGACAATCTTTCTTTCCACGAACAATACGAGACTGGAATAGAGGGAGAACCGATAGAGGTACTAAAAGTACCCTGCGCCACACACCGTAAGATGGCTTGCAGAGTATGGATGTAGATGTAAATCTAAATGTAGATGAAAGTAAAAATGATATACGTTACAGTGTCAAGTCAGCGCCGGCACGTCAGTCGGGAACAACAGACAAGAGACAGCCGTGAGAAGAGGTCAGCCAATCGCACACTGACCGACCTCCTTCCAGGACGACTACGCGACAGTAGCGGCCGTAGGTGAAGAGGACAAGGCGTCACGCTTGACTGGTGGCAGTCCCACTTCGATAGCAGCTTCATCATTAGCCACTTCATTAGCTCATGCATTGTAGCGTATATCACTAGTACTCTCTACGTAGCACAGACTTGTGTTTGTGTAATCTAAAGAAGACCGACTTTTTGTGTGTCGCGATTTGCTTGTGACACATCTATCAAAGTTAAGTACTGTAATTGGCTAGTTGTAATAAAATTCATTAATACGAGTTGTTTGATCGTTTGTCTAGTGGAACTGAGTATGCAGGATTTCTAGACACAACAGCATAGTGACAGGAAGTATGAATAACATGGTGCCAATGACATACGAGCAATCACATAGCGACAACCTGTTAACGTTTAGAACCCAGAGCCACCTGCTGCCACCAATTGTCGCTGTTTTGTTTTGTTATGTACTTTTGTGTTTGCTGGCAACTTAATTCTACCTTTTTTTTTTTTTTTGCTGGTGTATATGTTTTAACAGTGTCTCTTATAGTGTTTTCTCTATTCAGTGTTTCCAGGTTGGCGTTGCAGAAATTTTCTTTGCATGTGTGCTTATTTGTATTGCTTGCATTTTCTGTTTATTGCATTCGCCTATTGCAAAATGAGCCACCCACCTCTCCCATCCCCGCTCAAGCGCCTCAACTGCAAGCGATACATGTAATGCAGCTAACACAGACGTTTCAGTTTCAGACGCAGCAGGTTGCAACCCTTCTAAACACGGTACAGCAGTTACTGGCCAACCAAGCGACCAATGCAGCACACCCAACAGACCAACACGCAACAACTGTAGCTCCGAGAGCCATACCACCCTTTCGCCAGTTTAACGAAAAAGAAGAGGAATGGATCAAGTGATAGCAACTGAATGAAGCCCACATCATTGCTCACAAAGTGTCAGGTACTGTGAAATTACATTGCTTTTTGTCAACAGTAGGAAGTGCAGTCTTTCGCTCACTCAGAAATTTTTCAAAAATGTTCAAATGTGTGTAATATCTTATGGGACTTAACTGCTAAGGTCAGCAGTCCCTAAGCTTACATACTACTTAACCTGAATTATCCTAAGGACAAACACACACACCCATGCCCGAGGGAAGACTCGAACCCCCGCCGGAACCAGCCGCACAGTCCATGACTGTAGCACCTGAGACCGCTCGCCTAATCCCGCGCGGCAGAAATTTTTCACTAACGCCACACCAAATGAACTTTCCTATGATCAGGTTGTAGGTTCTGTAACTATTATGACCAATAAGTGAATGTGGTAGCAGCCAGATACTAATTCTTTCGTTGCAAGGAAAGGACGGAACAAACTTATCGTGAGTGTGTAACAGATTTGCAGGATACGACGAGGCAATGCAAATTCAAATGTGCTTGTGGTGCCTTATATTCAGATGTTACGGTGTGTGATGCGATTGTGTACAGTGTAACTGATGTCAAACTTCGAGAAAAGATTTTGAAAGGGTTAGATCCATCACTTCATTATGTAGTGCAAATAATTTATGATTATGATTCAGGTGACGTACCGGACGATAAATTTGAGCAGCCGCCAATTTGTAAGGTTGAGTCGTCCCTTGCTCACGACCAACCTAATAGGCAGCAACAGCACTTGCTCGCCAAGCCGTGTTCACAGTCCTCTAAACAAGTGGCTACATCAGTGAATCGAACTGAGCCATGCCCTCAGTGCTATTCACGGCACGAACGCCGAGACTGCCCTTCCAGACAAGCACGATGTTATCCTTGAGGGAAGAAACGTCATGTAGAATCCGTATGTTTGTATCGGATTAATCATAAGAATTCTGCCCACTCACCAAAATCTAGTCACAAGGCCCATGTTATCAATGCAGTGTATTCAAAGCGTACTGCAGGCATTCGCAAAACTATCAAGCAAACAGTTTCTTCAGTGCTACGCCAGTACCACAAACTTAATGTTCATTTGGATCTTAGTGGAAAATGTGTGAAATTTCAGTTGGACACGGGTGTCTCTGTTACTCTGTTGAATCGTAACACATATGAACTGTTAGGCTCCCCACACCTGTCTGAAAATATCACGCACCTGAAGGCTTATAATGGACAAGACATTCCCGTTCTCGGAAAATGTACTTTGCCTGCCGTGTATCGCTCGCATAAGCGAACTGTAACTTTCAGTGTGCTACAATCACGTGATCTTGAGTACATATTTTGCCTTGAATCTCTTTATTTGTTTGGCTTTGAAATTCAGGACAATGTGGTGTCAGTGACTGCATTCAATGCCATAGACAGTGTAGCTCGCTTGTTGAAAGAATTGCCTGACCTCTTTTCTAAAGGTTTGGGCAAGACTAACAATTTTGTTGGACATATTACTATGAATGACAATGATCAGCCGAAATTTTCCTGGGCCACAACTGTTCCAATTACATTACAGGCCAATGGGGCTGGGAACTTGAAGAATTGCAAGACAGCGGAACTATTGCGCCCATACAAGCTAATCAATGGGAAAGTGCACTGCTTTTGCTCAACAAACCTTCAGGTCGTATCCGCCCCTGTGTTGACCTTAAGTCTACAGTCAACCCACAAACTGTGATTGATACTTATCCATTGCCACGCCCAGAGGATCTCATGGAAAGATTAGGCACTGGTCGCTACTTTTCAAAAATCGATTTGCGCGACGCATATCTTCAAATATCATAAGATGAAGAACCTCAAACCGTGTGTGTTGTGAACACTCATTTGGGCTTGTTTAAATATTTGCTTTTGCCTTTTGGCAGTGCTTCCGCACCCGCCATTTTCCATCGATATTTGGAAAAGCTGACTGCTCGTGTACCATACTGTTCAAACTATTTGGACGATATTGTGTATTCTACAACTGATTGTATGGCAGAAAATTCTACTTAGTAACAAATCACAGGCCACTGCAGTCCTTGTTTCATCCGATGGAGCCGGTTCCTGTACGAACTGCCCAAAAATTTAAAAGACGGGCTTTGTTGTTGTCTCAATATCGGTACGAGATTGTGTATCGTCCGACATCTTAACATGATAATGCAGACGCACTTTCACGTCTTCCGATTGACCCTGATACAGATTTTGATGCTTCTGCTGCATCTTGTCACATCGATGCTCACGATTCCAGATTGCTTCAATTCTTTCCTCTCAACTATAGAAAAGTTGCACAGGCCACGGAAGCTGATTCAGATTTAAACATTTTGCTAAAATACATTCGCACATCTTGGCCTCGCTCATTGCATAGTATGAAGATCTCTGTAGAGCGCCGATACTTTGCACGTTGGCACAGCATCGCTATATAGCAAGGTGTGATTCTTTTTCAAAATGGCAGCGGACAGTCTCCTGTGTTGATCCCCTAAGCTTTGCAAAAAGAAGTGGTGCTGTTACTTCAGCAAGGACACTGGGGGATTGTTCGTTCGAAACAGTTAGCTCGTCGACACTATACTTGGCAAGGTATGGACAGCCAAGTAGAACAGACGACCTCACAGTGTCACGCAAGTGTGGAAAATCAGTCCGCTCCGTCACAATAATTCTAAACTTGGCCTACGTCCCAATCATTATGGCAATGTGTCCACATAGACTTTGCGGGACCTTTTTGGAACATTCGTTGGCTGATTGTGGTAGACTCTTTAGCAAGTTTCCTTTCCATGTTCCAGTGAACTCGACAACGTCACGTAGCACAGTTCAGACGTTGTCCTCTGTATTTTGTCTCGGAGATTTGTCGGAAGTCACAGTGTCGGAGAACGGCCCTCAGTTCGCGTCAAATGAATGTGAAACATTCTGTGAACGCAATGGCATCCAGCACTTAACCAGTGCACCGTTCCATCCACAGTCATACGGCGAAGCGGTATGTTTCGTCAGAACCTTCAAGCAGCAGATGGCCAAACTTAGCACCGCACACACGAGGGATCAAGCACTACAACTGCTTCTCGCGTCCTATCGTTCGCATCCACGAGATGGACAATTGCTTCACGGCCGCCGCCATCTGACACTGTTCCACCTGCTCCACCCTCCTCAGCATCTGGCGCCGAAGGAAGGCCTCAGTATCTCTTCATACCGCATGATATTGTGTTTTACAGGTTTTTTATAAGCAGTAGACAGTGGGCGCGAGGAGAGATCCTTCGTCGACTTGGCACAAGCATGTATCTCACTTCAGGCCCAGACGGATTGCAGCGCCGATATCACGATTAAATTCGCCACTGTCATGTGCACGGTGACCTTATGTATCTCTTCCCACAGATTCACGGATCCCGAGGACAGAGCGTCCACAACAGCAGCCAGAGGGTGTCATCACGACACCACGGGACGACCTCATGGAGACGGATCTTCGCCTCCCCCGCCTCCTCTCGTCCTACTGATGGAGCTGGACCCGACCGCGCTGCAGCAGCCGACGCCTTCTACATCTGGGTATGGGCCTCAGGAGATGGACATGCACACTTACGGGTGTTCTTTGCTTGAGGGGGGAGGGGGGGGGGAGGAATGTTGCTGCCTGAAGTCAGCGCTGGCACGCCAGTCGGGAACGACAGAGAATAGATGGTTATGAGAAGAGATGACTATGAGAAGAAGTCGGCCCATCGCACACTGACCGACCTGCCTCCAGGACGACAACGCGACAGTAGCGGCCCCAAGGTGATGCGGAGAAAGTGCCACGCCCAACTGGTGGCAGCCCCATTTCGACAGCAGCTTCAACATAGCCACTTTGTTAGCCGACGCATCATTGCCTATATCATTAGTACTCTCTACATAGCACAGACTCGTTTTTGTGTATTCTGAACAAGAACGATTATTTTGTATACTGCCCTTTGCTTGGGACACATCTATCAAAGTTAAGTATTTATAATTATCTTGTTATAATATAACTATTAACACGAGTTGTTTATTGTTTGTCTAGCGAACAATGTATGCAGAATTCCTACACACAGCACTATAAGCACTGCAGGTATAAGATCGTCCACTCCGGTGTGCATTCGCGTGTTCTATGTTTGCTTTCATATACGTTGACATTGACTGCCGTAAAAAGTGCTCACTTTCACACTAAGAAAAGTTCCACATTTCTGGGCATATGAATCGTCACAACATTAGGGTTTGGGGCTTCAAAGACTCGCACAGCTCACAGGGAGACATACGTGATAACCGGAAGCCTAATGTCTGTTTTTGCCTATTGCACGGTAGGGTGACAAGCACCTTTTTCTTTGCAGAGAAAACCATAATAGAGTATACTGCCCTGGACATGCTCCAACAGTTCCTGTTACGATGGATCGAAGAGTTGCAGCCGTCCATCACGTTACAGTATGGTGGTGCGTCCCCACATTGGCGTCTGAAGTACGGGATTTGCTGAATGACATTTCCTGAGAGATGGATGGGTATCATCGTCCTGTTGCATGACCCGAGTGCTTCTTTTGTGCTGTTACGTCAAGAATTGCGTGCACACAATAGCAATCAATGCATTTGTGCACGAATTAATCAAGGAATCTGAACTGCTGATGCTACAGTGCTACCCTACATGGCCAGAACTTTAATATCGCCTTAGTGCACTACAAGCGACAAGGGGAGCACACATTTAAATTCTGGCATAACAGAAAGAGACTCCCAGATTTGATAAACGGTTTACAACAAACCACGTGGCACTGTCTCTGATAATTTCTAGGTTACAATGTTTTGAAATGATAGCGGGACTTCCGTCGACAGCCTGTATCACAGACAGAACCTTCCAAATCTGAATTTTTCAATTAGGTTGAAACCAGTGTAGGCCACGCCTCGAGTCTATTGTGGCCGTTACCTATGGGACCCTAGCTTCATTAAGTGCAGCAACGTTATGAATTTTGTATATCTTCTTAAACTTTCGTGGGTTATACCCATCAGTTTCTGCAAATTTGTCTTTATGGCTGTTTTCTATAGCACTGTGACATCTTTCTATAAATACCTTCCTTATGTCTCTGTTCCATAACAGTGAACCGCTTTTACTGAAATTACACTACTGAAAAAGTCGCAACTTCAAAGAATTAATGTAGAGTAATAACATTTTGGGAACACATTTGTCTAGGTAACATATTTAGGTGATTAACACAACTCAAGATCACATGCTAATGTAAGTTATAGGTGAGTCATTGCAAATGTGAAATGTTGCTAAATTTAATCCGGTGTAATCGCTCGGTCTGTTGAACGCAACCATGCAAACATTCATGGACTGTGTTGTACAAGTGCAGGAGTGCCCGTGGCTCTTGCTCGGTAAATACAGGGACGGTTAGTGCTGTTTGTGGATGACGTTGGAGTTTTAGTCCTATTATGTCCCATATATACACCACTGGAGGCAGATCAGCTACTCCAACACGCCAAGGCAACATGGTTCAAATGGCTCTGAGCACTATGGGACTTCACTTCTGAGGTCATCAGTCCCCTAGAACTTAAAACTATTTAAACCTAACGACATCACACACATCCATGCCCGAGGCAAGATTCGAACGTACGACAGTAGCGGTCCCGCGGGTCCAGACTGTAGCGCCTAGAACCGCTCGGCCACTCCGACCGGCCAAGGCAACATGTCAAGCCTCTGTAGAGCATGTTGGGTTACAGAACTGGTATATGGGCAAGCGTTATCCTGTGGAACAACAACCCATGGAATACTGTCGATCAATGACAGCACAACAGGCCGAATCACCAGATTGACGTACAGTTTTGCAGTCAGCGTGCGTGAAATAACCACGAGCCGGCGGTCATAAAAAATCGCATCCCAGACCATAACTCCATTTACAGGTGCAGTGTGTCTAGCACGCAGACCGGTTGGTTGCCGGCCCTGAACTGGAGTCCTTCTAAACAACACGGGGCCATCACTGGCATCGAGGCGGAGTCATCTCTCATTATAAAATGCAAGACCTCCACTCAGCCCTCCAATGAGATTTCGCTTGACGTCACTGAAGTCGCAAAGGCGGTGGTTTGGGATCAGTGGAACGCGCGCTACAGAGCGTCTGACTCGGACCTATCTTTGAAGTAACCTATTTGTAACAGTTCATTGTCTCACTGTGATGCTTACTGCTCTCCGCATTACTTCTGTAGATGTAATACGATGGCAGAGCCATTGGCTGGACTCGATGGTCTGCCCTCTCGGTGTTGCCACGTGACCGTTGAAACACGTATGTTGTGTGGCGGCGATGGCGAGGCATTGCAAAGTCTCTGACCAGAGAGCTATTTGTCGTTCCTAGTCTGCGCTTGACCGCGCGAGAGTTCAGTGCAGTTGCAGTCGAGTTACGAGAGAGTTCAGTTGCGAGGCAGTTGCGGTCGAGTCGCAGTTGTGTGTGAGGAGTCGGCGGGCGTCGACATGGCACTCTGGTCAAGATTTAGGACGAGGTATATTTTTAAATAAGGTAATGAAGCAGCATTGCGCACATTTGATAATGTAATGTAAATTAACTGTAACTAATTTGTTCAAGAATCGCCCCAATAATAATTTTGTTTTTAAACCAACCATTTTTAACAAAGAATCCTTTTTTGAAAGAATATTTGCCTTACATTTCCATAAAGAAAAGTTCCCTTTAACTTAAAAAAAATATTTTGCGATGTATTTCCTCCAAGCTATTGCGAAAAATAAGAGCAGATGCAGTTTTACTGAGGTAAGAATTTGAGTTTAATCAGGGCCTAAGATCGACATTTCGATCTATTTGGGTTTTCATTATCATTGAATTGTGTTACATTTTGTGGGCAGCTTACATTAGGGTCAGATTGCAATTTTTTTTAATTGCCATTGTCAATAAATCATGCTCAAATGTAAATGGACATAGAGCTATGTGTAACCTCCCCGGAGATAATTTGAATGTCAAATTTTTAAATGTTAACGAGAATAGAGCAAAATGTAACCTCCCCGCAAAATAACATGATTTATTGACAATGGCAATTAAATAAAAATTAGCAATCTGACCCTAATGTAAGCTGACCACAAAATGTAACACAATTCAACGATAATGTCGTACTATTAAATGTGGTGCACATGCACCAAGTACAAAACAATGACAAAATGTGAGTACAAAACCTATTAGCAAATCAGAAAAATGTATATAAAAATTATTTGATGGATAATAAAGTGCACACGCACTGAAAAAATTCTTTAGCATTTTCAGAACAAATAAACAGAATGGCAAAAATCATGTTGACAAGTGACATGAGTGCACATGCACTGCAGTTCAGAACATATCAGCAAATGACGAAATGTATATACAATAAGTAACAAATGACATAAGTGCATACGCACTGAAGTATTGAACATATCAGGAAATCATAAAAGGTATACAGAATGAGTACAAATCATATTGAAAAATGAGAAAAGAGCACAGGCACTGAAGTTCAGTAGAAAACATATTAACACATAACATAAGTGCACATGCACTGAAAAACTCTTTAGCATTTTCATAACAAGTAAACGTAAAGCTAAATAAATCATTTTGACAAGTGACATAAGTGCACATGCAGTGCAGTTGAGAATATATCAGCAAATCAGATAATGTATTAATAAACGGCAAAAATACACAGGCACTGTAGTACAGAACATATCAGAAAGTCACAAAATATATACGTAATGAGTACAAATGGCATAAAGTGCACACGCACTATAGTACTCTCTAGTATTTTTCTACAACAAACAAACAAATCAAGGAGTGTAATAAAGTGCACATGCACTATAGACGTCTTTAGTAATTTCAGGATAACTGATCTTATTAACAAAAGAAAGGAAGTGCACACGCACTGTATATGACTTTTTCATTTTACAAGAATTAGGGAAGCAATAGGAAAGATTGCGTCATGGTTGTAGCACTTAGGTTGCACGCAGCTGCACTGAAAGTCCATATCTTTCCACAGAAATACAACACCAAGTGAGACAATTTGCATTTCTTTTCCCAGAAGTATTTATCAGCGTATCCAAGACACTGAAATGTTCTAGTAATATTCCCTGTTATTATTTTGGCAGTACATCAGGTACACCAAACAGTGGGGCCATAATAACGTCTTCATTGCTCACGGTGGTGGACAGCATGTCGTGTCAACACCACGCTCTTACAAGGCACACCAACGTAGAATTAGTGCAAAAACCAAATATAATGCTCCATGATCATGAGGATGGACAGGACAAATGGATATTACAGTAATTCCAGGTAGTTAGGTCAGAAGGTGAAGGACATTAAGTGACATAGTAGTCTTCATTGAGAATTACATTAGTAGTCTGCGGCATTCATTGCCCAGTTATTGAACATTTCTGTACCATGTATTTAGTATTACAGAATAATGTTCATAAAATTAAATTATTGGCATCATGGGTAATCGTGTTACAATAAACGGTGGCAGTCCTTGGCCAGTCACTAAGCATATTTAGTATGACAGAATAATGTTCATCCAAAGTCATCATTGAAAAGGAGAGTCAATTATTGGCATAGCATTAACATAATTCATTGAGTTATACAAATTATTGGCACTCATTGGCCAGTTACCAAAACATGAAAAGTCGTCACTGAAAACAGGAGCTAATTAATGGCATAATTAATAACATAATTCATTTAGTTACATTAATTATCGGCACTTAATGGCCAGCAAGTATTGAATAGTATAAAACATTGTTCATCATTCAGTATTATTCAGAACTCTCTTAAATGAGTAGCATTATTTGAAACTGGTGATACACACCATTAAGAAGTCATGATTAAAAATCAGTTAAATACAGTCATAGCATTAATAATCATGGGCATTATAAGTAGTCTCATTACAATAAACAGTGGCAGTTATTTGCCAGTTACAAAGCATTATTTTATATATATATTTTTTTTCATTAAGAAGTCATTACTGAAGTGACATACTATTCAGAGCTGATCAGTATTACTCAGAATTCTCTTAAACTAGTAGCATTATTTGGGACTGGCAATACATTTTTTTTTGTTTCTGTGCTAGTTAGTTAGCAATTCACTGCTTTGGGTAATTATAAGGGAAAGCAAGAAGAGAAAAAGATAAAAAATTGCTTCTGGGTTGTTCCTGTAAATGAAAAATGTGTAACGTCATTCGTCATGAGTCAGCTGTAGCAAGGTTGTGACAGAAGTGGCTAAAAAAATGCAAGTACTAGTATAGACTTAATAAGTAACAAGTTTAGTAACTATCATGAAAGGCTTCTCCTGGAAAAAATACAAAATGGATTATTGAGCTGAAAGAAGAAACGCATACTATGCTGAAAAGTAGTGAACTTCGAATTAACAGGTAGTGAAATGTATATAAAAAATGTGTTCCATAGCTGTCCTTTCTAAAACCTTCAGTCATCATACCATACGATATAAAACATACTGTCAAAACAAACTGCAACAAATACTTAAATAACTACATAGCATAACTACATAAACTTCAACATCATCCTCATCTGTAAAGAAAAAACTTCATTATCCATATTATCTTAACTTCATTATTGTCATCATCTGTAAAGAAAAAACTTTATTATTCATAGTAGCATATACTTCATCATTATCATCTGCAAAAAAAAATCACTTCATTATTCATTACACAACTATTCCTTATGTCTAGCATATTTCATCACTAAAACTAAGATGTGTAGTTCTGTCTGACAGCCTGCATCAATCGCCTTGTATTCTGAAAGAAAAAATTAGTTAAGACAGCTATTCTACGATGTGCATAGTATATTCTTGTTAATGCTTGTTAATTCTGATCCATTTACTCTTCCTCATAAGGTTTTTTGCATCTTCTTTCGTTTATTCCATATGTGAAATTCCCATTGCTGTTTAATTTAATTCCGTTACGTATCATTTCTTTCTGAAATTGATGAGCAAAGATTAATGCCTTGCATTTAAATCATATACCCTCTAAATAATGACTGGTTAATGGTGACACAATTAAGCATACAGCATATCATGACAGAAAACGTAATATGTCAAAAGCATAGACAGTGTTCAAAGGCAAAAACGTACAGAGAATATCACAATGCAACAGCAAAAAAAAAAAAAAAAAAAATGTAAAACAGTCACGATGTTGAGATATCATAGGGCAAAAAATGTCAAAATCAACTGGTGCGTTATACCTTAACTATTTCACAGTGCATACAAACAAAACATGAAAACAATTGTAAATAAAAAAGACAAAATGTGAAGTTTGTTGTGTTCAGCTTGTATGTAGTGTAGTTAATAGAGGCGAGAATTAAAGATTTTAATGGAGAGAGAATTTGATAAAATTAATACGTCACTACATAGAATTGCATAATTATTCATAAAATGCGTAAGTTCATCTGGAAAATATGCACGGTCTGATGTGTAACGACAAGAAGAGCGACCTGCTAACCTTACCTTGCCGGGCACTTGCCAAGAAAAAATACGATAGTCATCAATAATTAGTCACGTGAATAAAATTGCAGAAATGATCATAAAAATTAGTAAATAGCATTACAGTGTGATAAATCGTAAAGTATGTTCGCTCAATAAAGGGTTTTATGTTGTATAAGTGGTGGTTTCTTTTCGATTTTCTGGTTCTCAGAGTTTCGACGTGTACAACATTGGGGTGAGGAATGCTGCGAATTCGATATGGGCCTGCGTATAGAAGTTCAAATTTACTGCACTTACCTTTTATTCTGCTGGATAAATAGTGTGTACGTACTAATATCTTCTGTCCCACGTGAAAGTCTCGGCGTGTACAAACCTGTTTTTGCTGTCTTCTCCGGCGCTCTGCGGCACGTTTGATGTTGTTCAGCGCAATGTTAATGATTTCATGGTGTCGTAGTCGACGAGATGTAGGAAAGTTTACTAATTCTTTAATTTTGTTTGGTGGTTCAACGTTTTTCAGTATAGCAGACGGAGATAGCATAATGGATTCATTTGGAATGGAGTTAATTACATCTTGAAATGAGAATATGTGTGTGTCCCAATCAATATGTCTTTTGTGGCTGTATATTCTACACAGTTTACCAATTTCTTTCATTAATCGTTCACAGGGGTTCGAAGAAGCATGGTACTTGGATATATAGATCGGAGTAATGTTTCTAGCTCGTAACATGCGTGTCCATATAGCAGAACGAAATTGTGATCCATTATCGGAAATTACTCTCATCACATGCCCTACATGAAATAGAAAATGTTTTACAAATGCTTTCGAAACAGTTTTAGCAGTAGCTTTGCGTAACGGAGTGAAAGTAACAAATTTTGAAGTGAGTTCAACAGCGACAAAGATGTAGCAATAACCTCTATTAGTTCTCGGAATTGGACCAAAAATGTCTACTGCGGCCATATGTCTTAATTTAACAGGTATAATGGGATATAATTGAGGAATATGTGAAATTGTGTCTGACTTAGCTTTCTGGCAAATTTTACATGGCGCTAAAACTCGTCGTATACGTTTTTCCATGTTGGCAAAATAACAGTTCTGTCTCAGTATAAGAAAACATTTTCTGACTCCGTAATGTGTGTAGCTTAAATGAGTGTACCAGATTAATTTGTTAACAAGTTCGTCAGGAATGCATAATAACCAATTGTTGCTGTCTGGATGAGAGCGGCGAAACAGAATGTCATTGCGTACAGTGTAGTGGTTCCTAATCGTAACATTATTCTTATCTTGCCAAAGGTGTTTAATTTCTTTCCACACATTGTCTTTACTTTGCTCTTCTGCTATGTCCTGTAATTAGGATGAAATAAAACTTTCAAATGCAACTTGCTGAATGTACATGACACTGAAATTTGCTTTGCAGAAGTTGGTTGCTACGTCTTGCTGATTGTTGCTGAGAGAACGCGATAGTGCGTCTGCTATAACATTTTGTGTGCCGGGAATGTGAACAATCGTAAAATTAAATTCCTGTAAATAAAGTTTCCATCTGCTTAATCTGTCGTGAGTGAATTTAGCCGAAAGTAAAAATTGTATAGCTCTGTGATCTGTGTAAACGGTGGTATGTTTGCCATAAAGAAAGTGCCGAAATCTCGTAAAAGCCCATACAACACATAATGTTTCCAATTCTGTAACGGAGTAATTTCGTTAAGCAGGCGACAGAATGCGACTTGCAAATGCGATGTTTTTAATTACTGTTGAGCCGTCGTCTTCAATTTCCTGAAAAATGTGTACGCCTAAAGCGGTGTTGGAACTGTCGGTGGCAATGGAAAAATTTCTGGTAAGATCTGGGTGCGATAAAAGTGGAGCATTCAAGAAAGCATGTTTCAGGTTCACAAATTCAGAATGTGCTTGCTTATCCAAAGACCAAATACTGTTTTTACCTGTTAAATGGCATAATCTAGGTGTGTCTAAAGCAGAATGATGAATAAATTTGCGAAAAAAGTTAATTAAGCCCAAAAAACTGCGTAGTTGCTTTTTTGTCGTAGGAACAGTAATATCACGTAGAGCTTGAAGTTTTTCCGGATCAGGTGGAATGCCTTCTGCTGAATTTACGTGTCCAAGAAATTTTATAGAAGTTTTACCAAAATGCGATTTACTGAGATTAACTGTGAGTCCTTGTGTATGAAAAGTTTGTAACAGTTGTTCAAGAATCAGATTGTGTTCAGTCCAGTTAGCTTCTGCGATAAGAATGTCGTCTACGTACGTCGTAATTCTGTCCTTAAGTTCTGTCGGAATTATTGTGTTCAAACCGCGAATAAAAGCCGCAGAAGAAATAGTTAAGCCGAACGGTAATTTACAAAACAGATAACAGTCACCAAAACAGAGAAATGCTGTATATTTTCTACAATTCGGATGAAGTTGAATATGCCAAAATCCCGATTTCAAATCTAATGTGGAATGAATAGCAGTACCATGAAATTTCTGTAGAAGTTCCTCTAAAGTCTGTGGTCGATCTGTTTCACTAATAATAATGTCATTAATGTGACGTGAATCAAGTACGAGCCGAAGTGAGCCATCTTTTTTCTTAACAATATGTAGCGGGTTTATGTACGGACTAACTGCTGGTTCTATAATTCCTTGGTCGAGCATATCCTGCAATTCTTTTTTAACTTGTTCTCTATGAATATACGGAATAGGATAATGCTTAGCTTTAAATGTGTCGTGCTGTTTGACTTGAAATTCATACATAAAACCGGACATAGTACCAGGAACATTGTCGAAAACTGGAGCTTGCTGTAAAAGAATTTTGTGTAATTGCGTGCGTTCGTCGTCTGTATTTGCACTGCTTTGCTTAACTTTATCAGAAATCATCTGCATTACGTCGTAGTCATCTTCGTCTGGAATGTTATTGTTATGTACGTACGTGTCTGTGAACAATGCGGAATTACAGTCTATGTTACGTGTTGCGAAAATGACCTCTGTGCGGTTAATTGTTTGTTCTTCTGCCGATAAGGAATGCTGAAATTCTAAAGCCAATTGTACGTTTTCGTCCTTCAACATTAAATAAGAATTTTGAAAATCAACCACTGCGTCGTGTTGTACGAGAAAATTAGTACCTAAAATTACGTCTGTTGTCAATAAAGGAACAATCCAAAAATTTGAGTGAAATGTGTGACCTGCAATACAAAATGATAAATGTGTCTGTAATTTAACGTCTACTCCTTTACTCGATACTGCTCCTTTCACTTTCGTTTTGCCTAAAGGTAATGTGGGATAGGTATTCTCTTTGTTACACTCGTTAAAAGTTTCTTCATTTATTACTGACATAGGTGATCCGGAATCAATTACTGCTGAAAATTTCGATGAACCAATTTTAGTTTCGATGACAGGATGTGAAATAGTTTTCTGAACAACTGGTCTTTCCTGCAAGAGAGTGTCTCTTATGTCGTCAAAAGTAATAACATTTTCATGAACAACATTTTGCGTGTCAAAAGTAGTGCTTGTGTTATTGGTAGATGCGATCTTTACTGTATCTAGTCAAATTCAATCTGACGTGTTACTATTGTCAGGAGGATGCTGTGGCATTTCTACTATTTGAACAGTTCTATTACTTCTTCCAGACGTGTTACGCTCTGGATGATACCTACTGTCGGATTCATTCATGAGAATATGTTCTTGCGGATGATTTTGCTGTTGGTAAGATCGACTGTTATTATATGTACGCTGATAATTGTGCTCATCATTTTTACGTCTGTCGTGATAGTCATTCCTATACGGGGCATTGCGATAGGAATTGAAATACTGCGTTTTCTGTACGTAGTTGTTCCTTTGCTGCCGTGCGTTACTATTTGTTGGATCTGGGACTATACGTGCATGCGGCGAAACATTAAAGTTAGGTTGACCCTGTGCATTACATTGTTGGTTATGTATTCCAACCGGCTGACTTTCATGCTGTTGTGGTGGAAAACGTCTATTGTTACCAAAATGTGGTTCCTGTTGCTCATAATTTTGACGATACCGATAATTAAAATTTTGCCTGCTATCAAAGTTCTGGTGGTTGTCGTTCCTAAAGCGTCTGTTACTTTTGCTATTGAAACTACGTGGTTGACCGTAATTACTGCGAGTTTGCTGACCTTGGTTATTATAAGAAAAATTTTTATTTACAAAAGAATAATCAGATTGTTGTACTTCCAAGAGCTGTAACAGATCTCTGAATGCTGAAATATTTTCCTTTTGTTGACCCGTCAGAAGTGACACTCTTAATGACCGTGGTAATTTAGAAATGCATAATTGTATGAGTGCAGATTCACTGTACGGTTCACTTAAGTACTGGTTTTGTTGCACCATGTGCTCAAAAAATTGCGTCACACTAGGAAAATTTGAGTTCTCATAATTTGGTAAGCTAATTAACTGATCTTTAATTCCGCGCTGTGTCGTTTTCGACCGATACGCTGACAGAAAAGCATTCTGAAACTCTTCTGCCGAGTAACATTGTCTCGCGATCGGTCTCATACGAGTTGCCGGTTCCCTTTCCAAAAAACTGCAAATAATTTCAAGTTTATGCGTAACGGGCCAAGTCGGTGGAAAAGCAAACCTAAATTGTTGTATCCAATCTAGCGGATGAATCTGTGTTCTGTCATTTTTAAACACTTTAAATTTTCTTACTGACAGAAAATGTTTGTAATCAAAATTATCGTCTCTGTGTGATGGAACAGGATCAGGATTGTAAGAGAATCTATTGAACTGTGATTGTTCGGAATCTAAGTCCCGTACTCTCTGTAGATTACCCAAATTATACGCGTTGCGCGAGTCTGACAAATGTTCTGAAAGTGGCGTCTGCTGTGATGTGTTATTAACTGAAATATTTTTTATCTCTGCTACCTCTTGCTGTAAACTTAACAACTTTCTACGCAACGTGTTATTAGACGAATCGATCTCATTAATTGTCTGCTGTAGATTTTGGAATTCAGGTGTTTGATTAAATGAAACCGGTGAAGTATCATCTGATTTATCGTCATTAGTACTTTCGATAACATCAATACGACTGGCCAATTCATCACATTTCTCAGTCAGTATTTTTACCTGATCATCGGTTTTAGTGTCTGAGGCATTAATCTATTTTTGCAATTTACGTGTAGTTTCGTTCAATTTTTTAACATCAGCTTTGACGACATCGGAATCCTGTGTTAGTTCTAATTATTCGATTCTGTCGGTCACTGTTTGAAAATCGGTTGCGTATGTGTCTGTTTTTGATTTAAGGTCAGAAATTTCGTCACGTAATTCTGTGTTCGACTGTTTTATGGTATTAATTCCGTCGGACACTGTGGCAATATTATTGTCTACATACGTTTTTGCCTTCGTAAACATTTTACGTTTGTCTTCTTGTCTCTGAGCAGTGATTGTTTCCATGACTTGACGTTTGACTTTATTTTGATCCTGAATAAATTTCCGGAAACGCGTATCACTGTTTTGTGTGTGAAGACTAAGACGTTCGTTAATTTGAGTGTTCTGTTGTTCGAATTTCGCGTCAATCTTTTCATCCATTGTGCGCGAAAGTTCTGCTGTCATTGCTTTAAACTCGTCGCGTAATTGTGTAGCTTTTTCAGAGCATTGTTTAGCGACTCCGCTAATTTCGTCTCTAAGTGTTTCTGTTGTAGATGTTTGCATTTCCCTTAATTCTTGCGCAACAGATCTAATTTCTTCGCTACTTTTTCTTGAACACGCCTCAATTTCCTCGCGTAACTGTTCCTTAGTATCATGACACTGCGCGGCAACGGCTGTAATCTGCTCTCTAAGCTGTCTAGAATTGTTGTCTAATTTTTCATTTAACTGTGTGGATTTGTTGTCTAATTTTTCATTTAACTGTCTGTTCTGTTCGCTAAGTTCTTTGTGATTTTTGTCTTGTCTTTCATTCTATTGTTTGTTCTGTTCAAGAATTTGTAAAAATAATGCCCTAATTGGATCCGACACAAAATTAGCATTTCTATTCTCTGCGCTGTTTAATGGTCGATCTGGAATTGTCTCGCTTTCTGTAACCATTTGGTTATTCTGAGATTTACAAAAAGGTTTATCAGTCGGATGTACACTGTCAGACACTATTTCGGAATTAAATAGATCCGTCGTACTTTCAGTACACTGTCCATTTTCATTAGAAAAATTTCTCTGCACGTTACTTGAATTTCCCAAACCGGGTGTGTTAACCTGGGCAGCGCTCATTACAATAGTGCGCCCCGCGTCATGAATTGTCGTCAAATCAGCAGAGGACATACCCGAGTTCGTTTGTTCATCATTAAGACAAAAGTCATCATTAGAGGTTGGAACGCACTGATTGTCAGTGAACGCAGGATTGTCATCATTATAAAGCGTGTCACAATTACTATCGGACACGTTGTTTAAGTCGGTAATTTCGTTCAAAATACCTCGCGATACACTATTCACAGTCTTTCGCGGCATTTTTACAACAGTCAAAATTATTCACAAATGAAATAATCACAATGCAAAAAGCAACAAACAAAAATACAACACAGCAAAGAATTGCCGATGATCTCAGGAAAGAAATTCACAGATTAGTAAAAGCGTTGCGCCAAATGCTAATTATATTTAAACAAATAAGAGCAGATATCTGGCTACGTTTCAGAAGATTCTCAACGAAATAGGATCCTGGACTGGATGTCGCCAAGCGTAACCTCCCCGCAAAAATAAATGATAATGCTCAAATGTAAATGGACATAGAGCTATGTGTAACCTCCCCGGAGATAATTTGAATGTCAAATTTTTAAATGTTAACGAGAATAGAGCAAAATCTAACCTCCCCGCAAAATCACATGATTTATTGACAATGGCAATTGAATAAAAATTATCTATCTGACCCTAATGTAAGCTGCCCACAAAATGAAACAATTCAATGATAATGAAAACCCAAATAGATCGAAATGTCGATCTTAGGCCCTGATTAAACTCAAATTCTTACCTCAGTAAAACTGCATCTGCTCTTATTTTTCGCAATAGCTTGGAGGAAATACATCGCAAAATATTTTTTTTTAAGTTAAAGGGAACTTTTCTTTATGGAAATGTAAGGCAAATATTCTTTCAAAAAAGATTCTTTGTTAAAAATGGTTGGTTTAAAAACAAAATTATTATTTGGGCGATTCTTGAACAAATTAGTTACAGTTAATTTACATTACATTATCAAATGTGCGCAATGCTGCTTCATTACCTTATTTAAAAATATACCTCGTCCTGAATCTTGACCAGAGTGCCACGTCGACGCCCGCCGACTCCTCACACATAACTGCGACTCGACCGCAACTGCCTCGCAACTGAACTGAACTCTCTCGTAACTCGACTGCAACTGCACTGAACTCTCGCGCGGTCAAGCGCAGACTAGGAACGACAAATAGCTCTCTGGTCAGAGACTTTGCAATGTCTCGCCACCGCCGCCACACAACATACGTGTTTCACCGTCTGCAGTACAGACTTCTTGCGACTGTACGTTATTGTGACCAGCGCTAGTCGCAGTCATGTCCAGTGACTTCATTCTTTTCAGGTCTTTCTAAAGTATCACAGAAGGTCTGTCCAGCTTCTCGTAGACATGTTACACTACCTCGTTCAAACTCAGTGATGTGTTGATAATGGTGTCTTTGTCGCCTTAAAGGCATTCATGACTAACATCAACTCACCACGTCTAATCTCAACGGCAATTAACGCTCACGACCATTACAGAGAATATTTAATGCAAACGTGATTTGCATTGTCATAGTGGTTCTAATACGCGGTGAGAAATCTAAATAAGTATCATCGTTCAGATGGTCTCCAAATTCCGCGTCAGAGTATACGAAAGACGAAAGTTAAAATACGATAGCAGAAATTACAATGTTTATACGATTCACAGACAGCTGGTGCTCACGATTTTACTCCTCAATGATATCTAGACAACTGTGGTGTCAGGAAGGGCATCCGGCCACGAAGTTAAGTAACAAAATTAAAATAACAGTTACCACCACGATAAGCTGACCCCCTACGCGATGCGATAAACGTTAAATATAAGAAGAGTCTGTGTTACTACAAAAAATAAATAGTAATGAAAGAATGGGGAATGCAGAGGAGAAATAAAATTAAATGCAACTTTGTAAGTGAAATATTTTGTTCAAGATTTTGTCAATACGCTGATGACGTATCAATTAAAAAGAAACGAAAATAAATGAATGGCAGTCTCAGGAGGAAATATGCATTACAAATGGGATTTTACAGGTCAAGTGCTGTGTTCAGTTATACGTCAATAAATAGATGAGATTTTAGTTAACACGGATGAAAAATGGAATTCAAAAAAATTAAGTGACGAGTGACTCGGGACGGTAGATACCTGCTATCTACATGAAAGCAGGACATGAATTACCAGCGGAGGTAGGACAGTAGCTAAATAGATTAATCCTCTGATTATATATTCCCACAAAGAATTTCCCACCGACGTAAATACAAAAGCTGAAGAATAGATTATTAAGTATGAGCTTAATTAAGTATTACGTACCATCTGGATATTATATTACCCAAATCAGCTATTACTAATTCTCGGAAGGCTCACAAGATAAGTCCATGGAAAGGAGTACCTTTGTTGGTTTTCTTCTAAGGACTGCTCCGAACATTCACTTGCTCTCTTTAATAACAAACACATAAGATATTGGTTCAGTTATGCTGTATGCAGTATAATTCGAGATTTACCTCTTCTGATATTAAGGTCGAGTTGATTTGATGTCATAAACGACCGATCACCTGGATAAGCGTAGCACAAACACATCCAGCTACGAAAAAAAAAAAAAAAAAAATGTTCAAATGGCTCTCAGCACTATGGGACTTAACAGCTATGGTCATCAGTCCCCTAGAACTTAGAACTACTTAAACCTAACTAACCTAAGAACAGCACACAACACCCAGTCATCATGAGGCAGGGAAAATCCCTGACCCCGCCGGGAATCGAACCCGGGAACCCGGGCGTGGGAACCGAGAACGCTACCGCACGACCACGAGCTGCGGACATCATCCAGCTACACCTGTGACACATATCTTATTAGCAAAATGATGACAGTCTTTTCACAAGCTGCTCTTTCATCGAGAACTCAATAGATTTTACTATTTTTTCCACGGATAGCGCTTCCTATGTTGACGTGTACTGAGAATGAGACCACTGAAAAAGTAATACACTAGAGTCACAAAAATTAACTATGCTTTCTAAAATTCCGGCACTAAGAAATTATGGTCGGTTTGTACATCGACTAGGAGTATGTATACAACAGTGTACAAGTTGCAAGTGGCCAAACAAACAGAGAGATTGCGATCAGTACGGTCGTCGTCGCTAAGTACAGACACTGAAGACAGGACAAATAACGTAGAAACATGGATGCAAATGCCTCAGTGCCTCACTGACGAAAACTGGCGAAGTCTCGGTGACTGTGTGATTTGGAACGATTCATATTGATCAGTATGGATGGAAATGATTTGCCATGTCGCCTCGTATCCTGAAAGCACGGTGTGTGTATCAAACTTGAAATACAAGAGGATAGTACACAGTAAAAAGAGTCTACTGCGACTGAAATGTGACCACTGTGTGGAATGACCAAAACCTTATTTCCATTAGCATAACCGGCCGTTATACACTATGTCATCAAAAGTATCCGGACACTTCCAAAAACATACGTTTTTAATATTAGGTCCATTGTACTGCCAGGTAAACCATATCAGCGACCTCAGTAGTCATTAGATATCGTGAGAGAGCAGAATGGGGCGCTCCGAGGAAATCACGGACTTCGAACGGGGTCAGGTGACTGGGTGTCACTTGTGTCATACGTCTGTACGCGAGATTTCCACACTCCTAAACCACCCTAGGTCCACTGTTTCCAATGTCATAGTGAGGTGAAAACGTGAAGAGACGCGTAAAGCACAAAAGCGTACAGGTCGACCTCGCCTGTTGACTGACAGAGACCGCCAACAGTTGAAGAGGGTCGTAATGTGTAATAGGAAGACTTCTGTCCAGACCACCACACAGGAATTCCAGACGGCATCAGGATCCCCTGCAAGTACTATGATAGTTAGGCGGGAGATGAGAAAACCTGCATTTCATTGTCGAGTGGCTGCTCATAAGCCACACATGACGCTGGTAAATGCCAAATGACCCCTCGCTTGGTGTAAGGAGTGTAAACACTGGACGACCGAACAGTGGAAAAACGTTGTGTGGAGTGGCGATCCGATGGTGGGCTGTGCGTATGGCCAATGCCGGGTGAACGGTATCTGCCAGCGAGTGTAGTACCAGCAGTAAAATTCGGAAGTTGTGGTGTTTTGGTGTAGTCCTGTTATTCGTGGATGGCGCTTGCACCCCTTGTTTTGCGTGGCACTATCACAGCACAGCCTACATTGATGCTTCAAGAACCTTCTAGCTTATTAATGTTGAAGAGCTATTCGGGGATAGCGACTGCATCTTTCAGCACTATCGAGCACCTGTGACGGAGTTGTTACACGATAATAACATCCCTGTAATGGACCAGCCTGCTTAGAGTTCTGATCTGAATCCTATAGAATACCTTTGGGATGTTCTGGAACGCGACGTCGTGCCAGACCTCACCGAACGACATCGATACCTCTCCTCAGTGCAGCACTCCATGAAGAATGGGCTGCCATACCTCAAGAAACTTTCCGGCACCTGATGTAACGCATGCTTGGGAGAGTGGAAGCTGTCATCAAGGCTAAGGGTGGGCCAACACCATATAGAATTCTAGCATTACCGACGGAGGGCGCCACGAGCTTGTAAGTCATTTTCAGCCAGGTGTCCCTATATTTTTGATCACATGGTGTATCTTCGATCACATTGTTGGATCGACGTCGAATCACTATTTGCGTCGATTGTTAGACGCCGTCGGCAGGTCCCCTGCTGTGATGGCCTCATACATGTTAGACGTTGACGCTGGTAGCTTGCATCGATAGGTGGCATAGGAGGCAAACGTGAATTTACGGTTTTCGGGCGCCACTGCATAGGAAATTCACTCACGACTTTTGCATTATGGTTTCCCATCTCACCAGCAACCACCTTGGAGAGTGCGCAGGGCATGCTATACTTTGATGGGTCAATAAACTTTTGTGAACGATTCTGTTGTCAGTATTTCAGTATATGGAATTAAAAGTCGTTAGTTTTTAATTGACGTGTACATCTTGTAGCAACAACGTACATGCAGAAGAGTGGAGGTAAAACTCACGTCTCAGTGCATACAATGCAGTTCTAACACATCTTGAAATTTTACTGTTTTGTGTTGTACAGTGAGACAGACAGCTAGGATCCCATCTACGAGCTCCACTTTAATAGTTAATGGACTGATACTTTTAATTTTTAGACTAAAAATTATAAAGAGTCTTCTGAAACATACAAGCACATTTGACTACTGTCGAATACGGCATCACGTGCGACTGATACTGAGTATGAAAGCACATCTGACTAATGCTGAGTACACAAGCGCAACGGACTGGTAATGAATATACAACCTCAACTGATTAATAGCTTATTTTGTATCTAATTAATACTGAATAACTAAACGTAACAGAATTAATTCTCTACAAGTTAAACACAACAACTCTAGATGACATTTGTCAGAGCTCTATCGTCCTGTACCTAATTGGATTTGGAGTTGGCGAACAATTAGCACCTACCTGTAATCCAGTTTGCAACCTACTTCACATGGAGACATAAGATGAAAGAAAAGCGAAGCTGTTGGTTCACTTTGGGGAGGGGCCAAACAGCGAGGTAATCGATCACATCGGATTAAGGATGGATGAGGAAGGAAGTCGACCGTATCCTTTCGAACGAAGCATACCGGCATTTGCCTGACGCGATTTAGGGAATTTACGGGAAACCTAAATCAGGATGGCCGGACGCGGATTTCTAACCGTCCTCCTCTCGACTGCAAGTTCAATGTGATAACTACTGCGCCATCTCGATAGTAAAAGCGATGCTGTACCTATGATTTGGAGACAGTAATTGTGCAGTGACCTTTCTTTTTCCTGACCATGTGGTTACCAAAACTTTTTCATGTTTGATCTGAATACCGTTAATAACTCTGTTGCTAAAACAAATGTTTAATCTGCACACAGATGGTTTGTTTTTACAAAGAGAAACGAAGCTGCTGACAGACACACACGCGCGCACACACACACACACACACACACACACACACACACACACACACACACACACAGAAAGAGAGAGATAGAGATTTTTAAAACTGAACCGCTAACTGGTCCCACAAGATACGATATACAGATAATCTTATATATCGAGATTCCAGATGATCTGTCGTTGTCTACATGACACCTTATTTAGATGATGGTCAACAGCATGCACAAATTTAAAAAAAAAATGCATAAGACTGCTCTGTCTGTAATTATTTTTATTTATTTATTCATCTATTTCTTTTTTGTGCTACCAGTTTCAGTTCCAAACCGTCATCAACGTCATGAAAATTATCACTGATATATCACATAATATGTCATGTGATAAATCTATGGATATTTTCCTGCAATTAAAAATGGTTTGGAACCAAAACCAGTAGCTATATACAGTTATATACATACATAGTCATATTACTCACCACGATAAAATAAACAGAAACATCTCAGATATGATTCAAACACCCATAAAATCCTATTTAATTTGCCGGCCGCTGTGGTCTAGCGGTTCTAGGCGCTCAGTCCGGAACCACGCGACTGTTACGGTCACAGGTTCGAATCCTGCCTCGGGCATGGGTGTGTGTGATGTCCTGAGGTTAGTTAGGTTTAATTAGTTCTAAGTTCTAGGGGACTGATGACCACAGATGTTTAGTCCCATAGTGCTCAGAGCCATTTGAAGCCTATTTAATTTGTGGAAGTATCGTAATTTGCTAAAACCCTAACACACCTCGTTAATCTTAATCTGATAAGACAAAGGATTAGGAGTTCACAAGCCATCATGCGATAATCAAAATATTGAATTTACCAAGAATTTCCTCTCCCTGAAATTACGAGCATACCACCCACGACAGCGTAACAAATGCTTAAATATTTTTACATATGCGGCCGAGAAGCATCCAAAGTAATAGAATGCGAAATCACATAAAGGGACATGGTGATAAATTCCAACCAAAGTCTTGACCCGCTAAATTACGCAATATTATATGTACGAAACAGATAACAAAAGACGGCTAAGCCAGGCATCTATCAGTTTCAGTGAAAGAGATTGTGTCAGACTGTAGATCTGAGGGAATCATACGTAAACGCTGTCAGGAGTACCGAAGTTAGTATCCAAAGACTAATAGATGGCACAGACTCTGAAATCGAAGACAACAAAGCAAAAGTCCAAATGATGAACTCTGTTTTCAAGCTACCCTTTATACAGGAATTCCCAGAAGTACTACACGAGTATTTTATTACCACTTGACATGTGTCACGTTGTGATATGACAGCTTCGCCGAAAGCGCAGAAACATGGCGCGGAACAGCCTCGAAAGACTTCGAGTGTCGCCCTCACCACTGCGCAGAGTGCCCGAAAGCACAGTCAGAAACAAACTCGGAAATGCAAGCGCGTAACGGAATGAAAATTTAACAACATGTAACCAAGCGAACGCTGACAGCGATAAACAAGAAAGCCGGGCTAGCGCCAGCATACTGCTGAGCTCTGAGTGCGTGAGGTCGCACCAGTGAAGTTATGCCTACAAAGGCTCCGCCGATATACCCCGAGACGCACTCTACTTACGGTGGAGTTGAAAACCACTTTGACTGCCGGCCGCAAAACACTTGTCGTCCGACAGAAGGGGGTCTGGCGGGGATACCAAAGCCCTCGCCCCATTAGCAGACACGTAGTGCCTAAAATGTCACGAGGCAAGTGACAAGGGTGACGGGGAAAGCTGACAGGGATTCCTCTTGGGAACTCTCCACCGGGACGTGATGTCTGCGCTGAGGGTTGTGCTGATGCTCAGTCCGAGTCTGCTGGTCGAAAGCCCATTATGAAGGGGGAGGGAGGAGAGGGGAGCGGCAATCTCCGTCAACTACTGCGTTGTTGTAGAGAGCTATACCACCTCTTTCAGGTCCATTCTGGCAAACTTCTCCTGGCTGGAGTGTTGCACCATTGGAGGACGCAAATTATATGGCGAGCAGAAGACAAGCGATGGGAAGGACTGCGAGTGCCACTCGGAACCCTGTGCTAGGGTTTGCCGGTTCCTCCCGCATGCACGAACGCCTTCTCCCTTTCTTAGTGGTGGCATCCTTCGCTCAGCTGCACATGGACGGATCTGGTTAGCGTGGCGAGTCAGGTAGTGCTGACCCTTTGAAATTATATGAAGCTGACGCCCCTTATACAGCACCACCATTCCATGCATTAATTCAGATGTCTAGTGCACCTACATAGCGAAACCGTGCTGATATTTTGGCACAGCGCTCAGTCTATTCTCGTGAGACACTGGGCGCAGTAGGTCGAAGAGGCCGCGAGGCTGACGGCTATGTGACACCTCTGCTCGATTGTGTCCATTGACTAGAGCTGCTTGGTAAGGCGCCAGAAAGCTGAACAGACATCACTGCTAAGTAACGCCACGTTTCTTTAGCTATGATTTTGCCGGCCAGAGTGGCCGTGCGGTTCTAGGGGCTACAGTCTGGAGCCGAGCGACCGCTACGGTCGCAGGTTCGAATCCTGCCTCGGGAATGGATGTGTGTGATGTCCTTAGGTTAGTTAGGTTTAGTTAGTTCTAAGTTCTAGGCGACTGACGACCTCAGAAGTTAAGTCGCATAGTGCTCAGAGCCATTTGAACCATTTTTTTAGTTGTGATTTTAATTTCGTAGCAAGCCGCTCAACTTTTGGGTTTGATGCCCGATTGAAAGGTGTGGTGATCGGGTGATAATACCATTTTGCCTGCAGAACGCTTCATATTATCCCGACACAGATGACCATTGTGCGCAGCATATCCTCAGTAGCAAAAATGGCAGCTAACGCCCGAATTGCAGTGTGGACGCCGTAGAGGACAGCCTGCGAGTAGTTACATACCGAAAGATGGGCAATACGCCTGCTGCTAACAGCCTCATGGTGCCCAAGAAAGAACCCACTAGACCCACGTGCACTCTCTCCCATTGGTGAAGGAGAAAAGCATACTTGCTTCCCATTGACTGTACGGTGCCATGCAGACTGGACGTCAGTGTCAAGATAAGGCGCGTACACCGATTGCCAAACTGCACGCCAATCGACGTGGGGAAGTTTCTCCTCAACCACGTTCGATGACCTGTGCTGCTGAAGGGAACCATAGATCGCCTTTGTGGATGTCAATTGCGTCGACAATGTCACAGTACGGTCATCGCTCAGTTCGAGGAAAAAGTGGCGGAAGTAAAAGAAGGGCGGCGGGACTTCCGAAAGCTGGATAGGTGCTGAGAGAGAGTACGGTGCAAGGGCCTCCAGCATCGGGCTGGTAAGGCATGGGGAACTACTGCGCCACAACGTCATATGAGAGCCAATGAAAAGGGCTACCGCTCTGTGAGGCACATGATACGTACCTAAACCGCCCCTGCACCGCGCGAGGGTGAGAGTCTTGTATCTTATCCTGAACAGCAAGCCGTAGCAAACAAACGAACACAATGCCGCTAGCGTGCGACCGGCCATGGATGGCGGAATAGAAAGTGTCTGTGGACATGGGGGGGTACGTGACGCCAAATATACATTAACGTATTGTGTGCGTTGCAGAAGATCGAGCGCTCGTAAACGATTAACGTATTGTGTGCGTTGCAGAAGATCGAGTGCTCGTAAACGATGATACAAGAGGCCAGCTCGTAATTGGAAAAGTAGACGTCGGCAGTTGAGGGCAACTGTCCGCCGCAGATCACTTGCGAAATCGAGTCCTAAACCTCGGAGAGTATCAGCTACACGCAAAGGATCAGTACTGTCCACAGAGAGGACTGCACCGATAGCCATGGCGCTCGATTTGCAGGCTTTTAAGGCAGCTACCAGGAGCTTCGCCATAGGTGGTAACCCATGCCAGTGACTCCCTGACCTCAGCATCGCTACGAATAACGGTGACGAGATCGTCTGCATAAGCAGTGCAGTTGAATACATGATTACCGAGAGACATCCCAGAGAGGATTGACGGAGACCACATATCAACGGTTCCATGGCGAATGGATACAACAGTGCAGAGAGCCGGTAGCCTTAATGCACTGATCGACGGTTCGAGATGTGAGGAGTAAGACGGCCATTGTAGAGTACACGAGGCGTAGGTCCACGAAGGAGACGCATTACGACGTCGAAGATAGTATCAGGGTAGCTCATATTGCAGAGCGCCCCTTCCAGAAAGTCGTGATCTACTCGATACAACGCCTGGCTAGGTCAAGAGCTGCCAAATGTACAGGCATATGACGAGTGTGAGGAAGAGCGATTATGTCCTGATAGCGACAGAGGGCAGTGCGGATGTTATTGACATCTCCCAAAGAAGTTTGATCGGGGGAAACCACGTACCAAGCTGTCCGTTTAAGCAGCGCATCCCACAGCCGAGTAAAGATCTTTGTATCGCTGTTGAATAACTTTAAGGGGCGGTAATTGCATATCCGTGAAGTACCCCAAGGCTTGTGGATGGGAATGAGGAAACCATCGAGGAAACCATCTGGAATCGGCACGAAAGGTGACACAAGGTCCTGACAAATTTCCATCCACAATGGCACCAGAAGTGGACGAAATGTCCGATAAATCTACAGTGGGAGGCCGTCAGGGCCAGGCGACCTCTTCGTAGAACCCGCCTCTATAGAGTCATGGACTTCGTCCTCTGTGACGTTAGCAATCAGATACATCTTCGCATCCACGGGAACCGGGTCAAAGGAGAGTCTGGAGACCGCTGTAACGTTGGCGGTGACATTGTTCAGAGTACAGCGTAACATAATGTGCATGGAGAGCTGACCCGATATCCTGTTGGCTGCGATTCATCATTCGTAAGGTCATTAATCAAATACCTCCAACTGTGGCGTTGTTCCGCTATGACGTGACACGAGTAAATAGATGTACGTTCTTGCACTAACCCATCGTGTGTGCGCGACCTGACCATAACTCCTTAAGATGGTGGCGAGATAGGGAGGTGAGCTTTGCCTTGGCACGATTCGCTCTTTTCTGGCGTTGTGGTGAATAGGGCATCATAGTACATTTGCGGACAATGGTGAAATAGTATTCCTGAGTGAGTCGCCGCCACGCCGTAACCTCCCTTCCATAACCAGTCAAGGCCTTGCGGAGGGCTGGCTTTGCACAGAGCACCCAACATGACAGAGCAGATTGACGGGTATTACGGAGTCGATGACAAGCTGCTGACGTGGTCTCGAAGAGCTGCAGGCAGTGTTGAAGTAACGTGGACCGTGTTCAGTTTGCAAGGGCCACGGCCGCGCCACACCCTTCGGTGGCAGAGATTGATGGCACAGATATATGCGTCATGATCAAGAACGCATTGGGTCAGACTTCAGCAGCATGCTCCCCAGTGACCATATCACTGGAGATGTAAACACGATCGAGTCGGCTGAAAGAATGGTTAGTGAAATGCGTAAACCCCGGAAGTTCGCCATGAACACGCTCCCAAGAATCCACTAGGCTGAGGTGCTGGAGAATTGTGGCTAGTGCCGCGCACAGAGAGTGACGTGGTAGTTGTTCTTTGGGTGCCTGGGTGCAGTTGAAATCGCCTCCCATGATCAATGCATCCTGCCGACCCAGAAAGAGAGGCGCGACTGTATCTGAGAAGAAAGTGGAACGTTCACGGCGGCGATGTGAACCAGATGGCGCATAGACATTGACGATCCTAACGCCACTAAACGTTAGAGCCATACCTCTGGCATCAGATAGATAGGCAACTGCATCAGCAAAGATACCGTCACCACACTACCAGTAGGGGAAGAATGAGAGACATGTGCTGTAAAATCATGGGGAGCACAGAAAGTTGAAACATGCAGATCCTGAAGGAGAGCTACGTCAACGTGCGAGACATACAGTATGTCATGGAGTAAATCCAGTTTGTGGGGTACGCGATGGTGTTGATAGTGACCGTGGCTATGCGATAAGTCTGGAAATCTGCTATAACCAGCAGGACAGGCGATTCAAACACGAGGACAGCATAGGGAATTCCCTGTTAGGCCCTCATGGAAGGGTACGTCACTGTGACAGGGAAGGATCCGATCCCACCAAGGGGGCTCCATCGTTCTGTACACCTCAAGAATACCCATCCTCAGCATCGAAGTCGTCCGCCCAGGAGGCAGACATGTCACCGGGCCGGTTCAGTGAAACATTATCAGAGGTGCGCCCAGGGGTAGCATCAGACAGAGGAAGGGAGGCAACCGCATCAGATGCAGGCGGGGGAAGTCAGTGTCCGGAGGTGCACGCTGACTAAAGACGGATGCGGGGAAGGACGTCGCATCGTCAGGTGTCAGAGGACAGCGCACTATCGGTAGCAGGGTCGTCATCCTGTGCAGACTTCCGATGGACACAGTCATCAGAAGGGGTACTGCGTTGTCTTTTCCGTTTCCTCGGCGACCGTGGCTTCCTAACATGGTGTTCCGTGTCGGAGAGCGGGCGGGTATCGTCCGACATGTGGCCAGATGGCAGAAAGCGGAGGTTGGTACAGCTCCATGATCAACAACCATGGAGTCGGGAGAGACAGCTTGTGCCTGCTGATGGTCGTCGTTCATCTGTATTGCTTCCGGCGGGATGTAGGAGAGACAGGCGAAACGTGCATTGCATCGTCAAGAGAAGCCGACATCGGTACCAACTGATTCAGAGGGGACGTAGTAGGCAGCACCGCCGCAGGCGCGTAAGACAGAGGTAACACAGTGGGCGCCCCAGGAAGAGTGACGTCTCCGATCGACTTCTGAACCAGCCTATGTCCGAGACATTCAGAACGGACATGGTATTCTTCGTCACAACCTCAACAGGTGCGCGGCTGGCCATCGTACATTACGACAGCCTTGCAGCCGGCAGTAACCAAGTAGGAAGGCACGTGTTTACGTATTTCAGTTTTTATATGACGGACACCATTGAGGACACGGTACGTTTCCCACGTCTTCCACGTTTCAGTTAACCGTAAGATTTAAAAGCGGCCACCACAACTTCCGACGGTACCTCAAACGGGAGTTCGAAAACCCGCAGCGTTCGGAGGCCAAAACCAGCGTAACTAACTACGACAGTCCCAATATGTCTGTCAGAGTATCGGAACTTGAGATCATTAGCATGGTGCCGCACAACGTCGACGCACAGCTCGTCATGCGCTAGCCTTATTTGCACAGTAGTACTGAGGATCGAAAAATGTATTCTGTAAACATCTTGTGGCACGAGACGCATCAAATCCCGTATAAAACGTTCAACATCATAGGCCTTCGGTCGTTCGTGATCCAACGCAAAAGGTAATTTAATTATGGATGGAGGTAAGAAAAAGCCATGATGGTCAATGAAGTCGGACTCTGAAACAAGCCGCTACGCGGAAGTAACCAAACGCGCGCTCGCTCGCATGTAGTAAAACAGGCGAGACGCAAACAAGGCGTGCGCGCCTCACCGGAGCCAAAGGCCGACAGATTTGGCTACCCGAGAACGACTCACAGCCAGACCTAAACTTCCGTACGTCGTCACCCATGTGTCTACAACCTGTACTCGTACATCCATTATGTATATTCCCGTATAGGGAAGACATTTTATTTGAAAATCGCTTGCTCGGTGTCGGATGATAATTACAACATTGCAGT
Source organism: Schistocerca piceifrons (assembly GCF_021461385.2). Lineage (NCBI taxonomy): Eukaryota > Metazoa > Arthropoda > Insecta > Orthoptera > Acrididae > Schistocerca > Schistocerca piceifrons. Next base: position 560,612,138 of record NC_060149.1, read on the forward strand.
TGCTGTATTATTGCGAGTTATCGTGCGAAGTTCCTTCGGACATACATGCACGATACGTATTCGCAGTTGCGAATATGGACAACCACCAGCTGTATAATGGAATGACGATAATGAAACTTTGTGTTATCCTAGGACTCCAACTCACTGACGTAACCAAAATTTTGTGGGAAGAAAAGCAAGGTAGCTGTTCACAAATCAAATTTCTTGAACTTTCACAACATGCATGCTACAATGGAAATATAATTGCCAATACCTTTCACGAAATATATTACATTACCTAATAAATTATTAATAACGTTCTTGAATGATACCCAAACCTCCTCACAGTAATTTCTTATTCAAAAAATGGTTCAAATGGCTCTGAACACTATGGGACCAAACAACTGAGCTCATCGGTCTCCTAGAACTTAGAGCTACCTAAACCTAACGAACCTAAGGACATAACACACATCCATGCCCGAGGCGGGATTCGAACCTGCGACCGTAGCAGTCGCGCGGTTCCGGACTGAAGAACCTAGAACCGCTTGGTCACCGCGGACGGCGCAATTTCTTATTCAAAGTTGGAATCGAACTTAACTTTCCTAAAGTAAAGTCCAGTACGCAGGCATTATTTTCAGTTTAGCTTCTGACAGATGAAGGAATATCACGCAGAAATGCTTGAAACAATCCTCGTCTTTGGGTAAGGCTTTTGCGAAACTATTTCATTAATGTGTAGAGGCGATAATAGAATTTTTGTTCGGATTCACGGGGTTACTGGGCAAAATTTTGTTCTTTGCAAACTTAAAAGTTTTTATTGCAAACTCGTTTATTCTGCATCACTACTTATCCTTTGCCCTACCATCCTGTTCCATTAAGACACTGTTAACTGAAATATGTACAATTAAAACCGCTAAAATCATTTTTGTATAGCAAATGTCAATTGTAAAATATTGTCGGATGACATGTCAATTTTGTTACTTTATGTTTAAGTACTTTAAAAAGCACGAGAATAAGCCACTTTCATTAAAAAGTTTTTAATCACTCTTTAGCCATTTTCATATTCATTCTAGTCATACGAATATTTGAACTACGAGATGCAGAAAGGACGTCTCCAACAAAATTTGAAATTTTCGTTTGTATTAACCAATAGTTAATAGTGCCATAGACACGGGTTCCCAGGTAGATGCTGTGTTTCTTGACTTCCGCAAGGCGTTTAATACAGTTCCCCACAGTCGTTTGATGAACAAAGTAAGAGCATATGACCTATCAGACCAATTGTGTGATTGGGCTGAAGAGTTCCTAGGTAACATAACACAGCATGTCATTCTCAATGGGGACAAGTCTTGCGAAGTAAGAGTTATTTCAGGTGTGCCGCAGGGGAGTGTCGTAAGACCGTTGCTATTCACAACATACATAAATGACCTTGTGGATAACATCGGAAGTTCACTGAGGTTTTTTGCGGATGATGCTGTACTATATCGAGAGGTTGTAACAATGGAAAATTGTACTGAAATGCAGGAGGATCTGCAACGCATTGACGCATGGTGCAGGGAATGGCAATTGAATCTCAATGTAGACAAGTGTAACGTGCTGCAAGTACATAAAAAGAAAGATCCTTTATCATTTAGCTACAGTATAGCAGGTCAGCAACTGGAAGCAGTTAATTCCATAAATTATAAATTATCTGGGAGTACGCATTAGGAGTGATTTAAAATGGAATGAACATATAAAGTTGATGGTCGATAAAGCACATGTCAGACTGAGATTCTTTGGAAGAAAGCTAAGGAAATGCAATCCGAAAACAAAGGAAGTAGGTTACAGTACGCTTGGTCGCCCTCTGCTCACCAGTGTGAGATCCGTACCAGTTAGGGTTGATAGAAGAAGTAGAGAAGATCCAACGGAAAGCAGCGCGCTTTGTTACAGGATCATTTAGTAATCGCGAAAGCGTTACGGAGATGACAGATAAACTCCAGTAGAAGACTCTGCAGGAGAGACGCTCAGTAGCTCGGTACGGGCTCTTGTTAAAGTTTCGGGAACATACCTTAACCGAGGAGTCAAAAAAAAAAATGGTTCAAATGGCTCTGAGCACTATGGGACTCAACTGCTGAGGTCATTAGTCCCCTAGAACTTAGAACTAGTTAAACCTAACTAACCTAAGGACATCACAAACATCCATGCCCGAGGCAGGATTCGAACCTGCGACCGTAGCGGTCTTGCGGTTCCAGACTGCAGCGCCTTTAACCGCACGGCCACTTCGGCCGGCCCGGGGAGTCAAGCAGTATATTTCTCCCTCCTACGTATATCTCGCGAAGAGACCATGAGGATAAAATCAGAGAGATTAGAGCCCACACGGAAGCATACCGGCCATCTTTCTTTCCACGAACAATATGAGACTGGAATAGAAGGGAGAACCGATACAGGTACTCAAATTACCCTCCGCCACACACCGTCAGGTGCCTAGCGGAGTATGGATGTAGATGTAGGTAGTTGGACTGTAACGCTATACACTCTGCAGAAAGGTCACACGTATATTCAATGGCAACTGTTAGTTACCATGAAAGACGCAGACTGGATATATCTAGCATAGTTGTTCACTTTCTACAAAGTAAATATGTCTTTTACGCAACTTGTAGTTCAGTTGCATACCACACTAACTACTCGTAATCTCACGATGATGAGAACAATTTGTTGTAGAGAATCACAGAGAAAGGATTTCTCCCTCAAAGTAATGAATTTGCATGATATTACAGTTTTGAAGAGGTCGTGGCCCAGGCACTAAAAAAGGTGTTTATATTAGATGAGCCGGCAGGAACAGCTGTTCCTGAGTAAAAGAGAAAATTGTCCACTTTGAAGCATAGTGAATGTAAATCACACACGACAAAGAGGATTGTTGTCTTTTGAATATATTGACAAATTGCCCAGATGCACATTTTCTCTTAAATACTACAATATCACTCCGAGGCTGCCTAATGAGAAAGCATACACTACTTGTAATGTTCCAGTAACGATAAAAAAGGTGAACGATCTGCAAGAAATTCCACAACATATTCCCGCAAGATACAGTGAGTTTTAAGAGACGCTTTTCAAATGGCTTAAAATATACACAGAAGAAGAGGACAAGAATACATTTGGAAGTTTATTATTATTTTTGCTCATATCCTAATTCTGTCACGTGAAATAATATTATAAAAGATTTTCTGACAATTAATGACTTATTTCATAACAATATTTAAAATTCCTGTGATTGTAAAGTCATACTTAGCAAGAAGGGCTTATGAACAATAAATGTAATACACGATAATTGCCTGTTATGTCACATATCGGAGTAGGCTTCCTTTCAGTATTGTGACAAAACATGACTGAAAAGCTGCAAAAAAAGTTTCATGTGCAAACTTTCCACTTCAAACTATCTATGAAGCTTTTTGTGCGTACTCAAGAACTTCACTGTTGTTCGATATGCATTGTCTTCATCTTGTATTTCATTCATTAGTGTTGCAGGCTTTCGCAGACAGTATGTATTTACGACTTCTCCTGAAACACGCTTGCCCACGGCTACCAAATGCTTGTGCAAACACTCGTAACAAGCTGTGCAACGTATGCAGAAGTGGCGATGGCGACGCTGGGGTCGGAGGCTCGGCTACCGTGACCTGCGCTCGCTAGCTGGAAATTGCGTGCGGGGCAAGCGGGACGCCGTTAACTGAATTTCCGGCAGACGGCCGATCGAATCAGCACAGTTATTGCGACCGCAGGCGCGCCGCAGACTGTGCCAAACGAGGGCGGCGGGGCGCAGGGGCGACGGCTGCGTGCCTGGTCTGGAAGCCGCCTCGAGTTGTATCAGCCGCAGTGCCGATATATTGTCACTCCTCAGAAATGAGACCGTGTCTTCATCATTGATCCAATACATCGCTTCTGCTCACCGGGGGCTGCAACAGGACGGCTTGGATTACATTTAAGTGACACTGCAATTGGGTGTAGTCTCAGACTCGTATTACGCTCAGATTGCCATGCTGTGACACAGAAATGATCCACTAGAGAGGTGGAAGTGACTGTGATTCAAATTATCCTCATTATTTTCAGTAAGTTGGCACAGAGATTGACTTTCGCACACGAAGTTGCCCAAAAAGTCCAAGTTCGGCGCTCTATGCAGGTGGACAATGTCTGTAGTGTTGGCAGAAAAGCCAGCACTGTTTTCTAGAGGAGGCCGAAATGCACGCGTTTAATTGCACGCTGACTGGCGTGAGGTCTGGAACAGGACAATATCTTGAGAATTGCAATAAAGTACGAAAATCTTGTAATACTTAACTTTAATCCACAATTGTAGAACATCTCTCGTTACGGTACATGCTTCACAATATTAATTATCAATTGAATACGGCGCCTTGCTAGGTCGTAGCAAATGTAGCTGAAGGCTATGCTAACTATCGTCTCGGCAAATGAGAGCGTATTTGTCAGTGATCCCCTTGTGGCAAAGTCGGCTGTACAACTGGGCGAGTGCCAGGACGTCACTCTAGACCTGCCGTGTGGTGGCGCTCGGTCTGCGATCACTGACAGTGGCGACACGCGGGTCCGGCGTATACTAATGGACCGCGGCCGATTTAAAAGCTACCACCTAGCAATTGTAGTGTCTGGCGGCGACACCACAATGTCAGTACCGACCATCACAGTGTCAGGGACGAGGTAAAATACTCCAGCGTGGTGCGTTGATTATGCTGATACAAACGAAATTTCTGCAATTTGCACAAAGATGTAATGCCAATGTTGTTTGTGCTTCGTTGAAATGCATCTGTTGAAATACCGTAGCGACATAAAATCAAAAGATGTAGACTGTTTATCGCTACTGGGGCAGTGAAAGGTTTATAATGGGTCTACACTTTATTATGGTTCCTTTTAAAGGATGCGGCCGGATTTCCTTCACCATCCCTTGATGCAATCCGAGATTGTACTTCGCCTCTAACGACGTCGATATACCGGACGTTAAACCCTTATAATCTCTCCTACAAGTCTTCCGAACGTAATTCCTGTGAAGGGCAATCCTAAATTCCAAATACAGTTGAAAAAGTGGAAAAAAACTGCGGTCTGATACTGGAGTTTCGGTAACTATAGCCTCTTCAGTCCCGACGTACACATATGAGCACATCAGGTCTTTGTAGTGTCATCCTGCCAAATGACGTTTTCCTGAAATGAGACCTGATGTGCACGACTGTGCACATCATGCGGTTTCTGTTTCTGCCGCTAGGTCGTGCGCAAGTCAGTTTTGGCGGGTTTTCTTGCATCCTGAAACTTCCGATCTGAAGGATGGCGTCATCTGCGACACGCGAGAAAGGTAAATTCAGTTTCAATAATCCTTTTTGAATAATATTACTGTTTTTATCGTGTCTTACTCCAAACGAGACATCAAGAAAGTGATATGTGTATGCAATGAAAACGATAGTTTCGTAGTTTTACAAACTTCGACTGTTGAATTCGAAGTACATATTTGTGTACATCAGGTCTTAGCTCACAGAATGTAGTAGTACTAACGCTAAGACTGATCTCAATGTGAAATCGTAATTTAAAACGTAATCTAAATTAAAGTCCAAAGTTTAGCTACTAATACTCTAGGAGTGCACGTAAGTTATTGTAGTAGTTGTCGTGTAATGGGTAGCGTGTTGGCTTCGGTTAACATAGATTTTGGGTTCTAATCCTAGTGAAGACTTAAAAATTTTTAATTTTATTAGGTTCAGTTTCATTTCTTTATTCCATTACATCAACAGTTACTTTCACTTTATTTCATTTTCGCTTCTCAGCTCTAAGAGACGATGAAATTATAAAACTGCTCGAGACGAGTGACTTGAGGTCCTTGTCAGACGAAGATAATCCTGTCGATGAACCTCCAACTCCACCTGAACGAATTGGTGTGCTTGAAGTTGAAGGATGCAATGTGAATGTTACTCCTGAGGCACCTGCATCAGCTTCATCTTCTCACTGTCGTCCACCAAGATGGAGGCAATCTAAGTAAGCAATACATTGGTGTAGTTCTGTGTGTCATCTGACACGATTTAGATCAGTATTTTTCAGTGGTACTATCTGTTTGCAGGATGTGTAATCGACAGTCTTCTGACGACAACTTTGAAGAACAGACTGATGGTGAACTGAGAAACCCTTCACAGTTTTTCTTCGAGTACTTCGATAAAAATTTCTGGAAAATTGTTGCAGGACAAACTAATTTATATCATTGACAAAAGAATTCAAAAAGTCTGGATACAAATACTAATGCACTTTTGTCCCTTGTCGGAATTGAGATATTGATGGGTACATTGAAATTGCCCCAGGCAAGACTTTACTGGTACATGCAACTGGATATTCCACTTGTATCATCAACCATGACAAGAGATAGCTCCTACACATTATGAAATAATCTGCATTTTGTAAATAATTTGGAAGATAATGACGTAAATGACAAACTTTGGAAGGTCAGACCTTTAATTGATGCTTTTAGAAATAAATGTATTAGTTTACCCAGGTCTCAACACCTTTCTGTGGATGAACAGATGATTCCATTCACGGGGAGGTGTAAGATGCGAACATATGTACCTTCCAAACCTCATCCACTTGGCCTCAAAAATTTTATTTTAACGTCATCAGATGGACTTGTCTTTGATTTTGCTATATACACTGGCAAAGGAACAATTCCTGACAGCAATCAAAAAGAACATGACCTGGGAGCGGGTATACTCAAACTACTGGCTAGAACTATACCCAATGATTACAATCATGTAATTTACAGTGACAGATTTTTCACCAGTTCAAAATCTGTTCAGCTTTTACTAGACAGGAATATATTTCAGACAGGAACTGTGATGGCCAATAGAATAAAAGAAGTAGCTTCTAAGTTCAAGAGAGATCACGAGCTGCAGCGGGGGCAATGGGACGAGTACGTAAGGGAGGACCAGGAAATTTGTGCCCTCAAATGGAAGGACAATAAATCCGTCACTCTGTTGTCCTCGTGCATAGGGAGCGAACCAGAGGGTACCTGCAAACGATGGTGTAATACAGAAAAAGCAAAGGTGAGTGTCAAACAACCAGCCATCATCAAAAGCTGTTATCGCAATATGGGTGGCACTGATCTTTGTGATAGATACATGGCAGACTATAGGTCAAACATCAGAACAAAAAAGTCGACTGTAAGAGTATTCAACCTCTTTACTGATTTAGCCATAATTAATTCATGGATTGTGGACAAAAGGTGTTGTCAAAAAGAAGTGATACCAAAACAAAAGTGGATGTCTCTCATAAACTTCAGAATTCAGTTGTCCCACGACTTAGTAAAGTCTTCAAAAATTGTAGACTCACTGGAACTGTCGAAAGAAATTTCTCCGAGTGTGACACAGGAGCATGTCAACAGTTCTGACGAAGATGAGCAGCATCAGCCCACAAAATGAAGACGAATTGTACCAAAGCCAACTAGAGAAAGCAAATGTGACAGTGTTGACCACATTCCTGAATACATTGAGAGTAGTTTTACCTCAAGGTGTCGGTTACCAGGGTGCAAGTCACGTACCCGCATAATGTGTACAAAGTGCAAAGTTTATTTGTGCGTATTGAAAAACAATTGTTTTGCTAAATTCCATAAACATGAGAAGTAATGTGTTCATAAAATGTAATGTGTACGTAAAAATGAGAAGTTACGTGTACATTTTTCATTGGTAATAAAAATATGAAAATACTATGAGATCGGCATTTTTTTCTCTGTTGAGACCCAATGTACACACATGTGTACATTCAATTACTCAAACATTATATAAAATAAAATTTCAAAATTAGTTTTTTTGTGTTACTTTGACATCAGATGCACCAAAATAAGCAACTGAAACATTTTTCCATTCTTTGTTTATCTTCGGGACTGAAGAGGATAAGTATAGTAAGTAGCTGATTTTATTTTTGTGTTTGTACAAGGGTTGGAACATAAATAGCGGCAACTATTTATTCACAACTGATACAAAAGGGTTACATGTTTGCACCTGTTACTGTCCTTCAAAGTAGTCACCGGCGTTGTGTAGAACCCGCTGCTCAGCTGAGTGTCGTGTTTGTTTTTTCAGCAATTTTCATTTACGGTGACACTGATATACACAGCAGTATCGATAGATTTAATGATAAAAACTTAGCCGACATACACCTCATTCAATGAATGAAATGGGGGAACTGCAGAGCGACGCTATGCTGAGGCTGCTACATCTCTTATCACCTGACAGCGATGTCGATACTCTGCAATGTCCGCTATCAGTGACTCATATGGCGGTCACTAAGAAGCGGCAGTGAGCTGTCAAATGGGCCTGGACACTGACGTCAAGTCGTAGATGACACCTGGCCACTTGGCCGCTTAAAGACACTGCAAATCATACTGTGGTAAAGTCTCTACCTAGCTTACACCGTACTTGCGTGACCTGGCTGTTTACTCGATTGAACTGGACTACGTTTTGGATTTCTATATATTTTGTTTCACAAAGAATGTGTTGCAGCGCACCAGATTAACAATGGTAATTGTATTACACTACTTCTGCATCTTTACTTTTTCCAGTTTAATGATAGCATATTATAGCTTTTTCGCTGTTGTTGATATTTTGTCAGATGAAGGGAGATAGTTAAAATAACAAACTGAATAAATCATAATTACGTTATTGCTCTGTAACGATATGCCAGAATCCAGGTGACCTTTATACCATAATACTCAGAAAATATCCCGGATCATTTTTTTTCTCGAGATTCATAGAGGTTCAATGCCAGTATGGGAGGAATGAAGATCATGCAAGGTAAAGGTCATGTTCCTATATCCGGCATTAATGTCTACCGAGGTGCATGACCTCCATCATGAGGCAATTGTACGACTTATCGTCAAGTTTACAGGTGCATGCACTCCCTGAGACAAGCGGTCATGTTACTGCTACACTTACTGTAATTAATGACATGTCACTTTAATCATCCAATTATAATGACTGATTACCCAAAAATATGGATTTTTCCCTCAGCAGTCCAAGAAACCGCCACACGTCCCCTGGTCTTATTAACCATCAGATTCACTCCTCACTTGTGTTGAGTACACTGTAGTGAGAGCATCAGTCACAGTAAGAACAAAGTGACTTGGTGTGTTGTTCTACTGGTTATCACCCTCCATTTCATTTTATCACCTTTATTCACATGACGTCTTTTTCCACAATTATATGCAGTTCATCTGTCATGTCTTTTTATATTTAATACCAGTACGAATGCGATTTGGTTTGAAGTTGAACGTTTGCTTTCATAAATAACAATAAGGAATCGATTGACTAATTTTCTGCGTTTATGCCCCATATTTTCATAGATTATGTTCTTTGTTGCAATATATAATATTTTCTGATAGCAACTATTATTGCACAGCAACATTTCCTTACATTAATAGTAATAACGAAAATAATAATAATAATAGTAAAGATGATAGTTTGCATGAAAATCTAACATAATAAAAACTACAATGCAGTATGTCTTCTCATGAAACTCTTTCCAGTTGTCATTCATTTTCAGTTGCTGCAGCAGAAATATTTTACATTCTAATTTGCTACACATTTGAAATAATTCTTTGGTTTGAAAAGGACCGACTTAGGATCGGAAACACGTTACACTACAAACTGAAGAGTTTGAAGAATAGCAGCAGGTAAGAACTAAAGTAATATAGACACACACATACACACACACACACACACACACACACACACACACACACACACACACATACACACACACAATCATACACAATCCTCACATATGTACCCAGTACACATCAATAAACACAACTTACATGCACATATAGTGTGCAGTCAGCCCAGTACGTAATGCAGCACTTTTATCAACCAATTTCTGATGAAAAAACTGGGAATCTGCTGTGGGATATTGTGGAATATTTCCGCTTCGGCTTCTATAGTTTCATGAAGTTCTGATAGGTGGCGACACTGTCTGTAGTCTTCAAAATGGCGTCTTCAGTGCAGATGAATTCCGAACAGAGAGCTGTCACTGAGTTCCTTTCGGCAAAAACCAGAGCATATCATATATTGATAGGCGCTTGGAGAATGTCCACAGAGATCTGACAGTGAACAAAAGCACGATGAGTTCTGGGGCTTGCCGGTAAGCCGCTCAAAGCTATGACTCCTGCAGTGTCGGAACATGTGGACACTCACTCACATTCGGGGTAACTGACGGATCACAGTCAAACACCCCACTGCACAACTGGACGTCTCTGTTGCTATTGCTGACACACACGTCCAAATGTTGGGGTCGTCAAAGGTATCTGCCCGCTAGGTTCCCCGCTACCTAACAGAAGACTATAAAGAGCAACCACGGGCCATCTATGCGGAACTGCTTGCGCATTACAAAGCTGATTATAACAATTTTTTGTCAAACAACATCACAGGCGATGAAACATGGGTTCATCACTTGGAATCGGAAACAATATGGCAATCCGTGAACTCTCTCCACACATCTTCTCCTCTAAAGAGAAAGTTCAAAGCCACACTCTCAGCCGATAAAGTCATGGCGACGGTTTCCTGGGACTCTGAAGATTTTTTCCTGTTTGATGTCGTCTCTCAAGGTGCATCGATCAACTCTGAAGTATACTGTGCCTCTCTCAGGAAACTGAGGAAGCGACTACGACGTCCTTGTCGCCACAAAAGTGCAAACGAACTTCTGTTTCTGCATGACGACACAAGATCTTAAACAAGTCCGCTCGCCTGAGAGGAACTCATAAAACTTCCTCATGCACCATACAGCCTGGATTTTGCACTTTCCGACTTCCATCACTTTGACCCAATGAAGGATGCACTCCGCGAGATGGAATATGTTGACGATGGGGAGATTATTGATGCAGTGAGACGTTGGCTCCGTCCGACGTCGACCAGCACAGTGGCATGTGGGCATATAGGCCCTCCCAGTAGCACGCATGAGGCCATCGCAATGAATGGAACTGGAATATTGAATTAAAACAACCAGCTTTAAGACAACAAACGTCTTTAATTACTTGTTTATTGCTCCTCATACAAATATGCACACATATTTACGTCACGACAAACAGTCCGTACCAGCCTACATACATCTGCACACACACACACACACACACACACACACACATGCACACGCATACACACACACGCATACACACACACATGCACTGTCTGTAAATGAATACTTCATTTTTCTATCACCTGAGTGAGTAGCATGAGCTTTGGCGGACCTGAATCCCGCCATCACAAATTCACCATTCGTCCTCAGGTGAGAGACATCGACTTAAAGCGGCGATACAATGTGTAGCACATGGTCTCACAATCAAATTATTACTTGTTGCACCATACACGGAATGGTGTCAGCACCATCAACCTGGCAGTCCTTGTAATAATCCATCCAGAGTGTCATTGAATCCACATGTTGTATACCTTTTACCCGCCATTGGGTGGCACCCGTATCCCTACTGTATGTTTACATTTTTTTGTTGGAGATCTAAAATCTTCAAAATCTGCTAGCCATTCACCTCGACTTTCATCATGCTGATTTCATTCTTTGTCGGTATTATTCCATAAGAATTACATATCCAGACATGTCGAATCTCTCAGGGTGGTACCTTATTACTTTATGTGGCTATACCCCTTCACTCAATAGAAGAAACTAGCTGTATCGGTATAAAGTAAGTTCGAATATGCGAAAGAATTTTCTCCGACTCATAATGAAAGTGGTACATGTGGAGCTCGAATTGGTCTAATATTCACATACCACCATGGACATGTTTGTAAACATTACCAAAACCTTAGATATTTCCAGAGTGACACAACCTTCATTGACTAAAGTGGTTCGATTAAAATTTGGCCTGGCGATGTAATTCCTTGAGCCATAAAGCCCATTATTGCAGTAAACTATGTGAATTTCGTGATGGTTTCTCAAATTCTTCACTGCGTTGCCGAAAACTGCGTTGTTAATGAATTCAAAAATATCTTTTTCGAAGTCATGCATCGCGAGAACCATCTGTTCGTTATAAACATTAATATAATGCGTCAACCATCGTGACTGCTTTAAGGAGATATCGTGGATGACCTTAATAAATTTCAATCCCAAACTGCGACACTGCTGGAGATTTCTTTTTTGGACAGTCATCGAAACCTTCCAAGTGGCCAGGATTCTTATACGTCGTGCCCTAATAAGTTGTTTAAGTCGACGAATAGAATGTAACTCAAATACTCAGATGCTTTGAATTTCTCATCCATTCGTAGAACATCTATGAGCAGATTTGCAATTCCTCGGCGAATCTCGTGTTTTGAAAAGAACGGCATGTCAAAATCAGTCAGTAGTTTGATGCGTCTTTTTCAACGTGGCGTCCAACGACAGGTCTGGTGTGGTATAATAGAACGCACGATCCAGCGGTTCTGGGGTCGTGGATACATCAAAAAACTTTTCTAAAATATCCTCGAGCAGGTATAAATCGGTGTCTGTATATAGCTTCCTCATAGTTCCCTGACTAAGAGATGTTGAATTCTGGACAATCATTCAACGAATGTCCATTTTCACCATCCATTATGGCATTGCCTTTAAGGGTACTGGCGAATGCTGCTATGTCAAGCAGAGTGGTTTCATTGAGTCTCTCCACGGAATCCAGATATTCGTATCGGAAGAACCCATTCTTTGTCACAAGCTGAAACTTCTCATCGTTGAGATGTGCAGATCTAGTGAGGTGCATGCACCCCTGGCTTATTGTCTCAGCAAGTTCCTAAAGCGGTGCGTGTAAAAACTGGAGTGAGTCTATGATGTGAAGCATGATGTTTCTTGTCGCTCATTTGGAGAATGTGTTGTATTTTTCAGCGCTCTCGTGCAGGACGCTACCCTTGTCATTTACCAAGCTGTAGTACTCCAAGTGATCAACACGGAAGTGATTATCATAGCCCCAGAAACTGTGGATAAAAATGTGTAGGTGTCATGGCAGTTAATATTTCAGGTGTAGATTATGTGATCAAAAGTATCCGGACATCTGGCTGAAAATGACATACAATTCGTGGCGCCCTCGATATGTAATGCTGGCATTCAGTATGGTGTTGGCCCACCCTTAGCCTTGATGACAGCTTCCACTCTCGCAGGCATACGTTCAATAAGATTCTGGAAGGTTGCTTGGGGAATGGCAGCATATTCCTCACGGAGTGCTGCCCAGAGGAGAGGTATCGATGTTGGTCGGTAAGCCCTGGCCGTGCATTATGAACAGGTGCTCCATCGTGTTGAAAGATGCAGTCGCCATCCCCGAATTGCTCTTCAACTGTGGGAAGCAAGAAAGTGCTTAAAACATCAGTGTAGGCCTGTGCTGTGATAGTGCCACTCAAAACAACAAGAGTGCAACCCATCTCCATGAAAAACACGACCACACCATGACACAACAGCCTCCGAATTTTACTATTGGCACTACACACGCTGGCAGATGTCTTTCACTGGGCATGCGCCATACCCACACTCTGCCATCGGATCGCCACATTGTGTACCGTGATTCGTCACTCCACACAACGTTTTTCCACTGTTCAATCGTCCAATGTTTACGCCCCTTACACCAATCGAGGCGTCGTTTGGCACTTACCGGCGTAATATGTGGCTTATGAGCAGCCGCTCGACCATGAGATCCAAGTTCTCTCACCTCCCGTCTAACTGTCATAGTACTTGCAGTGGATCCTGATGCTGTTTGGAATTCCTGTGTGATGGGCAGGATAGACGTCTGCCTATTACACAGTAGGACCCTCTTCAACTGTCGACGGTTTCTGTCAATCAACAGACGAGGTCGGCCTGTACGCTTTTGTGCTTTACATGTCCCTTCACGTTTCCACTTCACTGTTGCTTAGGAGTGTGGAAGTCTCAGGTACAGACCTATGACGTAAGTGACAATCAGTCACCTGACCACGTTCGAAGTCCGTGAGTTCGTCGGAGCGCCCCATTCTGCTCTATCACGATGTCTAACGACTACTGAGGTCGTTGATATGGAGTACCTGGCAGTTGGTGGATGCACAATGCACCTAATATGAAAAACGTATGTTTTTGTGGGTGTCCGGATACATTTGATCAAATAGTGTATGGGTTGGGTGCTGCAGTGCGTAATTTCCCAGTTAATAGTGATTTCTTAGATGTTTCCGATTTTCTATTTAAAGGCAACCTGCACACAAGAGAGTCAACTGCATTCTTGTATAAATCATCATTCTCTTGCGATTTGGTCATGGTGATGTTGGTGCGGTAAATCCGATCAACATGCCATGCAAGGCGTTAGAGCTCAAAGAGTAACCGTCTTGCAGAATGTATGAATGAAAGTGTTTAAGACTAGAGTCATATACGCATACAATCTGATACGCCACTGCTCATAGTACAAGTCACTGTGTGAACGTACAATGAGAGGAAGTAGAATAGCCTTCATGCACATCACAGGAGCAAGGAGGCAATCGAAATCAGTGTGTATGACAAAAGGGCAGCACACCTGGTGGATGGCGTTGTTAATCCACAAGAACTGTTCTGTCTGTGTAAGCATTTCCGCATGTAGTAGTTCCGGGCTAGAACAGATTATCGGATGCTTTGCTAAATACTCACTTTTAGAAAACGAACTGAGACATTTAGAACTATAATGCCTTTTACTCTCCTGTTTTCCGCACGGAGTGGCCGTGCGGTTAGAGGCACCATGTCACGAATTGTGCGCGCCCTCCTGCCGGAGGTTCGAGTCCTCCCTCGGGCATGGGTGTGTGTGTTGTCCTTAGCGCAAGTTAATTTAAGTTAGTTTAAGTAGTGTGTAAGTCTAGGGATCTATGACCTCAGCAGTTTGGTTACTTAGGAATTCACACACATTTGAACATTTTACTCTCATGTTTACTTGATTGGGAGGAAACTGGGTGGGAGGTGATTTTGTTCCATACTAGTATCGATTCTCCCCCTGGGAGAAATGCGACAAATTTCCCTGACTGAGATGTCTTTCTAAACTCATGCTCTTCTTCTTGCTTTCTTCTTCAGCAATAGCTTCCTTTGTGGAACAGTAGTAAGACACCATCAATGGCATTATGGTATTGTTCTAAAGATATAAGATATGCACGTCATACATGCCCGATCTGTGTCTTTGGGTAGGTGCTCTGACCATAGATCGATAACAACACCCTGTTAGTCGAATGGGTTACCTCGCTCGCTACAATCGAAAACTTATCTACGTCGTGCCTCATGTTGTCAGTGCTCTGAAAAAGTGCTTCCAGGCTGTTGAAGTTGGCATCTGAGCCCACTGACATTAGGGGAATGTTGTTGGCGATGTCTACGATAAATGTCGTAATTGTATTTACTGAGAAATAACATCAAACTCTGATGCCGTTGGGTTGGATTTTCTGAGAGCTTTGACCAGCAAACTTAATGATCAGCTGTTTATGGTCTATTAGGAACAAAACCTTTATGACATGTATTATTGCTAGAGCGGAATATTCAGTTTGCATGTATTTTTTGTATATGCTACTAATAATGTTTCTGAGATGAAACCTAATGCCTATATCACCCTGCGCTAGGAAACAATATAAGAGCCATATTGTGATACGACCATTTCTAATCTCCATTTTTTCTTGATGTAAAGGTTATCAGCCAAAGTATTCACTCAAGGTTTTTTTAAAGTAATTAAAGCCTTGTGAAATACTTAGGAAAACAGAAATCTTACAGACATTTTGTAGAGGTGGCTTACAGGGTACGAAAAGTGGGCCAATTTGGGCATTTATTTCTGGTCATTATTTACGATCTCCATGAGGAATTAAAGCTCCTCCAAATTTTCCGGAATCAACATCTTTTTTGTGATATCGTATTTGAATGAGGACTGAAGTTCATTTTTACTGAAATTAAACCCCAAACATTTAGTACTGGGCTCGAAAGAGCTACACTTATTTAGGCTACATTGTATATCGTTGGTTTGAAGTCAATCAAGCAATTTATGATAATTTTTCATGTGTTGCTCCAGAGCAGTTCCTTTTACAATTATGTCATCAAGTCAATTCGAACCCTCGGGATATCATGGCTGAGGTGAGCTAGGCTGTGATGAAATATTGTAGGTGCTTATGCCACGCCAAACGGCAGTCTATTACAGTTTTGCAGACTGGAAGTCATGTTAATTACCAGAACAAGCTGCATTTCTACGTCCGCTGGTAATGTAGGTACAGGTCTGCTAAGTGAATCTTAGAAAAGTATTGGTCTTCTACTAATTTCACCAATACTTAAACCAGCCATTCTATCGGGTATTCGTCTATGCCATATTGCTCGTTGATAATAATGACATGCATTCATCTGGCTACAATGAAGGTAGCCAATGGACGCTGTGATCGGTATTCATTACACCTGACAGCTATAATTAAAAGAGTTCTGTTTTTATTGTATCCTTCATCGAATAAGGTGCTGCCCACTCTGCACATTATTCGAGTTTGTGAACATCTTAAATGACACAAACACTTCCGAGCAATTCACACAACTAGGCATAGTTTCGAATAATTGTCTGTACCTATGTACCGTGTGGTTTATGGTAACAATTCAATGAAACGAAATTAATCACCATGTCGAACAAATATGTTGCTCCCTGACAACTGGAGGATGAGCACACAATCATATACCGTAAGTCCGCAAAGGTTGGCAGCACATTCGAGTCTCGCTCGCACGTATTCTGTGGACCTGAAATGGTAGGGTGGGGGTAGTACCGTTGCGCATGCGTTGCGGCTGTTAGCTGTGTTTAGTTCTTGTCTATGCTGAGTGTAGTGAAGAGAACGCTTACTACTACAGACAGAGCGTTTTCAGTGGAAGATGTTTTCTGTGCAGGAGGAAACTTCACGGAGCATGTGAGGCAGTAATTTAGAGTGCATTTTCCTGCTTCGAGGTGTCCATATTGTGTCACTGTACGTGATTTAATTCTCAGATTCCAGTCAACAGGTTCAGTTCATGATACACCACGAACTGGTAGGCCCACAATTTCAACAGAACGGAAGCTTGATGACATTTCGGACATCATGTAGCGGAGCCAAACAAAATCAGTGAGGAGATTATCGCAAGAAGCTAAACTCCCTCGTACGGCAGCACGTAAGGCCGTAACCAAAGAACTGGGGGTGTATCTGTATAAAATCACTGTTGTGCAACAAATACGTTGCGTGGACCGTGCGAAACGAAAAGCGTACTGCAAATGTTTCCAGCAACTTGTTAACCGCATAGAGTTGGTGTTTTAGATCCAACCTTTTTCACTAATGAGGCTAGTTTCACCTATCTGGCTACATTAATTTCCAAAATTCACAAAATTTGGTCGTCAGTAAATTCACACGCCTTAAGAGAAACGCCATTGGATGCAGAGAAAATGGGAGCGTGGATTGCCTTAATGCGAACGCGAATAATAGGCCGATGTTTTGCGATACTACAGTCACTTCCGATGTGTATTGTTACCAGATAATTCATCCATTTCATGTCCTGCTGAATGAAAATGCGATCAGTTACTCATTTTTCCAACAAGACAACACTACTGTTCATACGGCACGCAAGTTCCTACGACTTTTAAATGAAATCTTTGGAGACAAAGTATTTGCTTAAGGCCCTTCGCTCCTCTCACTCACCTGATCTGTCTCCATCCGACTATTTCCTTTGGGGTACGGCTACAACATTTGTATATCAAACTAACCCAAAGACGGTAACTGGACTGAAGACATATAACCCCCCCCCCCCCCCCCCCAACTGCTTCCCGGGATTTGCGAAGTTACAAGTTGACAATGACCGTGAATTATGAATTTTGCCCCGCGTCGGGATAAGGCATCCGAATCCGAAGTAAATAATGATTATTCCGCGGGAAACAGGAGACGTTATAACTTGATCGTTATTGACTTAGTAATTTTATTCAATAACGATCGGTAAATGAAATAATGGAAATAATGTGGGAATAAATTTTGCCAGTGGAAATTTTACCGAAAGAAATGATTAAGTTGTAAAAGCAATAAAAAATCGGTCGCCAACCTAACTGATGAGCTACAGTACTGTTATGTACGCGAATAATTGTGTCAAAAATAAAGTTTACCTGTTTGTAGCGCAGCAGGTGTAACGGAAACTTTTACGTAAGTGCTGTGTCAGGTTCAGTACTCATATAAAACAATGTCGTAACAATCTAACTACACTTATTTTGTTCATAATTTGTCAGCTAAGTGCAATGCTGACAACACAGATAATTATCTATCGAGATTTTGAATAATGGACTGTCATTCTGTCTTTAAAATTAGGTACTTTGCACAGTTTAATCTACTGATAATGAAATATATTGCCAATAATGGATTAACTATGTTTTAAATGATAATAATTCCTTAATTGGGGGATTGTCAGGTGGAATAAGCTTTATAGTTTCACGAAATCTCCTTGAATTAACTTTAGCTGAATATGCATTGAAATAAATCTTAATAATCAAATTTATTACTTCAATCTATTATTAAGTTACTACGGTTGGCGTAAGCTTATTAAGTGCAACAATTAACTACGATAACCAGTCTGAAATTTACTCATCACCGTCTATGCAAATAATTTGATAATTAACATATTATCTTTTGATAATGGCGTGACACACTTGGTTCAATAAGGTAAGGATTGGAAGGAACCTGCTTGTTGTTATTGTCGGGTGGAATGTAAGTGCAACACTTTGATTATAAGGTGCTTGTTATTAATTGTTCGACTTCAGAGAAAAGCAGTCACTGGCAAGCCTTCTACAATTTTATCCTAAGAAAATTACGTAGATCTTACTTCCCTCGCTGTCAGTGGATCGACGGAAGTCCACGGCAGCGACACAATGTGGCATCGGGCTTTTACTGTTGCGACTTGGGCCCACAGTGCGTTTCACATTTAAGTCCTCGTTTCTTCAGCACTATGCCCATTAATCCGTAATAACTTCATCGGCAATGCTTCCAGATATGCTGACCATTACTCTCCCGTCGTACTTAGATCTACACACTAGCCGTTAGATGTAACACAGCTAGGACTAGCAGCACTTGACTGTACTTCGTACTCCGAGCACGGCGTTACTACTACTACTATGACTGGCCAGTGTTAAATATTACATAATTTAAACATAGTATATACAATACATATTTACACTAGACAATACATCGTACACAAACAGTTTCATGTGTTAAGTAAGCGAAAAAATTCATAGCAAGGACTGCGTTGCAGCGTCACATATGCCCCACGTTTCGTTGATCTTTATCAGCAGATATAGACTCAACGAAACGCCCAGAACGCAACAACCACCCCTTGCGCGTTCAAAACACTTCAAAACATTACATAAATTCACAGTAGTTACTCACTCTTTCCGTAAAACTTAACCTATGACACATTTGACACTCAATACTTTTGTATGCATAATTATTAAAAAACATCATTTTCATTAATTATTTTCCTTGTACACTATTTTGTACACCATTCGAAATTTCTTTAGTACAGCAATTAGCTACAAATTACAACAAACAATAGTAAATATTGTGGGTACAGCAATTTATCGTCACCTCATATTAATCAAATGGTAAGACTGTACCACAACAAGATAAAAAACCCTATTAATTAGCTCACACAGCATATAGCATCTGCGCCCATACCTAAACGCAACTATAGTGGCACTAAGCAAAAACACATATTAATTAGCTCACACAGCCTGAGCATACCTGTGTCCGTTATAACCAATTATCACGTAAACAACAAAAGAATATACTGACTAATTCACAAAGCCTGTGCATAACTGTGTTTATTCAACAACAATAAAAATTAGCCCTACACCAAAGAACATATTAACTAACTCACACAGCCTGAGATTAACCAGAATTACAACACACATATTTGCACTTGTATAATTTGCACACACATTTGTGCTAGTCGGTGCTGTATGCCCACAACTTTTCTCAATCTCCGTTAGCAACGAAAATGACATTCCCAGTGCACTGCCCTGTACACTCCTTTTGTTACAGAAATTTTATCTTTTGGGTGCCCGCATGTTATCCACGTCCAATAGGTACCTCTTTCACCACTATCATTCCCTGCACTTTAATTAGTGTCCACTTTAATGTATATATCCACCTGTAATTTAAATAATCAGTCTTAGTCCATTTGCATTTACTGCCAATACACAGTTTACACTCTTAATATTAATTACATTAGACGTCATTTTTCATTTTACTTTACAAATCACAAAGTATATCCTATAGCTAGTAAATAAACCTAATTATCTTGTTCATTACTATACTCTACTATCTACATTAGTGTCCGTTGCGTACGCACATACTTTTCATACCACATCAATGACTTCAGCCATTCTTAATCAAACAGTGTATGAATACATCAACGCAAAAAATTTTATCATTTCTGCTCTGATAGAGCTTCAAGTCTATTATGTTCCTCACTCCTAACCTTTTGCCTGACTGTGGGTACACTAGGTAGAAAGCGTTAGGATGGGGAATACTTTCAATTCTAAACGACCCATTATAAACAAATTTAAACTTCGCTATTAGATTGTCGATTTCACTCGATTTTTAGTGAGTTTTCACTATGACTTGGTCTCCTACTTTAAATTTTGCTGGCTTCAGATTCTCATTGTTCCTCTTAATCCGAGCTTCAGCACGTTTCCTCATCTTTTCTCTCACCATTTACTTCTTCTGAATAATGTCTACATCTTGTCTGGGTGGAAAATCAATTATTTCCTCTACTATACTCTTGGATTTAACACTCAACATAATTTCCTCTGGTGTGAACCCTGTACTTTCATGAGATAATGTATGCATAATCCTTTCAACATCTTCTACATACCTGCCCCAGGCTCAGTGGTTGTTGTGGCAGTATGTTCGAAAGTATCGTCCTAATTCTCGCATATACCGCGCCAAAGGGTTGCTGGAGGGGTGTTATGCCGATATGTGAATAACCTCTATTCCTCTTTCTCTCATCCCCTCATTCCAAAGTTTGGAAATAAATTGCGGTCCGTTATCAGACAATGTCGCCTTCAGTACACCTATCTTCACGAAATAATCCTCACTGAATTTACTGAATACTGCCTTGGCCGTAGCCTTACGCAAAGTATATAGCTTTACAAATTTTGAAAACGTGTCTAACACGACCAAAATGTATCCAAAATTACCAGATGTCTTCGATAAAGGACCGTAAATATCCGTTGCTAGAATTTCCAAATTATGTTTCGGTTGAACACTTTGCATAGGGCCGCGACTGACTGCATTCTTTACTTTTACCTTCTGACATCGGCCACAAGTACAGATTCAGTCAGCCACTTACCTACTCATATTATAGAAACTAATGGACTCTGATATTTTGTCAACACATTTCTTTGCCCCGCAATGACCAAACGCTAAGTGGATATAGTCAATTACTTCGCACACATATTTACTTGGCCATCTGACACGCCATTCCTCACTTTCTGTATTCTTTCGTGAATATAAAATTCCTTATATATCCTATAATATTTCCTCAGCTTCTCACCTTTCTCATCTTTTGCGTCGTAACCTGTTTTTACCAATTTCAGTCACTCGTCTTCATTCTGATAATGTCGCATGTTTTTACCCAGATTCTCCACCTTCTTTTTCCCTGCCACTTCTTTGAAATACATAATTTTAAACACACTTTCTGTACTATCTTTATCTATTACTCCTCCAGGATCACACGGTAGCCTTGACAACGCGTCAGCTACGCAATTGTCTACTCCCTTCACATGACAAATTTCGACATCAAAGTGTTGGATGTACAACGCCCATCTTTTCAGCCGGTCGTGTAATAAACGACACGTTTTTAGAAACGTCAAAGCTTTATGGTCAGTGTGCACAATCACTTTGCACCCCCATATAAAACCTTTAAATTTTGTAAATCCCCAAACAATGGCTACCGCCTATTTCTCTGAAACGATATAATTTCTGTCGTATTTAGTCAACGTCCTGCTCACAAAAGCAATGGACCGACACTCCTTGGTATCGCCTTCTCCTACTTCTTGGCCAATGTGCACCGCAATTCCATAATCACACGAGTCTCTCCCCATGTGAAATGGGATTGCTAAATCCGGGTAATACAGTACTATTTCCTTCACAAGCTCATCTTTCAATTTCTCAAAAGCTATTTGACGCGTCTCGTTCCAAACAAAGGCACTGTTTTTCTTTAACAAGTCGCACAAATCGGGATTATTGAACGTATTTACGATAAAAATTGCAAAGACCCAGGAAAGCTTGTAATTGTTATCTGGTTCTTGGTGGCGGACAATTTCTTATCGAAAAATGGCTCTGAGCACTATGGGACTCAACTGCTGTGGTCATAAATCCCCTAGAACTTAGAACTATTGAAACCTAACTAACCTAAGGACATCACACACATCCATGCCCGAGGCAGGATTCGAACCTGCGAGCGAAGCGGTCGTGCGGTTCCAGACTGTAGCGCCTTTAATCGCTCGGCCAATCCGGCCGGCCAATTTCTTATCGCCTACAATTTTTTCGGATCTTTGGTTATTCCTGAAGTTGTTATACTGTGGCCTAAAAGTTCAATTTCCTTCTTCACAAACTTGCACTTCTTTAATTTCAGCGTCATCCCTCCGTGTCTTAATGCTAGAAATATTTCATTCAAAAGCTCGCAATGTTCCTCCCATGATGACGTCGCTATCAGCAGGTCGTCAACATAGATTGTAATCCGGGAACTCAGTTCTTTCCCCAGTACACTGTCGAGTGCTTGGATAAACACCGACACAGACGTGTTCAATCCGAAGGTGATAACTTCATACTGATAACACTTTCCTGCATATAGGAATGCTGTCAGTTTCCGTGATTCCTCTTCCAGGCTTATCTGCCAATATCTAGCGGTCATATCGAGGGTTGTCATGTACCGTACATTATGAAATTTCTGCAACACATCATCTAAACACTCCGGACGGTCCGTCTCACGCTTCACTACTTTGTTAAGTTCGCGGGCATCGATCACAATCCTGAAGCTATTGTCTTTCTTACTGACCAAAACGAGCGGGTTATTATATTGGCTCTTAGAATATGCACTGAAATAAATCGTAATAATAAAATTTATTACTTCAATCTATTATTAAGTTACTACGGTTGGCGTAAGCTTATTAAGTGCAACAATTAACTACGATAACCAGTCTGAAATTTACTCATCACCGTCTATGCAAATAATTTGATAATTAACATATTATCTCTTGATAATGGCGTGACACACTCGGTTCAATAAGGCAAGGATTGGAAGGAACCTGCTTGTTGTTATTGTCGGGTGGAATGTAAGTGCAACACTTTGATTATAAAGTGCTTGTTATTAATTGTTCGACTTCAGAGAAAAGCAGTCACTGGCAAGCCTTCTACAATTTTATCCTAAGAAAATTACGTAGATCTTACTTCCCTCGCTGTCAGTGGATCGACGGAAGTCCACGGCAGCGACACAATGTGGCATCGGGCTTTTATTGATGCGATCTGGGCCCACAGTGCGCTTCACATTTAAGTCCTCGTTTCTTCAGCACTGTGCCCATTAATCCATAATAACTTCCCCGGCCATGCTTCCAGATATGCCGACCATTACTCTCCCGTCGTACTTAGATCCACACACTAGCGGTTAGACGTAACACAGCTAGGACTAGCAGCACTCGACTGTACTTCTTACTCCGTGCGCGGCGTTACTACTACTGCTACCCGCTGGCACGCTCCCGCGCCCAGAAGCGCGACGAAACTATCTCTCTGACTTCAACGTTAACTAAATATGCCCTGACTTGCCAGTGTTAAATATGACATGATTTAAACATAGTATTTACAATACATATTTACACTAGACAAACATCGTATACAAACAGTTTCATGTGTTGAGTAACCGAAAAAATTCATAGCAAGGACTGCTTTTTAGCGTCACAGACAGAGATAATTGATTCACTGCATTCCATTACATGGCACATTGAAATATGCCTTCCAGAAATAGGAAAACATTTCCAATACCTACTGTGATACTTGGTGAGTACAGTGCACTTAATGTTATTTAATATAGTTAATTAATTTTATTGTTTTAATTGTAGTACTGTTGAAACACATCTCCCAACGTAACTGCAGCCGCTAGCAGTGAATCCTGGCCCCTAGTTTACACAGCGACATGAATTTGCTGCCAACCTTACACGCCCCGCAAGGCGAGAAACGCGGAGCTTGCCAATCCGGAGAGATTTTGGCGGACGCATTGTATTAATTTAACGACTTTAATGCTAAGCTAAGGGTTTGACTGTGCACTGACGCATTATCCCCTAATGAATCCTACAAAATAATAAATGCCCAAGCTAACGAACAATTAATAAATAAATTTCAGGGCACAAATAAATGTGAAATACTGGAAAATGAGGGTATAGAAATAGTCTGTTGGGACATGGATGTACCCTGAAAACAGTATTAAGATGCACTCATAGTTTTGTTTAGCGCAAGAAAAAAGTTGTCTTGAATGGTGGCATTAGAAAGTCTAATATTACACGCAGTGAAACAAATAATACTTGAAGTATCTGACCTAAGTGAGCAAGCAGAACTTATGCAGGCAACGACTAATGTTCGTCAAAGACATTGTAAAGCAATAATAGAGCTCCACATTCCGGTCCATAATTGACAGTGTTGTTCTACCGACCGCCGTGTATTGCTCTTCCAGTGGCGCGATTTATCTGTAGTATGGAGTGGCATGGGGTCAGCACACAGCTCTCCCGGTCGTTGTCAGCTTTCTTGATCTTGGAGCTGGAACTTCTCACTGAAATAAGTTTTCCGTTGGCATCCCTAGGCTGAGAACACAACTTTTCAGTCCTACCGTCAAGCAAACATCCCACAAAATGCTGGGAATTGAACCCGGATCCTGTGCGTAGTGGTCATACACATGGACCGCTGAGTTATGGGTGTGGGCCAAAGACATTGTGTAGTGCACTAAATCTTTAATCTGGACTAATTCCTAAGATTCAAGGATTTCGTTCAAGTCCATTTGCAACAGGCAGTTCACTAATGCTCAAAACAGTAACATACGTCTCTGTTGTCACACGCTGTTCAACTATTCTTTGGGTTCCAGTGCACATGAAAATAATCCTAACACCAATTCACCTGAACACATGCCGCTCTCTGACCACGCAGCTTTACCAACAAACTTTCCGAGCTAGACGAGAACACCGACAGACATCAACGGCTACTCTCCTCGTTAACCTCTCTCATGTGAGAAGCAGGTTTAGTCATCAGAGTAACATCATGCCTAATCATTTTATGAATACAGTTCTTTAAAAGTTTGAAATACTCTAAATATGTAGAATATTCACATCTGAACAATTTAAGCTACATATCGTTTGTCAACCGATGTGGCCGAGCGGTTCTAGCCGCTACAGTCTGGATCCGCGCGACCGCTACGGTCGCAGGTTCGAATCCTGCCTCGGGCATGGATGTGTGTGATGTTCTTAGGTTAGTTAGGTTTAAGTAGTTCTAGGGGACTGATGACCTCAGAAGTTAAGTCCCATAGTGCTCAGAGCCATTTGAACCATTTTTGCATATCGTTTCCTTTTAGTTGTATAGTGGCAGATAAGCAGCATTAAATTGATTTTTATGTTCCACAATATTTCGGGAGCGCATCCGGGATATTATTAACTGTTGTATCGATATTTCGGCTGAAAAACTTTCAGACATTCTCACTGTGAGTCGCTTGCAAGATTTTTAAAGCACTTTACAATGCAAACGCGAATGCGTTAAAAATAATACTGTTGAAAACAAGAGCGTCAGTCACGTACTAAACTTTACGCATCTAAGAGAAAAACAAAAATAATGTAGAATCAGAGAACCCACAGTTCTTACGAAGTATTTGGTACGATCTGACGAAACTACTATCTTCCGTTATAACTGTGGATTCCATTATTGTTCTAGAAGGCGGTGGAATGGAACTACAACATATGAAATATTAGTTCACTTGATTACAAGAATCATAAAAAAATTACTTACTTTATATTATCCGTTGCCACAGGAATATGCCGAATATTTGCAACTGTCTTTGACTATTAAAGCATTACTTGGTGCACACATTTACAAACCTCAAGCGTGGGACATAATGTTCATAGTCAAAGTTGAGCTTGACAGCTCAGTAGGAGACTTGAGTATCAACTGTGACGTAATTAGACGATGTCGTCTGCTTCATCGGAGATTAATTAGTTGGATGTATACCGGCCTCCGTGCGGGGGCGCTGCTGTGCTGGGAGAGAGCGTTTGGCTTTGCCAGAGCCTCCCATTCGTCGTTGCGGAATGCAGAGAGACATCGTTAACTTCTTTGGTACCGATGCGAGGTGCTGACTTTGTTAGGGCAACCCATCTTTGATCGTTATCACAAAACCCACGTCACTGTTGAGTAGGTTGTCTAATATTGGATTTTCACAGCTTCATTGACTAAGGAATCCCAGTATGAAGAGGCTGTGGACTGAATCTTATCTTTCCTACAGTCCACGCAACTGCCAGTGGTAATACAATGTTCCGCGAGTGCAGATCTGTTGGACTATAGTGGGCGAGAGTATCGCTGGTATTCAGTGCACTGTTCTATTATAGTGCGAATTCCTTCTCCTGTGTACCTCTCGCCACACACACGAGGAATTTAGCATACACCCATCTTCCGTAAAAGCAGTTGGCCAGTGGAAGGAAGGTCACATACAGTTCATGCTTCATTATTATCCTTGCAGTTTTTCATAAAATATTTCCAACACATGGTAGGTAGACCATGGACTTTCATCTCATTCCTCTTGCTCTTCTTTTGGCTGGTCTGCCGTTTGCTCTTGCAGAGCGCTGTTAATCTAAATTTTGTATATCCATTCTCATGAATATTTATTCCAAGTGTTCAGTCTGTAAGGTGTCAGTGTCGGGCACTACGTGAGTTCTTTGTTCTGTAGTTTTAAGTAATGCCATAGTTTACGAAGGTTGGTGGCGGCTAGACGCCTGCAAGTATAAAGCGGTAATGCTGGGCTTACGCCAAATACCATATCCTGAAAACCCACCTTCCATTCGTCGAACTAATACATCCAGAAACGCTAGAACGCCGAGACAGCAGCTCTTCTGCGATCTGTTAAGGACCACCTGCTCTTACGAAAGGTGGATATATACTAAAATCATTGTGAGTGTGATAAAAGGTAAATAGGACAAACATTAAACACTGTAAAATAAACGTTGTACCGAACATCAGCGACACACTCGCTACTACAGGCCAAGAAATCTACATTGGCTGAACACTGTATTTCCGGTGGCCGTTCCATGGATTGAGGGAAAGTTAGGACTCCCACAACAGCTTCACCCTACTGAGATTCAGTAGTCAAGGAAGCTGTGGAAATATAGTTAGCAGAAAACCTGCTCAACCGAGAAGAGGGTATCCAGATCGACAGATCATGTAAACCGCTCATTACACGTCTGCGTTCTCAAAGGAAATATCGTTCTAAGTACCTGTACTGTTCTCGGGTGTCCAGCTTGGTGCAGTCGTTTTCCTACCACGATATTTCGACAAATTACCTTGCCGTCATCTTCAGTTGATACGTGCAGAATGAGCATTTTGGTATATCCCACCTCCTTTATTTTGTCTCCCAATATCCGGTCGCGCTCCACCTCGGCTGGAGTGGTGGGAGGACGGGATCGCCGTACGCTGGGCGCGAACACCAGTCCTCAGTACTTCACCCGACGCGGCGTACGACCAGATAGTGGAGGAAACTGTGAGGAATAGTTACGGTATAAAGGATGTGGGATGTAGTGAAGACGCTCGTTCTACAGGTATCACGTAGAGATGACGGCAAGGTACGCTGTCGAAATATCGTGGTGCGAAAATGACTGTACCAGGTTATACACCTGGTAACAGTAAAAGCTATTGATCCACCGGGAGAGCTTAAGATCTCACAATCTTCTACTGTAAGTCTTCTCTACTTGTCATTCCAACGTAAGGCATCCATGATAATCAACCAAATACTTTTGTAATCATTGTGGATTTTCTGACTCTGCGCTTGCTTTGTTTTACTCTTAGAGAGGTAAAGTTTAACCTATGAGAAGCACTCTGGCTTCTTTGACCCATGTGCGTTTACACGACAATGTTAAATGTTTTAAACATCTTGCAAGAGACTGGTTGAAAGACTGAGAGCCGATATATCGACACTAGAGTGAAGAACATCCCGAATACTCTCCCGGAAAATGACAGAAATCCGCGGGGAAAACTTCAAGGAGCACAGTTCCTTTTTTAAACTTTGCACAAACCCGAAAGGCAATTGCTAGTCAAATGAGCAGTTTTACTTTTTAGTCGTCCCCTTACTACGTGACTGGAATTTCTTTTAAACAGTTAGGAACATGAGTATAGGCCTTTCATGCAGAGGCTTATCTTTTCGTGTGCCTGTTGAGAATTCTCCGTTTTTGTATTTTAGACCAATAATACAGTATTTTATTTACGACAACTTCTTTGTTTATTGTTATGTTACATAAGCACACTTTGTAGCTGACTTCATGATCTTTGAGATGGTGTATCTTACGTATATGTAGTTTGTCTGCAACTTTTACTAAAAACACATAAACGGTAGTAACATTGTTGGTATCGGCTGTACATGAGACGTGATTTTTATCACTTATCTCTTTATTACGGATATAAAACTGTAATAGGGTTTTCTGTAGTTTGCCTGGAATCTATTTTAATGCTTTTTTGAATATTTGAGACTTAAAAAATCGACACAATTAGATCCTCGCCATTTTTGTGTGTTGCTCGCGAGCGGATGGCTGTGCGAAACACTTAATAACTTGGGATCTCTAGCTTGTTACCTGACGGCGGCTAACTTCTCTTAACTCACACTAACTTTTAATAACCTGACTTTGCTTCGTCGCAGCAGCTCATCAGCAATGTGATACTCAGCTCAAGCTCCTTCTCCATGATTCATTTATACATGTATCTGACTTACTGCTTGTAACCTCACAATTATCGCACATACACTATGTGATCAAAGGTATCCCGGCACCCTCAAAAACAAACGTTTTTCATATTAGGTGCATTGTGCTGCCACCTACGTCCAGGTACTCCACATCAGAGAGTTCAGTAGTCATTAGACATCGTGAGAGAGCAGTGTGGGGCGCTTCGGAACTCACAGACTTCAAATGCGTTCAGGTGATTGGGTTTCACTTGCGTCATACGTCTGTAAGAGAGATTTCCACACTCCTAGGTCGACTACTTCCGATGTGATAGTCAAGTGGAAACGTGAAGGGACACGTACAACACAAAAGCGTACAGTCCGACGTCGTCTCTTGGCTGACGGAGACCGCTGACAGTTGAAGAGGGCTCTACTGAGCAATAGGCAGATATCTGTCCAGACCATCACACAACATTTCCAACTGCATCAGGATCCACTGCAAGCACTATGACAGTTAGGCGGGAAGTGAGAAAACTTGCATCTCACGGTCGAGCGGCTGCTCATAAGCCACACATCACGCTGAGAAATGCCAAACGACGCCGCGCCCTGTGTAACGGGCGAAAACATTGGACGACTGAACAGTGGAAAAACGTAGTGTGGAGTGACGAATTACGGTACACACTGTGGCGATCCGATGGCAGAGTGTGGGTATGGCGAATGCTCGGTGAACGCCATGTGCCAGCGTGTGTAGGTACAACATTGAAATTCGGAGGCTGTGGTGTTATGTTGTATTCGTGTTTTTCATGGAGGGGGCTTTCACTCCTTGTTGTTTTCCTTGGAACTATCACAGCACAGGCCTACATTGATGTTTTAAGCACTGTCTTCCTTCCCACTGTTGAAGAACAATTCCGGAATGGTGGTTTCATTTTTCAACACTATCGAGCACCTGTTCATAATGCACGGCCTCTGACGAAGTGGTTACACGACAACAACAACCCTGTAATGGACTCGCCTGCATAGAGTCCTGACGTGAATCCAATAGGACACCTTTTGGATGATTTGGAACGCCGACTTCGTGCCAGGCCTCACCGACCGACATCGATACTTCTCCTCAGTTCAGCACTCCGTGATTCCCCAAGAAACCTTCCAGCACCCGACTGAACGTATACCTACGAGAGTGGAAGCTGTCATTTAATCTAAGGGTGGGTCAACACGATATGAAATACCCAGTGAAACTAGTACTGTTTATTGCGAGTTTGGGAAACCATATACCGTAAAAGAACTAGTTAGTTCTTTTAGTTCTGTTAGTATATACACAGGGATCATCTACAAAGAATATTCGATTTGAGGGAGGGCCTATGTTTCCGTTCCTTACTTGCATGATAGTTCGACCCCTCAGTGAGGTCATCTGCAGGTGACCATTTACCATTGCTGTTACTGTAACAGTGAGGAGCTTATGCGCCAGTGTATTACGATGGCCCCTGGAATCCCAGGAACTGAAGCTGATGTAGACTGCACAGGCTGAGAATCAGTTTATTTGAGGTTCCAACTATCACACAGAACATCGGTGCAATGGAAAGTACATTGCTGTCGTCGATTACTGAGTGACACAAACGGCTGCCTATAGTGCACCCTCGCAGCAATCATCTGGCGTGTTTGATGTAACAACTGGTGCACTATTAGCTCCACTTATTGCTAAGTTTTCTTGGCGTTAACTCTGCACAGTAATGCTATATTAGTGGAGTGTAAGCGATGAAATTCTGTCAGCTCTCATATTGAAGCAGTTATCAGTAATGACACTGTACATTGCTCCACCACTAATCTGTCTCCACCTTGGAAACGATATTGACAGATTCTTGTCCGCTTACACTTGACTGACTATTCATCAAATGTTTATTCCGCTGACGCAGCTCCTTCATAAGACTGGGTTTCTTTTACAGCCTCATCTTGGTGGGTTTCGGAAGTACATAATACCTTAGCTTGAGCTTCATGATCTGGAGCTTATGATCAATTACATTCTGTAATGTAACTGGTAGTCCAAGGAAACACATAAATACTGTAAGACCGATCGTGATATGAAATCAGTTTGTTGCTACTTAAGCATCAGAGCGCGAGTTTACAGCGTAAAAATTAAATGCCTCTTTCTAAGTTTACAACCGCAAATGGACATGGAAGACACCTAGCAAAGTAAGTTAACTGCGACGTGCGGAGAGGACGGATTGCACTGCAACCTGAGTGACTCATGTTCCAAGTACAGCGAGTGGGCGCCAGTCAAGGCTTGCAGATAGCTACGAAGAAAACAGATACCAGATCTAAGTTCTCTCTCCTTAACTGTCCTGAGTTCCCAAACTAAATTTGGAGGGGTGACTGGATGCTACTATCAATGTGACACCGAGAATGTCCTTTATCCACGTACAAACATGGGAATGTTGCAGATACACTCCACTCAAAAATGCAGATTATAATTCATTCGGTTGGCACTGGTACCAAACAGTCTTTCTCATTTGGTTAGCATTGCTTACCATATTTCGTGGCGGCTGTTATACTTAGGGCTGGAGATTCAGTAAACTGGAGGAGAAGTATCCAAGGGTAGCGCCGGTAGGCGACTCTTTTTGATTTGCAGACAGAAAAGCAAACTTCACACAACGGAACACTGTGGCAGTTGGTAGCATCATGCTAGTTGTAACAGATCAGCGACATCAAATGATCGTAATAGCATTTCAGGAAACAGGGCCTTTCCACGAAAACTAGGTATGCCCCAGAAGGTTGTCATCCCCTGGTTTTGAGGCACTGGGGAAGCCTTCCGCTGACGAAGCGGTACACTGCCAAGCATTCCAGAGTTACTCCCATGGTATGAGAAATCGAAAACTTTCCACTTCCAGTAAAAGCACCAAACTCACACAGTTGATTATTAAGTAATCGTAACAGATCTGAAGCTAGAACTGTGAATCAGTGTGTAACATTCATGTTATTTCGCCGCCTGGCCCATCTTAAAAAATGAGAATAAAATTCCAACCTCAGATAGCAACATTCGTTCATCACCTGGTTTAGGTATCCCGCAAAACAAAACTGACCCGTAGCACCAAATTGAAGTGAAGTTAAGGACTCATAACAGCCTTCCTAGAAGATAACTGAACTGGTAAGTTGTTTGATTGCTTATATGACTTACGCAAGAAAAATTAAAAAAGGGAGGGTAAAAAACACAAGTATGGGAATATATAGAAATTTTAAGTCCCATATACAATCCAATTGAAAGTTGGTAACTTCTAAACCCGTATTGACAGTGCTAGCTTGATTTCCAAGGTACTTTACAAAATGATTTAAATTGAATCAAATTTGTGTGAGTGGTTAAACAAAGATCTAAGTAAAACGTATAAGTGTTCTGGACCATTGTCCACCTTCGTCAAACTTCTGCTAACATTATCAAAACAAGATGTAAATAATTTGAATGAAAATTGTTATTAAAAGCTTCAAGGAAGCATCAAACTTACAACTACAATTTATCACCTTCGACAGTATACAAGTATACAAAAATTGTTTTTTCACCGTTTATCAGTGAAGCCAACAGAAAAAATAGTGGATACAGTAACATCGTATAAATCCGCTGAGGTACCAAAACACACAGGCAGGCTACATTAGACTACGCATTACGCTACGCACAATACTTCCATTACGTCCGTTTGATGTCCATGCTTATTTCTCAGAGGCGGTACGTACATGTACCAGCAAATTCCACTTTGCAGAAGATGTTCAAAGCGACCATCTTGCATTAGCAAACACTTCGGCAGCCTGTGGATCATACTTTGCAGGAATTTATGCAAAACACCTGCATCCACAACTGCCGAAGCAGAGTGGTCGCAACTTATTTGGTCGTGTGCGTCCATGGGTGGAGTAGTATAAACTTGCTCCTTATGTGTCCTCACAAATAAAAATCTTGTGGATTACGGCCCAGAAACGTCGGTGCCAGCAAACTGAACCTCCATGACCAACACATTTCCCTGGAAACGCTTCATTTGAATAATTATGCACAGTCATTCCAAGGTTTGACGGTTCATGCTGAAACCGTAGCTGTCGCTGAACACCAAGTGAAACGTTTCCTAATGCGTCAGGCTAAGTATTTCAAAGAAAAGTATGACAGAGAGGTGCATTAAACTTTTCTGGCAATAAGTATGGCCCCCAAGAGTACTCCTCCCACAGTTCCAGCCCACAGGTTTATGTCAAAGCGTGCCTAAAAACCTCGTTCATGAGTGACATGTTGGTAGTATTCCGGCCAGTAATGGTTGTTGTAGAGATTGCAAATAACTTCACTAGAGAAGCTAGATTCGTCAGTCTATATCAGGTAATTTATAAAATGTTCGTTGTCTTCCACTTGGTGCAAAAGCCATTCTCAAAACTGCACTCGTCGATAATGACCTTCTGACCGCTAGTGTAGAGTTAACGTAAGGATGCTGCTCTTCATCGTGCAACGCTTCAGCAACCAGTCTTTGAGAAATCAGGAACTGAATGTAATATCATAAGCACTCCGCCGAGTTTAGTGGTGAATGGTTTCAAGAATGGCGTCCTCTGTTTGCGGAGTACGTCTAATCCTTGGACGAACTCTATCCACTACTTACAGACGAAAATTGCAGTTTTTCCGGAGGCATTGCTCCAGGTGATGAAAAACGTTATTATCGGTATGGCGTCTATGAGGGTACTGTGCAGTATACGCAATAGCAGCAGCAGCAGCAGCAGCAGCTTGGTTATCTTACGCACCCATCACCAAAAGCATATCGATGTATTCATCGTTTGTGCGCTGCATCGGGAAGCCGCCCCACATGAACTTGACAAGGCCAGGTAGGCATATACATGCAGTTTAATGGATCTCACTGTCATGTGATAGGCTACTGTCATGTGAAAAAATAATGCCCCGCCTATAAACAATGAGAACTCGGGAACGGAAGTCTAAAATATAAAAAACGAACATCATGCGGATTCAAATCATCCGTCGTTAATGAGTCAGTGTGCTACGATGGGTGCGTAGTGGTGTGGCGTGATATATGTTCCAGTGTACATTCCGATGTGCTGCACAATGTAACATCGTTTCCAGATCCTTATTTTAATATACGTGATTTCAAAATTGACCCGATCTGATTTTACTAGATAAATTTCTGTCTTGAATATGGACGAGGACTCACATGCCAGCCTACAAGTGCAGCACTATTTTTTCACTATGTATAATTTTACAGGTTAATAAAAAATTACTCGAGCAATCCGACACTGACCTTTCACTGTACGGCTTTCTTAGGTACGTCTGATTTTCATGCACTGTGCAAGAAAATTATTTATCCCATCAAACGGTTAACACACAGAATTTTTAACCATTAATAACAAGATAGAGATATCAAAAAAAGTTTTTTATCACCTTTATTCCAAGAATTTCGGAACCTGTACAGAAAATTGGAGTAGAGATCAACATAAACATCATTTTAACCCGTTTTATTGCTCATGAGAACCACAGATTGCATGTTGTAACACCATACAGGGAGACCCTCAGAGGTGGTGGTCCAGATTGCTGTACACATCGATACCTCTAATACCCAGTAGCACGTCCTCTTGCATTGATGTATGTCTGTATTCGTCGTGGCATACTATGCACAAGTTCATCAAGGCGCTGTTGGTCAAGATTATCCCACTCCTTAACGGCGATTTAGCGTAGATCCTTCTGAGTGAATGATGCGTCACGTCGTCCATAAACAGCCCTTTTCAATTTATCCCAGGCATTTTGATAGGGCTCATGTCTGGAAAACAAGCTGGCCACTCTAGTAGAGCGCTATAGTTATTCTAAAGGCAGTCATTCACAACATGTGCACGACGGGGGCGCGAATTGTCGTCCATGAAGACGAATGCCTCGCCAATATGCTGCCGCTGTGGTTGCACTATCGGTCGGAGAATGGCATTCACGTATCGTACAGCCGTTACGGCACCTTCCATGACTACCAGCGAAGTACGTCGGCCCCACATAATGCCACCCCGAAACAGCAGGGAACCTCCACCTTGCTGGACAGTTTGTCGAAGGCGTTCAGCCTGACCGGGTTGCCTCCAAACACGTCTCCGACGATTGTCTGGTTGCATGCATGTGCGACACTCACCGGTGAAGAGAACGTGATGCCAATCCTGAGCGATCCATTCGGCGTGGTGCTGGGCCCATCTGTACCACGCTGCATGGTGGCGTGGTTCCAAAGATGGACCTCACCATGTACGTCGGGAGTGAAGTAACGCATCATGCGAGCTACTGCACAGTTTGAGTCGCAACAGGACGTTCTGTGGCTGCACGAAAAGCATTATTCAAATTATTGCATCAAGAAATTATTCAACGTGGTGGCATTGCTGTCGGGGTTCCTCCTAGCCATAATCAGTTCAGCTTAAATGGCTCTGAGCACTATGGGACTCAACTGCTGAGGTCATTAGTCCCCTAGAACTTAGAACTAGTTAAACCTAACTAACCTAAGGACATCACAAACATCCATGCCCGAGGCAGGATTCGAACCTGCGACCGTAGCGGTCTTGCGGTTCCAGACTGCAGCGCCTTTAACCGCACGGCCACTTCGGCCGGCAGCCATAATCAGTTGATAGCGGTCATCCACTGGAGTAGTAGCCCTTGGGCTTTTGTTCACTTCGAGACGCCTGGACACTTCCCTTGTTGAGAGCCCTACCTGGCACAAATTAAAAATGAGGTCGCGATCTAACCGCGGCATTGACCGCCTAGGCATGGTTGAACTACAAGCAACACGAGGCCTGTACCTCCTTCTTGGTGAAATGACTGGAACTGATCGGCTGTCCGACCCCCTCCGTCTAATAGGTGCTGCTCATGCATGGTTGTTTACGTCTCTGGGCTGGTTTAGAGACATCTCTGAACAGTCAGAAGGACTGTGTCTGTGATACAATATCCACAGTAAACGTCTACCTTAAGGAGTTCTGGGAACTGGGGTGATGCAAAACATTTTTGATGTGTGTAGCTCTGTCTACAAACAAAATCACTCGAGTCGTTATTACTAAAAAAGATGCTATGGGAGGTGTACTTATTTTCAGCACCCAACTTCGTCATGCCATACCAAACATGGCTCAGAAGTAAATACTTTCGTTTAAGACCACTGAATTAAAATTACCTATGTAAATAGCTTAGTTTTCATGAGTAATGCTTCACAAACAAACGGAAATTTACTGAATTATCGAGAAAACGTACACATGCTCGATTAAAGTACTCTCGAGCACTTCTTGCGTCTCTTTAGGGATATCTTGTATCTCAGAAACCTTCTCCTCTTTCCTCTATGTTGTAGAGTCTGATTAAACTTTGGAATATCCCCAACACCCTTGTCAATTTTCTCATGGATGGCAGCAGATGTGACGTGGCGAACCATTCTTTGTGGCAGTGCAGAGTTCACCAAACAATGCGATAGAGCACCTATGGTCGCCTCTGTCCTGTTGAAACAAAGACTGACTTCCCTTCCTCATGTACTGCAAAGAATTTCACCTCGTCGTATATCTCTCACAGCAGCATATTGTTGCATAAATTACAAGCTCAAAATTATTTCTGCAGTCAACTGTCGCATTACGATCGCGTTTGTGTCAAAGGCCAACTCCTGACATTTGAAGGAAAGTCTCACTTGCTTCTTTACTTCAATATTATTGTCTTTTATCGGTCCTCCCACTCACGGTTTCTGTAGTGGTAAATCCGCCAAATGTTGTAGGTACAGTAGAGAAACACGTCTTCCAATATTACATTTACAAGACTATCCAAATCGAAAGAAGCAGTAAATTCTCTATTACCTAATCATATCGTTATGATGAGACACACTGCCATTAATTTACGTGTCACCCATTTCGGCCAGAAGTCGTCCCTGAACTCTTCATATTTCAGCACTTTCAGAGGATACGCTTGGATATCGTCTGCATACGTTTTCTGCTGCTCACGTTTCGATCAAGCCTGCTGATTGTATTTGGAGCTCATTCATTCTCCCACTCCCTTCTCTGGCCTTGTGCAGCATTTGGGTGGCGGTATCTATCACCATTGTTTCCTAGCTTCTTACTGTCTCAATTGCTTTTGGTTTAGGGACCTGTTGCCATTGTTCCTTCCCTCAAAATTCTCACTGACGTACTCAGCCTCACGTGAATTACTGTGCCGGTGTTTGTCGGTCACACAACTTTCCCTTCTGCCATGCCTCGGATCTGGTACAATAAACCTGAATTCTTCTATATCACCTTTCTATACACAAAGCCGCGACCTCTTGTGTTCCGTCAGCATTGTATTGTTGAAGATGTGTATCAGTACCCTAGTTATGCCTAGGGGTGATCTAAATGCTGATTTCTTTTCAAGATAGCAACAATGTACGCCGAGTACTCCTGAAAGCACACTGCTGACTGTGGTGTCCCTCTTGAGATGCTAGTGCACTCGATTCTATTCCGCAGTTTCCATCACAACTTCGTGACTTTTGTCTCGAACTTTGCGAACGTTCTGGAGTCTCTTGTTACTGGCAGAACTCGTACAATTACTTCGTTGCAGATACGGCTGCTCATAAACCTACTTCGGCAGAATTGTCCAGGCATTTCATAAGCTACCCTTGAACTGCCCGACCCACATTTTTGTACGAAGATTATGCCTGCAGTATATATGAGGAACTTTCACAACGAAAAACGCTGTGTCTGCCGTAGGCACCGCGCCTAAGGCAGCAGATTGGAGCCAGAAACTGATCACAAAACATTTCTGAAAACATGACCTTTTTGGTTAAACTTGGCGCGTCCCAGGAGGCTACTGTTCCCTGCTTTTGAGACACAGTGAAAACCTTCAACTGACCAAATGGTGTACTGCTGAGCATTCCAGACTG
The DNA here is from genome assembly GCF_021461385.2 of Schistocerca piceifrons. NCBI lineage: Eukaryota > Metazoa > Arthropoda > Insecta > Orthoptera > Acrididae > Schistocerca > Schistocerca piceifrons. The sequence goes on from NC_060149.1 coordinate 560,649,874, forward strand.
ACTCTTACGCTTCGAAAAATGAAATAAATTTCCACTTTCATCAAAAGTAAGACGGTCACACAAGCATCTGTCATGTAATCGTCACAGAATTGAAACTAAAATCGTTAAGAGGTTGTGACAGTCATTTTACAAACTTTAACTGTGTATTGGCTCGGTTGCCAACAATGGGGTTCTGCTGTGAACCGTTGCATTGTGCCGTTAAAGAATCCTCAATTAATCCTATGGCAAGTGTAAAGAATAATCTAAGTATAATACACACTCTATGACCAAAAAGATAAAGTAGCGCACCACGAGGGAACTGCACTAATGGGACGGAAATTGGTATCTGTGCTGTACATGTACAGAAAAATAAAGTAGTAGAAATTGAAAAACAGGTCATATTTATGAGAGAAAAAGTTTCGCAATTTCAGAAAGTCAGTTACGCAGTGGCTCTCCTCTGGCCCTTACGCAAGCAGTTATTCGGCTTTGAATTGGATGATATAATTGTTGGATGTCCTCCTGAGGAATATCGTGCCAAATACTGTCAAATTGGCGCGTTAGATTGTGAAAATCTCTAGCAGGTTTGAGGGCCCTGCCCATAATCTTCCAGACGTTATGAATTGGGGAGAGATCCAGCGACCTTGCTGGCCATAGGTTTGACAAGCTGGAAGACAAGAAATAGAAAGGCTCACAGTGTGGGGGCAGGTATTATCTTGCTGATACGCTAGACAAGAATGGCTTGCCATGAAGGGCAACAAAACAGGTCATAAAATATCGTCAACATACTTCTGTGTTGTAAGTGAGCAGCGGGTGACAACCAAAGAGGTCCTGCTAAGAAAAGAATAGGCACCCCACACCATCACTCCTTGTCCTTGGGCCGTAGGGCGGCCGACAGTCAGGTTGGTATCACACCGCTATTGGGGGCGTCTCCAGAAACATCTTCGCTTGTCACCGAGGCTCAGTTCGAAGCAGGACTCATCACTGAAGATAATTCTGCTCCAGTCAGTGAGGTTCCTGTCCGAATACGTATCTTCTCTTGTCTTACAACCTACAGAACTCATTAATGAAAATGAAAATTATTTTAATAAAGGAAATAAAAGAGTGTACCTCAGGATATTAATGAAGCAGAACTATTGTATTACCATTTACTATCAAAATTATTCTGATCAAATAGAAGTCAATTTGAATTTTGGTCTTACACGGGGTACCATACACTGTGAAGTAAATGAAACATGAAGTAACTGACCTAGCACAGCGAGTTGAGCACTCGCGGGGAATGAGTAACGTAAGCCAAGGGCACAATGCCGTGCACCAACATGTATTAAATTGAAGAACTTCCTAATGCTCAACAAGTTCACCCTAGTTTATGTACAGGAACCAATACACCATAGCAAAATTCAGGCACTTTTACCTATACTGGCAATTACTGTTCAAATGTTCTCTTAATCACAAACTGATACTCTGAAAAATAACCAAGTTCCCGAATATATGCGCATCAAAATATTTCTATCAGACATACATAATCATGTGCTGTTTTCTGGTCACTCACCCTTACCAAAAACCTCATCCAACCAGCTATCAAAGTCAAAAGGCCAATAAACATGGTATGATTTCTTCTTTACAACTTCCGTTACGTGACTAACTATTACAGCCAAGCGAGTATCTGTATGTCCCAACGCCGCTTCAATGGATACAAGTTTTTACAATTTCGTATGTTTCAGATATGTATAATATACATGTTTAAAGAATGAGCAGATAGATGTTACTTCATTACTCCTTAATCAATGTAGGACAATCAACTTTAAATTACAATTTTACACTTCGCACGAAACGGAACGGCGAGTTCTAATCCAATACACTAGTTTATTCAGCTTGCCCCATCTTCACCATGTTACTCAATCAGATGTCTTCTAAGCACTGACTTCAAGTTTACTTATAAAACAAACGTAAACAAATTGGAACATTAGTACAAACCTTTCGTGCTGAAGTTAATCTATCGTCTGTTTGAGGACAACTGAGCCTTTTGTCACTCAGATAATACATATTAAATAATTTATATATAAGAGTTAGTCTGTCTGTTCTGTACTGTGTTAAATGTCCGTTTCAGATGGTGTTCCGTACGTACTCGTATCATGTCTGTAGCATTTGTAACTATGGCTGAAATGAGTTGACAATTCCATAACATTTTTTGCATAAATATGGTAATAATTTTATCGAACTCATCTGTTTATCATTATTTTTACGGTGTCTTCAGATTTTCTGTAGCGCTTCTGGAGATAATTTTAGTGTTTCCGGTGAACATTTTAACACAGTCAGAACCTCGCCCTACTGCTTAGCATCCGTAAGCACTTTGTCAGACAGTTTAGCTTTGCTGCTGCCGAATTTCCTGGTGGTTCCCCCCCCCCCCCCTGCTATCTGATGGTCTTCACCCCACCTCCTCTCTGCTTTTTACAACGACTCGGAGTGCTCCCCACTGCTTGAGTATCTATCCGATCCAGCCGCCCCTTGGCAACTTGTGGCTATATGATAGCCAATGAAATGTGCAGTTCTTTGATTAATGCATACATAGCGGTCACACCGCTCGTATTGCTTCACTCTCCGATAAGCGAGTTCGCATACTAAATTTTACAGTTTTCACAAAAATAGCTCAACAGCTAACTAAGGCCTGTTATACATCTGACTAGGCCGAGTATGATTGGCTACGGTGTTTATGGAGTTAATAAATCTGCTGTAAAACAGAGGTAACGTACGTCTATCGTCAAAAATATTTGAAGAAGGAACTGAAAATATCAAAAGCTCTACACCACTACTAAATAAAGGCGATATTTGTATACTGACAATTTTTCTTAGTTACACAAGATTTCACACTTTTTAAGTTATTATCAGGTATTTAACTGCATAAAATCACACTACGTTACAGCCACAAGATGAGAACATAATGTGTGAACGTAATTACAGGAAAGGTAGTTGCTTAGATACTTTGGTATGAAACTGGTGTCTTATTCGAAGATATGGTTGGTTTACAAACTGTACTGCTCTTTACGGTTTAACAGATAGTCTGGGTTATTAAAGAGGAAATAATGTGCGAAGATATAGCTCTAACTAAGGAACAAATCTGAGTATAGAGTGAAAGTTTATTTGGGTGCCTAATTAAAAGCTGACGAAAAATGAAGGTATTACAGCAATAAGGGAGTGCAAAACGGGAATACGTAAATATTTCAATGTTTCACTCGAAGTTTTCACAATGTAAATAATCCTTAGTGTCAGTGTGGAACCGGAATTTCATTCCTAGGTCTAACTCTGGCTCGTTGTATTATTTTTATCGTCAGTGCTCTTGCAATTCCTTTCGCTCTCAATTTCCAGTGTATGAATTCACTTATATTGGTGATATAGCAGAAATCTGACTACAATGAATAACTGAGCCACATTAAAGCAATAAAATTTTGTCCCTTTCTTCAGTATCCATTCATATTTAAAAAATTGCTAATCTTTGGGGTAATAATTTTTGTCATTTATTATTGTAAAATATGTTAAAAATATTAAAAACAGTTTTGTGAGAGGCACTGGCCAGGACATGAAAGTAAAATCGACTGTAAAAGTTAGGCACAGAAGTAGCGTTGTTGGGCTGCATAATATAAGCACTTGGGAGCTGGGAGATGTGAAGTGGCCGCAAGCGGACGACGGCGTGGTCACGGTGTGTTGGGTAGGTTCATGGAGCGAGCGAAGGCTCAGACAGCTCTCATGATCCTGTTCCATCACGACACTGGCACTTAATCTCCACTCGAAGGCTTTAGAGAAAAAGTCCCGCTCAGATGTTACGCATGTTAGTGCTGTCATCAACGGTAGCAGATGAATACTCAAACCCAATTAGTGTTTAATAATCCAGTGTTTCCCTAGTCATTGGCTGACATTTTTAATACATTTGAAGCTTTTATCTGTAGTTAACTGTTTCATTTATGGAAACATATTAACTCCCGATGTTGGAAGATACTAGTGTATTTTGGAAATGAAATTAACAATGAAACAGCGTGAGGAACTTCTTGGAGATGTTCAAACTACGTCATAATAAAATACCTTAAAAGGAAAAACTGAATTTTTTTCTACACTGAAATAGTGGCGATTAAAGTGAAAAAAACCAGTAACGTTTTACACTAGCACACATAAGGATATAAAAAACTTTTTTATGCATTTTATGATTTATTGTATTGTGGTGTGTTGCTGAGTTCAGTGTGCACTCTGTTTCGTTCACAACGATGTAGAAAGAATCAATATTGCTACAATGATGCATTGGTCACTGCTGACCTGTACGGTACATGAAATGTAATCTAAGAATCAGAAATGATACTAATTTGATGACCATATTGCTGTGAGAACTACATTTAAAATTACTGTGCTCAAAAAAACCTGTGGTGTTTACTAGAGCAGTGTCATCTTGTTCCACTATCTTGATTGCAAAATCTGGAGCAGCATGTATGTTGTATGGGGCTGTCAGAGTATTTTATCGATCTAATTACTGCTTTGCTTGCCTGGAGTGAATGTGTCTTAAGCTGCAATTACCGTGCGAAACTTAAACAGTGACAGTAGTTCTGCGTCAAAGTCAAATAACAGTCCGTAATATTAACTTTGCTTGAAAGTGTGATAATAATTGGGGCATGGGGCAGACAGAATGAGTATCCCAATTTCGCAACGAGAGTCGTTGACCCCTTCACGTGGACAGGCTATTTGACGGAGCCGTTATTTCCGTTGTTTCAGGATCGCGGGTATAAAGGCGAGGATCCACCGATATATCGGAGGAGCGAACAGGGGTTAATGCGGTGCATGACACCCACATCTCTATAAGATTTTTGTAAACGCGCTTATGTCTTTACATACGTAATTTTCTAAATTTTGAGCTGAGTTTCGAAGAATAAATTGGTATGGAACTAAGAATCCTGAAAGTGGCAGGATATTGTAGGCTACAAGATCCGATCAAAAAAGTTTCAATTCGAAGGCCGTATAGTCCAGAATTGGTATGGCAGTCAGTCAAAGAGCCGTTAGCATTGAAGTTGGGTTTCCTGCTACTTGAAATAGTGCGAAACTGGCTGTTGCACGTCATCGACCTACAGGAACCGCGGACACTTCAAGGCATTTCTTAGGGACGGCAGGTGTGATTATTGCATGAGGGCTGATCTGGATTAGAAGGCGGGTGCTTAAGTGCCTCCCAATTTAGTTGGGGTAAATTCAGCGTAACGGCATTTGCCGACGCTGTCATGAAGCAGCAGCACATCTTGTCGCTGTAACTTCTGTGCGTAGTCTGCACAAGTCAGAAATGATTTTAACTTCCCATCAGTTTGGAGTTTCTTTAAAGCTTTGTAATCGTTTCGTCGTTCTTGGTTGGTGACTGTTTCTTCTTTTCTCATCCAAGTTTAAAATTAGTCGATCAAGCATGTGACTGTGGTTCTCTACATCTTCTGTAAAAAATTTTGGTAATGAGTAAACATATGGATGAACTTTTGATATTAATGTATTTATTCTTCGGTTCCAACCTTCTGAGGCGTTATTACTGCTATGGGGTCTTCCAGTGCAGTTCCACATCTCTCTTGTCATATTTTAACTATCGAGCCACTGGTCCACAGAATAGTCACAAAAGCCGCGCGAGATTAGCCGAGCGCTGTAGGGTGCTGCAGTCATGGACTGTGCGGCTGATCCCGGCGGAGTTTCGACTCCTCCATCGGGTATGGGTTTGTATATTTGTCCTTAGGATAATTTAGGTTAAGTAGTGTGTAAGCTTAGGGATTGATGACCTTAGCAGTTAAGTCCCATAAGGTTTCACACACATTTGAACATTTTTTCATACCCTCAACTCTGCTTCCCAGAGGAGGCACCAGCTTTCGTCGCCTGCAACAACGCGCTGAAAGATCGCATCAGGTGCCTCAGGCAAAATGCCATCCGGTTTGCCTTTTGTTAGGCATTTCACGCCCGGTGTATCCACTGGCTGCAAACCTAATGGCAGTCTAACTCCTGCCAGATGATGTGTTGCACGCTGCCGAAGCTGATGTCTAGATCCTTTGATATCGTACATTCGTGGCTCTGCGGTAGTGCGTCCCAGTTGTAGCACCAACCGCTCGCTCGTTGTCCGTTGTGGGTGAGGCTGGTCCCACAAATAGATCGGCGTCTTGTGTCGAGTCGCGACCAGCCAGGAACATCGTATACCATTCCACAACGGTGGCCTTCGACAGAAATTATATCCCATATACATTCGTCATTCTTCGATGGATGTTTATCGGTGTTTGTCGTTCGGCAGCCAAGAAAAGAATAACAGCACTCTGGTACTGTTTGAATGCATTTACTAATAGCTTCGCTGTAGCTCAAGCGTCTGCATTTACCGCACGCTCATTGGAATGACACGAATACCGCACTAATCTCTTATCTAGATGTCAGTGCTCGTACACCCGTATCGGGGTCGCACTAGGTTGTATTTTCGCTGCAGCAACGCACTCAGACGGAAGTTAGATATTAAAAACTGCATTTGGATCCGCGCCTGCTGATATGGGTCTAAGTCCATATGAGAATATTCATAGTTACTACAGACTCGAATATGAGGGCTTTGTACGTCAAATGGAAGATGCGAGCCAAACTATCTCTACACGCAAGCCGAAATCGTTGGAGCAAAGCGCTGAGAGTCCAAATCATGTCTGAATCAAGGTCCAGCAGAAAGACAATGTCAAGAATACAATTCAGTTAGGACGCTATGTTCATGGAAGTAAGCACACTGGATGCATATCCGCTGTACCTTCGACCTTATTCGGATTCAAGGAGTCTGTCTAGTGCATCTGTTTATGATCGCAGCCTTACCCTGTGCTGGGCTTATATTCAGTTAATATCGTCTATGGCCTCGATTCCATACTACAAACTCGCTTGGGGGCAAAATGAAACAACGATTCTGTTTAGTGTGTGAGTAGGAAGGCTATGGGGCTTCTGGATACCAATTTTTGACCTTCGCGCTGCCTACCTCCAGGGACACATACACATCAGCCACGCACACAGTCACACACACACCCAAGTGAAATATAGGCATTATTTCTGTGAAAATCAAAGATATTTATATAAAATGTCATATTCTAACGCTATGTTATGTTAATTCTATCTGCTGCTGTCACACAGTCATATGGAATAGCATATTTTCCTTGTGAGGCATCAACTGACAACTTCCTCTAACAAGCAGAAGTACTAAGTCTGCGAGCCTGTGAGTCCAAGCCTGTCATGTATCACCGACTGTACAAAATGAATGTGTGCTTATCTCAGGACTAGCTGAGGCTTAAAAAATGCATAGTCGGCAAGTCGGCTGATGACAGTCATGCCTAACACATTACGCTAAGTAGAGAGTCAAATCCAGTGGTCTCCATCACCAGTTGCAATCACTATTCTTTGAAATTGGAGGGCGATGAAAAGAATGGTGGTCACTGGAGACTGATGGCCAATAGAGAACGGTGGTCAATCGAAACTGATTGTCAATGGAGGATTTTGCTCATTCGGGAATTACTGTGAAGGGAGGGAATGATGGTCAACAAAGAGAATGATGCTCAGTGGAGAATTATGCTCAGTGCAAAATGACAGTGAATGGAGTATTATGGTCAATGAAGAAACAAAGTCAACTGTGAATGATGGTCATTGTAGAATGATGGTCAATGGATAATGGCAGTCAATGGAGAATGATGCTCATCAGATAATGGTTGTCAACGGAGTCAGTGATGTCTGTGGAGAATTATGATCAGTGGAGAAATATGGTCAATGCTGAACTGGACCTTTCCGTCGAATGCTACCCTTCATCTTACATGAATATGCTGTAAAAAAAACTGTACCCCTGAAGCTAACTATCCACGCCTTCGTGTTTCAAAACCTGACAGTAGGTGCTAGATACACCAGTTGGATGTCACAAACTGAATTTCAGATAGTGTTGTATCGTCAGAAGCTGACAGTGTTTTTTTGCAGTGGATGCCTGTTACTGCATCTTAAATAGTAACCCGATAGAAGAAGCTGAGAGCGTGTATGTGTGGTGAGTGAGAATTACTGGATTTTAAGCTTTTAAGATAAGTATCAAAGAGTTGGATCGAGAAATATCGCACAGCTTATACAATCTCATCAAGACACTCATACAGTGCGTTCGATAACCTAGTACCTTATGTTTACGCTCTAGTCTAGAATGTTCCCTGTCGCTGGTAATCTGTATCTACTGCAGCACTCAAAGTGTCAGCTCACTTACACATCGCTGATATCGACAGCTGTCCTTCGTTAACAGCGAAGTATTAAATTCACATAGCTGCACACATTTTAAAATTCTAGCGCAGTTGAAATTATGAGGTGATATTTATCCACATGAGCTACAAAATAATATCACATATGGTTAGTGACGTCTAACTTCTATGTTATCACCTCAGCAACCAAATTTAGCGATTCTCTTTCGTCTCCACCTTGTCTAAGTTACTTACGTGATCGAACATTCTGCGCATCGTGTCTTAATACTTATATGATTGCTTATCCGACTGAAAAATTCTAAACTTCATTATAGAACCGATGGAACAGGCACCACTTCTTGTGAGACTTAGTTTCTGCAAGTGTACTCTGTCTGTGCAGTGTGTGTCTTCTACGAACTGCATGTTGCTTGAGATATTTGTCGGTTGGTGTTCTTTTAAAGCCTGGGGACGGTGCACAGTGTCTGTTGGGGTATAATAGCTTCAAAACGAAGCTGTCTGGTGAGGATACTTCGAGGTGGATCCCCGCATATCTGTAACTCATACTACCTACATTATGCAAATGATCGCAAATTTTTCGCGCTAAAGACACCCACATCACCCTGCAGGCACATGATGGATACTATAATAGAGAAGGCAGGAAGAAAAACAGTTTAGGGGATAGGAGGCATTGATGGTTAATTGACTACGTGATACAAAGGCTATACATCTTACTAAATATCATGGACAAAATGAAACTCACTTTCGAGATTACTTTCACATACTAGTAAGGTACTGTAAACGTCACTACAGGAAAATATATGGAAACGGAGACTACATGATATATTAAAATCTAATACAATAGCGTAACAACTCTATTCCCTTACCCGTGTGTCTTTCTCTTCATAGTTTTACGTTCCGTTAAAGGCTTGCATAAATTAGTGAACGATCTGTTGGACGTTATAACAAGACAGCATTAAGTACGGTGTTTCTGTAACCTCTCCGTTGAATTTAACTCTCATATTGCCGTAATGCGAGACATATACATGTTGATAGACAGCAGCAAGCGTGATCTCGTTGAGAAAACGTTTTGCCAGCTCCTACTTTTTTCAAACTTCTCCAGTCAGTGGAATATGAAATTTACGCACTGAGAAGCCTGAAATCACAGACCACACATTTCTCAAGTCTCAGTTGGTCCTGATTTGTAATGCTGATGAAATACGAAATTTCATCAATGTGGATCAACTAAAATTTTCGCTGCTGATTCAGTGACAAAGTTCAGAACCACTCGGAAGTTTTTGGAAGTGTTTGGTCTAGAAGGAGGGTCATAAAATCGGGGATGAGACACTTCTGGTGAATTATTTGTTGCCAAACGTTCATAGTTGTCATTTCACTGTTTTCTTCTCCTTCTTCTTAGAAACGTGAGCAACTGTCCAGAAATGTGAGTTTTACATGAATATTACTGTTAACAATTTCAATATTTTTTTGCCTTCTAATTATTTGCAGAAATTCTTTTTATTGTGTGTTGTAGTATCTACACCAGCTGGCGTATGTATAGAACCCAATAAGAGATGTAGTCGAAGAAAAGCAGCAACTATTGTCAAAATTCGATGGGTGTGGCTACCTCCTCCAAAAATATGTAAGTCTGAGGTATTTCACCTCCTGATTCTTTTGCTTATGAAGTCTACCGCATTCGTTGTCATATCTATAAATGCGACTCTATCGTGTTTTTCATTCTACAGTACAGAATCTGCAAGCACACTCGACTGAGTAGTGGAGCATCTGCAGTGATTGGAGGACTGGAGCAGTGGAAGACCTAATGCTTATGGTAGGCTGAACTTCTTGGACACGATCATCGTCAACGTGAGTCTAGGTAATGGAGTATTTCGTATGATTATACACATGTATGAGCCGTCTACGAAGTGTATTAAAATCAATGATAATAATGTAGAATGGGTATGTGTGGATTCTGCTTTTAAAAATCGCATATGTACTGGCGTGTTACTCACGATGCGCTTTAGGATCCCGAACAATTTCACACTGTATGCTTCCTGGTTTTCACCAAGAGAGTGCAGGAGCTGAATCAGCGAGTTCAGATAAATGTCTGTCCAGACTGTAAATTCCTATTGTCCAAGTCAGGTGAGGTTGGGTAAATTCATACGATCACCAATAACGCAACGTCTCTCACTGTCTGATGATATCAGTGAATCGTATTCTACCAATTAAAACAAAACTGAAAGCTTTCCAAGTTCACGATTCTGGGCGGATGAAATAAGAAATCATGGACCTTGACATTATCGCTAACATAAGCACAGAATTTTATGTGTGAACACACAGAAAACTGACAAAAGGAAATGCAGACAATATAGGTGTCATAAATGTTGACTCAAAGAACGATGATTATTCCTTCAGATGATCAATTATAGTTGGATTGTATCAAGAAAATAACAATGTGAGCCGCATCTCTAAATATGTTCCTTATTGAGATGTATTAAACTTTGCGAACGTTTCGTCTACAACTGAACTGAGTCATGTGGGAGTACCGGACAAACCAAAATGAAAATGTATCTATTAATATGTACAGAATTCAGTACTCTAAGCATGAAGGGATGGTTATACACTACCGGAAAAAATTAGTGTACCCTTTTAGACGTTTGAATTTCGCTGAAGATTATTGTTGCAGCAGTGCATATGGGGTGCAGGAAATGGTTACATTTACAGACAAATAGCACAAACGGTTCAGTGGTACTAGGTAACGATCTATGTGAAACATTCATAGTAGAACGTGGTGTAGCTTCCACAAGTGGCAGTGTAGAATCTGACAATGGTATTCAGTCGACCGTCCGCGTGGCGAATACTGTCCTGGGATACGTTATACCACACCTGTTCGACCTGTTCACGCAGTTCCGTAAGAGTTGTTGGTTGACGAGTCGCACGAGTCACTTCTCGTCTGATCATATACCACACGTGCTCGATTGGAGACAAGTCCGGAGGTCGTGCTGGCCAGGAAAGTTTCTACACTTCTTGCAGAGCACGTTGAGTTCAGCGGTACTGTGTACGAGAGCGTTATTCTTTGCAACAACACGTCACTTTCTTGTTGCAAGAACGGCAAAAGAACGTGTCAACAGTATTCTGCCCGTACTGAGCGCAGCTTAGCGTCCCCTCCAGATGGACCAAAGGTGAACGAGAATTGTAGCTGATAGCTCTCCAGACCATAAGGCTTGGGGTGGGGCCATTCCGTCTTGGGACAGTTCTCACAAGGTCTATGTCAAACGAACAACACTTCCTTGCAGGCAGAATTTGTTGCCTTCATCGCTGAAGACAACAGCTCGCCATTCCATCTTCCAAGTGATCCTCTGACGGCACCAGTCAAGCCTTGCCCGTCAATGCTGTAGCGTGAGTGAAAGACGGGCTAGAGGCGTGTGTGTCCGCAGTGTCACTGCTAATAAAAGCCCTCTTACCTGTGCAGTGGTAGCTGTACGATCTGTACGATCTGTACGACTATCCTGACGGGCGTCTGTGCTGCGTGCACGTCCAGAGCCTCGTCTGCTGGTGTGAGAATGTTTACGTGACCACTGATACCAGCATCACTGCACAACGGACGCACCACCTCCAACTTGTCTGATAATTCTCCCAAAGGACCATCCCGCCACTGGGAAGGTCGCAATTTGATGCCTTTCAGACTCTCTTATTTGGCTGTAGGAAGTATGAATTAGTCTCCTTGGCATGGTTGCCTGCTTGCTTCACACGTTTGCACTTCACTGATTCTTCTGGGTTTGAGCATTATTATAGAGTACACTCAGATGGTGCTCAGGTAGCTATGCCATTATGCTATCTGGTCTCGGACAAACGTGAAACTATTATCAGTACATCTACTATTCCCCAGACGTCATATGTCGTAATCGGATCAAACCCGACGGTGTCTTGCTATGTGTAGTAACATTTTTCCCGCAGTGTAGGTGGGACAGAAGAGCAACAAGAAGAAAATAAGTTTCAGTGGTTCCATTACATGTTTTAGAACAGTAAAAGCACGAGAAACATGTGCATCTCTTAATCCTGTCTGTTGAAGACACAGAAATTTACAATATCTCTTACAATATAAACCTTTCGAGACTGGCACGTATTTCTGTTACCTGTTATAAACAATTAATCGAGGTATATAATTTATGTTTATAATGTTTTATTATAAAGTTAAGCTAGATGCGTATTTAGTTGATTGTTCGCAACTCAAACCAGTCATAAGTATCATGCCCAATTCCTCATAAATGCAGACATCGAATGATTGCTGGAACCAGGTGTTAGTAACGAAATTCATTCGTACAAATCACATGTTATTGAATTCTATGCATACCGTAATTACTGCAACGAAAATGCACAGTTTCAGATGTAACGAGGTGCTGATTGTATGGAATGGATTACCAAACAACTGTTTCAGGCTGTTTCTGAATCGTATGTGTTATCTATCATTATCGCAATGTTCAATGGGCTCATGAAGCTCTGGTGCGTTAACTCTGTTATAACGAAGTTCCTTTCTGATGTGGAAGCTGCCTCTACTGTCAGTTCCAACCTCACTGTAGATGCAGATACTTTGGCAGATTTTTACCTATTTATTGACCGAGCTGCCAAATCTAAAATCAGCAAACTAATGTTTATTATAAACGCACATTTCCCTTTGCTTGAGGAAATGTTCTGTATTAGAGGTTATCTGTTAATTTTTTATGGAATCAACAGAAATGCATCATATCTCATCACCACTAACGGTATAGAATAGGGATGCTCGATAAACGAACTGATGACGCTAATGATATAATACAGATTTAACCACCCCATTGATTTGAACTGCTGTGAATTAGAGCGTGCAGTATCCCTACACAGTACTTCTTAACCTGGGACATTGAATGAAATTGGCACATGCATGTTAAACAGTAGCAGTTTATCATAACTGCCAAATGTCAGGCACTCACATGAAAAGAAAAAAAAAAAAACATTTCTAACATGATATCTCTACGGTAGTTTCCCCATATGTGGCGCAAATGTTTCGAGCTGTCTCCGTTGCTATCAAATCCAAGGTGAACAAAGCGTCATATATATTGTACTTTAACATTTGGCACTCAATTTCCTAATGCTTAAACGACAGTCCTTCTATCCTTCAATTATGTTACACTCGATACATCACCACAGGAACTATAATAGAAATTTAAATAAAAAATGGTGATTGATAAATACGCTTAGAGAACCCCGTGTGCCAAGAGACTAGACAAGAACGCCACAAAACTATGAATCAAACAAATTTTTTTCAGTTTTATTTAGTCAGCAGTGGTAGATTACACACATAAGAATTCCATATACTGTGCGAGCAATGTTCACAAACCTAAATCACAGCATTGACTTGGCTCATCAACGATATTTTGTCCGGGAAATCAAACTAAAATAAGCCACAATTTTATGCTTGCCAATGCGAGTACGCTGTATATCGTAGGCCAAGGTGCGATGCATCGTCAGTTGACGTCATGTGGCCGATGTCTGATGTCGGTAGCCCTGCATCGAGAGGAAATTCTCGAGCAAAAATTGTTCTGATCTCGACACAAGTCACGAGCTCTTTCATAGAAATGTTTTTGGAAGGTCTTATTATTACTTGGGGATTAGAAGGTGAAGTAAATTATCTTTGGGCTTTCATCAGACTGTTAGCTTTAGCAGACAGACGAAAGACGATTCGTAAAATTTTGGATGTAATGGGTCCAAACTCTCGACTTCGCATTTACACTCTGCAAAGGTTACCACTTTATCACAAACAAATACAGCATCATAGAAGCCCAAGCAACAGGCAATACGTCATCCAGAAAGTTTCACATCTCGCAGTGTTGACAGTTCATGAAGAAGGACGGACTCAAGTTTCGACCGAGTGGCCGTTTCCTTTGTCGCATTAAGTCAATGACTAAAACCTTGCCTCTACGGCAGATGGTGGACGGCAGACGGCCAGAATTTTTGGCAAAGATAATATCCATTTGTTCTAGCTTGTGATACGTCAGCTACTCCAAGTCATTTGAACACTGTGGCGAACAGTAGACTTCTTACGATCATTTCAAATAAGAATGTTTTCTTCGATTTCTACACTATCCTGTATTTTCATACTTAGGATCTGTTTCCAACCACGACAGCACAAAGTGTAATTTTTATTCTGTAGGGGAACTCAGGATAGAATGAGACAGCAGAGCACAATGGGCCTGTGCTGTTTTCTAGACTGGAGAGTGCTGCAGTCTACTTTAATGACATATAACTATGCCTCTAAATCTATGGAAAGGCACGAGAGCCGTTTTTACTAGATTTGGAGATTGTCGTTTACATTTCCAGTAATGTTTTTATAACTTTTGGTGCATTTCACTGCGAGATAAGAAGTTAATTATTAATTGTACGCCCGTAAACGTCATGCAATCTTGAAGTGCATGCCATTCACTACATGCTGTTTACATAACACGTCTAACTACGTCAGTTATTACGATTTATAAAAACTGTTAACGTGAAATGTCATCCTGGGCGGAACTGAATGAGGCAGAATTTGTCTCCCATTCGGCCGCGTCACCTCTTGATACAAGTACATTTCAAACTATGTATTCTTTACCAAGCTTTTCCATTATAAGTGAACTTGCCTTAGAAAGACAGATAAATAACAATGGGATATTAAATCAATGGAAATGACAGTTTCAGGCAACTTATTCTCTTTAAGGGGAGTTAAAAAAAGGATCTAACGAGTAAAATGTACCCAGATCAGCGTTGAAAAGATATTTTCGTAAACTTGAGAATAATTCCAAATACAGAGTTGACAAATAAGATGGGAAAATTAAAAATATGTTTACTGCAGCGCAAAAAGACGAGCTAGTAGCTTACCCGAGATCAATGGGTAGCAGACTTCAACGATGAAACACCTCATTGTCAGATCATCAGCCTATGAACTAGCAGGAATAAATGTCTTACCACACAGATTTGACATAATTGTCTAGTTGGGAAGGAGTGTGTTATAGGTTTTATTACTAGGCATACTATATTGGCTATTCGCAAGCCAGAAAATACATCTGGTGTACGAGCGATGGGATTCAATAAATCGGCAGTAACAGCAACATAGCATTAAGCATTAAAAATAGTTATCAATGTATCGAAATGACATTAAAATACTTTGTTCCCGATAACGATTATTTTTTTTTGCGGAGTCCATATTCCATAGTATAACTTGTTCATTAAAAAACTTTATCTTGGTTTTAGGATGAAATTCATAGCAGTTTCTACAGTTATTAAATAATTTTAAAAAAATACATTATTCCTTCATGCCCTGTGGGTGGTGCTGAACGGGAAACATCTAAGCCTTTCTATGAAAAATTTTGAAAAATAGATAACGCACAGTATTAAGCGATTTTCAAGTAAGTTACCTAAATTTATACTACAGACTGATATTTTTGTACCTTTATGAAGGGTTTCTATCGGTTCCTTCATTTTACAAAAATCTGTTAAACGTTAAGTACTCCGCTCCGCCCCGAGTTCCCCTACATATTACTTGATGATACAGCAGCACCCTACAGGCGACAATATGGTCTGGAGATCGTCTCCGTGACCTGTGTATCTGTGCCCTCCGTTATTTACTACACTCTGTACGCGAGTTTTAGCATGGGGAAACTAATTTCCCAATTGTAGGACCCTTTGCGTTCAATTCTTTTTTGTTGCAATTGTTTCTGGAGGACTGTCCTTAACACCGTAACATTGTTGTGAATATTCCATCTTGTACACAAGGGAATTATTTAATTTGCTTTTATCAGCTTGTAAACTGAAGCGACCTACTGAACCATAGCTTATATCAGTGTACATAGAACAGAAATTTCATTTGCGTAATGCTCATGATTCGGAAAAGACTAACGAATTTTCCATATCTCTCTTTCTAACATTTACCGTATCGTATGGGGTACACTGTTTTCATTCTATGGGAACTTTATTTAACTTCGTGGACAAATTGTCTTCGCCGGCCGCGGTGGCCGTGCGGATCTGGCGCTGCAGTCCGGAACCGCGGGACTGCTACGGTCGCAGGTTCGAATCCTGCCTCGGGCATGGGTGTGTGTGATGTCCTTAGGTTGGTTAGTTTTAAGTAGTTCTAAGTTCTAGGGGACTTATGACCTAAGATGTTGAGTCCCATAGTGCTCAGAGCCATTTGAAATTGTCTTCCTATCGCCAATCGCAAGTGTACCGAAGAAAGGAAGTCACGTACGCCACCTGTCTGTGAATCTTGTGAACTTCCTTCTCCATATTATCGTAGTTTAACTGTTGGTTATCGAATTTTCTGAGGTGGAGGTTAGGAACCAGCTCAGAATTTGCCTACAGGAGTGTAGAAAACTGCCTAAGAGCAACACTCTGGCAGGCCAGTATACAGTAATAATAAAATCCGTCGCTGGGATTAGTTGCGGCCCCGACTAATCTCTCTGCCTCACAAGTAAGTGCGTTACATGTTAAGAAGTCGCCATTATCGGTTATATCAAAAGAGAGACGAGAGTGCAAGTAAAACAAAAATACGCAGCATTTTATTCTGCTGTATACGAAGTCGGGCTGCCTTTGTATGTAAGTGGTTCATACAGAAAGCATGAATGTTCGTTGTGTTTTTATACTTAGTCTCCAAGAGATTCTATGGTCTGTGTTGCTCTCAGGCTTACTGGGCTCGACTGGCACAAAAAACCGTTCATTCCGAAGGAAATCTCTTCTGACGTTTTCAGATTTAGTAGAAAGCTAGAACTTGTAATCTGCTTACAGTTTTAATAATTAGGTGTGTGCTCACCAGGTTGCTTGAGGTGTGAAATGGGATCAGAAATAATGGTTTCATGCGTTATAATGGGTCAGACGGCCACACCCACTAGATTCATGCATTCATTACTTTTCCCTACTTGTTGTCTCTGTCTCTTCGATCCTGTTCCACTCTGGCGTGAGTGAGACACGCAAACGTAGGCTGCGAACACAGTTTCCCACTTACTACGTGAGTTAATTCAACACGTTACTAAATTAAAGATAACAGCCAACGAAATTTTTTCATAAACCCGAGGCATAGTTGTCTAACTTTCGTCTTCTTTTTGCAGTGGTGATTCGGAGTACCATACACATTTGTTCTTACCAGGAATGTACGTGCTGTTTCGTTCTTGACTCACAATTTCTTAGGTATGCGAGAAGGTTGCACCTAAACGATAGTGTAGTACCTAGAAACACATTATGGGTGGTACTTCAGCCTAATTACTAATTTTAGAATTATATGGCGGAAAGCGCACTAGAGACTGTCAAAAAAGATTCCACTTTTTTCTTTTTAGTTTTTGATGTTATGAATCAGGAGGTGCCGTTTTGTACAGGATCTGCATATCGCGTTCTACACATTTATCATAATGTTAATTCTTCATGTACGAAATTTTCCAGTTTTCAAGTGCTACATGATTGTTGAACAATTTATGTAACATATGGACAATTGAGCCACACTTCGTCGATCAGGCATCATCTTGTACGTTGAAACAGAAGAATGTCTTTTCCAATTGAACATATGACACTTGCAAATGACCTGAGGTTCTCTAACGTCTTAATAATTTTACCTTTCCTGAAAATGTAGATGGCTTTTAGTTTCTAGTAGCTTCTATTTCTAAATGTATTTAACTATCAAATTTATCTTTCCGGAGTAATATTTGTTATTTGAGAAATAGAGTACAGCATACACAAAGTGAATGGCAGCATTTAAGAATGGAATAAGGAAATACGTTAAACTTCCATTACAATGTTTGATGGAGGAGGAAGTTTGAAAATTAAACAAAGTTACACATTCTTCTCTCTTTGTCATTTTATTATTTTTAGGGATTTTTTTCTTTACCTTACAAGTTTCGCTTAGTTGCCTCTCACTTCACAGATTTAACTACAAGCGAATAGTTTTCCTATATACCCATACGTGGCATTCATGTCAGTTTATCGTCATACAGAGAAATACACATATTATGAGTATTTTTTACAATTCTGACCATTTGGGCAACAACGTTCTATGTAACTTTTTAGATAAGAGATCCACCTTAGCCTTCGAGATTATGAATCACTACAGCGTAACCAACGAGTGCGGATGACGTATTTTCATATTATTATGTTCGTTTCTGGGACGGAAGTACATGTAAGAAGGTGACTAATAGCGACATTTGTCTTTCCTATGTGTATTTAGTGAATGCTTCAGTTTTCATTCTTAATTTGCTGTCACTTTTAATATTTGTAAGGCCCTAAATTTATTGACCAGATGTTTGTCATAATCTTACTTTTGAAAATATATTCGTTCTCTTGACATCATCTGCTTGTCATGAAGTTAAGTTAGTAATTTATTTATAGAACCATGAAAGAACTACATCTTGTTCACATGTTACCTGACTGTTTCAAAATGGAGGGCACGCACACCACACACATCAAATTTAACTTACGTTTTTCGTGCAGTCATTGTATCCAGGACAACTCTGATACATTTGCGCAGTACATATCCATGCCACAGGAAAGCAGAAATTAAGTTAAAAAGCTTGCGGTCATTTTCCAATTAGAAAATATTTCAGTACAAAAACAGATATTTGGTACTGTATTTCATAATACGCGGTATAATTTTTCGTAGTCCTACTTCTTTTTCAGTTGTTGAAAATCTTCCTTGGTGTTTCAGATATATGTGCAGGAATGAGAGGATGAGATTATTTTGGGTAAATTTCCTAATCATGGTAACAGCATCACCGAGTAGGTTTGTAAATAGGACTATAAAGAAATGTGAGAAGATATTTTCGATTAGCAAGAGCAGCAAGAAACGGGTTTCAGACGACCTGATCGGTCAACATGAAATTTTCATCTACAGCACTGACAATATTGAGTATCAATGGACAGATTTCAAGAGCATGTTGCGATATGCCTTACACAGTTATGGGCCGAGAAAAGCTCTGAGGGATGGGAAAGACACGACGAGGTTTGACAGACATGTTAGAAAGCAGGTACGAAAGCAAGGAGAGCTTCACTTCAAATTTAAACGTAGCCAAAGCCTCATAGACGAGCAGAAACTGAACGAAGCTAAAATTAATATAAGGAGAGACCTGCGTGAAGTATTCAACGAACTGGAATGAAAAATTACATCTACCGACTTTACAGAGAACCCTCAGAAGTTTTGGTCTTACGTTAAATCAGTAAACGAATCGAAGCCATCTGTCCCGACACACAATCACAACAATCGCATAGAAATGGACGACGACAGAGACAAGTCCGAAATACTAAATGTCTTTTTACAAAGCCGTTACACTGCGTAAGATCGCGCTGTAGTTCCTCCTTCATATCGTCGCACAAACGTCAAAATGACGTGTGTATAAAAAAGCGAGAATGGGGTAGAAAACCAAATGAAACTAGACAGGAGAAGAAATGCCCCTGGACCTATGGCATACCATTACGGTTCCACCTGTAATATAGGTAAGAAATTGCTTATCTTTAAACAGTTTAGTACTATATGTCACTGGAGGACCAAAGAGAAAAACGCGTGGGTTATTACCATTTTCAAGTAGGGTCTTTGGACTGACGCACAGACTTATAGGCCTCTATCTCTGACGTCGATCAGTTGTATAAATCTTTGACGTGTTGTATATTCACTTATTATGACATTTAGGGAGACGGAAAATCTCCTCTGTAGGAATCAACATGGGATCTGGGAATAACTCAACTCGCCCTGTTCATCCACGAGATCCAGAAAGCAGCAAATACAGGCGCCCAGGTGAGTACCGTGGTCCTTAACTTCTGGAAGGCGTTCGATGCAGTTCTGTACCGCCGTAAAGTAAACAAAACTCTAGTGCACAAAATATTAGACCAACAGTGTGTTTGGTTGATCTGGGGGAAGGGACCAAAAAACGAGGTCATCGCTCCCATCAGATTATGGAAAAATGGAAAAGGATGTCGGCAGTGCCCTTTCAAAGGAACAATAGCATCATTTGCCTGAAGCGATTGAAGAAATCACCGTAAACTTAAATCAGGATGGTCAGATGCGGGTTAGAACCGTCGTCCTCCCAGCTATGTCACTGGACTGAAGAGTTTCTAGCAAACGGCACACAGCATGTCATTCTCAACCTAGATAAATCTTCAGACGTAAAGGTAACTTCTGGTGTACCCCAGTGGAGTGTTATGGGATGTTTACTTTTCTCTTTATACAAAATTGATATAGTGGATAACATCAGAAGTTTTGTGAAGGTTTTTATCGACTATGGTGTTGTACACAGACAACGCGCGAAGTTAGAACATTGTAGTGCCTACGTCTCTGACGCCGGGATCGACGCTTGGTGCAGAGATTGACAATTTACCCCCATCGTTAACAAATATAATGTATTGCTCATAAATATGCATAAGCTCCATTATGGCACGATTACACAGCTACAGTCACATCTATACAATACCTAGGAGTATTTGTACGGTGCGACTTAAAGTAGAAAGAGCACATAAAACGTGACAGGTAACACACATGCCAGGGTGACATTCCTTAGGGAAATCCACAACAAATGTAGTGTACCCACAGAAGAGGAACCTTATAAAACCCTCGTTCAACCAGAACTTGAATATTGCTTCCCCGTGTGGGATTCTTGCTGGACAGTACTATTAAGCCGGCCGGTGTTGTCGAGCGGTTCTAGGCGCATCAATCTGGAACCGCGCGACCGCTACGGTCGCATGTTCGAATCCTGCCTCGGTCATGGATGTGGGTGATGTCCTTAGGTTAGTTAGGTTTAAGTAGTTCTAAGTTCTAGGGGACTGATGAGCTCAGATGTTAAGTCCCATAGTTCTCAGAGCCATTTGAACAGTATTGATAGAGGAAATAGAGGAGTTCAAATGAAGAGCAGCGCGTTTCGTTCACATGAAACCAATGCTATTATTGTGAAATAAAGTATATATTTCACAAGTTTGACCCTTTCGACCGTTAGAAGGTGCGTTTACAGACGTAGATATAAATGTCCGAAAAGTATTGAATATGGCTTACAAAAAAATGGTTCAAATGACTCTGAGCACTATGGGACTCAACTGCTGAGGTCATTAGTCCCCTAGAACTTAGAACTAGTTAAACCTAACTAACCTAAGGACATCACAAACATCCACGCCCGAGGCAGGATTCGAACCTGCGACCGTAGCGGTCTTGTGGTTCCAGACTGCAGCGACTTTAACCGCACGGCCACTGCGGTCGGCTATGGCTTACAGTCTGGCGAAATATGAACTATCTGAAAAACATTTAACAGTGCTATAACAAGATGCAGGATTTTCGGTGGTACCAACACTACTAGGAACTTAGATCACAAACATCCAATTCACTCATACATCATAAGCGTAAAACGAGAACAGCATCCTGATGAAAATCTTGTCGGTTGGAAACTGGTAACAGTATTATTTGTTATTAGTAACTAGAATATTAACAGAGACAGGTTAAAATTTTGACCTTATTGTAAGAATTAACCGACAATTTTGCATGTCCATGGTCTCATGACGACAGTTTTTGAAAAGAGAGCACAAAATAACATCTTTTACGTGATGCGTTTCAGTACAGTCTCACGTCAACAAGTTTCACGAAAGCTATTTTAAAATTTTTTGACAATCGGTTATTGCTCATTAACGTTACGAGTTATATTTTGGAAGTGAAATCATTATAGGTATATGTTTTGGCTGAACAACTTTACATCAATAAAACTGTTAGCAAAAGAAGGTTACAAATGAATGAATACACGAGCACCACATCTTATGAAAGGTATGTTTTGCTGGTGATATTACACCTGTAAGCAGGACAACTTCACAGATTTTATCAGGTACTCACACTATGCTATTATTTTCATACTGACAATCTTTCGCAATGAGCCATTTTCAACGCAAGTCTCATATTCGAAAAACTGGCACTAGTTATCTATAATTTCGTCATGAATGTTTGGTTTTCTAATGCAACAGAAATACCTGGACTGAGACCACAACGGGAGGAGAAACTCAAGGAGGCGCAGGGAAGAACTGGTGGCATTTTATGCCAGCGAGGAAGGGATGAGGAAATGTGGCCTGACGCTGAACAAGAGAAAGCTTCTCGCAGGGTCTCCTTTTCATTGCTTCGCCGTTCTCTCAGTGTTCTCACCGTGCCACTGTTGAGGCTGTAAAAAAAAATAAAAAGAAGAAAGGTCTCCAAAATGGTATACAAAGCATACTACTTTAACTCCATCTTTTCACTCAGTCCCAAAAAGCAGATGCATATTTCCCTTTGTTTTTTTTCTTTTTTTTCTTAAAAAAACCTGCATATCCTGGTAAACAATAGATATGGACTGTGAACGGAAGGAAATATTCGTCATGCGGGTGAATAGCACTCTCACTCCTAATCGTGGTAGCATCTAAGTGCGTTAGCTTGAATGCAAAAAAAAAAGGATCCTTACTATATGAAAATGAAATGTCTGGAAACTGCACTGATGAACTGTTAGCGTTATTCCTCTCTTCTTAACGTTAAGTAACCACTCTTCAGAGAAGGTTTTTCTGGTGTCATCTGTGTGTCACATCGAGAAGGGATGATGACTGATTATGTAATATAATTTGTGTTTATGGATGGCCACACTCCCGTGCAGGTCCGACAGTTGCTAAATTTACATGAAAGTTGCAACAAAAATAAATAAATGTAAAATAATGGTCACTGGAAAAATGATTACTTCACCAGTTATTTCCTAAACAGGTGAAAATAAAGTTGTTTGGATTGTACGAAGGCGGCTGTTAGAGTAAGTAGAGGACCCTCACTGATCAGCCATAACATTAAGACCACCTACGTAATACACGATATGCCCGACTTCGGCACTCATAACATTGGCGGCTCGTGGTGGCATGGAAGCAATAAGGGCTTGGTAGGTCACTGCACTCACAAGTCACCTAATTCCCAGAAATTCCAGAGAGAGAGTCGATGAGCTCTGACTCCACGTTCAAACAGATCCCATATGTGTTTGAACGTGTTTAGATCTGGCGAGCTGGGGAGGTAGAATATCAATTGGAACTTGCCGCTGTGTTCCTCGAACCACTCAATAACATTACTAGCCTTGCAAAATGGCGCATTATCTTACTGGAAAATACCACTGCCGTCGGAGAACATGATCGTCATGAGCGGGTGTACACTATGTGATGAAAAGTATCCGGACACCTGGCTGAAACTGACTTACAAGTTCGTGGCACCCTCCATCGGTAATGCTGGAATTCAGTATGGTGTTGGCCCACCCTTAGACTTGGTGACAGCCTCCACTCTCACATGCATACTTTCAATAAGGTTCAGGAATGTTTCTTGAGGAATGGCAGCCTATTCCTCAAGGAGTGCCCCACTAAGGGGAGGTATCGATGTCTGTCGGTGAGACCTGGCACGAAGTCGGCGTTCGAAAACATCCCAAAGGTGTTGTATAGAATTCAGGTCAGAACTCTGTGCAGGCCAGTCCATTACAGGAATGTTACTGTCGTGTAACAACTCCGTCACAGGACGTGCATTATGAACAGGTGCTCGATCGTGTTGAAAGATGCATTCGCTATCCCCGAATTTCTCTTCAACACTGGGAAGCAATAAGGTGCTTAAATCATCAATGTAGGCTGTGCTGTGATAGTGCCACGCAAAACAACAAGGCGTGCAAGTCCCCTCCGTAAATAACACGACCACACCATAAAACATCTGCCTCCGAATTTAATTGGGGCACTACACACGTTGTCAGATGACGTTCATCGTGCGTTCACTATACCCACACCCTGCATTCGGATCGCCATATTGTGCACCGTGATTCGTCACTCCATACATTGTTTTTCAACTGTTCAGTCGTCCACTGTTTACGCTCCTTACACCAAGCGAGACACCGTTTGGCTTTCGCTGGCGTGATGTGTGGCTTATGACAGCCGCTCGACCATGAAATACAAGTTTTCTCATCTCCCACCTATCTGTCATAGTACTTGCGGTGGATCCTGATGCTGTTTTGAATTCCTGAGTGACGGTTTGGGTAGATATCTGCCTATTACACATTACGACCCTCTTCAAATATCGGTGGTCTCTGTCAGTCAACGGACTGGGATAGGCTGTATGCTTTTGTGCTGTACGTGTCCCTCCACGTTTCGACTTCAGTATCACATTGTAAACAATGGACCTAGGAACGTTTAGGAGTGTGGAAATTACCTGACCACGTTCGAAGTCCGTGAGTTCTGCGGAGTGCCTCATTCTGCTCTCTCACGATGTCTAATGACTACTGAGGTCGCTGATATGAAGTACCTGGTGGCAGGTGGCAGCACAATACACTTAATATGGAAAACGTATATTTTTTGGGGTGTCCGGATACTTTTGATCACATAGTGTATGTGGCCTGCAGCTAGTGTACGATACTCCTTGGGCGTCATGTTGCCTTGCACGATTTCTACTGGACCCACGAATACCCACGTCTAGTTCCCCAGAACATAAAGCAGCCGCCGCCAGATTTTCTCTGTCCCTCAGAAGAGGTGTCAAGGTGCTGTTGGCATGGAAGACGACGGTTTCGCGCAATTCCATTGACATGATGACGAACGTATCGGGATTCGACGTACCATGCGACGCTCTGTTACCGTGCCAACGGCCAGTTCCGATGGTCACGTGCTCATTTCCGTCCTAGTTGCCAACAGTGAAACATACATTGGTCGTCGGCCGTGGAGGCCCCACATTAGGAGTGTTCGGTGCACTGTGTATTCAAAAACACTTGCACTCTGCCCAGCATTCAAGTCTGACGTGAGTTCCGCCAGAGTTCGCCGCCTGTAATGTTTTACCAGTCTGTCTTGCCTATGACGTACGACTTCTGTAATTAGAGGTGGCCGTCCAACCCCGTGGTTTCGCCACTCGCTGAAGACACCACAGCACTCTTCGAATACCCGACAAGTCGTGCAGTTTCCAAAATGCTCGATCCGAGCCTCCAGGCCATCACAATCTACCCTCGGTCAAACTGAGACAGATTGTATGCCTTGCCCATTCTACACATGGACAGCGCGCCCACTGATATTACATGCACCGCGCCGGTGTCTGACTAGTAGTCATTCCTCGCCAGGTGACGTTGTTATCACGTGAACGGGTTTATATCGATACTAGATCGGTGGTCGTAATGTTCTGGTTGATAGTGTAAACTCCTAAAAACTTACAAACTAATCATGTTCCCAACGCGAGTTTGTTGTAATCATTGTTTCTGTGTATAGATGTATACAAATTATGGCCTGAAACGGATCTCGAACGTACAAAAATCACTGGACTCGCATTCGGGGGGACGACGGTTCAAACCCGCGTTTTAGGTTTTACATGATTTCCCTAAATCGATTCAGGCAAACGCCGGGATGGTTTCTTCAAGGGCATGACCGATTGCCTTCTCCATCCTTCCCTTACCCTATGGGAGCGATGACGTAGCTGTTTGGTCCCCTCGCCCAAATCAGCAAACCAACCGCACAAAAATGTTGCATCTCTAACTTCTGCTGGCGCAGTTTACGTCGGAAACTAACATTGTGTCTAAAGAATATCCAAGAACGAAGTATGTTACCCTCCTTCTAAATTTACTATTTATTAAAATCAAATGCTCTAAAAATATTCATAGTTCCTTGTGTGAACCGCAGGGTAAAACTCGGAAATTATCTAAACCTTCATACATACTCCGCAAGCCACTATCCAATTGAGGGAACTTTATACTATCAGTAATTAAATAGAAACTGCTGAAACCGTGGCTCAGACTGGCATAGATTCTGTCTGGAAAGAGACTTTAAAACTGTTTTCCTGCCACCACGTGCACATGCACTTACGTGGGTCAAGTTCTCTCCAACCCCAAAACGCTCTAAAGCTGCTTATTAAATTAGAAGTATAGATATTTGAACTTATAACATGGACAGATTGGTAAGGGATACATTGGGTAGGCGAAATATAACTGACCTTGAAAGTATTTGGAACAAGACTGGTTCGGGATTGTCCATATTTAATGAACATCACGGTTTTTATTTGCTACAGAACCCGTTTCGTGCCATTTCCCCATTAAGTTTTGTACTGCAGAGTTATCAGGTGGTTTTGCCAAAAACGCTTCCAGTCTTAAACTCTTGCTCAAGCAATTCCGCTCCGGTTTTGCACGAGTTGTGCTTCACGTAGCTCTCGACCATCAATACCAGCTGTTGTATCATGACCACCACTTAATGTTGCATTCAAATTGTCGCTAAACACGTCTGCTCCTCTCAGGCATTCAAACGTATTACAGCAAAACGCTCGAGACGTAGCTTGCAGGAGAAACGCGTGCACAAACATATGGCACGAAACGTTTGGTGCACCGAAGGCAAGGTACCCAGCATTTCTTATGATGAGCAGTTCTCCTTTTCATTAACTTGGGTCTTTTCCATGTCAGTCCTATAAATATTTTACAATTTAACTTTTCCCACTCCGCATATCACTTGAGACACGCTGAATTGTAATTGCTACCTGAGGTAGCACGTATGTCATACCGATTTTAATTGCCACTTTACTGTCTCTTCAGTTTTACGTTTGGATTTCGCTCGTTACACGCAATGTAGCTGATAATAATTAATTGAAGTATTCATTATGAAAAGAAAGCCTTTAGATTTTGTTACTCTGCCCTGCACAAGTGAGGTCCGTATCAGATGTGAACCGACAGGTATTTACTGGTGCTGTAGTTGTACGAGTACTTTGTCTGCTGTATGTAATGCTCTCGCAATTCCTCAATTACTGTTCCAATGCGAGTTTAGTAATCTCGTTACAAGTTGAGTTATGTAAAGTGTTATTTTGTTACACCAGTCGACCTCATATCATCCTGTTTGTAATTGCACACGAGGCATTCGAAAGATTGTGCAAAAATTATGTGTCCAAGTTTATTAATGTCGTTAGATGCAAGTAAGATTATGATAATACATCATGCAAGCCAGTGTTTAAACGGTCTCACTGTAAACAACGTCATACGTTCACGTTTTCGTACAGATTCAGTGACCCGTGGGAGGACGGAGCTACCGCCTTCTCAACGGTTCCAGGGCAAATCCATGACGTCAAGCCGGCCCGAAAATAACCGACGACCAGATCGACTATGAAACGGCCACGTGCAGCCCTGGTCCTTCATCCCGCTTACTCGTCGATCATGTAGTGTAACGCTTGTCATCTTCCAAACTGTCACAAACATTGCCAGCTAAGCAGATGGACGTTTTTTCTGGCGTATATGTAGGGAACTAGTGGCGGCTCGTTTCATAGCCTCACTGTGACAACGAACTGCTTAGTTAGCTTTAATCCTAAGCTTTCAATACTATGAGAAGGGAATTCGATGAATAAAAGAACACTTCTTTTTAATTTATGACGATTAAGGTCTGTCGAGCAAATAACTAAATAACCCACATTATTTACACATGCCATATTTCAGAAGGACAGATCCTGTCCACGCATGGCCTCATTCAAAGCGTAACGTGTACCACTGTCTGCCCTGCTAGTTCATCTGTCGCCAATCGGACATTCAGCAAAAACTGAAGAATATTCTGAATGTTTTCAGTACATCTAATATTCGACTCCATCACTGGTATGAAAATAATTGTCCATTAACTGCTGTTCAGAAACTTTCACCGAGGAATGGGGTGCAGTGGTTACTCTACTGGATTCGTACTCTGGAGGAGCGGGGTTCAGATCCATACTTGTTTAATCAGATTCAGGTTTTTCTTGGTTTTCTTGTATCACCCAGAGGTTGAAAACTTCTAACTGGGTATGGCTGATTTCGTCATTCTTCCTAGTTGAAAGCAAACTAGTGCTTTGTCGCTGACTTGATGCTAAACAGTAAAATTCATTTCATCTCTTGAGAATATTATACATCAACATTTATAATGATTGACTGAAAATTGAAAAGTGGTGAGGGGGGGTGTTCGATAAATGTTGCTGTCGTCCCACACTGAGATGGAATCTAGTATACGCCGACCTTCCGCAAACCGACATCATCTTTGACGCATCCCAACAATGCTCGTGTTTAATTGTGCGTGCAAAAGACAGTTTTCACTCGGTGCTCCCCATAGTGCGTCTGTGTATGGTATAAAGGCAGTGGGTGCCTCCTCCTCCGTGATTTCTTCCATCTCCACATGTTGTACTCTTGCGATGAGGCGGAGAACGCGCTTAATCTGCCAACCTAGGTACTTACTTTTTCGGAATTTTTTCGGAATATAGTTCTGAGGTGTTTTAACTCCTGTGGCAGACTGTCTGCGTCTGAAATGGTACGTGCCCTGTGAACTAGTGTTTGTAGTACCCCATTCTTCTGCGAAGGGTTGTGGCAGTTTTCTGCATGCAAACAGAGGTCTGAGGGCTTTGCGACTACCTCTGGAAGCAGCTGAAGAACTACGTCGTCAAATCTGTCGTACTCTGACGAGAACTACGCCAATGAAGTCGAACATGACCTGCAGAGAGAGAGAGCGGCTGTTCGACTTGAGAGAGCGCCCTGAGATTGTTATCTTACCTGCTGACAAAGGTAACGATACTGTTGTTCTTTCCCACAATGACTACATTGAGAATATGCAGGGCCTGCTATATGACGACTCTTACAGGAAGATGAACGCTGACCCCATAAAGAAGGCGGACAACAAAACTAGGGCTCCTCTGAACGACGAGGATTTACCAGAGGTGGTCGCCAAGAAATTATTACCTCAACGACCTAGTTTTTACGGACTGACTAAAGTTCACCTACATATTTGCTGGCAAAATACGTGACGGAAGTACTGTGTGGTTAAATACACTATTCATATCCGCAATTTTGTGTGTTTTATAAAACGCTTCGACAACTTCAGGGTGAAAGAATCAGATATCCCTGTGAGCTTCGACCTCATTTCGTCACTCACCAGGATATCTCTACGAGAGTAACTAGAGCTTGTTGGTCAGAAATTTGACGAGAAGACCACCGACCTCATCAGGCACGTCCTGACCTCCACGTATTTTCTGTTTAACGGAGAATACTGTGAACAAACTAAAGGAGCCGCAATGGGTAGTCCACTCTGGCGTAGTGTCATCCAGATGGAAACCCACGTGTTTTTTTTTCAGTTATGTGGATGGGACGTTAGC
Organism: Schistocerca piceifrons; assembly: GCF_021461385.2. Lineage (NCBI taxonomy): Eukaryota > Metazoa > Arthropoda > Insecta > Orthoptera > Acrididae > Schistocerca > Schistocerca piceifrons. The sequence continues at coordinate 560,679,151 of NC_060149.1, forward strand.
CATCTGCCCCATGGAAGGGACAAACTCCATGACTTCCTTACGCATCTGAACTCTTTACATCCCAACATAAAATTCACTATGGAGACCGAAGCAGAAGTAAGATTATCAGTCTTGGAAGTCATGTTGAAGAAAGGGGCTGATGGCACCCTGGGCCATGGTGTGTATTGGAAGAAAACACTAGTATTGGGACAAGGGCGATGAGGCCTCAAAGTACCGTTATCCAAGATGACGGTGATGACCTCAGCTGAGGATATCATCCAAGATCGCGGCTGTGACATCATTCAACATGGCGGATTTTGGCGGGAAGTTTGAATTTTGGTGGGAAGATAGGTCAATTGGGCTGCCTCCACTAACCTAACCCCCCTCCCCTCCCCTTCCCCAGAAAATTTCGGAAAGTTCAAATTCCCTCAGGATAATTCAACACACCTCTACCAACCTAAGGAAAATGGCGGCAAGATAGGTCAATTGGGCTACCTCCACTAATCTAAGTCATCCAAACGCCACCTCTTCCTAGGGATTGGTGAGAAGTATGAATTATGGAGTGAAGATAGGTCAACTGGGCTATCTCTACTAACCTAAGAAAATGGCAGGAAAGAAAGGGCACTTCGGTTAACTCCACCAACCTAAGTCACCCGACCGACACCCCTTCCTAGGGAACGACTGGGAGAGGACTCGACCTCTGCTAGACGTAAGTCTTTATTATTTTGCATGCACTATTTATTTAAACAATTAGATGCAGTACAGCCAGCGAGTGTCCAGAGTCCAAGTGACCTACTGCACAGTATGGTCACCAGAGGGCACTCCGGAATGTAATCCAAGATGGCACTCTGGTGGTGGAGAAGAAGGATCTCGTAACAGGAAATTCAATGGTATATTGTTTATTTACAAAACAATCAGTTTGTGGGGATTGGATTTTTCTTGCTCATTATTCTCTGCTGTTTGGAAACATGTAGGTCTCGTAAGAAGTAATTTAATGGAACAAACATGTTGCCTAACCTAATGTTCTCCACTGTACTACAGGTGTCTTAATCTAATGTTTGGCACGTTGTCAACACTTAACCTTTTCTTCTATTAAGTGGTTATCCATGTCACCCTCATTTCCTGAAACTATTCTATCGCCTTTGATACCAAATTAAGTAATTAGTTATGTCCTCCAACCATTTTCTGGTACACTTTACGAATTTCACATGCTTTTGAACGCCCTTTCTGGCGCATCTTTCTTTGTCACCCACCCCATTAAACCACAGCACTGTGTTTTACATAACAATTATACAAACTAATCTAGTGTTCCGCACTTAACCTGCTGTTCTGCTCCATGCCACCCACTTACACGTACCCTCCCCTTAACTAATGCACCGCCAACACCACATTGATATAAAAAATTATGTAAATTACTGAAATCGATATTTTTCACATGTATGGGGTAGTTTTTTTAATTCGCAGCACCCTATTGGTTGGTGAAATCGATGTAATACCGTATAAACAAAAGATCGCTAGTAAAAAACACATGATAATTCGCTCATTGCCGAATGTCGTTCAACTGAGATTGTCATCATAACATTTAATAGTAATTACAGGGATGATTCTGTCTGTGTGTGGTGGGACTGATTCACATTTCCCATTAACGGCAGGTGCCGTCCGAATGCAGTGCTCTGTTGGAATTCGGGAATGTAGTGGGGTTAACTGTGTCGTCCTCTGGACGGCAGAACAGCGAACTAATACTTAGTATTGGTTGGGCAGATTTCGTGATCACATGGAAATTTGAGAACATTGAATAAGGGTATGTGTTTGCACTGGACCGTTATTCCCTCACATGTAGATTGTTTAGTTGACTGCTTCTGCACATTTATCGCCATTATTTAGTTGAGGGAACATGGATTGTGGTGTGTGCATCTATCAGGTGCACATTTCCCGCATTTATTTAGTTGAAGGAACATCGATTATGGTGTGTGCATCTAGCAGCTGAAAGACATGTTTGCTGATTCTCTCAACATGAGAAACAACTTAGTCGACTTTGTAAGTTGTAGCAATGATTTGGAATCTGTCACATCACTAACATCGGTATTCACGAGTGGAAATATCATTTTTCACTGTTTGTTTCGAGTTATCACTTCAAGGTCTTTGCAGACAGGACAAGTTTCTAGTTACTCAGTGGTCTAGAGCATGCTCCACCTCGCTAAGGCTTGGGGTTGGCAGAGAAATAATTTCCAGTCTATATCTTGGGAATTACGTTCTAGGAGCGATCGGTAAGATGCTGCTGTGTGCATGATATCGAGAAGTACCGCGAAAATGGTATAATATTATGGCAAACCATGTGTTCTTGTAATCCCTGAGTCTGGAGATGGGTGTAGAAAAGCGAACAAGCAAGCAGGTCTGGACGAGAAACAGTAATGCGTTTGTGCTGAGGGGAAACGAGCCCAAATTTGTAGAACAGTTCTGAAAGTGACTTCAATCTGCTGAGGGCGCTCTGATCCACCGTCGAGGGTAGATGACCGCCGACCTTGCATGGAAATATCGAGCGATGCGAGGAGTATATACAGTGCTGTCTCTCTTCACAGTATATGTACAAATGATGTGAAAGGGATGATTTTGTATGGAGCAGGATAGGAAATGAATGTTTACTACATTGACGCAGTATGTGGTGATGTATTACTGGGTTGGAGATTGGTTTAACACTCTAATATTCAAGCTCCTGTCCTCAACGGGAGAGCAGTGTAATCGACTAAAAGTAGTTCTATATTTGATAATATGTAGGGGCACTTTGTAGGGTTTAATTGTCGGTGCAATGTGGCTATATGTGTAAAATTCTTTTCCTGCCGCTGAAAGTCTTGTCTGCAGAAAGAAAAGTTGGGCAGTGCTTCCACAGTGGCTGCAACAGTGATTTGGAGGGTAAGTTCGATAAGAGCCAATCATAATCCCCCATTCATTCAGATGACATCCTTTGTGGTGGGATATAGGAGTCTCTGTGTAGCAGTAAGAATGTTTGTGTATGTTGAAAGCAGGAAGGGTTATATGTTATGGAAGGGGTGCCATGCTAGGACCACAAGGAAGAATGCATTCGAGGTAGTTCTGAGCTATTTTCGTAAACAGCTTCTCTTAGGACAACACATCATAAAAGCTCCTACAAAAGCGACCATTAACTATTTCTGGGACACTATACAGTCTCTGAGAGGTCAACTCGGTTCTTATTTTACATAGTCGTGTGACATCAGTATAACATTGAGAATCTTTTAGATGGTGAGTCGCCACTCAGGCGTTTTGCGGCGAGGCATCACTCACTCTGGGCAGGTAAGCACAGCTGGACACATCTCGTATGAACCATTCGGATAGCTAGGGGGAAAGCAGCCTGTGCTATTCTGGAGCAGATTTCTATAGTGCAGTCTGTGACGTCGGTATCCACAGGTATACCGTCAGCAACGGTAAACACACATGCTGCCCAGAGGCATTTCGCGTATGGCGTCGGTATGAGCGCGCCTTTGAGTTCTGTGGCGAAGTGGCCATGGGTGTGTGCTGTAAGCCATTTGATCGGCGAGGATGTGACTATTGAGGTTGCTGCAGCCCTAACACGCTAGCCTCAGAGAGGGTGGCCCATGGATGCGAGAGCAATGCTGTGGTGGCTGCGGCTGGGGTGGGGTCAGGGCCAGGGGTAGCAGCAGCAGTGGCGGCTGCGGTGGTGGCAGGGGCGGCAGCAACGTCGGGCGTCGAGTGGAGTGGTGTGTTTTATATTAGTGATCTTTTGTATAATCCACTTCCCATCGATTCCACCGACCAATAGAATGCTGGGAATTTAAAAAAAACTACCCCATACATGTAGAAAATACCGATTAAATCAATTTGCATAAATTTTTGATATCAACGTGGTGTTAGCAGTACAATAGTTAAGAGGAAGGTGTGCATGAGTGGGTTACATGGAGCAGAACAGCAGGTTAAGTCCAGAACGCTAGAATAATCTGCATAACTTTTATGTACAACGCAGGGCAGTAGTTTAAGGGGGTGGGTGACAAAGAAGAATGCGCCAGAAATGGCGTTCAAAAGCATGTGAAATTCGTCATGCATACCAGAAAATGGTGGGAGAACATAACTAACTACCTAAATTGGTATCAAAGGCGATAGAATAGTCTAAGGAAATGGGGGTGACATAGAAAACCACTTAATAGGACAATAAGTTAAATGCTGACAAAGGGCCAAACATTTGATTAAGACACCCAGAGTATATTGCAGAACATTAGGTTAGGCAACATGCTTGTTCCATGTAATTACTTCTTACAAGACCTACATGTTTCCAAATGGGCGAGAATGATGAGCAAGAGAAATCCAACCTCCATGAACTGATGTTTTTGTACATAAACAATATACCCTTGAATTTCCTGTTATGAGACACTTTTTCCCCACCACCAGACCGCCATCTTGGATTACATCACAGAGTGGATGACAGCGTCCTCTGGTGACTGTACTGTGTACCACGTCAGTAGGACTCTGGACCTCGTGATGAACACACTGGATGGCTGTACTGCATCAAATTTTTTAAATAAATAGTGCATGCAAAATAATAAATACTTATGTCTAGCACAGGTCGAGTCGTCTCCCAGCCATTCCCTAGGTTAGTGGAGGTAGCCTAAGTGCCCTTTCTTTCCTGCCATTTTCTTAGGTTAGCAGAATAGCCCAGTTGACCTATCTTCATTCCACAATTCATACTTCCCACCGATCCCTAGGGAGAGGTGGCAGCTGGATGAGTTAGCTTAGTGGAGGTAGCCGAATTGACCTATCTTCCCGCCAAAATTCAAACTTCCCACCAAAAGCCGCCATCTTGAATGACGTCACAGCCACCATATTGGATGACGTAATCAGCCCACGTCGTCACCACCATCTGGGATAACGGTGCTTTGGGGCCACACCACCCTTGTCCCAATACTAACCCTTGCCTGTTCTTACATATGGGCAGCTGCAACCTGACTTCGCAAAGCAATCGAGTACTAAAAACACTGGTACACATGGCGCACACCATTTCAGACGTGGAGAATCATTACTAAAGCACAGCCTGTGGAGGCAGAAGAAGCCACGGAGGAAGAATTAGCCACTGCCTTTATACCGTAAACTGGCGGACTATGGGAAAAAATCGGACACATATTGAAGAAACAAATAGTAAAAATTGGCTTTTGCCCACACAACAAAACTCGGGTATTATTATGAAGCATGAAAGCTAATCTCGGTTTGTGAAAGACCGACATGTACCAGATTTAGTGTCAATTTCGGAAGACGTATATAGGACATACAGTGTGCATCGTCAAAGATGCTTTCCGAGAACACCAGAGGCACACTCGACTGACGTATCCCAAAAAGCCAGCTGTCGCAGAGCGCTGGTTGTCCAAAAATCATGCGATGTTATACGGACGTACCCAGATCCTGGCACAAACTTCCAAATACTGGAACAGCGGCGTTAGAGAGGCCATAGAAATTTGCCCCAGAGAAGAGCTCATCAACCGAGATGGTGGCTATAATCTTAGCAAGGCTGGGGTTTGAGCACTGCATTTTATTATGAATACTCTCAGCAGACAATATGATCTAGTGACCAGGGCGGACAGAGAACCATCAACGCTACAAAAACGCGAACGCTAGCCTCCCCCAACCGCGGGTGCAAACAATGGAGAGAACGACTCGCGGGGGCAAGGGATATTAGTCGGCCGTGCGCTTCCTGAACCTCAGTTCGTTAGCGCCCCTGACGAAGGCGACGTGTCTCATAGCTCAAATACTTTTAAGAAAGGAATAGAACGTTATGAAATGAAATATTTACTTATTTTTTCTTTCTTTTTGCAATCCTCGCAATCCAGTTTGATAGGAGGAGGGCCATCATTCTGACATTGTGCGTTTATATCATAATGTTTACTGTAGGGTTCATACTTAGAAAGAACCTCATCACGCGTAAGCACTCTATGTAGCCACTTCCATATGAGTGTAATATCCCATAACCATTGTACAAGTTGCGCAAATAACGTATAATAGTGAATAGCTTTTAAACTGTGACATCTGCCTGCAGGTTTCCTGTAAGTGTATTAAAGCATTTTACATATGTATCTTGATTTCTGCCACTTGATCATATCATAAGTAGTAACACAATCTTTTCCCTCATCAAAACGGTTTATGTCCAGCTCAATTACCATGCCATGTTCAGGGACTATCAGTTCCAGAATATGTAGGACGTCTGAGTTAAGTGTGTTTCTTGAATTAATGTCGTGAAATGAGCATATCCCTTCAAAAGCGAGTAATGGATACATTTAGAGTACGAGTACACAAATCAGTAGTGAAGACTTGAGATAAACGTTCACTACTCCCAACAGTTGCCATGCATTTATCTGGTTTAGCATCAACGATTACAATATTGTTCACTTTTTTTTACACTGGTGGCAGCAACAGACTAACTTCATTTATACTGGAAACCGAAAGTGATTTAAATTATTTAAAAAAAATTGCATACATTGCTGCTACAACAATTGCATATACGAACTTGAGGCATGCTGCAGGTGAAAAATTGTTCCGCAGCTTGTTTTATAACTGACATAAATGGTTGTAGCTCTACATTAGATGCCTGGAGAAGTATCGTTCTTTCTATTTATTTTTAAATTTTGTTTTTCTTGATGCTGACTAGTTTTGGAGGCCTGTGCCCCTTATCAAACCACTCGTATCTTAAGTGTGACAACTCAGGCGATAGCGTATTTACATATCTGCCGCTACAGAAATGATCAAAGCGGCACTATGGCCGATTAAGCAACATAGAACAGACCATATCGGTCGGGCGCTAGAGAAGTCTATTGTCTAGTCTGTGGGGTCTACTTACTGTCGTCGAGTCATACTGACCCGAAAAGGAATTTGTTCCTGAAAAACTTCTTAATATTTAAATGGCATAGCTCCTGACTTGATGACTTTGTTTTTGTAAACATTCTAAATACCTGTACTATAAAAATTACTTCTCTCACTCTTACTAAAACTTTATTTGTTACAGTTATGTTCCTCGGGTCATTATGACATACCATAGTCAAGTTTTACTTATAAATGCCTGAGGTATATGCAAGCAGTGTTTTATAACAGAGTAAATATCTGATGTATTCTTGCTGAAATGTGCACATGTTACGCAAAAATGCAAGTCATTAATTGAGTTAAAATTATTATAGTACATTAACCCTAACAGTTACATTTTATCACCTACAATGTGCAGATGCAGTTCGTGTATCTGTCGTAGTAATTTCTGTGTGCTATTATCACAAAACGAGTTCTTTCAGATGAACAATTGGAAGCATTAATAAATACGTCTGACATAGAGGAGAATATTTCTGAAGATCAAAATCACAGCAGTGATGACAACACTCATCCTTTATCTGATTCAAAAGACATTTCAGTTATAGATATTTCAAATGCCAATATACAAGTGGTTTAAGTGATACAGTCTACAGACAAACAAACCACTTAGAACGTGTTCCGCAAACTGGAAAAACACCTAGTGCAAACAAAATAGAACTGACTCCTTGTCCGACAATATACGCTATCGCCTGAGTGAGTGATACAAAACCATGTTTTCAAGTTATGATGGACGATAATAATTATGGTATTGCGTTGAAAATGATTAATGATGAAGATCGAATAGTTTACGGTTTTTAAGCCTATATTCGCACGTTGTTATTGGCTGGTGTGTATATATCATATGGTGACTCATCAAATACTCTGCGGATCTAGAAACCGATGGAGCCATCTTTCCTGCCGTAATGTCGCTGAAACTGTTCTGTGGCATCTGACGTGTGTCACGTTTCGATGACAAGTCCGATTGAAGAGAACGAAGAGTGAATAAGAAGTTGGCACAAATAAGAGTTCTGTGGGATAAGTGGAGTGAAATACATTCTAAACTATGTAACCCAGGCACAAATATGAGCATGGATGAACATCTGGTGGCTTTCCGAGGACGTTTTCCTTTAAACAACATATACCGAGCAAACTCTCAAAATGTGGGGTGAAAATAGGGACAGTGTCTCATAGTATTATTTCTTATGTTTTGAAAACACAAACCTACGTAGGGAAACTACCTCTACAGGTAAGAGGGTTGTCATGGATCTAACACGAGCTGAAAAGATATGATATCACATGTGACAAATTCTTCACATCATATGCATTATGCACTTCTCAAAAGACAGCTCCCAATGCTGCGAACGGCGAGAAAAAATGAGCCATTACTGCTTAATAATATATCAGACAAAGCAGATGTTCACACTTCAAAGTTCTCATTTACTATGGATACCTCTTTCGTATCTTCCTTTCCACGGAAGAACAAACGGGATGTCCTGATGAAAACAGTGCACGACAGCGAAGAAATAAGCAACAGAGAAGACAAGGATCAAAAAATTAAATTTGAATACAATGCAAGTAAGGGAGCAGTTGACACACTGGATCAGCTTACTGGCACTTTCACGTGCACGAAAAAAATCAAACGCTGGTCAGTGATCATCTTCTACAACATTACTAATGCTTCTCTGCTGTGCCGAGAAAAAATCCACAATGAAAAAAAATTGTCATTACAGAGGGAGAATATTTCTTGATGAATTTGGGAGACTTGTAGTTACTGCTTATACTGAAACCAGGAAAATGCTGCCACCAAAAGAACAGTCAGCGGACACTGTTAGAGGAACACAAACGGGAAGCCCATCAACACCATGTTCAAGTGGTGGCAACCAAAACCGCAAACGTGCCAGCTTCAAATTCTGTCCGTCAAGTTGTGACAAAACAGAAATGGAGTGTTCGAATTGTAACCAACTGGCCTGTAAGGGTCACGTTACATACCACTGTCAAAATTGTGCAATTCTAAGTATAACTCAATTCTTATTGTTCCTTTCTTTGACAGTTTACACGCTAGGTGAAATTCTTTTGCGCATCAAGTAATTGAGAACCTGAGCTTACATCATTTTTCTGATTGTTAGCATGTAATGCTGTAAAACTTATTTGCTTTTTAACAAATTAACCTACATTTATAGTTACAGTAATTTTCAACAATATATAATCCTCATGCCACCGGGTCATTACGACCCATAAGAGCATATGTGTATAGCTTTTTTAAGGAAGGTAGCAGGGTTAAACAGAAGCACTTTTCAATGTTCATTGGGAATGATGTTGGTTCATGAGTTGCATCTGGTACTGGTATTTGAAAATCCTCAATATAGACATCGAAGTAATATTATTCCTGGATGGGTGGGTTTATCTGAGTGGTACTTCAATGCATGTCTCTTCTTTGGTCCACAGAAATACTTATTGTCTCACAGTGCTTCTGGGTGATCATATCATCACAGCAGGGGACTTCAAGTGAACAGTTAATCTAGTTACTCACAAATAGCGTACTCATCTAGAAGGGCAAGTTTTTGATAATCAAACATATTACAGTTATGCTATCAAGCATGATCTAGACTGTCGAATAAGCTGGCAGTCATATGTTTAAAGATTTAACAAGAGAACGTAGAGCAATGTATCGGATATGGGAGGTAAAACACGTCACCCATCAGAAGAAAACATCGCTCTACTTTAAATCATGGTGTGCATTGGTACAAACAGAAATGTATGAAGCTTCTGTGCCAGATGTGGGCACATAACTATGCTCCTGATTCCATATCTTCATATAACCTGCTATATGTAAGCGTTTACAAATAAATAAAAAATGTAGTGTGTGTTTTTCATTATTTCTATAAAACACACTGTATGCCCTAGCATTCGCGTATTACAGGTTACAACCAAGCGTAAAGTGGAGAATTAGTCTATATTTAAATCAATTTTGTGGCCGCCGAGGTCGCACTAACGTAGTGCTGCTGAGACTTATTAAAGCGGAGATATTAAACTGAAAACGAGGACGCGCATCTTCGACATTATGTCCAAGTGGACGAAGCACCCTCATCACATGGGTCATGTAGTAATTGACTTGGTCCTACAATGACAATGGAAACTGAGAGGAGAAGAAGAATGGTTCGCTAAATTCTGAAAAAATATATGCTTTGACTGTTGGACCATCTGACTGCAGGAAGACTAATCTTCTTCTGTCCCTGTTAAAACATTCTGAGGGGATCCGGTTCGAGAGTGTACCATACATGTATTTTCAAATCACTATTTCTACCTAAATATCTGCTATTACGTAAGATTTTTCACGACATTGAGGGATATACCAGACATTTAATAAAAGCAGTGATAACACGATGTCTTTCAGTTCAACTAGACATATTCCGGGATTCCAAAGGAGATGGTAAGGGATAATGCGAACCCTATTATCACTTTCAAACAGAAGAATATGAATTTAAAAAACATATACCAAGTGCCGTCGTGGTGTTCAAAGAATTGTTAGCATATGTGGCGATTCCTCAAATCTCTTGAAGTATGACTTTGTAATTATAGATAAATCGAAGAAATTGAATGACAGTTGAAACAGACGAATTCTCCAGGAATTTCTGCTTAAAAGGTAGTGTACCAATAAGTGACTGTATCCGTATACTATAGACTATTCACAAATTCACATGCATGTCGCACACTCATTCTGAGGGTGTGGAGAACAGGCCTGATAAAAAAACCGAGGTAGTCAACACGAAAGTACCGGAACTGTACACTCTTAACAAGGCAGTAGATACAAAAGATAAGGTAATGAATGAAAGAGTCCAATAACTTGAAGTATACTTGTATGTTGATGGGGAAAATGGAAGCAGTCATCGCAGTACTAATTCATATGCTCGGATTCATGAAGGCCATAGATACTGAATGTGTGTCCGATCACGACTAATACTTTCAGAGGATATATAAGTTGTATGCTGTCCCAAAACTAGATTACTATATGACTGCACACCTCAACGTTTAATGTTAAACATAAACTCGTTTTTCTATTTAGTAAAACTCGTTTTTGGAGGTGTCTGTTTGGTATCCAAGAAATGCATAAACTTATTTTGATACCGAAATATGTAAATCCCAATGCAGGGCAACAGAACTGTGCAAAAATATAATTCTGAACAAAACGTTGTGTGGACCTCACGCTACACCATGTGGAATCCTGAACAACTGGTACATCAAACAATTCGTCTGCGAGAGAGCAAACCGTTTTCAGTGAAATTTACATGTGCCATCTGACTGCAAAACAAAGGACACACAGCAAATGAACGTACAATTTAATTCATCTTAGTTTATATCAAAACTGTTTGAAAATTCACAAGATACCGCTTAAGTCAAACCTTTTACTGATATTAAGACTCAGGACTGATACTAATATTTGCACGAAAACAACTCTGACATCACTGCACGTTACAATGGACGTGAAATTTGATGGTAATGAAATTTATTGACATACCTCTGCAAGCGAAATACTCGTCTGTTCTGCGACTTATCACTGTTAGGATGATGATGAGGCTGTCAAAAACCAAAATTTCACTGGCCGAACTTACGATGTGTAGTAGAAGACGGTATCATACCAACTTTAATAAAAAAGCTTCTCCATACACAACTCGCGATGTGCAGAGCGGGTGTGCAAACGAATTCACGAAAGTAAAATGAAAATGGGGGTCTAATTTTAACGAATGTTAAAACAGAACAAAGACGAAGTTTAACTGTGCTCCATTAAGCCATACAACAGTACACCCTTTCCATAAAGTTCTCACACATACACAAATTAGCAAAATTATTTCTTAATAACATTTCTGTATACAGTTACTTTCTTTGAGACTTGTTTTGACAATAAAACAAAACCATATGTTGCACTAAGCTTTCTACAGGTAACTTCAATCATATGCAATGTTCTAACAACAAGAGACTACACAGTTTCAGGTATAAAAGGACAGGATTACCTTAAAATTGCCTTTTCTCATTAGAGCATCAGGGCAGACCAGCTTCCATCCTTTTCAATCCACGTACATAGCCAGACTGTCCACCATACAGTCTCCTACTCTCTTCAAAAGAAGTAATCCTCTGAACAACATATGTGCTCTCAAGAAAAGGCTTACAAAGTATATGGTTATTTTGATACTACAGACATTGAGCATCAAAATTCGTAACTTCAGTCACAATTGTGGCCAAAACTCCTCGAAAAATTACATGGCAAATAAGACAAGCCCTTTTCATCACCCCTCCATAATTAAAGAAAATTTCATAAAGTGGTTTCTGCTGATAAAATAGCAAAAAGCACTCAAAAAATTCTCGAAAAAAAAATCACAAATCCTGGTACGAAATGTGTGGTTACAAATACCTTGGGTGGGTGACAATGTATACAAAATATCAGTGAACAGGTACTAAATGATACAAATATGGAACATAAGTCGAACTACAGGTAACAATACATACATCAAACAGGTGTACAAAGCTTTTAAATCAGTTTGCATATTTGTCACGATGGTGGCATAACTGGATGCTTACTGTGGTACATCACTAATCTAGTTCAGTCTAATACAGTGGCACAAATATATACAGTTTCAGACGAAGGTACAAAGAATTAGAAAGTCATTATTATTAGCTGTAAAAGTATTTGAAAAAAACCAACACAGACAGGGACGAATTCCTGTCAATTCAGATGAACTATGAAAGATACACACATTTGATGCAACATGGTACTAAACTTTATAAGGCAGCAATAATTGTCTGTGCAAACGTTTTAGAAAATCTTATGAAAACAAATGTATATTCTAGCCATTTCAAATAAAGTGAGAAAATATATCAGCCTTGCACTATGTTACAAAACCTGATAACATAGTTACAATTGTTTTCTTTAATGTTTACGAAAATGTGATGAAGAGAAGTGAATACTCTTGTCAGTTCCAATAGAGCAAGAAAGACACACACATTTACAGTATGGCACAAAAATGTATTGTCTATTCAAAAGTATTGCGAAAACCTATGAAGGCAATATCGTGCCATGGGGAAAAAAACACAGCAAAATGTAATATGAATCACTAATTTATCTCACACACGCTTATCACAGTTGCTCCAATGTGGTAGGATGAGCACATTCCTGGGGCAGACTCAGGGAATATAGTTCTCTGCATCAGTGTCTCCAGTGACTAGCCACATGGCTCAAAATAAGTATTTTATATAGGGAGGCTCAAGAAGGATGAAGAGTGCTGTCACAGCCTCCACTGAAAATCCAGAATTTGAAGAGTAATAGTAATCACTGTAGGATTGACATAATGAGCTGTTGGATGTGAGGTCCGCCAGTTACGCAAAACCACCGTTTTCCTCAGTACCCAAACATGTTTCGGCACAAGTGTGCCATTTTCAATGGGTTTTCGTTTTCATTTATTCTGTAATGTGAACATTTCTGTTAGATGATAATAAAATTATACGGACGTTTTTTTCAAACAATAGCTCATTTCTTTTTGTAAATACCTTTACATTTCGCTGCATGAATTATCCGGATCACTTGTGTGTTAATTATTACAGGTAGCTTGTCATCTGCAATGAAACGATGTTGATAAGAAAAGTTTTTACTGGGAATTACCCTATCTCTAGAATGTAATTTAGTTTGTCACGATGTTTTCGAGCCTATATTCGATTTTACTTACGTTTTCGTGTGGCAAGCACATTCATTATCGGCAACATGGTGATGTGTTGTGCTACACACGTAACCATAACAAGCATTTTCCACAAATAACGTAGTAAAACACTTTTCACTTTACCAAAACACAGCGTGATTGTGGTTTGTTGTATGTCCCAGCCCAGTCAGTGTTCATTTGGTCACCAGCAGAAAGTTCGGCGACGAATTTGAGTTTTGTTTGCATATTATCTGTGTGTGTGTGTGTGTGTCTTTAATATCATCATACTGGAAAAAAATTAATTCCTCTCTCCTCTGAATCCTTATCACAAAATATTTTTCCTAGGAAAGTATCACCAAAATGCATTACCACGTCATTAGTGGCGTTCCATACTGCTTGTGAATGTACATCTGTTTCACATTCACTATCATCATGTGACCAAGACATGTAATTAGTTCACCAGTCAAAAACACTGCTTTCCCTTAAGTGATGTGCCTGTTCCTGTACGATATCTATATTAACAAGATTATGGTCTGTTTCACCTAACATCTGTTCCTCATTTTGATTAGTAATCGGCTCAAACTATTCACTTTGTTCACTAAAGGGTTCACAATGTATAGTTTCTGTGGTGTTAAACGAGGAATTCTCTGTATCAGCAAACGAGTCGGTTACCATATGTGCCTTATTTTTTACAGGGTTGAATTCCTCACATACATCTTGTTTAACATGTTTATTTGTGTCATTTATATTACCTAAATGTACCTCTCTATGTTTTTTATTGCTCTGTCACAGATACTTGGGTAAAATCAGTTCGCATAAATGTTAATGGAAACAGGAAAATATTAAAATTGCCACTGACAGAATTCACTGAATAAATGCATATCCAAGCTTGAGATGATGACACCGTGCAAAGAAATACCTGCACTTCAGTAAAGGACACAAAGTTGCGTATATCATAAAAATCATTGTCTGTCAAAACATATAACATTGGAAGATTTAGTAAACAAGAACGCATTTAACTGGGAGTATATAAGTAACGATAGAAAAAATGAATGGTAAAAATCATTTATTCTAAACACAATATAACGCTAAAAATGCATAAAATCAAAGAATAGCAGTTGCACAACAGTCTGTAAAATACTTATCACACATCGGTATTCAAATATGCATAAAATACACAGAAGTTCTATGCCTACACAAGCGAACTTCAACTGTACTCCAGAAAGTTTGGCAGTAGTGGCGTACAGTGTACAATCTATTGCTGCGTCACAAAACTTGAAAGCAATTGCCAAGACAAAGCCTGTAATAGAAATTTTAATATGTATGTGATAGGAAACAAAACTTTGTCTGACTGCAAAAATCAGAAGGCTACTATAGAATAACGTATCGTGGCTGGGTCGCCAAGAGATATTTTAATATTAAACTGAAACTCATGTTTGTATTTATTGAAGCTTGTGTTTGTAAGTGTATGGTTGGCGTCTGAGAATTGTATGAACTTAGTCTTATATTGAAATACGTAAATAGTAGTGCAGGCAACAGAACTGTGCTAAAGTTTATTTGGAAGAAAAAATATGTGGAGCTCACACTACACCATGCGAAATCCAGAACAGCTGGTACATCAAACATCTCCTGCCACACCTTGGTAGACGTCACGCCACCAGCAGTCGACCAGCGGTATGTTCGCCCTGAAGATGGCCCCTGCGATGGGCTGCAACCCGGCATTAAATAAACTAAAAAAAATGTACCATAAAAATCATATCCAGACTGAAATGTTGGCCCTAAATATAGCTAATCTTTATCTTAGTCTTGTAAACGATCATTGTACCCCAATTTTTATGTTAATCACACAGCAAATGAACATAAAATTTAATGCATCTCAGTTTGTGTTAAAACTGATTGAAAATTCACGAGATGCTACTTATCTCAAACCATTTACTGGTATTAAGCCTCAGGACTGATACTAATATTTGCATGAAAACACTCTGACATCACAGCATGTTACAATGGACATGAACTTCGATGGTAATGAAATTTATTGGCATACCTCTGCACACGAAACATTCGGTTGCTCTGCGACCTGTCATTATTAGGATGATGATGATGAGGCTGTCAAAACTACAAATTTCATTGGACAAATTTGTGATGTGCAGTGGAAGACGGTATCATACCAATTTTCATAAAGAAAAAGCTTCTCAGTACACAACTCGCGATGTGCAATGCGAGTGTGCAAACCAAGTCATGAAAGTAAAGTGAAAATGGCGCTCTAAATTTAACGAATGGTAAGAGAGAACAAAGACGAAGTTTAACTATGCTTCATTAAGCCATGACAACAGTACACCCTTTCCATAAAGTTCTCACACATACACAAATTAGCAAAATTATTTCGTAATAACTTTCCTGTGTACAATTACTTTCCTTGATAATTGTTTCAACTATAAAGAGAAAACCATACGTTGCATTTTAGGATTTACGCAGCAAACTTCAGCCATATTCAATGTTCTAACAATAAGAAACTACATAGTTACAAATACAAAAGGACAGGATTACCTTATAATTGACGTTTCTCATTATTGCATTCATATCGTCCCATTTCCTCAAAATTTTCCCCCGAAACATATTATTACAAAACCGTTTCAAAATAATTCTGCCTCCACTGGAGTCAGTGGTCTTTGAACTGTTAGGTGTGTTGTTGGTATGATCATATTGCAAGGCAGTGCAGATAGTGTAGATGGACATGATTTGATGTAGAAACTAGTTTGTGACGATTTTTTGGAGTTTTGATTACTTTTTGTAGTAATGTGTGTAATGAAGAGTGTCACAGTGGCAGGGTCACGGAAGCAAGGTTTGCTGGTGCCAGAAGCAGTATGGGTGTTGTTAGAAAAGGTAGTGCAGCTGACAGTGGATAACACGCAGTTACCTACGCAGTCGGCAGCTAGTGACAAACAGTTAGTATCAGAAATAACTGTTGCCTTTTCTGTAAAATCCTCTGAGGACATGCAGTCATTCTTAGAGCACGTTAAGACGGTGGCGTAGATAGGTGCTTCGACTGACAGTCAGTTGTTGCATGTAGCAAATTTACGTCTGTTAGCAGAAATGAAAACGTTTGTAAGGTGAAGAGATTTAATGAAGAATGAAGCAAATTTTGAGCAGTTGGAGATGGGACTTTTGCAATGACGTAAAAAAAAACGTATGAGGTATTTTAGGAAGCAGCTGAGGACTGTTGTCCATAGGCATGGCGAAACTGTGACAGCTTTGTGGAGATGATAAGAGAAGTTAATCTACATACAGGGTGTTTCAAAAATGACCGGTATATTTGAAACGGCAATAAAACCTAAACGAGCAGCGATAGAAATACACCGTTTGTTGCAATATGCTTGGGACTACAGTACATTTTCAGGCGGACAAACTTTCGAAGTTACAGTAGTTACAATTTTCAACAACAGATGGCGCTGCAAGTGATGTGAAAGATATAGAAGACAACGCAGTCTGTGGGTGCGCCATTCTGTACGTCGTCTTTCTGCTGTAAGCGTGTGCTGTTCACAACGTGCAAGTGTGCTGTAGACAACATGGTTTATTCCTTAGAACAGAGGATTTTTCAGGTGTTGGAATTCCATCGCCTAGAACACAGTGTTGTTGCTACAAGACGAAGATTTCAACGGAGGTTTAATGTAACCAAAGGACCGAAAAGCGATACAATAAAGGATCTGTTTGAAAAATTTCAACGGACTGGGAACGTGACGGATGAACGTGCTGGAAAGGTAGGGCGACCGCGTACAGCAACCACAGAGGGCAACGTGCAGCTAGTGCAGCAGGTGATCCAACAGCGGCCTCGGGTTTCCGTTCGCCGTGTTGCAGCTGCGGTCCAAATGACGCCAACGTCCACGTATCGTCTCATGCGCCAGAGTTTACACCTCTGTCCATACAAAATTCAGTCGCAAACCCTCAGCGCCGCTACCATTGCTGCACGAGAGACATTCGCTAACGATATAGTGCACAGGACTGATGACGGCGATATGCATGTGGGCAGCATTTGGTTTACTGACGAAGCTTATATTTACCTGGACGGCTTCGTCAATAAACAGAACTGGCGCATATGGGGAACCGAAAAGCCCCATGTTGCAGTCCCATCGTCCCTGCATCTTCAAAAAGTACTGGTCTGGGCCGCCATTTCTTCCAAAGGAATCATTGGCCCATTTTTCAGATCCGAAACGATTACTGCATCACGGTATCTGGACAGTCTTCGTGAATTTGTGGCGGTACAATCTGCCATAGACGACACTGCGAACACCTCGTGGTTTATGCAAGATGGTGCCCGGCCACATCGCACGGCCGACGTCTTTAATTTCCTGAATGAATATTTCGATGATCGTGTGATTGCTTTGGGCTATCCGAAACATACAGGAGGCGGCGTGGATTGGCCTCCCTATTCGCCAGAAATGAACTCCTGTGACTTCTTTCTGTGGGGACACTTGAAAGACCAGGTGTACCGCCAGAATCCAGAAACAATTGAACAACTGAAGCAGAACGTCTCATCTGCATGTGAAGCCATTCAGCCAGACATGTTGTCAAAGGTTTCGGGTAATTTCATTCAGAGACTACGCCATATTATTGCTACGCATGGTGGATATGTGGAAAATATCGTACTATAGAGTTTCCCAGACCGCAGCGCCATCTGTTGTTGAAAATTGTAACTACTGTA
Source organism: Schistocerca piceifrons (assembly GCF_021461385.2). Lineage (NCBI taxonomy): Eukaryota > Metazoa > Arthropoda > Insecta > Orthoptera > Acrididae > Schistocerca > Schistocerca piceifrons. The sequence continues at coordinate 560,697,367 of NC_060149.1, forward strand.
ATTTCGAAAGTTTGTCTGCCTGAAAATGTACTGTTGTCCCAATCATATTGCAACAAACGGTGTATTTCTATCGCTGCTCGTTTAGTTTTTATTGCCGTTTCAAATATACCGGTCATTTTTGAAACACCCTGTATGTGATGCCGCAAACGCAGTTTTGCATAAGATACTCGCTTAATGCTACTTTTTTGACATAAACTGCATTAGGTGAAGGACTCACCTTAACAGTTCTGGCTATCTCTGCATGCTCCGCACACCAATCCAAACTTGCATATGTCTCACTTCAACAATTTATTGTCGTAGTTCAGCCCATCTAGGATTGTAACACTTATTTTACAATGTCTTTTCCTCAGACTTTCAAGCATGTGATATGTTCTGGGACTCTGAACTGCATTCCTTATCTACTGTGAGCGGTTGCGTTAACTATTTTGGCTATCTGTGCACACTCGCTGGACTGATACACACCTCCATACACCTCACTATTTACATCGTCCAGCGCTCGCAACGTAACTATGATTCCCGAAAGAGGGAGAAACAGACTATATGAACAACGTTTTATTATTGTCGTTTGTTCCATCTAGGCTTGTTATACTTATTTTACAATCTCTGTCTCCTCCCATGTGCAGGCATCCGGGGAGTGCGCGTGGATAACAAAAATGTATAAGGCAGTTGCTCACGATAAGCTGGAAATCCAGGTTCGAGTACTGGTCAGGTAAAAATTTTCATGTTTTTCAAATGGCTAGTATACATATACGTATATGTGCATATATGTCTAAAATAACAGACACTATAAAAGAAGTAAACAAAGTATAAAAGGAAGAAGCTGAACAAAGAGCGTTCAATACTTTCCAGAGGGGTTATCCATTGGACATGTTGATATGGGTGCTCACAGGTGCACCAAATTATCTGCATTCTGCTATTAGGTTAGCGATAGAATATGAAGAAACTAACGTATCAGGGGGGTATGGGATGGATATGACGTATTTTTTGTGAACGTAAGTGCTTCTGATGAGGAAACAGGCATTGTCGCCAGCCGTAGAGAAGTAGAGGAAATTAAAGGCACCAGCAGCAGAGTTTTGATAATAGACATAGGGGTGGACAAGGAGGTTTTGAAAACTGTTAAATGCCAGCAGGTACCAGAAGTCCACCTAAAGCATTCCTATTTAAATTAGGTGCTACCAATATGGTAAAGTTTTGGAAACAATATCCCAGGCGGCAGAGGAGGGTGATATCAAAGAGTTTAACGAGACTGTGGAAGCAATAAACTAGTTGACCGAAGGAAGTGAGTCGGCAGAAGAAAAAAATTTTCAAATGTGAGTGAATTCCTAAGAGACCAAACTACTAAGGTCATCGGCCCTAGACTTAAACACTACTTAAACTAACTTACGCTGAGAACAATACACGCATCCATGCCCGAGAGAGGACTCGAACCTCCGGCGGGAAGAGCCGCGTAATCCGTGGCATGGCACCCTAAACCACGCGGCTCAGCAGAATAATCGCACGCTGCACACATAACGACTTTGGAGTTTAAGTGCTTTACAACATATGGTTATTACATATGTTAACGGGTAGAGTAACGAACTACGCTAGGGCATCTGAGGATGTGACGAATCGGGTTTTAGGATTAACGAGTCTGTTACTAACATTAGCAGATAGCGTATTGGTGCCAAAGGCGTAGTGTCAAATTCGCAAGAAGCCATTTATAACGTGATGTATGGGAAACTGAGTGCTAATCTTCAGTCCACTTATCATTTAGTCTGATCAGCTAGTCTGAAAGAGGATGCATTATTGACAAGAGACAATGTGATGCAACCATCCGGGAAATTACTGCTCGTGTGCTGTGTAGTGTTTCGGCAGTGCAAAGGGTGTGTGCAGAATCGGTCACGGAAGGCTGTAGAACACGACGAGATGGGTCAGGTAGCACCACACAACAGCCCCCCCCTCCCCCCCTCCCTGCCCCCGAAAAGATCGACACCTCATCCCATCTACATCTACATCTACGTGATTACTCTGCTTTCACAATAAAGTGCCTGGAAGAGGGTTCAATGAACCTTCAAGGTGTCTCTCTACCGTTCCGTTCTCGAACAGCGCGCGGGAAACACGAGCTCTTAAATTTTTCTGTGCGAGCCCTGATTTCTCTTATTTGATCGTGATGATCATGTCTCCCTATGTAGGTGGGTGCCAACAGAAAGTTTTCACAATCGGAGGTGAAAACTGGTGACTGAAATTTCATGAGAAGATCCCGTCGCAACGAAAAACGCCTTTCTGTTAATGATTCCCGCTCCAATTCATGTATCTTATCTGTGGCACTGTCTCCACTATTTCGCGATAATACAAAACGAGCCGCCCCTCTTTGAACTTTTTCGATGTCATCCGTCAGTCCCAGCTGATGCGGATCCCACACCGCACAGCAATACTGCAGAATAGGGCGGACATGCGTGGTGTAAGCAGTGTCTATAGTAGACCCATTGCACCTTCAAAGTGTTCTACCAATGAATCGCACTCTTTGGTTTGCTCCACCCAATATATTATCTATGTTAACGTTCCAGTTTAGGTTATCTGTTATTGTAATACCTATGTATTTAGTTGATCTTACAGCCTTCCGATTTGTGTGACTCAATGCGTTATCGAAATTTAGAGGATTTCTTTTAGTACTCAAGTGAATAACTTCACACTTTTCTTTATTCAGGGTCAATTGTCACTTTTGGCTCCATACAGATTTCTTATCTAAATCATTTTGCAAGTCGTTTTGATCATCTGATGACGTTACAAGACGGTAACTGACAGCATCACCTGCAAACAATCTAATCGGGCTACTGAGATTGTCTCCTGTGTCGTTAGTATAGATTAGGAACAATAGAGGACCTATAACACTTCTTTGGGGGACGCCGGATATTACTTCTGTTTTGTTCGATGACTTTCCGCCTACTACTACGATTTGTGACCTTTCTGACAGGAAATCACGAATCCAGTTGCACAACTGAAGCAAAATTTCAATGGCACGCAGTTTTGTTAGAAGACACTTGTGAGGAACCAATTTGACATCCCCTGTCGATAGGACTCATTACTTCATGAGTATAAAGAGCTAGTTGTTTTTCACAAGAACGATGTTTTCTGAATTCGTGATAACTGCGAGGGCTACTCGAAAGGTGAGGAACGATCGGTCGCGAAATGGAAACCACTGTGAAAATCCGACGAGGCTTTTCACAGACGTTTTGGGCAGTGTCTCTAGTATGCCTGTCGATCCCATCTAGACTCTCTTTTCAGTTTTGAGTGCACTGTGAGAGAGTAAAGGTGCCTAGAACAACAATGTCTCCCGCCAAGTAGGTGGGCCCACAGAGAGGTTTCGCCTTAATGAATGCAGTCCACCTAACACAACTGTCACGCACTTCCTTCTTCATGGCAATTCTCAGCCGCACTTGGGCGCACGCTACGCTCTATAGACCAGCGTAGAGAAGTATCGGAAAGCTGAGGCCGCTGCTTTCTATGACGATGGTGTTGGAAATTTGGTATAACGCTCCGACAAATGTCTAAGTCGGAGCGACGACTATGTAGAGAAGTACCTGGAAGGTGCAGCTAAATGTTCAATGAAAACAGATTTGATTTTCACTGTGGTTTCCACTTCGCGTCCGATCGTTCTTTACTTTCCGAACTATCCTCGTATATGTCAATAAACCGTTTTTTTTTTTTCGAGGTAATTCATAATGTTCGAACACAGTATATGTTCCAAAACCCCACTGCAAATCGAAGATAGTGATATGGGCCTGTAATACAGCGGATTACTCCTATTTCCTTTTGTGGATATTGGTGTGAATTATGCGATTTTCCAGTCTTTATGTACGGAACTTTCTGTGAACGAGCAAGCTAATTGCTAAATATGGACTTATTGCATCAGCATGCTCTTAAAGTAACGTGACTGATATTCAATCTGGACAGGAGGCCTTGCCTTTATTAAGTGATTTAAGCTGCTTTCCTACACCGAGGATATCTATTTCTATGATTCTGTTCTTGGCAGTTGTTCGTAACTGAAATTCAGGAATAGTTACTTCGTCTTCTTTGGTGAAGGAGTTTAGGAAAACCGTGGTTAATAACTCTGCTTCAGTTACAGTGTCATCAGTGACTTCCCCGTTGTTATCAGGCAGTGAAGGTGTTGATTGTTTCTTGCCATTGGTGTGCTTTCTGTATGACCAGAATCTCTTTGGGTTTCCTGCCAGATTACGAGACAGAGTTTCATTGTGGAAATTATTAAAAGCATATCGCATTGCAGTACGCGACATATTTCGAACTTCTGTAAAACTTTGCCAGTCTTGGGGATTTTGCGTTCTTTTAAATTTCGCATGCTTTTTTCGTTGCTTCTGCAACAGCGATCCGACCCGTTTTGTGTACCAGAGGGCATCAGTACCATGACCTATTAATTAATGGGGTATATGCTTCTCAATTGCGGTCGATACTATCTCTTTAAAATCATTCCACACCTATTCTACGCTTACGTGATCAGATCGGAGGGAGTGTCTCTTAAATGGGCGTTAAGGGCATTATCAGCTTTTTTAAATAGATGTACACTACTGGCCATTAAAATTGCTACACCAAGAAGAAGTGCAGATGATAAACGGGTATTCATTGGACAAATATACTATACTAGAATTGACATGTGATTACATTTTCACGCAATTTGAGTGCATAGATCCTGAGAAATCAGTACCCAGAACAACCACCTCCGGCGGTAATAACGGCCTTGATACGCCTGGGCATTGAGTCAAACAGAGCTTGGATGGCGCGTACAGGTACAGCTGCCCATGCAGCTACAACACGATACCACAGTTCATCAAGGGTAGTGACTGGCGTATTGTGACGAGTCACTTGCTCGGCCACCATTGACCAGACGTGTTCAATTGGTGAGCGATATGTAGGATGTGCTGGCCAGGACAGCAGTCGAACATTTTCTGTATCCAGAAAGGCCCGTGCAGGACCTGCAACATGCGGTCGGGCATTAGCCTGCTGAAATGTAGTTGTTTCGCAGGGATCGAAAGAAGCGTAGAGCCACGGGTCGTAACACATCTGAAATGTAACGTCAATGCGACCGAGACGTGTAACCAATGGCACCCCATACCATCACGCCGGGTGATACGCCAGTATAGCGATGACAAATACACGCTTCCAATGTGCGTTAACCGCGATGTAGCCAAACACGGAAGCGACCATCATGATGCTGTAAACAGAACCTGGATTCATCCGAAAAAATGATGTTTTGCCATTCGTGCACCCAGGTTCGTCGTTGAGTACACCATCGCAGGCGCTCCTGTCTGTGCTGCAGCGTCAAGGGTAACCGAAGCCATGGCCTCCGAGCTGATGGTTCATGCTGCTGCAAACGTCGTCGAACTGTTCGTGCTGATGGTTGTTGTCTTGCAAACGTCCCCATCTGTTGACTCAGGGCTCGAGACGTGGCTGCACGATCAGTTACAGCCATGCGGATAAGATGCCTGTCATCTCGAGTGCTAGTGATACGAGGCCGTTGGGATCCAGCACGGCGTTCCGTATTACCCTCCTGAACCCACCGACTCCATATTCTGCTGACAGTCATTGGATCTCGACCAATGCGAGCAGCAATGCCGCGATACGACAAACCGCAATCGTGATAGGCTACAATACGACATTTATCAAAGTCGGAGACGTGATAGTACCTATTTCTCCTCCTTACACGAGGCATGACAACAACGTTTCACCAGGCAACGCCAGTCAACTGCTGTTTGTGTATGAGAAATCGGTTTTCTCAAGTCAGCACGTTGTAGGTGTCGCCACTGGCGCCAACCTTGTGTGAATGCTCTGAAAAGCTAATCATTTGCATATCACAGCATCTTCTTCCTGTCGGTTAAATTTCGATTCTGTAGCACGTCATCTTCGTGGTGTAGCAATTTTAATGGCCAGTAGTGTACTTCCCGTTTCTTTTTGATGGTTGTTGGTGTTACAGTATTGAGCCTAGCAGCAACTGCCTTGTGGTCGCTAATCCCTGTTTTCTTCGTGATACTCCCCATTAGCCCAGGGCTATTTGTTGCTGAGAGGTAATGTCTGCTTTTGCAACCATTTACGCTTCGAGTGGGCTCATGAGCTAATGCTTCAAAATAATTTTCTGAAGAATCGTTCAGTATAATTTCGGATGACGTTTTATGCCTGCTGCCGGATTTCAACGTATAATTTTTCCAGCATATCGAGGGTAGATTGAAGTCACCACCGACGATAATTGTTTGTGTGGGGTACCTATTTGAAATGAGACTCAAGTTTTCTTTGAACTTTTCAGCAACCATATCCTTTGAGTCGTGGGGTTCGGTAAACTAATCCTATTAAACTCGTAGTTTAGTCCGGTTGTCAAGAATAGCCTCTATCCATACAATTCTACAGCGACTACCTACTTCAATTTCACTACAATATAAAATACTTCTGACAGCAATAAATACACCACCACCAGCTGTATTTAATCTATCCTTTCTGAACACTGTTAAGTTGGTTGAAAAAACTTCGGCTGAACCTATTTCCGGTTTTAGGCAGCTTTCTGTTCCTATAACTACACTCCTGGAAATGGAAAAAAGAACACATTGAAACCGGTGTGTCAGACCCACCATACTTGCTCCGGACACTGCGAGAGGGCTGTACAAGCAATGATCACACGCACGGCACAGCGGACACACCAGGAACCGCGGTGTTGGCCGTCGAATGGCGCTAGCTGCGCAGCATTTGTACACCGCCGCCGTCAGTGTCAGCCAGTTTGCCGTGGCATACGGAGCTCCATCGCAGTCTTTAACACTGGTAGCATGCCGCGACAGCGTGGACGTGAACCGTATGTGCAGTTGACGGACTTTGAGCGAGGGCGTATAGTGGGCATGCGGGAGGCCGGGTGGACGTACCGCCGAATTGCTCAACACGTGGGACGTGAGGTCTCCACAGTACATCGATGTTGTCGCCAGTGGTCGGCGGAAGGTGCACGTGCCCGTCGACCTGGGACCGGACCGCAGCGACGCACGGATGCACGCCAAGACTGTAGGATCCTACGCAGTGCCGTAGGGCACCGCACCGCCACTTCCCAGCATATTAGGGACACTGTTGCTCCTGGGGTATCGGCGAGGACCATTCGCAACCGTCTCCATGAAGCTGGGCTACGGTCCCGCACACCGTTAGGCCGTCTTCCGCTCACGCCCCAACATCGTGCAGCCCGCCTCCAGTGGTGTCGCGACAGGCGTGAATGGAGGGACGAATGGAGACGTGTCGTCTTCAGCGATGAGAGTCGCTTCTGCCTTGGTGCCAATGATGGTCGTATGCGTGTTTGGCGCCGTGCAGGTGAGCGCCACAATCAGGACTGCATACGACCGAAGCACACAGGGCCAACACCCGGCATCATGGTGTGGGGAGCGATCTCCTACACTGGCCGTACACCACTGGTGATCGTCGAGGGGACACTGAATAGTGCACGGTACATCCAAACCGTCATCGAACCCATCGTTCTACCATTCCTAGACCGGCAAGGGAACTTGCTGTTCCAACAGGACAATGCACGTCCGCATGTATCCCGTGCCACCCAACGTGCTCTAGAAGGTGTAAGTCAACTACCCTGGCCAGCAAGATCTCCGGATCTGTCCCCCATTGAGCATGTTTGGGACTGGATGAAGCGTCGTCTCACGCGGTCTGCACGTCCAGCACGAACGCTGGTCCAACTGAGGCGCCAGGTGGAAATGGCATGGCAACCCGTTCCACAGGACTACATCCAGCATCTCTACGATCGTCTCCATGGGAGAATAGCAGCCTGCATTGCAGCGAAAGGTGGATATATACTGTACTAGTGCCGACATTGTGCATGTTCTGTTGCCTGTGTCTATGTGCCTGTGGTTCTGTCAGTGTGATCATGTGATGTATCTGACCCCAGGAATGTGTCAATAAAGTTTCCCCTTCCTGGGACAATGAATTCACGGTGTTCTTATTTCAATTTCCAGGAGTGTATTTGAGCTTCAGTGCTTTCCATTAGGGTTTGAAGCTATGGTTCTTTCCCAACAAAGCTACAACAATTTACAACTTCAGTACTGATCGTTTCTACAACTATCTCACTGTGTTTTACCTGCCCTCTTTTAGACGGACGCCCTTTCTGTGGTTTCCTGAGTCCCTGTAACATAAAAAACCACCCAGTCCCTTCCAGACAGCCTTCGCTACCCGTGTAGCCGCTTCCTGTGTGTAGCGGACTCCTGACCAATTAAGCGGAACCTGGAAACCCACCAACTGATGGCGCAAGTCAAGGAATCTGCAGCATACACTGTCAGAGAACTGCCTGAGCCTGAGATTCAGAGCCTGCACTCGGTTCTGCAGCAAAGGATCACAGTCGGGTCTGTCGTCGATACTGCAGGTGGTGAGGTCCGCTTTAATCTCGCAAGCCGAACTGGCAGTCTTTACCTTTTCAACGTTTCCCAAAACCAGAGAGAATCTCTTCCGATCCAAAGCGACATAAGTCATTGGTACCGCCATGGGCCACCATCTGCAGTTCGCTGCACTCTGTAATCTTCATGGCATCTAGAGGGACCCTTTCCACATCCGGAATGACTCCCCCAGTATGCACACTGGCTTCCTTCCCCTTCTTGGTAGCCATGTTCCTAAGCGGCCCCATTATGCTCCTAACGTTGGAGCTCCCAACTACCAGCAAACCCACCCTCTGTGAATGTCCACACCCTGCAGGCCGAGACGCTTCCTTTGGAACAGGGTGGACGACTTACAGACTTCCTTAGTCACAGATAACGCCCGAAACCTGCTCGTCAAACGAACCGCGCAGGCCCTACGATCGGCCCGTCGGAAAGTCTTTCGCTGCCTGACAGACCTTTGAATGATCTCCCATTCCACCACAGGTGAGGGGTCATCCTCAGTACAGGCAGTACCCGGGCCGGCCACAACAGTGGACCGATCGGGGGACACGTGGGACGTGCTCGACGTCCCTCGCATCCCTGCTTCCGACCCTCCACAGTGTTGCCCCTTGGCAGCAGCCTCAAGCTGTGTGATGGAAGCCGACACTGCGTGGAGTTGTGAGCAAAGGTCACCAACTCAGCTCTCATCTGTACGCAGCAGTCACAGTTCCTATCCATTACTGAAGCCGCTTCTGGTTGAAACTCGTAAAAACAAACATAATACTCGCCTAATTAGCAGCAGAAAATGGTGGTGCCCTCTCAGTGACAGTCTCACTGACACTGATCTGTTCTAACCGAAATAAACAAAAACCTTTACGATACGAGGGTTGACACAACGGTTGATAAAAATTGCATCCCAATGGCATTTCAGGACAATTCCGTGTCCTCCTCGGCTTCGTGTAGCAGTGGAACAGTGTAACACATGGTAAACTATCAGGAGTGAAGGCGCGTCGTCGACTTCCCCGCCTACCTTTGACGAATATGCAGAAACATGCTAGATGGTAATTGTATATGGAACGACATCATTGGGGATGGGAATGGCCTCAGATAATGTTTTCGGACGAATCCAGGTTCTGTTTGATTCAAAACGATGGACATATATTGGTGTGCTGCAAACAGGGGGAGTGGCATCACAGTGACTGCATTCGCACCAAACATACAGCGCCAACTCAAGGCTTTGTGGTGCGGGTTGCTACTGGGTACAACTACAAATCACAGCTGGTGCGAATCGAGGGCACTTTGACCAGTGTGACCTACGTGAATGACATCCTGCGACCCACAGCCATACCGTTTCTGCTCAACACCCCAGACGCTATTTTTCAGCAAGACAGTGTACGACCACACGTTTCTGCATGAACACGTCACTTCTTGGTGTCACAGGATGTCAGCCTTTTGCCCTGGCCAACCAGATCTCCAGACTTGTCGCCAATTGAAAATATATGGGATATGGTGAAACGATGTGTGCCGCACTGTGACCCAATGCCAACCCCCACAGATGAACTTTCGAACCAGGTGACTGAACCATGGATGATTATACCACAGGACACCATTCGCGCCTTATACGGGTCGATGCCATCACCCATGGCTGACACTGTGTCTATTGGGCAACGGGGCACATGCTGAACTGAGGTGACTGAAACGATAATCATTTCTCCAGAACATACTAATGTACATGTCCTGTAAATATGAACGTCCTACAGCTAGTCATCAAGGTGTTCTGTTTTTCCTGAACATGAGTGTGCATGCCCAATGAATATGACGACTGGCTACCTCGACAACGATCAATCTCAACATAAGTTCCAGAAATTATTATTGACGAATGCATATGTGCAGTTTGTGTATGTCTATGTGCGTGTGAGTGTGTGTGTTTAAGTTTTATGTGAACCTTATTAACCTTGCTTTCTCGTTTGCAGCAGTGTTGTAACATTCTGGAGGTCGGTTTTCACTAACAATAACAACACATTGATCAGACCCGACTATGACGTGTTCATCACCCTAGCATGGGCCAGAGGCGATGGTGCGTTCAGTGCGAGGGGGTAAGTTTATGATGCATTTACCACGCCCATCGGCAACTTGCGCAGGGCAATCTACACCGCGGCTGGACCCATTGTTATGGTCATATTACTTGAGCCACACAGTCCATATGGAGGCTGGCCATGTGACTTGGTCCATTCACTTTGTGAGAGGATAGGTAACTGACGCTTCAGCAGAGGCTGAGCTGGCACACAGGTTTACTAGTTATCTTGCGCTCCAGTGTTAAGTGCATCCTGGAGCTCTTTTGCTAAATAGTGTCCAGGGCTGGAAAGAAATCCTGTAGTAACTCTGTGTGTCTGCTGGGGAGCCTCATCCAAGGCATGAAGGAGGCCTTGCCTGTGGCTATCGAGAATGCAGCATACTGTAGTATGCAAGCTATTGCTCATGTTGGCACCAGTGATGACTGTCGCTCGGGTTCTGAGACCATCCGCAGTTCCTACAGGCTGCTGGCCCATGGGAAAGACTGCTGGCCCCACTCAGGCTGTAAGCAGGATCACAATTTGCGGCATCGGGTAAAGAGAAGTTCAGGGAACTTTGGTTTGGAATTGAGTGGAGGGTATCAAGCGAAACCCCCATCGATTCTGTTATGGTCGTGCCTGCAGATTTCTGGACCTGCGTTGAGAGATGGAGAGTAGTAGGACACCCCTTGATAGGTCGGGGGTCACTACACAATGGTCGCAGCTACGTATGTAACAGAGTACTTGTGGATTTCACATGAGAGTTTTTAGGCTAGGTGCTAGATTAACGTTTTCTGATGAATGCTCGCCAGCTGACACGCAGAGAGTGAAATCAGATCGCGTACGAAGTAAAAAAATTTCGACAGTCACAATAATTATAGTGAACTACCTATCTATTCAGAACAAAATTCCGGAACTTACTACTCTGCAGCAAAGTTGTCGCAATCAATTGTACTTGGGACCGAAACAAAAAGCTCCAACAATTTAATGAGACATGGAACATATATCGGAAAGACAGATTAAACGCCATATAAGGAAGAGTGTTCCGTGTTGTCGACAAAAATATTGTGCCTATGAAGGTGGAGATTGACTCTGACGGTGAAGTTACCTGAACATAAGGAGCAGGATTAGATGAACTCAAGTTAATGATTGGATGAACCTACTGGCCCCCGATTGCCATTTAACTGTTTACAAGCCTCAAAAGAAAGTCTACACTCAGTAGCGTGGAGATATCTGTATCATTCAACGTTTGATGGAGGCGACTTTAATCTACCGAGTATAGACTGGATGTCTATGGATTCATTGCACATGTTATGGTCAGATGGTCCTGTGAAGTACTTTCGAACATGCTTTCCATAAACGTCCTTGAACAACTAGTTAGACAACCAACATGCAACTTAATTATTTTCGACATTGTAGCTAGAAACGGACCTGATCTTATCAGCAGTGTCGGTACAGAGACAGGTATTAGTGATGATTCTGTCATTAGAGCGACGGCGATTACTAAAGCTAATAAATCCATAATGAATCGTGTAAACACATTGTCGTTTGTCGGTAGCACAGAGACTCGCATGGAGGACATAGAAACAAGCATCCCTGGCGTAGAGAAGCAACCAAAAGAATTGAAAACAAGTAAGTCGACATGTCCAGGCGTAATCCCAATTCGGATTTACAGAGTTTGCTGTACATCATTAACCCCCAACTTACTATGTAGTTATCACGAATCTCTCACTCAGCGCAATGACCCAAGCGACTGAAAAAAAAGGGCAGATGCGTCCTGTTCATTAGAGAGGTAAAATAACGACCAGCACAATTACAGAGCGGTATTCTTAACATCGGTTTGATGCCGAGTTTTCTAACACAATCTGAGAGTGGATGTAATAAACGTTCTCGAGACAGAAAAGTTTCCTTCCACGAATGATCACGGATTTGAAATGAACCACTTTTGCGAAACTCCGCTTGCCCTTTTCTCACTTGACATACCATGAAGCGTGGATGAAGGGCAACAGGTAACTTCATGATTCTTAAGTTTCCATAAGACATCTGACATGGTGTTGCAGTCTGTTGACTAAGGTCAAAGCATTTAGAATACGATCTCCGATATGTGAGTATTCGAAGACTTCTTAAGTAGTAGACCCCAGTACTCAGTCCTCGACGTTGAGTGTTCATTTGAAACAATGGTACCATCAGGAATACCCCAGGGAACTGTGATTCGACCGCTCTTATTCTCTATATACATAGATTATCTGATGGACAGTATGGGCAGCAGTTTACAGCTGTTTGCTGATGGTCCAGTAGTGCACAGGAAGCTGTCATTGTTGAGTGACCGTAAGAGAATCTAGTATGATCTAGACAGAATTTCTAGATGTCATGAGTGACAACTCATGCTGTGACTTTCAAATACAGCATTAGTGTTGTGCTGCTTGGCACGATCACATCAATTAAATATTTATGTTTAACGCTGAAGTATCATATGAAAAACAACGAGCACATCAGTTTGGTAGTAGGGAAGGTGGATGGATGAGTTAGCTTTATTTGGAGAAATTCAAGAAACAGTAGCTTATTTATGTAGGAGATGGCTTATATAACAATAGTGTGACCCTTTCTTGAGTAGTCTTCGAGTGTTAGGAACCCACAACAGGTTAGATTAAGAGAAGACATCGAAACGGTTTAGAGGCATGCCGCTAGACCTGTTACCGGAAGGTTCTGTCAGCCTCCAAGTATTACGGAGGTGCTTCATGAACCATGTGAGAATTCCTGGAGGGAAGATGACGATCTTTTAAAAAGGCACTATTAAAGAAATTTAGACGCTTGTTGCAGAACAATTCTACCATTGTGAACATACACTTTGCATAAGATTCACGAAGTCAAGATAAGACAAATCATGCCTGGTACGGAGGGTTACAGACATTCGTTTTTTCTACAATCCATTTGCGAGTGGAATAGGAATGGAAATGAGTAGTAGTTGTACAAGGTACTCTCCGCCATACACCGTACGGTAGCTTGTGGAGTAAGAGTATGGATATAGATGTAGTTGCATTGATCGCCCCGTCAGGGCCTGTCGACGGTGAGGCATTCACCAAGAGCTGGCTCGTCGAAGATGAGGGATTCGCCCCATCCTGGTACGTCACACCCCATAGCGCACAGTCATCAGTGTTAATGTGTACCTAACAGCAGCTACCCAAAGGCCTCTCTGTTACGAATCTCCAGGTAAATCATGCAGCTGCAATGGACAACTCCATGGTAGCTGGCGCCTTTGAAGACAGGATTGTACAACCTCGCATTTACAATGCTAATGCGTTCTACCAACATTCTGTCAGTTTCCTCAATGATTGTCACGTCGTTTTGAAAAGGGACTCCTCGAAATCGTCTACAATCCAGGGCTTCCCACCATTAGCTGCAAGATATATCTGCACACTGCAAGCTCACTCACCAACCCCCCCCCCCCCCCCCGTCTGCCAATCCTCAAAGGGGGGAGCTAGCGGGAGAGGGGGGGAAGTGGGAAGTGGGAGGATGCCACGTATTTCACTTTTCGATATGCAGTCACATGGTTTTGAGTCACTTAAGAGGCGTCCAGTTTCATCTCTCTTCCGAAAGATATTGCTGCTAAAAGCGTATACTAATGTCATAAATACTGCTGAGGGGGTGAATTTTATTTTATTTTATTTTTTTTCTAGCTCGCTTCCGGTAGATATTACCGGAAATATTTACAAAACCATATCGTACATCTTATGTCCGTGGGCATAATAACTTCAGTGGGATCTCACTCACCACCAAAATCCAGGATATACTAAGATTCGAGAAGCTGAGCCTTGATAATTCAGTTCATGTTTAGAGCTTGGATGTAGATGAAAGTGAGTCAGAAGAGGAAGAGTATATTGTGCTGATAAAAGTAAAGCATAAAGCAGTAGAATCCTTTTGCTTCTCCAAATTAGGCAGTCAGCATTCCAAACAGATTTGATGCTGTAACCTAGGAGCGAGAAACAACATTACATATGGAACAAAAAGATGCCCTGCCTTCTTGCCTCCTAGTTGAGTAAAGATGGCACAAGTGGCATTTTTGCCTTACACGTCTCAACTCTTTTCCTAAGAACTAGTATTTAGAAAAGCGTCTGATTGATTATTCTGGCCAGGTACTAAGACGTTTGGAAATGACTCTTGAGGATAAAAAGTTCTTAAAGTTTAAGAACGCCCACCACAAGGAGCACTGCCCCTTCATTATATACGCTGACTCTGAGTGATTTCTAGCCCAAGTGTCGTATTGTGATGGTAATCACACTGCATCTCATACAACATTCACTGAACGACACGTACCGTATACTGCAGCGTATCATGCTGTATAATCGTATGACTCTAATCTCAACCAGTTCGAATCATAAATTAGGTATAATCCTGTAAGATGGTATCTCTCTGAACTCGAAAATCTTGGACTGAGTGTTGATGAGATTTATGGCAACAATATTTCCATGATCAAATCGTGGAAGAATGCTGCCTCATACGAGCAGGCAGTTGATTGTCGTATTTGTGGACCGCTGTTGCATAGTAAAGTGGAAAGTCTATATAAAAGTCACTGTCACCTAACAAGGAAGTTCCCCAGTGCAGCTCACAATGTGTACAACTTTAAATACCAACTGGCAGGACCCATTCCCATGTTCTTCCATAACTTATGTAAATACGACGTTGACTTTCTTGTTGAAAGTATGAGTGTCTTTGGCTTGCAATATGATGAGGTCAGTGTCATACCCGACATTATAGAAAACTACATTTCAGTCTCCAATGGAATCAGGCCTCTTACTGGATTCGTTATGATTCATGCATTGATCTCTTCAGAAACCTGTTGAAACAGTGCATCAGGGAGATATGTGTATCACTAGAGCTGTGTATCATGATGATGTAAGACTTCAGCTTGTGATGAAGTAGGGGGTCTCTGCTTACGAATTTCAAGATTTGAAGGAGAGACATAGTGAAACCACATTGCCCGACATAACAAAACTTACCAGTAAACCCACAGACACTGCCATAACGGATGTGGGATATGTGCATGCGGTGAATGTTTGACAGGGATTCAACGTCTCTGATGTAGCAGAATACATTAAATTGTACATGGACACTGGTTTATAGATGCTCGCTGACATTTTTGAGAAATTACAGTGTGTATGCATGGACACATACTCTTTGGAGCCTGCCTTCTATTACACCACACCAAAGTTTTCATGGGATAGAAAGTTAAAAGAAACACGTGTCAACGCTGAACTGCTACCCAGTATTCACTTGTTGCTCTTTTTCGAACACGGAATTCGCGGAGGGCTTTGTCAGTGTGTGTCCATTCAGGCGAAGATGAATAACCTGCTTATTAGTGAGGAGGAATATGGGCCATATGACGATTTGAATTACGTCTTTTGCTAGGATTTAAATGCCCTCTATGGACACATTATGCAACATTCACCGGCATTTGCCGTGTTCCGACAGTTGTTGGAAAAGGTTATTTTCAGACTGGAGAAAAAGATCCACCATGTGGCTGTGGATATAGGTGATGAATATGTCTAGGAGGCAGACCTATAATATCCTGCCCATATGCATGATGTGCACAACGACAGTCACTGCGTCCGAAGCTCCTAGTCCTGTTCAATGGTTATGTCGTAAGACTGACGACAACACTGGGAATAAGCAAATATACATGTTCCATTACAGGAAAATCCAGCAATGTCTCAGGTTAGTGATAAAACCTGTCATCTCCTTCAAGCAGCGTCCCTGGTTGAAGAAGTACATTGATGATGATACCGAAAAGAGGGCTCTCCAAACCGTGAAAAAAACTATTTTTGTAAGTTAACGAATTATTCGGTTTTCGATAAAACAATGGAAAATGTAAGACAACATTGATAAATCCGTTTAGTTTATCATTGGGATGGGCATTGTGGTGTTAGAGACTACATCGCCAGCCCATATTTTAAGCGGGTCACAATTTTCATTAACAGACTAGTCGCTGTGGAGATGGTTAATATTTCATTGTAGTTTCTGAAGCTTGTCTATATCAGCATCTTTATTCCCGACCTCTCGACATTCCATATGTACCGACTGCACTATGAGTTTGCAAAGCCAAACTTCTCTGATACCATGTTACTTGTAAGGATATAGACTTTTTCATGTACTAGGTAAAATTCTAGAATACATACAAAGTAATCAAGTACAATGATAACGTATTTGGACTGTCTGGATACGTGGTTGATAACTCTTACAACATAACACCCCAGAAGAAGAAGGTTGTCTGCATGATGAATGAATGTGTCGCACAGTGTGGAGCTTGTGGGGCTCAGATTTAATATGAATGCATACTGCATGTATGAATGTCATACCTAAACGAGAGCTATGGGTATGTATTATGCAGACTCATAGGCTCTTGCAATTGAAGATTACAAGGAGTAATACAGATACATCTCTGCAAGTGTCGCGCCAAGTAGTCTTTGGATTACAAGTGAAGGGGTATGTACTGCACAACAGATGAAAAGCAGCCTGTCATATCATAATAACAAACGGTTCATCTGTGCAGATAGGGCTGGCACCTTCCCATTCTCACACTATTCACTTGAGTGACTGAATGTGTGAATGTGTATTTATTAGTAAATAGCAGACAAATGCGTAGGATAGATGGATCAACCACCTTCATAAATGTATGTGTATACGTATGTGTGAATGACTGCATATTACGTATGTGTTTATATTGTACGCTGAGAAGCCAAACCGCGCGTGATTAGCCGAGCAGTCTAGGGCGCTGCAGTCATAGACTGTGTGGCTGGTCCCGGCGGAGGTTCGCATCCTCCCTCGGGCATGGGTGTGTGTGTTTGTCATTAGGATAATTTAGGTTAAGTAGTGTGTAAGCTTAGGGACTGATGACCTTAGCAGTTAAGTCCCATAAGATTTCACACACATTGAGAAGCCAAAACATTATGACCACTACCCACAGCGACGCCGGATGCTTCCTAGTGGAGTTGAGTGCAAGTGATGTGGTAGCAAAAGTATGTAAGTGGAGCAGACACGGCCGGGGGTTCACCCTAGCGAAGATACTGACTTCAAATAGGGAAATCCATTGAGATAAGCGACTTTGACTGAGAGCAGATTATTATTACGCAGAGCCTGTGAATCAGTATCTTGAAAACGGCAAAGCTGGTCGGATGTTCACGTACTACTGTCGTGACCATCAACAGAAAGAAGTAAAAAGACGGTGAAACTACCACTAGGCGCTAAATGGCTAGACGTCCACAACTCTTCACAGAACGTGGGGTTCGGAGGCTTGTCTGCTCTGTAAAGTAGGATACAGGGTGATCTGTGGCATCTCTGCCGAAGCAGCACAGCGCCCGAGCACGCACCATTGCACCAGTGCACACAGTTCACCGTACATTGTTGAACATGGAGCTCCGCAGCAGGTCAAACCAACGCGTTCACCCAACGGCATCATCACTTACGGATGCAGTGGACACAGGAACATCGAAATTCGACCGTCGATGAATGGAAACCCGTCGGATCTCCGGGTGAACCAAATTTTTGATACTCTCGGTCGATGGTGGTTTCTACAAACGCCGTCGTCGGATTAAATGGTGGCTCGAAACGCACAGCGGGCCATGGACGAAGCTGGTGGGAGCAGTGTCATGCTATGGGAGACATTCTCCTGCGCTTGCATGGGACCTGTGATACTAACCAAAGATACGCTAACAGCTACGAACCACCTGCAACCTTTCTTGCTTTATGTCTCGCTCGACGGAAAGTCATCTTTCGGCAGTATAACTGTCCATGTCTCGGAGCCAGAACCGTGCTACAGAGGTTTAAGGAGCATTATAATGAACTCACGTTGACGCCTCTGCGACGAAATTCGTCTGATGTAAATCCTAGGGAGCCCATCTGGGTCAGTATTGGGCGCCATCACCTAGTACGCAGTCCGCCCCCGGTAGCTGAGTGGTCAGCGCGACGGAATGTCAATCCTAAGGGCCTGGGTTCG
Source organism: Schistocerca piceifrons (assembly GCF_021461385.2). Lineage (NCBI taxonomy): Eukaryota > Metazoa > Arthropoda > Insecta > Orthoptera > Acrididae > Schistocerca > Schistocerca piceifrons. The sequence goes on from NC_060149.1 coordinate 560,715,777, forward strand.
ATTCCCGGCTGGGTCGGAGATTTTCTCCGCCCAGCGACTGGGTGTTGTGTTGTCCTAATCATCATCATTTCATCCCCATCGAGGCGCAAGTCGCCGAAGTGGCGTCAAAATGAAAGACTTGCACCGGGTGAACGGTCTACCCGATTGGAGGCCCTCGTCACACGACATTTCATTTCACCTAGTACGCAAATCAGTGCCCTGTTATTCACGCTAATGTTATTAACTGTGCGTAGTCTTCTAGTGCCACTACCTCCACAAACCTACCAACAAACTGCTGGATCCCTGATACGTAGAATCAGAGTTGTACTTCGTTCCAAGGAGGGTAAAGAACTTAATAAACAGGTGGTCACAATGTCATGGCTCATCAGTGTATGTGTGATACGCGCTCTATGTGTGCGTATATATAGCTGCTACTAGTTCACCTGTTTCCCAAGCACTGTAACCATTCGACAACGACAGAGTTTAAACAGTATGTAGAAGGAAAAATTGAATTATATAATAGCTCAGTAGGAAACGTGGTGTATATAGATACCCTATTAGTTTTTGTGTAAATACATATCGCCACATCTGATAGTATTAGTTCACAAAAAAGAGATGAATATAGACTTCTTTCAAGTACAGAAACGATGTGCCATTTCACAGTTGTAGAGATACATAAAGTCGTCTTTTGAAATACGAAGGAAATTATTTAATATTATTGCTAATAAAAAATATTATCTCACAGCTGTATATATGCGTATGTAAGTCATATTATAAAGTACAAACAAAATACTGTTGAAAATTATTGCCCATAAAAATTTATTATTGTTAAACCATTACTTATTTTGTTATATCATTGCTATTATTTGCAAAAGAACCTGATTCTTTCAATACACAATAAACTTTACTAGACCCATCTCTTCAAATAAGAAGTTGGAATTAATTTGTTGTAAGAAACTCTAAGTAATGAAATACGAAGACCTGCACTTAATGATACAGAGCTATTTCCAATGTGCTTACACATCTTCTGTGAGACTTTATGTTGTCCAGTTCTCTTTGCTTTGTCCATATAGAATATATGATATACATATTGGTTCAAATGGATCTGAGCACTATGGGACTTAACAGCTGAGGTCATCAGTCCCCTAGAACTTAAAACTACTTAAACCTAAGTAACCTAAGGATATCACACACATTCATGCCCAAGGCAGGATTCGAACCTGCGACGTAGCGGTCACGCGGTTCCAGACTGAACCGCCTAGAACCGCTCGGCCACTCCGGCCAGCCTATATACAGGGTGAGTCACCTAACGTTACCACTGGATGTATTTCGTAAACCACATGAAATACTGACGAACCGATTCCACAGACCGAACGTGAGGAGAGGGGCTAGTGTAATTGTTTTATACAAACCATTAAAAAATGCACGGAAGTAGGTTTTTTAACACAAACCTACGTTTTTTTAAATGGAACCGCGTTAGTTTTGTTAGCACATTTCAACATATAAACAAATACGTAATCAGTGCCGTTTGTTGCATTGTAAAATGTTAATTACATCCGGAGATATTGTAACCTAAAGTTGACGCTTGAAACCTCCGACGTTCAGTTGCGTGTTGTAACAAACACGGGCCACGGTCGGCGAGCAGCATCCGCAGTGACATGTTTACGATGACGACCGTGTTTACGAGTGTGGCTGTAGTGCACTGTTGTGGTTTGGTCTAGCTGTCGCAGTGTCCGCATGTAGCGCTTGCTGCTATTGTTATTCTGCATTCGTCTCCGCACGCAGACCAACTGTAGTACACCGTGTTACCAGACGTCTGTGGTAGTGTAGTGTTGTAGGAACTGTGACCATGGTGTATTCGAACTCTGAAAAGGCGGAGATGATACTCATCTATGGCGAGTGTCGATGAAATGCAGCCGAAGCCTGCAGAGTGTATGCAGAACGGTACCCGACAGAGAGCATCCAGCCGGCCGCGATGGTCTAGCGGTTCTAGGCGCTCAGTCCGGAGCCGCGCGACTGCTACGGTCGCAGTTTCGAATCCTGCCTCGGGCATGGATGTGTGTGATGTCCTTAGGTTAGTTAGGTTTAAGTAATTCTAAGTTCTAGGGGACCGATGACCATAGATGTTAAGTACCATAGTGCTCAGAGCCATCTGGACTATTTTTTAGAGAGCATCCAACGTGCCGCACATTGCAAAACATCTACCGCCAACTGATTGCAACAGGTATGGTCGTAGCACGCAAACGGGTCCGTAACAGGTCGTCAAAGGAGAAGCGGGTGCAGTTGGTGTGTTAGCTGCTGTTGCCATGAACCCACACATGAGTACACGGGACATTGCGAGAGCCGGTGGACTGAGTCAAAGTATTGTCATGCGCATACTGCATCGTCACCGCTTTCACCCGTTTCATGTGTCGCTACATCAGCAATTACATGGTGATGACTTTAATCATCGAGTGCAATTCTGTCAATGGGCATTAACAAAGAATGCGTTGCAGTTCTACCTGTTTACCGATGAAGCGGGTTTCACAAACCACAGGGCTGTTGTAAGTAGGCTGTTTAGGTTTTCTTATTTGTGACGCCACGTAGCGCTCTGTATGAAAATCACTGGCTGTGCTGTGTGCAGTCTGCGGCTAGTTTGCATTGTTGTCTGCCATTGTAGTGTTGGGCAGCTGGATGTGAACAGCGCGTAGCGTTGCGCAGTTGGAGGTGAGCCGCCAGCAGTGGTGAATGTGTGGAGAGAAATGGCGGAGTTTTGAAATTTGTAAGACTGGATGTCATGAACTGCTATGTATATTATGATTTTTCAACACTATTAAGGTAAATACATTGTTTGATCTCTATTAAAATCTTTCATTTGCTAACTATGCCTATCAGTAGTTAGTGCTTTCCATAGTTTGAATCTTTTATTTAGCTGGGAGTAGTGGCGCTCGCTGTATTGCAGTAGTTCGAGTAACGAAGATTTTTGTGAGGTAAGTGATTTGTGAAAGGTATGGGTTAATGTTAATCAGGGCCATTCTTTTGTAGGGATTATTGAAAGTCAGATTGCGTTGCGCCAAAAAATATTGTGTGTCAGTTTAAGCACAGTCATTTATAATTTTTCTAAGGGGACGTTTCACAGTGAATCTACGGAACATGCATTACTGGTCCGTGGACAATCCTCGCTGGCTCAGACAGGTAGAGCGACAGCGACCGTGGACTGTAAATGTATGGTGCGGAATCATTGGCGACCACCTCATTGGTCCTCACTTCGTTGCAGGGGCCCAAACAGCTGCAACATACATCGCGTTTCTACAGACTGATCTGCCAACGTTGCTCGAAAATGTCCCACTGGAAACGTGTTGACGTACGTGGTATCAGCATAATGGAGCACCTGCACATTCCGCAATTAACACTAGGCTGACCCTTGACAGGATGTTCGATGGGCGCTTCACAGGACGTGAAGGACGCATAAATTGGCCAGCCCGTTCTAATGATCTTACACCTCTGGACTTCTTTCTGTGGGGTACGTTAAAGAAGAATGTGTACCGTAATGCGCCTACAACCCCAGAGGATATGAAACAACGTATTGTGGCAGCCTGCGGTGACATTACACCAGTAGTACTCGGCGTGTACGACATTCATTACGCCAGAGATTGAAATTGTGTGCAGCAAATGATGGCCACCACATTGAAGATCTATTGGCCTGACATCCCGGGACACACTCTATTCAATTCCGTAATTGAAAACGGAAACCACGTGTGTACGTGTACCTCACCCCTCGCGGTAATGTACATGTGCGTCAGTGAAAAAGACCAATAAAAAGGTGTTAGCATGTGGACGTAATGCGCTGTTCCAGTCTCTTCTGTACCTAAGGTCCATCACCGTTCCCTTTGGATCCCTACGTAATTCGGTTCTCTCCGATTCACACGATCGAACAGCGGACGAGTGGTACTCAAGCGTCAACTTTAGGTTACAATATCTCGGGATGTAATTAACATTTTACAATGCAACAAACGGCTCTGATTATGTATTTGTTTATATGTTGAGATGTGCTAACAGAACTAACGGGGTTCCATTTAAAAAAACGTAGGTTTGTGTTAAAAAACATACCTCCGTGCAATTTTTTATGGTTTGTATTAACCAGTTACACTAGCCCCTCTTCTCACCTTCGGTTTGTAGAATCGATTCGTCAGCATTTGATGTGGTTTATGAAATATATCCAGCGGTAATGTTAGGTGACTCACCCTGTACATTGAACGAAGATTAATTTTTGCCTACCTTTTATAAAGAAACCTGATCTGAAAGAACATAATTCATATTCAAGCCCATTTTTGTAATTAGCGCCAAGCTCTAACAATAATTCCACGTGGTTTAAAGGCCTGGCACTAGACTTTCAATTGGAATTCATTTGGGCGATTGCACGCTCATAACCTACCCCATTAATCCTACTGGTGAAAATCCTGCTCTAAAACAGTCAGCATTGGTGCAAGAAGAACCATTCATATGAATCACGGTTCACGCTCTTCGAGGGCGCTGATAACGATTCAATTCTGCGGCCTTTCGGTTTTGAGGCAAGCGCTGTCCTGATATACCACCGGGCCTGACAAACCCAAGCTATCAATGCTTTGGTCCAGTGACCAAATTTGTCCTTCACATTAAAAATAAGAAGATATTACCGGTTGTTTAACGATTTTATCAACTCCGGGAAGCAACGAAACTATTGTCCTGAAACAGCGCAGTGTTGAAACAATAGACTCATATTCAGGAAGTCGACCGTTCCAATGCCCGTCCGGCAATTCAGATTAGGTTCTTCGTGGAACCCCTGTCACGCTCAGAGTGAGTTCCGAGAAGGTTTCTTTGTAAAGGACATGGCCCATTTTTTTCGTCAGTTCGAAGTTGCGGTCCGTTTCTAACCTTACATCTTTTTCCATTCTGTATAGCGTTTCAGGTAAGTGTACCTACGATCAAAGTTTCTATATTCTCCACAGTTTCCTCTTATAATTTTAATCAAAGCCTCTGACTGGGTGCTCAGAAAAACCAGCACCAGCTTCCAATCTTGTATTGGTCAATCCTTACCAGAGCTTCAGATTCGCAATCTACTGACAAGTTAAAAAATAGCAATATCAGTAGAAAGATTATCTCTACACAAGGGAAACGTGATTTATATTCATAATATTATAGACCAATTCGCTGACATTCGACTGTAGTAAGAGCCTAGAATTCTTGGGCCCTAAAATTTTGACGATCACGTAGGAAAAGAAAATTCTCTAAAAAAAGTCATCATTGCTACAAGAAAAACCAGTAGTATGAATCACAGTTCACTATCTTCGAGGGCGCTGATAACATCGGCGTTGATCGTCCGAAAACTCCAAACGCACACACACACACACACACACACACACACACACACAGACACACACACAAAATCTTCGAAAATGGATAAGAGTGAATAGGTAGACCGAGAAAGATGGCGCAGCCAGATGTTAGTATTTTTTGGTTTCGCTAAGTCACTTGAGGCAAATGCTTGTTAGTTTCCATTGAAAACAACACTGCCGATTCTATCCCCACACTTCGCCTGCCGGAGGTTGTGTCTTAATGACCTCCTCGTTGACGGACTTTAAGCTCCAGATATTCTTTCTTTTTCTTTTCAGTGGGCAGATTCCATCTTCGTAGTTTTCAGAAGAAAAGAAGAAAAGTTAGCTCTCTACTTCTTTCGAGGAAGAGGTCATTACAGATGCAGGACAAGATCGGATCGGAAAAGAAAACGGCCATTCTGTTTTAAAGATACCACCCCGACTTTGTCGTTATATTTTATAGAGAAGTCCCAGAAAGCCCTACTCTGAATGGGCATACGGGGATTTGAACCACTGTCGTCCAGAATGTGAGTAAGCGTCTTACTACTGCGCCATCTCTCTCTGAATTTCAACAGGAGTTGCATACCGTCCCGTTTTATCGACTAATAATAAAGATTCAGAGAAATTGCCGAATATCTTCACAAACATGTCACTGACTGAAAGTATTTTATAGTGGTCTGCAAATGTCGACTGAAAACGAAAGCTATATCAAATGAGCCGCGAAGAAGCGTAATAACCGGTATTTTTTTCAGTATGTATAAACATGTTACCAGATGGTGTCAGATTGCTTATTGAACATACTGATGTCTAGCGAAAAGTGTGGTCATAACGAATTGCAGAATGCCTTAGATAGTATTTCAATTAGGTGCAAAGAAGGTCTACTCTCTACATCTACATCTATATCATACTCCGCATATGACGGAGGGTACTTTCGGTACCACTATCTGATCCCTCCAACCCTGTTGCACTCGCGAATAGTGCATGGGAAGAATGATTGTCGGTAAGCCTCTGTATTGGCTCTAATTTCTCGAAATTCTTCTATCAGTCCTACCAGATAGGGATATGAGATAGTGAACAATACTCAAGAATTGGGCAAACAGGCGCCTTATACGCGACTTCTTTCATGGATGAGTTACATTTCCTTAAGATTCTTCCGATGAATCTGTGTATGGTGTCAGCTTTTCCCACTATCTGTTTTATGTGGTCATTCCACTTACGGTCTCTCTGGATAGTTACGCCTAGGTATTTTATGGTAGACACTGTCTCCAGCTGTTTGTCATCAATAGTGTAGCTGTACAGTAGTGGATTTCTTTTCCTATGTATGTGCAGTATGATACATTTATCTACATTCAGAGTCAGCTTTCAGAGTCTGCAGCATTCATCAATTCTATGCAGGTCGTTCTGCAAATTCTTACTATCTTCTTGTGTTGCTACTTTGGTACGGACAACTCCATCATCTTCGAATAGCCTTAAAGAGCATCCGACGCTTTCTACTAGATCATTTATATATATTTAAATAGTAATGGTCCTATCACACTTCCCTGTGGAACTACGGAAATTACCCTTACATCTGTCGATTTAGTTCCGTTACGAGCGACGTGTTGAGTTCTATCTGCACGAAAGTCTTGAATAAAATCGCAGGTCTGCTCCGATACTCCGTAAGCTCGCATTTTTCCATTAAACGGCAATGCAGGACGGTGTCAAGTACCTTACTGAATTCAAAGAACACGGCATCAACCTGAGCGCCTTTGTCCACTGCGCTGTGGATCTCATGGAGGAACAGAGTGAGCTGAGTTTCGCAGGATTTCCGTTTGCGAAATCCATATTGATTTTCATAGAGGAGATGTTCATATTCCAAAAACGTCATATTTCTTGAACATAAAACATGTTCCATAATTCTATAACAGATTGACGTCAACGATATAAGTCTATAATTGTGTGGATCTGTCTTACGGCCTTTCTTAAAAACGAGAATGTGCTGCGCTTTTTTCCACACGTTAGGTATCTTTCGTTGCTCAAGCGATCTACGATAAATTACTGCTCGAAGGGGAGCAAGTTATTTCGTATATTCTTTATAGAATTTATAGGTATCTCATCTGGTCCTTTCCACTACCAAGCGATGGAAGCTGGTTTTTCAGTTACGCGGTCGGTTATCTCAATATCTGCCTTTTCGACGTTCGTAGGATTATTGAAACGAGGGACAGTGTTGCGATCTTCCTCGGTGAAATCAGTATTTCGTCCTTCTCTCTGTTGTCATCCATTTCCGTGCCAGTGTGGTCGCTCAGGGAATGAAGAGATGATTTTGATACACTTACTGATTTTACATACGACCAAAATCTCTTAGGGTTTTTACTCAGGTCAGTTGACAACGTCTTACTTTCAAAATCATTGAACGCTTCTCTCATTGCTCTCCTTACGCTCATTTTCGCTTCGTTCAGCTTTTGTCTGTCAGTTATGTTTTTTCTTCTCATGAATCTGTGATGAAGTGTTTTTTGTTTGCGTAGCGCTTTTCTAACACTGCTGTCTTTCCCATCCCTTAAAACCTTATTCGGAATGTACTTGTGTAGGGCATATTGAACGATACCATTGAATTTTCTCCATTTGTTCTCCATATCTTCGTCCTCATCACCGAATATTTGATGCTGACTACTGAGATATTCTGAAATTTGTATCCTGTCATCCTTGCTTAGCAAATATATCTTCCTACCTTTCTTAACATTCCTTTGTGGGACCCGTAGTCATAGATGCTGTCACAGCTTTACGATCACTGATACCTTCCTCTACGTTAACTGATTCGATAAGTTCAAATCTGTTTGTTGCCAGGAGGTCTAAGACGTTACGCTCTCCAGTTTGTTCTCTGTCTGCTCAAGGTAATTTTCGGACAAGACGTCCAGAACAATGTCACTCGATTCCCTATCTCTGGCACCAGTTTTGATGGCATAACACTCCTAGTCTACAGTCTTCTTGCGTATATGGGTGATAACGTGCTTGCTTCCCATGCAAGTGGGCCCGAGTTCGATTCCCGGTCGGGTTGGTGATTTTCTCCGCTCATGGACTGGGTGTTGTGTTGTCCTCATCATCATTTCATCCTTATCACCGGAAAGGAAGTCGCCCACTGTGGCGTCGACTGAAATAAGACTTGCACTCGACAGCCGAACTTCCCCGGATGGGGGCCTCCCGGACAACAATGCCATACCATCAATTCAATTTCATTGCACAATCTATACCTGGTAGATTGAAGTCACCCCCTGTTACAACGGCATGATCAGGAAAATTAATAATGATGTTCTGCAAGATCTATCTGAAGCGCTCTACAACTACAGATCCTGAGCCAGGTGGTTATAAAAGCATCCGATCACCATATTTGACCGTTCTTTGATATTCAGTTTCACCCACATTGATTCACATTCGGCATCCTCGAAAACCTAGCTAGATTTTATTGATTATTTTACTGCAATAAATACACCGCTACCAGTGGCGACTAACCTATCCTTACGATAAAGATTCTGATCTGAACTTAGGATGTCGTTGTCACTGACGTTTGATTTCAACCAGCTTTCTGTTCCGAATAATGACCTATTAATGGGGACCCTATAATTCTGCACCCGATAATGGAGGTCGAGAAATTCGCACCCGATACCATCGCAGAGTCGTCTGAGGCTCTGGTTCAGACCTTCCACACTGATCCAACCCTGGGTACGATGCTACAAGTAGACAGCTTAGCCTGCACCCCGCATGCTTTGTTAGTTGCCTTTACCAAATCAGGCAGCCGCCGAAAGGAGCCGAGGATGGCCTCAGAACCCAAGCGGCAGGCGTCATTCATGCCGACATGTGCCACTACATGCAGCCGGTTGCTCCCAGTGCTCTCGATAGCCGCCGGCACGGTCTCCTCCACATCACGGATGAGACCTCGCGGCAAACATACCGAATGCACACTGGAATTCTTTTCCGCCTTGCCTGCTATCTCCCTGAGGGGCTCCACCACCCGCGTAACGTTGTAGCTCCCTATGACTATCATATCCACCCTCTGCACTTGTCCAGACTGGGTAGAAACTCGACAGTCGCCCCAACAGGAGAGGCATCCCGTGCTGGCTCAGAGTTATCAACACTGAGTAGCACCTCCTACCTGTTGCTAAGACGTAGGGAACCAGCCGCATCGCCTGCTCCCTCTTACACAATCCACCAAGTGATACGCGAACGCACCACTGTCTGCCCTCCACTCTGGAGTGAGGACGGACCGGTCAGATTTTGCGTATCAGGAGTCATTGTGACGTCCGGGTTACCAGAGGATTCCAGTGGCACCAAAGGTGTCTACAGCATTCAGCTCATGTTCAGTATCAGTCACCGTACAGCTCACGGCATCGTGGCAGAGCACCCGTGAGCATCGAGTTCCCCACATCCAGAGGAGAGGCAGAAGTTGAAAAGATTGTCGACGTTACTGCACACCTGCAACGGTATCACGATAAATGTCGTCGTTCCATGTCCCGTATTTTCTCTGGAGATATAACAGGGCTCATCATTTAGAGCCAGAAAGTAAGTGTCAGAGCGACCAATGGAAACCCACGGTTTCCGCCGCACCGAAAAACTGTATTACATGAATGCTAGCTCTGGGAAAGTAATGATGACAATTTTCCTTGGCTGAAAGGGCCCCATGCTCATTGACTTCCTTGAACGTCGGACCACAATCAACGCACAGCGGTAAGTGGACACTTCGCAAAGACTGAAGCGTACCGTCAAGTCCTAACGCCCAGGCATGTTGATGTATGGCGTCATCCCGTTGCAGGATAATACCAACTCATGTGTTGCCAGTTGTTTCGACTATACTGAAGAAGATGCACCGGGAAGCCCTTAAACGTGCTCCATATAGTCCCGATCTCTCCTCATACGATTTCCGTACTTTTAGCGCCTTGAAGGAAGACATTCGTGGCCATCGATTTGCTTCGGACCAAGTTTTCGCCTCGGTACGTGCATGGGTTTGTAGGCAACCGAAAAATTTTTCGATGAAGGCATTGACGATCTTGTCTTACAGTGGGAAAAATGTATTAACAATTTTACCGATTATACTTATTATTGTAAGCAGTTTACTTACTTTTTTCCACCCCTCGAGTTTTAATTTGACTGGCCCTTACGGAACCAGATCACAGCGGACGGCCATAATACTAAGCTGATAATATCCTCCTGTCAGTTTAAGGAGATATGCAGTGCCATTGCTACAGAAAAATTACGATCCAGTCTCTATGCCTGTTACCTGTTTACGACGTGCTAATAATATTGCTTTAAGAGACGTGAATAGCAGTTCCGATTATCTAATCGTCTGTTAATGCACCACAGAACCAGTGCGTTGCACTGCTAGGGGAGCAGATTTCCATTCTCTTTTCTGCACTATAGTTTCATTCAGCGTTCTAAAGGACGAGAGCTGACCAATAATTCTTGTTCTTAAAACAATTTTTTTCAAACGATCAAAAACTTTTGAATAATAAATTATTCATTAGATTTTTAAATCATTTATTATTCATTTGTAAAATGAAAGTTAAATTTTATTTGTTTGTGTTTTTAATAAAATGTTGGTGTACTAACGAAGGTGCTGTGAGATGTGTGATGTTATTAATACTGGTAGGTTTGCATGTGGTGATGTGTACTTCAGGAGAGTCGATGGCAGTACAACTGCGTGACAGTAAATAGGTGACTAGGATAGAGACGAAGCCATGGTTACGGGCCGGGAGGAGAAGAACAGAATCAGAAAGTGGGAAGGAACCCTAATGTGTGTACGGATACTTATGAATGTGTTTGATCTGATAGGATAGAAACACATTAGGGCAGATTTAATGTTTTGGGAGGGAGAGGATGTGCAAAATGAGTTAGTAGACAATATGGAATGTCTGTAGACATAGGATCAGTGTGATGGGACAGTATTGGCAACCAAAATGCAGGATTGGTAACTTTGGATGAAAATGATGGAGTACTAATGAAACCTGCAGCGGAACAGGACCAATTTGTAGGATGAGAAGGGAGGGAAGTTTAAACATTTGGTAAAGTATTTTTGCGAAGGATGGCAATATGAGAAAGAACTGCTTGAAAATGGATGGAGAAGAAATCCAGGCGACACTGGCATTAAGGAGGATGAGTCTGAGAAAGAACTGCATGAAAATGGATGGAGAAGAAATCCAGGCGACACTGGCATTAAGGAGGATGAGTCGGAACAAGGGTTCGTAAGCGTGGAGAGTGCTGGAGGGATACAACCCCTATGTTTGCTTAAAACATTGAAGATGAAGCCTTGCACTTCGTTTTAGGAGAATTTATGGGTAAATAAAGTTTTGTCTGCGAGGAAGAATCAGATACCGTGAAGCAGCATTATATTATTGCCATGAATGTTGGAAGTCAGAAATCGGTTTTAAATTGGGGGTAAAACTGCAAGAAATGTTTGAACCAAAGCTTCAAGGCAGTTTAAGATGAAATACACTTGGAACGATGATGCCACGGAGAGAGATACGTCCCTAGATTTCAGCGATTTGATGGAGTTTAAAGTTAGTGGTTGTTTCGTACAGGTCTTTTAAACTCTACATTTTCCCGATTACTAAGTGTTTTCTAGTTTCTCACACAGTTTGTTTCCTGTTTTCTGGCGCACTCAGGGGTATAAGTGTCCTGACAGTGTTTTCTGGTGCAGCAGTGCACAGTGCAAAGTGCCACAGGGCTAGGATGTAGCGGTTCGGCGATCTTCCTGTTTGAGCACGAAACACTCACGACGTCTCGCGGAACCATGGCGGCACATACAGGTCGCCCGCCGTCTGGGCACCAGTTCTCTGGACCGTGGAATCGTGTGCTGGCAGCAGAGCACAGCGTCACGGCCCGGTTCCATAATTTTTCTAGGTTCCTCATCTATTGATCCGTGCTTTGGGAGAGCTGCATACGCGATGAGTGGTAGTAGTGACGTCGTGTAGACTTCCAGCCGAACTATGATATAGGAAGCAAAGTTATGTTTTTCTATGTAGTTCTCGTTCCGGCATTAGGAAGTGGGCTGGCACCAGCCTCGTTTCCAATCTTCAGCTTTTAAATAAGAACAATTAGAACATATGGTATTACGTTAAGCGATTCTATTGTTGTTTCTTGGTATAACAACTTCATACTTATAACTGAAAGACACAAAAATGAGGATATTCTACAGTACTAATTTATTCAGTTAACTGCTTCCCGGTTTACAACATCATCATCAGACTATTATCAACCATCGTCATCAGAAAGGTGAACAACTTTGAAAATGATATTACACAGGAAGAGTGAGGTACAGAAACACGAAACAGTGTAGGTGTCATACTTGATAGTGCAAATGTAATATAATTCAAAACACGTAAGCTGAATACTCATAAAATACTCATAAAATGTGAGGGAACACAGAAGAAAATACAATGCTATTCACTGAAAAAGTATCGTGTGTGTGTGTGGGGGGGGGGGGCGGGTGGGTGTGTGTGTGGGTGTGTGGGAGGGTAGGTGGGTGTCCGAGAATAAAGCGGAAAAGTAAAGGGAGAATATAAACTGAAAGCAATCTTACTACTCCTCAATCTGCATTAGTAAGCATTACTGTAGCATTCACAACAGCTACAAATGGAAATTTAGGTACACCTAAATTTACATTTGTAGCTGTTGTGAATGCTACAGTAATGCAAGATTTATTTCAGTTCATACTCTGCTCCTCCTCTTCCACTTAGACCTTGCATACAGTCACTGCTTTTATCACGATATTTTCTGTTTTGATCGATTTACATCTATTTAGCGTTTAATTTAAAATTAATTATTTTGATGACTATTACAGTTGCTCTAACGTAGATCACTTTTATCCTATTTTTGTCAGTCGGACGATGAACTTTTAAGCTAGAAACCGGTTACATACACTCTAAGCCAAAATAGTCGACGCATCACGAAGGATGCATTCGAATGGGACGAGAGCTGGTAGATGCAATATGCATGTACAGACAAACAGATGATTGCAGTTTCATAAAAATTTGATGACTTATTTAAGAAAAAGAGCTTCACAAATTTAGCAAGTCAATAACACTGTGGTCCACTTCTGGCCCTTATACAAGCAGACATTCAGCTTGGTACTGACTGATACAGTTCTCGGAAGTCATCCTGAGGAGGGATATCGCGTAAAATTCTGCGCGTTACACCGTCAAAATTTCTAGTAGGCTGGAAGGCCCTGCCCATGATGTTAAAAACGTTATCAACTGGGGAGACATCCGCCAGCCTTGCTGGCCAAAGTAGGAGCGGAAAGCACGAAGACAAGCAGTAGAAACTCTCTCCGTGTGCTGGAGGGCATTATCTTGCTGAAATTTAAGACCAGGATGGTTCGCCATGATGGCAATAAAACATGGTGTAGAATATCGCCGATATGTCGCTGTGCTATGAGACTGCCGCGGATAACAACAACCAGATGTGTCTTCCGACGAAAAGAAATGGTACCCCAGGCAATCACATCTTGCATTAGAACTGATAACACTGCAAATAGTTCTTTCTTAAACTCGGTTTGAAGCAAGTAAACAGAATGCAAAACTAACTACACGGGCTCTGAAGAAGCCTTGGCACTGCTTCATTAACTACCTAGCCTAGTACATGAGGACCCTTAAACTTTCATGGTTTGAAAAACCATGCTCATTAACAAAACTATACAACCATGTATGAAGCATGGTAAGTATTCTAATCATTAATTATTAATTAAGTATATCACAGCAAAATATAACTCTTTAAATAACAAATGTGATTTGATAAGTAGTCTTTTGACCTACTCAAAAACATAATTGGCCGTACAAATGACAAGAAGTCAAGTTCAACGACTTTCTCATGATAAATTAAGACACTCGGAATTAAATTTACTAGGATAGGATTCCTGTCCATGTTTGTGATTTGGGATACTCACGGGCGTAAGATGGAGTTTTTAGGAACACCACGATTAATATTGAAATCAACCAAATTTCACAAATACCTGATCCATTCACTGAGTGCCAAATGTAAACAATATAACGCTGGTGGCACTGGTGCCGCAATTTGCAGTGGCTGTTAACCTGCCGGTGATGAAGTCATGGCAGTACTGTTTGTCTCGCTCAGTTACATATCTTCTTGGCGTCGAAATTATATTTTTATAGTGCCAAAAACCATGCCATGATATTGGTATCACCAAATGCAGCATCCGAGGCCCATAAATACTGCACTTACGCTCTTCTGGCCTCAAAACTCCGGGACTATGACCCACAATTACCCGCTACTGCTGTTACCCACAGCACTGCTCAGCCGAGACCCCTTACTCGTCACAAAGGACGAGTTCCCACTTGCGCGCCAACCACACGTTTTCCACTCCGACGGGCTACTTCCGCAGCTGCCGGGCTTCCCCACATCTTTCATATATAACAGTAAGTTCCCTAATTATGGACCAAGTCATTTATAATACATTACATAACAATCATTACATTAGTTAATTAAATTCACAAGCATAATTTAAACAACGTCGTTGCAAATTTCACGTAACTAAAACATGTATATACACAGTCAAAGAATTGCCATGACAGATACAACATTACATATAAGCAGTACTAGAAACTGACATAGAAATATCGATACAGATACAAAATAGGTAAAAAATAGGTGTTACAAACTACAATCGAAGTAAGTCAATAAACTTATTTGCAACAGTAATTAAACATTTAATTTACTTCTAATTGAAGTAACTCAAGAAATAAATTACTTACTACAGAACATTAATCCTAAAATCGGAAAGTAATGCTTGCCATCAGAATGATCTGAAATTATTTGGTGGTTGGTAATCACACTGCCACAAATATTTTCATACAGTTTAAACGATTTTTACGTATTTTTAGTTGTACAGAATCGATCTTACTGGGATTTAATGTGCAATATCCCCCCCCATGAAGCATGGACCTTGCCGTTGGTGGGGAGGCTTGCGTGCCTCAGCGATACAGATGGCCGTACCGTAGGTGCAACCACAACGGAGGGGTATCTGTTGAGAGGCCAGACAAACGTGTGGTTCCTGAAGAGGGGCAGCAGCCTTTTCAGTAGTTGCAGGGGCAACAGTCTGGATGATTGACTGATCTGGCCTTGTAACGTTAACCAAAATGGCCTTGCTGTGCTGGTACTGCGAACGGCTGAAAGCAAGGGGAAACTACAGCCGTAATTTTTCCCGAGGGCATGCAGCTTTACTGTACAGTTAAATGATGATGGTGTCCTCTTGGGTAAAATATTCCGGAGGTAAAATAGTCCCCCATTCGGATCTCCGGGCGGGGACTACTCAAGAGGACGTCGTTATCAGGAGAAAGAAAACTGGCGTTCTGCGGATCGGAACGTGGAATGTCAGATCCCTTAATCGGGCAAGTAGGTTAGAAAACTTAAAAAGGGAAATGGATAGCTTAAAGTTAGATATAGTGGGAATTAGTGGAGTTCGGTGGCAGAAGGAACAAGACTTTTGGCCAGGTGATTACAGGGTTATAAATACGAAATCAAATAGGGGTAATGCAGGAGTAGTTTTAATAATGAATAGGAAAATAGGAGTGCGGGTAAGCTACTACAAACAGCATAGTGAACGCATTATTGTGACCAAGATAGACACGAAGCCCACACCTGCTACAATAGTACAAGTTTATATGCCAACTAGCTCTGCAGATGATGAAGAAATTGATGAAATGTATGATGAGATAAAAGAAATTATTCAGGTAGTGAAGGGAGACGAAAATTTAATAGTCATGGGTGACTGGAATTCGAGAGTAGGAAAAGGGAGAGAAGGAAACATAGTAGGTGAATATGGATTGGGGAAAAGAAGTGAAAGAGGAAGCCGTCTGGTAGAATTTTGCACAGAGCATAACTTAATCATAACTAACACTTGGTTCACGAATCATAAAAGAAGGTTGTGCACATGGAAGGATCCTGGAAATACTAGAAGGTATCAGATAGATTATATAATGGTAAGACAGAGATTTAGGAAACAGGTTTTAAATTGTAAGACATTTCCAGGGGCAGATGTGGACTCTGACCACAATCTATTGGTTATGACCTGTAGATTAAAACTGAAGAAACTGCAAAAAGGTGGGAATTTGAGGAGATGGGACCTGGATAAACTAAAAGAACCAGAGGTTGTACAGAGATTCAGGGAGAGCATAAGGGAGCAATTGACAGGAATGGGGGAAATAAATACAGTAGAAGAAGAATGGGTAGCTTTGAGGGATGAAGTAGTGAAGGCAGCTGAGGATCAAGTAGGTAAAAAGACGAGGGCTAGTAGAAATCCTTGGGTAACAGAAGAAATATTGAATTTAATTGATGAAAGGAGGAAATATAAAAATGCAGTAAATGAAGCAAGCAAAAAGGAATACAAACGTCTCAAAAATGAGATCGACAGGAAGTGCAAAATGGCTAAGCAGGGATGGCTAGAGGACAAATGTAAGGATGTAGAGGTTTATCTCACTAGGGGTAAGATAGATACTGCCTACAGAAAAATTAAAGAGACCTTTGGAGAAAAGAGAACCACTTGTATGAATATCAAGAGCTCAGATGGAAACCCAGGTCTAACCAAAGAAGGGAAAGCGGAAAGGTGGAAGGAGTAAATAGAGGGTCCATACAAGGGCGACGTACTTGAGGACAATATTCTGGAAATGGAAGAGAATATAGATGAAGACGAAATGGAAGATACGATACTGCGTGAAGAGTTTGACAGAGCACTGAAAGACCTGAGACGAAACAAGGCCCCGGGAGTAGACAACATTCCATTAGAACTACTGACAGCATTGGGAGAGCCGGTCCTTACAAAACTCTACCGTCTGGTGAGCATGATGTATGAGACAGGCGAAATACCCTCAGACTTCAAGAAGAATATAATAATTCCAATCCCGAAGAAAGCAGGTGTTGACAGATGTGAAAATTACCGAACAATCAGTTTAATAAGCCACAACAGCAAAATACTAACGCGAATTCTTTACAGACGAATGGAAAAACTAGTAAAAGCCAACCTTGGGGAAGATCAGTTTGGATTCCGTAGAAATATTGGAACACGTGAGGCAATACTGACCTTACGATTTATCTTAGAAGAAAGATTAAGGAAAGGCAAACTTACGTTTCTAGCATTTGTAGACTTAGAGAAAGCTTTTGACAATGTTTACTGGAATACTCTCTTTCAAATTCTAAAGATGGCAGAGGTAAAATACAGGGAGCGAAAGGCTATTTACAATTTGTACAGAAACCAGATGGCAGTTATAAGAGTCGAGTGACATGAAAGGGAAGCAGCGGTTGGGAAGGGAGTGAGATAGGGTTGTAGTCTCTCCCCGATGTTATTCAATCTGTATATTGAGCAAGCAGTAAAGGAAACAAAAGAAAAATTCGGAGTAGGTATTAAAATCCATGGAGAAGAAATAAAAACTTTTCGGTTCGCCGATGACATTGTAATTCTGTCAGAGACAGCAAAGGACTTGGAAGAGCAGTTGAATGGAATGGACAGTGTCTTGAAAGGAGGATACAAGATGAACACCAACAAAAGCAAAACGAGGATAATGGAATGTAGTCTAATTAAGTCTGGTGATGCTGAGGGAATTAGATTAGGAAATGAGACACTTAAAGTAGTAAAGGAGTTTTGCTATTTGTAGAGAGGATATAAAATGTAGACTGGCAATGGCAAGAAAAGCGTTTCTGAAGAAGAGAAATTTGTTAACATCGAGTATAGATTTAAGTGTCAGGAAGTCGCTTCTGAAAGTATTTGAATGGAGTGTAGCCATGTATGGAAGTGAAACATGGACGGTAAATAGTTTAGACAAGAAGAGAATAGAAGCTTTCGAAATGTGGTGCTACAGAAGAATGCTGAAGATTAGATGGGTAGATCACATAACTAATGAGAAGGTATTGAATAGAATTGGGGAGAAGAGGAGTTTGTGGCAAACTTGACTAGAAGAAGGACCGGTTGGTAGGACATGCCCTGAGGCATCAAGGGATCACAAATTTAGCATTGGAGGGCAGTGTGGAGGGTAAAAATCATAGAGGGAGACCAAGAGATGAATACACTAAGCAGATTCAGAAGGACGTAGGTTGCAGTAAGTACCGGGAGATGAAGAAGCTTGCACAGGATAGACTAGAATGGAGAGCTGCATCAAACCAGTCTCAGGACTGAAGACCACAACAACAACAACAACATTCCTGCGTAGTGTTATCACTGGGAGTTCAATATGGTTTCACGTGCTATTTACGAAAGTGACTTTAATTACGTTGATCTGATTAGTTCATACAAAAACTGTACAGATAAGCGTTATTGGGTTGCGATTCCTTTTCATTGTCGTACACATATAATCTGTGTCACAGTAATTTCGGAACAAATCATAATACCACCTTTTCCTTTTAATTTACTAGTAAATGTATACTCAGAGTCGCACTGGGTAATGTTCACCTTCCACTCGTGACTATACAGTCAATGAAAGACGAATGCGTATTTCTAAATTAGAAGAATCACTGTTGAGATTGTTAATACTTAATGCATTGAAATTGTTTGTATTAGACTGGTGACCTTATTTCGTTCAACGATATAATTCTTCTGAGGTCCGAATCTGACAGATAGCGAGCTTTCCTACTACCTCAGGCACACAGTGATTTGCTCAGTACTTACTGTTTCAGTTAAAGCTGAGTAGGAGACGAGACGGTCATCTCTGACAGTAGATGTACATTCCCCAGCTCACTTCGTCAATGTTTCGTTAAGATTGTCTTATTTGCGAACTTTTCGGTTTATCCAGATTGATCACTGGGCTGTTATCAGTTAACCTATCGGTTATCGGTCTTTTAGAGGCTAAAATGATTTTAATGCGGTATGGCAGCTATTTGAGATACACAAAGTCCAGATCGACCGCCAACAAACGTAACAATGGACAACACTGAGCGCTTTTGACAGATACTGACACGAAATCAGTGTCTTTGAGAGTAGATCAGCTGGGGATTGTCCAATATAGTGTGAATGCCATCATTTGCACATCATTTTATTAATCTAGTGACTAATTTTAAACTACCAAGTTTATTTTCAAGCCAGGTCTATTAAAGCAGCAGTGATTACGTTTGGTTAAGCGACAATCAGTTCAGTCGAAGGTAATACACGCATGATGCATAAACACATGGAATGTCAGACCAGTATCGCAATTTATTCTTGAAGTGCAGTTGAACTAGGAAATGTCTCGAGATTTTATTTGCAGGTGTAACTGAAAGGACTCGTTTCTTCAGATTATCACAGCAGATGATAAGATATGGTGCTATCAAGTCAGTCAGGGAAAGGGCAAAAATATCTGTCTGCATCACACTTAGATGGACACTCAGAGGCGTGTGAGGTCAATGCTTCTATCTAATTCAAAAAATCCTTTGTTGATAATTTATAAACACTTAATATGTCTGGAAAGTATGAAAACATGTGCCACAGGGGAATTCGAAACCACATCTCCAGCTAATATAAGGAATTTCATTTATTCACTACCTTTCAGTGAATGCAATAGCTTCATTTATAAATACTGAAATATTTGTGCCAAATTACGTTTAATTTGAAAATAAATAAAGCTATTTTACTTTTATTTCCCACACATGTTTTGTCATAACATTCGCCGGATGCTTTAAACGCTTCTTGTCTTAACCCCTGAACAAGAAGTACAATCCCAGAAATGTATCCTGCATACACCATGCAGCAAGGAACGCTTTTTTAAAGAAAATACGCTCCGGGATTGTATCTGATTAAAAGATTCTACCTTTAGATGAAACATAGTTTCGATCAGCTGTATGTATGTCGCTTTTTTTTCACTGTAGAAAGGATGATACGAGGCATCGAGTCCCAGTCTGTTTCGGTGGGAGATCAGTGTTTCGAACAATATTTAAGTTATCGAATTCATTGGCTCAGAAGTAGTAGCCTGAGAAAATTAAAAAGACTGCACTACAGAGTTCCGGAATGTATATCCGTTCCTGACACATTTATCTCTTCTTTATGGTTTCATTTTGCAGGCAGGTATGAATAACGCCTGCAAGTACGGATGATGTGCGTAAGTACGCACAGAAGAAATCGCGTTAAAGACTACCTTTTACACTTCCCATGATCCGATAGGGCCTTATAGCATCTAATGTGAGCTTTCTATTCACATGTTTACACTAGATTAATGTCTGCAGCATAATGAGTTTCCCAGTACCGATCGTAGATTACGAAGGCAGTGCGTATTCCTAGACACGAGACACTGTGATGTGTGTGGATCTGCAATGCAAAGAGGATGACGGGAAATACCGGATCTGTAGTAAGTGACTAAGCAGGTATTTAAGTTGGAGGCCTCGTGAGGGGATGGTTGGCCAGTTACAGAACTGTAACTCAGGTGGATTGTCTTGTACTGGAGCTCCTCAAGTGATCGATGACATTGGATGACAGAAGGTTTACACAATCGACGTGCTGCCACAAAACCTGAGGGCCGTTAAGACATAAGGGTAATTAGCGCCACCTTTATTGAGCCGATAGCGATCGTCAGCCCATTCAGGGACGAGGTGATTGAGCCGATAGCGATCGTCAGCCCATTCAGGGACGAGATGAAGACATTTGGTTTCGGCTGACAGTATGAGAACAGATTGCAGGGGATGTATGATGTTCCTACGTTCCTCTAGCATGTTAGCACATGACAGACGTTCATGTCTCCAGCGATGAAGAGAGAATCTACCCGATCCGAACAATGATACACGGTATCTCTGTAACTTTGTGGCTTTTGTGTAATGTAATGGCAGTAAACGTTCATATATCTGTTCTGTCTACTCTCATTCAGCAGCGAAACAAATTTACTACTTTAGTGGTAATAGAGGAAGTTACAGGTATATATTCTGTGTACGATAAATACGACTTTCAACAATCATAGCATTTTCAGTACTGACAATAATAGGTGGCTGAACCGTTAGGAATAAATCTTGTAAAAGAATAATACACGTAACGTGATTCAAAGGAAGCGCAGAGTTCTCCGGGCAGTTTCAACATTCTACTGTGATGTACTCGGTCTCTGATGACATTTTAATTATAGTGAACACATTTTGACTTGAAACTGATAAATTTCACATACACTCCTGGAAATGGAAAAAAGAACACATTGACACCGGTGTGTCAGACCCACCATACTTGCTCCGGACACTGCGAGAGGGCTGTACAAGCAATGATCACACGCACGGCACAGCGGACACACCAGGAACCGCGGTGTTGGCCAACGAATGGCGCTAGCTGCGCAGCATTTGTGCACCGCCGCCGTCAGTGTCAGCCAGTTTGCCGTGGCATACGGAGCTCCATCGCAGTCTTTAACACTGGTAGCATGCCGCGACAGCGTGGACGTGAACCGTATGTGCAGTTGACGGACTTTGAGCGAGGGCGTATAGTGGGCATGCGGGAGGCCGGGTGGACGTACCGCCGAATTGCTCAACACGTGGGGCGTGAGGTCTCCACAGTACATCGATGTTGTCGCCAGTGGTCGGCGGAAGGTGCACATGCCCGTCGACCTGGGACCGGACCGCAGCGACGCACGGATGCACGCCAAGACCGTAGGATCCTACGCAGTGCCGTAGGGGACCGCACCGCCACTTCCCAGCAAATTAGGGACACTGTTGCTCCTGGGGTATCGGCGAGGACCATTCGCAACCGTCTCCATGAAGCTGGGCTACGGTCCCGCACACCGTTAGGCCGTCTTCCGCTCACGCCCCAACTTCGTGCAGCCCGCCTCCAGTGGTGTCGCGACAGGCGTGAATGGAGGGACGAATGGAGACGTGTCGTCTTCAGCGATGAGAGTCGCTTCTGCCTTGGTGCCAATGATGGTCGTATGCGTGTTTGGCGCCGTGCAGGTGAGCGCCACAATCAGGACTGCATACGACCGAGGCACACAGGGCCAACACCCGGCATCATGGTGTGGGGAGCGATCTCCTACACTGGCCGTACACCACTGGTGATCGTCGAGGGGACACTGAATAGTGCACGGTACATCCAAACCGTCATCGAATCCATCGTTCTACCATTCCTAGACCGGCAAGGGAACTTGCTGTTCCAACAGGACAATGCACGTCCGCATGTATCCCGTGCCACCCAACGTGCTCTAGAAGGTGTAAGTCAACTAACCTGGCCAGCAAGATCTCCGGATCTGTCCCCCATTGAGCATGTTTGGGACTGGATGAAGCGTCGTCTCACGCGGTCTGCACGTCCAGCACGAACGCTGGTCCAACTGAGGCGCCAGGTGGAAATGGCATGGCAAGCCGTTCCACAGGACTACATCCAGCATCTCTACGATCGTCTCCATGGGAGAATTGCAGCCTGCATTGCTGCGAAAGTTGGATATACACTGTACTAGTGCCGACATTGTGCATGCTCTGTTGCCTGTGTCTATGTGCCTGTGATTCTGTCAGTGTGATCATGTGATGTATCTGACCCCAGGAATGTGTCAATATAGTTTTCCCTTCCTGGGACAATGAATTCACGGTGTTCTTATTTCAATTTCCAGGAGTGTACAAACAAAAATATCAAAATTTTATGAAAATGTTGTTTCTTTTTTATTGCCTTGTAAATATTACATTACGGTTTAGGATCGATTTCATGAGTTGTGTGTCCTCTAACCTTATATTTAAGTATAGTGCAGTCAGCTACATTAACGAAGAAAATATTTTACGCCATGTTATTTCAGTCATTTATAAGAAAAGTTAGAAGGATTTCGTCAATAATTGGAACTACAGGATGTGGACTTAGGAAAACGCATCATTAGCAAAGTAATTTTATTTATCTGTTCACCGGATCAACAAAAATTCATAAGCTTGCAGAAGCTAAAGCCATCACTTAAATCATATTCACTCAAATCTGAACAATTCCCTATACGTGATTGGCAAAATAGTGGAAAAAAGTAGCAATAAATATTGCAGACAGTACATAATTATTACATGTGTTGTAAATATGTGAAAGGAAAAGACACTGGCAATAAAATTTTATGTAGAAAATTGCTAGTATGGCTACACGAACGGCGTATGAGTTAGAACTACCACGGACAAAAGAACGGGGTAGACATTCCATCCTATAGCGGTGAAACACATTTACCAGGATTTAGAAAAATGATATTCAACTCCAAAGTAATTTTACAACAACTATAAGCATACAAAAACAACATGCTGTGCAAGAGCTATGAACTGTTTTTGTGGAATTTTGCATCCGTTTGAGGGAAACAGCGCTCAGCTACAATCATTTTAGCAACTCTTAGAAGGTTTATGATTGTTAAGATCTGCATTCGTCCACTTCGGTAGCTGCGCGGTCAGCTAACCGAAGGGGCACGGGGGAGGTTCCCGGCTGGTTCGGAAATTTTCTCCGCTCAGGAACTGGGTGTTGTGTTGTCCTCTCGTTTGTAGCGCCCTAACTGACAGTCCACTATTGAGATGGCTGCATGAGAACGTGACGAAAACTAATAACTTTATTAAAAAGCTGTAGACACCATAAGTCTTACACTAAAAGAGGTACTACTTTTCTGTTTCTTCTGTATTTTGACGTCATTTGTTATTTTGGCTCATATTCAAGGGTATTAGATTTTTACTCCATGTTAATTACGCACTGACAGAAGGTTATCAATGAATTATAGAATGTTACAATATTTTTGTTCTATTTTTGACAAGTATTTATCAGTGACATATTTTGAGCCGTTGTTCCCCATCTTTATGCAACGGAAAGGTATACAAAACATCCAGTAGCAATTAAAGGTAAAGAGCAATTCAATGAAATTGTGACTCTTTCGGTAACATTTATCGTTATAACACAGTCAAGAAGGAACACTGTTGTTAATATGACAAACGATAATTCACAAACTTCATGTAGTTTTCAAACTTTTTTATCGTAAATAAAATATTTGCATGCTGCAGCGTTGATACTGTGCCCTCAGACGTGTATGGCCTTTATAAGCATTCAAAAACGACAGAATACATTTCCGATAGTCCACGTTCAACCCCGAATCACAAATAGAATTTTTTTCTGTACTTATCCTTTTTAACCACTCTGTCACTGTTTTGTGTATGTGAACAGCACCAGTTCGCACCGTCAAAATGTATGTCCCCCTATACATGCCTGTATAAGTTCAAATGTTGGTAGAAGACAAAGTGTTACCACCTCTGGTAAGATAATACCTAGTCAAGCTCTTTGATGTTGTAATCGACATTCGAGTTGAGAAATGGTTTACCCTGAATCTGCAACATATAATAATCACACTAATGATCTTATTGTAATCTTTTAGGTTATTGAAAGAAACACAGTCATGAATAAAGAAATCAAGAGAAGGTTAAATACTTGAGCGTGACGGAAGATTACCCGCCTCCGTAGGCAAGGTCGTTAACGCACGCTTGTGCGGTGGTGCTTGAGAGCTGGTTTGTATACTCGCTGCGGAAAATTTCCAATGACAGTATTTGGCCGCCATGGGGAGGAGAAGTGGTAGCATAAAGTTACTGATCAGCATTCTTTCCGCCATTGTCTTGGATTGAATTTCAAATACCTCGCAGTGTCCCATGAAGTGAGGGCATTTTGCAAGTACCACAAACACCGTGGTTCTTCAAACATTTTTGCAAAGTGGATTTTCCGACCAGAGCTTCCTCCACTGCTGATATACGCCAGACGTTCACCACCAACGGATACTTTGCCAGCGTCAGTCAGGAAGTACCACCGACGACATGCTTCATTTCCGTATACTTTCGTAGGCCTACGCTACATTAGTTCTATACGTTGTGAGTAATGGAAATAATTGCAACAACGAAAGAGAGGTATTGTTTTCTCACGGATAGTCATCGCTATCGGGAGGATAGAAACTTTGATGAATCTACGAACTGGTTGTGCGTGAATTCCGAACGCAGTAATTGGCAAGACCGTTTAAAATTAGCAAATGACAGAGTTAGGGCTGGACAGCAACATTCCTGCCCACCTGACGAAGCAGCTGTGCAGATTATGAGACGATTGCATAACTGCAGTAAAAGAGTCCGCAAAGAAAATACAGCGCCCGTTTCCCAAATTTTTAAAAAGTAGGCCGGCCGTGGGGCCGAGCGGTTCTCGGCGCTTCAGTCTGGAACCACGCTACTGCTGCTAAGGTCGCAGGTTCGAATCCTGCCTCGGGCATGAATGGGTGTGATGTCCTTAGGTTAGTTAGGTTTAAGTAATTCTAAGTCTAGGGGACTGATGACCTCAGATGTTAAGTCCTATAGTGCTTAGAACCATTTGAACCTATTTTTCAAAAGAGTTTTAAGATTTGAAAGATATACTTTGATATTTCTTCGCAAGTATTCCAAATTATAACTCCGAGACTGAATTAAGTAAAGCTAAAAAGGAAGCAAATGAGACTCCTTGGAAACGTGGCAGAAGTTCGGAGATTCAACTGCACAAAGACATTTTGAAATTAACTGAAGATAATATTTTTATGAAAACTGACAAAAGAATCATGATCTTTGGTTGTGAAGAACCTGAGGAAATACTTTATGAAAATGGAACTGTTCTTATGGACGGTACATTTGACAGTAGTTCCAAACAATTCCATCAACTGTATACCATACACGTTTACATCGGAAACACAGAAGAAGAGACTTATGTATCCGGTCTCATTTGCTTTGTTTCCAGTCAAAAGTCCACATCCACATGAGAGATTCTATTCTTGTTTGAAAATTATGATGCCCGGGTGGTCACCGAAAACAGCTGTGAAAGAGACTGAAATGACAAAAATTAACCGGTTAAGATCGGCAGGCTTCAATTGTGTACATCAAGTTTTACCGCGTCTTAGCTATACCAAAAGCATTTTTTGGCAAAGAAAACCTGAGATGCACTTTTTGAATGTTCAATCTTTTCATCATGCGTGAGTGCTGCCAACTGATGGGCATCACTATGAAAATATCAGCAAGTCATTGTAGCAGTTCGTGACCACCAAAATACACGGATATGGATGTATCGCTACATTCCACAGTATAAATGAACACTGTTATTGTTATTTTGAAAGGTAATTATTGAATAATCATTTTACAATTTATTACAATAGAGAATACTTCGTAAGTAGGTACTTAAGTCCATAAAATGACACCAAGTACACGAAGTGTGTTTAGGAAACGGGTAGATATTTTTGTATAAATCTTGCGCCCAAAATCATGAAAATAACACCCAAGAGCATTACTACATAAAGAAAACCTTTCCTTCCTCCAGAAAAAATTTTGGTCTGAAAGGCTTAAAGTTATGAAAATGATGTTGAACGAAACGTCCCTTTGCCATTGCAGTTCTTACTTCCATTAGTGTCTCTGAAAGACAAGAAAAGAACTGGGACTAACGGAGGAATACAGGGATAGAAAAGAAGTCCGATTGGTTTATCGTATATGTGTTGTAATGACACATCTTGCACGAAACGTGGATAGGAATAATGGAAGAAATACCCAGTGGAGCAAAGGTCATGAAACTCGCAAACTTTTATACGGTCAGTCGGAAGGAAAATCCTAGTGTACCAACTGAAATGTGGAATGTTTTTAACAAGCGGCACAGGACCACAAACGCTGTCGAATGTCGTCATAGGAAACTATACTCCTCAATAAATTAAAAACATCCAACGATATTCTTATTAGGAAATAAGCTGGAATAAACTGGAGGAGGAAGCAGTAAATGCAGTATTTGCAATTAAGAAAGATTCCATTGGTCTGCCTCTTCACAAAATAAGAGAAAGATACACCGGTTTTGAAAAAAATGCTAAAAGACACTATAATAATCTATAATCACCCCGGAGATTTTAGGACATGTACAAAATCACTGGTGTTCTCACAAAAAATTGGTTAAGAAATCGTAATTTTTAAAATAAGACAAAAAATTTTATCATATATTGCAGTAATTTTGTAGCGAGAGGAAAGGTGAAAAAGGAAAAATTTATAATGATAAAAATTACAAAACAACTGCAATTTACGAAACATTAGCACATGCCTATGAACATGTGCATCTCCATTCCTGAGCCTGAGTAAATTGTGGAGGGATATTTGTACTACAAAATGGACGGCAGAGGCTTCCCCACTGTTGCAGATTCCTTTGGCGGTCGGAAAAACCACAGCTAAGGTATTTCTGTTAGGAAAAACTACGCTGACGTCACTGGTCACAAAGGCCATGGCCGGAAAACCCTGACACTGTTGATGGTGATATGGCTGTACGATGGAGAGGTTAAGCTCAGCAGTCCTCTTGGTGCTGTTTGAGAGGAGCAGACTGTGTGTCAGCACCGGGTTTAACCCTCTCTCTTCCCTTCATTCATAGCGGCAAAAACTCAACACTACACTGTACGAGCACTCATCAAAGTCGTCAACAAGACACCGATAAACACCTGGCACTTCATTACAGGGTGGAGGAAGGCAGTGTAAAATCATCTCCACTAGGACCTTGCCTAGAACGGCGATACATCTGCTAGCTTTCGCTCTTTACCTGAGTATAGGATTGATTTGACTTCGCGAAAGAGTCTGTTTTACATTATGCTACCCGGAGTGAAGAGGGAATGTCAAGAACGAAGAAAACAGGTTTGAATGCTTTATTACGATACGGAATAACTTGAAATATTAAACATTACACAAACTGTCATGGATGTTATATGATGACTGCCGTTGGGTATTACAGAACATAAATGGCAAAATGTTTTTCTACATTTAGGAAAATATTTTATCATCCATTATACACTAAGATTACTGAGGCTATAGAAAGTGATTACTGCCAAAAATCTAGGCTGCAGTTTTGTTATGCTGAATATTTGGGTAATTTAAGCTGGTTTACTCTTATCCCAAAGTTATTGTACTAGCACCAATTATAAATGCGCTTTACATAATTTTCTTTCGTATTTTTCCGGCGAAGCTTTATTGCAATTGATGTATGCAGTTGTGCTATAAACCTTTGTAGAATAAAGCCAGGAAAGATTTTACATTATGTCTGGAACTATCAGTTCTATTAAGATGCTATGAAGTGCATCTCAAATGCAGACACACCTTACTCTCGCTTGGGAAGACTATGCTTAGGTGCTATCCTCGCTCGTTACTTCTATTAGTGGAAAGTGATGGCGATATTCGAACGGAGAGAATCACATGAAAGCAGCATCTTTCTCAATCATTGGACCACGGAGGACAGCCTCCTGCCGGAACTGCTGTTCCGATCTCGTACGTCTAGCGGCTATACAAACATGCGAAAATTAGATGGCTGATACACATCATTGTGTGCACTATGACCGTGTTTGCAAACGTCCAGTGAAAGACACTGCCGGAACAAAAGCACTATTCACAAGATCCCAGTCCATTGTGGCCATACCTATTAATCTTTTATTTGAGCCAGCAGCGGTGCTTTGTGGCGTCGGACGGCTCGCACCGGTGTGTCCCCTGACCTAAATGAACCCTCAGAACGCTCTCACGGAAAGGAGATTATGGAGGCTGGTGATAGGGCACATGCTCCCAGCTAATAATGCTGCTATCAGAATACAGACAGAGGTATGCGTGTCCAAGAGAGCCTAATGGGCGTTGCACTCTGCTTAGGAGGAAATGTTTAAAATTGTGTACGCTCCTGAAAAAGAGTTATTTCCGTTATCTGTTGCCCAAAAAAACCATTTTCGTAAAATTAATCGCAGACAGCACGGAAAGCAAGAGAACGCAGACAATATGTTATTCAGCATACAGCCAATCAGTTACTATCTGTTTCTTGCATTGCCACGGGACGAATTCGTATCATTGCCTAACTTTTCACTCGGGGAGGAAAACAACATCAGTTGACAACTAAATGGTCTCCATACAATCAAGCAATCAGCTTAAGTTGGCAGAAGGGGATGAAAGATATCATCTATTGAGACCTACGTCACATATATCGAGCGTAAATTCACATTCGGCACTTACGATAAAGCATAACTGCAAGATCAAGAGTGTATTTGTCTATGCCTAAGCAACTGACGGAAAAGAAATGTGCTACGGCATGAAAACATCTGCATCTGCATGATTGCTTTCCAATAAAAAATCAAGTTAGTGTTAGAGGATCCGTCGAACCACCGTCAAGTTATTTACATCCTCGAACAACGCTCGGGAAAAGGAACACTTAAATCTTCTGCGTGCTACCTCTGATTTCTCTTATTTGATTTTGATGATCATTTCTCCATATGTTTCTACGTGCCAAGAAAATATTTTCACAATGTGAGGAGGAAGTTAGTGATTGAAATTTCATGTGAAGATTCTACCGCAGCGAAAAACGTCTTTAATGATTGCCACTCCTGTTCGCATATCATATCCGTGTACAATCTCCAGTATTTCGTGATAACAGAAAACGGGCTGCCCTTTCTTGAACTTTCGGGATGGTCTCCTTCAGTCCTGTCTGTTGCGGATCCCGCACCGCACAGCCATACTTCAGAAGGCGGCGGACAAGCGTAGCGTAGCCAGTCCCCTTAATAGACCTGTTGCATTTTCTAAAAGATCTGTCAGTATATCGCAGTCTTTGATTTGCTTACCGCACAGAATTAATTATGCGATCGTTCCAAATTAAGATATTGCCACTTGGTAAAGTCTCCACAGCATTTTTCTGTAATTTGTTATTTAGTTACTATCGAACCGGGTGATAAATGCTTTTCTATTATATCGTTCAAAATGTGCTAAATTATGTTTGAAATTTCCCCGGAGGCCTCCACATTTAAGGTCCACTTACTCTAGGACGATTTCTTCATCGGCAGTCACAGACATTATATTGTAAGTCATTCGTTCCGTAATCATAACTGTCTGGTAGCACATAG
The DNA here is from genome assembly GCF_021461385.2 of Schistocerca piceifrons. Taxonomy (NCBI): domain Eukaryota; kingdom Metazoa; phylum Arthropoda; class Insecta; order Orthoptera; family Acrididae; genus Schistocerca; species Schistocerca piceifrons. The sequence goes on from NC_060149.1 coordinate 560,745,856, forward strand.
GAACTGGCCAGATGTTCTACAGTAATGCAGTGACAATTGTTCGTCCACAAGACTTGAAAACAAATAATATAAACTAGATCATTCCTATTTGAGTTATTTACTTGTACAATTTTAATTTCATCAATTGTCTGTATGTTCATAGTTCCGTTAGCATGAAAATATTCTTTATGCAGTGCACCTCTGCTGTCATATCTCGAAAGATTTTCATTTCCCGGTTTTTCTACGTCATTTTTAACTTTTTTAGTTGTTTAAGATCTGAAATTCCTTACGACTGTATGCAACATAATTTTAATTCAATGGAGCGCTCGTGAGGTTGCCATTAACCCTTCTTCATAGTACACCAGTTCTCGTGCAAAGCTTCGTGTCGGTATGTACGAGATGAGATACATACACTCCATTCACCTAATCTTGAATTGTGTGTATATCAGCAAACAATTTGATTCGTGCTTCTTCTAACACTTACACATAAATGAAGTTAGAAGGATTGAGGGACAAAGAAGGGGAAGAAAATCGGTGGTGGAAGAAAATCGGTGGTGTTCTTTTTAAAGAGATAAGGCAGGCACTTGCCTGATCGTCTTAGCAAAATTTAAATATAGGTTGCTGTACGAGGATTTCAAAGCTGGGCCTCCCGAAATAGGATCCAGTGTCTCAACCGCTGAGTCATCTCGTTCATTTTAGCAATGAGCTGTTATCCGCGTTCAGTTCAAGAATACGTCTACGTGTGGATACTGTCCGAATAGCTTTTGTGGATAACGCCCTCTAAGGTCAATGAACTCATTTCTCCGCTTTAGTTGATACTTGAACGACGGAATCAGTAAACTCAGTTTTCAACACAGGAACATGAATCCTTTTCAGGCCGTTCTCGGACATAGCATTGGTATGATTTAGTATTTCAGTTTATAGCACAGTACTATTTGTAACAAATTCCAAACTAATTTTCCATTTCTTTGGGAAATGGAAGGATAATGAACTTCCAATCGCCTCATCAGGAAAAGTGCTTGCGTTTTAAGTGTTAATTTGTGCGAAAAGTAAGAAGGGGTGGTATCTTACTCGTCCATTCTCCAAGAGGCGCCCTCCTGCATTAATACGGCCCAATCGAAACGTTTTGCATCGAAAAGAGCGGGTAAATGCCTCCGCAGCGCACGTGGAACTCATTTTAATTAAGCACGAATTCTCTAACCCGTCTTCTCCTTGGCATTATCTATTTAGTTTTCCTCGGAAACACTAGGCGCTTTAAGCACCGAGGTACTTTACATATTACGCGCATACCAGAAAATGAGGCTTAAGTATTAAGGAGAGTCAGTGAAGAAGTGTAGCTTTATCAGAAATGGAGATCGCGTCGTACCTTGTTTCTCCTTCGCTTTGCATTTTACTTGCACGCAACTTTCGCACCTTAACAGCAAAACTTTTTCCCAATTAATGACGCAGGTTAGACGAATAAAAGTTCGTTTCTCTAAACAGTTACTGCGACTGTGCAAGTAATTGTACGTTCTCATGCAATCTTACGTTTGCACCAAGAGTCTTAACTCCATCAGTTAAGATAAGTGACTGACAGGACACATAAATATAACAGTAGAAGCAAACAAAAGCGTGCTTTGAAGGAAACTTCTACTGTTTTCTTCGAATTACCGACTTACTCGTAAAAAATGCGTCTTTGAAGATGGGAAATCCGAATATTAGGTACAATTTAAAATTTAAAGCTGTATCCCTTCTTTCATGATCTACTGATGAAATATTCCCTGCCAAAAGTGTAACATTTTGAACACAGAGCTAGGCAGTGGGCAGTACTGAATCTATATTCACCCAGAAAACTTGCTTAGAAAGAAAAGCATACTACAGATGTTACTTTGATACAACACACAATCACACGCACACACACACACACACACACACACACACACACACACACACACTCACTTTAAAGATGAGAGTAATGGCTGAATATAGGTTGTAAGTCTGTGTGTGTGTGTGTGTGTGTGTGTGTGTGTGTGTGTGTGTGTGTGTGTGATTGAGTACACATAAGCTGGAAAAGTACATCTGGTCAAATTACGTTGACGATTTGAATATTCTTTAAAGAAAATATGCGGAAATTTAAACAGAAAGGAAGCAGATTAAACAAACTATGAACACGGATATCGACTGATAGTGAAGGTAAATACCCGTAAACAAACATGTATGTAATGTATTGTAATTTGGTTCGATAACAAACACACTGTCCATCTCGTTACCCATTTTTCCATCCTACAGAAACTCGCTGTTTTAATAGCAATAATACGAGTATTTCTTACTGAACAACTGAATATAATGAAAACTGGCGTTTGTATGATACAAAGAAGCTACGAGAAAGGTCCACGTTAAGATATGAGGCGTGTCCCGAAAGTAGCAGTACTGAACTTCTGACGCCAAAGGGTTATACGAGTATTTCGGCAATACAGCAGCACTCTCTTCAAGAATATGGTGTTAGCAGTAGAATGCATATCCGTTTCTCTTAATCGGCTAACATCCCTTGTTTTTCACAGTGTTGAAGGAGATATCTCTATTTCGAATCCCGTAAGTTGGAAGGTGAGGAGAGTAGTCCGATTTCTTCCTGGAAAGGGATATGCCTCGTTACTAATTTTTAACGAAATCAAAACTGTTTATAGGGATAGTGTGGTGAATGGTACTTACATGTACAAATGGTGTCGTGAGTTGAAAGCTAGCAGAACGAATGTTCATGACGAACAGAGCACTGCACCTCCCTCAGTCGCGCCTGATGAGATGGTGAACGAGGTCAAAAAAATTAGTCGTGACGATCGCCCACTGTCGTTGAACGAGATGAATACAATGTTTCCAGAAATCACCAGATGAAATTTCCACTCTACAGCAGAGTGTGTCCTGATATGAAACTTCCTGGCCGATCAAAACTGTTTTCCGGACCGAGACTCGAACTAGTGACCTTTGCCTTTCGCAGGAGAGCTTCTGTGAAGTTTGGAAGGTAGGAGACGAGGTACTGGCGGAATTAAAGCTGTGAGGACGGAGCGGGAGTCGTGCTTGGGTAGCTCAGTTGGTAGAGCACTTGCCCGCGAAAGGCAAAGGTCCCGAGTTCTAGTCTCGGTCCGGCACCCAGTTTTAATCTGCCAGGAAGTTTCGAATCACCAGATCTCTTCTGCATTAATTAATTACTGAAACCTTGGTTTGGACAATTATGTGCTATATGAGTTGCTTTGCAACTCACAAGTCAGCACAAAATCAACATAATCACATCTTCTCGTGGATTTCTTGAGCGCTTCGTATTGAAAGTTTTACAGATCCTTGATACAGTTGTGACTGGTGTTGAAATGCGAGACGAAAAGAAACTAAATGCAGAGGCGACCTCTCTCCTCACTATTGGAGAAAAAATTTCAAAACCTGTATTTCGGCTCGAGAAATCGTGATCTCTCTCTTTTATGACTGCGAAGGGATTTTCGTCATTGAACTTTTGTCTCGGGCGAAACGTTACGAGGTACAGCGGAAGTCGAAATACTGTGGAGGGCGACACGGAAAAAGTATGGGGCATTATAGCCAAGGGGATGTGCTTGTTGCATGACAATTCAAATCCCCACAGAGCCTGTACCAACCAAGCTTTCATCTTTTCACCCTTCTGAAGCTGTTTATGGGTAGTAAAAGGTTTACTGCTAAGACTGAGGTACAGTGTGTCGTCAAACAACGGCCCTAAGAGGAGAAGAAATACTTTTTTGACGATGGTATCAGAAAGATCATTACGCTCACAATTTGCTTTGACACGAAGGCGACTACGTCGGAAAATTGTGTTTGAAGTGCGTGTATAAATTACTAATTTTTCACATTCGTGAAATTTTGATCGAGCTCAGTGAATTAATGTGCAATACCTATTTCAGCACCTGCGACGACTTACCAAGGTGATGATTTTAGTATATGGATGTCCAGAACAATGACCACATGAGGAAGCAAGCCACGACGAAGACAGACTAGCAGCAACATCTTGGATATGGAAACTGTCCGTCCCTTAAATTACAACATTTTTTGATGTTTTTATAATTTTTTAACGCTGTCAGACCACAAAAGTTACTACAAGAACAATATTCTCACCAAGGAAACAAACGTTACTTTAATTCATTGTGGGAGTAGAGATTTTATTAAAATTCAAAAAATTTTTCAGACACCACCCGTAGGCGTAGCCTTGTGAACTATATTAATGACAAGGATTCTACGAATCCACTTTTTTATCCTGTGATGTGGTACGTGAATTTTGCTAATAGTTGGATGGGTTACTTTTGTAACTGGTACACTAAGGTACGCTCTGGTACATTTCATGTTTGTTGATGGTGTGGTACAGTATCATTATGTACTTCGTAAAGTATTTTACTTATTAGTCATTTTACTGTTGTCTATAGATCAAAAGATGGTTTATGTCCAACTGAAACCTATCACTTTAAGGAACTAGTCTAAATCAGGTGGAAATGAAAGGCTATAGTGCAGGTTACTGTTTCAGTAATTTATATTATTGTCACATACCTACTAAAATTTCAGTTTAGGTCTTTTCTGCACACAGATTACGATTTCAGTACTTTATATTCAAACCCAGATTCTCACAGCTATATCAATTTTAAAACATCTTCTGTTCACAGAGGTGAGGAATCGCTCCGTCTTCCCTAAACTGACGCCATGCTAACATGCTCACTTCGTTGTGGAGTATGAAGTGCTTATCATCTTGTGCCTATATTGCGTTAGAGTTTGAACTCTACGTAACTTGCATCAAATTATGTGTCAAACGGTCAGTAATCATTAACTCCATAGCTGATGAGAATTTTACACAATTTGTTTTATGCATTATGTATTGTGTCTCAGTTTAGAGAGCGTACATTTTTTGTCTCGGTTATATGGGTTCTGTAATAATGTTTTCTGATTATTCATCTTTCTCGAGTACTACTTTTTTTAATTGAATAAATGTGTAACAAACTTTGCGTTAGACTGAAAATGGCACAAGCAGCACCCATGGACTTAAGGTGAACGATGATGAACAATGATGATACTAAATGGTAGGATCAGAATGTTCCTATGTATGAGTAATTGTTAATTTCCATGTTTCCAAACACCAGGATTGACTAGTAGACATGTTTCTCACGTTCACGGTGTTTTGAGGCATACAGTGTAATCATATTTAACTCTTTTCCTTTTTATTCCTTATTCCTTCCTATAGCGTTCGGCTCTTGCAAAAATTACTGATAACTTTTCACATTAAGACGTACAGTCTCGTTATTTTTCTCAAATATTTCCGCGTGCCTCAGATTGCTAGGAAATGATACGTTTGCAAAATTTAATATGACTGAATGTGTAACATACTCGTAAGTAAACATACCTATCACATGGTACATGGTAATTTCCTGGGTACAGAAAATCTATAACTGACCATTTCCACAAGTAATTATCAGTGTTAAGGTCAACATTTATCATTAAAAGCTTCTCTGCAATCACTTTTGTTAATTTTCTATGCATTTCAGCATAATAACCTTATTTATATTCTCGGTACCAGGAAGTTTCAAAATTTCTTTCAACACCCAACTCGAATTGTGAGTTTGGAAAGCTATTTTTTTATTTTATTTATTTTCTACATCCGACCTGTAAGATATTTTGAATACCATTCATTGACGTCATCATACAGTGACAGAGATACATTCTTACTGTTACTTGACTGAATTCTAGGCGCCCAGTCCGGAACCGCGGGACTGCTACGGTCGCAGGTTCGAATCCTGCCTCGGGCATGGATGTGTGTGATGTCCTTAGGTTAGTTAGGTGTAAGTAGTTCTAAGTTCTAGGGGACTGATGACCACAGAAGTTAAGTCCCATAGTGCTCAGAGCCATTTGACTGAACACCAGCATTAATTTTGAAAATGGGTATTTAGAAGGAAAATAACTTATTTCTAGTACCAATTAATGTAGTGAGACTAAAAAACTAATTCAGTTTCTTTTTATGAGAATCGTTGGTTTTACTGAGGTGATAAAATGTATAAAGAGATTCAATAAATTTTATGCATGGTTTTTGTACAAACAGGCATTTTCATTTTTCTCAATACCCGCACATTTTTAGTAGACTCAGTTAGCGTGGCATGGGCACTAAACCCCAACATTAATTTCGGAAAACTTTTTTGGAAACCAAGAGCCCACCCATTTCCAGTCGTCCTAGTTAGTCTCCTTACAAAAATTGTGAAGAAAATTTTTCCTCTTCACCAGTTCAAATGATGTGCCCTGCAGACTCTTAATTGTCATGCCAAAAATTCTTGTCTCCAATAACAAGAGATGGTCATAAATTTCCTTTTCTATTTTTTATGTAAGTGGAGACTGAGATCCTACAAATACCCTCTTGCTATCTTTAAACCTCTCCTCTACAATATATGTGTTGGAATTTCATAGGTGGCTGCATTAGTTCTGAAAGCCATGTCATCCTTCACTTCCTTATTGTTCTCTCCATGTCACATCGATCCTACGACCGTCTGTTCTGCACTTATGTGTACATCATTGCTGAATGGAAGAACTAAATCGTTCATATTATAAAATAATTATTGTTACTGACGAATTTTTATAGTTATTATTAGTTACTGATTTCATTGTTTATTATAATTCCTAGGTTATCATATTTACACTGCTTATTTCTTGACATAAACAACACCAAAATGGAAGAAGAAGTGTCAGTTCAAGGCAGGAATATTGGCTTCAGCAGCGGACATATTGGCCTCTGGCTGGCTTACTGCCCTCTGGTTGGTCATTGGGTCTGCCTAGACGCCATTCCACAAAAGTTGTTTTTAGTCGGCGACGGTCTCCGATGAAGTATTCGTCGTCATGGGAATTTTTCGAGAAGAAAATAATTGACTGAAATGAGGACTTACCTTACATCAGAGGGTATGAAAACCATAGAAAAAATGAGTGTGGAACAGGAAGGTATCCTACTTCTATAGAATGACTACGCGTAACTCGACGGGGAGAGGGTTTTCGGGACACCTCCATCCAACTGCTGTGCATTTACAGCACTACACGGACTCAGAAATTCAAATGGCTTTTGTTCTTGACTACTGAATTATCTGTTGCAGCTCCTCTTCTTCAGTAACAGCTAGCAAATGGAGATTCTACGGTATTCCGGAATTTCGTGCTTATATTTTATAGCTGCAACAACAAGGTTGTTTTAAGCTGTATAAACACTCTCGTACAGAATATCTAAGAACTGGAACTACTGGTAGCGACGTCCTTTACACTTACATTCTGAAGCTGAAAAGAGTTATATATGTGTGTGCCGATAAAATATCACAGTAACATACGCACACAAGGGAAGTAACTGTGCCAGTAACAGCATATGAGCCTTACTACTTGTCTGTACCTTGCTTGTAATGTCTATATTCCCAGTTAGTCAGCAAGGATAGAGACAAGCCAAGAGTTGTTTGTGTCTGTACATAGTTTTTCAAGGAACCGTTGGTGCAAAATCTAAGTGTATCATATTTCTCCGAATCTACTAAAATGTATGTGCAAGAAGCGCTTGCTTCAAAAAGTGTGAGCTGTGTAACTTCACGCAAAAGTACTTTTTGGGTATTCGTAACGAAACTCCAATTATTTAGACAATTTACAATCCTTTCAGATACTTTCCAGTACATCAATTTTTTGTATTTCCATAATTTTCGACTTTTTCATTACTTATCGATATTTTTCGATACCTTAAAAATGAGTTTTTGTGACAACATGACACTTTATAGAAACATAGATTGGCTTTGTAACAACAACTTCTGGCTCTATAGAATTATCAGCGGGAGCTATGTCTGAAAAATTTCTGGCCGTGTGATTCTGAACGTGAACAAGTTTTCTGAGATGTTCGAGAACTTTTATGAGATGCATGTGTCGTGATATTAGCAGCTGCTATGGAGTACTGCGGCTGTGTGACAACCTTCGCTGCTCTGGAGTACGACTATGAAGACGTTGCTAGCTCATTGTAGCACAACGTCACTCAAGGCCACGCTAAGGCCACGTCAACTAAACGCCAGCACAGCTGAAGTGCACAACCTTGATATCATTATGTTACTTTCTACCACCTAGTTCAGTGGAAAACATAGCAGTTTTTAATTTTACAATGGAAGCGTCTTAGGCAACCACGTTCAGATATGGGAAATGTACCATCTGCAAATCGTATATTAGGTGCTAGCTTTACTAGGTTATTATTTCATCATATTTGCAACAATACAATGCAACTTATTCTAATGGATTCATAAAAAACGCATAAATATATATTAGCTGTAATCATTAAAACTTGGAAGAATGTTCATAATCCACACAATATTTCTTTTAGTCTAACATAACGTACAGAACTTAGTTTATCAATGGTAACAGACATTCCAGAATGAGATTTTCACTCTGCAGCGGAGTGTGCGCTGACATGTAACGTCCTGGCATATTAAAACGGTGTGCCAGACAGAGACTCGAACGCGGGACCGTAACCTTTTGTGGGCAAGTACTCTACCATCTGAGCTACCCAAGCACGACTGAAGGCTCGCCCTCACAGTTTCAATTCTGCCAGTACCTCGTCTGCTACCGTCCAAGCTTCACAGAAGCTCTTCTGCGAACCTTGCAGAACTATAATCCATTCATCATAAGAATAAACCTGATGTAAACAAACACAAACGGGATAATTGGTCAGAAGCCGTAGCAAACGTACACTGGTGTTGTTACACTCTTGGATATAGGTCCTACTAATGTACTAGATAAATTATTTCTAAGTTGCGTTAGTTGAAACTTTATGATATTCAAACTATTAACATCGATCAACGTTTTTCTTAATCACGCTTTTGCTACGCAGTATTAGTTTCAAAAATCGTGTGCAGTCACAGCCTCTGCAGTGTTGTGCTCCGACTGTCGCGCTGTTAATGCGCAGTATGAAAATGGCTGAGGCTGCTTTCTGTTCCGCAGTGAAACATGCGTGAAGAACACGGTTAAAAAGTGCAGGGACATAGGCTGTTGTTAATGTTTTTCATATATTTTTCGGAGATAATCGGCTTTGAAATTTTCCCAGTCACTGTATGTAATACTCTTGATACATAAATCCAGATCCTAAGTGTACCGTCGTCGGTAGCCTAATGGAAGGGTGAGCAAATACAATTAATGGTTCATTAGTTAAAATCTCTCCACAAATATTTTTTTTTCGTTCAGTTTGAAATACCTGCTTTTCGTAATTATAAAACTCATCATCATTTTTTATGAATAATGCATGTCTTCTTGTTTCTAATTACATATTGGAAGCGAAATTCCTGTTTTCATTTGAAATACAAATTCTTAATTATCGATGTTTTATGAAAGAATGTTCATAAATGTTGCTTAAATTAAGAAAACGTAAGAATTTAATATTTAAGGCAAAAATGTAAAACTAAATCTTCTTTATTTGGATTGTGTGCATCGTTGTATACCACAGAGCATCGAGCATCGAGCACATCATACAAATCCTACGTTTTTACATTTGCTACTGTACCATTACAACATGAAACCAACAGAGCTGACCTGGAGCCAATTTGCGGGATTTGGCCCGATAATTAACGAGGCTGTTAAGCTGCCAGCTTTTTTCACACGTCACTGCCGAACGCTGTTGGGATACAGAACGACTCGTCATAAAAGAAGAAGAGAAAATATGGCGCCTGGTTGGCTTCGCGGATTCAGTTGATGATAGGCTCATTATCAACGTAGCAGGTGACACTTCCAGAACTGAAACGTATTTCTTGAATTCGGATAAGGAAGGAGCTAAGTGATTACCAGACGAATGACTGTAATTAATACCTTCAGTGGCTTCAGTGTTCAACAGTACGGTGAAATCCCTGCAGTATGCTTTTGCATTACACACAGCTCGCTTAGAAAAATTACCCTATGTTAAAGTTAGAAATTTTCATCATTCTTGTATGTAATTAGATTGTTACGTCAGGTGAGAACGAGTGCATTTTATGCTTTCCGTCTGGTCACCTAAGACGCGTACGGTAGTGCTGAAGTTTCTGCGAATATTATTTCATTCTCTTTAAAAATTAAATGACATTCCAAGCAATATTGTTTATTTGCTCGTCTCCTTTTTACGTCTAAAATGCCACTGCTCGTATCATTGCAGGGTAGTTGGACTGCTGGCTGGCCAGTGCTGTCCAAGTCTAATGCGCCAGTAAAGCTGTTGTCCCGCATTATCGCTCAGGCTATGTGCGTGTAACACAGCACAAATGGCATGATTATGGTCTCACTTGACTGTACTCGTCACAGCTTGGTTTCCGCTCCACGTGAAACGAAATCCAGTGAGATTCAAGCAAACGCCGAAGAATACATGGTGTAATGTTTACATCAGGTTTATTCTTATGATGAAGAGAGTATAGCACTCCTGGAAGAAAGGATGTTGCGGAGACATGGCTTAGCCACAGCCTGGGGGGTATTTCCAGAATAAGATTTTCACTCTACAGCGGCGGAAACAAAACAGAACCCCACCCTGTCCTCCAATGAGCTCTCCCTTGACACCACTGAAGTCGAAAATGGTGGTGGATTAGTGTCAGTGGAATGCACGCTAAAGGGCGTCTAGCTCGAAGCTGTTCTTGAACCGATTTGTGGCAGTTTTTTGTGTCACTGTGGTGCCAACTGCTGCTCAAATTACTGCTGCAGATTCAGAATGATGCGCCAGACGCCTATGTCGAACGCGGTGGTCTTCAGTCCTGGCAGTGCCACGTGGCCGTCCAGAGCCCAGTTGTCTTGCGACCGTACATTCTCGTCACCAGCGCTGTTAGCAATCATGTACAGTGGCTGCATTCCTGCCAAGTCTTTGTGCAGTACCGCAGAAGGAACATGCGGCTTCTTGTAGCCTATTACATGACCTCGTTCAAACTCAGTGAGCTGTTGATATTGTAATGACTTCTTTTTAACCTTAAATGCATTTTTAACTATCTCAACTCACCACGTCTAATCTCAAAGGCTACTAACATCCATAACCGTTGCAGCGAGTATTTAAAGCAAACCTGATTTGCATCTTCATACTGCCGCAACTAGCACCTCTCTAATCCTGCTGATGCGAAACTTGAACAGACACCATCTTTCAGATGTAGAAACACGCCTACCAAGTTTCGTTAACGTCGCACAACTCCTCCTTTTCGTTGCGATTTTTTTTTCCGTTAGTGTTGTTATGGTCAGGCTCATTAATGCGCATCGACTGAACTACTCAATGTTGTTTAGGATGATTAATTAGATGGTTCAAATGGCTCTGAGCACTATGGGACCTAACATCTGTGGTCATCAGTCCCCTAGAACTTAGAACGTAACTAACCTAAGGACATCACACACATCCATGCCGGAGGCAGGATTCGAACCTGCGACCGTAGCAGCCGTGCGGTTCCGGACTGCGCGCCTAGAACCGCTAGACCACCGCGGCCGGATGATTAATTAGACTCTGAGACTCTTCTTAACGTAACTTGTATCAAGAATCAGCATAACATTTGTTCCACCAAATTTCGGATGTTTGTTACATCCTGTCACAATATTTCAGCGCAGAGTCTTCTGGCCATCTTCAGGTGATATTGGCAAAAACACACTGAGCTCTGATATTTAAGGCGCCGCCGGCACATGCGTGGTGGAGTCACTTGGCGTTTCGCTTGCGCTACTTGAGCGTGGCCGCGCGATATTTGCCGAGCGGTCTCGGGCGCTGCAGTCATGATCTGGGAGGCTGGTCCCGGCGGAGGTTCGAGTCCTCCCTCGGGCATGGGTGTGTGTGTTTGTCCTTAGGATAATTTAGGTTAAGTAGTGTGTAAGATTAGGGACCGATGACCTTAGCAGTTAAGTCCCATAAGACTTCACACACATTTGAACATTTGAACTTGAGCGTGTTCAATTCTGCTGCACCGCGCGCCCTCCGTGCTCGAAACTCGCCGCATCGATATCAATTCGATTGTCTTCCCGAGGTTGCATCACAGAACTAGGTGTATTATTCAAAAGTTTGCAAAAATTTAGCATTTTATTAATAGCGCCGCTGTAAATATTATCAGACGTAAAGCAAGTATGACATTAGTGAGAGAAGGGATTCGTTTCAGTCGGCCTCAACTGGATTCCGTATCGAAGGAGACGTGTTATCTTCATTTAGAATTGGCAGCAAGACTGTCTACGTTGTTTTCGGACTGGGTGGATAGTGTGACATGGGACAAAGCAAACTGGAGCCATGACAAGGCTATGACGAGGTAAATGGCCAAGTTCGACCGTCTTTCGACACAGATGCTGGAGGAAGTTCCTATCGGATGATCCGTTATTAATTTGACGGGGAAACCTATAGATGACGCGTCTACGTCTGTGTTAGCAAGGGGTCTCAATTTGCTCCTACATTAGAATGAAATTTTCACTCTACAGCGGAGTGTGCGCTGATATGAAACTTCCTGGCAGATTAAAACTGTGTGCCGGACCGAGACTCGAACTCGGGACCTTTGTCTTTCGCGGGCAAAGGCAAAGGAAAAGGTCCCGAGTTCGAGTCTCGGTCCGGCACACAGTTTTAATCTGCCAGGATGCTCCTACACTGTTTCACCAACACTATTGGACTTCGTCAGTTCCATCGAAGAAGCTGTACGCCGTCTTCCTACACATGAAGCTGAGGAAGTGCACCTTGAGTCATGTGTGTTGACAAGAGTTACACCGCCGAAGAGCAATATCTCGCCTATGGAGAGGGCAGCCCTTCGGAATTTGCAAGTAGATCCGGATACAGTGGTTCTTAAATCGGACAAAGGTAATCCTACTGTTTTAATGCTACAGGAGGACTATATTAATAAGATCAATGTTTTATTAAGTGACTCAGTATATCGCAAGATCGATAAGGATCCTACTACCAGAGTGGTGCGGAAAACTGCAGAACTTCTGACTCACAGTTTCTTACCAAATGAGGTAATTAAGAAAATGAAATAAAATAGTTCAGTTCCACCTAGGCTATATGGATTGGCGAAGATCCACAAGGAGAGCGTGCCACTGCTTATAATTGTGAGTAATATTGAAGCAGCCACCTACGACTTAGCAAAGTATTAGGAATCTTTGCTCAAACCAATGGTAGGAAAGTGTCCACATCACATAAAGAATTCTAGAGAATTCATCAGCAGACTTAAGTTATTGCAGCTGCAAAGTTATGACTTATTGGTCAGTTCTGATGTAGTTTCTCTCTTTACAAATTACGTCTTGTTGGACTCACTATATCTCAGTGGCAATAGGGTTGGAGCTGACATTACAGCGTTGTTTGAGCACACACTCTCCTGTAGATATTTTTTATTTAACGAGTTTTATGAGCTATCATATTGTGTCGCCATGGGGAGTCCTTTGTCTCCCCTGGTGGCAAAACTTTCCTCTAAATATCTTTTATTTAACATCGAGTTTTATGAAAAATCAGACGGTGTCGCCATAGGGAGTCCTTTGTCTTCCCTAGCGGATAACCTTTTTATGGAAGATTTTGAGAAGCGAGCACTCGCCCCAGCCACTTTTAAACCAACAGTATTTTGGTGATATGTTGATGATACTCTTATAGTTTGGCCTCATGGTTTGGATCATATGCGAGAGTTTCTACAACATCTGAACTCCATACACGAAAACATAGAATTTACTATGGAGTTTGAGAAGAATGGTTTCCTGCCGCTTTTAGACGTCTTGGTGCGACGTAAGGGCGGTGGGACACTTGGTCATTCGCTATACAGAAAGCCCACTCACCAGACCTTTACTTGCCAACCGCTAGTAGCCACCATCCGGCACAAAAGATGGGTCTTTTGAAGACAATGATTCACTGAGCCCACGTCATCTCTGACACTGATAGTTTGCAAACGGAACTGTAGCACCTGCAGACTGTATTTCCGAAGAATGGGTATTGGTTCCAGCAAGAGGAGAGAGCGCTGCAGACCTGTAAACGATTGAGCAACGAAGAGGAAGAGGCCTTTAAAACGACTGCCTATTTATCATATATTGGTCATATTTGACCTCAAATACGTAGAATACTAAGAAAACATAAAGTGAAAGCAATGTTTCGCCCTCATGCTAAAATTTCGTTGCTGTTGGGATCTGTCAAAGACGACCTCGAGCTGCGCAAGGCAGGTGTTTACAAGATTCTATGTGAATGCGGCAAATCTTACACAGATCAAAAAACGACGCGTAATGTGCTGGATCGCATTGTAGAACATCAGCGGCATACTTGCCTTCTTCAGCCCTGTAAGTCTGCCATCGCCGAAAACTGTATTTCCACTGGTCATCTCGTGTGGCTCATACGTATAACTTTTGGAGTTCTATTATTAATGAATCTGTGGAAATACGACTGTCTGACAGTGAGTCTCTCATTAATCGAGACGGCGGTTTCCAGTTGAAATTACCATGAAATCAAATCGTTGAAAAACTTCGTGTCCTCCGTAGCCAGCGTAGTTCTGTGATGGAACCGCGGGAAGACAATCGAATTGATATCAATGCGGCGAGTTTTCACCACGGAGGACGGGCGGCGCAGCAGAATCGAACACGCTCAAGTAGCGCACGCTCAACGGCAAGTGACTCCACAACGCATGTGCCGGTGGGGCCTTAAACACCAGAGCTCATTGCGTTTTCGCCAGTATCACTTGAAGATGACCGGAAGACTCTGCGCCGAAATATTGTGGCAGGAAGTTACAAAAATAATGCAGTTCTCCTGGAATTTTGTGGAACAATACGTACGCCGGGAAATTTTTAAATCTCACAGCATAACATTTGATATAAGACACATACAGAATCAGCAAAACAGTGAGAGTTGACAGCTCTTTGCATTATCAGTTGTGAGACTTTGACAGTTTTCGCGTGAGTTCGTTGGCGACAGCATATTCCTTCAGTAGTCAGAACTCCGTTTTCTTTCAGTCGGTATTTCAGCAGAACTTGTATTTTTGCATACGAAGTTCATTTCGACTCTGAATTAAGTGCACTGAGTCTGAACTTCAACTCAGTTGCCAATGTGAGACTTTGATATTTTCTTTTAGTAATCGACACTTTGGTTCAAATGGTTCAAATGGCTCCGAGCACTATGGGACTTAACAGCTGTGGTCATCAGTCCCCTAGAACTTAGAACTACTTAAACCTAACTAACCTAAGGACATCACACACATCCATGCCCGAGGCAGGATTCGAACCAGCGACCGTAGCAGTCGCGCGGTTCCGGACTGCGTGCCTAGAACCGCGAGACCGCCGCGGCCGGCTCGACACTTTGCTTTAACTGTATATCGATTAGACTCCTATCCGGTTGAGTTAATGTGGAGTTTAACTTCTATTAATTTCAGCTCTGAACACTGCCTGTGTTTTCCAGCAATTCCCTTTATTTGTTTTAATAGTGATTACGCTAACAGCCATGTTGATGGCAGGAGCTAATTTCATTTCATTTAAGCACAGATTAGCTTATGAACAGACCATGAATTAATGTGTGAGATTATGTACAATAAACATTATAAGTTAAACTTGTTGGGCATCTGTAAAATAGTGTAGATCTATTATGTGAACGCCGGCCGGTGTGGCCGTGCGGTTCTAGGCGCCTCAGTTTGGAACTGCGTGACCGCTACGGTCGCAGGTTCGAATCCTGCCTCGGGCATGGATGTGTGTGATGTCCTTAGGTTAGTTAGGTTTAAGTAGTTCTAAGTTCTAGGGGACTGATGGCCACAGATGTTGAGTCCCATAATGCTCAGAGCCATTTGAACCATATTATGTGTACATGACTCCCTTCAAAAACGAATAAGTCTCAAGTAAGGAAACAGCAAACTGAATGTTCTCACTTGTGATTCTACAGACACCCATAATTATACAGCGGATCGGAACATTTTGTTTCATTTAATATCTCTTGTATTAGCAAGACAGAAACTCAGATTTTTACTTCCGTGTATGAAGTATTTATATTTCGTGAAAATGGTGTTATGATTGGCGTGAAGTTGCTTAGAGTAGGTATGAGAATAGTCACGCTAAGTACTTACACGTAGGCATTGGGCATTCGACTATGCTCCACACTTGATCTCTTCTATTATCTGACATAATTGATGCCTCCGTTAATAAAAATCACGGAAGGTAACAATCTGAAACAAGGATTCGAGATTTACACTAACTTTATATATGTTATTCTATTTCAAAACTTACAAACATCTTACACATTTCAACTGATTAATGTACAAACACCTGCTGCTCTTAGCAGAGTCATCAAAAGATATTATGAGAAGTGCACGATCTATTAGGTGAATGAGGAACAAACTTACTACACCTGATCATAATTTAACTCGGTTCATAGACAGAGCAAGATCCACCAAAATTTTCCGTAGCCATTCTTACCCGTCTGCTGCAAATTTTACAAGAAGACCTAAGCAACCACAGTGCTATAATGTAACACGTCAAGTCGTAAGGAAAAAAATACAAGCTACGTCGTGTTGCTGAGCAGTCAACTATGCAAGAGCGGTATATGATTATCGTTTTTACGTCCTCAATACGACCTTATTATAGTACTCACTCATAGCTCTCTCTCCCTTTCTCTGCATCTAATTGTGGCGACGCTCTCTACGACTTGAAACCAATGTCACGCCTTCTGCCCACAGCAGTGGCAAAGCAGAATACATCAGACAACTGGATGACCATCACACTGAATCCCCAGTGACCACTACGTAACCAGCAGTGCCTGCCTGCTCGCAACCACAACAAACACACTCCCACTGTCTGCTACACTCTGACTGCCACTTCCTCGTTTGGAAATCTTTCCGCCACAAATAAGGTGACCTCATCCCCGCTATTAAAGGGATAAGCCAAGCTCGCTCCAAAAGCCCGAGGTATAGGACTAAGTGTAGTTGATGTAGCAGAGAAAGTACGGAAATCGATCTATGCGTCACCGATACAAAGCAAAAGTTCGAGACAGTAAGCAACATGCAGATAAATGAAACACATTAAAGGTGGGTAATGGATGATATTTCAAACATTCACAATTGTAGCTGAAGTACGTTATTTAATACTGAATGCATCAGTGTTCAACCTACTAATTGTTTGGAAATCTGTTTAATGCATCAGAGACAAGTTCATTAGTTTATTTTTATTTAAAAAGGCGTACAACAACGAGGCAAATATTCTAGCATCCCTCTAATAGACGACGCAGAGCCAGTCTGAGGGCCCTTTCGTCCAGAAGTTTTTGTTACAATCGCTGCTTGATTTCCAGGACTAGACCAGAAGGCTACGTTGACTCGGAGCAAATTGCCACTGATGCGTTAGGGCCACGAGTTCTTTCATTTTCGTCGAGAACGTGCATGCGTCGCTGAAGTTCTCACAGCAACGCAATTCAGTCCACGCATTTCCCAGTACGCCACAGAAGCGGCCACGCATTCGTTGCCTTCACGGCAGTCCACCCATCGCGGGTTCGAGCTGCAGCGCACCACAGCCGCGGCCACAAAGTAGCTGTCTCCATGACAGCCCAGCAGCAGCAATCTGTACGGCGTGCACAGACACCGAGTACAGACCAGCAGTAGTACAGTGTTTGAACATAAAAGGTAAGTTGAGCAGCATTTGCAGTTCCACTACATTTGTCGTTGCAGCTTGTTAGCCACGCCTGATGGCATCAGGCAATCACCTAGTGAATATGGGCACGATCAAATAGTGGCGAAATGATTGGTCCAAGTAGATCTATGGGAGAAGAAAATATATATCTGGTGGAAGGAGATGCGATTTTGGGAATAGGAAGTTTGCGGGCATAGCTGCTAGCTATCATACAAAAACTATGAATGTCAGATATTAAATTTGATGAAATGAGAAGTCAAAATGAGTTAAACATAAAATTAATGGAATAGATTAATTAAAAGCTGAAAATGATGGAATTAATGATCAGTATGGGGTAACTAACAGTAAATCTTATGGGATTATTATGCAAGTTAGAAATGTAAGAAAGAAACTGGCAGACTGACTGACTGTGGTAGAGAGGGTTGGCTAGAGAGAATCGATGTTCTGCAGACGGGAGGTGGTAATAGTTCCAAAGAGACGGAATCTGCACTGAAATAAATATTTGGTAGTATGGACCATGTATTTCAGTGCTAGGTGGAAGGAATAGCAGAGCTGGACTCGGTGAAATCGAAGACGACCAGTCTGCACACTACTGCGGTTCAAGAGGCAGAAATTTAAAAGAAAAAGGAAGACTGTGTCTGATAAGGCCAAACAAAGTAAATTTGCACTGGATCAGGGAGGGGAAATGGTTAGGCACTTCATGGCAAACCCTAAATTGAAATACTTCAGTGGGGCAAGCAGGTACCACACGGTAGAATTTTTAGGGCTGGAAAATACTGATTTATTGAGGGTATGTCCTACGACGTAAAGATTATGTTTATTAAGTTGCAGCTTGACGGGAGTGCTCAGGCGTAAGCAACTCAAAATGAGGCAGCATTTTGTGATTACGCCGCGGCTGAGGGGTTTTTGCTCAGTAAATACCGGGATGTAAGTAAGTAGATGCAGCTGCACCGTTGGGCACACTCACTGGTATGTCCACTCTAAGGGCGCACCTACCTGAATTTTTCCTGGGAGATGTGGTCCACAGCCGCAAGTGAACAATAGGTAATGTTCTTGACTTTGTGGAGCGGTTGGACGCCGCTATGTGCTACTGAAACCGGGAATAGGCTATACAAGTAATAATGGAATCGCTAGGGACGACAGAAATGGGCAATAAGTGCAGAAAGCAAATGAGTGTGCTTCCAGTGTGATGTTAGTAACGTCCAGCTGCATTCCCATAATAGCAGGGAAGCCTGTAGTGGACTCAGCAGAGGAAACAATCGGGAAACTGAAATATCTCCCGACTGTGGTCTCGGAAGGGAGAACATTCCATGATGAAAATAGAACTGGAGATGGTTGTGTGAGAAGGTTTGATCATAGTCGTGATAATGTTGGAATCAGGAGTGTTGAACAGGGAGGTAGTACTGAGGAGAGGAATTGTCAAGAGACTGGAGGCAGCATGGGAAAAATGTTCTAAAGGACAGAGGCCAGATCAGCATCTGTTCATAATAATTTGAAACGATTGTTTAATATGGGAACTTGTGAGGAGGTTAATCATTTTCGTTTGGCAGTACATGAGCTGAAAAATCAAAATGAAGAATCAGTACTGGCAATAAAAGGTGAAGCCAATGAATATTTTTGTGTGGGTCGAGATCAAGTAATTCCAGTGTTAGACGCTTTTCTTGCTGGCATGGAAGAAGAGGAACTTGTCGCTGCAAAAGTAGAGGCAGGGCACGGAAAGAGGTTTGCCTGTGCTGACGAATTACTTGCTGAACAAAAGGATGCTACAGTAAATAGAGTAAGGGACACAATGAATGACACACTGAGGTCTGATGAGTGTGATTTCAACAGTAGTTTCTGCATTTCTGATAGTCAGGATGAGATTAAGACATTCGTCATTGCTAATGATAAAGAGTGACATGTTGTCGATGAATTCTGGTGCGATTGGCTCAGTAAAGAGAACTGGAAGCTCGAACCAAGGGATTAAATTATGCAGGTTCGATTATAGAGTAGGTTTTTACCACAAAGACGGACCACCGAAAAATTTAAGGTAGCCAAGAGACGGCATAGTTTGAGGAAAAGCTAACCTGAATTGCGAGCTGCATTCAAAGTGATATTTGATGAAATAGATGATGCTGAACCTCCGAGAAATGTATTAGTTATTACATAATACATAGATAGTTCTCAAAATATAGAAAATTATTTGTTGGTTGAAACAGAGTTAAAAGAAGAGGGAGTTGCGAAGGTCTAGCCCATTAACAATGCAGCAGTAGACTGTCTGTTCGGCTCAGGGAGCGACGTGAATTGTATCTCTGAAACATTCTTCAACCTTGTGAGTAACAATGATGTATCCAGAATGAGATTTTCAGTCTGCAGCGGAGTGTGCGCTGATATGAAACTGGGGTAAGCCATGTCCCGAGTTAAGGGTCTCGGCTCGGTCCGGCACAGAGTTTTAATCTGCCAGAAAGTTTCATATCAGCGCACACTCCGCTGCAGAGTGAAAATCTCATTCTGGAAACATCCCTTAGGCTGTGGGTAAGCCATGTCTCCACAATATCCTTTCTTTCAGGAGTGCTATTCTTGCAAGGTTCGCAGGAGAGCTTCTGTAAAGTTTGGAAGCTAGGAGACGAGGTACTGGCGGAAGTAAAGCTGTGAGGACGGGGCATAAGTCGTGCTTGGGTAGCTCAGTTAGTAGAGCGCTTGCCCGCGAAAGACAAAGGTCCCGAGTTCGAGTCTCTGTCCAGCACAGAGTTTTAACCCGCCTGGAAGTTTCAACAATGGTGTCGTTTATTCAGTTGGTAGTGTTTAGATAAAAAGTGCTTCTAGAATCTATAGCAGACAAATAAGAAATTAACGCCTCTATGAAGAGAATATTGATGGAGTCACTTATATACATGGATTTTTCGTGGTACAAAGTCTCAGTGCAAATATATTCCTAGGGACTTACTTTCCCGCTAAATCTGAGGGTGACGTCATTTACCAACACACTTTTATTAAGTTAAATTTTGGCGATAGTAGGAAGTGTAGTTTATTCAAAGGTTCACTTACTGATGAAAAGCTGGTGGCTGTTTTATACACCGACAGAAGTGAAGCATTTCTGTTTTTTTACTATGTGTGTTTGTTACGTGTATTGTTTTCATACGCAATGAATCCGGTATATTAATTCTTGGTGTGCAGAGGTGGCACTAGATTTGGTGAGTTTATTAATTTGTGTTATGTTAATGTGTTAATTAGCTTCACTTCCTCTCGTATTTATTTTGTATGTTTGACAGTTGATGTATCAGTTCATTTATTCGTTCGTTCGCACTGCGAAGACTTTGAATGAAATGAGATCTCGGTTTCTCACGTGTGTAGTGCTGTGGTCAGTGTAATTTCTGAGTGAAGACACAGCTCACAGCATCAGAAGCAGAAAACTATAATCGCCCGTCTTCTTCTCAGTACAGTGGCGACACTTGTGTTTGCTCTGTTCTGATGAACCTTATGTCGTACGAGTTTCGTTAACCAAGGATTGATTTACACAGTGTCACCTATTGGCAACGTATTTAGATTGGAGGATCAAGTGGCTCTTGGTTGCGTGTGTTTCTTTCTTATAGAATGGTCTGGCTGGAAAGGTGTATGGGTATCGCTGCAGTACTGGGAGCACTGAGTTTGTTGATGCTGCAGGACGACACGCACGAATGGTTAACAGTGCCAGCAGTTCCACACATCAAGTGTTACATCGACTGAGTGTAACTCGCAAATTGCACTTCGGTACTTCTTTGAATCGATGAATAAAATGAAACTGAGGGGAGTTGCAAAAGCCAACATTAGAATGAAAGAAAGAAGGACTTAGTTCCAAAGAAACTGGTGTTGCAAATACATGTAATTGTTGTTATGAGCACAGATGTAACACAGGCACCTATTACTTAAAGTTGATGGAGTGTTATATGCTTGCATAGTGTCAATCTGTCGCACAAAGATACACACGAAGTTAATTTATATATTCATGTCTTTTATATGTGAACATTTTGTTTCCTTTGGTTTTATATTGTTGCACACAGAAATTTACACACTTTTAGTTTAGGGTGCCAATCACGAACATCACATACTGTTCCTACCATTACATAAAATGTTACACTTTTATGTATTTTTGCTGGTCAGAACATGGATCCCTTTGATGAATTGGTTTATTTCTTAGTACTTTCTTCCTTCGTCACTGCGATAAAGGTAAGATAAGTGGAAGTAATGTGATACGACTTAGCACATGCGAGTGTGGGTGATTGGCTTCGGACGCGAGCGCCATTCGGTTTGCGTGTATGGAGGTTGGGTGCACAGGGCTACAGCTAGTCTATGGTGGGCGAGTCAGCCGCGAGTAGATCCAGTGTGATTGACGACAGAGGCAGCCACCGACTGACCCATGTTCTACTGTCAGGATCCAAGGAAACGAATACGACGTCAGTTTCGCCGACAGAGTGCACAAACTGATCTATTATATTGTTCGCATTTGCACACCTGCAGCACAGTCTATGATAGGAACAGGTGAGGACCATACGTCGTACTGAAGGAGAGAAATGTATGATTCTGCTAACATGTGGATACGCTTTTTCATTAGTGTATGTGGGGAACTACAACATCGAGAACACTTATATACTTGAAGTTCAATAAATGATTAATAACTATCGAAGTGTTTATAGTATAAAAGAGATCAAGCGATGAAATCGTTGCACTATATAATGCACCCCGCCTGAAGTAATCATATGTTTTATAGTACAGTTAATTAACCGGTGAGACACTTTTTAATTCAACTTGAAATAAAAATTAGCATGTTATTTGATACATGAAACCTACTCAATTAGCAAGGCAGTATGTGTTGGCAGATGTGATTAGACGCCACATGAGAATTTAGTTTGTAGGATTTACGTTTTCATTGCGTTTTTAAATAATTGTTAATTAATCTGCCTAGTTTCGCCTGTAGCTTAGAAACTATTAAAGCCATCTTAATTCTGAGGATGACAATTAAAAGAGCAGGGAGATTCCTATAATAAAGGGACTGTACATTCATATTAATTTTAATAATTGATGGCACAGAGATAATTGCTTGATTTTTATCATTACAACAAAGCTTTGCATTTGTTTAGCATTAAATTTTTGGCCAACTTCTGCACATAGAATTAAGTGGGATATCAATTTGAAAGGGTACAGTACCACCCGACGTTGAAAATGCGTACAACATACTTCATTATTTTTGTCACAACAACACATTTTTTTTGTAAAATAACTCAATTGCAATTAATACAGCAAAGCCAGATACCAGTGTGGGAAAGAATGACAAATTATTTATTTAATTGATCACATGTGCACTCCCTCAAAATAAATCCCTACATCCAGTTTGGTGAGATCTGTGAAATGAATGAATGTATGGTCGTCTGCTTATCGCAGATAGTGAATGTGAATAAATGATCATCTTTGAGATGATCCTTTGGCCACCTTTGGTGGGACCAAAGAGATGAAATTTACCTGAGCTTTGAGCGCCTGAAATGTGGCTGACCAATACGGTAGCAAGGTGCTTCCCCACTTCGGCAGAGGTGCGAGAGGACCTGAAGAATGGCCATGTTTCAGCACACTGTTAAGACCTGTCTTAGGTGTGCTTCGTAAAGACAAAAGAGTGGAGCCATGGTATGCATGTGGAATATTTAAGAGTAGTCTGAAATAATAATTTCTCTATTTGAGGAACTTTTGTGGGGAGAATTAAAAGTCAGGCAGCTAATATTAATGGGATCGTAGTAATCTTCGGAAGTGACCAACGGTCACAATGAAACCAAGTGTAGTAATAAGTTGAAACACTTCCATGTGCTTAAGTTAAGCTGAATTACTAGCGTGTGTACTATAAGTTGAAATATTTAAGGAATGGTGTGTGCAGGACTTGAAATTAGAGACGAGTACTTCCACGTGGTGAGTACTGTGTGAGTCTCAATCTGTGTATGAGACAAAGGATAAAGAGAAGTACTCGTCCATGGTATCAGTTGAGGACTCGCGTGTGTGATGAATATGCTCTTAATATTACTTTGCGTGATATGTTTCCGTGTGACGCTTGGTTCAAACTATAATGCTCTGAGAGAGAGGCAAGGTGAGTCAGCCATCTATCCAGCAACGCCACTTGGCTCGCATTGCACAGTAAGACGTGCATATATCTCCAGAGTTCATAGTAGGAAAGTAGAATTACGAAGTGGGGCAGTGTCGTGTGAAACTGGGATAAATATTAATTGAAGTGTGAAAGCTGAAAGTGGTAATGTTGTGATTATTCCCTGTGTTGTATTTCATGTTGTAGTGTGGTGTATGTCATGTAACTTAAGTATGTGTGGTTTCCATGGTATAGTAGCAGGTTGTTTCAGAGGTAGTGGGTTATGCGTGTTCCATTTGTACCGCTCGGTCTGGAGGAAAGTTTCGTGATGATGGTTGTGAGAGTCGAAGTGTGAGATATAGAAAAATATCCACCATCCTATCCAGAAAGTGCACTGTAGCGGTAAATAATTACGAGATCATAAGATAGAGAATCATCAATGTAAAGCCATGCCCACTGGGCGGAATTTCTCATGTGTTATTGTTGTAGGTTACAGAATTTGTGTGTTTAGGTTATAGAATTTATCGGAATAAATAAGATAATGAAAAGAAAAAGATTGGTGGCCTTTTCCGTCGAATTGTATGTTGTCATGATATCCAGAATTTATAATGTGTGCGCTACTCATATTCAGTGCGATGGCCACGTGTTGATAAAAGCCGTTAAACAAAAAAAACAAAAAAAAATGTGGTATTGCCAGTGCGTAGTGAACAGTCAGAGTTCTGTAAATTACTGATAGCCAGATGTGCGTTTCCGTTGCGTATTATTCATACAGGAGGATAATTTGTAACTTAATTGTGAGTACGAGAGTTCATGTTACTCGATAAATAAGAATGAATCCACACGCTAGGCAGACCACTCATCTTGCAGGCCTGACTGCTTGATGCCACAGTATGAGCAAGGCATGTGGGTGCCTCTCATAATATCGACCCTGCCAGGATATTTTGCTGTTAGGGTTTGCTGTTAAGATTTTTTTATTTTTTTGATGGAATATATTGTGATAGCGCTAAGAAGTAAAATTTTTTTTGGTTACAATTTCTTTCTGGATTGGTGAGGATCTTTTATTTTTTTGTGTAATTAATTGCTATATCGCCCCAGGCTGGAAGATCGTTGTATAATTTTTTTGCGTAATTTCCGTAGTAACTAGGTCGCAGATGAAAAGTGTAGTCGCCATGGCGAATAGTGCTTCTGGGGTGAATGTAGCAGTGCAGCAGGAAGTAGGTGTCTACCTTGGGTTAATGAGCAAGAACGGCAAACACTCGGAAGGGGCTGAATTGTTCAGCGGACCGCGGCTAGGTGATCCTTTAAGCGGCGGGCTTCGTCCACAATCGGGGGCCTTTCCCGACGACGCGGGCGAGCCGGGACTAGGTCAGGTATGCAGTGAAAGTGTAGCTACCCTAGGCGAAGCTACGGTTTCTCAGGCGAACGGGGTGAGCGCACCAAAAGTAGCAAATGACAATGTGCTACTGCAGTTTTTACAGAGGATGGATAGAGATAATAAGGAAAGATTGGCAGCGATGGATAGAGATAATAAGGAAAGATTGGATGCGATGAATAGAGATAGTAAGGAGAGAGATAGTGAGATTAAGGAAATATTGGAAGCGATGGATAAAGATAATAAGGAAAAATTGGAAGCGATGGATAAAGATAGTAAGGAAAGTATGGAGGCATTGGATAAGGGAACTAAAAAGGCTATGAGGAAGCTACACACAGTTATCAATGAGTGTCTGCCCGTAGTTAACAATCGGTTAGATGAGGGGGAAAAGAATCTGGGTGCGTTGAAGCAAGTATGTGACACCGTGAAAGAAAAAGCCAATAATTTGGAGGTACGAATATTTGCAATAGAGAGTGATACTACTGAACGTAGGGACCTGTTGCCGGACGAGCGAATCAAAGAGGTAGTGGTCAGAATGAATACGATTAGTGCAGATGTAGAAAAGATCAATATAAGAGGCGAGACAGGCTCTGACAGTACGCAGCGAGAGGTTTATGCCAACCAGGGGGAGATACAATCACTATTACAGCTTAAAGAGGAAATAAGTAGGAGACATAGGGAAGAACTAGCACAGTTGCAATTAGCGTGCAGTAGCGGAGCTGACACACCACCAGGTAGATTGCAGAGGGAGGGAGAGATAAATTCAAAAAACGAAAATAGGCAGAAAGAGGAAGACGAATTCAGAGAGTCAGAAGAACGGTTGTGTCGGATAAAACAGGTGGCAAACCCAACTAGGTATAGTCCAAGGCTGTCTCAATTTCAAGATTCATTACCTTCATCATGGGGACTGCTCCTCAAAATGAAGATTGTGTGTAACCATTTGAGGGGCGAGGCTAAAGCGAAAATGCAGGAAGTTATTAAAGACTGTAATAGCTATTTAAATGAATTCTGGTCGAAAAGTATGCAGGACCAGGTTAAGCAAAGCATATTGATGATGCCAAATTGTAACGGAGGTGGTATAAGGGATCCAGTGGCGTATTATCAGGAAACGCCGAGACGAAATAGGGGAGCTCATTAGGATCTGTATAACTAAGTTGCCAGTGAGATTGCGCAGAGATATAGTGATAGCAGGCAGAGGCTTAGACGATTCCGCGTCATTTCAGCACTTGTTACAGGAACTGGAAAATGAGAGCAACATTGTGAACGGAGACACGACTCATAGGTCAGACAGAGTCGAGGATAGGAACGGCAGAAACTATCAGAATGACAGGAGAGCATGGAATCCTGGCATTTCATTCTTGTCATAATGGATTGAAGGATAGGAGAAACTAATCCAACATATCAGCCCTTAATATCTTGCTTTAAAACACATGCAGCTGGCGCTGAAAATTGTCTATGTAGCAGATATACTCTACTGATATGTAGGAATGCAAATACCATACTTCTGATCAGAGGATAAAACACCAGTAATGGAATCTGTTAGGCTGGTCTCTCAGAGCAAAATTTGCAAATTTTTATTTGGAACAGTACAGTAAAAGGACTGATTCCTCAAAAAAAAAAGTTGCTAAAATGTTAGGTTAATGCCAATGAGTCCAGTTTAATTTGTGAGATTTGACTATTACAGGTACTTAACACGTAATGTAAAAAAGTCAACATTGTGATCTGTATGGAATAGGGTACGTTTATACTGCTGTTACAGGTAACATCAGTAATGTGATCGAAGTTTTTAAATTAGATGTCATCTGATCTATAGTATGTCATTGTCGTGGTGACAGTTATAATGAAGTGCTGTGTATGGTTGTTCGGAATCAGGTGTTAGGGGAAGAGGCCACTAGCTCCAAAGTTTCTAACACTTGTGCTGTACATCTCTCCCAGCTTGTATACTCTCTGCACACATTTAATTTTCATGTAAGCTCAGATTCCTAACCAGCAAATTCGTTACTGTGTATAGTGCACCATTCAGAGTGAGGCGGGTTGTCCAGGAAAATGCTGTACTGATTGAGACTAACAAGGGAAAACAATCTCGTGGGCTTCATCACATTTCTAACATCAAATTATGGAAAAGTTAAGGATAGATCGAAAGTAGGCAATTTATGGTAGATAGTCAGTGTATTTATTTGTGGTGTGTAACTTTGTGCAGGGTCGAATCGAACATAAGAATTTTCAGCCGGGATGTCAGGAAGTGTGACGGAATAGACTGGTCGAATGAGCCATGAACAGGAGTCGACAGAGTGGTGTATGTACGTATTTTTTGTCATATGAATAAGGATCAAGCAGAAACGACGTGATGATTAATGAGAGGATAAAGATGGTAGATAGTGAGAGAAGCGACGTGATAAATAGTAGTTGATAAAGGTGATATTTAAGGAGAGAAGCGACGTGAAGCAATGTGATTAATAAAGAGAGAATCGACGTTATGAAACAGTGGTAAATAAAAGTGAGTAGAATTAATAATGTGAAGATGTCTTAGATGTATGTTACAGAGAGGCCTGTGTATGCTGCAATAGAGATTGATGCCAATGGCGAGGGATGACCAGGAAATGATGAAGTAATCGACGGACAGAGAGCCGAAATACGAATGAAGAGATGAGGACGACTGCACAACGTGAAGGGACATAAAGGGAGTATGAGATCCAGATGGTGAACGTTATGGAATACTGACGTAAGATGTAATATAAGTGTAAATCTAATTCTTACTATAACATTTGCAATATGAAAATAATTACTTTTGTTGTTGTTGTTGAGGCCTGGTACCAGTATAACTAATCAAAATGGTACCAAGAGTGTGTACGGTTATTTTGCAGGATGAATAATTTGTGAATTTTTTGTTCTTAGATGAAATGTCGCAATTCTAAGTTGATATTTAGCAGGATGAATAATCGGTAAAGTGAATGCAGAGGTAAACCGATGGAGAAAGGTGCCAGAGTGAGAGGACGAATTCGGAGACTGGAATGCTATCTCCGAAACAGCTTCATGTGTTATGTGGTTGATTATAAGGGAGCAAAGGTATGGTATGTTGTCGTGAGTGTGGTGGTGTTAAGGTTAGCTGACTTCTAGACCTATTCTGTTAGTGTATTAATGGATTGAATGAGAATGAAAATGTGATGTCTGGTGAGTGAGAGTCGTAGAGTAGTGTGATCAATGCGCGCACTCCTGTAAAGGGGATGCTACCGATCCATAACTAAAACATTATTGTGCTTTATTGTTTGATTTGGATGAACCTCGATGGCCGGTCAGGGTCTGACATCATGTGGATGGTTCATACATGTCCTACAAATGTTGTTATATATAATAAAAAGGTAAAATATATAAAGAGATATTAATTTCAGTCTGTCACATGCACAAACGTGCATTGTATGTTGTAGATTTAGAGTCATCAGTTTCTAAAATGTTTATTGTGTTAGGTTGTTAAAGTAGTTTACTATTTAATAACATGTGGTAGGTAATTGTGAGCTGTGTAGATTATTTCTTATTTTTTTGTTAGAACACTTTCAAGAGGTATTAAATTCAGTCTGTCACAAGCACAAAGATTCATTGTATATTGTAGTTTTAGAATCAACAGTTTCTAATATTTTCACTGTGATAGGATGTTAAAGTTGTCTACTATTTGATATTGTAATTATGAGCTGTATAGATTGTTTCTTATTTCTTTTTTTTAACACTTTCATGTTTTGTATGAGGGACAACAGGTACAATCAGTAGCAGAAGTATGGGCTGTATACAGAAAAGGGATAAATGTTGATGTTGTATGTGTAGAAAACTAGGGTGTACAATTTCATGTTTTTTAGAACAAAGATTCTTTTATTACCAATGTATCTAATAGATCATACATGTGATCAATGAGTATTTAAATAATGTAAGAATATCCTTTTGTCTGTAATGTTGCGAGATGCACGGAAGGGTCTGACTGATTGGGTGTCGTAGCGCTGAGGGGCTACACAGAACGCGCCCATACCACGTAAGCCAGGGGAGAGGTGACAGAGCCGCGGCACTCCCCACTCCACTGCTGGTCGGGGTACACTCCACGCGCTCGCTACAGCAGGTAACCAGCCTGGGGCGACACGCACATACCACTGGCCATTCATAAGTTCTGCCACCCTTACGACTGGGGAAAGTATCCCACGGAGGCAACAGCGGGTGGTTTCTTCTGCTCAACTACTCGCACGGCGGCGCCACGGCAGAATGAACGACGTGTGGCAGAGTCTGTCGGGCATTTTTTACCAGCAACTATTAACTAGTACTGGACTGTGGAGCCGTGAAACAAGATGACAGCTCGTATGTCTCCATAAGGTGGAAAGTGAAGGACTGGTGTTTCCACGTTGTGAGTGGTGGAAAAGATTTTGTCTTTAACAGACAGGACGATTGTTTTGTTTTGTCTTGACCACTGAACGGTGGGATCCATAAACTTTTGACAGTGACTTGTTAAGTGTGCTTTGTGAATTGCATGTGGTACGCTGGGTATACTTAAAGAGGACAATTGTCATTTGGTGACTAATTATTGTATGAACACAAAAAACTAGAGTGGGACACTGACATTTGCATTTGTAGTAGGAGGCATTTCTTTAATTGGTGCGGGAATAAGTGCTGTTTATTGGAACTTACAACTTTTAATTACACCATGAACTGAAAGGACAGAACCGTGGGTAATAGTAGTTGTAGGGCCATTTCTGGACGACCAGATTCGTGTGGATGGTACTCTGAGAGTGACTATGACATTTGTGTTTAATGTGAGATACAGTTTACTGTTCAGTGCATGTTCAAAATGCCGATTTGAGTGACCTAAAGACTCTCGTCCGGGTAACCATGGAAGAGCTTTGACACTGAGACAGTGTTACTAGGGTACCTGTCAGCAACTTTTTTGACCCCAAGAAAATCACAGAATGAAATGATTCCGTGTGACTCGCAAGATAGGGAATAATGTATTTGTACTCGTAATTGTGTAATTTTTTTATATGTTTCATTCCTAAGGGACAGCAAGTGTAATTGTATTTCATTAACATATGTGTTTAGAATAGTTAGTGTTTTTTTTTTTTGTTTGTTCTGGGTTATCACGTTCACGTAGCATGTTTATTACAATATTTGGTACAATGATGCATTAATTATTAGCCAGTGGCGTAATACTAATGTAGTGACTCTTGTTGCGTTTGTCAGTAAGGTTGTCACAGGGGACAAGAGTTTGCATTGCACAACAAATATCGGAATTAACTGATGCATTTTAATGTCGTGGACAGTAATGATGTCGTTGGTGTGTTGACTGAAGCCACTTATTTGCATTATCACAATGGTGATATTTCACATTAAAGTGTAATGAAGGCTTGTCGAAATGCAAGTTCTTGTCGTCTAAATGTGTAGCAACAGAGAAGTGAGCAGTAGAGTAAGATACGAGAGCTACTGGTGGATTCAAGCACTTATTGCTAACTATTTATTGCGTGTATTGATCAAAGTTGGTGGACTGACTAGCTTAGCAGCAGGTATTTGTGCTGGTGGACAAGGATAAGGTTATATTCACAGTCGAGTATTGGTGGCAATTGCGTAAGTGATGATAGTTAATGAGGTATGACATGATGTCTTAGATGCACTACATTACATAACCAGTATGTAACTTGTGGTATATAGCATTGTTTTTCTTCTCAGTTTTATTTCTCTGTACGTTTGATGTATATTTTAGAGTAATGGTATGGAGCCTGACATTATACATGGAACTAGTGTACGCAATTTTTCTTTTGTTGATTTTGTTTTGTATTTAGACATTGCCGTGTAAAAGATTATTACAACGCAATTAATGAATGTGGGATTACTTGTACCGTGTTTGGACGGTGAGCTATTTAAAATTTCATGAGTACAATTAGTATTTTTTTTATATGTCGTAGATTTAGTGAAGTTTGGATTACTCATAAAAATAACGAAGATCCCAGTAACTAAGCAAATTTTTATCTCAACATTATTTTTTATTTGTATGATGTAATATTTTATTTATCATATGGATTAATGTAAATTTGTATGTGTACGTTACTCCACATTGTGGAGAGTACAATAATGTAACAACTGTGTCATTAATTTGGTAAAGTAACAGCATTTGGTCGTCTATTTGAGGTCACCAGGGGCTAAGGTATCCTCCTCGTTATTATTATGACGTGCACGTTTATTCTAATACAGCATTCTTAAAAAAATGTTCAGAACTACCCTCGCATTGCAAGGATAGTACCATGCCATTTTTTTCTGCATGGGTAGCCGGTGGTGAAAGGGTACAGTACCACCCGACATTGAAAACAGGTACAACATACTTCATTATTTTTGTCAGAACAACACTTTTTTTTGTAAAATAACTCAATTTCAATTAATACAGCGAAGCCGGATACCAGTGTCGGAAAGAATGACAATTTGTTTATTTAATTCATCACATGTGCACTCCCTCAAAATAAATCCCTACATCCAGTTTGGTGAGATCTGTGAAATGAATGAATGTATGGTCGTCTGCTAACCGCAGATAGTGAATGTAAATATATGATCATCTTTGAGACGATCCTTTGGCCACCTTTGGTGGGACCAAAGAGATGAAATTTACCTGAGCTTTGAGCGCCTGAAATGTGGCTGACCAATACGGTAGCAAGGTGCTCCCCCACTTCGGCAGAGGTGCGAGAGGACCTGAAGAATGGCCACGTTTCAGCACTCTGCCGCTGGATCTTGTGCTGTTAAGACCTGTCTTAGGTGTGCTCTGTAAAGACAAAAGAGTGGAGCCATGGTATGCATGTGGAATATTTAAGAGTAGTCTGAAATAATAATTTCTCTATTTCAGGAATTTTTGTGGGGAGAATTAAATGTCAGGCAGGTAATATTAATGGGATCGTAGTAATCTTCGGAAGTGACCAACGGTCACAATGAAACCACGTGTAGCAATAAGTTGAAACACTTCCGTGTGCTTAAGTTAAGCTGAATTACTAGCGTGTGTACTATAAGTTGAAATATTTAAGGAATGGTGTGTGCAGGACTTGAAATTAGAGACGAGTACTTCCATGTGGTGAGTACTGTGTGAGTCACAATCTGTGTATGAGACAAAGGATAAAGAGAAGTACTCGTCCATGGTATCAGTTGAGGACTCGCGTGTGTGATGAATATGCTCTTAATATTACTTTGCGTGATATGTTTCCGTGTGACGCTTGGTTCAAACTATAATACTCTGAGAGAGAGGCAAGGTGAGTCAGCCGTCTATCCAGCAACGCCACTTGGCTCGCATTGCACAGTAAGACGTGCATATATCTCCAGAGTTCATAGTAGGAAAGTAGAATTACGAAGTGGGGCAGTGTCGTGTGAAACTGGGATAAATATTAATTGAAGTGTGAAAGCTGAAAGTGATAATGTTGTGACTATTCCCTGTGTTGTATTTCATGTTGTAGTGTGGTGTATGTCATGTAACTTAAGTATGTGTGGTTTCCATGGTATAGTAGCAGGTTGTTTCAGAGGTAGTGGGTTATGCGTGTTCCATTTGTACCGCTCGGTCTGGAGGAAAGTTTCGTGATGATGGTTGTGAGAGTCGAAGTGTGAGATATAGAAAAAGATCCACCATCCTATCCAGAAAGTGCACTGTAGCGTTAAATAATTACGAGACCATAAGATAGAGAATAACCAATGTAAAGCCATGCCCACTGGGCGGAATTTGTCATGTGTTATTGTTGTAGGTTATAGAATTTGTGTGTTTAGGTTATAGAATTTGTCGGAATTAGTAAGATAATGAAAAGAAAAAGATTGGTGGCCTTTTCCGTCGAATTGTATGTTGTCATGATATCCAGAATTTATAATGTGTGCGCCACTCATATTCAGTGCGATGGCCACGTGTTGATATAAGCCGTTAAACAAAAAACAAACAAAAAAATGTGGTATTGCCAGTGCGTAGTGAACAGTCAGAGTTCTGTAAATTACTGATAGCCAGATGTGCGTTTCCGTTGCGTATTATTCATACAGGAGGATAATTTGTAACTTAATTGTGAGTACGAGAGTTCATGTTACTCGATAAATAAGAATGAATCCACGCGCTAGGCAGACCACTCATCTTGCAGGCCTGACTGCTTGATGCCACAGTATGAGCAAGGCATGTGGGTGCCTCTCATAATTTCGACCCTGCCAGGCCTGACTGCTTGATGCCATAGAATGAGCAAGGCATGTGGGTGCCTCTCCAATTTTATTTAGAATTTTAGCGTCCAGTGTGTGAGTTCATTTCCGCAGGAGTCAGGATAGTTCGATTTTTGCCGGTAGTTCAGCTGAACTGCTATTTTTGCGTGTGAAGCTAGTTAGGTCCCGGAACTATCGTACTGAGACTTAATATGTACGCAGTTTGCCAGTGTAGTATTCTGAATATTTAGTGCTACTAATTAATCAGGACTTAGGTTTAATGTATTGTGTGTCGACTAGACTCTACTTTAGTTGACTTAGTGTGGAGTCTAACTTCAACTAATTTTAACTGTGAACATTTCCTGAATTTCCAGCAATTTTAATTGTTTATTTTGCATTGTGAGTTCCCTAACCAATAAATTTGAGGCTTGATCTAATTTCCATTCACTTAACTATGTAATAGCTTATAACTAGCCTAAAAATTAATGTCTAAATTTACAACATTATATTTTATTAGTTAGTATTTAAAAATTGTAGTTGGGATACCATATTTCACATTTAATGTACCTATGTTCGTCCTAGCATTTGCTTATTAATCTGATTAAAATATCAAATGTAAGTTTATTAGACTATTTTTATATAAAATATGTTCAGTTACTAGTCGAATTCTTTATCATACCCAGGTAACGAGAAGGCACTTCGATTGTCTTCTCAGCCTGACTTTTTTATGACATTCCGACTTTTGAATGCATAACAAAATCAGTTCCTGCGAGAAAACAGATGAATATCAGCCTTGAAGACGAAGCAGCGATTTGAGCAGAAAAAATTTTCCAAATTTGCGTGGAATGTCTCAAGTAAACTGGTCTGAAGCACAGAGACCATTGTTACTTTACAGGTAGATTTCTGGGATGCTAACTATAATCTAAATTATAGTGGTATTTTATGGTGCTTGTCGTATATTACAATCTAACGAATATTGAAGTCCATTTTAAAATAACGAACATATACTAAGGAATGGAAGATACTGAACATAATAAAACGGTGAAAACAAATCGAAGCAAAGAGTCTGAGGTTGCAACATACATGTAAAAGTGTAATACATTTACTAAACCAATCACAGAGGAACATCAATGTGACATAAAGTTTCGATTTATAGATTCCTTAATCTCTGTGGCTTGTTCTCTAGATGTTTACCATATTTAAAACTAATGAGCTGAAAACAAGGAAGTCTTTCGCGAACAGTTAACAATTTAACATTATTGATAAGCTAGGCATTGTTCCATATTAGTATGCAATTGATGAAAACATTCTGCTGGACGAACAGATTCCGCCAGTCGAAGTATCCAAAAGCTTACTGACTGGGGAAACAAGTATCAAAAAATATGAAAAGCAAAGAGCGTGCAGCCAGGGCCGTACCGAGGGCGTTAAGAAACTGACCCCCGCCAAGTGCTCAGGCACAGAGTTGGCGCGAAATCGGACCAGTTAAACAAAATGTCCTCTACAGTTGACCTGGACAGCTACGTGAGTTCCTATACCCCCTCCCATTGCTGTCTTCTGCTTACTAGAATAAGCCTATCCGTCAGCCGACAACGAAACGCACACTGTTGCCACAGTGCCATTCCCAATGCGTCATTGTGTTCAAGTAGCACCGTACAAAAACGACTACCTCTGAACAAGCGTCTCTTGCTGATGTGGTTTGTATGGTAACAGTGCACTTGTCTCACAGAGCTGCTGCCTACATAGCTAGCTAATGTTGAGAACGGCACTTCTTGCTGTAGCTTCACTACAGTATTGTATAATCCGTAATCTTGGCGATTTGATACTGGTACAAATATGCTATTTGGCTGAAGACATCCATTTTTACCTATGAAGACTGTTTGAATTAGGGTTCTTTATAATACTGAACCTAATAGAAAGTCCAATGAATGTCTCATATATCAAAATATTTTATCTGACTTTAATTTCGTGTCAATAAACGTCTTAACTGAAATCTTTGTTCCTTACCTTGAAAAATGCTCCGCTGACTTTGGCGCCAAATACAGTGTAGCTAGTTAAAGCAATAGCTGCTTTCAAGTTATCGGTGAAAGAGTAGATGAAGAGAATTGAAACGGATGGTTATATGGATATCATGAAAGTTTTTCAAAGTATGGGTTAAGAGATGCTTATCCAAACACAGTTATAGCTTTCACAGGAACTGCAGTATCTTGGATGGAAGCAGACTGTTATCTCTAATATTTTGTCCATAGGATAGGACACAGCTGTTAAACGTCAGTGACTTACTCGATGAGTTTTTTGTATCTAAAACAAACAAATGCAAAGTACAATGATGATACAAACAAAATTTCTGAAAGTGAAATTGTATCAATGCTTCATTATAGCCGTTTTTCTTCTATTTCTAATGAGTAATGTATGCAATATTGCTAATTTATAAAGAACAAATAAAATCTATTATTTATTATTTGCGTGTGGACCCTGTTAGATCACGCAGTGTTTTAAATTTCTTCCCAGTTCTTTCATATGGATCTCTTCCTCTCTCAGTACGTTATTTCTATTTCTTCCGTTCACTTGATTCCTGGTTTTTGGTACATTATTCTGCCCGACAGTTTATCTTTTGACTGAACAGATTTCTGTGTACTACTTCGTCTGCTTCTATCTGGGCTTTCTTGAGGTCACTTTCCCTTGTTTGCTCCCTGGTATATTCTTTATTTCTCCAATGTGTGGTATAATTTGTTATAAACCTTGTTGATGTGAGTCTTTGAACATATCCACAAAATAGAGATCTCCGTTTCTTAATGTCTGCTGCACTGGTTTGACAATTTCTCTGTTGCTGTGAGGGATTTCTGTCTGAATCGATCCTCCGTTTCGTCTAGGCCAGTAATTATATTTATAATTCTTTGTTCTATTTACACAACGTTTTCCAGCTCGCCTTTTGTGATGAGGAATGAATTTGTCTCGTAAAGAGTGTCAGAATTGATCAACCTATTGTAATGCCTAATATTTGTGTGTGTCAATATGCACTTCCGGTTATAGACATGCGTTCTCCTGGGCGCCAACGTGTTTTCGTGATCAAACTCTCAGTGCCCCCTTTACGAGTCTCATTTGTTCAGTGATCTTACCGACGCATTTGAAGTGTCTGGCTGTTTTAATTTGCCTTTCTCCGTGTATAATTTCTAAATATTAAATTTATTACATATAAGCTCAGTTTCTTTCTTGTTAAGGGATTTGTAGGCCGCCCTTTCCATCAAATTTGTTGAGCTCTTCTATCTTATAGCTGTCATTTCACTGTCCGCTAATATCGCTAAATCGTCAGCGAAAGCTAAGCAAGGGATATTAGTGTCATATTTGTTCGTCCAAGCAGAATAATTTTTCACATATTTGATCTTTTTTAGTTCTTGTTACCATTCCCTAAGGAATTTGTCTGAGGTGATATTGAAGGTGAGTGGTGACACTCAATCTCCTTTGCGAACTCCTATTTCCGTTTCAAACGGTTTTGATATTGCCCACGTAGATTTTACTTTGGACCATGCGTCCACGAGTATTTGGTTAATGAGGCTTAATATCTTTGAGTCCAGTCACTGTCCTTATACAATATGAAACAGACACCATGCGTTACTACAGTCCTGCGTTCTTGAGGGTGACGAAAGTTTTACACGATCGTGCTCTTTCGGAACTCCTTATTATTTCGGTGTTGTTTTTAGGTCGAAGATCTATTGTTAGAATGGACAGACTAGTGGAAAACTCGCTTGGTATTCACTGATATAATGTTCACACTTTGTAGTAAACATGCTGAGGAAATTTCGTAAGTGAGTTGAAGCAGAGGGATCCATCTGTAGCTATATACGTCTGTCTTGTTACCTTTCTTTGAGTGGGTGGTTGAGTGCATACTTCCAGTGTTCTAGCAGTTTCCCGATATGTCAGATATCCATGATGATTCGCATACGTTCCTAATGTATGTTTTCTCGTATATGCTTGTGATTCTGTGTGTGTGTGTGTTGTGTGTGTGTGTGAGAGAGAGAGAGAGAGAGAGAGAGAGAGAGAGAGAGTATCAATGTGTGAGTGTGTATAGGAGTCTGTCTCCCTGCGAAATCTTGAAAAGAGTTCTGGACTGTTGCGTAGCTCAGAGAAGTGTCGAAATTGTTCTCTGCCCATGTCGTGATTTATCGGAGCCAGTTTACAGTCCTGCTGTTGACTCTGTGCTGGCTATCCACGGACCTTCTCACTGAACGTCCTGTAAAAATCTTGTGTATTGTGTCTGTGGTGTCACCGCCAGACACCACACTTGCTGGGTGGTAGCCATTAAATCGGCCGTGGTCCGTTACTTTAAGTCGGACCCGCGTGTCGCCACTATCAGTGATTGCACACCAAGCGCCGCCACACGGCAGGGCTAGTCTAGAGAGACTCCCTAGCACTCGCCGCGCCCCGCCCCAGTTGTACAGTCGACTTCGCTAGCGATGGTTCACTGCCTACATACGCTCTCATTTGCAGAGACGACAGTTTAGCATAGCCTTCAGCTACGTCATTTGCTACGACCTAGCAAGGAGCCATATTCAGTTACTAGAATTACTATCTTCAAGAATGTATTCCGAACAGATAATATTGTGAATCATGTACCGTCAAGAGCGACGTTCATCATTAATGGATTAAAGTTAAGTATCAAACTAATTACGTCCGCTTTCTGAATTCTCATTCCTTGTCATGTTCCAGATCTCACGTCAGTATAGTTCTTTCCTCCTCACGCCAGCCTGCGAGAGCTAAATCGCCTGCATTTCGGCCTCCACTCGTAACATGGTGTTGGCTCTTCTGCTAACACAAAAGTGTCTACTTAAGTTATTTCAGTAATTTATTATTGTAGGGTCATGAATCTCCTCCTTCTCTAATTAATGATTCCCCTCCTTTTTGATCTAAAAAAGGCGTTGTTTAGTCTGGATGATTCTTTACTGTTATATTTCTGGAAGGCCGTCTTTCGCTCTTCTCTGCTTAGACCCATCACGTCTGTGTCTTGTTCTTCTCCGACGGGCTAGCCTTCTCGCTTGGCGAGACGTTACGTAATGGATATTCTGCTGAGTAATAGCTTCCCTAACCTGCATTCCGTGCGAGCAAACCAATTGCGACTTTACCTAACGTTGCTCGCACCTCAGGTAATTGTGCTATGCATGGCTATTTTTAAGAAAACACCTGAATAATATCGGAGGGCCGAGCCGCTCAACTTTATTAAATGCAATAATGTTTCGGTGAGAGTGTTACGAGAATGGTAGCAGAATTCCATAACTAAATAGTCATCCAAGGCTAGCTAAGTCCATTTCTTGGCTACAGTACACGATTTATTCACCATTTCAATATAATCCAGAATTCAGCATAACAAATTACATTAAGGCACGAGAGATAGAGAGTAGGAACTTGTATTCTGTCTACTCTCATTTCTGGAATGCAAACGAAAAAGTTCGACGCTGGAGCACATTCAGACATCGCGATAGTTTAAGTCTAGTCGAAGGTCGAAGTGCTTTAGTGTTTGTTCACTGCCAGAATGTATCACCTATAAGACCGCATATATCGCTGCACCAAAGGCAGGTCTGCCTTGAAGAACCCGAGTGAGAGTCCTAAGCCGCTTCCTTGAGCGCACCAATAAAAAGTTATCAACCTCCACTTGACTTCAGCGGAATTCTGCCACTGTCTAACTCTCATTGTATGAAAGCCGTCACCACCAATTATACACCGTTCTTAAGTGCTGTAGACTTGATTTTGACTAAGCTTTACCGCTTTCCACACTGAAGTAATCTATTACAGCAGTATTTAAATAAAGGAATGTTACAAATATTCGGCCACAATTAGATCTTTTACAAGAAACAAATATACAGTAGTTTGTTCATACTTATATAAGCAAGTGCACTCATGATAAATTACACCAGATTGTCGTCAAATATTATTTAACGATTATCTAAGTCTTCTTTACACAAGCACCTTTTGGTACCCTTTTCAGTGATGATGTCAGCTCACACACAACTGACCACTTTTAAATTACCACGCTTTTTAATATCAGTTGTAATCAACATTTAAGTAAACTTGATGGCAAAACAGCAAATTATTATTTGCATAATTACAGACGTATGACATGATATGGCGTATTCATGCTACATTCAGTTGCTGCCCTATTGTGGAGCGTTCTCTGACAACTACTGATGTTCTGACAAACATTAGCATACTGAAAAGGATATAAAAACGTAAAAAATCAGTAAGTAAAACAGTCGCAGATATCTGGCTTTCAGGGATG
The DNA here is from genome assembly GCF_021461385.2 of Schistocerca piceifrons. Taxonomy (NCBI): domain Eukaryota; kingdom Metazoa; phylum Arthropoda; class Insecta; order Orthoptera; family Acrididae; genus Schistocerca; species Schistocerca piceifrons. The sequence continues at coordinate 560,785,255 of NC_060149.1, forward strand.
ATAGCAAGTGTGCAGTGCTGTCATCTGAGATAGAGTTTGTAGAAATCGCTCGCATTATTTTAGAGTTATTGATGCTAAAGTTCATTTTGAAAATATGTAGACACGGTAAAATATTAACTTCTTTAGCTTCTGAGTTATTGAAAATGCCTTTTCCTAAGTTAGCAGATGTGTTCGGATTTGCTTTATTACATAGCTTTGATTTATTGCAGAACTTCTAAGAGTTGTAAATAGTCATATTTCAGACTGTCTGATACTCTGCCATTTCTGGTGCATCGTCTGTTCGTCAGCAAAGCGAGCAACAGTCATTCAGCTGTCCCTCATCGAGGATTCTCCCATTTCCGACCACGCTGACAGTTTTCGTACCTAACCTGGAGCGGTCGCACGAACACCTCGCCCCGCTGACCCACACCTATCCAAGAAAGCAAATTCTCCTCTCAATAATACGAATCCTACACAGTAGAATAGTTTGCCTAAACAAGTGTAACGTTACTCACCTCCACCTGTTGTGGCACATTAGCTTGCTAACTTCGCACATTAAGTAGAAGCTAATTTGAGATTTTACTGAACGCATAAAATAACATAAATAGAATATACAACATGTGTGTCAAACGGTAGTGTAGATATCTTTGTGGTGCTGTATGAAGTGGCAAGTAGCTCCTAGGATATGTTTTATAGTATCAGCACACATTGATTCTAAGTATAACACAAATTATAAAACTTTGCCATATTAGTGGAATGTCTAAAGAAACATATAACATATATATTTAAAGAAACTTTAAACTCAACTTCAATTACTAACGGAAGTTTTTAGAGCTGTTTTTGTCTTTTTAACCCAGCAGATAACTGTATTATAAATATATCAAATATTCTTTCGTATTTGCACGATAACACGTTTTATCCCCAGAAGCTACTCTCACATACTCATTACCGAATTACCGACTTATCCCGAAAATTTTACATACGTACAACTACTCAAGACCCTTCCTAAATGACGTATATTATGGAATTACCCTCAAGTAATGTACTGGAACATTATTCTTTGCAGATAATTACATGTTTTACTTCTACAAATAATTAAAATTTTAATAAGGTCTAATGACCTTAATATACAAAATTTTAAGAGTATAGTAATTACAATTAAACTACATATATCACATGAGAAACAAATCCAAAAGACTACAAATAACGTAATTAAGTAACCCATCGAAATTTCCCCCATATCTTATGTACAGTACGATTTAGATTTTCTTTACAAATGATGAAATTATTTGTGTTCTGCCGAGCTCCCCACACCAAGATTCGTGTGGCCTCTATATTCTCCTTCGTACACTAAATCGTGCCTCCCTATTCGATCATGTAAATTTTAAATTCATCAATACCTTGCGCAAGACGGAAATAACACTCAAAATTCCTAAAAACTAAACATGTAAATGCACTTATTTACATACTTATATTAAAACGCATGCCATGTTCTCTTTTTTACAAGGTGCAGCTCCGATACCGTTGCCTCTTATAACATTTATACCGTCTGTGTGAATGTCTTTTGAGTCTTACTTTTCTGCGTTTTTTGAACAGATAGAACTCGAAGCCTCTTTTCTCGTTCGCAACCGGACTTGCATATTTAAATACAAAAATTTTGGCTACAGCTGGAACACCACTTTTAGATTTGAGAAACGCACACTTTCTTTCTTTATCTACATCGATCATTTCACTTATAAGCTGCAAATTACTCTCGTCCCTCTCGAAACACTGCTCCTTCAAACGATCATTTTAATGTCCCATCCTCTTTCCTTCATACTTATGGTCTATATTAGAACATCAGATCAATCCTCAATGAGTTGATCACCCTCAGACAACCCACAAACACACGATTCGTCCAGGCTTTATCTTTTATCCATTCAAGACCTTTTGTTACTTAAAATTTCTTCTGTGCCCACCAGTTAGGTAATAACGACTTCAGTCTTCTCCCGTACCATCTCCAGTCATTTCTTACTTGACGCACCATTCAGTACTGAAATCGTCTCCTAAACAAATATATTCCCCATTACCCATTTCTGTAGGCTGACTATCTACTTCTAAATAATTTGTAGGATTTAAAACAGACCCAAAACCCGTCGCCTCGTTGTTCTTGTTAGCATCAAATATATTCCTCCCTTCCTCTGAAGTAACGATATCAACAGCTGCAACCTCCTCACAATTACTCTCAGAACTTACAACTTCATCTCCTTTAAACAAAAGTTTACTTATTTCCGTCGAATTACTACAAACTGTATCATAATTAATTTCATTAACATCGGTTGACATCCCATAAGCTTCATTACTTGCAACTTTTTTACATCCATCGATGCATTATAAAAATCACGAACGGTAACTCCATCTGGCACATCACACAAACTACCGCTACTGCATCGCCCCACATCATAATTAACGGTACACTCGACTAACGCCAAATTCGGCTTTACCTCCGTCTCCGTCATTTACTCTCCTCTGAGACGCCTCTGGAATTTCATACCTTAACATACTGTCTGACACATTACTTTTACATTCATCCTTCATCATCCACTCAAGATTCGTGTTTTCATCAGATGCTCTTGGTTCACGTCTGTCAACAGAACTAAATGCACAAAATCGTGTTTCTAAGATATGAAAATCAGAAGCTTCGATCTTCGCTACTTCAGCACCTAAAACATCACCTTTAGCTCCCTTTAACAGTACATCACTCGCTTCCGCCGATACATAGCAAAATTTATCAGTAGCTAACGAGATCAGCGCTATGCCACCCTCACCGCTATATTCACCTATTTCCATCAATACATACAAAATTGATCTCCAGCTGACAAGACTACAGCTACGCCACCTTCACACATAGCTTTACCTACCTCCTTCGGTACACAGTCATCTATATTACTTTCACCTACATTACTATAGTTGTTGGTACTGCCTGTTGACATAACAGAATTTGTCATACATTCCACCTCAACCAATTTCAGATCCATCTCAGCCTCTCCTCTCATCAGTTCCCTTCAACAAAATAAATTTTTCAGCCCAATATAATCATTATCAAATTTCTCTATACATTTTACGACATTTCTTGCGTCCTCTTTATGGTTGTGTCACTTAAAATTCCCCATTTTTTCCTTACTTGTTTCTACTGCCATTTCTAACATTTGTGGCTTCGTTGTCGAATGTTTGAGAATCAGAGAATGTTTAAAGTAACGCATTCATTTCAAAGCCAGTATATTTTCCCACCTGCGGACCTGAGATACTACGATCACTTGCTTTCCGACCACTTATTCTGGTGTTGCGTTTTGTGATGCACCTGTCCCTGAAATATTCTTTCCTAGTTTTTATTCCCATTTTCATTTTCCCTTTGCAAATTATTATTTCTGTTATGACAATAATTATTTTGGTTATGACCGGGATAGCTGACTTAATGATTGTTACGGTTGTCTTTCTGATACCCATTTTCCAGTGAATTGTTGCCATGTCGCTGCTTTAATTTCAGTGCCTGTTCTTATAATCGATTCAATTTGTCGGACAAGATCCAATTGTAAGAATTCCGGTAAGTATCTCTTGGGCATCGTGATTTCCGTTAACACTTCCAGCGGACGGTTTATGTGCATCAACTCAACCATTTCACGCACACAAAAATCCCGATCTACCCACTTCTGTATTTGAAACATGGTCCGAATATGTTCAGGAAACAACTATCAGACACGTCATAGGCAAAAAATGCAACACTGGTCAAGTTTGCCCATTGTTGTGTGTTGCCGGCAACATGCGTTTTCACGAATTTAGTTTTTCTCTCTTTCGACATTCCTCTCACAAAACCATCTCTGTATGCAACAATGAAACCAACTCGATGGTATTTCTCATCATTTACAAAGCATTTTGACGTTCCTGAACCAACCCATGGAACACTTATCACAGTAGAGGCCTGATTCGCTACTAAAGAATGTAATTTTGACCCAATGTCTTTAATCTGATTTTCCCGCTGCAGAGCTTCGTTTTTAATCCCCGCTTCCAACTGTTGTCTACTTTTCACTACCTCTTTCTCACACTACTAGTCTACCGGATAAACTGTTAACAGATTTTGAGGTCACTTCCTCAAGTGTATTTTGCTTCAGCATAAAATTCTTAACATCGCCACCACTCTGTACATTTTCCAATTTGTTCCCTACACATTCTTCTACTGCATCGACTCTAGTGTTAACAACCCCAAACTCGTCAGAAATTTTGCCCATGTCTGCCATTAAAACTTATAATTTTTTATCAGTCAGCCCTTCAGAATATGATGTAACCTTCCCTGTCTCAGCCCATACACTTACTATATTTGTCTTCTCAATTTCAGCCCGTACCGAAGCTAGATCTGTTTTTCCTGAACGCAACTCAGTACCCAATTCTCCCCATACTAGATCGTATTTCTAGCAAATTAATTGTGAGTATGTATTGTCAGAAAACTTTCTTCAACCCCCCCCCCCTCCCTGATATTGAACTATCTGTCCCATTAGTTAGTTCCATTTCGACACTACCACGTTCAGATTTATGACTGGCCCACTAGTATTACCTGAACCAATTAAACTGCGTGGTTACCCACTCATTGTGGCCACTATCACTGGAGGTTCACCCTTATTAACATATACTGAACTTATCGGTCTTGCTGGCTGCTGCAGCTGTGCTGCTGCTGGCGAAAGTGTAGATGCTGCCGATGCCGTTGCTAATGCTGACGGACTCGAAATCCAAACTCACTGCTGGTGACCCTCATTGTCGTGGCCGCCGCTGCCACTCTTGCCGTCGTCGTAATAACTCTACTAGGATTCTTATAATGGTCGTTTACTACAAATAATACAAAAAGCAGTGTACAGTAGCTCAATGAATAACACACTAGTGTTTTACTTTAACTTTTTAAAAAAGTTTATGCTACAACTGATTTATACTGAAATTGTACATTTAATTCGTTGCGTACATTATTTTATGGTAACATATTTCAATTAAATCATATTTTTCCCTTAAAAATATAAGTAAATCTATGTAGAAGAAAATTATAAATCTAGTTTTACATGGGTGAAGGGGGGGGGGGGGGGTTAACGCAGATTTGGAGGTTCTGACACTGGCTCAGGATGGCCTCGGTACGGTTCCACTTGTGTCTAGTTAATTCCACAGTAAGACTCGAACTCGACCACGATAGACAATATTTTAGTCGACTGCAGTGAACATTGGCTCTTCTATACCACTTAATCTGTCTTTTCAACATCCGTTTCATGCCTTGTTAAATATTTCGGGGCTCTCTACTTTAGGTTTCATCCAACTCTCGGTTACGAGAATAATTTCATTATGACCGATTTCACGACCTTTGTTTACTGTTAAAATTTTGGTAAGCAAAGTGTCTTTAATTTGTACGCAATCTGATTTTGCTCTCTGTGTATCGACTGGCGAGCATTCATCAGAGCACATTAAACGGTCGCCCAGCCTATCTACTTCGACATCTACACATTATGACCACCTACCTAATAGCCGGTATGTACACCTATGGCATGGATAAAAGCGACTACCCGTCGTGGCACGGAAGGAGTGCGCCTTGATACACTCCTGGAAATTGAAATAAGAACACCGTGAATTCATTGTCCCAGGAAGGGGAAACTTTATTGACACATTCCTGGGGTCAGATACATCACATGATCACACTGACAGAACCACAGGCACATAGACACGGGCAACAGAGCACGCACAATGTCGGCACTAGTACAGTGTATATCCACCTTTCGCAGCAATGCAGGCTGGTATTCTCCCATGGAGACGATCGTAGAGATGCTGGATGTAGTCCTGTGGAACGGCTTGCCATGCCATTTCCACCTGGCGCCTCAGTTGGACCAGCGTTCGTGCTGGACGTGCAGACCGCGTGAGACGACGCTTCATCCAGTCCCAAACATGCTCAATGGGGGACAGATCCGGAGATCTTGCTGGCCGGGGTAGTTGACTTACACCTTCTAGAGCACGTTGGGTGGCACGGGATACATGCGGACGTGCATTGCCCTGTTGGAACAGCAAGTTCCCTTGCCGGTCTAGGAATGGTAGAACGATGGGTTCGATGACGGTTTGGATGTACCGTGCACTATTCAGTGTCCCCTCGACGATCACCAGTGGTGTACGGCCAGTGTAGGAGATCGCTCCCCACACCATGATGCCGGGTGTTGGCCCTGTGTGCCTCGGTCGTATGCAGTCCTGATTGTGGCGCTCACCTGCACGGCGCCAAACACGCATACGACCATCATTGGCACCAAGGCAGAAGCGACTCTCATCGCTGAAGACGACACGTCTCCATTCGTCCCTCCATTCACGCCTGTCGCGACAACACTGGAGGCGGGCTGCACGATGTTGGGGCGTGAGCGGAAGACGGCCTAACGGTGTGCGGGACCGTAGCCCGGCTTCATGGAGACGGTTGCGAATGGTCCTCGCCGATACCCCAGGAGCAACAGTGTCCCTAATTTGCTGGGAAGTGGCGGTGCGGTCCCCTACGGCACTGCGTAGGATCCTATGGTCTTGGCGTGCATCCGTGCGTCGCTGCGGTCCGGTCCCAGGTCGACGGGCATGTGCACCTTCCGCCGACCACTGGCGACAACATCGATGTACTGTGGAGACCTCACGCCCCACGTGTTGAGCAATTCGGCGGTACGTCCACCCGGCCTCCCGCATGCCCACTATACGCCCTCGCTCAAAGTCCGTCAACTGCACATACGGTTCACGTCCACGCTGTCGCGGCATGCTACCAGTGTTAAAGACTGCGATGGAGCTCCGTATGCCACGGCAAACTGGCTGACACTGACGGTGGCGGTGCACAAATGCTGCGCAGCTAGCGCCATTCGACGGCCAACACCGCGGTTCCTGGTGTGTCCGCTGTGCCGTGCGTGTGATCATTGCTTGTACAGCCCTCTCGCAGTGTCCGGAGCAAGTATGGTGGTTCTGACACACCGGTGTCAATGTGTTCTTTTTTCCATTTCCAGGAGTGTAGATCGGAGGAGGGATTTGGCACCACATCTGCGTACACAAGTCAACTAATCGAAGTAAATTCCGTATAGGGGGCGATGAGCTCTGATGCCACGATCAGTCACACCCCAGATGCGTTCGATCGGGTTCAGATCTGGCGAGCTGGGGGGCCAGAACATCAACTGGAATTTGCCACTGTGTTCCTCGAACCACATCATCACACTCTTGGCTTTTTGACATGGTGTATTATCTTGTTGAAAAATGCCCCTGCCGTCGGGAAACATGATCGTGATGAAGGGGTGTACGTTGTCTGCAACTAGGGTAGGATACTCCTTTGCTGTCATGGTGCCCTTAACGAGCTCCACCGGAACCATGGATGCCCACGTGAATGTTCCCCAGAGCATAATGGAGCCGTTGCCAGCCTTTCTGCGCCCTGCAGTAAAATTGTCAAGGAACAGTTCCCCTGGAAGACGACTGATCCGCTCCCTCCTATCGACATGATGAAGAAGGTATCGGTATACGTTAGACCATGCAATAATCTGCACTGCGCCAACGTCCAGTGCCGATTGTGACGTTCCATTTCAGTTGTAGTTACCGATGTCGTGGTTTCAACATTTGCACATATATGGGTAGTAGGCTTCGTAGGTCCATCGTTATGAGCGTTCAGTGTACTTTGTATTCATCTACATCTACATCTACGTGACTACTCTGCAATTCACATTTAAGTGCTTGGCAGAGGGTTCATCGAACCACAATCATACTATCCCTGTACCATTCCACTCCCGAACAGCGCGTGGGAAAAACGAACACCTAAACCTTTCTTTTCGAGCTCTGATTTCTCTTATTTTATTTTGATGATCATTCCTACCTATGTAGGTTGGGCTCAACAAAATACTTTCACATCCGGAAGAGAAAGTTGGTGATTGAAATTTCGTAAATAGATCTCTCCGCGACGAAAGACGTCTTTGCTTTAATGACTTCCATCCCAACTCGCGTATCATATCTGCCACACTCTCTCCCCTATTACGTGATAATACAAAACGAGCTGCCCTTTTTTGCATCCTTTCAATGTCCTCCGTCAATCCCACGTGGTAAAGATCCCACACCGCGCAGCAATATTCTAACAGAGGACGAACGAGTGTAGTGTAAACTGTCTCTTTAGTGGACTTGTTGCATCTTCTAAGTGTTCTACCAATGAAACGCAACCTTTGGCTCGCCTTCCCCATAATATTATCTATGTGGTCTTTACAGCTGAAGTTGTTCGTAATTTTAACACCCAGGTTCTTAGTTGAATTGACAGCCTTGAGAACTGTACTATTTATCGAGTAATTGAATTCCAACGGATTTCTTTTGGAACTCATGTGGATCACCTTACACTTTTCGTTATTTAGCGTCAACTGCCACCTGGCACACCATACAGCAATCTTTTCTAAATCGCTTTGCAACTGATACTGGTCTTCGGATGACCTTAATAGACGGTAAATTACAGCATCATCTGCGAACAACCTAAGAGAACTGCTCAGATTGTCACCCAGGTCATTTATATAGATCAGGAACAGCAGAGGTCCCAGGACGCTTCCCTGGGGAACACTTGTACTCGGCCCAACATTAAAGTCTGATAGGTTCACCACAATTCGCCACCTGTCGTGTTTTACCAATTCGCCACCTGTCGTGTTTTACCAGTCTGACTACCTACGACATGCGACATCTGTAATGAGGGAAGGATGCCGAACCTCACGACGTCTGGATGTCATTTCACCTTGGTTTCGCCACCTGTTGACGAAACTCACTACAGCTCTCTTCGAACACCGATAAGTCGTGCAGTTTCCGAAATGCTTGTGCCGAGCATCCGGGGCATCGCGATCTGCCCTTGTTCAATCTCAGATAGATCACGCGCCGTCCCCATTCTGGACACGCACATCACGCTCACTGATACTACATGAACTGTGCGTGAGTCTGATTAGCAGCCATTCCTCTCCAGGTGACGCTGCTCTCGTCTGGGCGGGTTTACATCGATAGTAACTCGGTGGTCATAATGTTTTGGCTGATCAGTGTATATTCCGCAAGCCACCTTACGGTTTTTGTGGTGCAGGTTACTTCGTGTATCAGTGTCACTTATCTATTTTCTAGTTCCTGTCGCGTATAGTTCGCGGGAAGAATAACTGCTGATTCAGCACCCGTATGGGCTCGTATCTCTTCAATTTTATCTGCATGGTCTTTTCGCGACATATACGTAGGAGGAAGCAATTTATTCGTTGACTTCTCTACGAACGTACGCTCTCGGAACTTCAAAAGTAGACCATAACGTGATGCAGAATGCCTCTATTGCAGCATCTGCCACTCAACATCTCCATGACACTTTCGTGCCTATTAATGAACCTGTAATGAGACGTGCTGCTCTTCCGTAGATCTTCTCTGTTTCCTCTATCAGTACTCTCTAGTACGGATCCCATACCGAAGAGACAAATTGAGGTACCAGTCTAACGTATGTTTTGTAAGCTACATCTTTTGTTTGTGGTCGCCATTTTCTGAGGTTTCATCCAATGAATCTCAGTCTGCCATCTGCCTTACTCACGATTAATTTTATGTAGTCATTCCACACTGTACGCACACCCTTAGATATACGAGTATTTTATGGAAGCAACTGCCACCAGCGGTTGTTCGGCAATTTTTAAGGAATTTTCTGTCAATGTATTCACAATGCGTTACTTTTGTTAACGTTGATGGTCAATTGCCAGTCCCTGCCGCAAGTATAGACCCTCTGCAAGTCTTCCTCCATGTCGCAATAATTTTCTAGCATTTCATCTTCTCTACATGCAACAGCATTATCCGCGGAAAGCCACATGGAATTTCCGACGTTATGTACTAGGTCATTTATACACAGGGTGAGTCACCTAACGTTACCGCTGGATATATTTCGTAAACCACATCAAATACTGACGAACCGATTCCTCAGACCGAACGTGAGGAGAGGGGCTAGTGTAATTGTTTAATACAAACCATACAAAAATGCACAGAAGTATGTTTCTTAACACAAACCTACGTTATTTTTAAATTGAACCACGTTAGTTTTGTTAGCCCATCTGAACATATAAACAAATACGTAATCAGTGCGGTTTGTTGCATTGTAAAATGTTAATTACATCCGGAGATATTGTAACCTAAATTTGACGCTTGAAACCTCAGACGTTCAGTTGCGTGTTGTAACAAACACGGGACACTGGCGTTTCATAGGGCGTGGAGGACGCATAAATTGGCCAGCCCGTTCTCCTGATCTTACACCTCTTGACTTCTTTCTGTGGGGTACGTTAAAGGAGAATGCGTACCGTGATGTGCCTACAACCCCAGAGGATATGAAACAACGTATTGTGGCAGCCTGCGGCGACATTACACCAGATGTACTGCGGCGTGTACGACATTCATTACGCCAGAGATTGCAATTGAGTGCAGCAAATGATGGCCACCACATTGAACAACTATTGGCCTGACATGTCGGGACCCACTCTATTCCACTCCTTAATTGAAAACGGAAACCACGTGTGTACGTGTACCTCACCCCTCGTGGTAATGTACATGTGCGTCAGTGAAAAAGACCAATAAAAAGGTGTTAGCACGTGGACGAAATGTGCTGTTCCAGTCTCTTCTGTACCTAAGGTCCATCACCGTTCCCTTTGGATCCCTACGTAATTCGGTGCTCTCCGATACACACGATCGAACAGCGGAGGAGTGGTACTCAAGCGTCAACTTTAGGTTACAATATCTCCGGATGTAATTAACATTGTACAATGCAACAAACGGCAATGATTACCTATTAGTTTATATGTTCAGATGTGCTATGAAAACTGATGTGGTTTCATTAAACAAAACGTAGGTTTGTGTTACAAAACATACTTCCGTGCATTTTTTTATGGTTTGTATTAACCAGTTACACTAGCCCCTCTCCTCACGTTCGGTCTGTCGAATAGATTCGTCAGTATTTGATGTGGTTTACGAAATATATCCAGCGGTAATGCTAGGTGACTCACCCTGTATATTGTGAAAAGTAATGGTCATATTACACTCCATCGTGTATTTGCGAAGTTACTTATAAAACTGAAGATTTCTCTCCGTTCAGAAAGACATGCTGTGTTCTGTTTGCTAGAAACTGCTCAGTTCCGTCACACAGTTGATCTGATACTCCATGTACTCGTATTTTGCTCATTAGGCTGCCGCGCGGAACTGTACCGAATGCCTTTAGGAAGTCGAGGAACATGGAATCTACTTGGGCACCTTTGTGTACTGCTTTCTGTCTCTCTTGCACCAACAGAGTGAGCTGCGTTTCACATGATCTTTGTTTTATCAAGCAGTGTTGGATCCTACAGAGAAGATTTTCAGTCTCCAAAAATGCCATAATACGCAAGCATAAAACACGTTCCAAAATTCTGCAACAGACCGACGTCAGACATAAATTTTTAAGGTCTGTTTGACTACCGTTCTTGACAACGGGAATTTTCTTGTGCTTTTTTCCAATCCTTACAACGCTTCGCTCCTCAAGAGACCTACGGTACATTGCTGGTAAAAGAGTGTCAAGTTCATTCGCACACACAGTGTAGAATCTAACTGGTATCCCGTCAGGTCTAGGGGCTGAAAGCAGGGATAATAGTCTGATCTTCCTCTCTGAAACAATTTTGGGAAAAAACTTTTAATAATTAGGCCTTTTCTGTGTTTCACTGCCATTACTGTCAGAGATTGTGTGAACAAATGACTTCGATCAGCTTGCTGATTTAACATAAGACGAGAACTTCTTAGGAATATCTGTGAAGTTGATAGCTAGAGCTTTACTTTCGCATTCGTTGAACGCTTCATGTATAGCCTCCCTTACGATAATTTTCGTTTAATTTTTACTTATCTGAGGTGCTTTGGCTACTTTTAAATTGGCAGAGAGCTCTCTTTGCTTTCGAAGCAGCTTTGTAACATAGATGTCGAACCATGGCAGGAATTTTCCATCCTCCACAACTTTGCTCGAGACATGCTTGTCTAAACAGTATTGTACGATGCTACTGAACTACGTTCATTGATGCTCAACATTGTCAGCATTGCAGATGAAATTTTCTTGATTACGTGTTACGCAATCTGAAATCCCTCTCTTATCGCTCTTTCTAAACAGAAAGATCTTCCTGGCTTTCTTTGTATTTCTGTTTACAGCCGTATTCAGTATTGCTATAACGGACTTACGATCACTTATTTCCTACATTAAATGAGTAGAGACGTTTTTGTGTTTGTAACCAGCCGGTCTACGATGTTATCTTCACGAGTCGGTTCTCCGATTAACTTCTCAAGGTAATTTTCGTATACGGCACTTGGAAAAGTTTCACATGATTCACTGTCTTTACTACCTGTCCTAATCACTTGAGTCTCCCCATGTATAGCTGTTAATTTAAAGTATCCACCTAATACTAAAACATGACCAGGAAATTTATACTAAATATTCTATAAATTTCGTCACTACTGTTTCTGGGGGGAGACCACACGATGACCCCGTATGATCCACCCTTAAAACTTACACATTCACCCAAATTATTTCTCATTCTCAGTCCATACTTATCACTAGATACGACCGTATTTTTTATTGCTGTAAACACGCTTCCACCACCAGCTGTCTTTACGATAAATTTCTTTCTTCTTTATCCTCTATTGCATTTCAATGACCCATCCGGGGCGGGCTGGCAGTAGCATAGGCGCCGCTCTTCAGCCACGATAAATATCTTAGACGAAATTTAGAATGTCGTTGCTATTAACCCCTGGTTTCAGCTAGTTTTCCGTCCAAAGTATGATTTAGGCAATGTTGCCTAATATAAGAGAGATTAGTTCTGGGAATTTTCTAAGCGCTCTTGCAGTCAACTAATACTACAGGTTTGTCAAAAAAAAAATCATCCGATTTATAAAAATCAAAGCTATTCTGTAAGTAGAGATTGTGCGTGAAGTACGTTCTGTTGTAGAGCAGGCTATCGAGTTTCACATGATTCGCGATAGATAGCAGCAGTGTGCGCCCACTTCAGTTCTAGTCAAGACAACAGAAAGCGTTTTGTGTTCTACGTTTTGTGCAGTGCGGGTCAGTAATAACTGTTCAGCGTAACTTCGTACAAGGTATTTGCTGGCTCCTCCTACAGCAAAAAGGATTAGACGATGGCATGAACAATTCCGAGAAACAGGTTGTCTGCGTAATGGCAAATCACCAGGCCGTCCCCGAGTGTCTGACACAGAAGTCAAACGCATCTGACATAGTTCCACAAGGCGTCAGCAGAAATCCGTACGCCATGCAACTCGGCAGCTCAGCATGCTCCCGATGTCCGTCTGGCGTCTGTTGCGTCCATGTTTACACATGAAACCATACAAAATTCTACTACCGCAAGCTCTTCGTGAAGGTGATAAACAACAACGTGTGAACGTATGGGGTTCTGTAATTTCGTTCTTGGCAAGATGGATGATGGCTGTTTCCTTTAATGCTTAGTGTTTAGTGACAAGGCAATGACGAGGCAGCAGCCACGCGGATTGGCCCCGCAATTTAAGGCGCAATGCCACGAATGGCGCGGCCACTGCCGCCGGCGGTTCGAGTCCTCCCTCGGGCATGGGTGTGTGTGTTGTTCTTAGCATAGGTTAGTTTAGGTAGTGTGTAAGTCTAGGGACCGATGACCTCAGCAGTTTGGGCCCTTCGGAATTCTCACACACATAAGAGGCTACATTCCATTTAAACGGAAAGGCGAACCGTCATGATATGAGAATATCAGGAACAGAACAACCACATTAAGTTGTGCTACATGGGAGGGACTCTCCAAAATTTAATGTGTTTTGTGAAGTTTCATGTGAAAAGGTGTATGGTCCATTGTTCTTTGCTGAGAACACTGTTAAAGGTAGGAAATATCGCGATATACTTGAGAACCTTCTTTTCCCTCAGTTCAAGAGCGTTTCGAACGACTTTGTTTACCAACAGGATGGGGCACCGCCACACTGGCATCTGGAAGCGCGGGAATTTTTGAATCAAAGGATTACTGAACGATGGGTCAATTGCACTGGATCAAATTATTCAGCCTTACTTTACTGGTCTTCAAGAACAGCAGGCCTGACTGTACGTGTTTATTTTTCGTGGGGGTTTATACAAGTCTCTGTTCATGTGCCTCCTTTACCAACAACTACGAATGAACTGAGACATCGCATAACAGCAGCTGTGGAAGCTGTAACTCCAGAGACGCTCGCTGCAGTGTGCGAAAAATATCAATATCGCATTGTGGATATCAAACATGTTTAGTCTCTCTCCATGCACAGGTGTGCAGAAATCAGAATCTACTCAAGTCTACATTAAGCAGATCTTTTCTTCATCATTCTGGGACTCAATTCCTCAAATACCTGCAATGCTTCGTGGATCAGAAAATGTGAATTCAAAGAATACTCAATATTGGAGATGTTCTTATTGTTTCAAGTAAAAAAATATCGTATCTCATAAATATTACTCATATTGACACAGTTCTCTCATTTAGGCACTGTAAATCATCAATGATAGCTCAGAATTACCTCAGGGAGGATTATAAGTCCTACATAGCTCTTACTAGCTGCTGACCAGCTACTTCCAGTACCAACAAATTGAAAAAGATAATCTCACACAACCTCTCCCTGAAGAATATGTACAAAGATCACTTACTCTTCGCCAAATTTCTCGCGTCAGATACTTTCGACTCCACGATTTTGGGGCTGGAAACTGACCCCAACGATTCCAAAAGATAGCTCAGAATCGATTCATAGGTGGGGATGAGGCGCCGCTTCTTCAATTGGACGTGGTTTGTAAGTGGTGGTGGCAAGAAGTATAGGATATACGGTGGGCTGCTAGTAAACCATCTCTGATTGTACAGTCCTTTACCATGTTAGTGACTGAGGTAACATTGGTTCTGGAGTGCAGGCTGGAGTGCGACTTCCCAATGTCAGCGACTAACAGCTGGGGAAGCAGTGTGTGCAAGCAACGATGACAACTGGTGTCGGAGGGACACAGAAAGCTGATAACTGCCCCACACAGCTATCGGTTTCGTAACAGACATGGTCCTGAGTGGCTTGGCCACTACGTGGCCACAGAGTTTAGCGCCAAGAAAGATGGTCTATAATCTGTAGTTCCCAGGATGATCGACATCTAAGGTTCCCTCGCTGAGTAGTGGTCAGAAACCATGTAGACTGAGCAGGACCGCCGAACAGCAACTGTGCAGCTGCACAGCCCGAATTCGAACCCGCAAACCACCAGCCGTGTGGTCACCCACAGGAAGTGAGTCATCCAACAGATGACCTGGAGATTCAAAGGCGCCATTGGTCTGCATATTATCTTCAGGAGGATGCCTGCAGCTTCTGGAGTTAAAGACCAGAGTAGGTGGCTGGCTGCAGAATATTGTACTGTAGATTGTGTCTGCGTCAGCGTTAGTGGCTGCTGCAGACTGCGCCCCTAGGCATCATGTACACACCTGAATACTGACTGACTATAACTGCAAGGGAAGGTCTGATTCGAGTAGTATTTGTGTGTGGCAGGTCAGTTGGTTTTTTTCCCTTTGGCATTGCTTTAACCCAGAAACGGCAACAAGCTTGTGTGCTTGACCACCATCGTTACGCAATGATGACTTCATACAGCCTAGTTATTTCGTCCGCTAGCTTTTCTGAATGGCTTGTCTTCAGTATTCTTACTCCATAGTGATCGCTCATCACGTTGACAGCACGTCACTCTCTCTATGACATTGTATCACTGTATCAGCTCTAGGCAGTTTATTATTCCAGGCTAGATTGTAACGCAGTAACATCTGAATTTCAACACAGCCCTAAAACTGACAATATTATCGAAATCTAGAAGCAATCAATAAAACACATGAAATTCACTTATAAAACCACCTTGCAAATATTCATACTATCACCACAGGCGGTTCAGAATCAGTCATGATAAATAAAAACAGTTGCACTGAAAAGAGACTACCTCATCATATCTTATTAACTATTCCTCCCTTGACATAACATTATAAAACCACGCTACAAGAATTTAAAAATTAACTTATCACGCCATGTCTTCAACCACTAATAAAATCAATAAGTAGACCAAACCTTTTCAAGCATTCTGAACACTCACATACTCACATACTTTTTCTATGACGTGTCCCTTCACACCACTGGCGCAATAAGCACACTCAGAGTTGGATATACACACTCCTGCAGACATAGGACAGTACTAAAGTAGGAAAGAGCACAAAAAGTAAGAATGAAATATGTACTGTTCTGGGTAAAGCAACTTGGGTTACTGAACCCATGGCATATGTACGCAGATATCCTTTGAGGGTCTTGATATTAACCCCACTTCAAATCAGATACATATTGGTACCTTACATTATATTCACAAAGATTCATTAACAACAAGACTGGTAAAACATCTTTGATATCAAAGGCACATCTCACACAAGAAGCATCCAGTCGGGAAACTGAAATTCACTTATCAGCATTCCAGGACAGAAATATCGCGTCATCTAAACAACTGAAATTGCTCAGAACAAAAGAGCTGGAAAATTTGAGCCTTCACAATGTACGAGTCCACGCTTATGCATCATTCACACCAAATACTAAGTCTCACTGTAAAGAAAAGTTCTCATTCATGACCACATGTTAGAGTTAAACACCCATAAATGATTAGATATCACCATTATTTATGACCTCACCACAACATCCAACATCCACAATTATCCAGTACCACTGCAACAAAATATTCATCAGAACATATAAAGAAGCAAATGCTGCAAATTAACATCTCTATTCTTCGACTCAGACACAATAAAAAGAAGAAATTGTATGCAGGATGTAGATAAATTAGTACATCATTTAGACAAGACAAATTTAAGCGGAATATACAACTACGATATAGAGAGAATAAAACTTATCTTATCATTAATGTGGAAGATAACTTAATACTACCTAAACAAATAACGCCACCCACATGGAAGAAAGTATGTCATATCGATGCAACTTCGCAAATGCAAGTGAATCACAATACACAAAGATAAACATCAGCAAGAGTACATATTAACTGTCTGGTTAAACACAGAAAAACTTTTAATTAACGTACAAATGAAAAACACTGATTCCTCCACTGCGAGTAAAATAACATTAAACTATAGTGCTGCTAAACAGTCCTACACTGAGCACTAATCTTTCCCTAACGTGAAGAGAGAACTTTGTGTCTCGCCGTATAATAGGTTGGTTCCACATTGTCAGTGGAACGCCACCACGGATTGATCTTCAGGTATACATGGAAATTCATCCTTCAGCAACTCATGTCTCAGGGGTACTATAGCTACATTGCTCTCTATACCTTCACCACATATAAACTTATTCCTACCTCTAAAATCTGGCTATAGAAGGCAACATCCACCTGACTTTCTTAATGAGACGAACTCTTTTCACATTTCACACTTCTTGTCATTGTACTAACAGAGTTACACTTAATATTTACCACTAATTCAGTCATAGAATTTCTGAAGTGATCTCTCCTACCTGTATTCTCGTTCACAATTCCCTATTCCTGACTCATTTCAATTGAGAAAAATCAACATTAGCTAGTGGTTCTGGTTACAAATGTTGTTTAGCAACCGCATTCTCAAACTGATTTTCTAGAAATTGATTTAAGCACGTTTGAATTATTAATTATTTCTCCATTAATATTCTACTGATACTCTTTTGATCCAATACCATCTTCACTTAACTTTTTTCTCTGTTAGAAGCATTTCGCTCAACTCCCGAGCTTCCTCCCATTAATTTCGATCTATCCGTCCTTAAATCTCAACAATGACCTCATATTTTCTAAATCAACTGCACCTGCAGTCACAGCAGCACTAGAGCTCCATTCACCTTGAACAGCTAACTGTGTAATAGCAATAGCCAATTCATCCGCTTTCTTAACTCTTCTCCGGTCATCCTCGCCTCTTTGTGAAATATCATTCCTCATACTAACTTTCAGGTCTTTGGAAACTTTCTTTGAAGTTTATAATACATAATAATTTGGAATTATTCGAAATCTGTGCCTAAATCTCTGATACGATTTTTTGACTGGCCACAGAGTACAAAGGCTGGCCAGTGTAGCCGAGCGGTTCCGGGCACTTCAGTCTGGAACCGCGCTACCGCTACGGTCGCAGATTCGAATCCTGCCTCGGGCATGGTTGTGTGTGATGTCCTTAGGTTAGTTAGGTTTAAGTAGTTCTAAGTTCTAGGGGACTGATGACATCAGATGTTAAGTCCCATAGTGCTCAGAGCCATTTTGAACCGAGCACAATATCTCTGACAAATCTATTTTATTTTCCTGACACTCATCTTCTAAAGTCTGTAAGTACTCCTACAAATGGTTATTCTGATTACTCGCAACTTCCTGCAGCTTAACCAGACTGATTTGCGGTAACAATACACAGTGGATGTTGTCATCAAAATCAGAATGCAAATTCCTTCTGTAACTTATTGAGAATTACATAAAACTTCCCTGCTACATCTTCCCCAATAGATTCAAATTTCTGCTCTGAATTTGGTCTTTCATTACAGTATTATAGTTAGCTTGCTGCTCTCATGAATTTTCTTCTCCTTGTTTTCTCAACTTATCTGTAATATCTTTTGCTCTCTAGCGCCAACTTCTACTCTTTCCCCTAATTTATGCCCTACCTCTGTAGTACTGTCCTCGATTTCCTAGTTTCTAACTTCTCAAAAGTTGTTTAATGTTAGTCTTCTTTCCCTCCCTCACAGCTTATAGCAATTTCATAGTATTCTGATCAAAAACATGTTTTGTGACTGAACTGACATTCTGTTCTTCACCTTCCACACTACAAGTAGCAGGAATTGCAGAGCCATCTACTACAACACCACAAGTACTAGAAGACTCAGTGAACACAACCACACCTGAATCAGCTGCAGCCTTATTCATAATAACAACACTAACTTATTGAATAGCCACATCAAAACTGATTTCAAACCACTCTGCTTAACTAACTGACATCCTGTTTGAATTATTATAATACAGACCTTCATCTTGGGTAGCAATAGTAGATTCAACATCACTATAACTGGACAGCATCTCAGACCTAGAATTCTCTCTCCTCTCTAAATTTTTTCCAAACGTGCTGCTCTTGGCCCCTGTTTGATTTACAACTGCTTTCTCCGTTATTTAACGAATAATTAAAGCAGCAAAGAAAATTACGTGTCGGACAGTACCACC
This sequence comes from Schistocerca piceifrons, assembly GCF_021461385.2. Lineage (NCBI taxonomy): Eukaryota > Metazoa > Arthropoda > Insecta > Orthoptera > Acrididae > Schistocerca > Schistocerca piceifrons. The sequence continues at coordinate 560,804,480 of NC_060149.1, forward strand.
CCATGCCTAAAATTCATTAAAATCATCTCAAGTCCCATAACTAGTCAAAGAAAAGAATATTTCCTCGATAATTCTTCACAAATCCTCTATGAAGCACTACAACAGTCATAAAGAAGACAACAGTGTTCAAATTTCCTTGTTAACAATTCACACTATCTCAAAAAATAAGGAAGTTAAATAAGGTAAAACGTCACAAACATATTCAGAGTTATCTGTAAATGCGGATGAAATTTAAATAATCACTCTTTAAATGTGTATTATTCATCCGTAAAGGTATGTGAATAACTACAGGTTCCCAAGATGTCTCAGCTCACAGCCTGTAACGTTCAGTACTATTACAAGTCAGTTCCAGACACCAAATTTTCGAAGTCAAAAATACATACAAATTTCAGTAAAATAAACAATGAAAGTAAACTATTTCTGACTGTTTTCGTGTACTCAGCACCTTCTCAATATGTGAAAATGATTCCACACTCAACCTTTCTCCTCAAGCATAAAATGTTTAATTCCTGTATATACCCCACCAAAGCAACTGCATAACGATGCAGTCCGAAGGAAACTCTGAATTTACTAATAGAGACTGCTGTTTTCGTTAATACCAATTTTTTTGATAGTTATTTTGTAGCAAATGAATGCATAGAGGCTGGACAAAGTCTTCCACAGCAGCATTGCACTTCTGCAGCCACGGACAAAACATACCTTCCTCGTATTCCGAAAATTGTTCATGCAAGAGAACGGGGGTTGTATCCATTCCTATTAACTTGGGAATACCGTATACAAAGTGATCAGACTCAAGGCTTGTGTAACTGGCAATCGTTGTGTAGACAATTAGACCGCTCACAGGTGGCATGGGCAAGATGGTCTCACACAAATAATGTATCACTATTAAATATGTAAAATTCAACAAAGCGGAAATGAGTAACACCAAAATGAAGTGATAATGAGAGTTGAGTTGGAATTAGTCAAGAAGTGTATACAAGCCATTTTGCATTCTTAAAATACGTGAAACAAAAGTCGAAATTCTGAAGAGCTTAATACTCCGGATGGAATGGCTATGACACGATTCTAGAATCTGATCCTCTGTAACATTTCGCGCCTCAATACCAGTTCACGCTGGCAGTTCAGGACAAATACAGCAAGCAAAATAGCTGCAAAATAACTGTGAGAATACTAGTATCACACGCCGAAAATGAATGAAAGTGTGCCCCATTGACAATCACTGCAAATAACTGTAACAATCTCACTATATATCCACCCATCCGGCACATCAGAAATGCTGCAACTTCCCGCATTGACGAGCCGGTACGAAATGTGCATTCTAGTCACGTGCACAAGTTGCCAGAGGTATACGCACTACCACAGCCAGTGGCGTCTCAAAGAGTCTGCACAATATATCGATACTGATTACATAATGTCTTTGCAATCACTGGTTTTGCATGGTACGGAAACAAAACAGTAACAAACTGAATGTGCTGTTTAACACACAACATTCATCCTTTTCTTTCACATTAGATGAGTCTCCCAGAGATGTATTGTCTGTCGAGATAAGGGACTATCAAGTAACTGACTGCAGCAGTAAGATAATACGTTTGTTAGGGCAGAAAGTATCTTTGTTATCCTACACTGCGCCATGTCGGCCTGTGTAACACCAAGCGAACTTTTATTCCTCCGAGACTAATGCCCTCTCCTCACAGCTCAAGCTCTGCCAGTACCTATTTCCGAATTTCAGAATTGAGAACAATGTCAGCGAAAGGAAAGTTTAAGGATTTTAGGCCTGATCATGCACATACTTTTAATCTGCCAAGAATTCTCAAAACAGGTCAGAGTCAACAATTGAGAGGAGGGTTCATTCCGGAGACTGCCCCTTGCAAGTTGCTAAGCCTTTTCTCAGAGCAGTTCTTACTTTTAGGAGTGCTAGTTCTGCATACGAGGCGGCATCTGCGATGGACGTAATCTAAGAGAGGGCTATTGTCAGAGTTCTTGCTCTAAGGACAGGGGGAATTCGTGTATGCAAAGCTCAGCTGGTAAAAGCATAGTCGATTTCGAGGCCCAGCCCGTCATAGAGACTCGAACTGCCAGAAAGTTGCAGTACTCACAAAATATAGAAAGACAGGACTTGAATTCGGTTTACTCTATAGACAGAACTAAGAGGTATAGCCTGCACTCTCTTTAGGATACTGTTTTCAAGATGAGATGCCTATCCTATTACAGGGACATTATATTATGTTTTTCAGTTTCTCAAGACCTTTTGCATAGCAGTTGTATTAACTGTGGTATCATGCTGCGAAAGATAATTGGAGGAAAGTTACGGACGGTTATTCTGACAGCACGTCTTTGAAGGAAGTTAGAGACTGAGGTACAAAAACTTCCTTATTAGCTTACGTCACTCAGAATGCGACTCTGGAAGCTACGGAACACAAAGCACAGTTCACGGGAGTTAGTGCGTGGGAGGAAGAGTGGGCGAAAGGTTATAAGATTACTGAAATATTCGAAGAGGGACTACAAAAGTTAATGTCTAACAGTAACTAGGAATCCGCGGTAGCAGTGAAGTATAAGGAAAGGTACTTGGAGGCGTTTTCTTTTCTTTTCAGGAAGCTCATCGTGTTCACGGTCTGCCCACGGTGATGGCAGCTGTACAAGAGTTTCAAAGTAAAGGAGCTATATTATAATGCTAAACATAGTATACAACTGTGCAACGTTATCAATCGGGATTTTAGCTTAACGCGCACTCGCATAACTGGATCGAAGCAGTGAACATCAAATGGCATTGAAGATAAAAACAAAATTCAAGAAGACGTAAATTATATAGGGGCTTAACATTTCCGTTAATTATGTAGGGGAAAACATATATTTATAGAATTTATAGCACTAATTTATATTGTTTTCATGTGCTTTCTTGGAGAGATTGATGACTAGAACGGTGAAGATGAATATGAACTGACTTGAAAGACAATAATTATACAAGCAAGATAAACACGAAGATGATAATTAGCTACGGAGAAGATAAATCTGTTAATCTTCGCGATTTGTAACAGAACACAGGTCTTATTTAACTATCTAGAAAGATAAGAACTATAGAAGAGAAGTAGTGACTCATGAAGGAAATCTTACTCATGCCCAATGATTATAGTGTAGTAGGGTTAGGCGTTTATAGTCCATGTGACTGTTTATAAGAAATCTATTATGGAACGGGAAATTGTTGCACAGAGTAAATTCCGGCTTACGACGTTGAGGGTGCGTAACTCAGTAAGAAAAGCATGTAAGTGAAGTACAGACGAATGGGTTATCAATATAGCGGCGATACGGCACACAAATGGAGCAATCCACTGACATAAGCTTTGACAAAGAAATGATTGGTTCAGCTCAGCGCCTAGGAACGAGCATTTCGGAAAGCCAAAGGTATATAGGGTGTCTCATGGTCTATGGAAAGTGGTCGAAGAACAGTGGAACAACGAGCAGGTGATGAAATCTGAAGTCCACTTCCCTTCAGAGAACATGGAGATCTGAGGCTTTATGGCCCGGTAATGCAGGACAGGCGACTATCTATGTCAGATTTGATGTCAGAGTACAGTGCTGGTGTTGACATAAGAGTTTCTGAACACACTGTCAAGTGCAAATTATTGAAAATGATGGTATGCAGCAGACAATCTCTATCTGATCCCCTGCTGAGCCACAGACATCGTCAGTTACGATTGCAGTGGGCGTGAAATCATCGAGATTGGGCCATGGATCTATGGTTAAATGGCACCTGGTAGAATGGACAACGTTTCTTGTTACACCATGTCGCCGTCACTAAATTGAAAGGCTGCTCGAACTGGGGTTGGAACGCTTGCACGGAGTGACATTTGCACGGAGGGACACTTGCCGAGCTAACCGGCTTCTCACAGGTACAGTCACACTAAGGAGTCTAGCAGTTCAGCACAACTGCAAGTGCGAGCTGACTCGCAGTCACACCACAGCAGTGAGCAACCATGTACCGTTTCAGGGAGGCTCTTTGATATTTTAACGATGCAACGAGCAGAGGCCAGCTAACTCAGAAAAAAGGTATTTCTTACCACTGTTGCAGACTTATGACGAATGCCGCTGTAGGACGAAATTTAAATTGACAAATTTACATTTAGTTACCATTTTATTTAAACGTTAAACATAAAAATTATAAATGTCAGTGAGTATTCTTTTGTTTTGTTTTTTGCTTTTCACTAAGATCTGGTGCCACTTTTCGTGTAATGCTAATTCAAAGAGAAACTCTTAATTTGAAGTCTGCCAGTGAGCTTCTTTGGGCGGATTTCCTTCTCTTCACTGTGTAAAGAAGAGGCTTGTACATGTAAGTCTAAACATCGACATAATCGTGGCTGCAGACTTGTAAAGTCGTGAAAATTTACATAGAGTAAACAGAAGTCTAAGAGACTAATTTAGTTATGAAACCAATCAAGCAAACAACAGACTGTAGTTGTAACAATTCTAGTTTTAGCTGAAATTCCACACTACAAACATAATCCGAAAGTCAGTGAAACTGCGCAGTCCTTTGCAAGCTGAAAAGCATTATGGCAACTTCATTTAGCAGCAGATTCGTTCGTTAAGTGTTTCGCGTGTAAACAAAAATGTATTTTCCTAGTGAAAATTATTGAGACATTTATTTCTCTGCCCCTATATTATGAATACTTTCTTCAGTCATATCACTTAAAAGTGGTTTTCCATTTTATTTCTTTTTATTCCGCATCGGATTCTCGCTGTTCGCTTTCCAAGTGTCTATAATCTTTTGCATGGATTCTGTTGTAATGTTGTTGTATACCAAATTCTTTCGTTGTGTTGAAAGTTTTAAGCACATTAATACATCACTGAGCATATCAAAACAACATTGCACACACTAAACCAGTACACTAGACGTCCTGCACTGATACGTTGATGTTGTATTGTTGACCGCTTTCAAGCTCCTAACATGAGGGTCATTCTACTTTTCATCCATTTAAAAACAGCTACCTTCCATTTTACGGGGAGACTCCACACTAAAATTTGAATTATTTAAAAAAAAGTTTAATGGTTATTTCAGATTTTTGTAGTGTTAGCTTTTATATCCGAAAATGACTTTGTGTATTCGAATTACAGGTACTTCTAAGAAATGTTTGGTATTACGGAACGTGTAAGAGGCTGCGGCAAACCGGAAGATGGCAAAGACAATGTCTGATATCTATCACCATCAAACAGAACCATTTTTACTCGGAACTTGGTAAAAACTCAAACGGGGAAGAACATGTTGCAAAATTTCTAGGAAAACTGAAGCGAAATAACTGTTGACTGTAAATATAATTTTAGGGAATACAATGAAGTCCTGTTCAGTACAATCAACAAGCTTCAAGAAAATAGGTATTGGCTTACAATCAAGTATCTCTACCGCTGCACCTTATCAAGAAGGCTGTGAGTAGATTCTTATTCAGAAAATTCAAGAAAAAGGCTATTTTGATTTTGAAATTGCAAGGAGAAGCCTCATACAAGCAGGAAGGGACAACGTTATGATGTCGGTGAATTTTAATGGATATGTGTCTTCTAGTAACATTCACTTTTTGACATAATGCTACATTCCATGTTACGATAACTTTGATTTTCCAGGTTCAGTGCCAACATTTTTCTAATGAATACTAATTAGTCTGAATAAAACTTTTACAGTACGTATTTTTGGTATGTTTGCATACTTCTGTGCATTCATATTATCGAAAATATTTAATTTTATTTATAATCACATTTATTTCCCGATAATTAAAGAAAATTTAATGATAAAATTATAAATAAACAGCGAAAACAAATTATTAATACACTGAAGCGCCAAAGAAAATGGTATAGGTATGCATATTCAAATACAGAAATATGTAAACAGTCAGAATACGGCGTTGCGGTCGGCTACGCCTCTGTACAGTACGACTGCAAGTGTCTGGCACAGTCGTTAGATCGGTTACTGGCGTTACAATGGCAGGTTATCAAGATTTAAGTGAATTTGAACGCATTGTCGGCACACCAGCGATTGGACATAGCATGTCCGAGGCAGCGATGACATGGGGATTTCCCTGTACGACCATTTCACGAATGTACCGTGAATATCAGGAATCCGGTAAAACATCAAATCTCCGACATGGCTGCGGCCAGAAAAAGATCGTCCTAGAACGGGACCAATGACGACTGAAGAGAATCGTTTTACGTGATAGAAGTGTAACCCTTCCGCAAGTTGCTGAAGATTTCAATGTTGGGCCATCAGAAAGTGTCAGCATGCGAATCTTACCGATGTTGGCTTTCGGAGCTGAAGGCCCACTCGTGTACCCGTTATGACTGCATGACACAAAGCTTTACTCCTTGCCTGGGCCTGTCAACACCGATATTGGACTGTTGATGACTGGAAACATGTTGCCTGTTCGGATGAGTCTCGTTTCAAACTGTATCGAGTGGATGAACGTGTACGGGTATGGAGGCAACCTCAAGAATCCATGGAACCTGCACGTCAGCAAGGGACTGTTCAAGTTGGTGGAGGCTCTGTAATAGTGTGGAGCGTATGCAGTTGGAGTGATGTGGAACTCCTGATAGGTCTAGACACACCTTTGACAGGTGACACGTACGTAAGCTTCCTGCCTGTCACCTGCATCCATTCATGTCCATTGTGCATTCCGACGGTCTTGGGCAATTCCAGCAAGACAATGCGACATCCCACACGTCCAGAATTGCTAAAGAGTGGTTTCAGGAACACTCTTCTGAGTTTAAACACTTCCGATGGACACCAAACTCCCCAGACAGGAACGTTACTGAGCAGATCTGGGATGCATTGCAACGTGCTGTTCAGAAGAGGTCTTCATCCCCTCGTACTCTTACGAATTTATGGACAGCCCTGCAGGATTCATGGCGTTAATTCCCTCCATCACTACATCAGACATTAGTTGTGTTCATGACAAGGCGGGTTGATCCACTTCAGCGTGCTCGTGGGGGCCATATACGATTTTAGCAGGTGTACCAATTTCTTTGGCTCTTCGGTGCATTTCTCATAAAATGAATGCACAGAACCATTGAACTATATCTTGTGAATGTGCCTACAAAATCTGGAATATGAGAATTGTGGTGCGAGAAACAACATTTGATTCCCAATAACACCACCAAAATCATATTACAAATTCAAAACTTGAAATCCAATGAAACTATGGACTTCAAAACTTGGATACTGCTACATAATAGACACGATTTAAAAGTTTCTTTGCTGTCGGCAAAGTAGAAGAAACGTTAAATTTTTCAGTGGAGTCTCCGCTTAAGCACTGATTCGTATGCTGACGTCGGTAGCTTTGTGGAGATATGTGGCATTGGATGTCTACACAAACATGATTTAATTCTCGTAGATAACGAACTGCTGATTTGCGTATGCGGTGATGGCGCCTTTTAGCTACTCAGATGGGTTCCATAAGAATTACATCAGGCGAATTAGGTGACCGACACGTCGACGTGAGTTCACTATAATACTCCTCAACCCACTGTAGCATGGTTCTGGCTCCCAGAGAAGGACAATTATACTGCTGAAAGATTGCAAGCTAGCCTATGGTGGCAGAGTTCTCTGTATGCCAAACTACCAAAAAGTTGTAACTACCATACCCGAGAGGTGCCACATTTATCGATAGTGCATGGAACTCTGACATTAAACAGTGGCCCCTGTGTGGATCACCCATGAGTTGGCTAACTATACATAAAATTAATTTAATTACTTCAAACCCACAACAAAATAAATGACATCGTAGGGAATGAGAATGAGTGTTATTGAAAGATTAATAAACAGGACCTGCAGTATCACTAAGAGACTTATTAACTAATATCAGGGTCAAGAGAGAACAAACATATAAACAGAAGCTTCAGCTGTGTATCATTTCATTAACACAAACTCAGGTCGGTTGGCAATAGGCTTAGGGAACCCAACTGGAATTTACGTGTCTACATTTACATCTACACGGATGCTCTGCAAGTCACATTTAAGTGCCTGTCAGAGGGTTCATCGAACCACCTTCATAATCCTCTATTATTCCAATCTCATATAGCACCCGGAAAGAATGAACACCTGTATCTTTCCGTACGAGGTCTGATTTCCCTTATTTTATCTTGGTGATCGTTCCTCCCTGTGTAGGTCGGTGTGAACAAAATATTTTCGCATTCGGAGGAGAAAGTTGGTAATTGGAATTTCCTGAGGACATTCCGTCGCACCGAAAAGCGCCTTTCTTTTAATGATGTCCAGCCCAAATCCTGTATCATTTCTGTAACACTCTCTCCCATATTTCGCGATAGTACAAAACGTGCTGCCTTTCTTTGAACTTTTTCGATGTACTCCGTCAGTCTTATCCGGTAAGGATCCCACACCGCGAAGTAGTAGTATCCGCAGCTCGTAGTCGTGCGGTAGCGTTCTCGCTTCCCACGCCCGGGTTGCTGGGTTCGATTCCCGCGGGGGTCAGGTATTTTCTCTGCCTCGTGATGACTGGGTGTTGTGTGATGTCCTTAGGTTAGTGAGGTTTAAGTAGTTCTAAGTTCTAGGGGACTGATGACCATAGATGTTAAGTCCCATAGTGCTCAGAGCCATTTGAACCATTTTTAAAGGAGTAGTCTAAAAAAGGACGGACAGGCGTAGTGTAGGCAGTATCAATGAAACTGACTACTGTGAGTGGAAGGTTGCCAGTCTAGGCAAGCACACTCTGCTGTATTGTTCCACCGATTGGTCTCTCGTGTCAAGGTACAATGACGCATTAAAAGGACACTGGTAGTGACTATTGCGAGTACAAGGCTGTGCACTGTGTATGGTCGTGAAAACGATTGTTGACTTCTGAATGTGCAACATTACCCATGTAGTTGGTGAAAGACGAGACGGTATCGTCTGCATGAAGGCGCTGCTGAAGCGTCATACTGCGGGAGATGATGCCACATCCGCCGGTGACTGTCTCACGTTCGCAAAAATATAAAGTTTAGCCTGGATGTCCGGACGTCTTTGCAACTAACTGCTCTCTCCATATAAACAGAAGAGTTCTAGCACCTGTACTCCACGACCATTGAGAAGCAGGCCATCGCCTCTCCCTTTTGCTCAAAACCTCCAAGAAACAGCGGTTCCCTCCGATTTTCTCGAATAAACCTATCATGGCCCAGCAGTGGTTATCGTGCCAATCATGTTTTCTAACAAGGAGACCTGATCTTCCTCAACCAATCACTACAATACAATACACATTCTGTTCTTCGAAAAAGCAGCACACAATGCCTGGAGGTCCTGCAGCCAAACCCCCGGCGCATTCCACAAGATGAGGGTAGCTTCCTAATGAAAACAAGCTCTTTCTCGTCCATAGAAAGATTTAGTAGGCGCCGTTTTTTCTTGGGGGGGTGGGGGGGCGTGGCGGCATCTAAGAAACGACGAAGAAATAGTTTTCACATCATTGAACAATATTGCAACACCTTCACATGGAGTTTATTTTAGATATTTATATTTAATTCTGTCACGACTATTTCGGATTTTCAGGCCCCTTGTCAATCGCTGACTCATGTATACTAGCCTATCTGTCGAGATGGAGTCTAGAATGGCTACTAATGAATTACGAGGGAGCGCAGCAGATTTATGCCTCCGAATTTTTTATTTGAAAACTCATAAAGCTTTTGAAAGAAAATAAGCGTTATTAACATTCCATATCTTCATTACTTCTCAACATAGTCACCCTAGTAACGAACACATTTGTCCCAACGAGAGACCAGTTGGTTGACACTGTCATTGTAGAATGTTTGACTTTGTTGACGGACCCACAACCTGATCTCTGCTTGCTCCGCTTCATAACTGCCAAAGCGAAGTCTTCTAAAGGGTCCTTTAAGTTCTGGAAACAGATGAAAATCGGATGGGGCCAAGTTCGGACTGTATGGGGGATGATCGATGACACTGCACACAAGGCGTCGAATTGTTGCAGATGTCACAGTGATCGTGCGTTGTCTGGCACTACAGGCTGACGGAGATGGTGTGCTCCATGAGTGGACGAACTCTTCGAATTCTAAACTCGATTGTAGCACACTGTTTATCACGCACAGACATACAGTAGTTACATTACACACCACCATGTTACACGCTATAATTCGGATCAACCTAGCGGCGGAGGTCTATAAATTAATTTTAATAACGTCTGTTTTATTTAAAACGCTCATGCGTTTTCATTTAAAACATTTGGAAATGTACTTTTCAGCACATCCTCGTGCATCTAAACTATATAAATATTCTTTATCAAAAGGCGAATACTGGATAACGTTTCTGGCTGCATGAAGCTCTCCCGTAATTCTGCTTTAACTGTTCATCACCTGACCACATGTTAAACCTCCAGTTATATTCTATGTGGAAAAAGAGGATGATTCTCCGCTTATTCTTAATCTTGTGAATACAGCGTATGTGGCTGGAAGAGCAGGTAATTGAAAAATTAGTGGTGTGTAACACCGTTTAATAAGTGATTGCAGTATTATTGGTAAGGCGGGTGCCAGGTTGAGATTCATTGGGAGAGTCCATAGAAAACAAAGGAGGTGGCTTACAAAACAATCGTTCAACCTATACTTGAGTATAGCTCATCAGTGTGGGATCCGTACCAGGTCGGGTTGACGGAGGAGATAGAGAAGATCCAAAGAAGAGCTGCGCGTTTCGTCACAGGGTTATTTGGTAAGCGTGATAGCGTTAAGGAGATGATTAGCAAACTCAAGTGGCAGACTCTGCAAGAGAGGCGCTCTGCATCGCGGTGTAGCTTGCTGTCTAGGTTTCGAGAGGGTGCGGTTCTGGATGAGGTATCGAATATATTACTTCCCCCTACTTATACCTCCCGAGGAGATCACGAATGTAAAAGTAGAGAGATTCGAGCGCGCACGGAGGCTTTCCGGCAGTCGTTCTTCCCTCGAACCATACGCGACTGGAACATGAAAGGGAGGTAATGACAGTGGCACTTAAAGTGCCTCCGCCACACACCGTTGGGTGGCTTGCGGAGTGTAAATGTAGATGTAGATGAAGATGTAGTATTGACTCTGTCCTGGCCATGTAGGACACATACTGGAACACCGCTATTTCCAGGATTATTTAATTATTTTTGGGGTGCTGAAGGCGTAGCAAAATTTATATGTGATACTAACGGTCGGCATACAGACAGATGCATACAATTTCGCAGATTTTCGATGCTCAGCGACTTACGTAATCTTGTCTTACTTATTTTCATAATAAAAAAAGTCTTTCATCTACATACGTTGATCGTGTCACGTCTGTAACTGGGTTATGGAAACGTGGAAACTCTTACTGTGGAAGACAACATAGAACTCCTGCACCGTATTCACGTAAAACATTTTGTCTTGTAAGTGGGAATTACACTGCAGATCAATCATTTCCACCTGCACCTACAACGGGGCACTCTGAACTGCAGTGGAAAACTGTCTCGAAAGCAGACAAAAGATAAGTAAGATTGACAGTTTTTTCAAAACGTTTAGAAACCAATTCTTGTAATTTTTTAACGTCACAATGAATTCTTAAAAATTCGTGTTTTCTCTAACGCCCGTGAGCGTAGGGACGTATACAGGGTGCCAGAACGTGTCGCTTCCTTGTTCAGTTTTCCTTCTGAATCCATCCCCTCAAATTGGAAGGAAGTTGTGCCTCACCATGCAGCGTCTTACTATGGGTAGTGTGCAATGAAGTCCATTTAAAATGCGAAGACTGCAATCCAATCCAGATGTTATTTTGTTCGTTCCTGATTTCCTTTTCCCTTCAGAAATTCAACACTTGCCGTGCTTAATTCGAAAATTTTATCAGGCATGCTCCTTGAGTTAACCAGTGTACTTTGCGGTAGTACATAACGTCTGCATACCCTTCATTCAGTTCCAAAAAAAAAAAAAGTTGCAACTGAAGGTATAACAGTGCATGCGACTTCAAGAAATGTACTGTTCATACTGTCAGTTTCCTCACGTGCTCCCTGCCTGAAAATTTACAACGAAGTGCTGTTGTGTACGACTTCGTACATAACGTTAAGGAGACGTGCGCTATAGAGTAGTGCTGCTAATGTCGCCTTAGGAAAGCTGGATAGGAGAAGAAATGATTGCTAACACGTTAACACAACAGACAGAAGATTTACTTAATTTGTATTTCTCCAAACGACCGAAGGCTCTTTACAGATAATGCAGCAAGAATGTACAGAGTACAACTATCACAGCGTTAACAAGAAGAGGCTCCCTGCTTTGCAGCAGTCACGACTCGGCGCATCTGAGTAGCTTCACGCAGTGAAGTGGCTCCGAGAGCAAGTGAGTTTTAATCACATGCCGCGGGCGGCAGCTGAGGGCGCTAGTAGTCCAGAGCAGCTAGAGGTGTGGCCCAGCAGGTGTGCTCCATTGGGTCTACCAGATTAAACACGACTACATCTGCTCCGCGATATCCATTGATTTTAGAAGGCTCGTGACGATAGATAACTAGAGTACCTCTCTTTATGCAAACAGCCATTCGACCTGTGAACTTCCATTACACCACGAACAAACAGCAAAGGATAAACTGCGCTGACATCACAATTCTGCCGATATAAAGGGAGTTGGTCGGAAGGAAAAAATTCCTCGCCAAAAGCTGGAAGAAATAGCGTCGCATAGCATTGCTAAATGTAACGTCGCGTTTCATTGAGCAATTCCGAGATGCACCGACTAAGGCTGAAACAGGCCAAGCCTCAGACGACACGCGCTCAGAACATTGAACATTTACTGTAACTAAACTTCAATTTGTTGTTGTTTATAGGTCCCCTAACTCTGACTTCAGAGCATTTCTTCTCAAGCTAGAGAGTGTTCTTGGTTCACTTTACAGTAAGTACCAAAAAATTATTATATGTGGTGACCTCAATATTAATTTCGTATATTATGGTGTAAGTAAAATGATGTTGGTAGATCTTCTGAACTCATATAACGTGATGCAGGATGTGTTTTCCCAAACAGGATGCAGGGGTACAGTAGCACAGCCATAGACGATATTTTTATTCATTCTTCATTACTAGATGAGCATTCTGTTAGTAAAATGGTGAATGGCCTTTCAGACCATGATGCTAAAATTTTCACACTAAAGGGCTTTTGTGCTCAAACAAATATCACATATAACTACAAACTATGTAGGGAAACTAATCCAACGGCAATAGAGAGTTTTTTAAACCTCTTTAAGGAACAAGAATGGCCTGATGTTTATAATGCCGATAACATAGATGACAAATATAATGCTTTCGTTAACACATTTCTCATGCTCTTTGAGAGTTGTTTTCCATTAGAACGTTCTAAACCGGGTACTAGCAGTAAAAGGCATCCTAGGTAGCTGACTACTGGGATAAGGATATCGTGTAGAACAAAGCGGGAATTATATCAAAATGTTAGAAGCAGTGGCAATCAAGCTACAGTAGACCATTACAAGCAGCACTGTAAGGGGCTTCAAAATGTTATTCGGAAGGTAAAGAGTACGTCGTACGCAGATACGGTAGAACAGTAAATTTACAGGATAAAATTAAAGCCATATGGTCAGTTGTAAAGAAAGTATCTCGTCAGCAGCACAAGGTCGACGATATAAAAATAGTTCGTATAAAAACATTTCTGTTACTGATAAGTCAAATATATGTACAGTATTTAACAATCATTTTCTGAGCATTGCTGGTGAATTAAATAAAAATTTAGTTTCTATATGGAATCATATAACTCTCTGGAAAATGCCTTTCCGAGATTGATGTCTGAAATAATCCTCTGTGATAATGACAAGGGGGAGAGTGAGTCAATAATTAAATCACTCAATACTAATGACTCTCACGGATAAGATGGATTGCCTGGAAGAATATTAAAGCACTGTGCTGCACATGTTACCAGTGTTCTTACAAATATTTGTAACTTTTCCTTTAAGAATTGTCACTTTCCTGATCGATTAAAGTACTCTGTAGTAAAGCTGCTTAATAAAGAGGGAGAAGGGGATAATATAGACACTTTAGATTTATTTCTACGCCAATAGTGTTCGCTAAAGTCATTGAAAGGCCTGTGTATGTAAGGATAATTGATCATTTTATATCACATAATTTGCTATCAAATGTACAATTCGTCTTTAGACGTAGTTTAACAACTTAAAAAGGCTATAATCTTTTTTTCTGCGAGGTAATGAATGAATTGAACAAAAGGTTTCGAATGCTAGGTACATATTTCGATTTAACTAAGCCCTTTTATTGTGCTGATAACGAAATATTGCTCCAGAAGTTGGACCATTATGGAATACGGGGAGCAGCTCACAATTGGTTCATCTCTTACTTTAAGAACAGACAGCAATACGTTATTATTAACAGCGTTGAGAATGGCTGTGATGTGGGGTCTGAGTGGGGTAGTGGGGTCCCCCAGGGATCTTGGTAGTAAAGGATGATGTGTGCACCACTGGCTCGGTTTCAAATAGTGCACTTCATGACATAAGCTCATGGCTTGAAGAAAATAAACTAACACTAAACCACAGCAAGTCTCAGTTTTTACAGTTTCTAACATATAATTCAACAAAACCCGACGTTTTAATTTCACAAATTGGGCATATGATTAGTGAAACTGAACAGTTGAAATTTCTAGGTGTTTAGGGGTTCAGATAGATAGTAAATTGTCGTGGAAACCCAACTTTCAGGATCTTGTTCAAAGACTTAATGCTGTCATTTTTACTACTCGAATGGGATCTGAGGTAAGAGATCGTTCGCCACGAAAATTAGTCTTCTTTCATTCTTTTCATTCGCTTATGTCGTATGGTATTACATTTTGAGGTAACTCTTCCCACTTTAAAAGGATGTTTTCGGCTCCAAAATGGGCAGTTCGAGCAATAATCGGTTTAATTTCGCGAACCCCTATTCGAACCCTGTTCACTAGTATGGGTATTTTGACATTGGCCTTCAATATATATATATATATATATATATATATATATATATATATATATATATATATATATATATATATACAGGGTTAGTCACCTAACGTTACCGCTGGATATATTTCGTAAACCACATCAAATACTGACGAACCGATTCCACAGACCGAACGTGAGGAGAGGGGCTAGTGTAATTGTTTACTACAAACCATACAGAAATGCACGGATGTATGTTTTTTAACACAAACCTACGTTTTTTTGAAATGGAACCACGTTAGTTTTGTTAGCACATCTGAACATATAAACAAATACGTAATCAGTGCCGTTTGTTGCATTGTAAAATGTTAATTACATCCGGAGATATTGTATCCTAAAGTTGACGCTTGAAACCTCCGACGTTCAGTTGCGTGTTGTAACAAACACGGGACACGGTCGGCGAGCAGCATCCGCAGGGACATGTTTACGATGACGACCGTGTTTACGAGTGTGGCTGTAGTGCACTGTTGTGGTTTGGTCTAGCTGTCGCAGTGTCCGCATGTAGCGCTTGCTGCTATTGTTATTCTGCATTCGTCTCCGCACGCAGACCAACTGTAGTACACAGTGTTACCAGACGTCTCCGACCATGGTGCATTCGAACTCTGAAAAGGCGGAGATGATACTCATCTATGGCGAGTGTCGGCGAAATGCAGCTGAAGCCTGCAGGGTGTATGCAGAACGGTACCCAGACAGAGAGTATCCAACGTGCCGCACATTGCAAAACATCTACCGCCAACTGTATGCAACAGGTATGGTCGTAGCACGCAAACGGGTCCGTAACAGGCCCGTCACAGGAGAAGCGCGTGCAGTTGGTGTGTTAGCTGCTGTTGCCATGAACCCACACATGAGTACACGGGACATTGTGAGAGCCGGTGGACTGAGTCAAAGTAGTGTCATGCGCATACTGTATCGTCACCACTTTCACCCGTTTCATGTGCCGCTACATCAGCAATTACATGGTGATGACTTTAATCATCGAGTGCAATTCTGTCAATGGGCATTAACAGAGAATAAGTTGCAGTTCTACCCGTTTACCGATGAAACGTGTTTCACAATTCACGGGGCAGTGAATCTACGGAACATGCATTACTGGTCCGTGGACAATCCTCGCTGGCTCAGACAGGTAGAGCGACCGTGGACTGTAAATTTATGGCGCGGTATCATTGGCTACCACCTCATTGGTCCTCACTACAATGCAGGGGCCCAAACAGCTGCAACATACATCGCGTTTCTGTAGAATGATCTGCCAACGTTGCTCGAAAATGTCCCACTGGAAACGCGTCGACGTATGTGGTATCGGCATAATGGTGCACTTGCACATTTCGCAATTAACACTAGACTGACCCTTGACAGGATGTTCGACGGGTGTTTCATAGGACGTATAGGACGCATAAATTGGCCAGCCCGTTCTCCTGATCTTCCACCTCTGGACTTCTTTCTGTGGGGTACGTTAAAGGGAATGTGTACCGTGATGTGCCTACAACCCCAGAGGATATGAAACAACGTATTGTGGCAGCCAGCGGCGACATTACACCAGATGTACTGCGGCGTGTACGACATTCATTACGCCAGAGATTGCAATTGTGTGCAGCAAATGATGGCCACCACATTGAACATCTATTGGCCTGACAAGTCGGGACACACTCTATTCCACTCCTTAATTGAAAACGGAAACCACGCGTGTACGTGTACCTCACCCTTCATGGTAATGTACATGTGCGTCAGTGAAAAAGACCAATAAAAAGGTGTTAGCACGTGGACGTAATGTGCTGTTCCAGTCTCTTCTGTATCTAAGGTCCATCACCGTTCCCTTTGGATCCCTACGTAATTCGGTGCTCTCCGATACACAAGATCGAACAGCGGAGGAGTGGTACTCAAGCGTCAACTTTAGGTTACAATATCTCCAGATGTAATTAACATTTTACAATGCAACAAACGGCACTGATTACGTATTTGTTTATATGTTCAGATGTGCTAACAAAACTAACGGGGTTCCATTTCAAAAAACGTAGGTTTGTGTTAAAAAACATACTTCCGTGCAGTTTTTATGGTTTGTATTAACCAATTACACTAGCCCCTCTCCTCACGTTCGGTCTGTGGAATCGATTCGTCAGTATTTGATGTGGTTTACGAAATATATTCAGCGGTAATGTTAGGTGACTCACCCTGCATATATATTCCTTTCGGTTGTATCTTGTTAACAATGTCAGCTTATTCCCAAGAATCAGTAGCTTTCACTCAGTTAATACTCGGCAGAAACCCAGTCTGCATTTGGATCGCACTTCCTTAACTCTTGTGCAGAAAGCTGTGCTGTATATTGCTGCATCCGTTTTCAATAAGCGACCACAAAAATTGAAAATTCTTAGCAGTAATCCACGCCCTTTAAAATCGTAGCTGAAGAGTTTCCGCATGAATCACTCCTTTTATTCTGTTCCTTGAAACATCAAGGTGATTCTTATGTTATTTTGTTGAATGAGTTTACTTAAATTTATGGCTTGACTGTTTTTTGGTTCATACACATTTTATTTTTTATCTGTTATTACTTTTATGTTATAATTGCATGTACCGACACGTTCCATGACCTGGGAGATTTGCTCCTCAGTTTGGTCCTGTGGAAAGAGACGTGTAAATAAAAATAAAATAACATGCAGCTTTGTACAACATGACTGACCCTGTTTTACTGGATACACTAGGGACCTATCTGCAGAGCCAAAACAGTTAACATGAGAGTGAGATCTTAAAGCTCTTCACGTGCAGTCGAAGCTTTTTACTTTTATGATATCAGTTTGACACAAAATATGAAAATACACACTACTGACATTTAAGACATTTGTGTGTGTTGTGTTACGATTCTTTGGAGGAACTTGTGGCACAATTATATGTACATCAACTACTGGCACAAATTGTACGTCGATCTGTTTATTTTAAAGCATTTATCAATGTATTACCCCAACCTTTGGGCAGTTATTACATGTAACACATGTAATCTTCAGATCCCTGCTTTGTAGAGCTTGCTCTCATGCAATCACTCTTTGCAACCTCTCTCTCCCTCTCATCTCCTCTTTCTCTTCCTCTCCCTCTTCCTCCATCGTTTCATATCTATCTACGAATCCCAACCAAAAATTGTTATTTGTGTATAATTTTACCACTGTATCCTATATTATTATAGTACCTAAAGTGTGTAACATTTTACCTGAGTATATAAAGGAGTATGAACTTTAAGCTATTTTAACTTGTCAAAATCGGTTTTATATACCACCTGAAGTATTTATTTCAATGCATGTGTTCTACACCTCAAAACAAACACCTCCAAATCCTTTAAAAATTTATTCTCTAATAATGTTGTTAAGATGTATATTCTTGGCACTTCTTGTTAAAGTTTTCGCTTCTGCTATACGATCCTTCCAACCAATAGTTTCCAGACGCCATATTTGTTTACGGAATATGCAGTTTACATGTGCTGCGTTAGGACAGTGAAAAGAACCTGTGACTACTGGAGGTACTCTATTTTACTTATTTTCAGTTTACCGTTAGGTATACGTTTAATTTTTTGTCAAAAGAAACAAAACCATCTTCTGAAAAATTTTTTTGTTTCTCCACTCAACAGTGCCACAAGGCCCCCCAAAAAATGTTGACGCAACACACACAATTGTCGTACTAACAAATGTAAATCCACCTGATGAAGGAGGTTTAAACCTTTGAAATGCATCGTGGAGATAAATAAACAGTGACCGGTTACAGTAAACTTGTTGTTTCATTTAATGTCAATAACAGTCACGGTAACGCCTAACCTAAAATGTCCGCTTTTAAAATAATGATAATGCTAATTATGTAGATAGTGCAGTTTTAATCTGTAAATAACTGGGCTTCTCACTGCACATCGCCTATCCAAAAAGGCCGGAGACAGATTTCCTTTCTGGCGAATAAGCTAAGTTACCATTCAACTGTGAGTAGGTTGTGTTAAATGGCGGATGCGGGGCTGCAGTGCGCCAACGCTGTATTGCACCATCACCTCTACATTAAGTGTTCAAGACATCCTCCAGACTGTTTTGAAGAAGAAAAGGGTGCATCCAACGTTCGTGCTGCACATCTTGATTCCCAAACATATAGAACAGCCCTTAGAAACAGCTTTGGCGGCATAACTGGCGTTCAAGTAACTTGAACAACATCTGCGTATTGTACACATTTGAGGGCAGACTATGTATAACATCTGAAGCATTAAAATCATCTTACCTTTCCTCCATTTTATGTTAATACAGTCTCGAAAGTGTTTGGAATGGCGTGGTAGGTACCTTACAACCTCTCAAAAGCTAAATCAATTATCTTTGATGTTGGACACTTTGCAAGACCAGCGACAGCACAGACGTGAGAAAACATAACAGGCTGATAAACCAAAATTGTGGTCCATGTTGGTAATCATTCTATACAAACGCTCACTTCTCCAGTTGCTCCTACAATAGGCATTTAGGTGCCGAAGTATGTGAGACATAGTGATATGAGCCCTATATTATTTATAAAGGAATTAGCTTCCGAGTTAATGGAATCGGAGAGGCACAAAAAATGCTGTTGATTCAATAAATCCTTTGTCGCAGTACGTACACGTGATTTGTTGCCGTATGAGCTGATTTAATACAACACGCATAACTGAGGTAAACGTTTTCCATCTCGTTCTGTAACATATTGGTGCAGAGCTGGAAAAATCTAGGGGTCATTGACATGTACAAAAGATGGCGGCTAGTGAGTCATATGCACCAATTCAGCTCAGAAGATTACTTGAAATCTGGAGGTGTTATTGCGCACTTATGTTGCTCAGTATACTCGAAGTACGTGTGAGTGTGTCTACTGTGACAGTAACACTTTATTTTGAGTTACCTTTGCGTATCTCTGATCTTAACATTAAAAACTTTCGAACAACGCGCAATAACGCCACCGACCAGGCAGGGGACAATGCTGGGGTCCCGCTGACACCGGGAGTTGCGACCACGTCGCCCAACATCCCTTAAGTCGTCCCGTTCGTCAAGGATGAGGCTAGTGCCGCGCGGCAGTCATAGGAAACGATCAGGTTGTGGTCCAGACCACCAATTATGTTGTCAACGCAGCTGTAAAGGACAAAATGCAAAAACTCTGGAGAGGAATGCTAGCGAGATCCATGCTCTGTACAAACCAATGAAAGAAACTGATGGCAGGTCACAATTTCCCAAAGAGAAACTGGTCGATAAGTCTGTCGAACTTGAACAAAATCTGAGACGTGGTAATCTTAGACTGTTTTTGATTCCAGAGAAAATCAGGTAGAACACAGATGAATTGCTGAAGCTTCTTGCCAGCGAGAAGTGACGGGGCGGGACGTAGGGCGGCGGGATCTACAAAACCTAGACCGACAATTGTGAAGTTTGTGTACTCAGGAGAAGATCTTAAATCTTCATGGCTAAGAAGAACTTGGGAAGCCAGGTCTGACAATACGAGAGGATCTCACCTCTGGAAGAGTGAATATTTGGAACAACACGATCGCCGGCCGCGGTGGTCTAGCGGTTCTAGGCGCTCAGTCCGGAACCGCGCGACTGCTACGGTCGCAGGTTCGAATCCCGCCTCGGGCATGGGTGTCTGTGATGTCCTTAGGTTAGTTAGGTTTAAGTAGTTCTAAGTTCTAGGGGACTGATGACCTAAGATGTTAAGTCCCATAGTGCTCAGAGCCATTTTTGAACAACACGATCCCGAGATTTGGGCCACAAAACACATAGACAAATGATGGTAGGATAATGATGAGGACTGAAAATGGAAAAAAACGAGTTTGCAAAGCAGATGAACTCGAAAGCTTGTGCTTTAGGAGCTAAGAACATGTCAACTCTTGTCGCCGCTAATTTGTATGATTACATTGTCTTTGTATACTATAGTAGTCCGCAAGTTAACTGACGTGTCTACTGTTTAGCTTCACCTTATTACTAAATTGTGTTTTCTAATTATTTATTATTTAATTTGTCAGTTACTGTGCGAGCTTAGACTTCCTTCCATTTCTTTCAATTTTTATTTAGCAATTTAAGTATTTATATCATGTTATTGTTGTTACACACCATTAGCGACATTAATAGTACACTCTGTTTCATTTCGTTTGTGTTACTTTCAAAAGTGTTTATCGAGATCCTTTTGCTGTCACCACTCGGCATTTCTGCGACTGCTGCAAACGCTGCTGGCCTTGGCCACAGAATCTTCCTCTTTCCAGAAGGTACCTGCCGGTTTCACTTTGTGGAACCACCGCTTCCTCATCCTAATGCACTCATGCCTTGCTCCCTTGCCAACGCTAACCCAGAGTCATGGTGTCCCTTAGCTTCACCCTTTCACATTTAATACCCGAACGCACCAAGCTCCATATCGCACACGCAATTGTCCACTCTCTGCCAGATCGTCTTGACGAGTTTCGTTAAATATTCAAGACATAGATATCCATGCAATACTACTATCGGAGACATTGTTCAAACCAGGGATTCCCATACATTTTAGAAATCTAGACTGTTGTGTCTTCCTATGAAGTAACAGATGTAACAGAAAAAGTAGTAGAGTAAGGACGTTCATACTATCTGATTTGTCATATACTGTGCTACATACATCCTACAATCATGAAGATAAACAAGTGGAATATATGTGCATAGGGATCAAATGCCTTAACTAAAAGTGCCTAATATTTGTCCTCTACAAATTTTCTAAAGTAGGTGGGCTTGCTTGCTTCGAAACTGCTCTCCTAAGTCTTGAACCAACATAGGAGCATATAATTATAGCTGGTGACACTAACATAAATTTTCGGTTCAACAGTCCCTGTAGTGTTAAATTTAAGCTGATGGTTTCTTTTTCAAATGTAACGCCACTTCAGCTCGTGCCTATCCATCACAACACCAACAGTCACACTCTCAAAGATTATTTCTAACGAAATCCCCAAACTAAGTACCACTGAAATGCCTGTACCTGGTATGTTTGACCATATCATAATAGTCATGACGTATTCACTGGAATGTTTCAGAAAGGAAACACAACTGACTGTATGTAGACACTTCAAACACACTAAGTTATCTGATCTTGCGATTGAGGTGCAAGAAGTAGTTTGGGGGCGACCTCTGTTACCTTCTCTGACATAAAGGAAAAAGTTTGTGGATTTTTAACAAGCTTACCCATCAATATGACAAATATCCTATTCTAAAGACCGGAAGAGTAAGAAGGAACCCTGCACCTTGACTAACTGATGAACTAAACCAGCTCACTAATCTCATAAACGATGAAAATCGGGCATGAAAGCTACACCTGGAAATCTTACTGCTTACAAGCGGAAACGGAACAGAGTCAGTCGAACGTTGAGAAGTGCTAAACTCAGAAAGACCCACACACTCGTTAAGAAATGACAGCTACTATATTCATCAGTGTCTATTGTCGCAATAAAAGTCTAATTAAACGTTTCTAAATCGTATTTAACTAACACATTTTGTACTGTTTACTAGTTAGATAGACGCGACCTAGGCCTAAATATTCAGAGTTATAAACATTTAAAAACCTGACTAAACACGCTTTATAACACAAATACTCTAAAAGGAAAGTACTTACTAATTCATTCTTCTGTCATTCTATCTCTAAATCAGTACGAGAACAACAACAGCCGGACATACGACCCTCGTGTCGTTTTTTGTTTACATACAGCCAATGTCGCTTCCTTGACAAATTTAAAACATTCTTTAAACATAATTATTCTTTAGAAACTGACGACGAGTGACAAATGTGGGAGCTGTTAAAGGGGTAGGGAGTAGAGGGATTTGTTGCTAATCTTGAAGGAATATTTTCACTGGGTGGAGGGGGGTGCAGCGGGGAGAATACTAGGAGAACAGAAGAGGCTCTCGCCTGTAACTGCAGAGTATACAGTAGGAACATTTTGACCCGGGAACAGGAAAGGAAAATCTGTGCCCTTCAGGCAGAATTGGGGGAGGGAAGGAAGGGACTGCTAAGGATCAATGGCGATAGGGGGAGGAGGGTGGTTGGGAACTGGCAGCTGGTAGGAGGATAGGAAGAAAGAGAACATGATCTGACAGTTTTATCATCAAAAACAGAAACAAGTATCTACCACTGCCAGAGTTAAGTGGAGAAGAGCCTCTGGTAGAACGATAAGCAGGAAATGAGCAGCACACTTCAAGACCAAGAAGCCTAGGAGTGTACAAAGTGTTAGGAAGAAGAAAGTGCTGCTGCTAGGTAATAGCCATGGGCGAGGTGTAGGCCCTCAGTTACAGGGAACCTTAGGGGCAGCGTACCAGGCCACCAGTATCTTCTAGCCAAATGCAGGACTAAGTCATGTGATAGAGGACTTAGAGTCTTCATGTAAGGACTTTACAAAAGAGGACCATGTAGTGATAGTGGGTGACGCAGAAAACAGTTTGGACAATGATGGGGCATATGACATAGGTGGTGACCTGGACAAGACAGCCTCCCTCACTCATGGCACCAATGTACACATTGTTGAGCTGTTCCGGCGTCGTGATCGACCACACCTTGATGGAGCTGTGAGGCGAAACAATGTCGGGCTAGGGATGACTCTGAGGGCAGCCAACTTTGCTCATGTTTCTCTGACGTCTGTCGGGACTATCAAACAGATGGGGTTTCACTGGGCATGGCCTACACCTAAACAGGACTGGAAGCGAATATTAGTACAGCTGATTGATGAAAGTAGAGGGGATGCGTCTCGGACCATACACGTTCAAATATCTGTGGTCATTGGTAGGAAAAGTAAGTCTTTTTAGGATAAATCGAGACAGCAGGCTCCCCTGCCTGAAGAGTAAATCCAGCAGTTTTAAATAACACTAAAACAATCACTCACAAGACAGATTTTAAAACTCCAAATATCACACATACCAGATGTCACGAAGAAAAACAAGCAATTGGAATGAGTAACATGGGGCATTTCAGACTTAACAATGCTCCATCAAAACATGCAGTCAATAAAAAATAAAATACAATTATTGGAAGTTGAGCTACAATCTTTAAACTACACAGTAGCTCGTGTTACTGAGCACTTGTGTAGACACACAGAAATTCAGCAAGTAGTATTACCATTGTATGAAAGAGTAAACTCTTACTGCAGAATTGCTTCAATGGGTGGAGGATCATGCATTTATATCAGAAAAGGAAAACAGTTCAAAACAAGACATGACCTCAGTAAAGTAAGTAAAGACAAACACATTGAAATATCAGCTATTAAATTAACTGGGCTTGATAGCACAAAGAAATTAATCATTTTGTGTGTGTATAGATCTCCCAGTGGTAGTGTGGAAATTTTTTTTTCAATACATTAACCGAACTTCTAGATAAAGCCTCAAGTACAAAGATCAACATAATTCTGTGTGGGGACCTTAACATCAGCACTAATATCAAAAATGAATGCAGCAGCACCCTCATAAATATCCTTCAGAGTTTTGGAATGGCCGAATTGGTCAATAGTACAACAAGGGTTACTACAATGACTGCATCAGTAATTGACCATGTGTCCACAAATATGGACAGGGAAAAACGTGATTTAGCTGTAAAAGATCTCGGGTAGGTCAATAGTGCAACAAGGGTTGCTACAACGACTGCATCAGTAATTGACCATGTGTCCACAAATATGGACAGGAAAAAATGTGATGTAGCTGTCAAAGATCTCGGACTATTAGACCATCTCTGTCAAATAACAACAGTAAAATCAGGCATCGAATCATTGGCTAAACTACAAGCCTACAAAGGGCATCTATCTGAAATCAAAATAAAAGATTTTTCAAAATAACTAGCAAATCAAAACTGAGACGAAGTGTATAAGGAAACCAATGTGAATACAAAGTCTCTAAATTCTCCAAATTATTTAAATTAAACTTTGAAAATGCACTTCCAAAAGTATGCATGACTGTATCAATATCTTACAAAAACAGATGGGTAAAGGCAGGTATTAAGAATTCTTCCCAAACACTTAAATACCTCAGTTCCACGAAAAAGAGTCACATTGATCCAGAATTTTAAACTTCTATCATGGATACAAAACAATCTATAGGAAGGTGTTGATTGCTGCAAAAAAGTTATTTAATGACAAAATAATATACAATGCAGAGAATAAAAGGTAAGCACTCTGGGATGTTATATAAAATGAAACGGGGCGAGGCAAACAAACACAGAATAACATATTGATAAGGTAGGAGGATAAAGTAATGAATGATCCACAACACTTAGCAAACTATGTAAACGAGCATTTTTCAACTATTCCAGCGAAGTTACAGCAAAAATTCCCCAAAACAAATATAACACCTGTAAATAATGTTGCACTAAATAAAATGATGTTACTTCCAACCACAGAGAATGAAGTCAATAAAACTGTTCAAAAACTAAAAAATAAAAAGTCATTAGGCTTAGATGTAGTACCAATATGTGTACTGAAATAATGCATAGGGATTATACAAGGCTCTTAACAAATACAATAAATGACTCCTTCACATCAGGGACATTTTCATAGCAGTTAAAACAGGCAAGAGTTGTACCTTTGCTTAAGAAAGGTAATGCAGAAGACATAAAAAATTACCAGCCCACTTGCCTACTGTCACCATTCTCAAAAATAATGGAAGCAATTATGAAAGACAGATTAATGAATTACCTGAATAAATACAATGTTTAAAGCGAATCACTGTTTGATTTCCGAAGTGACAAAAATATGTAGTCAGCCATAGTAGAATTTACAGAAGTTGTACTCTCTTGACAGAGATAAGTGTGTCACAGGTATATTTTTCGATCTTTCTAAGGTCTTTGATTCAGTCAACCACAAGATTCTATTAAATAAATTAGAAGCATTAGGTATAAGAGGGGTAGCTAATGACTGGTTTCTATCATACCTAGCAGATGGGGTGCAAAGAGCAGAGATAACACATACTTCAAATAGATCTAAACATTAAGTAAAACTCTTATCAGTACCCAAATACTTTATTATAGGGGTACCACAAGGTAACCTATCAGGACCAATACTGTTCCTGATATACATCAATGACTTTCCCAGTAGTGTTATTCATGGTGAAAAAATTCTCTTCGCTGATGATGGCAATATTATAATCACTGAGAAAACAAGAGAACCCCTTACTAAGAAAGCAAATGAAACTCTCAAGGAAGTTTACAATTGGACAATAAGCAATAAAGTGATATTGAATACAAAGAAAACTAATGCCATGAATTTAAGTTTGAAGAGGGAAAATGCCGATGTTAAATTATATGTAGATGGTACTTCTATAGACTTTGTAACAAATGCAAAATTCATAGGAATGAATATTTATTCCCAGTTGAAGTGGTGTGAACACACAAAGGTACTTCTAAACAAAATGTCATCAGCATATTATGCCCTTGGAATCCTATGATCAGTGTGTAACATGTAGTGTCTTTTAGTTACACACTATTCATATGTACACTCAGTTCTTAGCTATGACATTCATTTTTGGGGAACAAATGCACGAAATAGAATACAGTTTTCAAACTAGAGAAAAGAGCCATAAGAGTAATAAGCAAAAATAGTAGCCAAGCTCATTGTAATCTGTTCGAAACACTGGGGATCTCAACTGGTCCGTGTGAAGACATATACCAGTCAGTTGTACACATCAAAAATAACATTGGTAATTACTGCACAAACAGCTCTGTCCATGACCATGGAACAAGAGCTAGACTAAACTTACATTTACCAAGGAAAAAAACATAAAACTCAAAACAGCCTTTTCTACCAAGGAATAAAACTGGACAATAAATTACAAAAAGAGATTAAAGAAATTGCAAAAATGCACTTATTTAAAAGGACAGCTCAAAAGTGTCTGTCATGCAATACATTTTATACACTGAAGGATTACTTAGACCAAACAGAGTAAGGGTCCGGTTAAAAAAAAGTTATACAAATAAATAATAATAATAATTGTAAGACATCCGACATTGCACATAACACCATCACACTATGTTTTTTCCTTCTTTTTTCTTTTCCACAAAAAGTTACCCCCAAGGTCTGCATAGCACAGTACTAACACCTCTTTCTCTTTCTGAGCTCAACATCTCACTCATTATAGGGGTTTGTTGACTCAGTTTTTCAGGATAGCAAATAGGATGTTGCGGTACAGAAAATGGCCCAGAGATCACCAGTGTGTGTGTGTGTGTGTGTGTGTGTGTGTGTGTGTGTGTGTGTGTTTAGTGAGTGAAGTGTTATGGAACAGTATGTGCAGTGACTGGTAGTGAGATATGAGTGAACAGTGTGGCATTACATGTGGTGTCACCGCCAGACACCACAC
The DNA here is from genome assembly GCF_021461385.2 of Schistocerca piceifrons. Lineage (NCBI taxonomy): Eukaryota > Metazoa > Arthropoda > Insecta > Orthoptera > Acrididae > Schistocerca > Schistocerca piceifrons. The sequence goes on from NC_060149.1 coordinate 560,831,699, forward strand.
TTGCTAGGTGGTAGCCTTTAAATCGGCCGCGGTCCATTAGTATACGTCGGACCCGCGTGTCGCCACTGTCAGTGATAGCAGACCGAGCGCCACCACACGGCAGGTCTAGAGAGACGTACTGGCACTCGCCCCACTTGTACAGCCGACGTTCATAGCAATGGTTCACTGACAAATACGCTCTCATTTGCCGAGACGATAGTTAGCATAGCCTTCAGCTACATTTGCTATGACCTAGCAAGACGCCGTATTCAACTGATAATTAATTATGAAGCCTGTACCGTAACGAGAGATGTTCTACAATTGCGGATTAAAGTTAAGTATTCCAGAAGCTACGTACTTTTCTTTATAGCATTCATTACGTACCCTGTTTCAGACCACACGCCAGCCTGCGTGAGTTTAAGCGCGTGCCTTTCGGCTTCCTCTCATTGCGTCTAGGCTGTCTTGTCTAGACACAACATTACATCACGTAATAAGTTATTTGTAAAAAAAGTATTGTATACCAGGAGTAAATCTAATTATTGTCCCTAACTAGAATTCTGTAAGTGTGTGTGTGTACGAATTAGCTTATTTTAAATTGGTCTAAAGTTGTAAATACCTTGACATGTCCTATGTCCTTGTACGCAGAGATCTACGAATGAATACAGCTACTATCACTACTGTTATCGGACAACAGACACAGACTAGCTGTCCTATACAAAATCTGCGTGGTTTCGATATAAACAAAGTAACAGCTGCAGCTGAAGTCACTGCCCCAACAAAAGAACTGAACTGGTACTTCACATTGCATGCAACCACAATTGAACCGTAAACGAAACACAGATGCATTGCTTATTTAATGGGGATAGACAACCGTAGTGACGAAATATTCCATTTAAGGCATGTTATTTGCAATACTGTCAAAAAGGTATAAAGCGTATCAGATCAGGATTTATTGAACACACTGGCATCACAGTCCAAATGTTGAGCCTTATTACTGACTCGCTGCTGCTCATTGTAACAGATATCTTTAACTACTTTTTAACCACAAATATTTTCAATGAAGGGTGGAAACAAGGACTAGTTAAGCCACTACCTAAACCGGACGTTGCTACAGCACCCTCTGATGAACAACCTATTTGCATTCATGCTACACGGTCCAAGGGCTTAGAACATACAGTCTACGACCAGCTGAAATACTACCTAATCGTAATTACGAACAACCCACTTGACGAATATCGATCAGTTTTCCGTAAACATCACAGAACAACATCTGCCTTAATAAACATAACATATGACCTGAAGCTTTCCATGGATCGACGAGATGTGACTATCATATGCTTCTTGGACTTCTGCAAAACCTTTCACAATGTCGACTCCGACATTTTACTTGCCAAACTTAGCAGCCAAAATATCTTACCGGGGGAAGTGTAATTGTTTCGCTCATACCCGACGTCTCGCCAGCAGTGCATCGTGACCGGCACCCCCAATATTACAGGTGAGGCAAATAGTATCAGGCGTCCCTCAGGGCTCGGTCTTAGGCCTTATACTCTTTTTCATTGTATATTACGCATGTGTTGTTCGTGTATAAAACGCCACATTTATGCTGACGACCTCCAGTGGTAACTAAGAGCAAAACCAGTAAACCTCAAGAGAGCTATCGTGAATTTCAGTACTGACCTGCGTGCTCTATCAAAATGGGAACAGAACACAGGATTAAAGCTTCAGGTTAAAGTTCAATGCATCCAAAACCCAAGAGATACTAGCTGATCTGTCTACTTTCAAAAACAAACACCGTCAGAACTGGGGTTGAAAGCCCAACGATATCGACTTACCGCTGTGTCATCCTCAGCCCTTTGGCGTCACCGGATGCGAATACGGAGGGACATGTGGTCAGCACACTGCTCTCCTAGACGTCGTCAGTTTTCGTGACCGGTGCAGCTGCTCCTCAATTAAATAACTCCTCACAGGAGCTGCTTGCACACCGCATGCCAACAGCACTCGGCAGACCCAGACGGTGACCCATTCAAGCCCAACGGCGTCAAACTTGGGTGATATGACGAGAACAGGTGTTACCACAGCAGCAAGGCCGTCGCCTCATTCTAGGCTCATCAGCATAAAATATCGGGATTTCCTACCATATTTAAAACCAAATGGGACACACAGATTTCTCTCCCTGAGCATAAAGTCTAGGAGTAATAACAGACGAATATATAAACTGGACTTAGCACGTAACTGCAATGTGCAAGAAGGCGTCAGCATCTCTCCATGTCCTACAAAAATATAAGAAGTTCTTCCCTCTTTATCTGAAAAAGGAACTTTTACAAACGCTTATACTTCCAATTGTTGATTACAGTGCTGCTACCCCGCAAGGAAAGCTCACGGTCCCTGGAACTGGTTATCAACAGATATGTTTGATGTATCTGTGAAGTTCGGCTCTGATTATATTTCACCATCATACGCACCGCTATCCTAACTGCGTGCAGGGTAAGTGCAGAAATTTCCATACACTCCTTCTCCTGTATAGTCGTATCATTGTATCATTGTACACAGTCCCTCATATCCCGCCTCGACCTTAAAGCTTTTGTCTGAAATATATGGCAGAAACTCCTGTTCCCATCAGAGCAAAATCCCTTCTGTCCCACTTCAGTCGGCAGCCACATTCTCAAAGTCCTTTTCATTAGCAGGAACCGGACTCTGGAATAACTTCCCTCGTTGTATTTAGAGAACAGAATAACATCTCTAGATTCATAAAACAGTAACGACATTTCTACTGAAGCAACAATAATGACTACCATTTTCCCTGTGAGCTCCTGTTACCCCCTTACATTCTCTTTCCAACCGTATTTTTCTCATTTCCCAGAGCTCTTCTCTGGTGCAGTCTACTTAAATTTCCCGTCCGGAGAACTTTCCATATAATAAAACATCTAGTTTGGAAATCTATAAGTTCATTTAAATCTACCACTATTACTATTATTATTATTATTGTCGTCATTATTTATTATTATTGTTATTGGAAGTAGCAGTAGTAGAATTACTGCAAATATTAACTACATTAGATCTTAGTTAGTACTGTTTATTCACGCACTCTCTACAGACACTCAAATGATTTTATTACTTTTTGTCACTGATATTTCTTAGGTAACTAAGATGTAAAAAAGGTACTGCTTGTGTGATACCTTGGTCTCATGTAAGAGAGAGCCTGCCTGCCCTAATCTGATCAGCTTTTTTAATAAACAAATAAAAATGTTCATCCAGCGGGGTCGATGAACGCAAATTCAACAAATCGCACACTGCTAGTCGTACACTCGGACGACGCCTCGCCAGCTGGTAGTTGGCTCCTAGGACACGCGTAGTTAGTACCGTCATACGTAAGGAAAATATTGTGAGATCAATGGACGTTGGCATTCAAGAAGAAGGTATACTCGTAAGCTCGATGTATGTCGCAAAGAGTGTAGCGACCTGCCAGAAAAATGACGAACAATTAGGCCACTCAGTATAAGAAATGAAGTTTTGAGAAATCATACGAAGTAATGCTTGCAGAGTCAAGAGTGTAAAGAACGCCAACAGCTAATTCAAGAAAGTTGTGGAAGTCGTCGGGCTATGACGATGAATGTAACTAGCAAGCAGCCATAGAGATGGTAAACTCAGCTCAGTGGTATAGGTGAGGTCTTTGAGGAGAAGTTTGATAAAGGCAGTCCATATACTGGTGCCCCATTGTTAGAATAACTATGATATATCTGTCATTACCCTCTTGGCTTGGCTATATGAGAGACGTTTTTAATAGCTTCCGCTGTACAAACATCTCTACGTTGCAGCTGATTACACGGAATGTCGCAGTGGGGCAGGACTTCAGTAAACCTCAAGCCAAAAGAGAAAGTCTCGGTCGTTGATAAAAAGTTTTCGAAGTCCATCTGCCTTTCTGGTTGAGAGCTTTCATTGACACATTTTCAGCCAAGACAATTTAAAAAATTAGATTCGTTTGCTAGATTTTTCATTAGTACTTCTTTCCGTTATCAAATCTTGTTGCACCTCTTTCAAGTGCTTATTAGTGTCAGTAGAGACAAAGAATGTATGCAGTAAAACGTTGTCTCTGGATGTCCTGACTTACTGTGCTCTTCTCGACGGAAAGGAAATGTCAGTAAATTGGGCTCTGAGCACTATGGGACTTAACATCTGTGGTCATCAGTCCCCTAGAACTCAGAACTACTTAAACCTAACTAACCTAAGGACATCGCACACATCCATGCCCGAGGCAGGATTCGAACCTGCGACCGTAGCGGTAGCGCGGTTCCAGACTGAAGCGCCTAGAACCGCACGGCCACAACGGCCGGCCAGTAAATTGGGGTCTAGAAGGCAATAAAATGGTAGAGAGCAGACATGAGGAATCTAATTTCAGCTACAGCCGTAACGGTAATGAAACAATAATGTTACGAAAAGTCTCGTAATGACGTATTCTTTGTACAATAATAAAAGAAGGATTTTCTCAGTCGTCCAGATAGCGCAGTCTGCTAACGCGCCGCTTCCAGAACTGGGCAGGCGGGCCAGCCCCGGACGAGGGTTGGTGACCATGACATTAAGGGCGCTCATTCTAGACGTTTTACTAATCCACCTAGGAAAGTACCTAGCTGATACCCGCTTTCCGTCACTGCTATACTTCCTGGAAACAATTAGAAACCGTTACCACATTAGAACATGGAATCTAAACTAGACACAGACTGACGAGATACACAAATTCCATCACCCGGGGAGTGGTGTTGTTAGGAAGCACCGCTGCTGTTACCGAAACAAATACAACTATGTAGACTCTATAGGGAAACGGCAAAATGTAATGAAGATGACGAAGAAGGAAAGATAGATTTCCTAGTAGCATCGTGACTACAGGCATTACAAGGAGCGTTGCCCACGCACAGCTTCATTGTTTCACATGTGACCGGAAAAAAAAAACGAAGAGCATTTTATAGCGGCCAAGAAGTATCTTCATCCTCAGGGATGGCACCCTACAGTCCTATAGGTGGCTTGGTTATAGAGGAAAAATAGCACGGAGCAGTGGCGGCCAGTGGGCTGTAGATTGAGAGTAGCGGCACGTGTGTCCAGACAATCGCATGTAACACTTGGTCTCTTTTAGTTTCTTGAACGGGAATAAGACAGCTTTTAGTGTACTAGCAAGTGACGTGATTCAAATCTAACATAACATTTGGCTCTGATACCAAAACATACAAAATTATCACTGATATATAGTTTTTAATATTTTCTGCCGGCAAGATTAATTTATGGAATAAAATTGAAACAATGTCTTACCCTAACTAACAGGTTCGTAAACAAAGTCCATTCTTTTCTCTCTCGCCGGACGGAGTGGCCGAGCGGCTCTAGGCGCTACAATCTGGAACCGCGCGACCGCTACGGTCGCAGGTTCGAATCCTGCCTCGGGCATGGATGTGAGTGATGTCCTTAGGTTACTTAAGTTTAAGTAGTTCTAAGTTCTAGGGGACTGATGACCGCAGCAGTTAAGTCCTATAGTGCTCAGAGCCATTTGAACCATTTTTCTCTCCTCTTTCCCTTCAGCAAAGTGGTCAATTACAAGCTCTTTAAAATTATGCACATTCAAAAGAACTTTCTGAGTAGAGCGCATAGCTAACTCTCTCAGTCTTCATGTTTCATTATATTTCTGGTGTAAGTATTAATTTTCTTCATTGTTGAGCAACAAGTGTTGCTTTCCGCTGTTGTCATTGGTATTGTACAAATAATTCGCAATAGTTTCACTGTTTCCGGTAAAACAGCTTCTAAACTATTCTCGTAGATACAATTCAGCAATTTTAAAGCTCCATTTGCAGTTTGTAAATCATTCCTACTGTATATGACTGTCAGCACCTGTCGCAGTTTATTTTCGTTCTGACCAAATAATTTAACTGTTGTCTGAAATTCTTTGTCCGGGAAGAACAGCTTGTGTTTTGGAAACAAACTTGGCTGGAATAATATAGCTGCTGACAACTGATTTCCAAATGCGGGAAGCTCTCCAACGTTAGCCGTCACAAGCTCACAGACTTTCTTTGCAACAGTTTTACGTGAGTCTACAAAACTGAACGTTTTATGTCAGCGATCTCTTCAATTCCATTGCCATTACCGCAATGATGATCTAAATGAAGAGAATTTCTCTCAGTTAAATCCCTGACTTGAAATCAGAGCCCGCATCTCGTGGTCGTGCGGTAGCGTTCTCGCTTCCCACGCACGGGTTCACGGGTTCACGGGTTCGATTCCCGGCGGGGTCAGGGATTTTCTCTGCCTCCAGATGGCTGGGTGTGGTGTGATGTCCTTAGGTTAGTTAGGTTTAGGTAGTTCTAAGTTCTAGGGGACTGATAACCATTGATGTTAAGTCCCATAGTGCTCAGAGCCATTTGAACCTTTTTTTTGAAATCAGAGACGTTCTTAATAGCTTCTGATCTACCAGCATCTCTACGTTGTAGATGGTTACACAAAATGTCGCAGTGAGGCAGGACCATATTGTAAAACTCAAGCCAAAAGAGGAACTCTCGGTCGTTGTTGAGAAGTTTTCGAAGTCCAACTGTTTTCCTGGTTGTTGAGTAATCATTGCTATCATCATCCTCAATGATTCCCAGGCACTAAGCTACTTCTTTCTTATATTTTAATTCGGAGTTCACACATCGCGTTTTAAAATTCGATCTTCTGTCAGTATTGTCTGAAATACGTTTCTTCCCATCTTTATCCTGTACGGCAGTTCTTTACACTAGCTTTGAGAAGAAAGTAGAGTATCACAGTAAATTGCTGATAATCATTTTACATTCGTTGTGTTGTGTTGCACAGCGATGTACTATGAGGTTGAGCTGGTGGGCATAAAAGTGTACAAAATTGGCTCTTTCATGCACTGCTTTCACATTTTCCTGCACTCCATAGTTCCTACCGCTCATTACTCTGAGCTATCAGTTTTTCTGGAGAGTCAGCAGTCCCTAGTTTGTTAAGGCCATTGAACACTTCACTACTTATTCTCGCAGCTTCATGATCATTGGGTGCTATGAAATTTATGAATCTTTCATACATTTCCTATTTTAATACATACCGAATAACAAAAAATGGTTCAAATGGCTCTGAGCACTATGGGACTTAACAGCTGAGGTCATCAGTCCCCTAGAACTTAGAACTACTTAAACCTAACTAATCTAAGGACATAACACACATCCATGCGCGAGGCAGGATTCGCACCTGCGACCGTAGCGGTCGCGTGGTCTAGACTGAAGCGCCTAGAACCGTTCGGCCACATCGTCCGGCACCGAATAACAAATATGAGTTAAGACAAGGGTGCACTACCTGTAGTTTCATCAACATCAGTTGTGACGTAATCCGTTTGTTGTATTTCCTTACGAATCAACTCATGGCAAACAGCATAACGGAGTCCAGCAGCTCGTTCTGAATTGTTTTGGGAAGTCCCAAATTACACGATTATTGGTTTTTGCAACATGTTCCTTCAGTCTGGAATCCATTTCTGCGATTAGGTTGACCAAACTCCCAAAAATACCAGGATTCTTTGAGGCATACGTTTGGTCATGTCCCTTTAGTGCAAGTTCTAACTTCCCTCAAAACTTGATACAGTGTATCAGCTTGCGAAGGATGTTATGATTCTTAGAAACATCATCATTAAACTTCTTAATCCTTATTCAGCAAGCTGTATCCAGCTGACATCTTGTATCGCCTTTGCCTTGCTTAGCAAACTCGATGCTACTGTTTATGTGTAGTTCATTCAATTTATATTTTTTAACCTTGTCAGCTAAGTGTTTGGTGTCTGTCAGTTCATCTGTGGTCCAAGCAAGTTCCGCAACACTCATTACCAGACACGTGTAACAGAAGAAAGCATCTCTAATTTCACATCCACACAGCCGATCCACGTGTTCATATTAAGGAGTAAATTTTCTGATATAACTACTTTTGCTTGTGCGAGCGTTTCAAGTCTGTACAACGTTTAAATCAGGTCTTGACAGTCCTAGCCTTTTCATTTCCTACTTTCTCTCAAAAGTAAGATTTTGACTACCAGTAGTCAAAATAGTGTTTATGCGGTTTACACTGTTCATTTTCTACAGGAAACTACCATATCAGTTAGTCACTACGTCGTAGTTACATACTCTCTGATTCACAACGGGACAAGAAAACTACTACCACAAGCGCGGGATTGCTCGTTTACTTCGCCCGCTTCGCGCTGACGCCGTCCGAAGTAGCCCTACACAATGCACTGCCCCCACCCAACTCCCTATACCCCCACTCTTCCACGCACGTCTATGGTCTGCCCATAAACCGCCGGGATGGTTCGCAAAGAGTCTAACAAGATGACCCTCCATACTGTAAATCACGGATTTTGATGCACTTCAAATATGTTGTGGAGGCACTTACCCTAAATACCTGGCTGTCCGCTGTTTTAGCGACGAGCCTAGGTTTACGAGAAAATCGATTTGTAGCATTACGCATATTCGAGGCAAGTCAGCGCAGCGCAGGAGTAAAGGTTGGCGTTGCTGCGAAGGAAGTCCCGTGTTCGAATATTGCTCGTTCACTTTTTATTTCAAAATCGATCGAATTTTTCAATTTTATTTCAAACAATATCAGCAAACAGTGTAAGGCGTGCGAAATTATAAAGATATATTCAGTTATTAATTTTTCTGTCATACAATATTACAAAATCTTATTTTTCATCGTCCACATTGCTTGGTAGGCCGGAACAGTACTACGGGTGATACTTATCATAGAAACAAGCGAACCACCAATTTTCGCAGCACCACGCGCATTTTATGAAAGCAACCGTCTTGCAGGCGCACGGTTTCTTCATGAGCGGTACCGGAAAACACAATTCAAAATTATTTCTCTGTCATCCGCTAATTTCGATGCGAACCATGCGTATCTAACGATGCTTTCAAAATTAGGTGCATTGAATTGATGTAGGATTGGCGAATGTAATTTTATCGAATCTTCCCTGGAAGTGATCTCTCTATTGTCCTTCATCAAGTCGGAACATTGTGAATAATTTTCGTGAAGGTTTTCACCTGTCGGTAAAAATAAACGATGCAGGGCTGGTAATAAGGAGTGCACTTTGGTGGGATCACCTTTAGGATGCAGGTGCTCGCTTTCCTTTGATCAGAAAATAGATGATCGTATGAAGTTGAATCGGTTTGACCTCCCCACGGATAGATAATGCAAAAAAAGTATTTCTGCCCCACGTACGGAAGAACTACGGAACACCAAAACTATAGTCAGTGCGCTAACCATTGCGCCACCTCGCTCGGGTTTCTAAACGCCTTCATCATTTACTTACACGGGCTGGTATTCTAACCATTCTAGAAACTTGTATCATTCACTTACACGGGTTGGTAGTATACAAAAATTAAATAGGTCGATGTTCGACTCACGATTCGTGTATAGCGTTGCCTTTCAAATATCGGGTATTATTGGGCGGGCGCCGCCCTGGAGTCTTCAAGGAATAGCCGCCACTGGCATGAAGTATGTCGAAGTACGTAAATACATCTGTATATCTGCCGATGATGGGGTCACTCGTAACTGTAACGTAATTACACTACATTTGGAATGTTATCTGATTTTTTGCCATCATAATTTAACATCGAATTGATTTTGTGTACTCTATGAAGTCAATGATTAACTATTGATAATTATGAAATATTTATTTAATAATTTGCTTGATTGGAACTATGTTGCGTATTAAATTATCTTCGTTGTTAATTTTTGTAAATAACTCATCTCTCCCTGAGGGAATGATTTTCTAATAAATTTCTGAACGTGGTGTTCAATCACAAATGTAGGGAATGTACTACGTCTTTCAGTTTGGAACCTTTTTCTTGGCTTACAGCACAACGGCAAAAGTCTTTTAGTATCAATCAGCAGTAGTTCGACAGTGGTGTAGTGCAATCGCCAAACAGTACCACAACGAACAGTAAATTTTTTGCTCTACAATATTGCACGATGGTGAACGAAGACGCCGGTTTTGTGCTTTTATAGTATTAAGACGTCTCCATTATCCAGCTGCCTAGGATAAAAAAATTTTTCCAGGCTCAATCTATGCCGCAACAGCTTGTACCACAAGTCCAGCGAGCACTGAAGCCAAGGAATGCAGTTTGACGAGCAGCAGGAACATATTTGGTATAACAAACGCAGAAACCATAATACGTTCACTGCTCACTACTTACACTTCTGTGCTTCAGTTTAAAAGGCAGTAACGCTTTTATTTTCAGCTTGGATCTGGAAGGTAGGATCAGTTATGTTAGGAAAAGTTGATGGTAGTTAGTGCTGCAAAACATATTGGCATGATTTATAATAACGTGTGTTAACATTGCTTGAGAGCTTATCATTTCCTTCGTCCCATTTATTATTCCAAGGCCATATTGTTAATCAAAAAGTAGTTAGAGGCAATATAAATTTTTGTTTTGTGATAATAATGTGACGTAAAACAAGTATAAATGAAATGACTTCAGCACACATAAAAGTGATCATTTAATTTCTTCTTTTAAGTGAATTACTCTAATTCTAAAAAGTAGCTAAAAGAGTCACAGTTCAAAGATAAACAAAAGTTATACGCATTTATTGAATTGGTCACTTTGCCATGGTTCATAAATAATTTGACTGGTAAGATCTCGCAAGGTTTCCGAAAAACAGCAAAATTAACAACCGTTATCTCGCTTTGAATAATTCAGTAATTCTTCTTCTTCTTCTTCTTCTGCTGACTTAGGTTCCTTTTGATTGTCAACCTTATTCCGTGGACGTACCGGATCAACTGTGCTCCTTTAATTGGATTTAACGAAACCGATTCGTATTTTGCAAATCCGGATTGATATCACCTGTTTGCGACAGATGAAAATTGGCGCCGGGTGGGGACTCCGGAACACTGATTCTCCGCTTATCGCGAACGGTCGCCTTAATCACTTCCGCTTTCTGACAACACCTCCAAGACCGACCCAAAGTTTCATACGTCACTGAGTTCATAACGCTTAATCTCGCACATTTCGTGATTCTCACACAGAAAGAAACCAATGTTTTATAGATATTCTAGCCCGTCGAGGCATGGCTACGTCATGGTTACAATGTCTATGTTTATACTGTCCCTCTATGTCTGAAGTACTCAGTAATGTGAATATATGTTTGAATGTTTGAAGGTCTTTGTAATGTGAAGATATAGACTCTGGGAGGTCTTCCACGATGCCCTTTCTCTTGTTGTCGAGAGATTAATTGCGCTGCTTCATTTTTGTTAAAGTTAAGTCGTTAATTTTCAGGAAAGATTTATTAATGATTTTGGGTGCGAATACGGAAAAAGCTCTAAAAATTTCATCCTTCATGACTGACGACCATATTCTTCAGCAAATAGTACTTTTTTGGTCAAGCGGAAAGAGCAACAGGTGAAGTTGTACCGTCATTCGTCCCAGGATAAATATAGGTACTGAGGCTTAGTGATAGTCACGGAATCATTGACGTAATGCCTAAGGTAAGATGTCCAGTGTATTTTGCACCCACTAAACCATTCGGAATAAAACAATTGTCTGAATAACAATCCAAATAGCTTTAGGTCATACATCTATACACCTAAATTCACTAAAAACTATATTGTAAATCACCTATTTAAGTGTCTGGTTGGCGTCATATGAACTATTTCTTATGCAGAATTAATGAACATGTAGCGTTACATAAATGTTAGTAGTTAATGAGAGTGTAAGGCGCGACGTGACACACAGAAGTTAAATTCTCTTTCAAAATTAAAAAAAAGCTATTTGAGCCGTGTCGCAAGTTTCGGAATGCTTTACTAGAATTCTGCTGTCCTGCGGTGTCTTTCTCAGTGCTGTCTGTACGTCGTGCAATTCCAACTGCGCGCCTCCAGGTGCGTGTTTGCCAAGAGCGCGCTTGCTAGCTTATAGATTTTCAAAAAATGGTTCAAATGGCTCTAAGCGCTATGAGACTTAACATGTGAGGTCATCAATGCGCTAAACTTAGAACTACTTAAACCTAACTAACCTAAGGTCATCACACATATCCATGCCCGAGGCAGGATTCGAACCTACGACCGTAGCAGCAGCGCGGTTCTGGACTGAAACGCCTAGAACCGCTCGGCCACAGCGGCCGGCCTTACCGTATTTGCCCATTGAACTTTTCCGGCGCCATACTGCCACTACTGAGACTGTAACCTGTCACCGGATTTGCCTAAGTTCAGTCTTCTATGAGGAAGGTCCTTTTGATGTGTTTGCTTGTTGTTGATTTAATGTCATCACCTTGATGTACCGGTATGTGCTTATTAGTGTATTTGGTAATTTATAAATTTAATGAGTGTTATTGAATGCCTTGGGCCTACCTTTTGTAATTTAACTACATGCTTGTGACCGCCCGTTTACTGAGAAATTTCCAGTAGCCGTTTTTTGTCTCACTTACGGGTGGTGTTCTGCTTGTGACTGTTATTTAGTATACATGCTGTCCCCGTTGCTTGAATTATCGTTGTGAGAGACAGATTCATTTACTTAGTCTGGCGGGAATTGAAGTTGTCATATCGCTGTTGCATGAATGTGTACCCTTTCCTGTTGTTCTCAAATTTGCATTTTGTATGTGTTTTTGGCTACTAATATGACTTGCTAGGGTGGGCTATTATAAGGCGTCCAACTTCGATGTGACGCCAGAGCCGATGTTGTTTAAGCAGACCCAATTTCGGGTTACTCTGGAAATTTAATGTCACGTTTCTCAAAATTTACTAATTTTGAAGATGAGGGTTTAAATATTTGTTATTAATTTCTGTTTAATCTGGTTTGCATCTTCCCGTGATTAATTATTATCCAGCATTAGCTACTCTCGAGATATAGTTTTAGTGTCTTCATTAATATAGTTCCCCGTTTTTGGCCAGAAAGGAATTTATTATCTTGAATCATATGTATTTCTGGGGTTTATGTGAATCCGTATTTATAAACGAATGACATTTAGTGGTGTTCTTGCAACGAAATACAATACTGGCCATTAAAAGTGCTACACCAAGAAGAAATGCAGATCATAAACGGGTATTCACTGGACAAATATATTATACTAAAACTGACATGTGATTACATTTTCACGCAATGTGGGTGCATAGATCCTGAGAAATCAGTACCCAGAACAGCCACCTCTGGCCGTAATAACGGCCTTGATACGCCTGGGCATAGTCAAACAGAGCTTGGATGGCGTGTACAGGTATAGCTGCCCATGCAGCTTCAACGCCACAGCTCGTCAAGAGTAGTGACTGGCGTATTGTGACGAGCCATTGCTCGGCCGCCATTCACGAGACGTTTTCAATTGGTGAGAGATCTGGAAAATGTGCTGGCCAGGGCAGCAGTCGAACATTTTCTGTATCCAGAAAGGCCCGTACAGGACCTGCAACATTCGGTCGTGCATTATCCTGCTGAAATGTAGAGTTTCGAATAAAGGGTAGATCCACGGGTCGTAACACATCTGAACTGAAACGTCCACTGTTCAAAGTGTCGTCAATGCAAACAAGAGGTGACCGAGACGTGTAACCAATGGCACCCCATACCATCACGCCGGGTGATACGCCAGTATGGCGATGACGAATACACGCTTCCAATGTGCGTTCACCGCGATGTCGCCAAACACGGATGCGACCATCATGATGCTGTAAACAGAACCTGGATACATCCGAAGAAATGACGTTTTATCATTCGTGCACCGAGATTCGTCGTTTAGTACACCATCGCAGGCGCTCCTGTCTGTGATGCAGCGTCAAGGGTAACCGCAGCCATGGTCTCCGAGCTGATAGTCCATGCTGCTCCAAACGTCGTCGAACTGTTCGTGCAGATGGTTGTTGTCTTGCAAACGTCCCCATCTGTTGACTCAGGGATCGAGACGAGGCTGCACGATCCGTTACAGCCATGCGGATAAGATACCTGTCATCTCGACTGCTAGTGATACGAGGCCGTTGGGATCCAGCACGGCGTTCCGTATTACCCTCCTGAAGCCACCGATTCCATATTCTGCTAACAATCATTGGATATCGACCAACACGAGCAGCAATATCGGGATACGATAAACCACAATCGCGATAGGCTACAATCCGACGTTTATCAAAGTCGGAAAAGTGATGGTACGCATTTCTCATCCTTACACGAGGCATCACAACAACGTTTCACCAGGCAACGCCGGTCAACTGTTGGTTGTGTATGGAAACTTTCCTCATGTCAGCACGTTGCAGGTGTCGCCACCGGCGCCAACCTTCAGTGAATGCTCTGAAAAGCTAATCATTTGCATATCACAGCATCTTCTTCCTGTCGGTTAAATTTCGCGTCTGTAGCACGTCATATTCGTCGTGTAGCAATTTTAGTGGCCAGTAGTGTACGTTCAGTTAGGACTCAATAAACGGGCAGTGGCACGCAGAGTGAGCATTTAATTTGGCTTCTTGTTAAAATTTACACTTGAAATTAAAACTTAAAAGAAAGTAAAAACCAAAGTGCCTGTTTCATTGTAAGAAATTACAGCTATTTTAGGCAAACTCAGCTGGAGTACAATCAATATTCCTCCAGCTTAGAAAATTATCCATAAAAAATAGGACACAGTCAATCGACTTATTATTTAGGACGCAAACACGTAAAGCCGCAGAGTTTGAGACCAGTTCTTATTCATGAAATATTTTCAGAGGAACTACAGATGCTAGATATCAATATTTTCAACACGACCTACATCAACGATCTGCCTACGGACTTACAATCGGTCGATTAATGTATTAGTTGTGCTTGAAATTGTGGTAAATAGTGAGTGAAATTTTAAAATATCGGAAGTGACGCGAAAGTAGTCCGGCATTTTGATGACAGGTTGCTATGAGATGGTGAACTGTTACTTCCGATTCGTAAATAATGAGATACTAATTTACTCTCTTAAATAAGCATGTGCTACTTAAGTGTAATAATATTCATGCACACAAAGTGTAAGTACTATCAAGCGTCATTTTAAGCTGGCTTTGCAGAGCTCACGTCTTAGCACAAAACATTTTGCAGAGTCTTCCCTGTTCCCTTCCAATTTTTAAACGTTTTTCTCTAAACATTCTCTACATCTGAGGACATAGAGGAGAGAAATGCCACATTATAAATGCAAAAAGATAATCCATGACGCTGATTAGAGTATCTACTCCGACATGACTCCTATTTATAGGTAGATCAGTGCGATTCTGATCAGTAGAACAAAAACAGAAGCAGTAAAACTTGAGCCGGCCGCTGTGGCCTAGCGGTTCTAGGCGCTTTAGTCCGGAACCGCGCTGCTGCTATGGTCGCAGGTTCGAATCCTGCCTCAGGCATGGATGTGAGTGATGTCCTTAGGTTAGTTAGGTTTAAGTAGTTCTAAGTCTAGGGGACTGGTGACCTCAGATGGTAAGTCCCATAGCACTTAGAGCCATTTGAACCATTTTTTGTAAGATTTGAAACAATATATTTCACATCTTTAACCCAGTAAATAATTTTTCTATAAGATTCTTTCCAGTTTGGGAATGTGTCTAGATATGATGAAACTGTGGACTTCAGCGATGCTGCTGCAGGCAGTTTGACTGATGAGGTCTGCTTTCAAAACTAGCCGAAACGTCTATAATTTCACCACAGCTCGACACAACCACACACCTCGATCAATTTTGTTAAAATGGATTCTCAATGCGTAGGCATGTATATAAACATGATGGTAATCGAGAATTTTGTACCTGCGATTTTTAATGCTGCGGCCAGGAACTAATCTTTTGATATTCTCCATCTGACGGCTGTCACGGAATGATTTGGACGTTTCCCAAACATCAGGTTATACGAATAAGACTGCCGACAGAGCCATTTCCGCTCAAAAACCTCACATCCAACGAGGCAATAAGCCCTCTCAACGGAAAAAGGTGGAAATGAGCGTTTGGCGTTATTGGCCGGGAAGCCCCTTACGGGGCAGGTCCGGCCGCCTTGGTGTTGGTCTTATTACATCCGACGCCACACTGGGTGACCTGCGCACCGGATACGGATGAAATGATGATGAAGGCAACACTACAGTCGGTCTCTGAGCGGAGAAAATCCCCGACTCAGCAGGAAATCGAACGCGGGTCCGTAGGACGGCAATCTGTCACTCTGACCATTCAGCTATCGGGGCAGCCCTCGCAATGAGTGATGCTAACGTAATGGTTAACTGACTCACTTGTACTCGAGACCTGCGGGATTCTAATCCGTTTCTGACACAGGATTTAGTTTTCCTTTAACTTTTATAATTAGATGGCCCGTTATGACAAAATGCACTGGTGAGTTCTTTCTTTATTCTTTTGCCAGTGGAGCCTGTGTTTCGTCTGTAATGACTCTATTCTCGACGAGATGTTAACAAACAATATTTCTGCTGGATAATCCATATAGAAAAATATGGTACTCAGAGAAAAGCACACGTTTCATCATTTTCTTTGTTATTTCGGTCATCAACACTAAGTGCACTTTGATGGAGGTCTACAGTCATGCCAACTATCTTCTGCAGTGCAACATGATTTGTACCTGACACATAATCAACTATCTAGCTTATACAGGCTGCATCATGTAAAACTTGAGCCATTAAAGTTGCGGAAATGGATAGTGTTATTGATTTGCAGTTTTTACATAATGAAGTGGTACTCCGGGTCTCATACTGATAGCCTATCGACAAACAGTAATAATACTTGGGATGCGTATTTTTGTGCGAATACTCTTTTTAAATGGAACAATGCTTATTGACATTGAAAAACTAAAAGTAAGGCAAATTAGAATATCAGTGGTGTCTGTTGCAGGATTCTGGTGGGGACGCTTACGAGATACCGTATTGTGAAAAATTTTCACACCTACTCTTGTTTGCGCCATTCAGCCTGCGTAGTTGCTAGGTACGACGTGCTTGTGTGTTCCTTGAGTGCACTGTGACTTGCTAATCAGTACACGTGTGGCATTCCAAGATGTAGGTCCTGAGTGGACAATGGGATTTACCAATGAAGGAAAATCCGACACGCTCATGGCGTACGTAGAGAATGTAGGAAGAATTCAGTTCATTCTTGTATGGCGTGTGCAGCAAGATATCCCAACAGACGTCAACCATTTCGATAACTATTTATCAACCTCTTCAACAAGTTACGTGAATGTGGTAGTGTTACACCTAGACAACATAACAGAAGGAAACAACTCACTGTGTCACCAGTCTCCTGTAACACCACATTTCTAAACATTCTAATCATTTGATTTTTACCTTCCCCGCTGTCTGCTATTCGTAACCATACAGAACTAAACATAGCTCTGCGTTATTCTTTTCCTGGTCCAATGTTTTATATTTTTTGGATGTTAGCCGTTGTTTCTTTCATTAGAAAGCCCTTTGCTTGTTGATATTTGTATCATTGTCTTCCATGCAACTTCATACTTAACCTATTCTATGTCAGAGATAATGAAGCTCATCCAACTCTTTAAGAGTTCCCTGTGCACATTTAAGACTAATCAATTCGTCACGTCCACCTGCTGCGCATCATCATTACCATAGGCTTCGGTCTGCCACAGCAGAACTGATGGCTGTCTCGCGTTGAACTCAATGTAAAAACGTGTGTTTTGGCTTATACTGTGTAATAATGAAGGAGAACGATGAAAAGTAAAGGAGAGGGTGAGCAGGGCGCAAGAAACAAAGACCATTCAAATAATTAGCTTTTCAGTACTACTATTCCGGTATCACTAGTACGATGTAAGAAAAGGAAAATGTATACTGCGAGAAGAGTGGCTTAATCAAGAATGAAAAGGACATCGTCCCATCCTGAGAAAGTTTCCCACTTAATTCGCTGCGAGATTGGTATCTAACGATAATAAAAATTAATGTCACTAATATGTAGCCTTTATAGTTTGCATAGCTGTTACATTTTTTGAACTCTAGCGTGATAGCATGTATTAACATTTAAAACCGTTCTCAGTCAGCGCACGGATGAACGTTACGGAGCGTGAGTCGGCAGCAGCACGCAGAGGAAGTGCACTCTCCGCGAGTACACGATACAGTAGCCTGCAGATAACGCACGCGTGCGCTTCCAAATGGATCGGATACGGGCTGCAAGGAGAGCAACAGCCAAAGGTGCCCTTGCTTCTAAAGAAGCAAAACGTAAGGTGGATGACAATGGCCCACGCATTACGGAAGTTACCCTTAAGATGCTGAGACATACTTCCTGAAAGCATTGATTGATCAGTTTAAATGGTTTGATCCCATATTCTGACTCCATAAAATTGCTCAAAGAAAGAGCCCACTGATTCACGAGATTTTGGAATAATATACACATTATACAGATACCGTCATACATGGACCTTCGAAGGGAAACATGTCTGTCTGAAAATTTTATGTTATAAACATTTACAGTCAGTTCTGCAACCACATACACCGAGCGATATGAAATAGTCCGTAGGCCTACCTGTCCGAATATTCGTACATCGGTGTTACCTTTGTATGAGAGACAGCATGTTAATTGTCAATTCTATTTTAACAACGACTGAAGTCAGTAGGTATCTACATTACAAGAGAACCCATTGATACATATGATAGTTATTATATGACACTGTTCATTCAAACCCCCTTAAAATAGAATTCAACTTTTTAACTGGGGCATACTTCCCGCTAGTCGCATTAAACTCAAGAACGTCACTTCTCAGATGTAGTGGTATTTGCTTAGTGAAATAAAACTAAACCAAGCGAAATCGAAAAAGGTATATCAGCACCAAATCAGAGGAAACTGTAATATCTTCGTACTTGTGCTGATAAAAAAAAAGACCGAATATATCTCAAGAGCCAATGGTAATACATTATTTTACGACGGACATTCTATAAGTATTCCATAGGTAACGTATTTAAGTGATTAACACTGCAAAATTACAGATTAATGTAAGCTGTAGATAAGTCACTGAAAATGTGAAATACTAGTACACAAATAACCAGTGTAGCTGGCCAGGTGACCGAGCGGTTCTAGGCGCTACAGTCTGGAACTGCGCGACCGCTACGGTCGCAGGTTTGAATCCTGCGTCGCGCATGGATGTTTGTGATGTCCTTAGGATAGTTAGGTTTAAGTAGTTCTAAGTTCTATGGGACAGATGACCTCAGATGTTAAGTCCCATAGTGCTCAAAGCCATTCGAACCATTTTTAACCGGTGTAACCGCCAGAATGTTGAATGCAAGCTTGCAGACGTGCGTGCATTGTGTTAGACGCATGCCGGATATCACTCTCGATCTCTGTTTCACTTGGGGAGTCAATACAGGGACTGTTAATGCTGTTTGTAAATGACGCTGGAATTGTCGTCCGATTAAGTCTCATATTTTCTCGATTGGAGACATATTTGATGATCGAGTAAGCCAAGGCATTATGCCGGTATTAAGTAGAACATGTTTGGTTACAACAGCAGTATGTCGGCGAGTGTTATCCATTTGGAAAACAGTCCCTGGGATGCTGTTCATTAATGACATCACAACAGGCTTAATCACCAGATTGTCGCGCAAATCTGCAGTCTGAGTGTGTGGGATTAGCCACGGAGGGCTCCTGCTCCCATATGAAATCACACACTAGACCAAAATTCCAGGTGTAGTTTCTGTGTATCTACCAAGCAAGCAGGTTGTTATAGGTCTTCAACTGGACTCCTTCTATCCATGTTTCCATCAGAAAACACAACAGACCTCCACCCTGCCCTCCAATGAGCTCTCACCTGACACTACTGAAATCGCAAATGTTAGTGCTTCGACGTCAGTGTAACGTACGCTACATGGTGTCTGGCTCCCAGCTGTCCTAGAGGTAAGTGATTTGTAACAGTTCGTTGTTTCTCTGGGGTGCCAACTGCTGCTGAAAATGCTGCCGCAGATTCAATACGATGCGATGGGACCATACGCAGAACACGATGGTCTTCTCTGTCAGTAATGCCTGTTTTCTTGCTACCGTATTCTCTCTTGAACGGCGCTGCCAGCAGTCGTGTAGTGTGGCTGCATTCCTGCCAAGTCTTTCTGCGTTATCGCAGACCGAACATCCAGCTTCTCGTAGTTCTGTTGTACAATCTTGCCAAAACTCAGTTATTTCTTTATTATGTCGTCTTTATCGCCTTAATGGCATTCTTGATTAACATCAACTCACCACGTCTAGTCTCAAAGGTAACTAACGCCCACGTGTATTTAAATCATACCTGATTTGCATCTCCGTAGTGGCGCAACTAGTGCCACTCTTATGGGACCGGTGCGAAATTTGAACAGAAGTCATATTTAAGATGTAGAAACACGCCAACCAGCTCTGGTTTATGTCGCATCGCTCCTTGTTATGCAATTTTTTTCTGTCAGTGTATGCTCTGCGTCTGGTCCTGGAAATTCCCCTCTCGAAATTTCAGTAGCAGTCCTCTCCATGATTCACAACGCCTCTCTCGTAACGTCTGCCACTGGAGTTAGTTGAGCGTCTCTGCAATATTTTCTTTCCAATTAAACAAACACGTGACGAAACGCTGCACTCTTCGTTGCATCTTCTCTATCTCTCCAATTAGTCCTACCTGAGAAGATTCCCAGATCTATAAATCCACAAAGTTCGATTACTGATTTGACCTGGCACATACTTGATGCTCTGCTTCAGCAAATAATGTTTTATTGGGTTCGGATACGAGCTTTGAGACGATTAGTTCATCATTTCTGCCGGATTTTATTTTCTGTTCTTTTATTTCACTTTGAAGAATATCATTGTACCGCTGAATTCGAGCTATTCCAGAAAAAAAAAACAGGCTACTTATGTCTTATACGCTTCAACGTGCAATGTGTTCTCCTCCAGTGGCGCTAGTATGGTGTTTTGGGTCTGTTGTAACACGGTGTTTCTGAGGGAGACTGTTTTATTTTGTGATTTTCTGATACGTCCGTCAGAATAATTGAAATACAGGTTTTAAAAACTTATAGAAACATGCACTGATTGTCATTTTCAGCTTGGACGTGCATTTCATGGGGAGCATAAAAGTTGTCGAACTACACAACCTCAACCACGTAAGGTTTGAGATAGAAACTGTGAGACACTGCCTGGTAAAGAAAATAATGAAAAATAAAAAAAATTGAAGCACACATAAGGGAAGGAGGAAGCGAAATGAAACTTCGAGGGTTGCGAGGGTATGTAATGTTACATTAGTGATTAAAAGAATCGAACCAAATTTACAAAGAACTCATCAGTAAGAGACCGTACTGGGTGTCCCATTTATCTTGCTCACCCAAAATAACTTTTTCCTGATACTTTCAATAAAAAACTGTTCCAACAAATGACTTTTAACATCATTGGATAGTTCTCGCAGAGGGTATACGTTTTATGTAACCCCGCAGATGTAAGAGATACGGGGTACAGGTTAAATTTCTTAAATGGAAGTATGTACATTTTATTCAACAATACACTCATCCTCCCCAAGAGATATTCTAAAATGTACAACACTATACCATTATAGCCACAAAACTAACAGCAATGGAAATGACAAATAATACACAACTTCTCTAATTTAAACATCACTTCAGTGCATTTCATTAACTAAATCATTTAACCTCTTCAAGGAGCATTTTAACGTTTTACAAACTACCTGCATACTTTAAATTCAGCGTAATGCACTGTACAGTAACTGAATCTTGTAACTGTAGAGTATCGTACTGCATTATTTATAACAAAGCGGAGGTAACATGGCCCTTTGTAGTTTCTTTAACTGTGACACTGCCACCACATGAAAACAGAGCTTTTACACGGCATGTAGAAAATGGCGACCACTGGCATGCATAAATAGGGTCACTCTGTGGATGAAGGACGCCCTATATCGTGCTACTTCTTCGTCTGTGATGGCTGCACAAGTATCAATAATGCATTGACGTATGTCCTCTGGTGCTGTTGGAACCTTTTGGTTGAAAGCATCCTTGACTGCTCCCTACAGAAAAAAAATCCAGCGGTGTAAGGTCAGAAGACTGGGCAGGTCAAATAATTGGCCCACCACGTCCAATCCTTCTACCAAAGTATTTATAGTCTAGAATTAGTGCTCGTTGGGCGTTATGTGCAGGGCGTCTTCCATGCTGATACCAAATGACCATCGTCTGATTCAGAGGTACGGCGTCTGAGAAGAGGAAGAGTGTGTCTTAAAAATCGGGCGTATTGTCTGCCGTTTTGGTTGACACAAAGAAAGGTCCTATAAAGCTAACTCCAATGATTCAGAACCAAACATTAACGTTCTATGGACGTTGATGCTCTACCTGTCGGTGTTATTGTGGATTGTTGATGGACTAATAATGCACACTTCTCATATTTGCAAGTTCTTTGTTAGAGAATGGGGCCTCGTCGGTAAAAATAACATCTGAGATGAAATTAGAATTAGAAGTTGTTGCTGAGCCCACTGACAAAAATGAACCCTATTGTTGAAGTCATTTCCATGAAGTTCTTGGCGTAAATAAACATGGTAAGGATAGACTTTATAACGTTGCACTTGTTTCGAGACGCCAACTTCATGTTGAACTCGCCGTGTGCTGACTTCAGGATTCATGGCTACGGCAGTGAGTACACCGATCTCAGCAGCTTCACCTGTTCATGTTCTACCATGACTTCGAAGTCTTGTATTTAAACTTCCTCTTTCAAGTATACGAGGAATGAGACGACCATACATCCAGTGAGAAGGTGATGGCTTGTCAGGGAATCGCCTGCTGTATAGTAGTTGTTCATGAACATAATTTCGCCAGCCTGTAGCAAATTACAGAGCAGGTATGAACAGTAGAGTACAAGACAGACACAGTAACTTAATAATCATGATGTTCTCTAACAGTAAATTATTTCCTGTCAACGTAATTTCTCTATAAATCAGCACCATTTCTACCTACTCGTTATGCGTATAGGTCATACACCTTTTACACAACAAAAACTGTATTCACAATGTGCACTACAGCCATCCAGTTACTAGGTTACTCTGATGCACAACTACTCTGGTATGCAGTGTACCGTACGCTAAAGCAACATCAAATGTAGTGCGGAGATGGGGTGGGGTCACAGGCTTACCTGCGTTTCCAAGAGACAGAAATCGTATACAAAACCCACACCTCTACAACAGCACAACGTAATGTGTACTGTCAAGGCAGTAAACAGGTCTGTTTCTTTACAACCTATGCACTCTTATCGTTTGCACATCTGCTTTGTTGACAAAAATGGTAAAGTGTGATACATTTTTGAATAGCTCTTGGAGAAGGTAAGTGTGTTCATGAATAAAAAGTACATGGTTCGATTTTAAAAATTTAACCTCTACCAAATGTCTCCTACATCTGTGGGGATACATAAAACACCCTCAGCAACAACTGCTCAATGATGTTAAAAAAATGTTGGTTCAAACAATTTTGCATTTAACGCACCCGAAAACTTAGTTTGGGTGAGCAAGATAAACGGGACACCCTGTATTTACTGCGACTTACAGAACCCCTCTGTCCTGGATTCATGCATTGAATTATTTGGAAAGGGTATTATAAACCCATTGTATCCTCTCCTGAGGTAAACTGGCACACAACTGTTTTAGCTGGTCGTTGGTGTCTTAAACACTGGGAATGGGACGGAACTGATGTCCAAGCTGGTCCCATATATGATATATCGAGGACCAATTGGGGATATTGCTAGCCAACGGAGTATCTCAACATCCGTGTGACAGTTCATAGACCGGAGTGGTATGTAGACGAGCACTGTCCGATGAAAAATGGCACGACGCTAATGTCACATGAGAGATAAGACACGTGGACGCCGGATGTCCTTGAAGTACCGTTCTGCCGACGAAGTTCACTTTGTGTCATCAGAATGGCCTCAGTGTCATCAGCATACACGATGGCTCCTGATACCACTATGCTATGAGCATATATTGGAAGAACACTCACCGACGATGGTCATCTGCAGTAGTGTAGAACCGTGATTGATCGCGACCCGATTCATCAGCGGTCCGTACATCCTAATCACAACACCACTCCAGACCAAGGTGGTTGTTTTGTGGTATTAATGACAGTCCACGTGTGGAACGGTATTTCCAGATTCTGGCTGCTGCTAGTGCCCGACCAATGATGCGCGATGGAACATAATATTGCACGGAGTCCATTAATTGTTCTTGCACCGCAGACACAGACATGAAGTGATCACGGTGTACCTGGTGCACAATACTGAGACCTACACTTGGGGTTGTCAGACGTAGTCGACCGGAACCTTGACAACGAGAATGTCTCCCTTCACGTTCCCATGCAGACTAAAATCGGGCCACTGAAACATAATAATATCCCAAGAATCTAAATATTGCACAATTGAGGCAGCCGCCCATATAAGGACCCACAGTGAGGCTCCTTTCTAACTCTGTCAGGTGCCGACAACGCTGTTTCACACGACAGAGAATCATCTTAGTGCCTTTCGCAGAGATCATCCAACATCTGACGCTGTTCTCGCCATTTATTTACCCCGCCAGGCTTGGTAAAAGCACTAAATACGACCAACAAAATGTACATTAGTAGCTTTCTATCTGTCACACAGAATGCACCTTTAATCATTTACATACTCGCTGACAATGTGTGTGTAGTACGCCTACGAAGTCCCATTAACATGGGACCATGTTTTCTGGGTACTCCTTGTTTTTTTTTTTCCTGACAGTGCGTATTGATCTAAAGCTACATACCTACTACACAAGATACAGGTAATTTTCTGCCCTATTTCATGCAAGTGTGTAGTGAGGGACAAATGGTTATGTGTATGCATCTCTATGCTGCATAATGTATCTTATTTAATGCTCATGTCCCCTATCCAGAATGAATGCAGCATTATCTATGCACAGCCTTCCTTCAGTAACAGCTTTCTATATTCTCCGAATGGGGTTCAGCGATTCTTCCATATTTTGAGAATAAATTTGCTGGAAAACAGATTTGCACTGAAGTACGACCAATATCGGCCTGTTACGATCCTACTGCACCTCTCTTAAATTATTTAGAGGTATGGTTACAACCCCGTTTCACGAGATCTGTAAATACTGCGGAGGTGATTTAGAATAAATCACCTTACGTTCTCGTATTTGGGTTCCGTAGCTGACACAGTGTACGTTTCTATAACCCTCCAAACAAATCTGAGTCTTCCGGTCGTCTTTCCTTCTACAGATTTCACTTGTAAACTTTACTTCATATCGGTCTGCGTTATTCATTGAAACGATATGATTCTAGACAAGTTTACAACTAATGACCAAGTCGTTTACTGGCGGTTTTTGTTTTGTAGTTTGTGTAACTTTTTCCATATTTATTGATATGAGTGTGAATTCTTAAGGGACTAAAAAACGGAGGTCATCGGTCCCTAGTCTTACACACTACTTAAACTAACTTGAACTAACTTATGGTAATAACGACACATACACTGAAACGTCCCCTTAGAAAAATTAATGAATGATTGTGCTGATAAACATCTTACGTTATTTGATTTTCAAACAGCTGAGTAGAACTGAACGTACTCAGACATTTCGCTCTTTGCCTATTCTGATCAACACTAAACTGATACACAATATTTTTAGCCCAACGCAGTCTGACTTTCAATAATCCCTACAAAAGAATGGGCCCTGACTAACAATAACCTATACCTTTCATGAATCACTTACCTCACAAAAATCCTCGTTACTCGAAATACTGCAATACAGCGAGCGCCAATACTGCCAGCTAAATAAAGGATTTTTAACTACTGAAGGCACTAACTACTGATAGGCATAGTTAGCAAATGAAAGATTTTGATACAGAACAAACAATGTATTTACTTTAATAGTGTTCAAAAGTCATTGTATATATATCAGTTCATGATATCCAGTATTACAATTTTGCTGTCTCTGATGGACACACGTTCGGATCATCCGCTCTAAAAACTCCGCCATTTCTCTCCCCACATCCACCACTGCTGGTGGCTCACCTCCAACTGCGCAACGCTACACACTGTTCACACCCAACAGCGCAACACTACAATAGCAAATTCCAACAATGCAAACCAGCCACAGACTGCACACAGCACAGTCAGTGATTTTCATATAGAGCGCTACATGGCGTTACTAACATAAAAACCTAAACAGCCTACTTACAACACCAATGCCCGAGGAAGGACTCGAAAATCCGGTGGAAGGGGCCGCGCAGCCCGTGACATGACGCCTCAAACCATGCGGCCACTCCACACGGCTTACCCATGTTTAAAGGTAACTGCCATTCAGAAACAAAGTGAACACATTCTCCAAGTCGTTCTACATTTCCTTACGGTCATCTTTCAACGAAACTTACCTGAATATACAACCGTCATCAGGGAACAAATTGATAAAGTTGCTGATCTTATGCGATAGATTGCTTATGCACACACATAAAAAAAGTTTGGAATAGAAGTGGAATAGAGATCAACATAAACATCATTTCCGACCATTTATTGCCCATGAAAGTCACACATGTCATATTGTACCATCATACAGCGAGACCTTCACAGGTGGTGGTCCAGACTGCTGTACACATCGGTACCTCTAATACCCAGTAGCAAGTCCTCTTGCATTGATGCATGCCTGTATTCGTCGTGGCATACTATCCACAAGTTCATCAAGGCACTGTTGGTCCAGATTGTCCCACTCTTCAACGGTGATTAGGCGTAGAGCCCTCTGAGTGGTTGGTGGGTCACGTCGTCCATAAACAGCACTTTTCAATTTGTCTCAGGCATGATCGGTAGGGTTCGTGTCTGGAGAACATGCCGGCCACTCTAGTCGAGCGATGTCGTTATCCATAAGGAGTCATTCACAAGATGTGCACGATGGGGGCGCGAATTGTCGTCCATGAAGACGAATGCCTCCCCAATATGCTGCCGATATGGTTGCACTATCGGTCGGTGGACGGCATTCAGGTATTGTACAGCCGTTACGGCGCCTTCCATGGCCACCTGCGGCATACGTCGGCCCCACACAACGCCACCACAAAACAGCGGGGAACCTCCACCATGCTGCTGGACAGTGTGTCTAGGGCGTTCAGCCTGACCAGGTTGCCTCTAAACAAGTCTGCGACGATTGTCTGGTTGGAGGCACATGCGACACTCATCGGTGAAGAGAACGTGATGCCAATCCTGAGCGGTCCATTTGACATGTTGTAGGGCACGTCTGTACCGCACTGCATGGTGTCGTAGTTGCAAAGATGGACCTTGCCATGGACGTCGTGGGTGAGTTGTGCATCATGCAGCCTATGTGCACAGTTTGAGTCGTAGCTCGACATCCTGTGGCAGCACGAAAACCATTATTCAACATGGTGGCGTTGCTGTCAGGGTTCCTACGAGCCATAATCCGTAGGTATCCGTCATCCACAGCAGTAGTAACCCTTGGGTGGCCGGAGTGAGGCATGTCACCGACAGTTACTGTCTCTCTCTATCTCCTCCATGTCCGAAGAACATCGCTTTGGTTCACTCCGAGACGCCTGGATACTTCCCTTGTTGAGAGCCCCTCGTGGCACAAAGTAACAATACGGACGCGGCGATTAAACCATGGTATTGACCGTCGAAGCATGGTGAACCACAGACAACACGAGCCGTCTACCTCCCTCCTGGTGGAATGACTGGAACTGATCGGCTGTCAGACCCCCTCCGTCTAACAGGCGCTGCACATGCATGGTTGTTTAAATCTTTGAGAGGGTTTAGTGACATCTCTGAACAGTCAAAGTGACTCTCTCTGTGATACGGCTCCACAGTCAACGTCTATGTTCAGGAGTTCTGGGAACTGGGGTGATGTAAATCTTCTTTTGATGTGTGTACATCAATGATAGAAAATATATGACCACCTGTTGAACAGCTTGCTGGTCTATCTTTGGTACGTGACACAGCAGCGATTTTGTGTGACATGGGTTCGAAAAGAGCCTGGTAATTTTCTGGTGGTATGTGTCACGCAGATATCTAAGCACAGGTCAATCAATTCCGTAAATTACGGGCCAGTAGTTAGTGGACGTGGAGTTGGCGTTCGATATCGTCAAAGATGTTTTCCTTCTGACTGAGATCAAACGAATTTGGTGTCCAGGACACGAAGGTGAATTCACTCTCGTGCTCCTCATACAATAACAGCGTAAATCTGGCCTTTTGACACTGACAGTTGTCCCGCTGGAAGCCGCCATCGCCATCATGGGGCTCATCAAGGTGATCCGCAGTAATGTTCACGTAATCCGCAGCTGTAACTGTGTCTTTGATTACTACCACAAGCCCCATGGAACTCCACATGAACGTCTCTCGTAGCATAAAACTGCTCCCATTGGCCCTCGTCCATTTGGTCCTACTTGACTGAAGCAGCTGTTCGCCTGGATGAGTTCATTTCCAAACAGTATCGTCAACACTGACACTTGTTCCGCTGGGAGCCGCCATCGCCATCATGGGGCTCATCAAGGTGATCCGCAGTAATGTTCACGTAATCCGCAGCTGTAACTATGTCTTTGATTACTACCACAAGCCTCATGGAACTCCAGATGAACGTGGCATAAAACTGCTCCCATTGGCCTGCGTCACGCTTCCTTTGACTCATTGTCCAATTCCCATGACTTTATGCCCATTGCAATTATTATTGAAGATGTCATTATGTCAGCAAGGGCACACATAGGAAGTCGTCTGCTGTCTAGTCGCATGTTAAACACTATGCACTGAACAGTGTACTCTTAACCAGCTGGCTTGCACAAGCATTGTACTACGTCGTCAGATCAGTCACAGATCGTCGGCTGTCCTGCTTTACGGAGCGGGTAAGCTTTCGATTTCCACTTCCCGTCATAAGCTGTGGACATTCAATACTTTGTCACTCACCTGTGGCATTTACTGGTATTCTACCAAATTCCACAGATGCTCACGAAATTAGTATGCAAACGGTCGTCCAGCTACGCCGTTTCCGAGATGCCAGTCAAAGACACTTAATTCAGATTCGAACTCTGCCTCGGGCATGGATGTGTGTGATGTCCTTAGGTTAGTTAGATTTAAGTAGTTCTAAGTTCTAGGGGACTTATGACCACAGCAGTTGAGTCCCATAGTGCTCAGAGCCATTTGGACCATTTTTGAACATTCAGTCTTTGCTGAACTGTCGTTGTGAAACCATCACCATGTGTTCGATCATAGAGATGGATGTAGATGATAGAGCAGCCTTCAATAAATGCATTTCATGTAGACATTCGGGGGAGGACTGTAGCCACAGTTCACTACATGAGGTGTGGAAGCGTATGATAATGGAGGAGTGTCGGAGCAATAAGTACAAGAATTCTGTTCAGCAGATTTCGATAATGCAGAGGGATGGAGCCATGAAGCATCCCGTAACCAGCATAGGCTCATGCGCATGTGCAAACTGCAGGCATATTTCCCATCAAACATTCACTCTTCCAAAACGCAACAGACGCTCAGTTGACACAAATTTGCTTCAGCGTAAGCATATTCGTATACAACGTATATACCATTGAAGACCATCCTGCAGAATGTGTTCAATCGATGAGTTATTGGTGTTTGACCGCGATGAGCTTAACAGCGGTGTAGTTTGCAAGCATGCAGCCGAGGACTGCCCCCATAGCCTCCTACATGCTGAATGGAAACGTTCATTAATCCTGGAACATATGAATAAGAACAAGAACACAGTCCCCCAAATAAATTCCCTCCAACGAAATGCTTTAAAAATTCGTTACCCATCTCATGGAAACATCTGCTACTGTTGGAACTGTCTACCTTTTCTAAAGCCCACATATAAGCTCCCAGCCCACAAGACACGACTGCCTCCGATCCAGCAGAGCGACGAACTGATCTAGTTCACACACCATCTATCTTAACAGTTTACATTAATTTATCGATGTGTAGAGATGATACAGATCTTCTTGTCACACAGTCGACCTCTATAGAGGTAAGATATGTTGGGGACTTGAGCTTACACATGTGGCCCATTTTGCTTTGTCTGTAAGCCGGAAGCGTGATATAAAATTCTCCTATTATAATCCCAGGCAACTGCGTTGTGAGTTGGATCAATCTACACAGTGCCTTCGTAGGACGTGTCAAAATGTAAACGTAGAAGCCGGTAACGAAAATTTTCACTATCATTATGCACACTTCCAAAGGCCTTCGGCCTATCTCTCGTTTTAGCAGTAGCATGAAAATATTGTGTTTTCTGGGGATACGATCGGGAAGCCATTAGCGATTGAATCAAACCGCTTCCTGGAAGCAACGTGGGGCTGTATTGTGCAACTGATACGTGTTTTATGGACCCAGTATTTTCAATAGAGCTTGACCAAATTGTGGTTGGTTGTTTGTAGTTACACTACCTAATAAAAAATGGAGCATCCATAAGGAGAGAAGGAAATTAAATGAAACTTCAGAGGTTGAGAATGTATGTGATGTTATTTCAGCGATTAAAAAATTTATTCAAGTTTTCAAAGATCTTGTCAATAAGAGACCAGTATCTATTTCTACCCTTCTGGCCTTGATGCATGTATTGATTCACTTTGGAAGGATGTCATAAGGCCGTTGTATGCTCCTACGAGGCAAGATAGCCCACAACTGACTAACGCTGCTGGCACGACGACAAAATTGACTTCCGATCTGGTACCACAAATGTTCAATCAGGGACGATCTGGAGACCTTTCTGGCCACAGTAGTACTACAACACCACGCACACAGTTCACAGAGAAACATGCTGCGTGTAGACGTACAATCTCCTTTTGAAAAGTCTCACCACGAGGTGGTCACATGAGAGGTAACACATGACAACAAAGGATGTCCGAGATATATCACTGTGCCATCGAAGTTGCCTCAGTCACTTTCATCTGTGACCTGAAGTGATACCGGATGGATCCACATACCATGACGCAGGGAGTAATGCCGTTGTGCTTCTCCGAAACAGTGGAAGAATGGACCTTCTCCCAATGTTGCCGCCGTACCCGCCTACGATGGTCATCCGGCTAGTTAAGAACTGTTATTCATCGGTCAACGCGACGCTATTCATCAGCAGTCCACGTTTCACGATCACGGTACCACATTAAAGGCAGCGTACACATGGGAACGGTATTCCCTAGTCCGACTGCTGCGTCTCCGATCAGTGGTGCAGGATGACACAGAATGTTGAAGGGAGTCCGTAGCTCGTTCCTGGATGGCAGTCACAGATGTGAAGGGGCTACGGTAAATTTGATTTTAATATGGCGATCATCCCTCGTGACTGTCAGACGTGGTGGTTCGCAATCTCGACGAGTATGTCTGTCGTCGCGTTCCCATGCAGTTCAACACGGGTCCACTGTCACATCGGAATATGCCACAAATATGGATATTGTAAGAGTGAACCAGTTGGCCAATTGGAGTCTTACAAGAGGCCCGTTTCAAACGCTGCCAGGTACCGATGACGCTGTCTCACACGAGTACCCAACAATGGTGTGTCCCTTACAGTGAATCCTATGCACTTGATTCTGATTACGCCCCTTATAATGGCCTAACATGTCTGGCAGCAGCACTGAACATGACCAACACTAATTCAATTGTGTTGCTGTTCTGCTTGCCACAGCGACGTCCACTCTCAATCATTTACAGACCAGCCGATGTTGTGTATATGTACGAAGTTACATCGATATCCAACCATGTCTCCTGGGTGGTTCACTTTTTTTATCAGGCTATGTAACTGTCGATTGCGAGTCCTGCACCTTTATCGTAGTTTGCGTAACAACCATCGCGAAATTCTGTGTGTGTATGGACCCACATGAATATCCTTTTCTCTCACGGTCCTCCTTCATATTGTCTTATAATTTCTCTTTCTGTATTTTGTTAGATGTTTGTAGCTATTCTGTTTGATGCATAACTCTTTGTAGACCATACCTCATATACATATGGTCATGCATTGTTAGCTTTCAGCTACTGTGCACGTAAGACAACATTAGTGTCCACAAGACAGACGCCATTACTCACTTTAATGTATACATTCAGTCAAAGCACATTACTTTTACAGTTACATGAATAAGAAAAGACCGTAAACGCCTGTGTAAGTGAGGCACATGATCTTGGAAATTATCTGTGTTGTTCTGTAACTGGCCACAGAAAATGTTGGCACTTCGAATTCTTCTGACCTATTTTTCACAGCAAATGCTCAAAATCAGTAGGCGGCGTCCCCCAAAAATCTTTTTACAATATCGAGTACTTTTTTTCTGCTACTTATTTAACATTCTCCTCAGGTCTGTTTATTTATGAAGCCCGTTTACTGTCAAAACTTTTCCTTTTTATCACCTTTGAATAAAATATGCTGTCATCATCATCACAACAGGTCTGTCAATCATCAGAGTAAACAAAGTTCCCCATGACCCTGCCGCCGATTGTTCTTCAATGTACTGTCCTGCTCGTGAGCAACGTGCCTTTCAGAATGTCCAGGCGAGGATGGCTGTCATTTTTTCCCATGCAAATTATTCGCCTCTCATCGCTCAAATTATGTAGGCATCTTCTATGATAACAAGATAATGAATAAAATGAAAATATCGGCTCACTGGCGGACATACACACTAGGTGTTAAGAAGCCTTCAGGTATCGTCCTGAATACATGCTATACAAATTCATGCCTACCATCAGAGAAAATTCTCTAATGAGCCAAAGTATAATGATCACTTGCTTGAAAACTGCTTTATACGCGTATGATGAGTCCTTGGTTATTCCTTGTTCGTGAAAAACCCGCATAACAGCGTGAAGTTGGGAGGTTACGAAGATAGAGAAATAGCATGCTACTCAGTAAAGTTTCAATAGTTGCACGAGTGTCTATTATGTTCCTTACATCTTGGTTTCTGTGAATAATAGTCGTAGTAGTATTGGAGGAATGATGTCAGTTACTCTAAATGATGATTTATCTTCTTCATCAACAATTACAAACACCAGTTTTCAATGAAAGGGAATATTGTTGTTGAATATGTCGATCATTGTCCTGATATAGGAAAACAATTTTCCAAAATTTTTATCCTTGTTTATTTCTATACTTGTTATTCAATATAATTACAAGACATACATTTTCATCGTGTGAATAAAGATGATAATCTTCACTTTCACATTATGAGCGAATGTTTTGCTAATAATGAAACAATGCAATCCGTACAAACTGAAACAACTTCAGAAAACACTGCTGAAAATTAAGATACAAAGAATGCTTTAATGTTCGTTTCAAAAGAAGTTTAACTAAAGAACTGCTGGTGAAACAGACGAATTTCTGAAATCTATAAAGAAAATTGAATGTTTTGTAGAAGACCTTGTAATCCACGTATTGAAAAATGGAATAAGAAATTATTAAATTGTATTAAGCAAGGTCATAAAAAGAGAACGAAAGAATGTAGTGCAATATGTTTTAAATTTTGGGAAGGGAGTACAGATTTAATTTTTGAAGAAAATGGTTCAAATTTTGATGTTATTATTTCAAACGAAATGCGTTCGCTCAAAAGAGAAGCAAGTGGTAAACATTTTTGGTGCAAATTTATTTAATGGGAAGGAACGTATTTGCACATTTAAATTATTCAAATTTATGTAGTGATGCAGAAATTTATGTGGATAAAGACGAAGATTTTTATTATGCTATTGATACTAGTACTAAAAAAAGAGATGTAAATTAATATAGATTTAATTCATATGTAGAACATCAACTTGGAACTGAATATCCAAATTTTTATATTTCAGTTATGTATCTGTTTTATAATATTTCAAATACTAACTTACTTTGAATAGAATGTTAATATGGGAAATCATTTACAGTAGATAGTGAAGGGGTAGAAGAGAAAACCCAAGATGAAGAAGAAGATTTAATTTCTCTGGAGTTATGCAGAATGAATAATGAAATCATGAAATTTTCAGTTGTTGGTTTGATTCTATATATTATTTATGCAAAATTGGTATGGATAATTGATATGAACAAATTCACACATAAACAATGAACCTAAACTTATAAATAACTCGCTAATTTTTCTCCGAAAATGATTTCAAAATATAAATTAAGTATATCATCGACCATCTACAGATGTTAATTTATTCATTGATGACAAATTTTACATAATATTGCTTCAGGCAGGACAGCATCAAAAGTTCATCAAAGGTAACCTACAATTATTGCGAAATACAAACTCATTACCTATTTCTTGCTCTATACTTGCGTTTCTTGTCCTGTATTCTCCCGAATTGCCGTCTGATTTTTCTTTGAGACTCATATCGCTGCGTCCTCTTATCATTCCAGTATTGTGTACAGCCGACGTGTTCACGGACGGGGAAATTGCTGATATTTCTGAGCATAATACAATACAATCATTTCTACTTTCACAATTATCAACACATTGTTGGCATCATCTTTCGGCATCAGATGATTGGAAGTCGTCTAAAAATAGGTATTTATCTTTCATGTCGCATCTTTATGGTAACGCTAATTTATCACGCATAGAAACTGGTAACTTCTGTATTAGTATTTCTATTAACACTTTTAGGGTTGCTGGCCAAGCTATGGACGTAAGATTCTCACTAAAATAAACTGATGCGAAAGTGAAAAGAACTGTCATTTTCCACTATGCGATGCAACTATTCGCTGAATAGTACTCATCAGTTAGAAATTTAGGCTCCAATTTAGTAAATGGCGGAAATAAAGACGATTGTGGTTCTATGACACGTCGACGACGAGGTCATAAGAGATGCAGGAGGAACCAAAATTTCGGAAACATATAGATCACGTCCTTTTTCTCGGCACCATCTTGGAATTTACGATTTATAGAACCAGTCCAATACCCTAACAACTGCGCACCATCAATCATTTACAGATAAAACAATGTGTTTAACCGTTTGGCTATATGACTGGAGAGCCAATGGTAATTACGAAATTAATAGTTGCGTATGAGACAAGCAATAATAAACAAAGAATATGTTGAAAGCTCTTTATTGAAAATAGGGTGGAGTTTAGGGGGCGGAAAGGAGGGCGGAATGGGTTGGAGATTAACGTATAACTTAAGAGGGAAGCAGAAATTGTGACAAAGGACAGAAGAACCGATAAAGGAGTGTTGTGTGTGATGAGGTAAAAGACTGGAAGCTTAGTTGTGAAATATGTCTTTAAAATCTAGTAATAAAACTGTCTGAACTGTCGTCGCTATTGAAATGTTAAGTGATTGCACGTGTTTCGTAGAAAACTTTCCTTAATTATCGTGTAATGAATAATAAGCTACAATGAAAGTAATAAACTTAAACAGTTTACTACTTCCGGAACCGCACCCTCCACCTAGATTGTCAGTACTCAAAATTCTATTCAATCATGCGTTAACGAGGCACTGATGATAATCTGTACTGAATATAGATGCTTTAAGATACAGTTGCAATGTTTCCTAGTTACAATTGTCCAGCGTCTATATTCTGCCGACTGGAAGCAAATACGGAACGAAATAATCATGGGCATATTTCTTTTTTCATTGGAGCCTTTTGAGAACTCGCACATTAGTACGTGAACCTTCCTTAAACTCGTGTAGAAGCAACAGTCTCATTCGAGGAGCTGTGGTGATTAACATCTACTGGCATTCAGCAGCTTCAGTATGTTGCCACCCATAGGAAATCGTGCCCTCGACGCATTTTAAGGTATTTGGAAACATACTAGGGCAGTGTTCTGAAGCCAGTTTCATGAACAAAATTTCCCAGCGAAGTCTTGGGTCTAGGTCGAAAATAAAGGACTGTGTTCGCCATGGCAAAGGAAGATCTTGTCCGTAACAGGGAGAGGAAACAGGCGAATGAGAGCAATAACGGGTAACTGTTATGGAAGCGGCTAGTTGTGAGAGTGGTTCGGCTAAGAGCACCACTTCCTACGATGTCGTGAGTTCTGTCAACTACCAACTTTTTCACGCGAAGACGGTGTTACCTTTAACCCTGCAAGGCGACTACAGCAGCACAGACGTTGGCTGCCTTTTTCTGCGCCCGTTTCAGAAAACTGTCTAACCCCACTGAAATACTAACCTGCCGCAAATTACAAAGGTTGTGTTTTCGCGTTGAAAACGTGACTCACATAGGTTTTGTTGTTGAGCACTTATATCTACAGGTGTAGTAACATATCAGTGAGGCCGTTAGTAACATTAGCCATCGTAATGACAGTTGCCACTAAATTGCTGTAATGTGGTAGAGTTCACCAAAGTTACATCATAATCTAAAAAGAAATTTTCTTTTTACTTGTGTCACAGGAAATTTCCATCAATAGTGATGTAAGTGGCGACGTTTGGTTACTACCCGTCATTACGAGAGTGAGAGTCACGTATTATACATACTGTCCCGAACTAACAAATGAAACTATATTAGGAATTAACGTGCTGTCTACCACGAAGGCTTTGTATATGGAACACAAGATTGGGTAGGAAATGTTTGGGAAAAAACTGCCATCCTTTTCAAAGCAACAAGCCAACTATTCGCTCTTGAGTAACTGAGGGACGTCACGGGAAACCTAAATCTGTGTGTCCAGTCATGGGTTTGTATCCTACTCTTCCCAAATGCAACCCAGTCCCTTTACCCTGTGTACACCTCACTCGGTGATTAATTAGAGTGTGAGTGTTAAAACACTTTCGTGTTAAGTTTTAAGTACTGATAAACCTTCTCATGTCATTGTAAATTTCACTCTGCAACGTGCCACTTTGGTAAAGCGGTATGCTAGTAAATTGAAGGGTTTAGTTTAAAATACGCAGTTCCATTTTTTTCCGTTTATTGCTCTACATGAGATCGCTTGATTACATCAATACTTGTATATCTGGTAATTAAATTGCTTCCTTGACGGTCACTGTTTCAAACAAAGCATTCGATGCCTCATTTACCTGTTTATTTAAGGGGGAAAATATTGAAAAAACAAAATCCTCAAAATTATTTGAGGCCGTCTTCATGTATACTAACATCTCATATAAAACCTAAGCGGTCTATGGTGTGATACTACAGAAATGGAGATGAGAAAGTAATTTATTTTTAAAAGAAAGCTGCTGCAGAAGGTAACCACTTAGGATTTTGAGACAAGTCTATTAGGTTATCTTCTGCGCTTAACATGAAATTTATCGCATGTCTGTCTCTCTTAGTCATTTCATTTGTTGTTTCAAACTATAGACTTTATAGGTATTTCACTTTTTCTGTGGGCATAATGCAAAATATGTGATCTTCAAACAAAAACTTTGTCCCACAGTCTGTAAAGGTCGACCCCACACATATGAAATAAATTATGATCAACTCGAAATGATCGTTTTTTTTCAGTGTCTGAAATCATATAAATTCCTTTGCTATATATTATGTAATATAATTGACCCTACAGACAAAATTTTGTAATTTTATCACATTTATTTGAGTAATAAATTGCTTTAAACCGCAGTGCCATACATTACTTTGCAAATAATGATTTGAGAATGCTTCAGCTTACTAGAAGTCGGTCTACATTCTTACAAAATCGTTTACAAATTTTCATACTTAAATTCACAATTACAGTTTCATTATTATTGAAGCAAATGTAACTCTAACTGTGATGATAAAATATTCTAGGTCTGAAATTAGCGTATTTAGGACAACGCATTCGGAGTTACGTCCATCTCCCACCACAAGCCATATATATCTACCATGGCCACACTGAGCTCCCGTAGCCCATGAACTGTTACTCCATTGATTCATGTGCATGTTGGACACACGTTATCAAAATGATCAATAATATTTTTGTTATGAAGAATGTGACAGAGGATATTTGCTACGTCTCGTACGCTCAATTCTAAAATGAATTTTGTTTTTAGCTCTCTGGCTCAACTAGCTTGTGAAATACTACCCTCTTTCTATCGAACTCGTTGAAAATAATGCGTATTGGTTATTATTCTAGTTTAACTTACATAGTCTGTAGATCTAAAAGTTGAAAAATGTAGGAAATATTTACTAACAGTTGCCTCACATGATTCTCAGTTCAGAGATCTATCTTCAGGAAATGATGATGGTTCGGCAGCATTTTCAACAAGTCGTGTATGAACATGTGGAATTATCTCAACGTTGATTGTTCTCAGATTCGCTTTAAGTGACTGCTTCTTGGTCTGAGTTCTCCAACGTTTCTGATTACTGTTCTGTGTTAACTCCGAAGATGAAAAGTCTTGTAACTGCAAACAACGAAAAGTACTTTGATTATACTTATCGAAAGTTAACTCTGGAATCACAAATACGGTACATCAATACACTTGCAAAGATTTACGATGTACTTTTATTTACACTGTAAGACTAGAAATCAAGACA
This sequence comes from Schistocerca piceifrons, assembly GCF_021461385.2. NCBI lineage: Eukaryota > Metazoa > Arthropoda > Insecta > Orthoptera > Acrididae > Schistocerca > Schistocerca piceifrons. The sequence continues at coordinate 560,869,896 of NC_060149.1, forward strand.
AGAGTTTGGCCCCCATAAATATGCTGTTCTTCCTATACTACAGACATGAGAGGCTAATGAAAAGGATAGCTTCAAACGTCTTTTGCTCTTCCAGTGGTTTGGAGGGAACTAACGAACCAAACAACAGGTTCTAAACTTTGTGTGGAAGAACAGATGGAATCAGATCAAAAACAAGGATAAATGTGTGACAAAACTATTTACAATCTACTGTAATTCCTGAATTTCACAGTGACGAATTGCCAGTACCAGGGCCTAATGAGAATGTGACAGTGAATGAAAATGAATGCAGTGTTGAACACACAGGGAAGGCGGTGCTGACCCTACACTGAAGGCCATTGTGAATCAAATCAGACACACTTTCTTTCTGAAGGTGTTCTGAACGATCTTGTTCCTGATTTAAATTTACCTACAGACAATATGAACTTTTAGGTTCGTGATTAAAGGAAGTAAAGTTTCTTCTAGATACGAAAATAAGAGTCTATTCTTGTTGATATGCTGTTTCTTCTCAATATTTGTGAAAGATACGTGCAGAAATTCATGTATATTTAGTCCAAGTTTCCAAAAGTCAGTGAAGGAAAATTAAAAGTAGGATTACTTTTAGTATGGTCAATTAGTAAATAAACTAATGTTCTTTTTTTTCACTTACAATTACGTTGTTCTACTAAGAAACAACGGAAGAATCAGTTGACGCAGGAAATTAATACCCTGCCAAATTTCCTAGATTTCGTTAGTGATGTTGAAAAAATAACGTGGCTTTGTCTCACAAATGTCAGCAGGACATTTTCCGACACTATTATGATATTGTAAAAGAACTACCGAGATTGTTCAAAATTACGGATTACATATGTTACTTGCATTACCTTTCCTGGATGATCACTTGTAATTCTTCTCAGATAACCTGTTGTTGTTCTTGATAAGCACGGAGAACAGATTCATAAAGACATTTCTCAAATGGAGAAGGGTTATAAAGGCAAATGGTGTACACCAATGTTGTGCGACTACTGGTGGTCCTTATGAAGCGACGTTCTTTATGCAAAATATACGAAGATATCGTGAAGAATACTATTATATGTTAGACTCATTACTTTTCTTTACTCTTACGATGCTAATTTCTTTGATTCCTTTGTGTATTGACAGTTTCGCTAGATACATAAAGCACATAGGCTGCCGTAAGCATTTACAATCGGCATTACTGAGGCCGTTAGAGGCCTTTGGAAACTAGATCCGGAGGTGTGGGCGAATTACCTTACAGAAACAGTACGCAATTTTCTTTGACCTGAAGAAATTATTTTCAGTTTAATGAATTAACCTAAAATTTGATACATGTCTTGCTACATGCGTTCTGACGCGCTCATTAAAACTGTATGTCTTGTACGAGATTACGATGAAAGCTATAATGTAAAACTCTAACCTCTAATTTTATGAAATTCCTTAAAACACAAAACAGTATAATAAAAATCTAACGAATACCAGCGGTACTTTAAACTACGTGGTTTATGCCTCCTGATTCCATCATCCCATTAACTTCCTTCCGTATTGTATGCCAGTGTTGAATTATAGTTTAAACGATAAACTGGAAATCACGTATGATGCACCGTCGTACTATCTTCTTTCGAATTGTCCTACGGCCACCATATGCCTTTGTTTGTTTGTGTATCAGTATATAAATTGTGTGTCAAAATCCTCATACAGAGTAGGTGTCTTCGTCCTTTGGGAACTGTGTCAATGTGCACAGTGCCGCTGTTGAAGTCAGATGACAATACTCATCACCGGCTTTGATTCGAGCCCTCCCATGTTACTGTAGTATAACTGTACAAATTGTTATTGATTTGTGGGAATTTTAGTTGCAATATACTTTCTGCTCGTGTTGCATCCAACATACAAAAACAAATGGGACCTTATATTAAATCATATATATATATATATATATATATATATATATATATATATATATATATATATATATATATGTATAAAAATTTACCTGGTCGACCGTTGAACATTTCGATTCCCATCGGATCCTGCTTCTGTAAGCTTCCTTTCCCTGCAAACCAGTCAAAATCTTCCTACAGAGTCTTAGATTTTCCTTTAGCAGAGTGCCACAGCTCCACACCCACTCTGTCTGATCATGCCTTTGCTGATATATAATATCACATGCGGCGTTAATATTCATAATACGCAATGAGACACCTAGGAACAAACAGAACTAGACACATGAACTAAACACAATAAAACAACTACCAGTAGAAAATGGCTATGATACCCATATGGCAAACAAGTTAAATCGAAAAATATGTAAACAGTACAAAAAGGAACATACCAGATAAACACAAACCCTCACCCAACACAAAACTGTACAAAACACAAACAATGACCACACACAATACAAAACAGAGCAACAACACACACACAAAACGAAATGGCACATACTAACCTACAATAAATAGTTTGTTCACAGAATAGGCAACATATTAAAGAAACAGGGACTCCAAATAAGATACAGGACAGGGAACACAACACAGAAAAAAATCAGATCACAAGGAACACCCATTGACAAATTTAACAGATCAGGAATACATGAATTCACATGCAACACTTGTCAATCAGTGTACATAGGAAAAAAACGCAGAAACTTCAAAACCAGATATTAAAAACATCTAAGAGCCTTAAAAAGCCACAGCTGCCATTGCACAATTTCTGACCACCTTGTAGCCCACAATCACCACCGAACCACAATAGACACAGACTTAACAATACTAAAACCCAGCCACAGCCTATACAGCAAACTGACTATTGAGGAAAATTTCCACATACAAAAGGCAATATCAGAAGGAAACATGTCATAAATGAATACACTACACTCTGCAAGGGCACACGGTTTAACACATTAAAGGAAGTTTACAAAAAAGACAAAACAAACAGATGACGTCTACACATTCATACACACACACACACACACACACACACCACAAAGTCAAAATGTAAATAAAATTCGAAATTGACGCCGAACTCTCTCGTGAACAAATGAACACTGACTGGTCTCGCATACACAACAAATCACAGTCATAATGTGTTTTGGTGAAGTGAAAAGTGATTAAGACCTTATTTGTGGAAAATACGTGCTATATTTACTAGTGCATCACGACACCATGGTGCGGAGAAAAAGGGGCTTGCCACATGAAAACGTAAGTAAAAACGAATAGAGGTGCGAAATATCTCGAAAAACTAAATTACATTCTAGATAGTAGGTTAATTCCCAGCAAAACTACTCATCAGCATTGTTTGGTTGCAGATGACAAGCTACCAGTAGTAAATAATACACAAGTGATCTGGAAAAATCATGCACACCAAGTGTAAATGTATTAACAGAAAGAAACGAACTATAGTTTGAACTAAACATTCACATAATTTTGTAATAATTTAATATAAATGTTCACATTACAGAATGAATAAAACGGAAACCCACTGATGATGGCACAGTGGTGCTCAAACATGTTTGGGTACTGAGAAAAAACGGGGGTTTGCGTATCTGGCGGACCTCACATCGTACAATCTCTCACAGGCATGTTCGAAAGGGTTCACGACCGGAGAACATGCTGGCCGCTCTGTGGCACTGCAGTCTTCTACCCCCACCACTCATACTTGATCTCCAGGTTTACTAACCATCAAGCGGATGTGCCTCCTGTACTCTGTACACCACAGTGAAAGTTTGGTCGTTATCATGAAGCATTTTCACGAATGTGCATGTTCTGGCAGAAAAAAAGTCTCATAGATTGGATTGTATGTATTAAACCATTTGCTTCCCTGTTTATCAATCGTTGTGTGTATATATATGTGTGTGTGTATGTGTGTGTGTGCATGTGCGTGTGTGTGTGTGTGTGTGTGTGTGTGTGTGTGTGTGAGTTAGTCATAATTTTCTTTTATTTCATCCTCAGCACAACAGCTCGCTGACATATCCCATGCAGTGCTTGATACATCCAAGAAGCAGCAGAAATCAAGTTAGCACTCAGACTGACTTAATGATACAGCAACTAAATGTCAGAGCAGGACACAAAATTCTTCCAGCGTTCATGTTTACAATATACCCAACAGGTACACCGTTCGTTAAGTCACCAGCATTGCATAATGCACCTGATAAATTGGAGCAGTAAGCAGTTCAGCACGCGCATTTGTTTCCAGACTTCAAGATTCCATCAACATCGACATCTGCACCACTTGAAAATCCACCACGGTTTAATGCAGCTATTAAAGTGGTGTTATTCACTGCAGCATGGAAGCTGAATGTGAGCAAAAGTAAACCCGTACTTGTAGGCACTTCTTCTGTCCATTCTTTAACATAGACCACCTCAAATGTCGCTTACCGCTGACTACAGAAATGTGTCGCCTATGAAGAGTTGCTCAACCATCGTACCCCATCACTTTTAGCTCCCTAGGCACAGTTATTGAGCTAGCTGGACTGCTGGTAGCACTTTGGAATTCAGGAGTGATTCCTTAAGCTGATTTCATTCGATTTCTTACAGCTACCCTCTGAAGTCCTCGATGGTCCCTGTCTGTCAGTAGTCTTGATTACGCTGTGATTGTCGCTTCGTGTTTCCACTTCATAAACATCTCCAGCAGTCGACCGGGGTGGCTTTAGAAGGGTTGAAATGTCCCTGATGGATTTGTTACACAGGTGATATCCAATGACTAGTCCTTCTTAGAGGTTAATGGGCTCTCGTATGGATGGATTCTGCTGTTACTGATTTTCTACTGACAACGTAACAGTCACAACATCTTTTTACACTTGTGGGTCTGCCTCTTGTGACATCAAGTGACCAATTCCGCGTGACATAGGGATGTCCGGACACACATGATTTGAAAAAATGTTCCTTGGCGTTTTAATGTATTAAAAGTGTTGCAAGGAATATATTAGACGACCAAATGTTCTAAAGAAGTTATAAGGGAGTATTGAATTTTTACTCATAATATCAACGATCCTCAAACCATGTGAATCGAATAGAATGAGTTTTAATAATTGTAATTGTTTTCTGTTGGTCCATCATAGACGTGGGACATCGGCTGGTTAAGTAATTGTGAATGTCAATGAAATTTATGAACAGCTTAAGAGGTTATTTTATTTTATTTTGAATGCTACCAGTTTCAGAATTTCATTATGCCATCTTCAGGCCCCATATGCATCTCTCCAAACAAACGAAAATGTCGTATAGAGCCATAAATCGCTGGATGTTTTTAATTCAATCGTTACACTACTGCTTCATTCGAATACTTGATAGTAACTGGGACAGCTGCAGTCCAAGATTGAATTCACTGCATCCATAAAATTATGGCTCCATATGACATTTCCGTTTGTTTGGAGAGATGCATATGGGGTCTGATGATGGCATAATAAAATGCTCAGCCTTTAAAATAGTATAAAATAACATCTTAAGGTACACGGCTGTTGGTGAATTACATTGACACTGACAATTTCTATTTTTGTTGGAGCGACAGTCATGGTAAAATTTTTGGATGGCGCTGCTGGTATTTGACTGTAATAATCTTTGTTTTATAGTTATACGAACCAGAATTCGAATTTAGTCCAGTTTCTGTGTTTGAAATGGTTTGAGGCCGAAATCTGGATCGTAGAACAATAAAATAGAAATTATTACAGTCAAATGGCAACAGCGTCATTCAAAGAATGATTTTAAGTTCTAACTGTTCTATTTTAAAATTTTCCTGGTATTATCGTTCAACGTGCTCTGACTGTGGGATGTTCAAGTGTTAGCTAGGCCAGAACCTACTTTGAGTGAGCCAGCTGTGTTACTGGTGTTTACCCGTCATCACCTATTTCGGTCAAATTTGTAGTATATGCAGGTGTTGGACAGTTAGGAAAGTGACAGAAATGGGAGCTGTAGGTGGTCAAGAGTTTAGCAAAAAATACCGTTTTTGTCGTGTCTCGAACGAGAATGAGACGTTTATGTTAGCCTAGTGAGTTATCTCTTGGCGCGACAGATAATACGCAGATCGGTAATCGAAGGGTCGTGGTGTCGTGTCGAATCATTTTTCGGAAAATTTCTTTTATTTTCAATATTTACTTAACTTAAACAGCAAATACTCAAAATCTGGGAAACTTAGTAAGAGCTTTATACAATAGACTTATACTGACATAATGAAACCCAGCGCCCAGGACAACAAATTTCTTCTGTAAATTGTCTCGTGGGGAAAACAAGCAAATGCGCGATTATACGACGAGAATATTCAAGATAAAAATAAAAGCTTTAAGGTGAGTGAGCGGTGTCGTTTCTATCATCATGTAAATAATGTGACCAAGAAGCTTCTATACTGCTCTTGTCTCATCGAGAGGAAAAGAAATAGCATCCAGGAAAGACTGGATCACAACACAGTCCACTGTATATCGCCAGCGATCCACGCCAGTATTTCGCGAAATGAGGCGTTACGCGTGGTTTGGTGTCAAAGTGTGGGATGAGAGCGAACTTTTTATGAATGTAGCCCAAGTTGGTTTTACTATAGAACTTTTGAAATAACCAAGTAATTAAAAAAATCAGACTTTTTTATAAGATACCGGGAAAATTAGACCTTCCCCTATTTTCGTAAAGAATATTAACCCAATACGCGCAAAAAATCAACTGTAAAATAATGCAAGTATATAATTTTATATACCAAGTTCTCGTGTACACCTTACAATCCTTTACTGCTAATGCATTTGAATTCCCTAACTTCTTTTGTGCCTCTTACGAAAATGTTAATAAAGACAATATATTGAGGAACTGTTCGGTTCATTTGCAACATAACTAATGAAAAATTAAAAACAAATAAATCAAAAACCGCCTCTGTTTACCGTTCTGTATTCTTTCCGCTGCGCACAACACTGCCTGTATATAACGCTGACATACGTGCTTCACACCTCACCACACCCGTGCCAGAAATGACACTTTTTTTCCTAACGCTAGGGCATCCGGAGCTCCCCGTTTTCTCACTTTCATTTATGATCAGGCCCTGCATACACCATAAATTTGGGTTAAATCGCTGATGACGAGCACGGAAGGTCCCCTCCTTAAATGTCATACCGTAGCAGCTTATTTCGTTGGGTCATGTCAATGGTATCTCCTGCCATTTTCATTTTTTCCTTTATAACTATATTTGCCACACCCAGGGTCACTCTTTAAATTTGTCACCTTGCATCCAACGGTTTTCAGCAGTGCAACTTCCTCTTGTTTTCCGCTAGCGATCAATAGTTCTGAGTTCCATAGCATAATTACCTCAACAACTGAATAATTTATTCGTGTCTGAACTTAATTTCTTATGGATTTGCTCCATTAAATACCATCTACCTGTTGTACGATCTTATATCCCTAGTTCTTTTGGTATTCATTATCTTTAACATTCTAGATGTTTATCAAACACAGGTCCAAGGTATCTGAATGCTTCCTAAGACGTAACAACAATCCCGCTAGCACCCAAGTAACTTGCATATGAACATACAACCAAACGTGTCCGAAAATTTATTTTCAAGTCCCCATATCATAAAAATTTCTTCAATTGTCAGTGGCGTGTAGATAGCTTTCTCATCATTGGTGGCCACTTGCAAACGTCTCCTACGTACATAAAAGTAGAATTCAGTCGATAATAAAGGCTAGAATCTTAAAATCTTGCTTTTCCTTCATTTTTTTGCTTTCAAAGGTTCTATATTGTTGTTGCATGATTCAACGGGAAAGTTAGGAGTATTAAAGCTGCAGCAACCTCACTTAGCGTACTATCATTTGTCGACAATGTTTCTTCCATATTTCGAAGCGTTTGCCAAATATTGAGAATCTGTAATATCGAATACCCCACGACTCCAGGTAATACTGTGGCTAAGTGATAACGTCCTGCCTGGTCGCCGCAGCAACGGCGTGTCGTCAAACCTTAGCGTTTCTTCGCTGCAGAGGCACACATGGTAAGCTCACTAATCCCTTCGCGACTGACAGAGAGGTCTCGCTGCCGTCAGCGGACAATCTAAAGCGTTCACTGTTTGCAGGCGTTCCCCACGGGGAATTGCAAACAAACGCAGTCGGCTGCGGCGCCTTCATGAGGCGACTGTGGAACACAGCAACGGCAGTGGACGATCCGTGTGTACAGCACAAACACGCTGATAGCCTCACATGTTGCGATAAGGTCAGGTCTGCTACGCGTTTGTGTGTTTGCGAGGGAGTGCCGAGCGACCGTAAATCAATTTCCGCAGAGGATGCTGCATTAAAGTGGGTGCCGTGCAATAGCGAGAAACGTGCGGATTGTTTGATTATCGAGATTAATAAATCGATGCGAGAGGTACAAACAGGACGCGAGCCTGCCACACGCCCCACAGCATCCCCCACTTCCCCCAAGAGCAGTTTGCGATTGCCCGCCCGACGGGAATGCAGTCAAAGCCGCCGAAGCCTTTGTCGGCAACATTATTGGCCGCTACCCTCGTGCCTAAAACATCTGCCGTAATTAATAATTAATTTTTATCTCGCATTCCTCGATGAGTATATCCATCCCACAAATTAAAAATAAAAGAAATCAATACCGTTATACGGAATAGGAAGATCATTTTTTTAAACCCTAGTGAGGACATCAATTTTTATGACCTATTCACCAGTGGCCTATAATGGGTTGTACAAATAGATAACATGATAACTGTATTACACTTATAAATGTGTGTTTTTTTCATCTTAATACATTAATATTAATACATGAAATGTATACGCAGTTGCGAATACGATCAACCATCGGATGTATAATGGAAGGACGACAATGAAAGTTTATGCCGGACGGGGACTCGAACCCGGATTTACCGCTTTTTCACGAGCGGTCACCTACCCTAGCACGACTCACGGCCAGACACAAACTTACAATGCTGTTGGTTGTTCATATTCGCAATATTTAATAAGAAGAGACAGAAACAAAAATATTTAGTTATTGGAAATAATGACATGTAAAGTGCGATGATGTGTGTAGAGCCATGTACGGTGTAAAGTAAGGAATGATGCTTATTATGGAGTTTCAAGACAAATTATTGATGCTGCTGCTAAAGTAATGCAATACGCATCTTGAAAATTATTATAGAATGACCGCTGAAAAAGACAATTCCCCAATCTACAACAATGGAATTGTTGTTTTACTTCACAATGAACAAGACAGACAGGGAAATAAACTATTTAACTAATAGTCTTTCTGTGTAATTTTCAAGATTTCACAATGAAAAATCAGAAGTTTTAGATGTAATCAAACAAGAGGACAATCTGTTTTTGAAGGGAATATAAGAAATTGATCAATTTTAGTTAGAGGTCTGTACCATTTAACAGACCAGCGAGTATGAACTTCTACTTTGTCTAGGTCTCCTAGATTCTGAGAAACTGTTTGATCTAGTTTCTGAACGGTTCGACAACTCATCAGAAAAAGAGGTATTGATTAAATTATATTAGCGCTCTGAAGAACATATTCGTCATTCTTCCAACACACTTCATCAAACAATGGGAGATTAGGAATTAGAAGGGGAGTAAGGCAAGGATATTCCATATGACTAAAACGATATTTAGCAAAAGTTGACGATAATTACAGATTACTGAACTCTAAAATAGAAATACACAGCAAAAGAACATATGAGAAACTTCTTATTCTCGGTGATCATGTTGTACCGTTTGCATCTACTGCGGACAAATTTCAACAGATGGTGTGAGAAACTGCCACTACAAATTTCAATCCCACCTTGTTCATTTATAATGGCACCAAAATGTATAATTAACACACCAATAACACCCATCTTGTTGTCACCGTAGAACCAGTTGGTGAAATTTTTGGTTAGAAGCTGTCGAAAACAGTGGCTAGACGAAAAGTTTCGTCTTATGACAATGTGTCATGGACTTTTATGGTGAGATATTTCAGGAAACAGAGTAACAATCAAATGGGTCAGAGAATATGTAGGAGTCAAAGACTTTATGATAACCGTACAGAAATGAAACGGAGGTATGGAGGCCAGGCGATGGATGATGATGGATGTTAGATGGTCTTTACTGTTTTAAGATACGGCAAAGAAGACAGTTACAAATGGAATGTAATTAAATTATCTAAGAAACATCTAACAGAAATTTAAATTCGTGTGGATGAAGATAACCATGCTAGAAGCTTGAGAAGAGTTATCTACAAAAGTGCTTGCGTTAGGGCTGATGACCACTGCGGTGCTCGATACTGCATGCTATCAATTGTTTATATGTATACTTGACAGTAGACAGTCGAAATTCCGGTGAGATACAACAGTGCCAAACAGCTAATACCCGTGTATCTGTTCAACTATACACACCAAACCAACTGTCCTGTATTCTGCAACATATTGCATGATAGTTCTCATGAATCTGTGCCCTGATTTTATTCAGTAGTTCGATTTTTTCGGTTAACTTAAAATAGAAAAAAACTAAATTCTGTGTTTGAATTCAATAATTATTGATAACATTTAATAGTTTGGAAACGTCTTGTAAACTTTAATTGACTATGGTGTGATTAGCTTAGCACAAAAAATAAACATCGAACAAAAAGTATATTGATTTATTTCTTTTAAAACCGTGAATATGAATTATAGAGCCAAAACACACGAAAGTATTAATCAGTACTCTTCTGTAGTCAGGAAAATCAAAATAATATAAATTTTATTGAATAATTGCTTATTCAATAAATAAACATATTACAGAAATAGTTAAGAAAAGTGATTTTTTCAATGTGGCTCCTATTTTTAAGTGTACTTCTGTTGTTTGTTGAGTTCTCTTCACATACAAATGATAAATGGACTTAAAAGTTATATAGGAGTTTATGAAAGAGTACACCTGTAGTTCTAGTATTTCCTAGATCTTATTTAACCACTCTGTTCTCTTCAAATCCTGTTATCTTATTGATCCCATGTAGATACAGGAAACACAGTTGTGGTTTTCAGTGTATATTATAAAAATAAAGACATCAGTTTGTAAAATAGAGAATGACCAGAAGAAATTCAGGTGTATGACAGGAATGCACTTCTGAAGCAAAAAGTTTCATAATGTGTCCCATTCCGAATGATTTGCAAGATAACACACATTTAATGCACATTTGGTTCTTGTTTAGTGGCGCACACGTATGAGTTCTATCCACCAAAAGATTTTTCTAGCCCAACCTAAATTTTTGCTTTTAATCTCTTTGGTCTTTCTCGGGACTATACCCTTGAACGAGCAGTTGTCCAAAGCACGTTGTGAGTGAAATAGTGAGAGGGATTATGAGTGTATCAGAGACATGCATCTACTGACTGGCTAAAATGTCATAAATCTAGATGATGAAGAATATGCAGATATTCTATATCTCTACGGCTTCAGTAATGGCATTGATCCCGCCGCTATCGAATAATTTCAGCGGTGCTTTCCGAGACGTCGAGTTCCTAATCCTGCAATTTTTATCAGAGTTTTCCACACACTGCGTAAAGAAGGTATTCTTCCAAACTTCCATTCTTTTGCTTAACGTGTAGATTAACAAACTTTTGAGGAACGTAACACATTGTTGAAATGACACAGCGTTTTTCTACTATCTGCACACAATAACGCCTAGAGGTGAGCCTTTTCAAATACGTACTTTTCAATTCATACTTTGTAAAACCCAAGTGGTAATGTTCAATAACTGTTGATCATACACATAAGCGCCAAATAAACTTGTATAGGCATGCCTGTTGAAATACAGAAATATGTAAGCAGGTAGAATACGACGCTGCGGGTGGTACATAATACAACAAGTGACAGCCGCAGTTGTTGAATCGGTTACTGCTGCTACAATGGCAGGTTATCAACATTTAAGTGATTCCCAACTCCCCTGTCATGAACATTATTGAGCATATCTGGGATGCGTTGCAACGTGTTGCTTAGAAGAGATCTCCATCCCCACGTACTCTTACGGATTTATAGATAGCAATGCAGGATTCATGGTGTCATTTCCCGACGGATTTATAGATAGCAATGCAGGATTCATGGTGTCATTTCCCGCCAGCACTACTTCAGACATTAGTTGCGTCAAGGCCACGTCGTGTGGCAGCATTTCTGCGTGCTCGCGGATGCTCTTCGCGATATTGGGCAGGTGTACCAGATTATTTCGCTCTTCAGTGTATGTGCATTTGTAAACCTGGCAGTGTTTTGAATAATACAGGAAATAAATAACTAAATACATTAAATGTGGTCTATCTCGGAAATCATTGGTTCCAATGGCTCTGAGCACTACGCGACTTAACTTCTGAGGTCATCAGTCCCCAAGACTTAGAACTTCTTAAACCTAACTGACCTAAGGACATCACTCACATCCATGCCCGAGGCAGGATTCGAACCTTCTACCATAGCCGCCGCACATTTTCAGTCCCGAGGTAGGACAGCAGGTGAAACTGCGCTGTTTTGGTACAGTTTGGTTCCATCTCCTAGTATTATGAAATGACTGCTTAGCTATTCTTTTTTCGAGCCGCCAAGCATAGTCCAAAGTAAATAAAATGTTCCTGGGCCATGAGGCTCGTCGACTGATTATACTATGGGAAACTCATGGCATGTGGTTGCTCATCTCGTCCATACATTGCTGTGGTACTGTCTTTACAATGAGGTGACAAAAGTGGTAGGATACCTCCTAATTCGTGTCGGACAGTCTTTCGTCCAGCATAGTGCAGCAACTCGACGTGGCATGGATTCTCGGTCCTTAAGTGAAGGCCGTCGGCCACTGCGTCGTCATTGATGAGAGGTAATGCGTGAAATTAGGTATTCTTGGCACACTCTTCAGATTGTGGATCTCGGAATACTGAATTCCCTAACGATTTCCGAAATGGAACATCCCATGTGTCTAGCTCCAACTACCACTCCGCATTCAAAGGCTGCTAATTACCGTCGTGCGGCCATAGTCACTTTGGGAAGCTTTTCCCATTAATCACATGAGTACGAACAACAGCTCTGCCAATTCACTGCCCTTTCATACCTTATGAAGGCCGTACTAGCGCCATTCGCATAAGTGCATATCGCTTTGGCATAACCTGTCACCTCTATGTGTACTGCTGATGTACTGCCTGTGGTGTTACACTTGCTCAGTCCATCGACATGTTTCCGTACCGCGTCTGCCACACACGCTTCAACGTTGTGATGGGCGCGTCCACGTTGTACTCAGCTGGAAACCACCATCGTTATTGATGGTATTATCAAATAAATTATCAACTACTGTTTGTCCCTATAGCTTCTTTAATAATGCTGTACTAGAAACTGTTAGCCACAGTGAAGATAGAAGTGTCGTTGAATACTACTTTACGTTTGATTTCTAGTTCTTGCTCAGCTATCAGCAACTTTTCCGGATGATTTACTCCTGGGGCTGTATTTTTTCAAGCACCGTTTAAGCAGGCCTTTTGGTAAGGTACAACACATGATACCTGTGAAAGACATTGTTGCTACTTAGTTTGTTAGTCTGTTAATTACAAAAAATTGGTTCAAACGGCTCTGAGCACTATCGGACTTAACATCTGACGTCATCAGTTCCCTAGACTTAGAACTACTTAAACCTAGCATAACCTAAGGACATCACACACATCTATGCTAGAGGCAAGATTCGGAACTGCGACCGTAGCAGCGGCGCGGTTCCGGACTGAAGCGCCTATAATCACTCGGCCACAGCGGCCGGCTGTTAATTACGTGTTCCATCGATCCTCTGAACGAATTTATATCGAAATAATGAGGAACGAGTCAACTTGCAGAATACGTGTACATAATTAGTTTGAACGATAACGAAATATTATTTTTCAGTCCTACTCATGGAACTACATTTAAGCCTGGGTTTGTTTTACCGGGTATCACATTGAAATAAAAATTCGTCTTCGTAGTAAGAGTGGTCCAGAAGAAATTATATTGTGTTAGATATAATCGCGCTTGGCTGCTTGTAATATTTACTTCTTTTATATTTCAAATGATCAGTTATTTTTGGTGATGTGTACTGAATTCCTTTCTGGGTCACTGACAGCTGTTATTATGGGTAATAAATGTCAGTTTTTCTTCTAAACTGGTGGGTGTGGACAACACAATTCTTCTCAAATTATGATGGCTTTTTTATAACGAATGTACGCAAAATGTGTTTCATCTCAGACAGAAGGCTAGCAGTACTATGAAGGGACTAGATTCCATGAATTTCCGCCATTTATAGAACAGGGACCCCCTTACAGATTTTTCTAGGCTTATACTGTCCGCCTCGTTCCTTTATCTTTTGCGCCAGATTCTGAACAATGTTTCCATGTTGCCATTTAAAGCAAGACCTTTAGTCAAGCAATATGTCCTTAGGGTGTTTTTGTAAGTGTGTTCGTTTGTGAAAAGACAGTAAGAGGGAGTGAATTAACTAAGACCCCAGCATACTCAGATGGTTGTAAAAATCAGAAACTCCTCAATAAATCATGAAAGTCATCCCGGACATGGGACCGCTGTTGATTCTTTGTGTCAACCACATGGAACAAAGTACAGATTATATGTTACTGTGACGATTATGCATTTGATATCGGGTGGCGCCTCTCCCCAGATTTAACGATAGAGGGAGAGAAAGACAGAGAGAGAGAGAGAGAGAGAGAGAGAGAGATGAGGTAGGTGCTGAGCGACTGAGAGCTGCCAGACGCCTTTCTGTTTACAAGCTCTTGACACACAGATGTATACAGCTAGCTACTATATTCCAATTAGAGTTACTTGATGGCTGACGCCTGTCACTTTCCGCTACGAAGTTGTCACATCGGTTCCTGGCTACCGCCTGGCTATAGACGACACACATACACGGTGAGTCACTTCACAAATGCTGTTAATGTTTAATGTTGCGTAGTGTTGGAAATGACCGCCACGAGGTATGTCAGAAATGTGAGATGCTCTGTCACTTGCTGATTTTACGGGACCAATGAATTAACTGCGGCAAACGACGTGTTTTGCAGCCCTGAATTTAAACTCGTGTCCTAAGCTAACCACAACGTTATGATGTGCAGTATATCCTACAAAATACCGGTCAGCAATAGGCGACAGAACTGTAATCACATTGGTTTCTTTCACGGCAATGAAAGTTAACTTTTACGAGAAAATTCCAGACGGAAAATAATTCAGGTAAGTGCTAAAAGCAAATTGTTATTTCTCGCTCTCATTTGGTATCTGAAACTTTTTTCACACTAGGCTGCCGCCTTACCAACCGGTGATAGTCCTCGTTGGCACTTGGTTGCGGATTGTAGGAGACACAGGCATATTCTAAACAAAAATAGAACAACGAGAAGAAAAATAAGAGCAAATAAATAGGTCAGTACTGTGTTGAAAAATGACTCAGCAAAGAATTAGAAATGAAAAATGCAATAAAATAAATTAATTGAATAAAAATAGAAGTCGAACTCTTTTGATTACATTTAGAAATAAAAAATTCGCCAAAATTGATGAGGTTCGAACCTACATCCTCCTACGGGTCAGATTAATACGTTAACTGTTGTTATGACTGTGAGCCCTAGTCATAACGATAAACTGCAGCCTTAAAAAATTCGGCTTCACGCATTACCATACCAAGCTTGTCTAATGTGAACCGATCTCTGTGATTATGATAATTCTATATGGGACGCTGAATCGGGTCTTGTGCGGAAATTTGCAGTAGTTTTTGGTTAGTGCTGCATATGAAACGTGTGAATTTCATTAGCATCGTTTTGTGTGTGTGTGTGTGTGTGTGTGTGTGTGTGTGTGTGTGTGTGTGGTTGCGTGTTTGTATGAGAGTGTGTGCGTGGGTGTCTGTTGTTTTTGATGCGTTTATTATATATGATGAAATACAAAATAAAAAAGTCAGACCCATGATTCGGTAGCCAAACACGTCAAGAAAGAATGCCGGAGAAGGAAATGGAATGAACTAACAAATTTTTGGGGGAGTTTGGCAATGGCAAATGGTTTGGGCCTGAAGTTGAGCTCTCTGATGAGTGGAAACCAGTTCCCACACGTTATGTGTAAGCTATCGAGTACCTTTAATCAGACTGTAGAACGTTAGGCGACACACTCTTCAAGAGGTTAGTTATAGCAGGCCAGTATTTTTCACAGCAATGAGTCTGGGAAATGATTCAGTCTGATTGGCTGCCTGCAGACAATAAATGTTGATGATTCACAACTAGACACCCTTCTGATGTAATGTTAACTGTAGTAATGGGGTAAATGCAGTATCAGGGCGTTATGTTTCCGCAAGTTCCATACATTCAGAGGCAAACTTGACAGATTTGTGACCTCTTCCACCCTCCCTTAACCTGTTGTTCTTCTAAGTGGTTTATAAGCCCTGGGCGTTGATTCATGATCCATGGGGACAATCGGTCCTTCTGAGAAACCACACCCCCACACCTTCTCCTCACCTCCTCCTCATCTTCCCCTGCTCCTCCCCCACCCTATGGGAACTGCCTTCGCCAGTATAAGAACATTTATAATATCAAATTAATTGACTAATTTATTACATTCGTCAATTAATTAACACCTTCCCCTCTGGGAAGTCCCCCAGTCCCTCCCCTCTTAACCCAATTTGGAAATTAGTGGGTGTGTTCTGGAGAGGGGGGAACTCATGGCAGGAAATTGAGTTACATAACAAAGGATATACTGTTATTTATGAAATTCGATTTATGGGGAGTTTGGTCTCTCTTTATTTGGTGGGTAAAGCTCATCATTCGCTGCTGTTTCTGAAGATCCTGGCCTTGCAAATTCACTAAGTGATCAAAAGTATCCGGACACCACCAAAAACAACATTTCTCATGTTAGGTGCATTGTGCCACCACCTACTACCAAGTACTCCATATCAGCTATTTCAGTAGTAATTAGACATTGTGAGGGAGCAGAATGGTTGACTCTCCGGAACTCATGGATTTTTAAGATGGTCGGGTGATTGTGTGTCACTTGTTCCATACCTCTGTATCCGAGATTTCCAAACTTCTGAATATCCCTAGGTCCTCTGTTTCCCATGTAATAGTAACGTGGAAACGTGTAAGGACATGTACAGCACAAAAGCATACATACCTCGTCTGTTGACTGACAGAGACCGCCAACAGTTGAAGAGGGTCAGAATGTGTAATAGGCACACATCTATCCAGACCAACACACAGGAATTCCAAACTGCATCAGGATCCACGGCAAGTACTGGGACGGTTACATGGGAAGTGAGAAAACTTGGGTTTCATGGTCGAGCTGCTGCTCATAATCCACACATCACTCCGATAAATGGCAACCAACGCTTGGCTTCGTGCAAGTAGCGTAACATTGTACGATTGAACAGCATATAAACGTTGTGTGGAGTGACGAATCACGGTACACAATGTGGCGATCTGATAACAGGTTGTAAGTACGGTGAATGTCCGGTGAACGTCGTCTGCCAGCATGTGTAGTGCCAACAGTAAAATTCAGAGGTGGTGATCGAGATCCAATAACTGTTAGCAGAATATGGAATCGGTGGGTTCAGGAGGGTAATACGGAACGCCGTGCTGGATCCCAACGGCTTCATATCACTAACAGTCGAGATGACAGGCATCTTATCCACATGGCTGTAACGGATCGTGCAGCCACGTCTCGATCCCTGAGTCAACAGATGGAGATGTTTGATAGACAACAACCATCTCCATCTGCACGAACAGCTCGACGATGGTTGCAGCAGCATGGACTATCAGCTCGGAGACCATGGCTGCGGTTACCCTTGACGTTGCATCACAGACAGGAGCGCTTGCGATAGTGTACCCAATGACGAACCTGGGTGCATGATTGGCAAAACGTCATTTTTCCGGATCAATCCAGGTTCTGATGGTCGCATCCGTGTTTGGTGACATCACGGTGAACGCACATTGGAAGTGTGTATTCGTCATCGCCATACTGGCGTACCACCCCGCGTGATGGTATGTGGTGCCACTGGTTGCAAGTCTCAGTCACCTCTTGTTCGCATTGACGGCACTATGAACAGTGGACGTTACATTTCATATGTGTTACGACCCGTGGCTCAACCCTTCATTCGATCCCTGCGAAACCCTAAATTTCACCAGGATAATGCACGACCGCATGTTTCAGGTCCTGTACGGGCCTTTCTGGATACAGAAAATGTTCACTGAAAACTTATGGTCAATGGTGGCCGAGCAACTGGCTCGTCACAATACGCCAGTAACTACTCTTGATCAACTGTGGTATCATGTTGAAGCTGCATGGGCAGCTGTACCTGTACACGCCATCCTAGCTCTGTTTGACTCAATGCCCAGACTTATCAAGGCCATTATTACGGCCTGAAGTGGTTGTTCTGGGTACTGATTTCTCAGGATCTATACACCCAAATAGCGTGAAAATGTAATCACATGTCAGTTCTAGTATAATATATTTTTCCAATAAAAACCCGTTTATCATCTGCATTTCTTCTTGGTGTAGCAATTTTAATGGCCAGTATTGTATGAATACTGCATTTTAGTTTACTCTTACTGATGGGGGTATTGGATCACTTTGACTGAATGTCGTGTATGTTACACCATCAACACCCCACATTATCATTTGCAGTCCCTGGAATTTGGATTGAAACACCGTTTTTGAAAATAGACATAAATGCTGAAAGAGGACTCCAGCCAGATGTGATAGTAGTGAAATGAGAACATATGTCTTGCCATAGTTGGATGGATCTACAGTTATTGCTCTTACGTTACCAGAGAGGAGTACCGTATTCTTCTTCTTCTTCTGCACCATCAGAGGACAATTCACTTGCTACAAATTCCTGATGCTTCACCCACCTGGCCATAATAACGACTAGATAAGGTTTTGCTGTGCAATTGGCTTTTGTAGAGAAATAAACACTTGTAACAAGAGTATAGGTAGCCACTATAGCACAATCATCTTACCAACCGAGTTACAATGGCTATGGTTTACATTATATAATGACAGAGTAGTTAAATAATAAAAAGAACAAAGATTTGCAGTTACATATAAATTTTATGAAATGGTACATAGACCACATTACATCAACAACAAATACAACTGATTCGTTTTTTACATTACTCTCTGAATAACTGTTTCTAGTATGCACTAAGTTCAGCATGCATTTCTCTCAAACTGATGGATGTTGCTTTAGCTTCTTCTTTTGACACCATATTTAAATGCTGTCCTAAATCGTCTGCATGCTGCATGCACACTATACGTGTAGAGATAGTTCAAAATGTCTTTATATACAATTTGAACACACAGCAGCACAGGGTTCAGTCTTTCCCGCATAAGGAATAACACCACCCTCGGGCCGAACAAGTTTGTGACAGTGGAGTGTTGCAGATAAATGGGACGACCTCCAGATCTTAGCATGAGTGTCATGCCATCATACAATGACATTTTATATAGCGTCAGGCCAATATAGTAAATGTCCAGAGAAGCAGTATACCCGGAGGTCATCTGTTGGTTGACGAAGTGACCTGTGTGAAACAGTTCAATCCATTCTCTAGCTCTTGATGCGTTTTCAGTATCTAACACAACATACTAGCCACGTCCACTAATGCTTCTATACCAATATTTAAGCCCTCTGAACCGCTAGCTGTTAAATTATGAGTTGAAGTGAAAAGCAGTAGAGCACTGAGAGGAACTGTCAGCTTCTCATCCACGACATCAACACCCTGTTCTTGCCATAACTACAGAATGTTCTTCGATGGTGCCTTGTCAGAGACCAGTACTGACCATCATTATGTGGTGTAGGGCCCCCAGTACAGTTCTTATGAGAGTTTGGGACCTACTCAGGGTCTTCACTACACAAACCAATAAGCAGGCTGGATAATAGCAGCTCATTGTCCTCCTCAAACATGCTGCTCAGGTGCACTATAGGATCCCATGGTGCTGCTATCGCAGCAGGTCCTGATAAGCAAGAGCTCACTGCAGGTCACAATGAGCAGATGGTAGCTGCTGCTAATCCAGACACACTGGTTCTCGCTGCCAGTCCCGACACACCAGAGGCCACCAAACAAAGAATAAAACGAAACAATAAGCTCCCACAGACAGTAACATACAGTTGAACAAAGAAAGAGAACTTAGCAAAGAGGAGAAGGATGCACCGCTATGTGAGGTAACAGTAGCAACAACATGTAATAACAATTTATTTTATGCTTCTTCTGTGATGGAGAGGTTGATGACGTTCTCGGCTCCTTTACATGCTTCATGGTTCTTCTTCTTCCAGAGACTGAATGCAACTGAGATTGGTGAGCTACTGGTTTTGCCTCTATCCCTTACACCACAATCATGTGACTGGAAATTAATTAGTCCATCAATTTATTGACTACAGCACTATTTCTGGATAGATTCCCAGTGAAGATTTTGCCTTGGATGGAGATCTTGCACATGTTGGTATGTTGCAGGGGAAGGCTTGTGGTTCAAAATATGTTCAAATGTGTGTGAAATCTTATGGGACTTAACTGCTAAGGTCATCAGTCCCTAAGCTTACGCACTACTTAACCTAAATTATCCTAAAGACAAACACACACACCCACGCCCGAGGGAGGACTCATACCCCCACTGGGATCAGCCGCACAGTCCATGACTGCAGCGTCTTAGACCGCTCGGCTAATCCCGTGCGGCGAAGGCTTATGGTGCATCCAGGCCTGGCAGTTGCACTCCACAAGACATGGCCACTTGAGAAAGAGAGAGAGAGAGAGAGAGAGAGAGAGAGAGAGAGAGAGAGAGAAGGAGAGAGAGATGGCGAGGGAGAGAGAGAGAGAGAGGGGGAGGTGAGGGGGAAGGGAGAGCGTGTGTTTTGACAGGAATTGCTCAAGTATAAAATATCGAATTGTTGCCACCACCCGATACTTTTGAACAGGGGATTAGCGCAACTTCCCATCTGCGTGCTGCATGAGCTGGCGCTGTGTGCGGGCCTCTCGCCCAGCCAGTACATGGGAATATGCAAGGCAGCTCGTATGTTGTGTGGCCCAGATGACAGCTGATGGTCCGTGCTTCACACATGTCATGGTGATATTGATTGTGCAATCGGAAAAAAAGAGATCGATCTCATTACATCTTTTTGATGTATTTTTCCAGGGGAGGATGATTCTCTTTTCCCACCAAATAAAAAAGAGATTCAACTCCTTGCGAATTGAATGTTATAAATAAACAATATATTCTTTCCTGCGTCACTGAATTTCCTGTAGTGAGATCCTCCCTCTCCAAACCAGTCCAGCCAGTTTCCAGGGGCATAGGGGAGGGGGCAGCTGATGGATTTCCCAAAGAGGGAGAGGCTAATTAATTAATCCATTTAACTAATTAGTGAAATAATTTGATATCAAAAGTGTGCTTGTACAGGTGAGGGAGGGGGAATTGTCAGAGCAGTGGGGAAGAGGAGGGGTGGGTGAGGGTGAATCAGACAGGGAGAGTAGAGGAGTTTCTCAGAAGGACAGATTATCCACAGGGGGTCATTAATCAACCCTATGGGGTCATAGAACACTTAGTAGAACAACAGTTTAAGGGGAGGTGGAGGGGGCCACAAATCAATTAAGTTTGCCGCTGAATTTATGCAATGCGCAGTAACAAAAGGCCCTGATACTGTCATTACTCCACTACTCAATGTTATCAATTTTAGTTGCGGATTGGTTATAATTTAAGTGTGAATATTGCAGCAATATTATAATTAGCATAACCAATGTATTTTGAGAGATGTGTGAATTCAGCTGAAAAATACATTAATTTAGTGTCATGTTCATAGTATTGGCCAAAAACACTCTCTTCCATGTTATCAGCAACAACGATACGCATATATAATTCGCCACACACTACTATGCTTGATCTACATTTATCAACCTAACTTCACAATGAAATGGATATCTTTTTGCTAAGTCGTTGTTGTTGTTGTTGTTGTTGTTGTTGCTGCTGCTGATTTGTGGTATTCAGTCGGAACACTAGCTTGATACAGCTCTAACGCTAGTATATCGTGTGAAGCCTTTTCGTTTCTGCATAGAACCCGCCACCTACTTCCACTTCAATCTGCTTGCTGTATTCGTGCCTCAAAATTTTTCTAAAATCTTTTCCCCCCACACTTCCTGAATTAATGCGCCGTTTTATCTGTTGGTAATCATTACGTAATGCCGCACCTAAATGTTGAAAAGCAGTTTCCTGAAGGATGGTATTTTAGTGAAGTCTTCCAAGACGGAATGGGGAAGAGATTCTCTTCTCTCGCTGAAATACTTGGTGTCATTAATTAGAGGGGGGGGAGGTCAGAGGTGAAACAGTAAATACTGAACTTAATTATTACACCGTTATTCAACTAAGAAATTTATATGAACATATAGGTTCCCTAACTTTATGCCAACTTTAACATACATGATGGTAAGAAACGATGTGAAAATCGTGTTAGTGTGTTGCAGGTTACAGTGTGCTGAGAAATAACTTTTAAGAAAAACATTCGATACGTATTCCGTTTCCTAGTTAACTACCATTGGAGTTCTCCAAACAGGCTGCTGCGCGCCAAGATTCAACCGGCCTGTTAGAGACGGTGTCGCTAAACGTGTTCTTTGTTTGGTTTCCTAAAACCGAACCAGAGAACGAAACAAAGGATATCAGTATTCCTTAATATGGGCCTCAAGAAAAGACTATATAAACCTTCTGTGTAGACAATTAGCATTATATTCATAAACTAATAGTCTGACCTTAAAGAATATTTGTCATCATTAAGGACACTTAATGTTGACAAATATTCTTTAAGCTCAGACTATGGAAAGTAAGAAGTTATTCACTTTCTAACGCGCAGCATCAGTGAATGTAGCCCTGGATGAAAGTCTCAGGGCTTTACGTGATGGTGGGAGTACTATAGAGGAGAATGTCGAACTTGTTTCATGCAGTCCACTTAAGCTTAATGGCTGACTAAGTGTGCTTCCGCTTCACTTTTCTTAATAGTGTAGGTATTATTACCATTTTCGAATTAATAAAACATAGCGTTTCAGTATACTCACTAACATATATTCATAACTTTTTGTATAAAATCGCATAAAATGAATTTATAGTAGTAAGTCAATCTTTTAGCTAGTTAATAACGCCACTAAAGGCTTATTTCGCCTTTCCTGTTATAATACAATTAAGTTTCTTCAAAAATATGAGGATAGGGCAGGGTAATATTCGATGGATAATTTCAAGAAAATTACTTCGATTTCATGTAATCGAAATTTGTGGTTTATATGGGAGCAATTATTAGAGAAAAATGATATCTTTGCTACAGGTTATTACCATAGTACGTATCATTCTTAGTGTGACACCTGTCTTGACATGGGTTACATAGAGATAAATCTTGAACGATACCCAATTATCCTTGCACGTGCGCGGGGGAGTAAGTGGCGCGTGTGTTGTCAATCCAGAACCTAACTGCCTAGGTTAGGGGTCACGTGACGGATTTGTCTCTTTATTGATTAGTTAAGAGATAGGAGGCTTCCTCGCACACGTACAATCTGCAGTCACGTCTGTGGCATACGCGTCAGTACAGTTTACTCAACAGTACACCAATTTTTAGAATGCTGAGTGCTGTGTTTGAATAAATTCCAATACTTTCTTTAAAGTCAGTACCGCCATTAGACTGTTGTTTATTTGCAGTGTTACATTTACACTTACAGAATCATGTTTTCGACTTCAAAGTGCCATTATCAAGTGTTTTAAGTGTTATACAGTGCCTAAAATGGCATACTGTCGTATTTAAAATACACTATTAGACACATTGTCTAAGAGTCGATATTTCTGGTAAAGCCTACTGCTTTGTTTTATCACTGAGTATACCATTTTGACTCAAGACGGTACACTTAGTGATGAAACAAAGACCATGTGTCTAATAGTGTATTTTCAATACGACAGTATGCCATCTTGGGTACTGTATAATACTTAAAACACTTGATAATGGCACTTTGAAGCCGAAATCATGATTGTGTAAGTGTAAAAATAACACTGAAAATAAACAACAGTCTAATGGCGGTACTGACTATAAAGAAATATATTATGACTGTGGCCCCGCATTACGAAAAGAATATTAAAATCTAATACGTATAGTCTTACTTAGCTACGTTAGTTTTGTGGGTTACAGTTCTGTAACAAAACTCAGCATGTATCTACCTGATGTTGTACAGAGTGCAACATGCCACTTTAAAGATATTGCGTCCATTTGATTTCCAGTGATGACATTTCCACCGCTTTCTTTATAGCAGTAGAGCAGTTGCAACAGAATTCTTAGCAAACGATAAGCTGAGTTTGGTTTTACTGCGTAGTTCACAACATGCGTTACACTCTACTTTACTTCACTTATTTGGGTCTCACCATCACAAACGCTTAGTATGCAGTCGTCAAAAAATATATATGAATATTTTATGTTTTTCTCCATTGAACACTTTCTCTCGTAAATATTTTCCGAGGTGATACAAAGCCAAACTAGAAACTGAGAAAAGTAATAGCACAACTTTCCCACTACAGTTGTTGATTAATCGACACCACATAACTATGTGAGGTATCGTTTTTCTTCCTATTTTCGAAGAGGGACGTAGTTTTGAAGAATTTACCGTAGAGGGGCAATCATG
This sequence comes from Schistocerca piceifrons, assembly GCF_021461385.2. Lineage (NCBI taxonomy): Eukaryota > Metazoa > Arthropoda > Insecta > Orthoptera > Acrididae > Schistocerca > Schistocerca piceifrons. The sequence goes on from NC_060149.1 coordinate 560,894,434, forward strand.
TTTGTATTTAACTAGGTTCCTAACTGCATCTGACAATAATAAGCTCCTCATTTTAACAGTTTCTACAAACATTGTTAAATTCATTTCTACCACGATGTTCAGATATTGTTAAAATCATTATAAAAACTTCTATACCTAACACGAGAATAATGAAGGTATTGATGTTGTGTGTTAATTATTGTATAATCGACAATGAGCTTCCGTCAGTGACGCAGTCATTATAGATTGAACGTATGCTTGGACTGCTGATGAGGAAAGAAATCAGCCGTACATTTCTCATCTCCTCGGCAGTTGCCTTACATGAAAGGGGGAACGTAATCTAGGATGACCTAACGTAAGTGCAGTCATTTATCCACTGCGCCATCTTGGTCACTCCCGTCAACGACCGATGAAAAAAACTGGTGGTAATATATTTAAAAGAACTTAAACACTTTGAACGAAATAACACAGCAGAATGACTTAAGAAACTTCATGAAAAGTAGTAGGGAAGAGTGTTTTACCTAGAGGATAGTGTACCTAGAAACACACGATGGTCTTTCGTCGGTAAGTAAGTCTAGCGACTGATTTTAGAATCACATGATCGAATACGTACAAGAGTCCACCATCAGCAGTTTCAGTCATTTTATAGAGGATTTCTTAACGTCAGACATATGTTCGGGGTCTGCACAGAATTAATATATACCCGTATTTCGTGTTCTACAGATTTAATTAGTGTATAATATATTTACGCTATTTGGAATATGTTGTTCAATTCTTCAGCTGCAGAATATTATGGTAAGCAAAATGTTATATATTTTAGCGTTATTTATGTAATAGGTGGATAGATAAGCCATCCCTTGTCCGCTATCGATCATTTTGTACCTTGAAATTGAAGAAGGTCTTTTACCACGTAATTAGCGATCCTTACAAAAGTACTGAGTTTATTCAATGAAGGAAGAATTTCACCTGTCTTGAAAATGCAATTGCTTATATTTTAGAACTTGTAGTGAGATGCATTACGGTTACTTGAAGAGCAACTCGGGCAGTCCAGCACGTGGTCGACGGTTATAATACAAGGGGATTCGATAAGTTATGCAACACTTTTCTTCTCGGCTAATTTTGGTCGAAAAAATGCGTTGTTGGGGGGCATCGTGGAACGCTCCCTCTTCAGCCCCTTTCGATTCATGAAAAGTTGCGACAGGTGGTGGCGCTACACGTAGCCTTCAAAACTGGCGTCTGTAGTGGAGGTGCGTTCTAAGCAGAGCGATGATATTTTGGCGGCAAACCGGCGTGCGGAGTCCTCATTCGAGGCCATCGACAGACCACAATCAAACAATTCACTGCACAATCAGACATCTCTGCTGGTAGTGCTGCCACACACGTCCACCAATTAGAGTACTCTAAGGTGTGTGCGCGTTGGATCCCTCGAGGCGTAACAAAAGACTATAAAGAGTAAAAAAAAAAAACCATCTGTGCGGAATTTTTTGCGCGCTACGAGGCTGACAGTGAAACTTTTTTGTCGAACATCGTCACCGGCGAAGTAACGGGTTCATCACATAAACAAACTGCAATCCAACAGATAGTTCAAAGCCGCATCCTCAGCCGATAAAGTCATGGTGACGGTTTTCTGGGACTCTGAAGATGGTTTTTTTATTTATTTTTTATGTAGCCTCTCATGGCGCAACGATCAACTCTTTGCCTCTCTCAGGATGTTAAGGAAACGACAACATGGTTTTTGCCACGAAACTGCAATTGAGCTTATCCTTCTTCATGACGACAAAAGACTTCATACAAGTCTGCTCGCCTGAGAAAAGGTCACAAAACTTCAGCGAACTGTTCTCCCTCATCGACCGTACTCACTGGATCTCGCACCTTTCCTACTGTTTGACCCAATGGAGCATGCACTCCGCGAGAGCCAATATGATGACGATGGGGAGATTATTCATGCAGCGAGACGTTAGCTCCGAAGTCCAACCGTAGAGTGGTACCATGTGGACGCACAGGCCCGCCGGGTAACATGTCATGACTCCGTCGCACTGAACGGAGATTATGTTGAGAAATAGGGTTTTGCAGCCAAAAGAGTGAGAAATAATGTGGTGTATTGGCAGTCTCGAGACTGTATCATCCCAAGCAGTGATGACGGCCAGAGGTACGGGTGGCTGTACCAGTTGCTTAACAACTTTCACCTCAGTTTCGGAATGAACACCGAGTTTTATAATTATTATTGACACCATATAATTTACGTTCCACTTGATAGCGAGATGAACGGCTTAAACCTGTCATGCGAAAGAAACGGTGGAATTGTACTGCATAGTGTAATTGTTACAGCTGTATCATCTAAATATACGTGTGGACGAAGTAGTGAGCTAGTTCGTAGTCATTACGTCCTCCCTACGGACGGGGTGCTGCGCAATTAAGCACACTATCTGCAATCTCTGGAACAGCCTACCTATCAATTTATATCCGTGGCAAGTAACATATTTTTAACAAATTCATCCTTCTACATTTAAGTTTCATTACTCTTCGACAGAACATCGTTGTAATTCCTCCATCTAGAACATGCCTTTGGAATTTTCATTTAGAGCCCCTGTGAGCTTTGATTGGTACCTCCTGTTAGAAACGATATATTTGAGTCACTCAGCGTGTTAAGAAGTCCTTAGCTTGTCGGTTTCATATTATTTAGCTTCAGAGCTAGAGTTGCTACATTTCTTGTACAATTCCTTTCCTTATCATTAGTAACTTACTAATATCGTTCAGTAACTCATGGCGACTTTTGCTTTCTCAATTTATCTGCAAGTCATGATCACCACTAAACCGCTGTTCACTTCAGTCAAAACTCGTGCCTAACGCTGATAAACGTTTTTTCAGTACTTACAATTCGTATGGCTATCTATCATCCGTAGCTCGGCATTTTTTACCGTACGATTCACTATTAATCTTGTTTTATTATTACTGTTACTTTTATTTCGTTTATTATTGAGCTGAACTAGATTTTTCCTTTTATATCCGACCATCGCGTCTTAGGATTTCTCTTCTTACGTAAGCAATCTGATAGTCTGTCGCCTTAAACGATCCTTTTCTTCAAATTTCGAATAATATTTTCAAATTTCAATTCCCTAAGCAATTTTTTCTGTCTAAGCGCGATATGATAGCAACCTCATTTCTCTACCTTCTCGTTCTATAACTAAACATTAGACAAATATTAGTTGTGTCTTACGTTTCGGCCAATAAAGTTCAATGGGCAGCTATATCTCTGCGACTTTGCGCGCTCTGAAATTAAGGCGAGAAGGAAATTCTTTGGTGACCAGTACCTTTTTGTAACGCCGTTTACACCTACGGAAAGTTTTATAGGGAACTGAATATTATATTTCATTTTCTTTTGACCAAAAACAACACAAAACTTTCCACGCAGACGATTTCCTTAGTGGATGTAATACACTTCGAAATTCTGAGACAAGTAAAACATAACAATGATGGAAATGCATTTAATGGAGTCCTTATTCGGTCCCTTGCTAGGGTCTATCATTCGTGAAAGCAATCAGCTGAATTTACCGCACTTTACTTGCCTGATTTGAAACTTGACCAACAACTTTATTCTTAAGCGTATTTAGCTTTTGTTAAGGAAACGTGGTGAAGACATGTTATACATGAGTTGTTCCCTCGTAGTTTGGTAGCAAACCAATTTATTTATTCTTGTAGATTCACGCTTTAATATTTCTTACCGAGTGAAATAGAGTTATTTCCTATCTATCAAGCAAGAGAAAATACTTTTTAGAGCTTGCAGAAACGGGTAATGCTTTCAGGACTGATAAACATACAAAACCTGGAAGTGAAAAGAAAAACAATGAGTAACTCTTACTATTATTGACTGTTAAGAAGGAATTGAAAGCTAGCAAATCTGCTTTATTCACGAAATACAAGTATTTCTCATTTATTGCTGGTAATATCCATTAGTGCATGCGTTCTGGAGCTTTACGTTATCCGTGTTATTCAGTAGGCTGCACAATCAATAAAGTGGAAGGCACTTGCGACATTATATCGGATGAAGGGACCGGAATGAATCATGCCAATGCTTCGACTGGGATCGGGATCAATTGAATCACTAATAAATCTGCTCGGGAAATCCATGTGGTAATTGATACCGGTATAGTCGGTTTCTACCGACTCTACTGAATGGTATGTTTCCCTAAAGCACTGAAGAGTCCAGTAAAAATATGCAGAACTGGTACCAGGTATGCTTTCAAAAGAAAGTCACTACGTTCACAAATATACTTTCGACGAAACATTAACACAACACTTTTGAATATTTAAAGGTGCTGGGAATTTAGACCATCATTACACTGGTAAACGTCTCGAAGGTTTAATTTAGCGTAAACTACGTAGACATCAATAATTCTTTTCGTTTTGGCTTCACAGAGCATATTTTTGTACCAGTAAAACGATTTGTGACTTAATTAATTTTACATCAGCTCTTAATACGTTGCATGTAATTTTTCCAATGTAGTTACGTGGTTTTCTTCACAATTTAATGCTCAATTTGTGAGTGTCTTGCCGCAGTAAGCTGTTCTGTTGGTTACTGAAGAGCCAAATGACAGAATGTTCCCCACAGGTTTCTAAAACCCGCTTAAATCAAGTATCATTGTCCCGATTACTTGCGCACAAAAAGTACATGCGAATGTGTGCATTCGCTACGAAAATCTAATGTAGAGATTGAAATGTATTGTGTATGGGTCTCTCTCTCTGTCTCTCGCTCTCTCTCTCTCTCTCTCTCTCTCTCTCTCTCTGTGTGTGTGTGTGTGTGTGTGTGTGTGTGTGTGTGTGTGTGTGTGTGTGAGAGAGAGAGAGAGAGAGAGAGAGAGAGAGAGTGGGTGTATGTTTTTATAGATATATTGAATGCAGGATAATCTCAGGATTTTAGGGATTTTGATCTGGTTTTGGCTAATACGCTGAATCCTTAGGAAGGCTTTTGTATGTTGTTGTTGTTGTGGTCTTCAGTCCTGAGACTGGTTTGATGCAGCTCTCCATGCTACTCTATCCTGTGCAAGCTTCTTCATCTCCCAGTACCTACTGCTACCTACATCCTTTTGAATCTGCTTGGTGTATTCATCTCTTGGTCTCCCTCTACGATTTTTACCCTCCACGCTGCCCTCCAATACAAAATTGGTGATCCCTTAATGCCTCAGAACATGTCCTACCTATCGATCCCTTCTTCTAGTCAAGTTGTGTCACAAACTTCTCCTCTCCCCAGTCCTATTCAATCAACCTCATTAGTTACGTGATCTACCCATCTCATCTTCAGCATTCTTCTGTAGCTCCACATTTCGAAAGCTTCTATTCTCTGCCTTTCCAAACTATTTATCGTCCATGTTTCACTTCCATACATGGCTACACTCCATAAAAATACTTTCAGAACTGACTTCCTGGCACTTAAATCTATACTCGACGTTAACAAATTTCTCTTCTTCAGAAACGTTTTCCTTGCCATAGGCTTTTGTATATAATCAGTAAATAAACATTTCGTACAAATAGTCTGAATTACGATGGATAATAGTTTAGTTGTGAAAACAATGCCATTGACACCTAGCAAACATCCACGATAACTCGAGAGAACCACAGCAGGTTCACTTTTAACACTCTACCTTTTAACCTAGCGTTCATCTCTCAGTGATGTGGAGACACGCATTTAGAAATAGGACGACGATTTCAAACTGCTAATTTCTGCTTACGAGATGTCAGCAAGAGCAATTCGCATTCTTAATTCGCGGCAATTTGTGCAAAACGGGCAGTGTGTTACTCAACTTTGAAATATCGTAATAAAACGAAGAGATAACCAGCATCTCGTCAGGCTGTTATGTCAAACTTACAATTTGAAATAATTAAATATATTTAACCAATAGTTTCGCTGCAACCGCTTAAGAACAACTGCACAGTGAAAAAATATGCGAAACCTAAGTATGTGGTGTTTTATTTTTGTGCCATAAGCACTGTAAAACGTTTCTGAGAAACAACTCCAGCTGTTTTGTTTCGTGTACATACAGTGCGTTCTCTCAGCAGCCCAACAGATGACGAAGATTTCGGCTTTCGGTCTTCCATCAATGAAACGTGATGCGGAGATGATTCGCTTCGTGGCACGGTGAATAAATCTGCCATAAAGACAAAGAAATTCGACAATGTGAATGTCGTGTGGCTAGAGTCTTCCGTCGGATAGAACGTTCGCCTGGTGCTGGCCTTTCGAGTTGAGGCCACTTCGGCGACTTGCGGGTCGATGGGGGTGAAATGATGATAATTAGGACAACACAACACCCAGTCCCTGAGAGGAGAAAATCTTCAACCAAGCCGGGAATCGAACCCGGGCCGTTACGTATTATATTCCGCCGTGCTGACCACTCAGCTACCAGGCCCTGACAATACGGCAATGAGTCTCGATATCGCATGTGTATCGTACATCACTATATGTACTATGCATAGCAATAGGAGTGCTGTTACGTGACCTAAACAAATACAGCATGCGTGTTTTCTTCGCCTTTTTCTTTTTTTTATGTGCCACCTCAGCCAGCCTTCTTTACAAACTGAATCACTCACACAGACAAACACTATACTCGCATATAATATTTTCGTCGGTTGTTAACATATTACTAACGTCACGATGTGTTCCACTCATTGCTGTGGGATGATACTCCAAACTCCAGGTCAGTTCGGATTAAATAACACTAATGTTCAAATGTGTGTGGATTCCTAATGGACCAAACTGCTGAGGTCGTCGGTCCATAGTCTTACACTACTTAAAGTGACTTTGACTAAGTTATGCTAAGAACAACACACACATCTATGCCCGAGGGAGGACTCGAACCTCCGGCGGTAGGGGCCCGGCAGTCCGTGATACGACGCCTCAAACAGCGCGGCCACTCCGCGCGGCACTGATGCCTCCTAACAGTTTTCCTTCTGTGCGCTGCCTACAACTCGTAAGTTATATGAAAGTGATGCTGTTCAATTACTTAGCATGGCGCTCTGAAATTTATTAATAACTCTATGCAGCGGACCGCAAACAAAATATGCTACGGCACTCAAGTCGTCTGTTCGTAGATACCTAATACTGGGTCGCTAATTTGGTAATAAAAACAGACTGTCTGATAGTGGTACCTGCGCTTAGGATTATTTCCACTTCTTCGTATCCAAAGAATACGCATTAAATTTATTGTACTCGTAGTAGCACCACTGGCTTCTGAATGGTTAAAATCAAGTTTAGAGTGGGAATTTATTTGGTACTCATCTACTTCTGCATGTATATTTTCCAACCCACTGTGTGGGTAGTGACAGAGGGCACATAGTGAACGATTATCATTACATCCCTCTGCTGTTCCGTTCGCGAATAGTGCGTGTTACAATCACTGTTGGTAGACCTCCATATAAACTAGAATTCCTCTGACGTTGTTTTAATTACGAACTTCAAGGTTTTGGGAAGAAGCTTGTGGAAAAATTATAACTAGTCCTCTGTTTGCATAAAATATTGAACACTTCAGTTATCAGTACGTTTCTAGTTCTTTTCGTGAAAGTTATGTTGACTTATTTCTAAATCATGGCGTGACCTTTTAAACCCTCAACTATGCCCTCGTATTGTAATCGGGGCATACGGGGCTTAGAAACGAAGGAGAGGTTCTCTCCCCACCGCAGCCGCAGTGGTCCACAACCCAATGACCCCCCTCACCCAAGGAACGTCTCGCACCAGACGAGTGTAACTCCTATGTTTGTATGGTAGAGTAATGGTGGTGTACGCATACATGGAGAACTTGTTTGCACACCAATCGCCCACATAGTGTAGCTGAGGCGGAATAAGGGGAACCAGCCTGCATTCGCCAACGCAGATGGAAAACCGCCTAAAAGCCATCCACAGACTGGCAGGCTCACCGGACCTCGACACAAGTCCGCTGGGCGGATTCGTGCTGGGGACCAGGCGCTCCTTCCCAATTCACGAAGCCGTGCGTTAGACCCCACGGCTAACCAGGCCAGCAACTATGCCCCTACTCGGTGACAGATTTTATCCACGTCGATCAGTTTTGTGCACAGAACGAAATGGAAGTTGTGTCGATTCAAGTTAGCTGTACTTCGAAGGTAACTGATAACACTGAATCTGTTTTCAGACACACAGATGGGCTACATTAGTCTAGTACCTGTTTTGTTGACCTTGTATAGATATTCTATGGCGGCATGCGGGAGACATCAATAATAAACTGCGTCCATTGCCACTTAGTTGGTTGAATTTAATGAAACTTGGATCAGCAAAAGGATACGCTTCCTGGCTAAGGAACAGTTGGGCAAGTAACATTCCTCTAAAAAATCATTAGTAATGAAAGAAATATCGTTTATTTTCCTCAGACTTCAAGTACAAAGCACGGCCCTTAGCAACGGAGCCTAAAATTGTCGCTGTGTCATTGTAAGTTTGGAATTAAACGTCCATTTCAAACGTAGAAGTCGTTGACGTCAAAACTTATTACGGAACGAAAAGAGTCCCTATATACCCTGCCGGAGATTTCCAGTATTAGTAATCAATGTTATTTCTCTAATCTGACATTTTAAGTATCTCTGTTACACTGATGGTAGAACTTTCTATTCGATACTTTGGCTACGGGAAAGCAATCTCCATAAGCCTACTTAACAAACCGCATGTAAGCCTTCTCAACGTCGCGAGGGCCTCAGTCCTGCACTGTCGTCACTGTTTTACAGGGAAAAAGAATAAATTAATCCTCACAAAGGCAGTGAATATTAATGTTGAGACCCAACTCCAATTCTTAATAGCACTTCTGGAAACCAATGTAAATGGAGTTTTGTCTTTAGCTGCTCACGTATCTGGTTGTAGAAGATTGAGTTACAGCGAGGTTTCCGTGTTTGGCCTATTATCTGATTGAGACCGTTAAAATGACTTAAACTACTTTACGTGAATGAGGGCAAAAAAAAACACGGTTCGTTCAAGGTATAAAAACGTTCATTTCTGCTGTCTATCTAGCTATGCAGTTTTCGGTTACCATGGCTTTCTGTGTTACTGTTTAAAATCGTGGTGCAGGGAGTTCTAAGAGATCCCTTAGGCTTCCAGAAGACGAAAATCATCGAACAAAAGACAGATTTTGGCCTTGTATTTATTTTCTGATGATAAGAATCGCCGGCCGCTGTGGCCGAGTGGTTCTAGGCACAGCAGCCCGGAACCGCGCTGCTGCTACGGTCGTAGGTTGGAATCTTGCCTCGGGCCTGGATATGTGTGATGTCCTTAGGATAGTTAGGTTTAAGTAGTTCTAAGTCTAGGGGACTGATGACCTCAGATGTTAAGTCCATACTGCTTAGAGCCATTTGCACCATTTGATAAGATTAAAACTTCCTCAGTACGAGTCCAATTCCTTAACCAACTGCGGGCTTTCCAACAGCTACACACCCTCCGACTCAGAGTTGGAATATTAAAAGTTTTTGCTGGTTTCGTTGTCTAGGGGCTGAGATACGTAGTTACCGCATTACAGGCTAAATATTGCTGAGTCTACAGTTTACGATAAGAATACGCACATGAATCGAATGGTCTAAGGTTTCTATCACTCGGCAATTGCGAATTATGAAAGTAACATATAAATTTATAAATGAACGAGTGCAATTAAGTAAAATGTGCAGGTACTATCTTAATGACTTTAAATGATTAGTACGATAGTAGAAGTACTTTTGTGATTGCGGTATATTTCAATGTATCAATGTATCAAGAGTGAAAAAACACATTACATGCAGTTCAGAACTCGAGTATATGCCAAACATATGATGAGAAGCAGATAGAAGAAGTGGACAGTGTTAAATTCTTGGGATAACAGCTTAATAATAAATTCAACTAGGAAAAGCACACCACAGAACTGCTGAAGCGTCTTAACAAATCTCTATTTGCAATGCGAATTGTGTCAGACATAGGGGATATAAAAATGGAATGTCATATGGGATTATTTTTTGAGGTAATTCATCAAGCCAAGCTAAAGTTTTCCTGGCAGAAAAACGTGCAGTAAGAGTTATATGTGGTGTGAACTCAAGAACATCTTGCAGAAGCCTGTTTAGGGAACTAGGGATACTAACTACTGCTCCCCAATATACAGGGTGATTCGAAAAGAATACCACAACTTTAGGAATTTAAAACTCTTCAACGACAAAAGGCAGAGCTAAGCACTATCTGCCGGCGAATTAAGGGAGCTATAAAGATTCATTTAGTTGTACATTTGTTCGCTTGAGGCGCTGTTGACTAGGCGTCAGCGTCAGTTGATGCTAAGATGGCGACCGCTCAACAGAAAGCTTTTTGTGTTATTGAGTACGGCAGAAGTGAATCGACGACAGTTGTTCAGCGTGCATTTCGAACGAAGTATTGTGTTAAACCTCCCGATAGGTGGTGTATTAAACGTTGGTATAAACAGTTTACAGAGGATGGGTGTTTGTGCAAAGGGAAAAGTTCTGGACGGCCGAGAACGAGTGATGAAAATGTAGCACGCATCCAGCAAGCATTTGTTCGCAGCCCAGGAAAATCGACTCGCAGAGCTAGCAGAGAGCTGCAAATTCCACAATCAACTGTATGGAGAGTCCTACGAAAAAGGTTAGTTATGAAACCTTATCGTCTGAAATTGGTTCAAGCACTGTCTGCAGCTGACAAGATTAAAAGAATCGATTTCTGTGATTTTATCCTTGCTCAAATGGAAACAGATGAATCTTTCGTTTCAAAGATTGTGTTTAGTGATGAAGCAACTTTCCACACTAACGGGAAAGTCAACCGTCACAATGTCTGTATATGGGGCACTGAGAATCCGCGGGAAACAACTCAGTGTGAACGTGACTCGCCTAAGGTGAACGTTTTCTGTGCCATTTCAGCCAATAAAGGTTTTGGTCCCTTTTTCTTCGAAGGTGCTACTGTAACTGGACTACAGTATCTGGAGATGTTAGAGAATTGGCTGTTCCCTCAGCTCGAACAAGAAGCACAACAATTCATATTTCAGCAGGATGGAGCGCCAACACATTGGCACTTATCTGTCCGTAACTACCTGAATGTCAACTACCCGAGGCGATGGATTGGCCGCCAGGCAGCCCGTGACAGAGCACTTCATCACTGGCCTCCAAGAAGCCCTGATCTTACCCCCTGCGATTTTTTCTTATGGGGGTATGTTAAGGATATGGTGTTTCGGCCACCTCTCCCAGCCACCATTGATGATTTGAAACGAGAAATAACAGCAGCTATCCAAACTGTTACGCCTGATATGCTACAGAGAGTGTGAAACGAGTTGGAGTATCGGGTTGATATTGCTCGAGTGTCTGGAGGGGGCCATATTGAACATCTCTGAACTTGTTTTTGAGTGAAAAAAAAACCTTTTTAAATACTCTTTGTAATGATGTATAACATAAGGTTATATTATGTTCCTATCATTAAATACACAGTTTTAAAGTTGTGGTATTCTTTTTGAATCACACTGTATTTATCCTTTAATGAAATTTGTGATTAAAAATATATCACTTTTTCAAACCAACAACTCAGTTCATGGAATCAATATTAGAAATAAGAATAATCTCCACAAGGATTTAAAGTTACTCAGACTTGTACAAAAAGGTGTGCATTATTAAGGAACACACATTCTCAATAACTTGCCAGCAGCCACAAAAAGCTTAACAACCAATGAAATTCAGCTTAAGAGAAGCCTAAAGGATTTATTGGTGGCCAACTCCTTCTACTGCATTGATGAATTTCTCAGTAGAACCAACTGAGATATATATATATATATATATATATATATATATATATATATATATATATATATATATATATATATAGCTTCTGCACAATTTCAGTGCATTAATGTGTTCATTGTAAATAAGTGTGTGTATGTGTATGTGTTTGTGTGTGTGTGTGTGTGTGTGTGTGTGTGTGTGTGTGTGCAAGTACAATCTAACTTCTGCACCATTTCAGTACAATAATGTGTTCATTGTAAATAAGTATTGTAGTAGTTGCATTACACGTTTATTGCGTTCTAAATAAATGAAAAAGTGCGTTAGTATTTGTAAAATGATTCTTTCATATAGCGTTCATTAACAAATGACCATCATTCCACTTGGGACCTGTGGAATGGTACATTAGCTGATTTATTTGAGTTGTAAATATTTGTCATGTATTGTTGTTTTTCTGACATGTACTACATCCTGGAGGACCACCTCACTACTGATCAATTGGAATGAAAGTAAATCTAATCTTATCTAATCTAATCTGCAAAACACTTATTGGTGTCGAAGGTCCAGCACTTAAATAAAATATGGGTTGAATAACAGGGGAACAATAGATTCCTACTGCACGTAATTAGTTATGAACAACAACTTAGCTCGAGTGATATTCACTTCTAAACGCACACTACGTCTTCACTGCAGAAGGCATGGAAATCACACAAGAGCACAGGTTGCCACTCCGAAATATTTCTATTCTCCGCGACCACGCGCAAATTGCTCCACTGTCCAAGTCTTTCCGCCGACTCCGCGTCCGTCGCGCCGAGGCGTCCAGCACTTCCCTTGTCGTGTGCTGTCCTCTCCAGCACTGCCTCGTGTCTTCTCTCCCGACCTCTCTTCCATCCATTCTCCCCATTCACAAGCGCTGTGATTGGCAAGAGCGCTCGCGGCATGTCTTCAAGCCAACGTACACACACATATTTAAACACATACGAATTACTGGAGTTACATTTAAATAACATGAAGTTAAATAAATATTCCTACGGCTGGACCATAAAAATGCTCTAACACACATTATTCAATACATAAACAATTAAATAAACATATATCCAGATAAAGGAAGCAAAAGGTAGGCCAGGAGCCTAATGTCTCTGTGATTTCTAAAACACAATAAATAATTGACCAGTTTCTTCATAAATAGCATATATCGGATATTAACAAAGATATGGATGGATCAATATTTTTCTAAACATGCTGATAACGTTTTTTCGTGTAACTGTGGAGTACTTATGGCCTGACGCGATCGATAGTAATCGGCCACTTTGACCTCCTATAACTCATGTTCAATTTAAGTTACATGCCTGGCCACCAACTCTGAATATAGAATATTTTCAGGGCGCCACAACCTGCCCGTTACCTCACAGAACGCACTACTGTCTCGCCCTGTGTGGACAGTTGGAGACATCGTATGCCGTAAGGATCTTGAATTTTATAATTTTTCTTATGCTTTCGGGGCACGTCAAGAGTACTATGTACGTTGCTTGATTTTCTGTCAGAGACGAACCAAGGCCCATTTTAATCATGCGCTCCTTGGGATGTAACTGCTTTATATGCTGCTGGACAGAGTTGGACGCAATTGATGAGAAGATATCAAACATATATTGAGTGGGTAGTCCACGGTGACGCTCCATTTTGGAACCAATATTCATGATTTCTTAAACAAAATGACAAACAAATTACAAAATTAACATCAGGTTTTTATTATATGCCCATAAGACTATGTTACATACTTTTGTAAGTAAACAAGTTTCAGCTTAGGACACTACACAACATCGCCGAGCCGGCCGGAGTGGCCGTGCGGTTCTGGGCCCTACAGTCTGGAACCGAGCGACCGCTACAGTCGCAGGTTCGAATCTTGCCTCGGCCATAGGTGTGTGTGATGTCCTTAGGTTATTTAGGTTTAATTAGTTCTAAGTTCTAGGCGACTGATGACCTCAGCTGTTAAGTCGCATAGTGCTCAGAGCCATTTGAACCATTTTTTTAACGTCGCCGAAGGGCCTTGGCGGTGTGCAAGGGCGGTTGGTGAGAGCACTGAACACCACAGTCTTCAGGCTAGAACAGAATTTCCAAATTGATGATAGTGTCTAATCTTACACGTTAGGATACTTTAAAAACTTTTTTTCAACAAAATGAAGGTACTCTGAGATAAAAGTTAATTTTTTTCGACAAAAAAACGTCATTATAAAAACGTGCAGCAGAAACAGAAATTGCTATATATCGATAAAATCCTATGTACAACAGTTGAAAAAAGTCGACTCACAAGTCACAAAGAGACGTAATGTAATTACATCTATATATTTAATGAGTTATACTTCCTGCCAGCATGAAAAACTTTGTTTTGAAAAACATCTGTTTAAACTATTCAGCTTACTTTTTTAAAACTGAATTTAATTTTAATCGACAATCGCAGCACGGTACAGTTTGCATTTTTTCGCCAGTGTCGGAACACTCTTTTTTTGACGATATTGTATCGATTATCCGTTTACCAATCGAAGAATTTTCTCATGATTGGAATTACTTTTAAAACCTTTTCTATCCGTATAAATATGTTTGTCTGTCATTTTGAAGCATTCACGTTTTACCTTGTATAAGAAACAAGCGAAATAAATTAAGGAGACGCGAAACAAGCACGTGCTTTCATACTGTTTGCATGTTACGAAGAGAGATCTTGTTTACAGTAGTATTTTAGTTGGTATTAATGCCCTCTGTGATACTATCCGAAACTAACAAGAACCCTATCCTGTCAGCAACTATTACAGTACTACTTCGGTTGTATTCAAGCGTTCGGATGCACCAGACCTTCATGCAGTAAATCGCAGTTTCAACATATTTTAACATATATGACAGACTTTATATGAGTGAATCTTAAAAACAGACCCTCTAAGAAACATTTTCAACTAATACAAAAATTAATCTCAAAATATGTCCTGGTGTACGCCCACAGCACCTCCCCACCTTAAGACAACGCAGGAACTATGTAACGTATGTTGCATGAACGCTGAGAAGCCAAAATTTTGTTACCACGTGATTAATAGCGTGATGGTATACTCTCGGAACGCAGTACCACAGCAGATCTGTATGCCATGGATTAAACAAGTCCCTGTCAAGTTTCCAGATCACACATCTGGAAAGTCGACAAGGACTTGTTTAATCCATGCCACTCGGAACTGCTGTGGTACTGCGTTCCGAAAGTATTCCATCGCCAAATGTTAATACATAAAGTTCGCTTAAACTACGGGTTAGTGGTTTTTGGGCGTGGAGCTGGTGTCCGATAGCATGCCAGATGTTTTCACAGGTTTCACATCAGGAGAGCTCGATCCCCAATACATCAACGTAAGTTAACTGTCATGCTTCTCAAAGCAGCATAGCACAATTCTGACCTTGTGGCACAGGCAGTTATCCAGTTGGAACATGTCGCCGTCGGGGAAGACATCAAGAACTGAAGCACACAGATGCTCCGCAATAGTGTTTACTTAGTCCACAGCTTTCATGATGCTTTCAGTTACAACTACAGGTCCGACGGAGGGCTGGGAAATGTCCCGTGTAGCATAGTATTGCCCCAATGGTTTACGTCCGTAGCGCGGTTATTGTTCAAGCAGCCGTTCGCGTATGATGGCCTATCAGGTCGCGACCTTCGACGCAGTGTAAGAATAAAGGCAATTCTTTAGACAAGGTGACAGGTTTCTGTTGATCAACGCTTCAGTCTAGATGATTCGGTGTCCTCTGTAATAATAGTAATCGACGATGTCTTTAAGTCAACGCGGAAAAAAGTATTGTTTTCTGCTGATAAAGCCCTTTCTGTTGATCAACGCTTCAGTCTAGATGATTCGGTGTCCTCTGTAATAATAGTAATCGACGATGTCTTTAAGTCAACACGGAAAAAAGTATTGTTTTCTGCTGATAAGCCCCATGTTCAGCAATATACGATGAACGGTATACTCCAAAACACGTGTACCAGCGTTATACTCTGTCGTCATATATGCCACAGATCGCAGTCTTTCCAGTTTTACACACCGGCCATTCTTACAACCTCCATGTTCTGTGATGTAAATGTAAATACTGTATGGCATTGTTGCTGGGATATCCCACGGGATGGGTTCAGCTACCTGCCGGGAAATGTGTTCTTCCTCTGCTCACACCGACCCCTTTCCTTGAGGATATGTGAGAGTTGTGTCGTTTGTGTATGCTCAAAATATAGGTGAGTATAATGGATGCGTATGTAGTGTTAGGTTTGTGTTGTTCGCTGAGGTGACAAAATTAATGGGATAACGATATGCACATTTACACATGGCGGTAATATAGCCTACACAAGGTATGAAAGGGCAGTGCGTTGACGGAGCAGTCATTTATGCTCAGGCGATCATGTGAAAAAGTTTCCGACGTAATTGTGGCCTCACGACGGGAATTAACGGACTTTGAACGTGGAATGGTAGTTAAGGCTAGATGCGTGGGGCATTCCATTCCGGAAACCGATCGGAAATTCAATATTACGAGATTCAAAAGGTCAAGAGTGTGCCGAGAATACCAAAGTTCAGGCATTATCTCTCACCACGGACAGCTCAGTGGCCGACGGCCTTCACATAGCGACCAAGAGCAGCGGCATTTGCCTAGAGTTGACAGTGCTAACACACAAGAAAGATTGCGTGAAATAACCGCATAAATCAATGTGGGACCTACGACGAACGTATCCGTTAGGCCAATGGGGCGAGATTTGGCGTTACCTGTCTATGGCAGCAGACGACCGACGCTAGTGGCTTTCCTAACAGCACGATATCGCCTGCATTGCGTCTCCTGGGCTCGTGACCATATCGCTTGGACAATTGGAAAACCGTTGCCTAGGCAGACGAGTCCCGATTTGAGTTGATAAGAGCTGATAGTCGGGTTCGAGTGTGGCGCAGACCCCACGAAGCCACGGACTCAAGTGGTGAAAGCCATTGTGCGTGCTGGTGGTGGCTCTATAATGGCTGCATTTACATGGAATGGACCGGGTCCTGGGTTACGTTTGACTACGTGGAGCCCATTTACATCCATTCATGAACTTCATGTTCCCAAACAACAATGGCTCAAAAATGGTTCAAAAGGCTCTGAGCACTATGGGACTTAACATCTATGGTCATCAGTCCCTTAGAACTTAGAACTACTTAAACCTAACTAACCTAAGGACATCACACAACACCCAGTCATCACGAGGCAGAGAAAATCCCCGACCTCGCCGGGAATCGAACCCGGGAACCCGGGCGTGGGAAGCGAGAACGCTACCGCACGACCACGAGCTGCGGACAAACAACAATGGAATTTTTATGGATGACAGTGAATCCTGTCACCTTGTCACAGTTGTTCGCAGCTGGTCTGAAGAATATTTCGGATAATTCGAGCGAATGATTTTCCAGTTCTCCTGCCATGAATGCCATCGAACATTTATGGACAAAACGGCGAGGTCAGTTCGTGCAGGCCGGCCGGTGTGGCCGTGCGGTTAAAGGCGCTTCAGTCTGGAACCGCGTGACCGCTGCGGTCGCAGGTTCGAATCCTGCCTCGGGCATGGATGTGTGTGATGTCCTTAGGTTAGTTAGGTTTAATTAGTTCTAAGTTCTAGGCGACTGATGACCTCAGAAGTTAAGTCGCATAGTGCTCAGAGCCATTTGTCAGTTCGTGCACAAACTTCTGTACCGCAACACTTTCGCAATTGTGAACGGCTATACAAGCTATATATCTGCAGGCGACTTTCAACGACTTGTTGAGTCCATGCCACTTCGAGCTGCTGCACTACGTCGGGCAGAATGAGGTCCGACACGATATTAGAAGGTATACCATGACTTTCGTCGTCTCATTTTATGATGAAAGTGATGGTTATGATGATGATGACGATGATGACGATTATGATGGCGATGGTGATAACTGGGCGACAGATAGCCTACTCCTTTGGAATAGCACCAAAGGGGCCACCGATCTTACCGGCCGCATTCGACTGACGGATCACCTTTAGCAGCATTACCTTCCTTCAATCCACGAGACGCTGTCAGAGGTTTATAAAATAATCCACAATATTGGCTCAAAAACTCCTCTACTTTCCCGACAAATACGACCAGTGACTATTTTGTCCGCCACCAGGATCCAAAATGAATTACCTCCAAGTCAAGGGCCACCATAAAAGAGCGTGCTTCAGCGATTTCGACGGGTTTCTGGAATAAAGCGCTTCTCGTCACCTACTCGTGGTTTTACCATCGTTCCCTTAGATTCTCACTACAATAGCAAACCAACACATGCCCAGAGTAGCCGTTTCAAAGCCACTCGTTCCCAAGCGCCGGGCCATAACAATCTGCCATCAGTCCAAGTCACTTATGTGTGTCGGTTTCACCATCTGCGGGCCGTCTTGTAACTCCAATCGTCCCTAGTCTGCTTAATTACTTTCCTTACTTCATCACGTAACGCAGACAGATGACATTTAATCTCATAGTGGTTCGTGTTCACCATGTTTTGCAACATCGTTGTATATTCTACCATACCTTTAACAAGTTTTCAATTGTGTTCAATTTGTAGCAGTCATTCTCAGAAGCTTAATGTCGTCTTATTTCTATAACTTATAAACGACAAGTTAAAAATACAATATTATTCGTCAAAATTTTTTAGGCGAATCTGGAAATACCCTGCGTCTTCGATTCTGTTTGATTGAATTTCAGAAAGAAGGGAATAATTGATGCATATTCCATAGTGACTATTCCTAAAATTTTAGTTTTTAATGAGCATTAGACCTGATAGCATCTCTATCCTCAAGTGTCGCATTACTGGGGTTTTCGTTAACATTGTACTCGCATATAATAAGTCTGCATGATGAAGTGGCATTCTAAATCATACTTTGAACAGTTGTAGTACCGTTGCCTTGGGGGGGGGGGGGGGGTAATATCATTGTTCTTTTAAAACTTTCTATGTTACTATGAATTTCTTTAGCTGATCTTGTTTGAAATGTGGCATATCCTAACGCTCTGTTGTTCTGAATATTACTTCCAATAATTTCTGTTATTAACATGTTGACACATCACACAATAATTGTATGTGGGATGCAAGGTTTGGTGTACATCCAGCACCGATCTAATATGCAGATCTAATGTGCAGAATAGTTCTTTTCCTTCACAGTAACTGCAAGAACGTTCCTCCATCTTCTCACACAGGTAGTTGACAATAGAGGCTTCCTACTAACACTGATAAAGCATTGTCTGAAGACCATGAAATAAAACCGACGTGCTCCATAGAGATAATATTAATCTGAGCTCCCAACTCCACTGTGACAACTTCAAACAGATCATTTCAAATCTTTGAGTCAAACCATCTCACGAGCTTCAAAACTTGTTGTAAAGTACATTGTTTCTTTCCTTACTAAATGCCTATGGGACTTAAGAAGTAATTTAAGTGGCCTTAGAAATACTGTGATTACGTTTTTTATGAGATGCCAGGCATCAAGATTACAGCAGAAGTTTCGAATAATAGTGAACGCTCTGAGAATCGAGAAGGAAAATTCAAAACAATTTGTTACATATTCAAAGATGAGAAAACTGTTTTCGTGAGAGAGAGAAAATTGTGTGTGTGGAATGATGATGGCTAACATGCACTATTTTCATAACAAATCACGAATTCATCCGTGTCCCTTGATAACGTTGACCTATTTTGAAATTTATGAAAACCGCACTCACATCTTAAAGAAAATAAAAATGTTAAATAATAACTGCATCAGTCGCTCCAACACCCGCAGTATAAGATATCATGCCACTTATTTAATTAAAATTCTTACTTTATGCAGCGAAAGTATCGGACTTGAGGGAAATGTTAGAGACACCCAGGAGGGAAGTGGAGTGTTTGCCAACTGGAAGGGAGGATGACGGCTGGGGATTAGGCGACATGCGAGTTTTCATCAAAGTTGTGCAATTCTGACTGGGGGCTGCTGTAAAGAGGGGAGCAAATTGGCCCAACCAGTTATCTGGCCTTTCCAGAGTCTCTTGAGAACCTCGAAAATATAGATCAAATAATTAATTCTCATTCTTTTAATAGGCTTTATCTAACTCCGCCTGCTAAACTGGAAGTGCGGAAGGATCCTCTTAAAGAGGAACGAGCCAGAGATACGCCGCTTTCAAGCTGCCGCAGGTTCGCGCTTCCTAGTGGTTCATTCTTACAACGCTTTAAAAAAGGGAGGAAGAACATCTCATTATCATTTCATACAAGCTTTTGTTTTACTACCAAAAGGAAATTACTTACCATTTCCTATCTCAAAGCTGGCACTCCCGACGTTCCTCATTCTGCGACGACGGTGTTGAAAGTTCTCTTTTGTCAGCAATAGAGGTTTCTTGAAAACGAGTGATAACTTTTCTGAAACATGGTATATGTGCAGTAGCAGACTGTAGTGTATATCCATCATAATTAATTTTCCTCCCGCGCAGTTGCTTTCCCATGGATTTGTTTTAAGTTTTTAGTGCAAATCTAGCTAGTAAGACATTTTAAAACTCATACTTCTTAAACCAGAGTCATCAACCAAAAAACCTGTTTCTCTACTAAAAAGTATCAGAGCTCAAACACTTCCATGTACATGTATAAAGCGATGTCTCTTGGCAAAAAATTTAATAAATTTTTATATTATGTTTGTTAAACGACCTCAAGAGTGAGGCAGTTAAACTTAGATTAACGTAGTGTTGATGTCGAAGTTACTCGATTATTTCCGAGAGCAGTAGACTAGAAGTCATGGTTCTGATAAGCCAGTCAATCTTGGACCATCGTAGTATTCGGCCACTATGAAGTTAGGATTTCGTAAAACGTGTTTGTTTTTACACATTTAACGAAAGAAACGCCTACAGATTAATTTCAGTTGTCTTGATTCATTATTTGCGGATACAAATATCTGTCTAACCACTATTTTGGATGGATGAAAGGGTTTAATTTTGGGTGATAAACATGTCCGTTCCTATTATAGTGCTACAAGCTGTTAAAATTGATGATATTGAAAATGAATGCTGCGTATCTATAAACACAATGATTGAAATGTTTCACGCGAATTCGTCAGCAGAGCTGATGACATTGTTGTAATACATTTACAGTACCGACAAAACCATTTGGCCTGTAAATATGGCTGGTCGACCGGGCAAATCATAAGATGAACCAGCCACACATAATGTTCGCCCTATCGACTTGGAGACGTATTCAGAGGCCCACAAAATTTTAAAAGTTTACTTTCTAAATTTTTATTGTTGCCTAAAATCGAGGGTAGTCACTTTTGAGGCCAAAGACTTTATTCTTATCTGCACATAGAGCTCAAGATTTTAAAACATTATGCACTGTGAGTGTTTCCCCACAAACAGTAAATTCTGATGGTTTTCTTGTCCAGGAGAGTCAAGCGTGTGTGTCATTGGTCAGTGTCTGATACGAAGGGAGTGCGGATCATTTCCTCCCACCTTGAGACTCTAAGGAAATGGGTCATGATTGGATTACTGTTGTACTTGACACTACAGTGTGAGTGGGCGTTATAGTAAACTGTGGCGTTTTCCTAGCGCGATGCTTTTGCTGTTTCACAAGCTGCCCTCTTTCCCTCGATTCCACCGTTTGCAGGTACCTAGTCGAGCACCACCTCTTCTTCCTGTTTTGTCCTGCACCATCTCGTGTGCAAGGTACATTTGCTAAATACCCTGCCAAGCACCGAAGGAGTCTCATAATATCTTGAGTTTTCATCTGCTCCAGTTTCACCTTAAGTGCCCTCAGTTCGTGCATAATTCTCTGGAAAGTAGTTAGGTAGGAGGATTTTATTTATCCAAAGAGAGAAAATAATACGGCAATCGACATTGTCCTTTCTTTACATCCACCCGAAAATCTCTTTGTGTCACGAGACTCAGATAAAATTCCGTTAAACACCATTCTTAAAAATAATAGGTGTGGCGATTATCTTGCTGTGCTTCATGTGCAAGTTTTTTCTGGACCTGTCAGTCATCCAATGATCCTATTTTTTCCTTTCCTGTTTAAAAACAAGAGTGGTCTGTTATACTTCGGGCGTGCAGGCGCAGAAACTCCATGTCTTCAAATGATATTTCGGTCGCATGCGTTTCGACCAAAAAGCTGAAACTATAGCACTGCCATGTGTCCTTTTAATCCCGGGCACAGCACATGCACGAGCACCAGAAATGTTGTTCAACGACTGAAAACTTACGCTGTTCAGTTAAAATGTCATGGGCTGTACGTGCGTCTGTCTGATTTGTAAAAAGCCACAGTCGCTGGGGATCTTGAGCCTTGTGGAGCATCAAGTCAGTCTTGGTGAAACCGAAAAGTGCTACTGTCTTAGATGGACGGTGAAAGATCACTTCAAATGTATGCTTGATGAAGGTCCACTTAGAGTGTGATCTTTCCTGTATCGGGCGAGCGACGCATGTAACCCGTGAGAGATGTGTGACACACCGCAGCTACATCCGGCTATTACACTCTAATAAAACGCCTGCCGCGATGCTTTGCGTCGAAAGTGGCCACTGTAGGCTGTATGACAGTGTCGACATCAACATTGTTGGACTCGTTGGTGAAGAAAACAGTGCTGATCCGTTTGGTGAAGGTTATAATAAACGATTTAATATTTCTACCTGTACAGATAGTGGAATCTGGCTCTTTCTATGATGTATTTGCAAAGATGTCGCTACGGTGCAGCTTCTATTAATGTACCGATATTCCAGCACGGATCGAGCGTCAAGCCACAGATTCTGTTAACACAAGGTTCCCTGCCACCGAACGACATCTCTGGCCCTTGTGTATCGGTGGCCGCATGCTCAGAAGCACGATCCTCCGATTTAAAGGGCTGGACTCCAGTGCAGCAGCTTGTCTGTCGATCCACTCGAAACACAGCCGAAGAGTGTACAATCAAAACATCAGTCGAGGAATGGAGTTCCCACTGCTGGACGCTCGTAATCCGATTGATCGATCAATTAAAAAATGGCTCCAAGCACTATGGGACTTAACATCTGAGGTCAGGAGTCCCCTAGACTTAAAACTGCTTAAACCTAACTCACCTAAGGCCATCACACCCCACTTTACACGAGGTTTATTTGGAAACTAAGGTGTGATCGATCACAAATCAGAAACTAAAGTGCAGACCCAGTGAAGCTTTGCACAGATGGGCAGTGTCCCTTGTGCACCAGTGGCCTTTGTAGCCGAGCGGTTCTAGGCGCTTCAGTCTGGAACCGCGCGGCCGCTACGGTCGCAGGCTCAAATCCTGCCTCGGGCATGGATGAGTGTGATGTCCTTAGGTTAGTTAGGTTCAAGTAGTTCTAAGTTCTAGGGGACTGATGACCTCAGATGTTATGTCCCATAGTGCTCAGAGCCAGTACACCAGTCGATAAGGTCACGTCGCTCTCAGTTCCGAGAGCACAGTCGACACTTAAAATTGTCTCCCACAGGCTATGAGTGCCTGGACAGATTGAATGCAGCCCACATAACGTAACTGCCACGACGTTTCTTCCTCATACGATTTTCGGCCGTACACTGCTTGGGCGATGGAGACGCTCTTAGGGCGTTATCGATGGAAAGAGGTTGATCACCTATCATACAGCCTGGACTTGGCTCCCTCTGAGTTTTATCTCTACTCAGACGAACCGCTACCTATGAAGACAGCATTTTGGCATAGACAACGAGCTGCAGTCACTCCTAGAGAATTACCGGACATTACAAACGGCTGCCTTCTATGATGAGGATGTTGGAAAGTTGGTACAACGCTATGACAATTGCCTAAGTCGGAGCAGCAACTATGCAGCGAAGTAGCCAGAGGGTGTAGCTACATATTTCAAATATAATTATTTTCACCGGGATTTCCATTTCTCAATCGATTAGACCTTACTTTTCGAATAGCCTTCGAGTATGCATCTCGCACCCCTCGTATGGTAAAACGTGACTTCATCATTCAGCCTACGAAAGCTCGGCTCTTGTTTACGAGCTGTGGTTATGAAACTGGAGCAAGAGCAGAACACAAAAAATTCCTCCACGAATGAGGATATTTGATTAGGCTCCCTGGTACGGATGAAATACACAGCACAACACAATTAAAGGGTTACATTTTCGAAACAGTGTAATTGTCGCCCATTGCGACGCAGAAGTTTGAAATTTTGCTGAAAGGTGCCTACCACACACTCTATTACATTTCAGCCCTCCATTTTACGTACCTGCGATGGGGCTCAGAATCGCGACGTCCAGCGTTTTAATCACACTTTATTCTTATGGACCCCCAGGGAAAATCTTTCAGACACACCACCTACCAGAACGACACGTAAAGGTCTTAGGAGATGGCACAAAGGACATCAATGCAATCACCACTTCCCTTGGAGCATTGATTCCCACACATTTCGTGATCGAAAACAAAATTTCGCAGTGCGATGAGCCACAAGACGACTTTCTTGACACATTTTGCCAGTGGTGACACTCTTCTCACCCGTCCCCCGCCCACCACTGGACAATTGAAACCCTTCCTAAGGACACAGCGGGGCTGCAGCCCCACTGACAGTGAGCTCATCCCTCTGAGGGCTAGCGTGACTGCAGGTTTTGCTTTGGTATACAGGGTGGAACTCCTAGGTTCCACTCAAAACTACGTCGAAATTGGAACATTATACGAAGCAGAAAAGCTTGTTTAGCTTGTACGATTTTCGTCCCTCCTTTTTCGAGCTCTCCTGTGGCGCGTGTACGGGGGACTATGACACTGGAAACCACGCATTTGCACAACACCATCGTTGCCACAGCACCCATCTATCAACCCTTACCTACCATCAGGATGGGCAGCCCTTTGACACCAGTTTGGTTTCACATGCGGGCAGCATGCACTAGTGTGGAGTGAATCACCTGTCCCGTCAGCCAGTAGAGATCACTGAATGAGTTTCTCTGAACAAGAAGTTTTTACAGTGTCCAAGAAAGGTGCTTGAGTGGAACCTCAGAGTCTTACAAGAATCCTTTGACATTCCGTGTACATATGAAGACTAGAGATCAAATAACATAAATTCACTTTCCTTCTTTGGATCATGTTAAGGCTTTGCTGAGTGGATTTGAGCATTTTCTAGCGGTTCCAACTTAAAGCCCAGAATAAAAATTACTGTCATGCTACATTCCAAAGCGATGACATCACATTCAGTGGGATTGAATCTCCTCTATGTTGTTTAGAAAAAAAGTTGAATTTTCCAGGTTTGTCAGCAGATGCAAAAAATGTGAAGAACGTCCACAAATGAAGGCATGAAATATGGATGACAGGGGGTGAGACAGTATGATGGCAAAGTGGCCACGAGCACAGTATGTTTGTGTTTGTTGCCTACATTAAGGGGCAAGTATGCACTGAGGGTAAACCTGCTGTACTCTTTTGATTGGCAGGTCCTTAACCTATTGTTCTCCTGAGAGGATTGTGAACCCCTCAGGATAACCCCTCCTTATGAGTGACTGGTCCTTAACCTTCTGTTCCCACACATATACCCCTCCCCCTTCTCCTCCTTCTCTGTCTCCTCCTCCCCAATCCCTCCGGAATGCTTTTGAACCAATCTGATTCACTAATTAATTAGATCGATCAATTAATTAACCCTTTGCTCGCTAGAAAAAGACCCCTCATGTCTCCGGCATGACAATTGGCCGGAAATGTCCCTGATGATTGCTCATTAGCCTGAAAATCGATTGCATTGTATAGAATATTGTTTAAACAGTTAAGACATTGTGCGGAATATAGTTTTATGGGATAAAAGTTGGTATATGGAACATAGTTTATTTGTTTGTTTAAGGAATTAGTCAGGAAGTCTATTGGAAAGTAGGGAGTATTGTTTAAAAACTTATACATTACGTAGAATACTGTTTATTTAAACAATGTGCAAGATATAAGATGGTTTTTATTTATTTAGTTAGAGAATTTATCAGGAAACTGATTGCAGTTTATGGAATATTGTTTATTTAAATTATTTACAGGCTACAAGGTGATGTATGGATTTCCCATTTCAGCTACCTGTTGAGTGTAATCCGCCTACTGAAAAAGTAAAATTACTAGCCATGCGAAGTGACTCTCATGATCAATTTCACTAATTAGCCTATCGGCGCGAGGAGTGGCAGTGCGGTTAAAGGCGCCATGGCACTGATTGCGCGGCCTCCCCTGCCTGCTACAGACTGCATCAAGCTTCTCAATACGTTGCAGTGAACTCTGTCTTGCAGTGGTATTTGCTGTTGCCACTATATTATGATGCAGTATGTCTCTCTACTTCCAAATGTTGTGGAAAGAACCAGTTTAGGAATTCTACAATACTTTAAAAAACGCAATCGCGACGGCATGGCCAGCACGGGTGTTGATGTGTCTCCTGCCCAATGTGAATGGGAAGTATCCTTTAGATGGGGAACTGTGCTAGCATCGTGATCACTAGTTCATGTGATCGGCAATAATTTTTATTCACCAGATCTGATCAATTGAACGTTGTGGTGGAGGAGGGTGTTTGCACTCTCAAGTGTTGGTGCATACTAGACCTCGGAAATACACTCCTGGAAATTGAAAAAGGAACACATTGACACCGATGTGTCAGACCCACCATACTTGCTCCGGACACTGCGAGAGGGCTGTACAAGCAATGATCACACGCACGGCACAGCGGACACACCAGGAACCGCGGTGTTGGCCGTCGAATGGCGCTAGCTGCGCAGCATTTGTGCACCGCCGCCGTCAGTGTCAGCCAGTTTGCCGTGGCATACGGAGCTCCATCGCAGTCTTTAACACTGGTAGCATGCCGCGACAGCGTGGACGTGAACCGTATGTGCAGTTGACGGACTTTGAGCAAGGGCGTATAGTGGGCATGCGGGAGGCCGGGTGAACGTACCGCCGAATTGCTCAACACGTGGGACGTGAGGTCTCCACAGTACATCGATGTTGTCGCCAGTGGTCGGCGGAAGGTGCACGTGCCCGTCGACCTGGGACCGGACCGCAGCGACGCACGGATGCACGCCAAGACCGTAGGATCCTACGCAGTGCCGTAGGGGACCGCACCGCCACTTCCCAGCCAATTAGGGACACTGTTGCTCCTGGGGTATCGGCGAGGACCATTCGCAACCGTCTCCATGAAGCTGGGCTACGGTCCCGCACACCGTTAGGCCGTCTTCCGCTCACGCCCCAACATCGTGCAGCCCGCCTCCAGTGGTGTCGCGACAGGCGTGAATGGAGGGACGAATGGAGACGTGTCGTCTTCAGCGATGAGAGTCGCTTCTGCCTTGGTGCCAATGATGGTCGTATGCGTGTTTGGCGCCGTGCAGGTGAGCGCCACAATCAGGACTGCATACGACCGAGGCACACAGGGCCAACACCCGGCATCATGGTGTGGGGAGCGATCTCCTACACTGGCCGTACACCACTGGTGATCGTCGAGGGGACACTGAATAGTGCACGGTACATCCAAACCGTCATCGAACCCATCGTTCTACCATTCCTAGACCGGCAAGGGAACTTGCTGTTCCAACAGGACAATGCACGTCCGCATGTATCCCGTGCCACCCAACGTGCTCTAGAAGGTGTAAGTCAACTACCCTGGCCAGCAAGATCTCCGGATCTGTCCCCCATTGAGCATGTTTGGGACTGGATGAAGCGTCGTCTCACGCGGTCTGCACGTCCAGCACGAACGCTGGTCCAACTGAGGCGCCAGGTGGAAATGGCATGGCAAGCCGTTCCACAGGACTACATCCAGCATCTCTACGATCGTCTCCATGGGAGAATAGCAGCCTGCATTGCTGCGAAAGGTGGATGTACACTGTACTAGTGCCGACATTGTGCATGCTCTGTTGCCTGTGTCTATGTGCCTGTGGTTCTGTCAGTGTGATCATGTGATGTATCTGACCCCAGGAATGTGTCAATAAAGTTTCCCCTTCCTGGGACAATGAATTCACGGTGTTCTTATTTCAATTTCCAGGAGTGTATTTAGCACCATGATCTTTTTGTGGTGGAAATTTCATTATTTGTTTCGCATAATGTTTGCGTGTGATACTCAAACGTTGAAAACATGCTTTGTTATGAAGAAGGATCATCGTAACATGGCGATGAGTGTTTTAACTGATATATTTGACTCCTTTAAATTGATAAACAATTAATTTGGTAGGGTAGTTCAAGTCGGAGATTTCACTCTATTTTTTATATCGAAATTACCTCAACTCTCCCATTGTCTTCAGCATTAGCCAATAGGAACACTGTATTTGAGGAGAGATACAAATCTCCGCCTGTATGTTTCAGGTCATTGGTTCACACAGACAAACATGGAGTAGCTTCTTGAGAGAGACAGAGAAGGAGGCGAGTCTCGAATTACCCGAACAACGGAATGCCGCCACCTGATGCTTTGTTTGGGGGCCGCAAATTCAAAGGAAGCCAATATGCAGTCTGCGGTGAGTGGTATTTAGTAACGTGATCTGTAATTAGGACATTGGGAGGTTTTGACCTTCGTGGCGGTGCGCTGACGATAGACACAAGCACGAGATACCCAAAACAGTTGCTACTATATCGTACTGCGTTCTATTCGTGATCTGTATACTACTTTAGCAGGATTTGTGCAATATGACTGCAGCACGTTTCTCGATCTATACAACATAGTTTGCCACTGAGATGCTAGTAACTTGTCTGTCTCGAGAAAGTGACGTTGGGTAACAAAGCAGGTCATGAACTTTTAGTTATGTAATTTTTGGTAAGGATCTCTCAATCAAAAGAGAACAATAGGTTCTTCCCTGAATGCATATTTGCCCCTGAATGTAGGAAACCTGCATTATAGTTGTGAAGTTTACGGGCAATAATTATTCTTTTCAAGTAACAGTTATTAGTGTTCTTAGAGACACAGGGTCTTTAGCACAGAAAAGATAATATTTAATTACCTATAAAAATGTTTAATTGCTGAACACTTAAGTCATTACCTTGAAAAGACCATAGATTACCGTTATTACTGTTATTATTATTATTTGTAGAATGAAATTTTCACTCTACAGCGGAGTTTGGAAGGTAGGAGACGAGGTACTGGCAGAAGTAAAGCTGTGAGGACGGGGCGTGAGTCGTGCTTGGGTATCTCAGTTGGTAGAGCACTTGCCCACGAAAGGCAAAGGTCCCGAGTTCGAGTCTCGGTCCAGCACACAGTTTTAATCTGCCAGGAAGTTTCATTATTATTATTTGTTTTTTCAGTTAGCCAACGAATTACGACCATACGTCTATGCCAGTTGTTGTCGTTCAGTGTTTTTCGTTTAATCCAAATCTCTTTCATCAGTTGACTGTTTCTAGCACGGTGATAGTAAGATCATTTGGCACCAAATGTGCTTTTGTTCTCTCGAAAAGTTTCAGTTGTCATTATAGCTGCTCTGGAGATTTGTCAGATTTGTATTTCTTGACGATGCATTTCCATTTCTCCTCGGAACATCACTGTAACTTCTCCGAAGATAAGTCGAAATTTTATCTTGGATATACACATATACATCCATTTTTTCTCGAAACGACTGTTCAGCTGTTCTGAAGAAATATCGATGTTATGAGTCTGCTTGTTGCATACCCATATAGAGGTTTTTCAACGTTTATGTACCAGGCTATTCTTGTTTTCTGTTTCGAGATAAAGACGTTGCAGATGAGTTTCTTCCGTTGGGTGTCATTCATTCTTTGCCTGTGGCAGCAAACACTATCTTGGTACATTTTGTCCGAAATATTTTCTATTTTAAAACATATTCTTTTCCGATTTCATGATCTGGCCCAACACATACTGAGAAGCCAACAATATGATCACCGCCCACGGCGACGCTGAATGCCGTCTGGAGGCGTCGTGGTACTTGAAACGGTAGCAAAAGTATCTAAGTGAAGCAGACACTGACGGGGGATCACCCTAGCGAAGATATGGGCTTCGAATGGGGAAATTCATTGAAATAAGCTACTTTGACAAAGGACAGATTATATTACATAGAGTCCCTGAACGAGTATCACGAAAACCGCGAAGCTGGTAGAAAGCTCATATGCTACTGTCGCGAGCAGCTACGGAAATATGTAGAAGGACAGCATAACTACTCCTAGGCGCTAAATGGCTGCGAGTCGATGACTCTTCACAGTGCGTGGGATTTGGAGGGTTGTCTGCTCTGTAAAGTACGATAGATGGCGATCTATGGCACCTCTGAGAAAGAGCACAATGCTGGTGCAAGTGCAAGTGTTTCGGAGCACACCGTTCATTCTACATCGCTGAACACGGAGCTCCGTAACAGACCACCCCTACGTGTTCACATATTGATCCAACAGCATGGTCAATTACTATAGCAGTGAGCACGGGGCCATCGAGATTACACCGTCGATCAATGGAAAGGTATCGGCCTTTCAGATGAAAAACGTTTCTGTTACACAAGATCGCTGGTAGTCTCCACAAATGCCGTCAACGTGGTAAACGGCGGCTCGAAACGTGCAGCCCGCCACAGACGCAGGCTGGTAGGAGCACTATTAGGCTATGAGAGTCATTCCCCTGCGCTTGCATGGTACCTGTCGAACTATTCGAAGACACGCAGGCAGCTGCGAACCACCTGCACCCCTTCATGATTGATACGTTCCCCGACGGAGTTATAATCTTTCAGTAGTATAATTGTCTGTGCCTCGGAGCCAGAACCCAGCTACAGTGGTTTGAGGGGCATTATGGTGAACTCATGTTGATGTCTCGGCGACCAAACTTGCCTGATGTAAGTCCTATGGAACCCATCTGGGTCGCGGTCGGGCGCCATCACAGTGTACACAAATCAGAGGTCCGGTTTTTTTGCGTACATGACCTGTGCGTAGATATCTAATGCTACGTATATCCACAAACCTACCAATTAACTGTCGGATCCCTGATAAGCAAAATCAGTGATGTATCTCGTTGCCGACCTACAATCTATGAAGCAGGTTGTCATAATACATTGGTTCATGAGTGTATTGTTTGACATCTTTCTCTCTTTTCATTCTAATTTTTCTAATGAACACACAAAGTTAGTATTACGCATTAACTGTCAAGTTCGGTAATGCAGCTAACCTCCTCCGTTTACACCACTGTGAGATTTCATGATTTCTAGGACTATAACGCAAGAACGTCAATTCTGAAGCGTTACTGCCATGAAAACAATGAAAATGGTTTCATAGTCAAACATGCTGAATGTTGTTTCAATGTATAAAATGGTTGACGGTGTGGTAAAATGTTATGATTCACATAATTTGCGGCGTCTGTGGACCTTGTGGCCACAGAAACGCTGTAATAAACTTTACTCTTTCAGAATACGAGGCGTACCCGAAAGCAACGTCTGATCGCTCGCGAAATGGAAACCGCATTGAAAATCAGATAAAGCTTGGCATAGGTGTGTTGTATAGTGCCTATAGTATGCCCATTGATAGCGTAACGTCTGTCTTCTTAGTTCCGAGTGCTCAGTGACCACGAAAAGATGCCTAGAAAACGTTGTCTCCCACCAAGTATGAGTGCCCGTGAGAGATTTCGCCTGATTTGATGCAGCCCACACAATATAACTGTCGTGCATTTTTTTCTTCATGGGGGGGTATCGGCCGCACTCTGCAGGGGCAATGAGGACGCCCCTGCACCGTTTTCGACGGGAAGTGTTTGATCGTCCTCCATACAGCCCGTACTTTGCTCCCTCTGAATATCATCTCTCTTGACATGGACCGCTGGTTATGATGTCAACGTTTTGCCAAAGACAGCGAACTGTAGAGAGTCGGCGAAAAGTGCAGGCTGGTGCGTTCTATGTTGAGAGTATTTGGAAAGCTGGTACAACGCTACGACAAATGTCTCAGACGGAGCTGCGACTATGTAGAGACGTTGCTGGAAGATGTGGCTAAGTATTGCATATAAAACACTTTTGTATTTACTGTGGTTTCCATTTCGTGACCGATCGGACCTTACTTTCGGAATATGCCTAGTATAAAGCACAATACAGGAACTGCTGATTCATGGTAAGTATGGAAAATATGAGGACTTTTAAAAATTTTTCCTTCCTCTAAATTAGGGATATCGAAACGTGTCAGTTCTGGGTCATATTTACGAAACTGCTTTTCCGATACCTACGATATATATCAGATTATGTAGATCCACGGTGCTATTACTGCTCTGAAACTTCTAAATGAATCATCTCCAAGTCAAATAATTCTGAAGAACGTTTCAGCTCTTGTAACGATCATGTATACACAATTAGATGAATTAAAGTTTTTAAGTAACAAAGAGATATAAAGTGTCTTTAAATTTCTAAGTGTATGAAACAATCAAATCCGTGTTACTATATCGACACTGACAAACACTTTCTTTCTTTTCGCGACGAACTGACAGCAACTACGAAATGGATAACGATCGTAAAAGGCGACGGCATTGTTTTTGAACCAGTACGACAAAATGGTTTTTTCCCTGTGTACTATACATTCAGGTAAGTCTATAGATATTGCCTAAAAAAGTACTTTCCGGAGAATATCAAGAAATAGGTGTGCGTCTCGGTGTAAAGAAACGGGAGGCGGTCCTTTGCGAGGTGCGTGGAGCGTGGAAAACGTTCGAGGCAGGAACACACAATCAAATAGACGGCCAGCAATATACTGCTCTCTCTCTCTAGCCAACTGTAATGCATACAAATTGGCTTAAGGTTGCTTAAACTTGGTTACCTTGCAGTTACAGCCACAAGACCCTCAATAATTGACAAGGCTGCCCCAGGCGCGCCAGGGCTGCACACGTTGCTTGGTGACAAAGGCCTCACGTAGCTGCACAACAGGTCAGAGGCTTACAAATAACAGAATAATCTTAAGCACGCAACGGCAGTGAATATATTAAATGTTAGCGAAAAAACGCCTTTGGTCGTCCATATAAATCATATAAAGGCATCAACCCACAGACAAATGTTTACTGCATATGTGTTATGTGAGTTTTATGATGGATAAATACAGAAGTTCGTACGTTACAGTGTACATGAACAGCAAATAATTGTATGTAGTATGCATAACAATAGAATGAATTACTATCTCTAGAAACAAATATGTTACTAATGAACGTCACTGAATTTGTGGCAATGGAATTTCAAGTTTTGTTGCCGTGTAGGTCGAACCATCCCACAGCACACAAATATACAAGCGTCAGATAAATCCTACACAGACTGAACGGAACTGCAATGGATGAAGATAGCTACAAGCAAGAACTAAACGTAATCTGACAGCAGTAATGTTCATTTGGTAGAGCACATACATGTGGCACAGGGAACAGACAGTACACCACAGAAACGATTAATGCTACCCAGCACCATGGCAGATAAATTTAGCAAAGTAGGAACATATCAGTTATCCTGAAAATATTTCGGATCAGTATATGTGGGACAGACATCCGGAAATCTTAGAATCTGACATTCTGAACATTTAAAGGCAGTGAAAATGACAGCATACACTCTACATTTGCAGACCACTTCATAGAGAACAGAAATCACCCAAGTGATGTAGAAACAGAACTCCAGATTTTAAAACTCAATGATGAGCTGAACCACTTATTAACAACTGCAGAAGATTACCACATCCAAAAATCTACCATACAGGCCAAAAAGTCACCAATGACCAAACGGTACACTGCAACAGATTATTATGTTCATATGTTCATACGTGTGTGAAATCTTATGGGACTCAACTGCTATGGTCATCAGTCCCTAAGCTTACACACTACTTAACCTAAATTATCCTAAGAACAAACACACACACCCATGCCCGAGGGAGGACTCGAACCTCCGCTGGGACCAGCCGTACAGCAGATTATCATTCAGCACTCTAAGTGAGCTATCAAATATCACACAATAAAACTTACACATTGTTACTGAGATTTGAATTTTTAGTAGATACTGAAGTACAAGGCTATTTTTCGCTTAATTAATTCTACACGTTAACATACATGAATTGAGAAGCGAGTAGGGTATCACAATGAATGACAGAGCAATGTAGGAGGGTGCTGGAACTTAGGAAATGGTGAAGTGATCCGCTGAGCTTGGATGCAAGTTTAAATATAGCATATTTTAAACAGATAAATACATAATTTTGAAATTTTACCAGTAAAGGAAATACTGATACACCTATTCCAGAAACATAACTGAATGTGAAATCTGAATACATAGTTAACATTCACAGTTCGAAAGCTGTACAAGATGGCCGTCACAGCTCTCTATGATCCGACACGAGTTATGGCGTTACGTTTCCTGAGAAAATTTCTACAACAGATAAGTTTACATGAGCACGCAATGTTCAGGATGATTAAAAGGCACATTCCTTAAAGCGCTATGTACAAAACTACATAACGCACAGTCACTCTCTACTCAGATCTCCACGTGAACACATACTTTTCAAATGAAAATGATCCCTTAAATGAAGAAATTTTTTTTTCTCTAATCCCTCGTTGAGGTTTACTTTAGCGCAATTCCATAAATTTACTTTGAGAGATAGAAAGGAGAAAGCTATGGATAGCTTAGCAATCAATAAATGAAATTAGATCTTACCTAAGAGTCAAGTTAGAAACTGTTCACTGGCGTCAACACTTAAAGGTGATCGATGTCCAAATATATGTTAACGCGAACACTGTTACAATAGGCAACAACTTCAGCAGAGCAGAATTTCGGCAAGGATTAGATGAAGTTTATCAAGACAGTACCTTTAGTAACTGTCTTATCGAATGTCGTCACTGATAGACTGGTTTGTTCAGCTATATGTCACCACATCCCATTACACCAGTTCCAACATGGCATAACCTTTCGATACATGACCACCACAGTAAAATACGTGAGCTGAAACAGACTAATATTCAGCACCTTATGAAGAGCCCAATGCATCCGCTTTACTGGAGTTCGACATTCCTGGGAAACACAGTTTTGCAACACCTCAAAGCACCATCTTCACGAAAGCTACTACTTAACGCTTATTCCTCAAGCTGTAGAATAGTAGTACTACATCTGCATCAAAATGATTACTCTGCCATTCACAACAGAGTTCCTGGCAGAGGGTTCAATGACCCACTACGGAGCACCACCGGCGTACAACCACTTCCACAGCATATTCATAGAACAATCTTCCGCCAGGAAAGGTACTGATATCGTGGTCGTCTTAGCATACATTTGGATCGGGCGCAAATCACGCACTCACGTGATAGCCACAACGTGTCTGCCGACTCCGGTCCGTAACTGTCACTCCACCGTTCCAACTTCGTGCTCGCTAGAAAGAGACCTCGATCGCGAGCAGTGTGCCATGTCTCGCAAGAGGAAGTAGTGCCAATCTCAAGCGGCGAGCCAACCACGGCACAACAAGTGACACGAAACAATATCAAATTCGTGTCGCATGTAAAGGGCAGAGAATGGAAATTATTCGAAACATCGATCAAGATTGTACGCTGCACCTTTGAATTAACTGATTTTAACGAAAGACCCAAATAGAGCAGAAAGAGAATGACTTTCCTGTATAACATTCCTTCGTTAACAAAATACACATTGATTTATATACGAAGTTTCATAGACAGAACAAAAATTTCCCAACCTGCTGCAAGATATATTCCAAACTAGCATTCATAATCAATTTAATTATTACTGCATTACAGTTTAAAAAATAAAAGCAAGGAAACAGAAGCAGCAAACTTTTTGCATTTGTAAAAGTGGTTTAAGATGTTAAACTATGTCACTTATGTATGAGGCTTCACTAGTTGTCTGTCAGATTTATTTAATGGATTACAATTTTAATTAAAGTAAAATATTATGCTTAACTGAAAACTGAGAATAAAGAATGTAAATACAGTAAGTCTACTTTCTACCGCACCCACATTTACAGGTACGTATGTATGTGGAAGTTACTAAGTACACTTTCTTGTTCGAAAATAGCTAAATTGTAAACCCCTACGTGTTACAGTAATTCTAGAGACAGGATGTGGAAAAAGTTTTTGCTACAAACCCAAACAAGTGAGACAAGCGACATCGTACATACGTACATGAGTGGCTAAATACACACCAGTAGGAACTTCTTTATTTTATTTCCACGTAACTAGAAACTTGTAACACTAGAGCAACAGTAGCAAAAAAACTACAATGGTTTGCAATACTGAAGGATAAAAGTAACCTTTGCATGGTGTGTCAACGCTAATTAACACAGCGCGATGAAAATTACACCATACGTAGAAAGACGTGGCACAGTACAGTACAGAAGGCGACTGAAAAAAAAAATACACAATGGAACGAATAGAAATTAGTTTTCATTTAACGACGGTAATTAATATCATCACGGACGGACGGCAATACATGCTCTGTAGACTGCTCCAACTTTGAACAGAAGGTTGGTAATTCGTTCTTGTGTCACGGTTTTGTATTCCGCCTGGAAGGCGGCGCGTGTGTCTGCTCCTGAAAACTAAAAGTTTGGCCGAATGAAGGAAGCGAGAAGGAGCAGGTGAGGTAAAACACGTCGGTACCGCAAGTAAGTAAAGGGGGTTTACTGGTGCGTGAATATATACAGATGCATACATAACTTTGTACAGATGAGCACGTAGGTGCAAAGCCTTAGACCCGTCGTAAGTAGTGCAAGTCTCTATACTAAACGAAGCTAAAGCGAAGTGTCCCGGCCGACTGCTCTTGATGAACTAAGCCAAAGGCGAGCCGCTCTCGTAGAGCTCCACAGCGTCGGCTAGAGGGCGCTGTGGTCGGCGTAGTTCATCCGCTCTCGTAGAGCCAACCTACGAGAGTTCACCTACTTCGTGGCATCGTAGCTATCGATACCACACAAGGCGTTCCACTTTTCCACCGTCATGGCAGAAAATTTCTGGATGGTCGTTGGTGCATATGGATGTACTTCATTACGTCTCCACAGTTCATCCCATACGTTCTCGATGGGATTGAAGTTGGGCGAAATGGGCGGCCCATATCATTCGCCGAATATCCTCTCGTTCCAAGAGCTCCTCTACGTGCTCAGTTTTATGAGGTCACACTATTTCGTCCAAAAAACGATGTAAGAGCTGAATACACCTTTGAAACGACGCACAGGGAGATGTAATACAGTGTCAGTATGCTCATGCAACATTTTGGCTTCCCACACTATAACGCCCCGACCACCAAAACGATCATGTTCGACAGTGTTCCATCAGGATGTACTACGTCTTCCCACCTCTCTCCATGTGACAGTACGTCCATAATCACTGTTCACACTGTGGTTGATATCGGGGAAGAGTAATCAACCTCACTCCTCGCTGGTCCAGTTACTGTGCTGTTGACACCATCGCCAACGGTGCCGCCCATGTCCATGTTAAACAAAACAGAACGTACTGTCGACGAGGAAACAGACTACCTTTATGAGTCACTGTGCCACTGTGGAGCACGAGACTCCGTGCCTTGCAGTCCTGTTAAACATGGTCGCACTGCACCCGCTGTTTGACGTGGGTACCTTCCTGCCTGTTGCACAAGTTGTCATCATCTGGTGCAGCATTTGACGGTGGTCAACCTACTCCTCACCTTCTAGGAACAGTGCCTATGTTTCCCGCTGATTCTTCCCCGTGTGAAGTCATCCATATGTTGCACGAGAGTCAAGTTGCAATGCAGAACACAACCACTGTGCACCGCAACTGCTCATTGATTGAAACACACAATCTTTTTCCCGTCCCTTCATATGCCTCTTCTTGCGGGAATAATCCCATTTTCCGCTATAGTCACGCTGACCTTCGCTTGTGACGTCCAGGTGTGCACTACTTGGAGACCTCTGGCAACAGGCTCCCGCACTTTCATTACTTCCCACGGAACTGTTAACATGTTATGTTAGTTTATCTAATTCATCCCTAAGTTTTTAAGAACTATGTGGTCACATATCACATCTCTTTTGAGCAAGTGGTAGTATCAACAGACTTTTGGTATATATTGTCTGAACATCCAAATTTCTTGTCATAATGAAATTAGTTTTGTCATCATCTTGCATAATATGTGATTCTATGTTGACAACTTCGCTGATTTTATATACAGGGTGAGTCACCTAACATTACCGCTGGATATATTTCGTAAACCACATGAAATACTGACGAATCGATTCCACAGACCGAACGTGAAGAGAGGGGCTAGTGTAACTGGTTAATACAAACCATAAAAAAATGCACGGAAGTATGTTTTTTAACACAAACCTACGTTTCTTTTTAAATGGAACCCAGTTAGTTGACGCTTGAGTACCACTCGTCCGCTGTTCGATCGTGTGTATCGGAGAGCACCGAATTACGTAGGGATCCAAAGGGAACGGTTGGTCGGTTAGGTTGGGGAAGGAGACCAGACAGCGTGGTCATCGGTCTCATCGGATTAGGGAAGGATGGAGAAGGAAGTCGGTCGTGCCCTTTCGGAGGAACCATCACGGCATTTGCCTGGAGTGATTTAGGGAAATCACGGAAAACCTAAATCAGGACGGCCGGACGCGGGATTGAACCGTCGTCCTCCCGAATGCGAGTCCAGTGTCTAACCACTGCGCCACCTCGCTCGGTAAAGGGAACGGTGATGGACCTTAGGTACAGAAGAGACTGGAACAGCACATTACGTCCACATGCTAACACCTTTTTATTGGTCTTTTTCACTGACGCACATGTACATTACCATGAGGGGTGAGGTACACGTTCGACGGGCGTTACATAGGACGTGGGGGACACATAAATTGGCCAGCCCGTTCTCCTGATCTTACACCTCTGGACTTCTTTCTGTGGTGTACGTTAAAGGAGAATGTGTACCGTGATGTGCCTACAATCCCAGAGGATATGAAACAACGTATTGTGGCAGCCTGCGGCGACATTACACCAGACGTACTGCGGCGTGTACGACATTCATTACGCCAGAGATTGTAGTTGTGTGAAGCAAATGATGGCCACCACATTGAACATTTATTGGCCTGACATGTCGGGACACACTCTATTCCACTCCGTAATTGAAAACGGGAACCACGTGTGTACGTGTACCTCACCCCTCATGGTAATGTACATGTGCGTCAGTGAAAAAGACTAATAAAACGGTGTTAGCACGTGGACGTAATGTGCTGTTCCAGTCTCTTCTGTATCGAAGGTCCATCACCGTTCCCTTTGGATCCCTACGTAATTCAGTGCTCTCCGATACACACGATCGAACAGCGGACGAGTGGTACTCAAGCGTCAACTTTAGGTTACAATATCTCCGGATGTAATTAACATTTTACAATGCAACAAACGGCACTGATTACGTATTTGCTTATATGTTCAGATGTGATAACAAAACTAACGGGGTTCCATTTAAAAAAACGTAGGTTTGTGTTAAAAAACATACTTCGGTGCATTTTTTAATGGTTTGTATTAACCAGTTACACCAGCCCCTCTCCTCACGTTCGGTCTGTGGAATCGGTTCGTCAGTATTTGATGTGGTTTACGAAATATATCCAGCGGTAACGTTAAGTGACTCACCCTGTATATGTTGAGAAAATCAGGCATACCTTAAACAGCGGCTTTAGGATCACGTCAGTACCAAGGCAGGTACAGGGTGCGCAAAATAAAACTGATCCGGAAAATCAGAAGCAGGTTTGAACCACGTTAATGAATATCACAAAAGAAACTTGATAGGGCCACCCTTGGCATCGATGCAACGCTGTGCACGGTTTATCAAATTGTGAGATACGCATAGCAGCTCTGCCTTACAAATGGCAGCAACAGAGTTTTTAGTGTTCTCTTGCTAATCTTCCTGTGTGTGAGAATTATTTGTGAACTGACCCTTCAGTCTATCGCAGAGATAAAAATCATAGGGAAAGAGAAAATTAGGCGATCTTAGTGGCAAGGAGATATACTGCCACCGCTGATTGTCCGCTCCTCACCGTATACTTTATTCACTAGCGACAAATTTATGAATGTGATATGTGCTGTTGCTCAGTCTTACTGAAAATATCAATACATTTTCTCATCTCCTGTGAGTTCATCCACGTATGAATTGGAAAATTTGTTGTCATACCGATTAGCATTATCAGTTTGGTGAAAGAAGCGTGTTACAGTGCTGGCACAAGACTTTGTGCTCCAAATACCACTCCAGAGATTAAGCAGCTGTTTTAGCGAGAGCTGCATTTTATGTTGTATTCAAATGCTCACTGAACAGCTCTGCTCCCTCCATTCAAGCAAACGTAATGACTCATCGAAGTACCTGTGACAGAACCAGTATGAGCAGCGCTTGCGCCTACATGTCACAGCATCCGATTGGTTCATCGAGATCACGATTTTCAGCATTTTCTGTGGCGGCAAGTTCTCCTGCTCATCAAAAAGGGTAAATTTCGCGTAAGTGTAAAAAACGTTTTCCGTACTAGTTTTATGGTGTGTACCCTTTGTAAGGAAACCAGTACATAGAAGAAGGCGTCAGGTTAGTGCCGTATAACGCATCAGTTTGTGTGGGAAGAGATTAAACAGAGTTTCTTCGTGTATGCCACACGCAGCTGAAACCAGACGAACTTTATTTTTATTTAAAAAGTGTTTACTGTAGCAGTGAGGATATGCTTGACAGGAGAAGTTCAATCTCGTACTTGCTCTAAACATTACATCAGCATTCATGTTCCTAGAATGAAATTTTCACTCTACAGCGGAGTGTGCGCTGATATGAAACTTCCTGGCAGATTAAAACTGTGTGCCGGACCGAGACTCGAACTCGGGACCTTTGCCTTTCGAGGGCAAGTGCTCTAGAGCACTTGCCCGCGAAAGGCAAAGGTCCCGAGTTCGAGTCCCGGTCCGGCACACAGTTTTAATCTGCCAGGAAGTTTTTAGCATTCATGTTACCGTTTTTCATTTTGGTGTCACAAAATCTAAAAACACGCAGTGTTAGCCATTGTGAAAGCAAAAAAGAGGAAGCAGTCGAATGTCCAGCGGAAATACTAATTTTATTCAATGCTGCCCATTGAAAATGACATTTAAACAGAGTTGAAACGTCCCTTCACTAACAACGATTTTCTGTGTTGCATTACGTAATTTATTTCTTATGGAGAGACATAGAACAGAGTTAAGTATTTTGTTGAAGGAACTGTCTGAAAGAAAAAGTTCCTAGGTTAAGAATATTCCTGTTAGAAACAAAACTTCTTCACTAAGAATATTTAATTTTCCTATTCTAGCCCACCACATTTCGGAGCTGCACCTCCTTTTGAAAGACAGCATTAAAGTGTTTTGAACATTCAATATGTTTCATTCACTTTGTCACCTTCATTTGGCAACGAAATATCCGTATTGTGCGTCGTATATATTCGCAAAAATATGTTATTATAGTCCTTGCAAATAGAGTTATAGCTCTTAAATCGTTAAAACAAAACAGTAAAATTAAATATTTTGACTGGGGATCAGTTTATTACCAACAAAAATTATGTAATCCATAATCTGCAGTCATGGACAGCACTCGACGTAATGTATGTTGAGTCAGTGTCACTCACTACTGTCCAACACTTTTCATTAGTTACTGCAGCACAAGGCATCTGTCATTCACAAGTTAAAGCCTCTAATGTTTGTGCTTCTTATCGACTGTAATTATGAATTGGTGCTTAAGTTCGTGGTGTTTTCCAATCTATTGTCCTTCACTATTTACAACAGTCTGCCAATTCTGGAGTAACTGTTCGATTCCGTGACTGTAGAAGTAACGTGGTTCTGAGGCATAGAACTCCTCGAACCATATTCGGAGCACATTTTCAGCCGGAAAGCACGTTCCTTGAAGGTTGTTCGATAGAGAGCGGAAAACGTGAAAATCAAGATCAGATGAATAAAGTGGGTGCGAAATGGCTTTTCATCAAAACTCCTATACAGTGTTTTCTCTAAGCCCTGCAGAATACGAGCAGGCGTTATCGTGAAGTAGCATCACTTCACGCAGTCTTCCGGTCGTTGTTCTTGGACTTCGTCTGCAATACATCACTATTGTTAACAGTAAATTTTAGCAGCAATGATTACACCGCAGGAAGCAATACGTAGAACACTACATCGTCGCTGTTCCACCACATGCATAGGGTTATCTTCCGTGGATGCACGCAATTTCTTTTACGAAGTGGTTGTTGCTTTGTTTGGGCTCAGACATTCCTTTCTTTTCGTTTAGCATTAAGCCTCCATTTCATGTCACCGATAACGATACAGGATGGGATTTATTGGCGCTGTTCACAAGACAACTGATAATGGGCAAGCAGAGATGCACATATGGCTACCCGCTGATTTTTGTGATTTTTGCTTAGAGCATGAGCTACCCATACACTCGATTTTTGAACATACCCACTGCATAAAGTATAGCACGATGGTGAAATGATCACCGTTCATCACATTCGGTAGTTCTAGAGTGGAATGGCGTGCATCATTGTGGATTAATGCATTTAAAAGATCTTCATCAAACCCCGAAGTTCTTCCTGAACATGGAGAGTCACTACTGCCAAAAAGATCCTCCTTCAAACGAGACAACCGTTTTCTTGCCATTCTCTCTCCAGTGGCATTAAACTCACAAACGGCGCAAATATTTCTGCCTGCCACCTCTGTTGTCATCCCACTATTGAACTCATACAGAAGAATATGTTGGTTGCCATTTCTCTACTTA
This sequence comes from Schistocerca piceifrons, assembly GCF_021461385.2. NCBI lineage: Eukaryota > Metazoa > Arthropoda > Insecta > Orthoptera > Acrididae > Schistocerca > Schistocerca piceifrons. The sequence continues at coordinate 560,936,704 of NC_060149.1, forward strand.
GCACTCCACTTTTGGCGTCGCTAGCTCCACTCACTATCTCCAAATGACAAAATGACAATATATAAATTCAAACATCAGCAGTGTACTACTAATAAAAAACGATAATCTATAAATAAACCCAGAGCAACCGGCATACCAACAAGCAAAACAAAATCACTACGAATTTATGCACCAACCCAATATGTTTGCAAATAATATTCGCTTTAGATTCAGTTTAGTGTGACTACAATATTTGATCGAATACATTAGAACAATTATTAGAGGACACTCTTTGTCCTTTGTGACGACTTTAACTGTGATTCGGACAATTTCGCCGAGGTGTCTGAATGTCTATGGAGAAATGCATTCTTCGCCAAGAAACGAAGATTACCTTCTCCAGGCATTCACCACACCCAGACCCCATGTTCGGATTAACAAAGAGTGTAGCACGATTTATCACTCCAAACCACTCGTTTCCAGTCTCCGCTGTCCGGAGCCGTCGATTTTTACACAACCTCAAATGTCGCTCAGTACTGATTACAGAACTGTGTTGTTTTAACTCCCTACGCACAGTCACTGTGGTAGCTGGACCGCTGGTAGCACTTTGGAACTCACGAGTGATTCCTTCCACTGATTCCTTGCAATTTTTTACAACCGTCCTCTGTTATGGTCGACGGTCTCCGTTCGTCAGCGTGTGATCTGCCTGATCTTGGTTTTCCTGTGACTATTCCTTCGCGTTCCCACTTCACAATCACATAACCAACAGTCAACTTGTCAACTCCAGAAAGGCTGAAATACCCTTCATGGATTTCTCACTATGATGACTTCCGACGACTAGACCACTTTCAAAGTCACTGAGCTCTTCTAATCTACGTATTCGGCTGTTACCGCTTCTGTTCTGTCAACACAATATTCCCCGCCCCCTTTTATACTGGCGGGACCGCCCCTCACAAGTAGTGATCAGTTTCGCATCAGATAGTGGTATATAGACACCTCTGATCCGATGGTGTATATTATTACCTCTCGTTTCATCGAATGATGGAATGTGAATGAAAGTATACGAATTTCATCTCAAACTGAATACGCTTTCTCTTTTACTTTAGCGATTGTGGACTCTGTCTATTAATATCAAGTTGTCACGTGTAGACTTCTAAATAACACAGGAAGATTGTACCTTTGATAAAAGCGTGAGTGTGATTTTAATAACATTTGACAGACAAAATTTTTTCACGGTAAGAAATTACGTCAGTAAATACTAATGCGAGTGGAATGGTGGTTTACTGTCTTTCCCTTATAACACAGTGCTGTAGCTTTTTAATTTCTTGTCTACTATAATTAATATTCCCCTAAGTGAAACATACATAAACAGCTGATTCGTTTGAGATATACGGGCTTTGTTTACAAGAAAGAGGCTTCGCAAGGGAATCGCTAGGCATTGGGTAATGCGTCATATAGTGGCTCGTAGGAAAGTTTCGATATTTCTCACCTGTAATGTACTGCCTTGAATTAAGTTATATAATCTGGGAGACAAGGGTTTCCAAATTACGTAGCTGATGTGTCATACCCATGAATATTTCGGGCTGTTTTCTTCCAGTCTAGTTTACGCTGTATCGCTGACTGCCCCTTCTTCTGATCCTCTGCTTCAGTGCAGTCCATTAATGTCACTTTTAGAAGAGATATTTTCGTTCGATCTGACTACACATTTTAGGTCACTTTAACTGTCTTAACATTGTGATTATAAAGTATATATACTTCCCACCAATATTTTGCCATCTTGGTTTGTGTCAATAAAATTACACTGTAGCAAGTTGTTTGTTTCTTTTGTATCCCGAGAAATATTTATAATATGAGAAAGCTACAGAGAAATGTCCGTTTCAATGAATTAGGAAACTTAGTATATTATACTAAGAGGACTAATACGACAATAGACTATAAAGAAGTATGTCAGTCAAGAGTCTGAATTTCAAAAAAATTGTAGTACCCCCTTTGATCGCAATTTCCAGGAAATAAAATTTTTCAATCGTGGCGCTACATACCTCATTTACAAACTCATCAGTTGTCTTACTCATCAAGTGAAATGCATCTTCATATCATTTATGATCTTATTCCCATGATACACAGCTCACTTTACATTTTCCAATTATTTGCTACAATTGTAATTTACCAAGAATTTGCACGTTTCAGTATGTTGCTCAGCATGAAACATGACTCACATTGTGAGACAAGGAGGAATACTCACAAGATATAAAGAAAAACGTCAAACGAGAAAGACATTACAGTTGTTGCCTGGTTTCCAATCCACGGACTATGGCAACAGGTGAGTTCTTTTATAAGTACAGGCCATATCTTAATTTCTTTGAATTCATCTATTACAGTGGTTCAAATAACGGTTTCATAGTTCCGTGGAGGGATGTAACGAGCTTTTATATTAGAATAGCTCACGGTACATGACGCCATAACCAGATCACATAGACTCCTGAATACGGGAGAACAATTCCCTTGAATATTTTGTAACTAAATGAGAACTTTGATGAAGTTGACGTCATTATCTAGGACTGGTATTTTTTCTGTTTTGGGATGGGGCCACTAGCTTTAATTAATGAGAAAACGATATTCAACTAACATTTTAGACAGTACTACGCTACCCACATTGTTTCAAACGGGCTATCTGCATCGAAGAAGAAAGGGAGGTTTATGTCTAACTTCCCATCGACGATGATAAAGAGTTAATGTATAAGGTCATATAGAACAAAGACCATCACTGCATTCGTCTTAATTGATTTATGGGCACTACGTATAATCGCCCCCCTCCCCCTTCCCCCCCCCCCTCGACCACCGCCCAATCATCACTGTCTGCTCTTGCTTAGAGTCGCGTCTGCATGCTAGTTCTAGAAATACGCTACACTGAAATCTGGTTTAAGAACAATTAGGTGGATTTTCTGAAAAAACTTGTGCGAATCCTCCATATGATATACATCGATACTATGAATTACTAAATAGGTTGCCAGTGAGTACAGTTCGTCTAGATCCTCCCAATACTTTCGGAAAAGTGGAGACAAATTCTGTCTTTAGTTTCATTGTATTAGTGGTCCTTTCCTGGCCTTTTTCAATAATTAAACGTTGTATCTTTTAGCAGGATGAAGTTACAAAATGGCTCTGAGCACTATGGGACTTAACATCTGAGGTCATCAGTCCCCCAGAACTTAGAACTACTTAAACCTAACTAACCTAAGGACATCACAGACATCCATGCCCGAGGCAGGATTCGAACCTGCGACCGTAGCAGTCACGCGGTTCCAGACTGAAGGGCCTAGAACCGCTTGGCCACCGCGGCCGGCGATGAAGTTACAGCTGCTACTAATTACGCAACGTGTCGCTGGAGCAATCGACGATTGCTGTATAGAAGTTTTATATATCTCAATCATTTCCCATGAGACGTGATGTTTGAAGTCAATCAGAGATACGTGATAATAACCTATAGAAGTCGAGAATGGAATAGACAATAGGTTCTACGTACCCAACTCGGATTCCTTTCTCAAGCCTATCACATTTTAGGTGTTATGTGTTTGTTTATTTTTCATTTCCATTTTCCTTTTTTTACTCTGGCGTCGTTGTCAACAGATGTGTCAAAGTATTACAGAGAACGGCGTTAGGGTCTCCGTACAGTGTTATCTTTAGCTTCCCTAAATCACTTCATGTGAATGTCATATGATTCCTTTGATCAGGCCACAGTCAATTTATTTTCCGGGGAATATGCCTGTAGTGACCCTAATACCAGCATTGTGTTTAGATCCAATCCTACGCTTTTACTTCCATTGTCTCACAGACAAACTTGGTTAACACCTTGATTCGAGAGCGTCCATTAAGCGAAACCTCAGTTTACGTCCTCAAAGAAATCATTTACCTTCGCTGCACGAACATCACTAACGGAAACAAAATCGCAACACCAAGGAGTAGTTGCGCAACATAAACCAAAGTTGGTAGGCGTATATCTACATCTGAAATAATTATGTCTATTCAGATTTTGTGTCAGTCGCATAAGAATGACGGAAGTAGCGCTAGAATGAGGATTAAAATCATGTTCCCTTTACACGCTGCAATGGTAGTGAGCGCTGCCTTTGAGACTGGACGTGGTGAGTTCATGTCAGTCAAGAATGCCTTCAAGGCGGCAGAGATGCATCTCACTCAGTTTCAACGAGGTCGTGTAATAAGACTACGAGAAAAAGCTGGAAGTTGCTTCTGCGATACTGTACAACGACTTGGATGGAATGTAGCCACTGTACATGACTCTTAGGAGCGGTGGTCATGGAATGGAACGGTCGCAAGACGACTGGGTTCCGGACAGCCTCGTGGCACTATCGAGAGGATAGATCATCGAGTTCCGCATATAACTCTGACGCCTCGTACTGCATCTACAGCAGCTATTTAAGCAGCAGTTGGTGCCACAGTGACACAACGAAGTGATACAAATTGGTTATTTCAAGTACAGCTCCGAACCAGAAGCTCTGCAATGTGCATTCCACTAACCCTTAACCACCGCCATTTACGTATTCAGTGCTTTCAAGGTACAGTTCTTTGGAGGGCTGGGTAGTATCAATGAAATCTGATTCTGTCTCGGTGCCAGTGACGGCCGTGTGTTGGTTAGGAGGACAGCTGAGGGACTGAAGCCTACCTGTCTGCGTGTTAGACACACTGGACCTACACCTGGAGTTATCGTCTGGGGTGTGGTTTCCTATGACAGTAGGAGCAGTCTCGTGGTTATTCCACGCACCCAGACTGTATATTTTTAAGTCAGTCTGGTAATTCGACCGGTTGTGCTGCCATTATGAACAGCATTCCAGGGGTTGTTTGCCTACAGGACAACGCTCACCGTCATACCACTGTTGTAACCCAACAAGCTATACAGAGTGTCGACATGTTGCCTTGGCCTGCCCGATCAACAGATCTGTCTCCAATCGAGCACATACAGGACATCATCGGACGATAACTCCAGCCTCATCCACAAACAGCATTAACCGTCCTTGTGTTGACCGACCTAGTGCAACAGGCATGGAGCTTCACAACGCATTAATGTACGTTAGCATGCTTGCATTCAAAATTCAGGCGATTCACCGGTAATTAATGTAGTAATATTTTACATTTGCAATAGCTGATCTCGCACTCCATACTGTGACCTTGTAATGTTAATCACTTAAATATGTTACCTAGACAAATGTACTCCCGAAATTTCATTACTCTACATTAATTACTTCTTGATATCCAGTGTGTATCTGAATGGGAAATGAAAATGGGTCTTCATAAAGTGTTCCTGAAGTATCCGTAGTGAAATTTGTTTAGCAATGGTTCAAAATGGTTCAAATGGCTCTGAGCACTATGGGACTTAACATCTATGGTCATCAGTCCCACAGAACTTAGATCTACTTAAACCCAACTAACCTAAGGACATCACACAACACCCAGCCAACACGAGGCAGAGAAAATCCCTGACCCCGCCGGGAATTGAACCCGGGAACCCGGGCGTGGGAAGCGAGAACGCTACCGCACGACCACGAAATGCGGGCTTGAATGTCGCACATGTGAAAGGCATCGACTCAGTGCTTTTCGAGTGTGTGTTCGAGAATGAGGATTACTCGTACAGCTAATTGGGGTGACCATTTCATCAAAATATCATTTCATCTGCATACCGTGGTAACTGAAGTTTTTAATTTTTATGGATAGGATAAGGCAGCTTGCGCTAATTTGCTTTGCACGTCCAGTTCAGGTAGAGTAATTAATAATATCTCTATCTAGCACCTCCATATATAAGTGCTCCTTTATATTTAGTGGCACATGTCAAGCCATTAATGGCTAGGTAATGTAAAGAACAAAATTGAACATAACAAAAAATACTTTTATGTAAAATCAGAAATGTAGAAAATGTCTGTGAACGACAGTTGATACTCTGTTTTCAAAATACTAGTTGTGGCACCATTATAAAAGCACTGAAGTGATAAAGAAGTGAAACTGAAGCCTCGTCGTTAGCAAGAGTATATAAAACAAATACAGCAAAGGAAAGGCGAAAGTAATATTTCCAAAATCCGACATACTCTTTCCATTTAGCGCTGCTGTACTTTACCCTCGATTCTGCGGAAGAGACTCCGTGGAATGTACCTTGCACTGAAAATAAGGAGAAACCATCTTCCAGAGCCTCAAGGGCACAGACATCTAAAGGGCAAATTAAAGTAGCCGATGGCCTGAAACAGGCCACAGGTGACACTGAAGCTGCAATATTGGTGTTAACTAGACTTCAGAAAAGCATTCGGTATCATCAGCTTTGATATAATACGCACCAAAATATGATTAGGTATACTGGATATTAGTTACTTCTGAATCCAATATAGTTTCCTACTCTTTTAGATGTTTTCCCAAAGTCGTTTAAAAAACTTGAAAGTTGAGAAGTACCTTATGTGGGTAGAAAACGCAATCCAAACGATTTGAAAACCTTTTTCGCAGCATGTGATAGAGAAAACTCACTCTTCCTGCTGGTCCTGCACTATTACAATGTAATCCCCCATGGCACGAATAATGAAAATTCAGACACCTGGAATGAACAGTTAATGCATGCGTGCATTATGTCTGTTACATCCTCCTCTTTGTCATTGACATTGCCCCACACTATAATCTAGGACGGTTGTCCGGCCAGAGAAGTTACGTCACTACAGTTCGCTGTGTTTGCATGATCTGGACCCACCTCACAAGGGGAAGGTCTCATTCACAACAAACTGATTCGGCTCATATTTGGCAATTCGCTCGTAAGCAACGTAAAATGATCCCCTCCCCCCTTCCCGTCTTTGAGAAAACTACCCATGATGTTCATGACCTGTGGAATATGAGCCCAATCGGTTGCCCGTGTCTAAGGCCCTTCCATTGTCAGTATCTAATATGTCATAATCTAAGCAAAAAAGAACATTTTACTAGTAGCCTCGCTGTACCCCTCTATGAAACAAAAACAAAATCAAAATAGCTGCCAGCCAGGGTGGCCGAGCGTTTCTAGGCGCTACAGTCTGGAACCGCGCGACCGCTACGGTCGCAGGTTCGAATCCTGCTTTGGGCATGGATATGTGTAATGTCCTTAGGTTAGTTAGGTTTAAGTAGTTCTAAGTTCTAGGGGACTGATGACCTCAGAAGTTAAGTCCCATAGTGCTTAGAGCCATTTGAACCATTTCAAAATAGCTATCCAGTGCTACTCTCCTCATCTGGAACAAGCTGACCGACACTCTATGCAAATTCTATATCCTATTCCATCCAATAAAAACACGATATAGTACCTTTTGTCGTATATCTAATTTTATCACCCTAAAACTACCATGATAATCATCTATAGTTTTCTCTGATAATTGTAAACGTACTCACCTAATCTTCGACAAATACTTCATTTTCTTTCCGTTTTTAGTTATTCGTATCTCACTTGGAAATATCTTTTCCTTGCCTCGTTATTTGTATTCAACCACTACTCCAGGTCCCTCTATCTCTTTTCTCGCTTTCCTCACGTCCATTGGTGATTCATGTAAATTACGTCCGCTGTTCCACTTGTCACAAACATATAAAACCCAAGTCTTAGCTTTCTGTGATTACCACTTTAAACTGTACGATTACGTACTAAGTGCGAGACCTATTACATCCTTTCTTCCATGCACCATGTAACAAGTGCCTAGTCAGTCACGGAAGAGGGTGTAATGGCCTTAATATTGACGGTCTAAAATAATCTATAGATACGGAACTGCTAACTCTGTAAACCTTAAATACTCGTTAGTGAACTATCATTCACCAATTGCCAATAATTTTACGTCAGTACACTTGTTCCCTGCTGTTAAACACTAAAATTACCACAAACATGATGAAATAATGTTCAGGAATACAGAACACGAAAGTTCTATCCGTATTACAAGGTGTATTAACAGCACGACTGAAAACACCACGTTGTGCAAACAGAAAGTGACACTTAATGTGCACAACAAAGTAAATTTATCTTGCGACTGAGTTTCTCAATACCTCATCAAATGATGTTTCATCACACACAAAACACGGAGAATAGCGTTAAAGGACTAGTGGCAGATTTTATCGCCGGTTTTGCCGCTGGTCACTGATGTAAAACATTGGAGATTCTAAGTAACAATAGATATATACAAAGAGGCAGCATTAACTTCCTACTGCCTGACCGAAATCAGTTAAAACAAATTTGAAGAAGTAAGATGCTATCATTGAAGCTGATACTCAAAAGAAGAAAAAAGTTGTTTCATATGTTCAAAGAGCCTGACATTTGTATACCATCAACTGATTAGATGACTCTAAGATTCTTCAATTAGTTTAAGAAGGCCTACCATCACACAAAACACGTCCACGGCACGTTTATGAGTTTTATCCGTGCGTAATAATACTCCAGTTGTTTTGCGTTCAACAGTAACACAGTTTACCATAACTAATGCTTCGGAATTAAGATACATCACAGAAGCTTACATTTTCAGCACAGTTTCTGCACGGCTAAACGCGCGAAGTATCAAGGAAAATTCGGGATATTTACAGAAACAGACTCAACACTGTTATCGACAGGGGAGAGGACCGTTAGCGTCTCCTGCCAATTTCCTCCTCCGCTCCCTGCTGTTTCTTCCTGACCTGTAGGTGACAGGTTATTGGCGAGATTCAGTTTTCCTCACATCCGCAGAGGTCTGCAGTAGGGGAATCCGGAAGTCCTACTTTGGCGCATAGCAAGGACAGCGAGAAGCGTCCAGACCCAAACCAGGAAAAGGCACAATATTTGATTTAATGCATACACACACACACACACACACACACACACACATATATATATATATATATATATATATATATATATATATATATATATATATATATATATATATACATACTCTCTCTCTCTCTCTCTCTCTCTCTCTGTCCCTCACACACACACACACACACACACACTCCTGAGTATGCACCGTTCGTCCAAAAAGTTCCCAGAATGATGTAATTCCTGGCGTATAAGCGACGTCACCGCAGTAAATACGATGGAAGATTTAACTAACAGCTAAAGAAAGCAGCTGTGCATTCCACTAGTCAGTTGTGGCGAGACAGTATTGGACGTGCGGCCATAGAGCGTCAACGCTATTGTGTCACAAATCGGAATGGGGCAAAATCTTCAAATCAAGCGTCAAGGCGATTTCCAGAATATGCTGAAGAATGGAGAACTGCGTGCAAAAATTTGTACCACAAACCTTGACTGCCAAATAAAAGGAACGATGCGTTTTCAGCTCCCAAGCCATGACTAAATGCAAAATACTGACAATCCTTTTTTACAAGAAATAGTCAGGGGTGACGACACTTATTCTGGTCATTACGAACGTAGAACATAATGACGATTTCCAGAAGTTCACAGGGAGGGTCAACGCTTTGACAACATAACTAGAATTTAAGCCACCGTAACACGTGAGCTGGACATCCCAAGGTAGGAACTTTCTAAGAATTGCACAGTGTTGTATGAATGTTCCGAGCGTTGTACACGAGTGAGGGGGAGCCTATGTAGAATATATGAAGCATTAATACCGCCTGTAACAACAACGACTCTGTACTATTGTACATATAAGTACTTCCTTTCTCCTGATTTACGATAAACTTGTGTAATTGATGTTCTGATTTCACATCTTTTGGTTTCATGCCATTATGTTAAGAAAACTGTAAATAAGTTTCAATGTGAATATTAATGTTTATGTCAAATGTCAAGTAATATTGTAATAGAATTGAAATGTTACAAATGTTGAAACTGTTATAAGATGTTTGAAATTGTAACTGTGCGTCTGGTCCATACGGAGGCAATGTGTTAGGTTATGTAGAATGCAAAACCTCGTCTGAATACCCGGTCTGTCAGTGAGCGGTAAAAGATGGATGGCAGGCGAGCACGGGAAAATGCACGCGGGCACTGCACAGCACAACGGGCACAGTAGTAGTTGGAGTTTGGCACTGGCTTGAGCAACACTTTCTGGAGCGAGGAGGCTCTCCTGGAAGACATAGTTTCGCTGAGCCTCGGGTATGCCGTTCCAACGCCCACACAGCATGGCAAAATTCCATAGGCACTAAATCGAAAAGTATTGCGACGCTAAGAAGAATTAAAGTGTCGATACGTCAAGAGCCATAGCTGTGGTTGTATGTGTGCTCTGTGTCTCGCCACCTAGCCGCCCGTCTACCGCCGCATCGATACTAGCGGGTTGAACCTTTTAGTACTGTATTCATATGGATCAGAGAGTGAACTATGTTTGTTCGGTGCAATAATAACCTACAAGAGTAGCAACTTACATACTGGAAATCTTGAATGAATAATAAATTCAGTAATAATTTTTTTTAAATACAGCGATCGTAACTATTTCAGGGTCCTCCCTTCATTCATTTGAATTCTGAAGTGTTCTAAATTGGTTTGACCTGCAAAAGTTAAAGTCAATATAAAAGTCAAAATTTATCCGTGTTTTATCTTTATCAATATTGACATTTTGTGTGTGGCATGAAAGTACAATTTCTAGGGTAACCTATGTCCGATTTTCATCAGGTTAATAGACAGTATAAAGTTTTGTAGTATACATTATATTGTAGTGTTATGTATTCATTATTTTCCATATCAGTACTGAACGTGAAATTATCGGTTCAATAGATTTCTTGGTTCTAAAATTCTACTATATTATGCAGTGTTACAACTTGCTGTTTTGCACGAATATATACCAACTTGTACAGGGAAGAAACTCAGTTAATGTCTAATTAGGCTGGCGAACGTATTATTATCACGTTGGTAGCATCTTCTGGTTTGCTTTTGATTCATCCTGACGTGTGATTGCATTTCGAACTTACTTGACGGATCATTGTTATTACAGAGTGGATGTAAGTCTGATTTGCCACCATTCAGGTACACACGGTCGATATCTGTGCGAAAATCCTTTCTCATAAGGTGCATCCCGCTCTCCTCCCATAGCACTGGTTTTAACGAGTATTGTGTCACACGGAGGTTACACGCCATCTTAACATATCTCTATTTCACTCAAATCCAGTCTCTAAATTTTCTGAACTGATATATATATATATATATATATATATATATATATATATATATATATATATATATACCCCTGGAAATGGAAAAAAGAACACATTGACACCGGTGTGTCAGACCCACCATACTTGCTCTGGACACTGCGAGAGGGCTGTACAAGCAATGATCACACGCACGGCACAGCGGACACACCAGGAACCGCGGTGTTGGCCGTCGAATGGCGCTAGCTGCGCAGCATTTGTGCACCGACGCCGTCAGTGTCAGCCAGTTTGCCGTGGCATACGGAGCTCCATCGCAGTCTTTAACACTGGTAGCATGCCGCGACAGCGTGGACGTGAACCGTATGTGCAGTTGACGGACTTTGAGCGAGGGCGTATAGTGGGCATACGGGAGGCCGGGTGGACGTACCGCCGAATTGCTCAACACGTGGGGCGTGGGGTCTCCACAGTACATCGATGTTGTCGCCAGTGATCGGCGGAAGGTGCACGTGCCCGTCGACCTGGGACCGGACCGCAGCGACGCACGGATGCACGCCAAGACCGTAGGATCCTACGCAGTGCCGTAGGGGACCGCACCGCCACTTCCCAGCAAATTAGGGACACTGTGTCTCCTAGGGTATCGGCGAGGACCATTCGCAACCGTCTCCATAAAGCTGGGCTACGGTCCCGCACACCGTTAGGCCGTCTTCCGCTCACGCCCCAACATCGTGCAGCCCGCCTCCAGTGGTGTCGCGACGGGCGTGAATGGAGGGACGAATGGAGACGTGTCGTCTTCAGCGATGAGAGTCGCTTCTGCCTTGGTGCCAATGATGGTCGTATGCGTGTTTGGCGCCGTGCAGGTGAGCGCCACAATCAGGACTGCATACGACCGAGGCACACAGGGCCAACACCCGGCATCATGGTGTGAGGAGCGATCTCCTACACTGGCCGTACACCACTGGTGATCGTCGAGAGGACACTGAATAGTGCACGGTACATCCAAACCGTCATCGAACCCATCGTTCTACCATTCCTAGACCGGCAAGGGAACTTGCTGTTCCAACAGGACAATGCACGTCCGCATGTATCCCGTGCCACCCAACGTGCTCTAGAAGGTGTAAGTCAACTAACCTGGCCAGCAAGATCTCCGGATCTGTCCCCCATTGAGCATGTTTGGGACTGGATGAAGCGTCGTCTCACGCGATCTGCACGTCCAGCACGAACGCTGGTCCAACTGAGGCGCCAGGTGGAAATGGCATGGCAAGCCGTTCCACAGGACTACATCCAGCATCTCTACGATCGTCTCCATGGGAGAATAGCAGCCAGCATTGCTGCGAAAGGTGGATATACACTGTACTAGTGCCGACATTGTGCATGCTCTGTTGCCTGTGTCTATGTGCCTGTCGTTCTGTTAGTGTGATCATGTGATGTATCTGACCCCAGGAATGTGTCAATAAAGTTTCCCCTTCCTGGCACAATGAATTCACGGTGTTCTTATTTCAATTTCCAGGGGTGTATGTTTCACATATAAACCACTGCAGAAAGGTGTACACCACAGAGCGAACATGTTTTGAAAACTTTTTTTTAATTTTTGACGTCCTAAAACATCCCCTTAGAAAAATTAAGAAAGACAATGCTGGTAAACCTCTTACGTTATCTGATTTTCAAACAGCTGAGCAAAACTGAACGTACTCAGTCATTTCTCTCTTTACTTATTCTGATCAACACTAAACTGACACACAATATTTTTAGCGCAACGCAATCTGACTTTCAATAATCCCTACAAAAGGATGGCCCTGACTAACAATAACTTATACCTTTCATGAGTCACTTACCTCACAAAAATCTTCGTTACTCGAACTACTGAAATACAGCGAGCGCCAATACTGCCAGCTAAATAAAAGATTCTAACTACTGAAGGCACTAATTAGTGATAGACGTAGTTAGCAAATGAAAGATTTTGTTGGAGAACAAACAATTTATTTACATTAATAGTGTTAAAAGTCATAATCCATGACGTCCGGTCTTGCAAATTTCGTCACAAAAAGTCTGAAAAGCTGAGAAATAACTGTTAAGAAAAAGATTCTTATGTTGCACCGTTTCCCATTTAATTAACACTGAAGGTAGCCAATCAGATCGTTGCCCGCACAAATTCACCCTACCTGCCACAGGCATTGTCACCCAACGCGTTCTTCGTTTGGTTTCCTCGTACCGAAGGAACGTAGCTTTTGTTCACCTAGCTTAAATTTATCACATCCAAAAAATGCACATTTTAACTGGTAAAGAGTATTTGAGCAAATGATAACTCACGGTCCCAGAGGTGACTGACTGTGCATTACCGCATTTTAGCGACTGGCTGACGTCAGTGCTGATTAAATCGGAAACGGCGCAACAAATCGAATTTTTTTCTTAACAATTATATCTCAGAAACTCCTACCCTGAAACACCCTTACGTACTTTTCAGACTGTTTCTGAGCAAGGTCTATATATGCGACTGAACAAGGCAATGCTTCGCAAAAGCTAAATACTTTTCGGAATTGCATTTACACTCAAATCTGCTACCCCTCCCTCCCATCTCTCCGACCATCTCCTTCTCCTCCCCTGTCTCTGTCCATCTCATCCTCTTCCTCCTTCTCTCTGCCCAACTCCTCCATTACATTCTCTATGTCAATTTACTTCCCCTCCGTGTCGGTCTCCTCTTTGTCCTATCTCTCGGATAATGTCCATTGTTTATTGTTAATGCAAACCAAACCTTGAATGACAATTGAAGTTGCTTAAAATGAGTGGGTAAGTCGGCTGGGATCAATGGTGTGCGGCGCATGAGGGAGACCTCTCCAGGTGTAGGATCTGTGAGGATAGCACTTCAGTGGCAGTACTTTGCATATGGCTGGTATTACAAAGTTACGGACTATTCAGATTCCGTAATGGTATTCTAAACATAAGCCAGTAAGGCACAAATACGACCTCCCTGCTTTCTTTAAAACCAACGGTGAGGAAGAAAACAAAACACAACATAGTTGTGCATACAATTTGTTTCAAAATATACAAGTCGAAATATGGGAGGGAGAAACAAGTTGTCGAATGATTTACATGCCCACCTATGGTAGGACCAGCACAGGATTGTTGGCCTCATATTCGATTTTAACAGAAAACCTGCACATTCTCGCTTAAAAAGTATATATCTTCTGATCGTTTGAATGTCTGTTCTGGTTTCGTGTAAGATTTTCAAGTAAATTGGGCGAAAACTTTTCGACATGTTGATAACAACTTTTGTGTTACGTATTACACACATCTTTATATATTAGATATATCAAAATATACATATAACACATGTCTGGCCGAATGTTCAGTAGTGTGTCACGTAAGAATGTGAAGTTAATCGGTCAAGAACTTTTCCAGATTTGTGGTAACAAACTAGCCCTTCTACATATCGCATATATGGCTACATATTATACACCTAAAAATATATAATCTATGTGTGTCCAAATGTTCACTACTGTTCTGTAGTAAAAATGTCAACTACTTTTCAAGGCTTTTGACAACAACCTAAAACAACGATATGTGAGACAGCGTATAATATAAGTCCACCTCCGTAGCCTCGTAGTCAGTACGCCTGATTCTCATATGGGGTATCTGGGTTCAATTCCGGTTACTCCCAAAGGATTTTTCCTTGGTGGTAGGACTGGAACGAAGAGTACTCAGCCTAGTGATGCCGCATTCGCGTGACACTGAATGGCAGAGAATGACAAAGCTACCGGTCGACACTTTGTGGTCTTCAGGTCCTCATCGCTAAGGTGAGTTTGGTTTTGGCATATATGCTCATCTTAGACACATATATCTGCTCCTTTTAGTCACGAATCGGTGAAAATTTTGAGCGTTATAATCGGTTTTTGTGTTTTATAGGGTTTATTATAAGTTCGGCAGTTGTTATCCTCGTCAATCAACACGTATAGTATCAGAACGTTGCTGGCCGGAGTGGCCGAGTAGTTCTAGGCGCTACAGTCTGGAACCGCGCGACCGCCTCGGTCGCAGGTTCGAATCCTGCCTCGGGCATGGATGTGTGTGATGTCTTTAGGTTAGTTAGGTGTAAGTAGTTATAAGTTCAAGGGGACTGATGACCTCAGAAGTTAAGTCCCACAGTGCTCAGAGCCATTTGAACCATCAGAATGTTGTGTGGAAAACAGAAGAAATAAGCGATTGACGTGCACAATTTATGGAGTCCTATGCACTAACATGTGATTCTCTCGATGCCGTTGAGTCAAACAGTGGTTACACCTTCACTGCTCCGTTGAAGCGGGCGGTGCATATACCATGTTAATTACGATCAGTGGCTCTATTAGTATTTCTCCAGTGCAGACTCGACTTAATCTCTGATATCACACTTAAATGCCTTTGTCTTTAACATGGCCTCATAGCCACACAGAGAGTGTAGCACAGTACCAGATACGACAATCAGTGTTGGATGATGACGATGGACAATATCGCCGATAGTTTGAGGTACCATTTACGAGTAAGCATAACACGGCTAATATAAAAAGGGGAGATTTTTACTTAAGACTATCGTCTTGCAACATTCTATTCCAATAACACTCATAAAAAATCAAGCTCTCCAACAACTTTAGAGCCTGAGAAAGTAAGTAATATTCTTACTGAGTCACCATATATGTAGCGATAACGTCTCTTAATGCAATGTTTCCAAAACAAATTTAGCCAAGGTGAGTGGTAGCTTCATCACTAGTAGTAAGAGTATTAGGAATTAACATCTCCTTCATGACGGAGTTATGGTAAAAAGACCACGAACTGGAATAGAACAAGATTGGCGAAGAAAATTTACCCCCTTGCCATTCTTTTCTGTCGATGTGAGGAAACAAAGAAAATTTAAATATGGGTGGTTTGACAGAGTCAGAAATAAATTCCTCTCGAAAAAGAGCCCATCACTGGCTAGCTATCTCGCTCGGCTGGCGTTACAAGCTATGTTCTTGATTAATGCTGTGCTGACTGTTTAATGAATATACGCTGGTGTCCAGAGTTATAGCAACAAACCCAAATTTTGCAAGATTGCGTTTGTTTTGCAACAAGACAGTATAATCTGGTGATAAGAAAGTAGTAACAATATAAAGAACACAGAACGTAAACAACTGCAACATGCATAACCGTAGACAAAAATGTTCATCAGTCTTTTCAATCTTAACCGATATACACACACGTTCCGGCAACTGGTTAATGCGCTCAGTATGGGGTGTGACCACCTCTAGCAGCAATACAGGCCTGACAAACGATGGCGGCTGCAGCGAATGATGCCATCAATCTCATGTTGAGGCAATAACGCCGATTCTCCCTGCAGCGCTGTTCGTAAGTCTTGAAAACTAGTTGGTGGAAGCTGAACTGATGCAACCCGTGTCCCTAGTGCATCCCAGCGTGCCCTATGGGAATCAAATCGGGAGAGCTGGCAGGCCACGCCGTGCGTCCAATATCTTCCGTTTCCAAGAAAACATCAACCACAGGTGATCTATGAGGTCGAGCATTATCGTCCAGCAGTACCAAGTGTAGGCCCCCAGCGGCTCCCGACAACCGCACATGAGGTCCCAAGATCTCTTCACGATACCTGACAGCAGTTAAACCAAGCCGATTTAACGCTACAATTTCGTGATGATGTGCTCGAGTGGTCAATATAATCCTCGCCCACACCATTAGAGATTAACCTTGCTATCAGTCTCTTTCCACTATGGTTGGATCTCTAAATCATGTTCCACGCTCCCTCCATATGTATGGCCGACAAGAACTACCGTCCAGACCAAATCGGGACTCATCTGTGAATAGAACATTGCCCCACTTTTCGACTGTACAGGTGGAAAGTTGACGGCTCTACTCTAGGCGTTCCCTTCTGTGAAGACGCGCCAGAAGTACACATACAGTAGGTCTCCGATCATAAAGGCCAATCTGCCAAAGCCTTCCGTACATTATTTGCCTCGCTACAACACGTCCAGTGAATGCTGAGAAGACATGCCAGTTGCCGTGCTGTACTAAGGTGGTACTGTAGTGCCCTTACAGCCAAATAACGGTTCTCTCTTTCTGATGTCACACATCATCGGCCCCACCCTGGTCTTCGGGATACAGTTTCGATCTCTATACGACTATCGCCATATCCGAAAAACAACAGAACACTTCATATTAAACCGTCGGGTCACATGAGTTTGGGACTGTCCTGCTTCCATTCTTCCCATGGCCCTCCACCGCCGACAATCTGGTAGGCGTCTTCCCTGTGCCATACCGCAACGTCTGCGACTGTGCACACACCGATTGTGGATGTGGGATTACCCGTAAAACACTATCGTGTATTATAGGTACCCTCACGTTATCGTTGGCGTCGTTGTCCGTTGACCAGAACGCCATCTTCCGTGCAGGACACGATCGTACGGACATGTGTTGACATTTCGTATTATTATATCGTGAATTAAACACAGGACGGGTAAATAGTGGTTTGTTGGTTTAAAATTTGACACCACTGTGTTGCACATGGACATTCAGAACATTAATGATATTGTATTTCTTAATATTTCAGCTACACTCAGAGGAATTAAATAATATGAAATAAATATCTCTTAAAAGCATCATCAGAAAATGAAGAATCCGTTTGCTGCACATCACACTTAAATCAATATTATAACTCAGTTGACTATTGCCAGTTTATATCATCATGAAAGTATTTTCAGTATGTAAAGTTGCCATACAGCATCTGTGAAAAGAAATGATGTGTAGCAAAACACAGTGATCACTAATCTAAAATTTTGTGATGCATTCAAGGTCCGAGATGATTCTAATCTTACGTACAATAACAATGATCCAATAATACAGCCTTAGACGTGGTACAGTGAGATGTCAAAAGTCATAGGATACCTACTAATATCGTGTCCGACCAGGCATAGTGCAGCAGTTCTCCATAGTGTGGACTCAACAAGTTGGTGGAAGTCCCCTGCACAAATACTCAACCATGCTGCCTCTATAACCAGCCGTAATGGCGAAAGTGTTGCCAGTGCAGGACCGCTCGATTATGTGCCACAGATGTTCGGTGGAATTCGTGTCGGGCGATCTGGATGGCCATTGTCCAGAGTATTCTGAAAACGTATCGCAAACAATTCTGGCGTGGTGAAGCGGCCCACTGTCATTAATAAAAATTCCGTCGTTGTTTGGGAACATGAAGTTTATGAACAGCTGCATGCAGTCTCCAAGTAGCTGAACATAACTACGTACAGTCAATGATCGATTCGTTCTGACCAGAGGACGCAGTCTATTTCACGAAAACATGGCCCACACCATTATGGAGCCCCTACCAGCTTGCAAGGTGCCTTGTTGACTACTTTAGCGGACGGCTTCGTGGGATGTGCGCCACACTCGAACCATGCCATCAGTTCTTACCAAATAACGTCGGGACTCAACTGACCAGGCCACGCTTTTCCAGTCGTCTCGGGTCCAACCGATATCGTCAGGAGCACAAGAGAGACCCTGCAGTAGATATCGTGCTGTTAAAACGGCACCCACGTCGGCCATCTACTGCTATAGCCCACTGACTCCAAATTTCGGGACAATTTATTAACGAATACGTTCGTCGTACGTCCCACATTGATCTCCGTGTTGCTCGTCTGTTAGCACTGATAACGCTGCGCAAACATCGCTGCTCTCGGTCGTTAAGTAAAGTCCGTCAGCCACTGTGTTGTCCATGGTGAGCGGTAAGTCGTGGAATATGGTATCTCGACACACTCTTGACACTGTGGATACCGGAATATGGAAATCCGTAACGATTTCCGAATTGGAATGTCTCATGCGTCTAGCTCTAACTACCATTTCGAATTCAAAGTTTTTTAATCCCCGTTGTGAGGCCATAATCATCTACCGGGTGATCAAAAAGTCAGTATCAATTTGAAAACTTAATAAACCACGGAATAATGTAGATAGAGAGGTAAAAATTGACACACATGCTTGGAATGACATGGGGTTTTATTATAGCCACCCCACATTGCTAGACGTTTGGTGCTGATCGTGTGCTCAGCCGCCACTTTCGTTATGCTTGGCCTCGCAGGTCCCCAGACCTCAGTCCGTGCGATTATTGGCTTTGGGGCTACCTGAAGTCGCAAGTGTATCGTGATCTACCGACATCTCTAGGGATGCTGAAAGACAACATCCGAAGCCAATGCCTCACCATAACTCCGGACTTACTTTACAGTGCTGTTCACAACATTATTCCTCGACTAGAGCTATTGTTGAGGAATGATGGTGGATATATTGAGCATTTCCTGTAAAGAACATCGTCTTTGCTTTGTCTTACTTTGTTATGCTAATTATTGCTGTTCTGATCAGATGAAGTACCATCTGTCGGACATTTTTTGAACTTTTGAATTTTTTTTCGGTTCTAATAAAACCCCATGTCATCCCAAGCATGTGTGTCAATTTGTACCTCTTTATCTACATTATTCCGTGACTTATTCAGTTTTCACATTTATACTGACTTTTTGATCGCCCTGTACATATATGCATATCGATATCCCATGACTTTTCACCTCAGTGTAAATGGCACGAATACTTGGATGGGGTCGCATGAATATTTTCTGGCTGCTTACAACGAAGATTGCGGTACTTAACTGAATAGGTACAGGTGTCGGCAAGGCTAAGTCATCGCTAAGTCATGGTGATTCACATCAGAGGACCGTACGTGATAGTGTTTCACAAGGGAAAAAAGTGCCAGTACTCCTTCCGTGCAGTTTCATCCGAAACATATGATTTCTTGCTTGTCATTGAAATGCCCTAGGTGATTTTTAAGCGAATGCTCCGATCTAGCAAGCCGAAAGCAACCCTGAAATTTTTCATGCACTAGTAATATACTGAAATCAATACACTTACAACATTTTAGATGCTAAGGCGCACACCAAATATTTTTAAAAAAATTTAAAAGGCTTATTTCTCTCACACGAAGAACTGCTTATAACAGTGATTTGTGCAACCCTTCAGGCCTAGCGCGCCAATGGGCGAACAAGCAGACACGGCCGTGACAAGACAATGTGGCGCCGTGTAGTACGAAGTACACACTACACACACAGGACTTAAACCACACGAGAAATGTCTCTAATGATAAATTGTTTGATTAACTTGCAGTTCATATCAGCAGTTGAACTGTTGCAGACGTAATTACTACACAAGTGATTGACAGAAGATAGAAAATAAATGTACTGTATGACAGACGATTTCTACCAATCAGCGCTTCAGTTTGTTGACATGAAAAGGTCGCGTGTAATTCAGCGTCATATACTGTAGCCCAGTTACTTTGATAGATTTTAGGTAACGTATATTTCACTAACAATGAAACAGTTCATTGTTTATTTCGTGTAGTCATCACAAAAAGGCGAAGTCTCCATTAGATGACGAGAACAAACATTTTCCTTACACTAGACGCAGCTGGTAAAAGAAAAATTAATGCACTTAAGCACTTCACAGTAATTACTAGTTTTACTGACACAGAGTTGGGATGGAGTAAGAAATAGTCGGGGCCGTTGTCCTGCATATTGTGCTGCATCTGGTATACTTAATCAAATTCCTAAAACGTGTTGGTACAGACTGACAGTGCAGAAATGGCCAAAGTTTAACGATAGTGTTCCACGGATCAACCTGAAATGATAAACACCTATCGGAAATTATGGAGTTCGACAATATTCTGTATTATGCTTCGCACTGTCAAAAGATTTCTTTATCATCATGCTGAAACATACCATTTGTTCTGAAGGAGTCAGTCATATTAAGAGTCTTTTCGACATCCTAAAGGCAGAGGTATCGTCATGTCCAGGGACAGAATCTAACAAAAGCCATGAATTATGTTCTGCAAGTGCAAAGAAGATGTTCATTATGTAATACTGAAAACTATTTTCCCCCATTTTTCCCGACTTTTATATGTCGAGTACAAGACTTTTGCAATTAAACACTTCTTGTATAATTTTTGGTCGTATTTTGCCTTAAGGTTCCTGAAAACGAACACAAATCTTCTTCAAACAGTAATCCACCGATACTTATCACTGATGTTGTTGTATACGAATGTGTCACTCATAGCATTCATCAACTGCACAAGCGACACTGTCTTTTGTCGCTCGAAATGATAAAGTGTGATTCGCATGCAGTTTCTGCACGGAACACGACTGACTGGCTTGATACACTGCGTTTTAGGGGATAACAAGAAACTTTAGTCTACCCATCAGCTACGAATTTCTGTATGGTATTACTTATTAATGACATTTCATATTCAAGTTCTACCTGAGGTAAACGTGCGACTCCCTTTCCCGAATAATTTCCTTAATCTCTTTCAACAGGTCAAACAAGCCTAGAAATAAGTGAAGATAATCTCACTTGCAATTCAGAAGGCTCAGTCTCCTAGATATTCCTAGGACACGATACACTTACTCTCATGGGCAGTTCTTAATCATTGGAATGGTTTTTCTTTTACACTTTTGTGAGTTTGAGTTGGGCATATATTTCTTGCTTCATGTAAGTATTTCTTCAAGTCATACAGGTCACGTTCGGATTTACTAAACGAAATTGGCTTAGTATTAGGGCAACAAGGACGTGAACCCATTCAGCATTGTTGCCAAATTTATTCAAGATGGCGGACCAAAGATGGCAGCCACAGATGTGCCAATGTTACAGTGACGTCATGCCAGGAAGTTCGAATTTTGACGGGAAAATAGGTCAATTGGGACAGCTCCACTAACGTAATCTCGCTCCCCTCTACCTCCCCTCGCCTCTTTCCACTCCCTTCCCTTCCCTCCCCCGTCTGAAATCGGCAGGAAGAGGACTCAGTCAGTGCTGAGCCTGCAGATAGGATGAATGTAAGTCTTTATTCTGTATGCATTGCTCCCTTCCTCCTTTCTCCCCCATAAGTAAATTGGTGGGAAAAGTCTGTGCTGGACTGCTGGATAGGATGGACGTGAGTATTTTATATGTTTTGTTCTGCTCCCCTTCTCTGCCCCATCAGAAAATTAGCGGGAAAATGACTAGGTCTGTGCTGGGCTGTTGAAGAGGGTGGACGTAAGTCATTACTTTGTATGCATTGTTTATTTAAACAATTTGAGTTGTCACAGGCAGTAGCTCCATCCAGTGTGTTCACCATGAGGTCCGGAGTCCAATGACCTTGTTCACAGCATTGCCACCAGAGGGCGCTGTCGTTCCTCCTCCTCTCCCCTTCCATGACACAGACAAACATGGCGGTCTTGGGGAAAAATGGCGGGAAATGAACTCAATCTGTGTTTAGCTGCTGGAGTGAGAGGACAGATGTAATTGATCACTGTGTTCAGTGGATGAGATGCCTATGCTGGAGAAGGAGAAGAAGTAAAGGAGTGTGGGCAGAGTTCATTGTAGGTAACCAGAATAAAATAATAATTGGATCCTTTTACCGTCGTTCCAATTCAGGTGATACAGTTGCTGAAAGGTTCAAAGAAATCTTGAGTTTAATTTCAAACACGTACCCGACTCATACAACTATAGTTGGTGGTGACTTTAATTTACCCTCGATATGTTGGCGAAAACACATGTTTAATTCCGGAGGTACACACAAAAAATCATCCGAAATTGTGCTAAACGCTTTCTGTGAAAACTATTTCCAGCAGTTAGTTCGTAAGCCCACGTGAATAGTAAGCAATTGTGTAAACACACTTTACCTCTTAGCAAGAAATAATCCTGAGTTAATAAGGAGCATCAAAAGGGATACAGGGATTAGTGAACACAGGAGTGTCGTAGGGAGATTGAATAATGTAACCCCCAAATCCTCCAAAATTAAACGAAAAATATACCTTCTCAAAAAACCAGATATAAATTTACTTGACGCCTTCCTGAGAGACAATCTCAACTCCTTCCAAATTAATAATGTAAGTGTAGGCCAGATGTGGCTTGAATTCAGAGAAATAGTATCGGCCGCCACTGGGAGATTTATACCAAATAAAGTAACAAACGACGGAGCTGATCCTCCTTGGTACACAAAACGGGTCAGAACAATGTTGCAGAAACAGCAAAACAAACATGTCAAATTTAAACAGATGCAAAATCTTCAAGATTTGAGATCTTTTACAGAAGCTAGAAATTTAATGCGGACTTCAATGCTAGATGGTTATAACAGTTTCCACAACGAAACGTTGGCCCGAAACCTGACAGAAAAATCCAAAGAGATTCGGGTCGTATGTGAAGTATGATAGCGGCAAGAAACAATCAATGCCTTCTCTGTGCGATAGCAATGGAGCTACTATCGAAGACAGTACAGCCAAAGCAGAGCTACTAAACACAAAGGAAGACGAAGTAAGTATTCTAGAATTCGAATCAAGAACGGCTGCCAACATAAGTAACGTAGAAGTAAACATCCTCGGACTAGTGAAGCAGCTGAAATCACTTAATAAAAACAAGTCTTTTGGTCCAGACTGTTTACCAGTTGGGTTCCTTTCAGACTATGCTGATGCATTAGCTCTATACTTTACAATCATGTACAACCGTTAACTCGACGGAAGATCCGTACTCAAGACTGGAAACTTGTACAGGTCACACTAATATTCAAGAAAGGTAGTAGGAGTAATCCACTTAATTATAGGCCATATCTTTAACGTCGATGTGCAGCATGATTTTGGAAGACATTGCGTTCGAACATTATGAATTACCTCGAAGAAAACGGTTTATTGACACACAGTCAACATGGGTATGGAAAACATCGTTCTTGTGAAACACAACTAGCTCTTTATTCGCATGAAGTGTTGAGTGCTATTGACAAGGGATTTCAGATCGATTCCGTATTTATGGATTTCCAGAAGGCTTTTAACGCTGTACCATACAAGCGAAGTGTAGTGAAAATGCGTGCTTATGGAATATCGCCTCATTTATGTGACTGGATTTGTGATTTCCTATCAGAGAGGTTACAGTTCCTAGTAATTGACAGAAAGTCATCGAGTAAGGCAGAGGTGATTTCTGGCGTTCTCCAAGGTAGTGTTATAGTCCCTTTGCTGTTCCTTATCTATATAAACGACTTGGGAGACTATCTGACCAGGCGTCTTAGGTTGTTTGCTGATGACGCTGTCGTTTGTCCATTAATAAAGTCACGAGATGATCAAGAGAAATTGTAAAACGATTTAGAAAAGATATCTGAGTGGTGCGAAAATTGGCAGTTGACCCTAAATAACGAAAAGTGTGATGTCATCCATATGAGTGCTAAAAATAATTCGTTAATCTTCGTTTACACGACAAATCAGTCAAATCTAAGTGCCGTAAATCCAACTAAATACCTAGGAATTACAATTATTAACAACTTAAGTCGGAAGGGACACATGTAAAATATTATGGGGAAGTATAACCTAAGGCTGCGTTTTATTGGCAGGACGCTTAGAAAATGTAACATATCGACTAAGGAGACTGCCTACACTACGCTTGTCCTTCCTCTTTTAGAATACTGCTGCGCGGTTTGGGGCCCTTACCAGATAGGACTGACGGAGTGCATCGAAAAAGTTCAAAGAAGGGCTGCATGTTTTGTATTATCGCGAAATATGAGAAAGTGTGTCACTGAAATGATACAGGATTTGGGCTTGACATCATTAAAGGAAAGGTGTTTTTTGTTGCGGCAGGATCTTGTCTCGAAATTCCAATAACCAACTTTCTCCTCCAAATGGGAAAATATTTTGTTGACACCGACCTACACAGGGAGAAGCGATCACCACAATGAAATAAGAAAATGCAGAGCTCGTACGGAAGGATACAGGTATTCATTCTTTCCGCGCGCTATACGAGATTGAAATAATAGAGAACTGTGAAGGTGGTTCGACGAACCCTCTGCCAGGCACTTAAATTTGATTTGCAGTGTATCCATGCAGGTGTAAATGTAGAACAACTATAAAGTGTCAACAGCAGTCGCGATACATTACAGCCCTGAAGAACAGGAGGAAACTTGAAAGTAAGTATCCCAAATTATATCTTTATTTGTAGTTAGAATTATTATTATTATTACTATTAGTTTGTTTGGTGTCCTGGTCCATATGTAACACTTCCTCCTCTTTTTTCAGCAGTATAATTCGAAATATCCATGCCTGCAGGGGCGAACATGAAAATGTCGACTTCTGCCGCATCCGGACCTGCAGCAACCTCAGCCGCCGTCTTGTCGAGACCTCTGGACCTGCGGCAGCAACAACCTCCAGCATGTCTGAACCTGTAGCGACGACATTGAATCCTTTAGCACACGGAGCCCACTTGCTGGAGCATGACACGGAGCTGTTATAGTCTGTCCCACTCATCGATTTATGTGATGAGGACACGCGGTCTGCTTCCAACACATCGAATGCTGCTGGTGGTCCTAAACAACAGCAAGATGGAGGATAGTCCTGGTCACTGAGATACGACCTATCTCAGCAGAACATCCCTGTGCTAGTGCAGGCACAGAGTACAGATGCTTTGGATAAGAAGGTACCAAGTGTAATCATGCTTTTCAGTTCTACTTACAATTTAACGCCTAGTGGAACGAAATGTGTAAATGTGTGTATAGAAACACGTCATGACTGGGGTTTGCTCGTGAGAATAGAAATTGAAGATGCATTGAAGAGTGTTAAAGTGCATATTTCTGAGGTCGACCAGGACTAAGTGTGAAGTGCAGAGTGCTACATCAGTCAGCAGATGACTACAGAGTATCATCCAACTCGTACTCCCCTGGACATTCACCTCACTGGGTGACACTGTGGACTACAACAGTGTACGATGACTCTGCACTCGTATGGCTCAGTTAAGAACTTATATGTTGTGGATACTGCGCTTTGCCTTACATTGTCGTTGGTTACCGAGCATAGACTCCGCATACATGGTGCTGAAAATTTTAATATTATCCTTTCCTTTTTCAATATTTTTCACTTTATCTCCAGCTTTCATATCAATCATAATCTAAGAAAGTTTCATTTCTTATAATAAAGCTTTTGATCTATACTAAACTGAACTATTTTACATGATATCATTATCTGTTTTATTCTAACCCTTACTCCCTTAAATTACGTTACAACTTTACAAACATAAAAATTTTCTTACTAAACTTTACACAAGTTATCTTTTACTCTAGAAAAATGTTTTTCTTGTCACTGTCATTATTTATTAATCTTTTCTCTCCATTCGATTTGCTTTTCTTAATCTATAGGTCAGGGTTTCCTCATCTTCATCACGATGGATAGTAAGAGTGAAACTTACGGTGATGGCGGTTAGTAAGTTAGTGAACTCTTTATTTTACCTCATTTTAGTTTTCTAACTGCAAGTGTATTATGTTATTTTGAAAACCTCGCACCTTGACTCCGACTCCAACGTCTTTCTCTCTGCAAACTCTTCTTTTTGGGATTAGCTGTAACAGAACTTCAAAATACAATAAAGCTCTTGTATTTTGTTTTTGGTTTTCAAAAATTTTCTCTACTGTCCTGTTGTATTGTTTTAAGGCTTAAAAATTGTTTCCGCTGTTGTACTTATCCCTTTCCCCTTTTTCTCGATAGTGAACTTTTATGTTCCTTCCTTTCTCCATCATACTCTTCCTTATTGAACTCTTTTTCTCGGTTAATCTTACTTCCAACTGTTTACCTCCTTCCACGAAATAACGTGTTCCTTGCTTAGCTTAATAATTCAATTCTCTTTCCTCATTATTATTTCCTAACGACTTCTTATATTTATTTCCCTCATATCTTTATTTCAGTATCAGTTTGCGGTACCTTCCACAAATCATATAGACTTCATATATTCCCCCGAAATATCTCCTCAATTATTTGTTCACCATCGTCGACGGAACAAATTAGAAATTACTATCTCCTTCTTCCCTAAATATTTATTTCCTTCCTACTCCTTTACTTCCTTTCGTCCACAAAAATCAACTTCCTTCTCCTTTACGCTACGGCTTTAAGAGAGAATCTCCTACTATTTCGTCCAGCTCTCCACATGCTGGTCTGTATCGTCCTCCTTGCTTTCTACTATTTCCCGAGAACACATTTCGTTTACAGAAGAGTTACTTTAGTTATTACTTTCCTGTTTTTCTTCACAATATCGTATTACATCCCTACGATATTTGCTATTTTTTTCTCCAGCTGAGATAAGTACACGTTAAAAGTTTTAGATGGGTGCATTTATTTATCTTTCTTTGATTTCTGGACATTTAAGACAACTAAATTCTCGCGTGAAGTTACTCTTTTTTCTTTTGTGTACCCCTTATACAATTTCGTATGACTCACATGGTGCAAACCCAATGATTTTCCTGTATTTCGATTAATCATTTCGACTGCATTATCATGGACTACTTTACTTACTTCCATGGGGCCTTTGTATATAAAAAAGAACTTACATCCAACGCCGTAACCTTCCTATTGCTTGGTGCTAATTTTACTTGATGTTGGTGTTTTTCTTTGGGTACTGGTGGGATTTCACTTCTAATTTGGGTATCACTAATGGTGTTATCAATGGTGCTTTATCCTCTTTGAAACGTGCGCGTGGGGCACACAATACTCATTAAAGCCTGTACCATGGTAAGTGAGTGGGGTTTACCTTACAAGACAGGATTTTTGTATAGATATTGACCGCGTGTACCTGAATGGTGGCAAATCAGACTTACACCCACTCTGTAATAACAATGATACGTCAAATAAGTCCGAAATACAACTACACGTCAGGACGAACGAAAAGCAACACAGCAGATGCCACCAATTTGTTAATAATACGGTAGCCAGCCTAATTAGGCATTAACTGAGTTTCTTCCCTTTACAAGTTGATGTACATTCATGCAAAATAACACGTAGTAACACTGCATAATATAGTAAATTTTAGAACCAGAAAATCTATTGAACTGATAGTTTCACTTTCTGTACTGATATGGAAAAACCATGAATACATAACACTACACTATAACGTATTCTACCAAACTTCGTACTGTCTATTGATCTAATCGGGCATAGGTTACCCTAGAAATAGCACTTTGGGGCCACACACAAAATGTCAGTTTTGATAAAGATAAAACACTGATAACTTTTGACATATATATTGACTTTAACTTTTGCTAGTCAAACCAATTTAGAACACTTCAGAATTCAAATGAATAAAAAGAAAGGGAGGGGGGACCTTGAAACTGTTTGTATCGATGCGGCGGTTGGCAGGCGGCGAGATGGCGAGGCACAGAGCATACATACAACCACAGCTATGGCTGTTGACGTACCGGCACTTTATTTCTTCATAGCATCGCAATACTTTTCCGTTTAGTGCCTATGTAATTTTGCCATGCTGTATGGACGTAGGAACGGCATACCCGAGGCTCAATGAAACTACGTCTTCCAGGAGAGCCCCCACGCTCCAGAACGTGTTGCTCAGACCAATGCCAAACTCCAACTACTACTGCTGAGCCCGTTGTGCCGTACAGTTCCAGCGTGCATTTTCCCGCGCTCGCCTGTCATCCACCTTTTACCGCTCCCCTTCAGACAGGGTATTCACCCGAGGTTTTGCATTCTACATATCCTAACACATTGCCTACGTATGGACCAGACGCACAGTTACAATTTTAAACATGTTACAACAGTCTCAACATTTGTTACATTTCAATTCTATTACAATATTGTTTGCCATTTGACATAAACATTAATATTCACATTGAAAATAGTTTACAGTTTTCTTAACACAATGGCATGAAACAAGAAAACAAATGAAATCAGAACATCAATTACTCAAGTTTAACGAAAAATCAGATGGAAAAAAAAAATTATTTATGTGTACAATAGTACAACGTCGTTGTTGTTACATCTTGGCATACTATTTCTCTCTCCAGTATAAATGAGCTACACCTTTTACAATTTGGTCGTCATCAGTTTTTGTACTACTGTCTGTATTCACCGTTAATAACTCCGTTTCCTTATCATCGGTCTTTTTCCCAGTCATTTGAATCCCAGAACGCTGGTGTTTTTATCCGATTACCCCCTAAACTTACTTCAGACTCTTGCTGATCAAAACTAAGTCTATTTATATGTTTAATTATATAATTAACTTCATTTAGCGACTGAATCACTTGATACTGGTCTTCGTACCGTTCATCTCATCAATTCTTTTACCTAGGTTTGGTGACCTCAACTCGATTTCCTGTACCGGTTCATTTCGCGTGTTTTGTCCTGCTGAAGCTTGATTTTCCCAACCTTTCTCCGTTCTGGCCATTCCATTTCCACCTGAGTAACTTATATTTTGTTTTTGAAAACCTCTAAACCTTTCTGCCTCGTTTGCACGGTGATTATATCTCGAATCATTATCACCGTATTTTGTTTGACCAAATCCACTATTATAATTCCGCGGCCCACCAAAACCATAATGAATATTCGACCTCCGAGAGTTTGCAAAACCATAGTTACTATTGTTGTCCCATGGGCGATTACCATTCTTTCCAAAACGATTATATTTTCCTACGTTATTATTGGCATTGTAACTATTTTTAAATCCTAATCGGTTGCTATAATCTCCCCCCCCTCCCACACCATTGTTTTCTGTCGCTGTACGTTGTTCCTTCGTGTCATCTTCACAGAAGATGAATTCAGGTTCTCTTAACATCCCTTTAAACAGCTGTATATTATTTCCTGTCCTACCAACCAATGAGTACTGATAACGTAACGGCAATTTAATTGTGCAAATACATATCAGTTCCCCATCACTGTATGGATTATCTATACACGGCTTCTATTTTGTCATTTCTTCGAAAAATCTAACTGGTTTCCATTCTCCTGAATTTTACAATATCTCTTTCTGTAACAATTCATACTTTGTTCTATTTTGGGTATCTGTGGATCAGTATCGTTCCAAGAATGCGGATTTAAATTGCTCATACGATTGACAGCTTTCAGTTACTCTTAGTATGGTTTCTGCTATTACGCCATCTATATGCCCACAAATAAAGTCAAGTTTATGTCTAAGTGGCCAGTTCTCTGGTAAACCAATCTGAAATTGATTTATAAACGTTTGTGGGTGTAAGCCGTTCCCGCTTTCTTTGTAACGTTGCAATTTTCTGACTGTCAAAAAGTGATCATTCTAAAATTTTTCTATTCCACCATACGGGGTTTGTGTTTCCACAACATTATCCGTTACCTTCAACTGTGTCATGTTTTCTTGTATTCGTCCTACCATACGAGTCCTGAGATGACAGATTTACGTCCCATCTAGCATCTTATCTATGCAGTGGTGTGCAGTTATCTAATCCGTACCGTTCCTCGTGTATCGGACTGAAAGATTTGTTCCAATTTCCCGTTACTGGATCAGTGTTTTGTTTTCCTGTTTGATTCACATTGACTTGCGGTCTATAACCTGTTATACTATAACTTGGAAATTGAGAAATTGGTACATGTGTCGTCGCAACTTGCTCTGTTCTCGCGTCACTCGCGTACGTTCGGAGGGTCGGATGACGCTCTGTTGGAATGTGTGCGTTTGCCGTTTCTCGGTCCATGTCTGGTGTGACGACACATTGCCTATGTTAACTGTTGTCTTCCCATTTGCTTCTGTTTCGTTTCGGTAATTATTGATGATTCCTCTTGTGGACATACGACTGGAATCTCATGACTTTTCTGTGTTTCCGCTACTGCTACAAAAGATTGCACAACCTACTTGTTTACTTCTGGATTTCTGTCCATCACTTTGTCGGATGACACTACCGATTCCGATGCCTCACAACTGCTTTCTGTACGGTTCTTGATACACTGTTTCAGATCTGTACGAAGCTGTTCATAGCATTTCTGATTTTGCACCCTGCACCTGGTCAACGTCAGAACGCATCTCTTTCTGGCCAGCCATTAACGACTGTGTAAGCTTGCGCGAGTCTTTCGCCTTGCGACCGAACCGCCGAATCTTTCCATCAGTAAATGGGGTATGTTCTCAAGTGACTCCGTTGTTTTAACCCCTCCACTGACAGAATGACCCGCTTCCTACTTCCGTATGTATAAAGCCAATACGGACTTGTAGCTGTCACGCCTTTGCGCTTACTGCTATGTATTTTAACCGTAAATAGCTCAGCCCTAATGGTAAGAGTTAGTAGTGAATTCTGGCGTTATTAATCTTTGAAGACAGCACAGCTGCCACAAGCTCAGCTCACTTTTACTCCACTCCTACCCTCGCCATTACACCACATTAACTAGGTGCTACATGGACCTTGCTAAATTCACTTGCGTATACATTTTTGACCGTTACTCGCCAGTATTTACCTATTGGATTAGTACACTCCTAACCGGACTATTTCTCAAAGAGCTGTGATGATTGAACGGGTTCGATCCACGGCCTACAGTGCCCTACAGTTCACACGGTAACACTGCCTACCTGACCCACTTAACTTGGTAGTGAGCTTATGTATCCAATCACCACTGCTAGCAGCAGTAGACAATCCTATCAGCACGACGAGAGCAGCAGACTTACCGTCGAATCCTCCTGAAAATACTTATAACTACGGTCGCCAGCTCTGAAGGAGCAAAAGAATAAATCAATTTTTTGGCTCGTTTCAAAGTGAAACGGCTTGAGTTGAATTTTAAACTTAATTCTGAATATTACTATTTCTGATCATTCTAGGTGATTCTACAAAGCAAATACTCTCTCAATTTCTGTGAGTTGGCTTGGTAATTACCACCAAGACAATTTAAGCAACTTAATTTAACAAACTTCTACGCTTCAACTTATTTAATGATTTTGGGATATTACTCTTTGGACACTTGCTATAGAATTAGTTAAGTGACTTTACTTGAAAGGTTACTCAGAAAAATTTAAGTAACTATAAGTAGGCGACTCATTCTGGTGTGACCATTGCTCTTTTCTACATTCTTAAACGCTAAAGTATTCTACAACCAAAAGAATTGTAAATGAAAGAGGCGATGGTGGCCTCAGTCTGATTTCACTACACTATGTTTCAGGTTACTACACTTTACAATGAACAACATGCGTCGTAATTATACTCTTTACTATATTCTTTCCTCTGCACTTGCACAAAAGGAAACTGGAATTCTCCTTTTACATGTATACAAAGTTCGACTTAACAATTTCAAGCAGTCTTGCCTTGGGTAGACGTGTCGGTGCTGGTGGTGGGATGCATGTGGCTACCGCAGCTCTTCACGCCTCATGCCCTTAATGGCGGCTGGAACTACGAGCTGTAGCACTCGTATAAGCTACTGCACGTCCGCCATAAAATCTGGGCGCAGGAACTCTTACAATCAGCCCCAGTGGCATAGAGACAGCTTCGACAACCATTCGTCACGTTCTACTCCACAAACAGCGACGATATTCGCCTCTTCGCGGTTGCATAATCACTTTTGCGTGAGCACAGTTACGCACGTCCTGTCACGTCAACACTCTCCAGGCCATTCCATTGTTCAGTCCCTGTGTCTCCAGCTACCTCTAGCTACGCTCGTATCACCAAGAGTGGGGGCGTTCCCCTACCACCTTTTCACCGAAATCATTCAGTATTTAAGAATATTTATATTTATTACCCTGGAGTTCATACCAGTCATAATAATTTACTACTAGCGCCTTATAACATTAAATCATACAGTAATAACTTATAATTACCATCAAAAAGAATACATTTGACTCCGAGAGTTTAGTGCATTGTCTGAGAGGCAGCGCTAATTCCCAGTTTCGCCAATAGATGGCATCAGGGTGCACTCCCTGGCAGTCTCACACCAGCGCGCCCGTTTCCGACGCGCGGGCTCCAAATTACTGTCAGCCCACCATTATTTCAGTTCCGTTACACCCTCTCTCCGGATTTTAGTGGACCATTCATTAACTTCCGTTCATAGTTTTTGCTGATCTTCGTGGACTTCAGCGAATCCAGCATAGGTTTCAAATTTGAGACTATTTAAGCCAACATTTGTCTATGCTTTTAAATCTGCTAACCTTGCATTTGTTTCAGTCTTTAAATCTGCTAACCCCGCATTTGTTTCAAGTCTTAAGTCTGCTAACCCTGCATTTGTCTGCTTTGCGACCATAGTGAATTGCTTCAATATTGCGAGCAACTATACGACTCTTCACCACCGTCACCTGTCACTATTTGATGTAAATTTTGCCATTGGCATCTTTTACGTGGCGACGTGGCGTCTCACCGACTTCCGTACATAGTGCGGACGCTCTCATGCTTAGACTGTGATACCAATCGCGAAACTACCACCATTCCCTCAGCACTATCACTACGCTCCGATCCGTGTCTCGCACTCAATGCTTTTTGTTGTACGTCAATCTCTATCCTGTTAAGATCTTCAGTTTGACCTGTCTGCGATAATATCCGTTCTTCCGCCATCTCCGATCGTCTAACTAACCTCTGCCTTTCTCGAATTGCGCGAGCCTCGGATTTCGTCAACATCAAGTTATATGATCTTACACGTTCCCAAAACATCATTGAAAGTTTATTGGACTATGTACACATCATTAGCAACGCCGTTCTCTGTTTTGTAGAATTTCAAACTAACTTAACAACGCCGTGAATAACTTCGCGCGCTCCAGCATGGTCATACTTTTACACCAAAATAAATATTGTCTTGTTCATTAATGCAACTTTTCTGCACTTTGGATCACACATTCACTGTATTCTGAGAATTATACCTACACATACATTAGGTAGCCTAGTCATAAAATCAACAAAACGAAAAACAATTTATTTCAATTCAAAAACCTTACCTTCACTTTCTAATTTCACTAACTGCCACCCAGGCAGACCAATTGCCATCCTGGCTGGGTCTCCATTCTGTAAGGTTTTGGCGACAGACCAACAATTGTGTAAGCTGTAAATTTTTGCCCGCATCTCGTGGTCGTGCGGTAGCGTTCTGGCTTCCCACGCCCGGGTTCCCGGGTTCGATTCCCGGCGGGGTCAGGGATTTTCTCTGCCTCGTGATGGTTGGGTGTTGTGTGCTGTCCTTAGGTTAGTTAGGTTTAAGTAGTTCTAAGTTCTAGGGGACTGATGACCATAGATGTTAAGTCCCATAGTGCTCAGAGCCATTTTTTTGTAAATATTTTTGGTTTAATGTTGCAATCTTATCACAGAAATACACACATTTACACAGTTTACAATGTGACACTGTTACGACAGTTGTAAAACCAACGCATATAATCCTCAGAAAGTGAAATAATCCTATGCACGACAATGCTAAATGTCAACTAGAAGTTTCTTTACAAAATTGTTCCTACGACTACGTCATGATGTTGGCCAGTGCTACAATACATAATCCTATTCTGGTTGAAAATTCGGCACTATTTAGGATGACAATCAAGTCTATGGAGGATGGCTAGTTTTGTGACAAGTTGAGCAAAAGATTACCCAAGGTCACTCGAGTCTACAGTCGTTGTTCGGCCCATGGACGCCAGAGTGGCGGTGCTCGGGCAGCGGTGATGGCGGCTTTCCGCGCGGCTTCTAGCGGTGATCTTGTAGGCGATGGGAGCCTTACCGGACACCACTTTGGCGAGGAAGAATTTTTAGCCATCACCAGAATAAGCGTCACACTGTGCTGTGGCTGCGGACACTCGTCTGCTGTAGAAGAGAGGAAGAAAAATAATTAACTACGACGTTTAATGTAAGGAAATAAAGAAGGAAAGAATACACACGATCGCATGGTTATAAGCGGAGTGCGTAATTAACTTCCTCTTCTGGGTCCACGGTGTGAGTAACTCATCAACGTTATCTGGTATTTCTACGACTTCTTCGGGGAAGTCACCCTCCTCAAAAGTGCCAGGTCACGTTGCCTTTGTACCTCTTCGTACCTCGTACAGGGCCATTTCACTGACCCAATCAGGTATTTCATCCTCTTCAAAATCGATATGCTGCTGATCCATCTCACCTACAACAGCAATAAGACATATATATAAATATAATTACTTGTCAGAGGAAAAAGGAAACCTATACAACTACAGACACATACAAAAAATTAGAATTCTTTTTACACATACAGGACTGCTCTGCTGTCTCTTCAGGCGGTGGAGACTGTTGCAAATGCCGAATTGCCTCCAGCTGCCTATCTAGGCCGTCTAGCACTTCTAGAACTTTCACTATAAGAAGAAGAAACATTACATAGCTACTACTACTACATAGATATTTCCCTCCTTTTCTAAAGACTTCAGCCATTGTTGGTGCCATGTATTCGCTGCTGTTGCTGTAGACGGTTCCACAGCGTGTGGTAGATGTATTCTTCCAGACCCCAGCAGCGTTTCCAAATCCCTATGAATTTCCACCATGTGAGGTATATATAACATTAACAAGAAATAAACCACTGATACAGGAAAAAACAAGTTACACTACAAATAATTTTTTTTTTATTCTCACGTGGCAGTCCTAGGCGCTGGCTTTCCACATGAGGAGGAGTTTGCTGCGGTCCAGCCTCTTCTCCTCCACCTCCCGTCTATCCTCACTATCCAGGATAAAGTCCTGAAGTTACGCTGTAAAACAAGCAAAAGGAACCGAATTACCGACGAGAACATTTTTTTTTTATCGCACTAAAATTTTTCCCCAGTTTAAACACCGTAACCATATTTATAAATTATTCACTTACGTGGCAGTTCATATTCTCCCTCTTCTTTAGCCATTCTACAATGCCTGCTACTGCCGCTGGCGCTGGTGGTGGTGGTGGGAGACACACACAGACACACAACTGTACAGACGAACTGACAATGGCCGAATGAGACCGGGAGTAGAGGCGGGGGAGTTTATATAGACGCAACGATTTGGCGGGAACCAACCAGGAAGAGTGATTGGTGGGAAGTCCTAAACAGTATTTTCAGTAGCCAATAAGAGTGTGGCATTGTACCCCACCTGCAGATAACTGCTGCTCTGAATACGCAGGACAAGTTGATGCTGCTCTGGACGGCTACGGTTTTCGCCCGCTCGTGGATGCAGCTGGAAAAACCACGCTTCTGGTCCGAATTTCACTCTGTGGTGACCTGTGCCTCGTGCAGAGAACTACTGTTATAGTGTATTTAAAAATAATTTCTTTTACGTCATGTAGGATCGTTTTCAGAGTTTTGACGCCGTATACTTGCGCTCATTTATTTTAGCGGTGTTCTTTTTATTTTCGAGTTATTTTGCCGTATTGTATTTCCGTTCCGCATGCATCTGGGAAGACAGTGCATTGTTTTGTGTGCTAGTGCACTTGAAAAAAAAAATGTTTAAAGCAACACCTGCAAATGTATGGAGGAGCTAAAACTTTTTACCTAATTTGTTTACGCAAGCAAATATCCTGGAATAGTGGAGGAAGAGTGAGAGATTTCACAAGTGTGTAGTGTTCCCTTTTATAGTCAGTGTTCAAGAATGGCAGTATACATCGCAAAATTGAAGGAAACTACTGTGCAGTGATCTTATTGAAAGTGCATTTAGAGACATATTTAATTGGATATAGTATCTCTTGAAGCAGTTCGTGCTCAAGGACGAGGGTATTTCCCACAAAAGCGCGCGAAGTGTTTCAGAGATGGTTTCACAAAAGTGCCGCAATCATTTTAGAGTCCATGTTCAAGTTTGGCGGTGGTGGCATTCCTCGGAATAAAACATGCAATTGTTTAAATATTCTTGCATCATCTGCAAAGCTTTCTCTCTCTCTCTCTCTCTCTCTCTCTCTCCCTCTTTGTGTCAGTGGTATATTTAGTTCCTGAGACATCTTCAAATTTTTATGTGACAATATTGATAAACACCAGCTGTAATAACTCCTGAAGCAGTTCGTGTTCAGCGACAAAGGGTATCAGTGTGCCGGAGTTGGGAAGGAGGAGCAGGCCACAGGTATTTCCAGTGCGACAGAAAGTGCTTAGCGCGCAGCCCTGCGGCTACCGCGTGGCCGTGACGTGGGTCGGTGGGCCCCCTGCCTGAGTTTCCGGGCCCGTTGGAAGAGGCCACACGCCGTTGTGGGTGAACTTCTGGCCTCTTGGACTTCGGAAGAATGACTGACGGGATCTCTATCAAATGATTTACAGTTACATCACACGCATTTATCAGTATGAGTTGTGAAGTGTAACTTAGCCCCAGCCTGCTGCATCTTCATTATTTCATGAATCGTAATCGTCTTCACCAAGTACAATCGCTACCGACACAGTCTTCACATGCTTGGCTACAGCTAATACACTCCTCCTTCTCCAGCATAGACATCTCATACACTGAACACAGGAAACAATTTCATTCGTCCACCCAGTGCAGCAGCTAGACACAGACGCAGTCCTTTTCCTACCATTTCTCCCCCAGACCGCCATGTTGGATTATGTCATGTGAGGAAATAGGAGGATAGGCCGTGATTTGAACTAGGTCAGGTGGACTCCCGACCTCATGGTGAACACAATGGATGGAGCTACTGCCAATGACAACTCCAATTGTTTAAATAAACGATGCATACAAAATAAAGACCTGCATCTGTTCTGTCCTGCAGCTCAGTAGTGACTGGGTCTGTTAACCACCAATTTCCAGATGGGGGAGGGGAAGGGAGTGGGAGTGGATGGAGGGGAGCGAATAGGGGAGGGGGAGGGGGAGGGAAGGGGGTTTGGTCAGTGGAGATAGGTCAATTGACCTACTTTCCCACCAAAATTTGAACTTCCGGTCATGATGTCACTGCGAAATTGCCACATCTATGGCCGCCATCTTGGATTCACCACCTTGAATAAATATAGCAACAATACACAGTGGAGTGACGTTCTTGTTGCCCTACTACTTGGCTTTGCATACTGCTTAGTGGTAACTGTAAGCGTTTTCTCCATCTTTCGTCTAACCTAAAAATTTACTGCTTTTTCTTCCACACTGAAAAATTTTACTGTACTTTTTTTCGTTGGCTTAGGATGATAATTTGTGTTCTGAACTTTAATTAACAGAAGAGGGTTAATTTGTGTTTCTTCTAATGCTTCCACAATTTATAACGAGATAGCGAGTGAATGCCCAAGAAAGTAACTAATAAGTAACACCTATACAGATCTTCAGGAGGAGTAGGTCTGTTTGCACACAAGTTTCTTAATATTTCAACTTTTCAGGTTTGGCAACATTAAGGGGAATCCACGTTGCTGTGAAATTTTGGAACATGCACAAAGCCAGAAGCTATTAGAAAGCACATACAAAGAAAACAAAAAGGAAGTTATTAAGTTTGACCTCCATTGTTAATACCTAACGATACCGCAAAGTCAACTGCTTATTATGGCCAATATTAAATGAGTTTTTAAGCCAACTGTTGTATAGCTGACTTATCTATAGTCGCCTCTCTGGCTAGGGTAGAGCGGACAAGTGCCATAGCTTAATTACAGGACAGTGCTGCTAGATAGAGGGAAACTTCTCACAAACGAGGAAAAAAATAAGCAAAAATTTGGTCTTGTGGAAAAAGAGTGGATTAGGAAATAATTTCAGAAAACGTAGAAATTTTAAAATGATAAGTAAACTAAGAAAAAATGTTCAGTCCTGTATCTACATTACAAACAAATGTAATGGTCCTCGATATCTCCTCCTAGAAGTGAGCTCACTGCCGGGGATTCCCCGCCAGCCGTTGTGGCCGAGCGGTTCTAGGCGCTTCAGCCTGGAACCGCGCGACAGCTACAGTCGCAGGTTCGAATCCTGCCTCGGGCATGGATGTGTGCGATGTCCTTAGGTTAGTTAGGTTTGAGTAGTTCTAAGTTCTAGGGCACTGATAACCTCAGATGTTAAGTCCCATAGCGCTAAGAGCCATTTTTAACCGGGGATTCCCCTATTTATAGAATGCTATACCTCCTGCTAACAGCATGCTTATTGCCACGGATTCCCCCAGTTACAGAAACTGATATCCGCTGCTACTAGCGAGGTCATTACCAGGGATTCTCCAGTTTATAGTACCTACCCTGTGAAAGAGCAGTTTAGTGCGTTAGTTTCCCTTGCAGCTACGTTTTCTCAGCCTCAGTAAAAGTAGACCTAAACAGCAGAAGCTAGCTATATTAACATTTCAGTATGACGTATGGTAACTGTGTAAAATGAGTGACAAAGTACTCAAAAAAAAAATAAAGAGTACAAGGTGAATTAACGCCAGAATAAGACGGTGAGAAAGTTGCGAGAAAGAAAAATTTCAAGACCAGTGGCTAAGTGATCTTACTTTTGAAGGATGGTTAAGACCAATTCTACGTCATGAATTCAAACGTAAATGTGCTGCATGTGTCGTTGGGACGGTGTGAATATCACAAGCATAGTTGCTTTCGCCTATCGGATGTAGTGTACCGACTTTTCACACATCTGTGTCGCGATTCGGACACGCACACGCTCTTTCAAAGGACGAAGGAACTGTTAAATACTACTGGAAGAGCTTTGGTTTTCGTCGACTTCTAAGGCACCTTTCCGAACGGTGAATTTGATGTTAGTCCTGTGTGCACGTATTTGAATTCGATAATATTACTTTATTTACAACTTGTACAGAAACCAGATGGCAGTTATAAGAGTTGAGGGACATGAAAGGGAAGCAGTGGTTGAGAAGGGAGTAAGACAGGGTTGTAGCCTCTCCCCGATGTTATTCAATCTCTGTATTGAGCAAGCAGTAAAGGAAACAAAAGAAAATTTGGAGTAGGTATTAAAATCCATGGAGAAGAAATAAAAACTTTGAGGTTCGCCGATGACATTGTAATTCTGTCAGAGACAGCAAAGGACTTGGAAGAGCAGTTGAACGGAATGGATGATGTCTTGAAGGGAGGATATAAGATGAACATCAACAAAAGCAAAACGAGGATAATGGAATGTAGTCGAGTTAAGTCGGGTGATGCTGAGGGTATTAGATTAGGAAATGAGACACTTAAAGTAGTAAAGGAGTTTTGCTATTTGGGGAGCAAAATAACTGATGATGGACGAAGTAGAGAGGATATAAAATGTAGACTGGCAATGGCAAGGAAAGCGTTTCTGAAGAAGAGAAATTTGTTAACATCGAGATTTAAGTGTCAGGAAGTTATTTCTGAAAGTATTTGTATGGAGTGTAGCCATGTATGGAAGTGAAACATGGACGGTAAATAGTTTGGGCAAGAAAAGAATAGAAGCTTTTGAAATGTGGTGCTACAGAAGAATGCTGAAGATTAGATGGGTAGATCATATAACTAATGAGGAAGTATTGAATAGGATTGAGGAGAAGAGAAGTTTGTGGCACAACTTGACCAGAAGAAGGGATCGGTT
The DNA here is from genome assembly GCF_021461385.2 of Schistocerca piceifrons. Lineage (NCBI taxonomy): Eukaryota > Metazoa > Arthropoda > Insecta > Orthoptera > Acrididae > Schistocerca > Schistocerca piceifrons. The sequence continues at coordinate 560,976,857 of NC_060149.1, forward strand.
GGTAGGACATGTTCTGAGGCATCAAGGGATCACCAATTTAGTATTGGAGGGCAGCGTGGAGGTTAAAAATCATAGGGGGAGACCAAGAGATGAATACACTAAGCAGATTCAGAAGGATGTAGGTTGCAGTAGGTACTGGGAGATGAAGAAGCTTGCACAGGATAGAGTAGCATGGAGAGCTGCATCAAACCAGTCTCAGGACTGAAGACCACAACAACAACAACAACAACAACAATATTACTTTAACAATAACTATCGTTCGTCAGAACGATTACTGTGCTGGAATGCAAATATCGAGTATATAGATTGTGGAATAATGTTAACCGTGAACAGTGCAGTCAATACGGTGTGTATTTGTAACAGAATGTATTGAATTTCACCAAATTAAGTTGGCATTGTTTGTGTGAGGGGCCCCGCACCCTGTTAGGTAATAATTATTACAGGACGCATCGAAGCAGGCAGTGCAAGGAGAGAACGGTAACTGCCGCAGGAAAACCAGGTACGTGAGGTTTAGGCACTCAGTCGTTAAATATCCAGCCTTAAATGGTTCAAGTGGCTCTGCGCACTATGGGACTTAACTTCTGAGGTCATCAGTCCCCTAGAACTTAGAACTACTTAAACATAACGAACCTAAGGACATCACACACACCCATGCCCGAGGCAGGACTCGAACCTGTGACCGTAGCAGTCGCGCGGTTCCAGACTGTAGGGCCTAGAACCGCTCGGCCACCCTGGCCGGCTATCAAGCCTTCGTTCCTGTGCTTACGGTGTACTTTTGTAGAACGTACTTTATATTTCCCTGGGCGTGTTACAAGTTTGAAATTCGAGCAAATAGTGGCAGTGAACAGTTGTTTCAGAGACGCTGTCACTGGAAACAGAAATTGGCTTTACATACTACGAGCGCATTGCATCGCATTATCTGTTTACCGATGTGCCGTCTACCAAGTTAATGTGCCTAGTCCGTCGTGCATAAGTTGTCTGTTACAGCTACTGTAGAGACGAACATATCTCAAGCCACTTGGTGAACTATGAATTTGGCAAGTGTAGAGAGTGCGCCACAGAGGACTGTGGGGGTCTCTTTGTGGAAATCATAATTCCACTCACCAACAACAACGGTGTACATTATAACAAAGAGTGCCCTAACATTCAAATATACACTAACGGAAAAAAATTGCAACACCGAATAGGAGTAGTGCCATATGAACTAAAGTTGGTAAGCGTGTTTCTGCATCTGAAAGATGATGTCTAGTCAAATTTCGCGCCGGTCGCATAAGAATGGCGGCAGTAGTGTCACTATCAAGAAGCAAACCAGGTTTGCTTTAAATACACGCTCTAACGTTCATGAGTGTTAGTTACCTTTAAGATTGGTTATGATGAGTTTATGTTAGTCAAGAATACCTTGAAAATGACAAAGGCACCATTATCAGCTGCTCACTGAGTTTGAATGAGGTCGCGTAGTAGGGCTATGAACAACTGGATGTTCCTTATTGAACAAAAACTTGGAGGGAATGTAGCCACTGTATATGACTGCTGACAGCAGGGGTCACGGGAAAGTACGGACCCAAGAAGACTAAGCTCCAGACGACCACGTGGCTCTATCGAGGCGGAAGACCATCGTGTAGGTCGCATGGCTCCGGTGCATTGTGTTGCATCTGCAGCAGCAATCTGAGCAGCAGTTGGTACACAGTTACACAGGTAAATTCTACAAATCGGTTACTTTAAGAACAGGTCCGAGCCAGACACCCTATAGTGTGCATTCCGCTGACCCCAAACCACCTCCACTGGAGGGTAAGGTGTGTTTTCCGAAGAAAGGTGGTTCTGCCTTAGTACCAGTGCCAGCTGTGTGTTGGCTAGAAGGAGGCCAGCTGAAGAAGTGCAACCAACCTGTCAGCGTGTTAGACGCACGGGACCTACAACTGGAGTTGTGGTTTGGGGGTGGGATTGCGTATGACAGCAGTAACACTCTCGTTGTTATCCCATGCATTTTCACTGCAAATTCGTGCGTCAGTATGGTGATTCAACCTGTTGGCTCCCATTCACGAACATCGTAACAGGAGACGTTTTCCAGCAGGATAACTCTCGCCCACATACCATTGTTGTATCCCAACGTGCTCTACAGAGTGTCATCCATTTGCAATGGATTATCTCGCACGTACATGAACCTGCCATCTTGCAATATTAGTCTCATAAATATGTTACCTAGAAAAATGTACGCTTAAAAGTTCATTACTGTACATTAATTACTTTTTGGTGCAGTGATTTTATTTCTGTCGCTGTATTTACATAATGAATGCAAAAAAATTTCAATATTTGGTGTTGTTGTGGCGATCGACATTGTCAATCTTGGTTTTCACTCCAAGTCGAGGCTCATCGGACCCAACGTTCCGTAGCTCTCAGATGCACCAGTCTCGAATCTGACGGTACTAGAGAACTCCGTGTTAACTGGATGTCGAACTGTAGCAGTTGTGTTGAGAGAAATGTTCTAAGTATTAAGTTCAAGTTACTAAGAGTGAAGCTGCTAGTTCGTTATGAGGAACATATTGCTGAACTTTTACAGGACTGTCTAAGTGGAAACGAGAGTGACAATGATTTTAATGACAGTGGTTTTCCGAGTGAAAAGACGGTGGAAACAGTCCACTCGGAAGTAACGACAGACCTTTACTTTACTATCAATGGGCGTGAATCATTTAGTTGCAAAACTTGCACATATGTAGTTTGGTAGCTATTTTGTGCTGCATAGGTTCACCAATTTACAGAGCACAGAAAACCCCCTTAAGCTTCAGTGGTTTAACTACGAATGATGTGATATCTATTCAGGTACTAACAAGTATGTTTCCTTTGTGGGAGGTCTGAAACGAGGTCTACTAAACATCCCTAAGAGAACCTTGAAACAACTTGACAAAGACGTACCGACCTCAGTCGCGGAAGCCCAGTACCCATCGAGGTGACACAATGATTAAAACATGACGGTAGGAGGGCGGTTCAAATCAACGTCCGGCTATCCAGGTTTCTGTGCTCCGTGGCTCCCTAAATCGCCGAAGACAAGTGTCACGTTGGTGCCTACAGTAAAAGGGATTGATAATCTCTTTCTCCACACATCTCCAATCAAATTCGACATTAACGTCTAGGATAGCGTTATACCGATCACATGTCCATATTGTATCATCATCCAATAACGCCTTCAGTGAGATGACGAAGATGTGGTCCGTCAGCAGTATTACGTGTTCCGAAGGTCCCTTTGAGTGTCTGAATGTCTCAGTCGCAAACTTCTAGATAAGGGGCCCATAGCTTGGTTCAATATACCACGCTTACAACCACAACAGGTTACATAAAACCACTAAACTATTCTTTGCTTTGTAAATGAAAGCAATTACTTCTAGTCCCTAAGATATATTTAATATCAATACCTCTAGGTTCGCTAGTACCGCAACTGCATAAAATGACCTATGAAAAAGAGCAAAACCCGTTACCCTATCTGAATCCTACCCGGCAATAAGTAAATGGTTTAAGATACTTCCTATACATACAAAATTACAGAAGAGAGTGGGTGTTGCCTTTCGAAAAAGTACATTACATAAATTTTTATTGCATTACACTTTTTAATTTACTTTTGTTCTTTCGAAATAAGAGATCTTGCACACCTTCCCAAACAGAAATTCCATCTAGCGGCAAATCTAGGATCGGTGATTCAGCCTGGTTTCTCTTGAGCGTCTTTCTCTTGAGCGTCTCTCTCGTTGCTGTCATAGCTATCTGCACAAAGAGCCGCAGTCTTCCTAAAGAGATATGTAGTAACGAAGCCCGCCCGGCTAGCCGAGCGGGCTAATGCGCTGCTTCTCGAGCAGTAAGGCGTGCCGATCCCCGGCACGAATCCGCCCGGAGGATTCCACTGGGGCCGGAACCTTGGGTTCAGTGTGGGACGGTGGTGAGGTGGCCGGACTGCTGTGGCCTGTTTTGGGGTTGTGAACCACTGAGGGCTACGGCGGGGCGAAGCCTCTTCGTAATTTTTAGGTCCCCGGTTCAATACACAATACACAATGTAGTAACGAGAAAAGACAAAAAGTGAAATAGTACGGGCTTATTAGCTGTTTCCCGCATCATAAAATGTAACAATATTTTGAAATAAGGTAGGAAACATGTAGTTAGATATCATTCCCAATTCATTCGCCAACACAAGAAAAACAGGCAAGTGATACTGCGATGAACAATACGATAAATATAAATACGCAGAGAGACGACTAAGTATGGGAAAATATATAAATGTTACCAAATTGCAACTGCTTAAACTCCTTACACCCGACTGGTTAACGGCCATAATTCATCAGCTTGACTACTATTTGAAACGATTACAACATACATTTACTTTTTAACGGAGTATACGTTGTGATGAATAACTGTGCGCCAGAGCGTAGCGATAGTTCCTCTGATTATAAATAACTTACATTATCTCAGTAGCATTAATGAAGCAGCACTTAAGTTCAACTCTCCGCTACGTCTGTTCTGCCATGGGTGCCAGAGCAGCTGCATAGAGGAAGACACTTTCTGGCGATTAGAGCGTATACAGGGTGTTCAGAAATTCCCGTTACTAGCTTCTAGGACTTAAAGAAACTAGTAAGTACATGGTAATTTGAATAGGAACCCATGTAAGCAGAATTACCGTCTCCGTGCTCCAGCCATTTGAATATATGCTTGCTAGACAGGTTTGGGACAGGGCAGTCACGGTGGTGGATGCTTACGTAGGATTGGTTTTTATCATTTTACGTTTATCCTACTACCCCTCTGATCTGGTTCGAGCCTCATCCACGTCTTGTGAGTGTTAGAGGTGGTGCGGTGTGCTAGAAGTGATACAGTGGTATTTATTGGCATCCACAACATACCAGACGGGGTTGAGACCAACATCCAATGCACGCGCTAGTTTTCGTGTGTTCATTGAAGGGTTCTTTTCAGCATGATGCAGTACGGCATCTTCCAATTCGGGTGCGCAGCATCTCCTTGGAGCGCCACAGACACGTCTTCTCACGGTGAAGGTACCCGTTTATCGAAGCCGTTGCGTAATTGTAGCGAGGAAGATATACAACGGAATCAGACGTTGTATATAACGATGTTGATAAAAGGGACGAGCAGCTCTTCCATTACCGTGAGCTTCGTCATAGCGAAGGATCATCTCTGTGTATACTGCAAAAGGGTACTCCTCCATGTTGCTTTGACACTCACAGACGCATGAATGAGGCTCAAACCACGACAGATAGGTAGGACGGAGGTCAAATGATATCAGAAAATCCGATTTAAGCACCCCCCCCCCCCCCCACAATGACTACCCTGTTGCCAACCTACGAAACATGTTTTCAAACGGCTTAAGCATGGAAACGGTGCGTTTCCGGACATGGATTCTTATTCAAAATATTATGTTCTCACTTTCATCTACAACTCGTAGAAGTTTTTGATGAGAATTTCCAGACATCCTGTATAAAGCATCCAGCGGTAAGGTTTTGGGTAAGTGGAGTCATGTTCAAATATCTATTTTTACGATCTTGTTGGAACCACCTGTTGAATCACTGTTATTAGGTTTAATTGCGTAACACACTTCTCGACAGACACTGTTATAGTCACAAACAGTATTAATAGACAGCTCAGTTTCCGATGCTGTGCTTTCCAGCATGTAACCGGCAGCAGCAAACCGTAATGATGCTCTGATGTATTGCTGGTTCAGAATTATCAAACCACGTGGTACCAGCAAACGTTAGTGGCCAAGGCCAGAATCTCGATCGGGAACTGAGCTTTAATTTGCGACGAATGTTCCCATGTACACTACCTGATCAAAGGTACCCCTACGTGACGTGCAGTTGACCACTTCACATTACGAGAAGTATACCAGCCAGTATAAAAGGAGACGGGGGTATTTTGTTGTCAGTAGAAAAGCAGTAGCCGGCCGGAGTGGCCGAGCAGTTCTAGGCACTAAATTCTGGAACCGCGCGACCGCTACGGTCGCATGATCAAATCCTGCCTTGGGCATGGATGTGTGTGATGTCCTTAGGTTAGTGAGGATTAAGTAGTTCTAAGTCTAGGGGACTGATGACCTCCGAAGTTAAGTCCCATAGCGCTCAGAGGCATTTGAACCAGCCAGAAGCAGTAACAGCAGCAGCACGCATTGGTTAGGAGAGCTCTGGGACGTCGAACGAGGACTAGTCACTCGATGTTGCTTTAGTAACAGATCCATCAGAGACATTTCAGCCATTCTATATATAGCTGCCCAAGTCCACTGTTGGTGATGTGATTGTGAAGCAGAAAAGCGAAGGAACAACCTCAGCTAGATCAAAACCTGCCAGACCTCACGTACCGGCCTACAGGGGCCACCGAGCTTCACGGAGGATGGTTATAAAGCATCACCAGAATTCAGCGGAAGGAATTACTCGTGAGTTCCAAAGCTCTGCCTGTAGTCCAGCTGGCTCAATGAATGTGCGTATGGCGTTAAATGGAATTGTGTATAACGATCGAGCAGCTCCTCGTAAGCCCCACATTTCTGTAGTCAGTCCCAAGTGACACCACTGGGCAGCAGAAGATCGGAACGAGCATTTGGACTGATGAACCGAGCATTACGATGTGGCAAACCGACGGAAGGTTTTGGGCTTGGTGACTGTCTAGAATCTGTTAACTGTAGTATAGTGCAACAGTGAAGTACGGAGGAGATGTTGATATGGTAAAGGGTGCTTTTCGTGTGTAGAGTGTGGTCCGCTTATTAGACATAAGAAAACGCTAAATGCGGAGGGATGTAAACACATTTTACAGAACTGTGTGCGGCGCACAGGTGAGAAACAGTTCGGAGACGATGATTCCTGGTATCAGCATAACAAAGCGCTTCTCGTAAAGCAGAATGAGTGAGGTAGTAGTTTATGGACAATAGCATTCCTGGAAAAGACTGACCTGCTTTGAGTCAGGACCTGAATCCAGTGGAATACCTTTGGTATGAGTTGACTTCACTACAGATCGCAGCGTCCAGCGTCACTACTTCCTCTGGTTTCATATCATGAGCAATAAGGGGCTGTTATTCCTCTGCGGACCTTCAGACACCTCACTGAATGTGAGTTCAGGCGATCATAAAGAAAAGGTTGGTAACACTTCGTATTAATGCCCACATATAGGTGTCCGAATAGTTTTCATCATACAGTGTATTTGGAATGAAATTGGTTCTGTAGTTTTCGAAGAATCCACTGCCATTAGTTTTAAGCGATTAAAGGGACTAAACACGGATGAATGCACGAAATATTATAATGTGCATGTTGCAAACACTGATCCAGTGCGACACCTGCTTGGTGCTACACTGAGGTGACAAAAGTCATGGGAACGCTAAAAGCACATATAAAAATAACGGTAGTGTCGCGTACACAATGTATAAGAGGGCAGCGCATTGGCGGAGCTGTCATTTGTGCTCAGGTGATTCATATGAAAAGGTGTCGGACGTGACCACGTCCGCACGACGGATGTCAACGGATTTTGAACGCGGAATGGCCATTGGAGCTAGACGCATGGGACATTCCATTTGGGAATCGTTAAGGAATTCAATATTCCGCTATCCGCAGTGTGAAGACTGTGCCGTGAATACCAAATTTCAGGCATTACTTTTCACCACGGACAACGCCGTGGCCGACGACCGTCACTTAACGATCGAGAGCAGCGACGTAAGCATAGTGTTGTTAGTGCTAATGGACATGCAACACTGTATTAAATAACGCCAGAAATCAGGGTAGGAAGTACGACGAACGTATCCGTTAGCACAGTGAAGCGAAATTTGGCGTTAACGGGGTGCGGCAGCAGACGAATGACGCATGTGCCTTCGCTAACAGCACGACGTAGCGTGCCGCGCCTCTCCTGGAATCGTGACATCGGTTGCACCCGAGACGACAGGGAAACCATGGCCTGGTCAGACGAGTCTCTATTTCATTTGGTAAGAGGTGATGGTAGGGTTCGAGTGTGGAGCGAACTCCACAAAGATATGAACTGAAGTAGTGAAAGCAGTGCAAGTTGGTGGTGGCTCCATAATGGTGTGGGCTGTGTTTACATGTAATGGGCTGGGTTCTCTGGTCCAACTCAGCCGATCAGGGACCGTAAATGGTTGTGTTTGGCTACATGGAGACCATCTGCAGCCGTTTATAGACTTCATGTTCCCAAACGACGATGGAATTTTCATGGATGACAAGGCGCCTTGTCACAGAGCCGGAATTGTTCGCGATTGGTTTGAAGTACATTCCTGACAACTCGAGCGAATGATTTGGCCATCCAGATCGCCGGACAGAGATCAGTTCGTGCACAAAAACCTGTACCGGCCATACTTCCGCAGTTATGGACGGCTACAGAGAAATCATGGTTGAGTATTTCTGCAGGAGACTTCCAGTGACTTGTGGAAGCCATGCAATCTCGAGTTGCTGCACTACGCCGGGAGAAAGGAGGTCTTACTCGATATTAGGATGGATCCCGTATCTTTTTTCACCTTGGTTTACGTTTAAGGTATCCAACCGATTGAAATATGAATCTAAGGTGCAAAAATTTAATACAAAAAAGCAATTAGCTGTGTACGATCTGCGAGGAAAGGGCATGTACATTTATCAGATTAAAGTTTAACGTCACATTAAGCTTGTCTCTGCGCTCTGCGACTAAATAAATGCTAACATCTTCGTTACGTTTCTAGATTTTTCAGTTGACAATATTAACAAGTACATAAGTATCAAAAATATATGAAGAGAAATGAAATTTCATTTAATATTCCAACGTTTTATCTTATAACTAAAATCATAAGAAGTCACTAGTGTTGCTTTTCCTATGTTTGCAAATTCTCTACGCGTCTGGTCATACTATCAGAGTCTTTTTAGCTTTTACTGGTGATTACTTTATATCGGGGCAATGTGCATGTAGGAAAAGGAACTCATCTTGCAGCCACTAAATGATTCGGCCAAAGAAGTTATCTTCATTAGAATATCCAAAACTACACTGAAAGCCCCAGAAAAGAATGCTCAGTTTGCGTCTAAATCTCAAGTGTAGGATTCCATAACAGTGGAGAACTTCTGTTCTTTGTACTGGTACCTAGAACACCGCTGCCTAGACCGACCTCGTTCTGATTAGCCAGTTTAACTTCTGCTAGTCAAAACCTTTGTTATACATAAAAACATATTGTACCGGGATACTTCCGTTATCATCTGAGGAATGTATGTAGCATAATGTCCTTCTTTTATCAGCATTCCATATAGTTTAATAAATTTTGCTCTACGTATGCGAAAGCCATTGTCCTATTCGGATTACAAGCCCACGTTATCATAATGTTTTACAGACCTTTTTTTTAAAAAAAAAAAAAGAAAGGAGCTACTGGACCGGTTTTACGTTTCACACTATCTCGTTCGTCACAGGAAGTCGCCACTTCCATTATTCAACTTTTTACTTCTGACACGGGCTGTCACTTCCCTGATTGTTTCTCCAAGTAAACGATGAGTTTCTGCACATTTATACTATGAAACTGGCTTCCTGTATCTATCATGATCCTCAGTCTGAACACAGTCATTATAATCTATGAATCAAAGGAAACAGCATAAATAATGTTATAAAAAGTCTCTAGTGTCAAATATGATGAAAAGTAAGTAAAGTGTTAGAACACGAAACCTTCTTTACAGAAAACGTAATTAAACCCCGTAAATAGAGTGACTTGCCTAACAACGTGTAGCACCGATTCTACCCCGCTCGCAGCGCGGATTCCATACGACGTGGATTACATGAGATATTGAATGTGAAAATAAATCCTGCTGATTTAAATCCGTTCAGATCCTGCCCATGTATGACGCACGTTCAATCGATCTCAGTCAAAAAGCAGAACACGTAGGTCGAAGGCGGCCGGAATGTGCTCAGTAGGATTTGGTTGACCTGACATGGAGTCCCATAAGCACCTTCATGCTCGTGGAGTGTTCCTCAAACCACTCAATGGAGTACAGTTCCTCTGTAGGAACAATTCATTTCTCTTCTGGTGTAAACAAAAATATATGTGATACAAAAATAGATTCTTTTATTTTGTACGTCCATCTTTTAGCAGGAGGTCTCTGGGACGACGGCCGTTTACTATCGTGACAAAAAATAAAAACACCTACAGCCGTCGTCATGATTTTATTTTATTTTTCGCTACCAGTTTCAACGCTTCCGAGCGAAGGTGATAGACGTATTATCAAACATAAATATTTCTAGTATGGAAATACGTTCATCACGAATCTGAACGGTGTCCTATTATAAATCGCCCACGTCGCTTCATCTAGTTTTCGAAGTAGTCCAAGTCCAGGTCATTATAGCGGTTACTATCGTTTCTGTGACTTATCAGTGCGGGCGATGTTTCTGAGTGCCTTAAGCGTGTTATTGGGCCCTTTCTTATCTTTGTATCTCTGCAGCGGACATACTCGTCTGGGTTAATGGATTGTGTAGCCCACTTGTAGCCCAGTATTAAACAGACAAACGATATGATGTACTATAGCTCGTCTGCCCACCTACACTATCGTAGATGGTCGACAGTGACCGTTGTCTACAACGCGTTCTTGGTCTGGAGCCAGCGGTTCCTCAGAATATAGATACCCACAGAAAGTGCGTGATAACGTGGCACTTTTTCGTCCCAGTGGTAGGTCGATACTTAACGCTTCCAATGTGTCGGGAACCTAACCGACGATCTGGTATCTGTCCAACGCGCTGATGTGCGTATTTCCCATCATGCGATCGAACATCGCCGCATGGTTAGTGTGACGTATAAACACATGTGTCGTTCCGACAATTTCAGTGGGGCTTGGCGGTCAATACGCCCTCTGACCTACACAGATGTTGTAATTAATTGAATTGCTGACGAACGTACAAGCCTACAGCATGCAGTCACTATTTACGGTTACAGGGCTGTGCGGAAGTTTCTACAACGTGCTGTTTTTGTTTACTATATCTCTACGGGCAAATGAAGAGTCGGCGTAAGCAAAGGCGAACTACGACGCAGCACTGAGGGTGCTAGGGAAGTGTCAGTGTATTAGTAGGGTTATAGAGCAGTAAAAAGCTGCGTGGTCGCTCTAGCGGGGTTTCGGGTTGCGGTCTGCGTGTGCGGCGGCCAGCGCGTTGCATATCAACACCAAGCTATGCGTCATACATAATGCAGAGGGTGCCAAAGCCGACAGCCGCTCTGGCCATGTTGACGAGCGAAGGCACGGCTCTCCCGGCGGGTTACTTTCAGAAGCTGGTGTTGTATAATATTACCTAAGATCTTTCATTTAGCCGTACTGTCTTGCATTAGATCAATGTCGTTTTCTTCTTTACATTATTCTACGTCCATAACTGCGTTACTGAAACTTCGAAGCTTCCTGGCTGTTTCTCATACTGTAAGGAAATGTTCAAATATTTGATCGCCTAGCAACAGTTTAGTTTGCTGATAGTGCGAGTCTGTCGAATGCTTACATCACGCCTCGAAAGTTTCTACCAAAGATGATGTTCATATATATATCTGAATTATGCTCCAAATTTTCAGTCGTATTAGTCAGACCTATCAAAGAAATTAAGATGTTGGAAGTGTGAGTTAGAAAGCTCGGCGAAACACATAACAACAGAATATTAATTTAACTTTTACCAAACTTTAGCAAATAATTTATCTATTTGGTAACAAATGTGATATGTGTAAGTGAAAATAGGCTACGAGTTTTGTCCTTATTTTGCACTCTCTTACAGATTCATCAGCACACTAATTTAAAAATACATCGCGATCTAGTGCTAAAGAACGCTAAGCTCCCATACTAGAATTTTGTTCACTAAATATGCTTGTTTTAAGATCAATACTTCGAAGTTAACGGCTCATTCAGAAAAATGATACGCTATTGTCTTTATGTAAGCTGATCAGTCTAGGAACAGCGATAATTTCTTTCCCGGATTGTAAATAGTGCGAAATCCCCCGTTCCACCTTAAACGTCCTAAGCTATGATCTACTTTGTCTCTTCTCCCTATTGACGTACACCTAACTGATCTGTCTTACGATAATCTTACAGAAATTCCCCTTACTACGGACAATGAAGGAAGGGCGTAAGGTTGGTGAGGAAGAAGCGAGGTTAATAATTAACTTTGTGTCGCGAGTGACGGAACACCAGCTCAGATTAGAGCAGGTTTGGAAGAAAATCTTCTACTTTTTAAAAGCACATACTTGGCGTTCGACTTAAACGACGTAGGGAACGGGATACCCAACTACGATTCTAGTGCACGAAAAGTTAGGGTATTAACGCCACGTTACGTAATAAAACAAAGAAAATAGCTATCTGGCTTAATTATAACATTTAGAGAATGTTGTGAAAACCAGATGTTAAAGGAACTGCAGGGATACTGACAGAGTAAACGTAATGCCAACTTGTGCGTCCATAAGAGGAGGTACGCGTGAAGCATATTATATTTTTCACTGTCGGATTCTAGTGAAAGATCTACCGAAAAAAATTAGGAAGTTCAAGTTAGGGAATGGGTTTAAAAGTTCCATACGATCTTCCGTAAATCAGTTTGATGTTGAAACTAAGGCAGCTCAAAAATAGCCGAATTATAAAAGTCCATATTTAAAAATATATCAAACGATGTGCTCACTACAACAACCATGTTTGGCTGTCAAATAAACTCAAAAACGTAAGATACTGTTGTAAGCCCACTCAAGATTGAAAAAGAATTACGGCAGCTTACAATGAAATACGCACCTGCCCCTAACCGAATTCCTATTTGAGTTTATAAAGCACGATCTGCGGAAGCAGCCTCTTTCCTACTTTATACTTATCTAGAATATCCCCCGCAGTGGACTATAAAAAATGGTTCAAATGGCTCTGAGAACTATGGGACTTAACATCTGAGGTCATCAGTCCCCTAGAACTTAGAACTACTTAAACCTAACTAACCTAAGGACATTACACACATCCATGCCCGAGGCAGGATTCGAACCTGTGACCGTAGTGGTCAGGCTGTTCCAGACTGAAGCGTCTAGAACCGCTCGGCCACACTGCCCGGCGCAGTGGACTATATCAAGTGACTGTTAGAGAGCTGTGGCCCCACGTCTGTATAAAAGTGCTAAAAGAAAGGCTTCACAAAATGACCTACCAATATCGCTGCAATTCGTTCGTTGCAGCATTCTAGAGTTTATGCTAATCTTAAACATTCGGAAAAACCACAATTGCAGAAGGGCTTTTCACTCTGTATCATACCGGTAACTAACAATAAAAATCTGAAGTGGTGTATTTATACGTTAGTGACTGATTTGATAAAGTTTGATAGACAGAAACAGTTCGTTGAAGTTGACGGTGACTATTCAACAGGAACAAAATTAAAATCAGACATGCGCCAAGGAAGCACACTGTTCGCATTTTATGCTGTTTGTCTCGATGAAAATGTGGTAGTTAAATGATCGTGAGAAAATCCAGAAAGACTTGGATAAAATTTCGGTCTTCTGTAATGAATAACTGTTCGCTAAATCTGGATAAATACAAAATAGTAGATATAACAAAGAGAAGTAACCAAACACTACAGGATTACAGGATTACTTGTGAACATCTGATGAAATTTAAATGGTTTAAGTTTTAGGAGTATTGCTGGCATGCAGTATGAAGTATACCGAACACGTATAAACTGTAATACTTAAAAGTAATCGAAGATAGAGATTACTCAGAAGCCTTGTGGGAATATGCAGTACATCAGAAAGAAATTCGCATTCAATACAATACGAATTCAGGGATGCGCTTCTATGAATGTAAAATGTCAGTATGCCTATGTTCATGGATGTCTGTTGGATGCCATTATTATATAAAGGTATGACAAGAGAGATAATCTCTCGTACAGAAGTATCCATTTGCCCTCACTCGGTGCACGTATAGCAAAGGACAGAAAATCGCTAATATTGGCACGTCGTATCCTCCGACACGATTTTCCAGGACGGTGAAAAGAATCGCATATCAGAGTTTCTTTCGTTGACAGTCATCCAGAGAGGTAGCATAGCGTTCCCCAATAATGACGGTTTAGGATCATTCGTTTTTTTTAAATATTGACAGCTCGAATATGGTTTCGCCCTCATTTAGTTGTGCCCATTCCACATTTTCAGTAGTTTACGGATTGCATCGCAGAATGCCACTTCCATTATCTATACACATGAACCATGGACCTTGCCGTTGGTGGGGAGGCTTGCGTGCCTCAGCGATACAGATAGCCGTACCGTAGGTGCAACCACAACGGAGGAGTGTCTGTTGAGAGGCCAGACAAACGTGTGGTTCCTGAAGAGGGGCAGCAGCCTTTTCAGTAGTTGCAAGGGCAACAGTCTGGATGATTGACTGATCTGGCCTTGTAACAATAACCAAAACGGCCTTGCTGTGCTGGTACTGCGAACGGCTGAAAGCAAGGGGAAACTACAGCCGTAATTTTTCCCGAGGGCATGCAGCTTTATTGTATGACTACATGATGATGGCGTCCTCTTGGGTAAAATATTCCGGAGGTAAAATAGTCCCCCATTCGGATCTCCGGGCGGGGACTACTCAAGAGGATGTCGTTATCAGGAGAAAGAAAACTGGCGTTCTACGGATCGGAGCGTGGAATGTCAGATCCCTTAATCGGGCAGGTAGGTTAGAAAATTTAAAAAGGGAAATGGATAGGTTGAAGTTAGATATAGTGGGAATTAGTGAAGTTCGGTGGCAGGTGGAACAAGACTTCTGGTCAGGTGAATACAGGGTTATAAACACAAAATCAAATAGGGGTAATGCAGGAGTAGGTTTAATAATGAATAGGAAAATAGGAATGCGGGTAAGCTACTACAAACAGCATAGTGAACGCATTATTGTGGCCAAGATGGATACGAAGCCCACACCTACTACAGTAGTACAAGTTTATATGCCAACTAGCTCTGCAGATGACGAAGAAATTGAAGAAATGTATGATGAAATAAAAGAAATTATTCAGATTGTGAAGGGAGACGAAAATTTAATAGTCATGGGTGACTGGAATTCGAGTGTAGGAAAAGGGAGAGAAGGAAACATAGTAGGTGAATATGGATTGGGGGACAGAAATGAAAGAGGAAGCCGCCTGGTAGAATTTTGCACAGAGCACAACATAATCATAACTATCACTTGGTTTAAGAATCATGAAAGAAGGTTGTATACATGGAAGAACCCTGGAGATACTAAAAGGTATCAGATAGAATATATAATGGTAAGACAGAGATTTAGGAACCAGGTTTTAAATTGTAAGACATTTCCAGGGGCAGATGTGGACTCTGACCACAATCTATTGGTTATGACCTGTAGATTAAAACTGAAGAAACTGCAAAAAGGTGGGAATTTAAGGAGATGGGACCTGGACAAACTAAAAGAACCAGAGGTTGTACAGAGATTCAGGGAGAGCATAAGGGAGCAATTGACAGGAATGGGGGAAATAAATACAGTAGAAGAAGAATGGGTAGCTTTGAGGGATGAAGTAGTGAAGGCAGCAGAGGATCAAGTAGGTAAAAAGACGAGGGCTAGTAGAAATCCTTGGGTAACAGAAGAAATATTGAATTTAATTGATGAAAGGAGAAAATATAAAAATGCAGTAAGTGAAACAGACAAAAAGGAATACAAACGTCTCAAAAATGAGATCGACAGGAAGTGCAAAATGGCTAAGCAGGGATGGCTAGAGGACAAATGTAAGGATGTAGAGGCCTATCTCACTAGAGGTAAGATAGATACCGCCTACAGGAAAATTAAAGAGACCTTTGGAGATAAGAGAACGACTTGTATGAATATCAAGAGCTCAGATGGAAACCCGGTTCTAAGCAAAGAAGGGAAAGCAGAAAGGTGGAAGGAGTATATAGAGGGTCTATACAAGGGCGATGTACTTGAGGACAATATTATGGAAATGGAAGAGGATGTAGATGAAGATGAAATGGGAGATATGATACTGCGTGAAGTGTTTGACAGAGCACTGAAAGACCTGAGTCGAAACAAGGCCCCCGGAGTAGACAATATTCCATTGGAACTACTGACGGCCGTGGGAGAGCCAGTCCTGACAAAACTCTACCATCTGGTGAGCAAGATGTATGAAACAGGCGAAATACCCTCAGACTTCAAGAAGAATATAATAATTCCAATCCCAAAGAAAGCAGGTGTTGACAGATGTGAAAATTACCGAACTATCAGTTTAATAAGTCACAGCTGCAAAATACTAACACGAATTCTTTACAGACGAATGGAAAAACTAGTAGAAGCCAACCTCGGGGAAGATCAGTTTGGATTCCGTAGAAACACTGGAACACGTGAGGCAATACTGACCTTACGACTTATCTTAGAAGAAAAATTAAGGAAAGGCAAACCTACGTTTCTAGCATTTGTAGACTTAGAGAAAGCTTTTGACAATGTTGACTGGAATACTCTCTTTCAAACTCTAAAGGTGGCAGGGGTAAAATACAGGGAGCGAAAGGCTATTTACAATTTGTATAGAAACCAGACGGCAGTTATAAGAGTCGAGGGACATGAAAGGGAAGCAGTGGTTGGGAAGGGAGTAAGACAGGGTTGTAGCCTCTCCCCGATGTTGTTCAATCTGTATATTGAGCAAGCAGTAAAGGAAACAAAAGAAAAATTCGGAGTAGGTATTAAAATTCATGGAGAAGAAATAAAAACTTTGTGGTTCGCCGATGACATTGTAATTCTGTCAGAGACAGCAAAGGACTTGGAAGAGCAGTTGAATGGAATGGACAGTGTCTTGAAAGGAGGATATAAGATGAACATCAACAAAAGCAAAACAGGGATAATGGAATGTAGTCTAATTAAGTCGGGTGATGCTGAGGGAATTAGATTAGGAAATGAGACACTTAAAGTAGTAAAGGAGTTTTGCTATTTGAGGAGCAAAATAACTGATGATGGTCGAAGTAGAGAGGATATAAAATGTAGACTGGCAATGGCAAGGAAAGCGTTTCTGAAGAAGAGAAATTTGTTAACATCGAGTATAGATTTAAGTGTCAGGAAGTCCTTTCTGAAAGTGTTTGTATGGAGTGTAGCCATGTATGGAAGTCAAACATGGACGATAAATAGTTTGGACAAGAAGAGAATAGAAGCTTTCGAAATGTGGTGCTACAGAAGAATGCTGAAGATTAGATGGGTAGATCACATAACTAATGAGGAAGTATTGAATAGGATTGGGGAGAAGAGAAGTTTGTGGCACAATTTGACCAGAAGAAGGGATCGGTTGGTAGGACATGTTCTGAGGCATCAAGGGATCACCAATTTAGTATTGGAGTGCAGCGTGGAGGGTAAAAATCGTAGAGGGAGACCAAGAGATGAATACACTAAGCAGGTTCAGAAGGATGTAGGTTGCAGTAGGTACTGGGAGATGAAAAAGCTTGCACAGGATAGAGTAGCATGGAGAGCTGCATCAAACCAGTCTCAGGACTGAAGACCACAACAACAACAACAACATCATGGACTTCGGTCCTATCTACAACCATTTGCGGATCGTGTAGTGAAAACTACATACGCTGAAAGCATCGTGCAGTACTAGGGTGAAATTCCATCATTGAAGGGATCACAATTTTATCATGTATGCACACAAACTTACTAGCAATCACAATCTGTCTACAACATTCATCCTGCTGTTTCCCAATTTCTCCACACGCGATACTCATTGCTTCCTGTTGCTACCTCTCTGCAGTAACAGCTGAGACGGATCCCTCTTGAACATGTTATTTCTCTATTTGTAAAAGTACAATTTCCTATCGCGAAAGACAATTATGTTACGGGAAGTCAAATGAAAACGTGACAGATGGAAAAGAGTAAGTGAAGTGATAGTTATTTCAAAATTAATTATCATAACTGTTAATACATTTTTCCACAGTGGGGTCAAGATGGTCACTGCCTTCATGGATAAATACAATCATCTTCAGAAAAAAATAAAAACCTTCAACGACTAGAGACAGGGCGTTCATATTCACAGGACATGCACCCACAGAAACCGATAATCACCGGACTGAGCTACACGCCGTCACTGTTCCATGATCCAGTGATAATGTGCACAGTGTCATGCCAGTGTTGAGGTGTCAGCAAAGGGACAGAAATATACCACGGCTGGCCAAATAGTGACGTTGTGCTAGTTTCTGCAGTGTATTCGTGGTTGCATATTTTCATTGTACACTCCTGGAAATGGAAAAAAGAACACATTGACACCGGTGTGTCAGACCCACCATACTTGCTCTGGACACTGCGAGAGGGCTGTACAAGCAATGATCACACGCACGGCACAGCGGACACACCAGGAACCGCGGTGTTGGCCGTCGAATGGCGCTAGCGGCGCAGCATTTGTGCACCGCCGCCGTCAGTGTCAGCCAGTCTTTAACAGTGGTAGCATGCCGCGACAGCGTGGACGTGAACCGTATGTGCAGTTGACGGACTTTGAGCGAGGGCGTATAGTGGGCATGGGGGAGGCCGGGTGGACGCACCGCCGAATTGCTCAACATGTGGGGCGTGAGGTCTCCACAGTACATCGATGTTGTCGCCAGTGGTCGGCGGAAGGTGCACGTGCCCGTCGACCTGGGACCGCAGCGACGCACGGATGCACGCCAAGACCGTAGGATACTACGCAGTGCCGTAGGGGACCGCACCGCCACTTCCCAGCAAATTAGGGACACTGTTGCTCCTGGGGTATCGGCGAGGACCATTCGCAACCGTCTCCACGAAGCTGGGCTACGGTCCCGCACACCGTTAGGCCGTATTCCGCTCACGCCCCAACATCGTGCAGCCCGCCTCCAGTGGTGTCGCGACAGGCGTGAATGGAAGGACGAATGGAGACGTGTCGTCTTCAGCGATGAGAGTCGCTTCTGCCTTGGTGCCAATGATGGTCGTATGCGTGTTTGGCGCCGTGCAGGTGAGCGCCACAATCAGGACTGCATACGACCGAGGCACACAGGGCCAACACCCGGCATCATGGTGTGGGGAGCGATCTCCTACACTGGCCGTACACCACTGGTGATCGTCGAGGGGACACTGAATAGTGCACAGTACATCCAAACCGTCGTCGAACCCATCGTTCTACCATTCCTAGACCGGCAAGGGAACTTGCTGTTCCAACAGGACAATGCACGTCCGCATGTATCCCGTGCCACCCAACGTGCTCTAGAAGGTGTAAGTCAACTACACTGGCCAGCAAGATCTCCGGATCTGTCCCCCATTGAGCATGTTTGGGACTGGATGAAGCGTCGTCTCACGCGGTCTGCACGTCCAGCACCAACGCTGGTCCAACTGAGGCGCCAGGTGGAAATGGCATGGCAAGCCGTTCCACAGGACTACATCCAGCATCTCTACGATCGTCTCCATGGGAGAATAGCAGCCTGCATTGCTGCGAAAGGTGGATACACACTGTACTAGTGCCGACATTGTGCATGCTCTGTTGCCTGTGTCTATGTGCCTGTGGTTCTGTCAGTGTGATCATGTGATGTATCTGACCCCAGGAATGTGTCAATAAAGTTTCCCCTTCCTGGGACAATGAATTCACGGTGTTCTTATTTCAATTTCCAGGAGTGTATTAACCTTGCAGCAGCAACCTCACCCGGCTGCATTCCCGGTAGTTATTTTAATACTTTGTCGTAGTCTGTACACAAATTTTAGCAATATGACTTAAACCAGATCTCCGCTGTGGATATTAGCTATTTACTCCGTTTAAAAAAACATCCGTGAATGTTCTATGCTCTTAAAAATATGATTGTAGAAGTGTTTTC
This sequence comes from Schistocerca piceifrons, assembly GCF_021461385.2. Classification (NCBI taxonomy): domain Eukaryota; kingdom Metazoa; phylum Arthropoda; class Insecta; order Orthoptera; family Acrididae; genus Schistocerca; species Schistocerca piceifrons. Next base: position 560,996,586 of record NC_060149.1, read on the forward strand.
ATGCCCCGTTAACTATTACCGCTAAAAGTAACTAAACTGAAACTGACTGACATCCACTGTCTCTGGCGTGAATCTATTGCCAAGAAATGATAAAGTACCATTTTGTGACCGAAACGTTTATTTTCAACTGTGTGAATTATCTGGGATCTAAAATGGTTCTTGGTAAGGTACGACCACGTATGTTACCGTCATGTTATCGGTAAAACTGAGGAAGTATCAAAGCAGAGCATGCTACTGCCACACGACATCAATTGCCGACGCTTGCAGTATGGATTTTTAAAATTTCTTCTGGCAATAAAAAATATTATTTCAAGCGTTTGTCTCCGTTCAGTACTGCCAGAAATGGATTCCCGGCATCTATCTATGATACTGCAGAGCCATACTAGACACTGTTGTCATAAAAAAAACAGAACTCTTGTAACATCTCGGATATGCTATGACCTATGAATAATGCGTCCATTCCGGCCCCAGTTCTGAAGTCAGATAACCAAAGATCTTCTGTCGTGCTCACTGAGAACCAAGTGCAACAGATTGCATGGATATTGTGACTACATTCGTTCCATACGCCGCACTTAGCCCGCAACATTTAGATATCATATACTGCACCTCGTAATATGGAACAACCTTTCCCATGACTCTTGGCCACTTACTTTTCGCTCGCTGCCTGACTCAACTCGTAAGAGCACTCCCGAGAAAGGCAAGAGTCGGGGCTCGGATCCCAGTTGAGCACACGGTGTTCATCTGTGAAAGAGTATTGAATCGGTAATGCAGAGTACTGTAATAGATGCCAGTACTTCTTTACGGATAGCCGCGCGGGGTAGCCGAGCGGTCTTGAGCGCCTTGCAACGGTTCGCGCGGTTCCTCCTGTCGGAGGTTCGAGTCCTCCCTCGGGTAAGGGTGTTTGTGTTGTCCTTAGACTAAGTTAGTTTAAGTTACATTAAAGTAGTGGGTAAGCCTAGGGACCGATGACCTCAGCAGTTAGGACCCATAGGAACTTACCACAATTATTTACGGATAAAATCTATTGCCCTCAGCAATAAAATACGAACTGCGTTTAAGAAAAGACTGGTTTACAACAAGCACCTGCTTTAGCAGTGATATACTACTTGCGTGAATGACAAATGCTACATCATCGACACTAAGAGCTTAGAATGATAAATTATTTTACAAATTGTTTGAAATGTATTCAGTGTGCTCACTAAATTATACCAAACACTCTTTGAGTATCCTTTCACAGCTCATGTAAGTGCGATCGACATCACGGCGTTTTGATCAAATTTAGGTAGTAGTACAGAGCTAATAAAAACCACGTCACGCTCCCTATAGCATTCAGTGCTTACATAGACGGGAAGGCCGCTTTGGAAAGTTTTATCTGTTCTGCCGTTAACAGTTTCAATAGTGATAGCGCTCATGAGCTTGAGGCCACTAAAGGAATTAAAGGCTGTGTTGTGTACTAGCAGTCACACAGGTAGCATTTTACTGACGGCTCTTTCTGATACAGCCATGAATGAAGTCATTGTTTGTTAACGAGACGCCAGAAACTGTCAGATAGATTGCCTACAAGACAATGATAATATAATCCATTTTGTATGCACTGCACTGCGAGCCAGTCGATAAATAGTGTCGGCACAAACATAAATGCCAGTATCACTCGACAATGGTTTGAAATGCCGACACAGTCCTGTAATGAATATCAAAATATGTTCAATTTTAACAAAAAGTTCATAGATATGGTATAACCATGATTTCAACCTTCCATAAAAACCCCAGAATCGAGTCATTCATTTCGGATTGCAGGCCGTAGTTCGTAAAATGTATATATGACCCTCTAAATGTCACAGACGGCACCTTTTACCTTACTCAGCATACCAATGTATCCGCAACTATGTTTCGCTACTGTCTGTGCCCACAAGCAGAGAGATATAAATCGCTGTAGTAGAATTAACACACATTTTTACAATTCTAATTTATTAGTTAAGGTTTCCATCACAGCTGCATATAATATTTTCATTAGTGACTAGTTTCGAACATTTTTGTTCTTTTCGAACCATTACGTACATTCAAAGGTACAATATTGTGTTGTATAAATATAGTAATGACAGACTGTATGGGATCCACAACAAACAAAACCTTTATATCTCGTCACAGAAGTATATGTATCAACAAATATCAGTAAGTCAGAGATACTCCTCCAAAGAATAATCAGACAGTCTATCACTTTTAACAGGTATCTCATTCCGCTACATCCTTCCCACCTTGGTTGACCTCTAATGTCACAATCAACTGCACAGGACGACTGGTCGTGTGACCTTCTAGTGTGCGGACGATTAGTGTCCTTATCTCTCCCTTGTAGCTCTCTATGCTCTGGCCTTCTGGCATATGCCGTGGGCGCATTTCCTCCTCTACTATAACGGCGTTTACAGGGTGGAATTCGATGAGTGGTCCTAATGGACGTTCAACTTCATGGAAGTTCCTTAGCTCCGATAGGTATTCTTTGGTTCCAAAAGCTGTAGGATAGCTGCTGTCTCAGCCGAAATTCTTATGCTAGGTTCGTGTTCGACGTAGGTCCTGTTCCTGCTGGAACTTTTACTGGATTCTCACCAGTCAGAAACAGAACGGGTCAGTGAATCTGCATACTGATCAGTCTGGTGTTCAATTGTTCTTCAGTGAGTTAGCGAGTCCCAATACTTTCCGCCGTCAACGCCTTATAGCGCTAACCATTCTTTCACACCATCGTATTCAAGACCCGCTCGTGAGGTAACGAATTTTAATGTAATTCCATGGTAGACAAGAAACTGATAAGTCGTGGTGGTGGTTAGAGCCTTTCAGAATTGTACTGGATCTGTGTTTTTAGCGGGAGTGTTTTCACATTGTGTGCAAATCGCATGGGGTAGTCCACGTCTTCTGGCGAAACGCTGGCGTGCCGTGATAAACTCGTCTGTTGACAAGTCTGCAAAAAGTTCGAGATGCACTGCTCGTGTGGTAAGACATGTGAAAAGAGCGATATTTGACTTGTGCATTTGCCTTCTCACTTTGAAGAACAGTTATCCAGCAAAGTCTATCCCCATTACTGGGAATGATTAAGCTGTCGTAACAAGTTTCGGTGGCAGTCGTGCTCCAATTCGTTGTCCTCGTGGGTTCTTCTGGATCCTACATGCGAAACAAGGTTGTAGGAATCTTTTGATTGCCTGACGACCTTTGAGTATCCTAAATTCAGTTCGGAATTTGGAAAGTACAGAAAGAACGCCAAGCTGATGGAGGGTGACGCGTGTCTCTCAAATAACCTGCTGTGTGAAATGGTGGGAACCATCAAGGAGAACCGGATGTTTTGGTCCCTATCAAGGCTAGTGCACTGCAGTCGACCTCAGGCGGTTTTTGAATCCCTTGGCAGCGGCTACTTATGTTGAAGCTCATGGGGTTCTCCGACGAAGGATTTTCTCTGTAACACTTGTATTCAATATATTAGGGCAGGTGACAGTTCAATGGCTGTAAGCTCGCTCCAAGATTTCAGCTTCTGATAAATGTTGTGTAGGAAATGGAGAGTCTATGCTCTGATACGAATGAGTCTCCGTTATGAGCTAAGTTTAGGTACGTTCATGGGGACGATCGCTGTAGATATCGACAGATGTTGGCTGTGTCTTTTTCTTCGTTTTCTCCTCAGGAGGTAGTAGGTTCGTTGTCAGAGCATCACATGACCAGCATTCAGGAGGGCGTGCAAGCCAAGGTGGTCCAGGCCACAATATTTCCTGGGTATATATTTCACCCCCAAGGAGTCCTCATGAAAGATGATCAGCTGGGTTAATCTTCTCCTGAGTAGTGTCTCCGTTTGCGGGAGTCGTGTAGGTTTGTATCTGCATTACACGATTATAGGCGAAGGTCTTCCATCTGTTTGGAGCGCAGCGAAGAAAACTTCATGTGATTGTAGTGTACGTCCACAATATCAGATTCTAGCGGCACCATCGTTTAAGACTGAAAATTAAGATTTGATGAGCGCACAAGTTACAGCCAGGCACAGGCCTGTTGACATTAAGTTACGCTTACCAGCAGTTGTGAGGTAGAATGGAGGCCACAGAGCCATAGACCCACTGAAATGAGTAAACGTAACGGTTTGCATGGCGCAAGTTACAGGCAGAAGGGGCACACTGGCCCGACCTGGGTATTATGAGTAGATGACTCCCAGTGGCTCATTACCAAAACATAGGCTCACAGCCATGTACAAATAGGTGCCGATTTTCTAACGAGGGGGATTCAAGTGTGGCAGCTCTCCTGGACGGTAGGGCGCGTCACACCACTGGCTACACGCAGCAGCAGCTGGTGTGCCAACGTTCCAGTCCACGGCGGGTCGCTGGTTCAACCCTCTGAGGCCAAAACAGGTTCCATAGCCAGCCAACGGCGGGCCACTCGATGGCTCGCCACCGTGGGCAGTCTTGTTGGCTCCCAACACGCACCGGAGACATTCCGAGGCGAGGGTCGCTGGTTTGACAGTCGGCTCGCAAGTGCTTGTTGTCCCCATGGTCTTAACCACAACGGTGAAGAAGCACCCAGCGGGCCACCATGCGGCTCACAACGGGCGCCGCTGTGGCAACGTGGACCAAGACTACTGAGTCAGCTGCTGGCGCATCCTGACGTCGTCAAAACACTGCAGCTGTACATTGCCGGCGTGCCACAGTACATTGCACGAGTCACTGAGGTAGTCCTCCCGCGGCAAGATGTTTTGCAGACATTGAAGTGGCGTCCTCAGCATCACAGGATCTTGTGACGCAGACAGAGAGGGATGCAGCACTGTAGCTGGGAGTAATAAAACACTTGAAGATAACGGCAAAGTTTTAATACGGCGCATCCCGACAGTTTCCATCCACATCCAACATTGCTCCAGCGCACACCAACGTCTATATTTGGTAGTCACGGCTACAGTATGAAAGATTTTAAATGATGTTACACGATAGTAGCAACACTGTAATCGCGTTCCTACTTCTGTTGCTAGAAGTTCCAATCGTGGCAGGGTTGGCATCTTAATAGCAGCATGTCCATTCTTACTGCACAGTATATGAGTTAGGACGTTATTTTCTAAGTTTGTGTGAACAGAATAAGCTGCTCCATATACGTTTTCAGACGCATCGCAGAATATAAGCACCCGCCTGTCACTTCCATGAACTATGGCTGGGTTCAAGTGGCTCTGAGCACAATGGGACTTAACATTGGAGGTCATCGGTCCCCCTAGAACTTTTAACTACTTAAACCTAACTAATCTAACGAAATCACAAACACCCACGAAGTGACCATCGTGCTCCTACGTGCCAAGGCATGAGATCGCCCCACCAATCCCCGCTGCACCATGTGTCCTGGAATGACGATTTTCTGCAGTATCCCACACTACTGGTCATTAAAATTGCTACAACACGAAGGTGACGTGCTACAGATGCGAAATTTAACCGTCAGGAAGAAGATGCTGTGATATGCCAATGATTAGTTTTTCAGACCATTCACACAAGGTTGGCGCCGGTCACGACACCTGCAACGTGCTGACATGAGGAGAGTTTCCAACTGATTTATCATACACAAACAGCAGTTGACAGCAGTTGCCTGGTGAAACGTTGTTGTGATGCCTCGTGTAAGGAGGAGAAATGCGTAACATCACGTTTCCGACTTTGATAAAGGTCGGATTGTAACCTACCGCGATTGCTATTTATCGTTTCGCGACATTGCTGCTCGCGTTGGTCGAGATCCAATGACTGTTAGCAGAATATGGAATCGGTGGGTTCAGGAGGGTAATACGGAACGCCATGCTGGATCCCAACGGCCTCGTGTCACTAGCAGTCGAGATGACAGACGTCTTATCCGCATGGCTGTAACGGATCGTGCAGCCACGTCTCGATTCCTGAGTCAACAGATGGGGATGTTTGCAAGATAACAACCATCTGCATGAACAGTTCGACGACGTTTGCAGCAGCATGGACTATCAGCTCCGAGACCATGTCTGCGGTTACCCTTGACGCTGCATCACAGACAGGAGCACCTGCGATAGTGTACTCAATGACGAACCTGGGTGCAAGAATAACAAAACGTAATTTTTTCGGATGAATCCAGGTTCTGTTTACAGCATCATGATGGTCGCATCCGTGTTTGGCGACATCGCGGTGAACGCACATTGTAAGCGTGTATTCGTCATCCCCATACTGGCGTATCACCCAGCGTGATTGTATGGGTTGCCATTGGTTACACGTCTCTGTCACCTCTTGTTCGCATTGACGGCATTTTGAACAGTGGACGTTTTATTTCAGATGTGTTACGACCCGTGGCTCTACCCTTAATTCGATTCCTGCGAAACCCTACATTTCAGCAGGATAATGCACGACCGCATGTTGCAGGTCCTGTACGGGGCTTTCTGGACGCAGAAAGTGTTCGACTGCTGCCCTGGCCAACATATTCTCCAGATCTCTCACCAACTGAAAAAGTCTGGTCAGTGGTGGCCCAGCATTTGGCTCGTCACAATACGCCAGTCACTACTCTTGATGAACTGTGGTATCGTGTTTAAGCTGCATGGGCAGCTATACCTGTATACGTCATCAAGCTCTGTTTGACTCAATGCCCAGGGGTGTCAAGGCCGTTATTACGGCCAGAGGTGGTTGTTCTGGGTACTGATTTGTAGGGATCTATGCACCCAAATTGTGTGAAAATGTAATCACATGTCAGTTCTAGTATAATACATTTGTCCAATGAATACCAGTTTGACATCAGCATTTCTTCTTGATGTAGCAATTTTAATGGCCAGTAGTATATTATGTCGTCCTTCATCTGAAGATCAGCGTTTTGTTCCGGATAGTTCAGCTAGGAGAGACAGCTCCATATTTTGCCTTATGTGTGGAATGTATGACGCAACCACCTATACATGAGAGAGTCACATGGTTCGATCAGTTCACTTAATTCATGATACAATTTATTTACTACTGCTCGCACAGCAGTAAAATAATCTTGTACTACAGTAACATACGATCAGCCCAGCTTTGCGGTCGTGATGAGAAGTCAGAAAATAATTCTCACGCCTGATTAGCATCCGTAGTACCAGTTAAAGGCTGGCAGCAACATGATACGTATGATTTCAATATTTTTCTCACAGACTGACGTCGGATTAAGACCCTGCCCGTGTGGACACAAAGATTTCTTCCTCTTTTAACAAACTAAAAGACTTAAACAACACAGTATCCAAAATCGTAATGAAGAAACAGCAGTTTCAGAAACATTCATTGGAGAGTTAATTACAGATTCCCTTTTCCATTTTAAATTGAGATATGTTGGTAAAGTAATGAATATGAAACTGCTGAAACTCTCCACTCAAGAGGAAGAAGGTCAAATTGTTTCTCATTACACACAGTTATCTGTATAATTATCTTTATAATGTTCAAATGGTTCAAATGGCTCTGAGCACTATGGGACTCAACTGCTGTGGTCATCAGTCCCCTAGAACTTAGAACTACTTAAACCTAACAAACCTAAGGACATCACACACATCCATGCCCGAGGCAGGATTCGAACCTGCGACCGTAGCAGTCGCACGGTTCCGGACTGCGCGCCTAGAACCGCGAGACCACCACGGCCGGCTCTTTATAATGTACTTCAAGTTAGTCTATAAGAGCCTCATTGTACATATTGTGTAGTAAATAAGTTATAGTGTATTTTGATCTTGAAATACAATGACTGAAGCAATATCGTCACAATAATGTTATAAAATTTTAAAGAAACACAAGAAGATCTACAGATGATAGACGCTTGCTGAATGAAATGGTAGTTGACCGTCAACATAAACAAGTGCAACGTGTGGAGGTTAAATAGGATTAAAGACCCATTACATTATGATTATACGAATACAGAACAATCAGTGAAAGCATCCACATCAATAAAACATGTAGGGGTATGGGTACGGGGTGATTTTGAAGTTGAACGACCACATAAAAATAATCGCGGGTGAGGCAGAAGTCAGAGTGAAATTCATTACAAAGATACTCAGGAAGTGTAATCCACCCCCAACTAAACCGTCATTTGACCGATTCTTGAATTTTGCTTGTTAGTCTGCAATCTGTGCAAAACAGGATTAATAGGGGAAATAGAAAAGATCCAAAGAAAAGCAGCGCCTTTCGATACAGATTCATTTAGCAAGAGTGAAACGGTGACGGAACGCTGCAGCAGAGGCGCTCAGCTTGAATGAGTTGAAGTTCTGTGAGCGTAGGTTCTAGTATATTGCTTACTCTGGCAGAAGTGGATGTGGTATTCAAATTACCCTCCGTCACACACCGCCAGGTGTGTTACGTCTTATAGGTGTTGGTTATTTAGATGGTGTAAGAGCAAACGTTTTAGAGGCATATGTCATTCATGATGTCATTCTCTGCATCTACATCTACATCTACATTTATACTCCGAAAGCCACCCAACGGTGTGTGGCGGAGGGTACTTTACATGCCACTGTCATTACCTCCCTTTCCTGTTCCAGTCGCGTATGGTTCGCGGGAAGAACGACTGCCGGAAATCCTCCGTGCGCGCTCGAATCTCTCTAATTTTACATTCATGATCTCCCCGGGAGGTATAAGTAGGGGGAAGCAATATATCCGATACCTCGTCCAGAAACGCACCCTCTCGAAACCTGGACAGCAAGCTATCACGCTTACCAAATAACCCCGTGACGAAACGTGCCGCTCTTCTCTGTCTCCTCCTTCAACCCGACCTGCTATAGATCCCACACTGATGAGCAATACTCAAGTGTAGGTCGAACAAGTGTTTTGTAAGCCACCTCCTTTGTTGATGGACTACATTTTCTAAGGACTCTCCCAATGAATCTCCACCTGGTACCCGCCATACCAACAATTAATTTTGTATGACCATTCCACTTCAAATCGTTCCGCACGCATACTCCCAGATATTTTACAGAAGTAACTGCTACCAGTGTTTGTTCTACTATCATATAATCATACAATAAAGGATCCTTCTTTCTATGTATTCGCAATACATTATATTTGTCTATGTTAAGGGTCAGTTGCCACTCCCTGCACCAAGTGCCTATCCGCTGTAGATCTTCCTGCATTTCGCTGCAATTTTCTAATGCTGCAACTTCTCTGTATACTACAGTATCTTCCGCGAAAAGCCGCATGGAACTTCCGACACTATCTACTAGGTCATTTATATATATTGTGAAAAGCAATGGCCCCATAACACTCCCCTGTGGCACGCCAGAGGTTACCTTAACGTCTGTAGACGTCTCTCCATTGAGAACAACATGCTGTGTTCTGTTTGCTAAAAACTCTTTAATCCAGCCACACAGCTGGTCTGATATTCCGTAGACTCTTACTTTGTATATCAGGCGACAGTGCGGAACTGTATCGAATGCCTTCAGGAAGTCAAGTAAAATAGCATCTACCTGGGAAACCTGTATCTAATATTTTCTGGGCCTCATGAACAAATAAAGCGAGTTGGGTCTCACACGATCGCCGTTTCCGGAATCCATGTTGATTCCTACAGAGTAGATTCTGGGTTTCCAGAAACGAGCAAAAAACATGTTCTAAAATTCTAGAACAGATCGACGTCAGAGATATAGGTCTATAGTTTTGCGCTTCTGCTCGACGACCCGTCTTGAAGACTGGGACTACCTGTGCTCTTTTCCAATCATTTGGAACCTTCCATTCCTCTAGAGACTTGCGGTACACGGCTGTTAGAAGGGGGGGCAAGCTCTTTCGCGTACTCTGTGTAGAATCGAATGGGTATCCCGTCAGGTCCAGTGGACTTCCTCTATTGAGTGATTCCAGATGTTTTTCAATTCCTTGGACACTTATTTCGATGTCAGCCATTTTTTCGTTAGTGCGAGGATTTAGAGAAGGAACTGCAGTGCGATCTTCCTCTGTAAAACAGCTTTGTAAAAAGGTGTTTAGTATTTCAGCTTTACGCGTGTCATCCTCTGTTCCAATGCCATCATCATCCCGGAGTGTGTGGATATGCTGTTTCGAGCCACTTACTGATTCAACGTAAGACCAGAACTTCCTAGGATTTTCTGTCAAGTCGGAACATAGAATTTTACTTTCGGATTCATTGAACGCTTCACGCATAGCCCTCCTTACGCTAACTTTGACATCGTTTGCTTCTGTTTGTCTGAGAGGTTCTGGCTGCGTTTAAACTTGCAGTGAAGCTCTCTTTGATTTCGCAGTAGTTTCCTAACTTTGTTGTTGAGCCACGGTGGGTTTTTCCCGTTCCTCACAGTTTTACTCGGCACGTATCTATCTAAAACGCATTTTACGATTGCCTTGAACTTTTTCCATAAACACTCAACATTGTCAGTGTCGGAACAGAAATTTTCGTTTTGATCTGTTAGGTAGTCCGAAATCTGCCTTCAATTACTCTTGCTAAACAGATAAATCTTCCTCCCTTTTTTTTATATATTTCTATTAACTTGCATATTCAGGGATGCCGCAACGGCCTTATGATCACTGATTCCCTGTTCTGCGCTTATAGAGTCGAAAAGTTCGGGTCTGTTTGTTATCAGTAGGTCCAAGATGTTATCTCCACGAGTCGGTTCTCTGTTTAATTGCTCGAGGTAATTTTGGGATAGTGCACTCAGTATAATATCACTCGATGCTCTGTCCCCACCACCCGTCGTAAACATCTGAGTGTCCCAGTCTATATCTGGTAAATTGAAATCTCCACCTAAGACCATAACATGCCGAGAAAATGTATGTGAAATGTATTCCAGAATTTCTCTTAGTTGTTCAGCCACTAATGCTGCTGAGTCGGGATGTCGATAAAAGGAGCCAATTATTAACCTAGCTCGGTTGTTGAGTCTAACCTCCACCCATCATAATTCACAGGAACTATCCACTTGTATTTCACTACAGGATATACTACTACTAACAGCGACAAACACGCCACCACCGGTTGCATGCAATCTATCCTTTCTAAACACCGTCTGTGCCTTTGTAAATATTTCGGCTATAGCCACATAGGGCAGGGGTCTTCATTGCCAGCAACCTGGTTTCCTGGAGGACAATGCAGAAAGCACGTGTAAAGCGTAATAGTTGTTGTAGCTCAGCCAGGTGGTGGAAAAAATTGCCGCAATTCCATTGGAGGATGGTGTTGTCTTAAGGCTCTGAAGGCATGAAGCGATCAAGGAGGCAGTTTACGCCTCAGGATCACCTGCTGCCAGTGACTGAGTGCCTGAGCATTCTACATCCATAGTGTCTCAAAGTCTGGAGAGATTTAGGTCCTCAGGGGATCTCAGAATCTCCACCTCATCCTGAGACAGAGAGCTTGTAGGTAACGGTGGTGTGGGTGCCAATCAGATTCCTTATTTGTTTGGGGTCTTTCTCTTCTTAGACTTCTCTCGGTGCTCCTTGGGTTTCTCTAGCTGGGAGGGCTTCACTGATACAGTCTCAGGGCCTGAGAGCATTCTTGAAGACATATGGCAAGCTGCGTGTGGATCCTTCAGGCACTGGTGGACGTCCTCTTTCCCACTGGTAAGAATCTTGGAAGGAATTCAGCCAAGAGATCCCTTCCTAGCGAGAGGATACGAAGAAGACTAATGCTTTTCTAGCTGAAAAGTGGAGACTAAGGTCCCCAATAGTTGGACAGCATTGCTACCAAGGTAGGTGTTGTAGGAACAATAGAAATAGGACTACCCCACACCATCAAGTGGCTAGTCTTTTTGCACTGAGGGCCAGCTATAAATGGTGGAAATAATGGGGCCATAACAGTTGTTGTAGTTGTGGCATATGATGATGTCATGCAAATAGGGTTGTGACTTTCAAATTTCCTCTTAGCCTCTGTCTAGGTCAGTTAGTCCAGGGTTTTCTTTTCCATGATTTTCCTTCTTTCTGGAGAATCCTGCTGTCCGGCGAGCAAGGGGAATTGTGTTCTCCACAACTGACATGGTTAGGAGGCGGGGCACATGGTGTATTGGGATGTGATGGACATCCACAATCCCGACATATGACACTGAAAGTACAGCCGGAAGACATTTGCCGAACCTCCAGCACTTAAAGCACCGCAGCGGGGGAGGGATATATGGTTTGAGATCACATGAATATACCATCACCTTGACCATCTTATGTAATGTGTCACTTTCAAAGTCCTAGATGAAGGCACTCGTGGAAATATGATTATTTTTTGGATCCCTATAGATTCACAGGTCGACAAGAACACCTGATCGCTCTAAGTTGGCGGGCTGCTCGTCATTAGACTGCAAAAAAGGTCCCTGTGAAATGTAATACCCTGGACCATATTGAAGCTCTAGTGGGATGTGATGGAAACAGAAATATCCCCCAGCGTGTCACAGTCGAGTAATGCCTGCGACTGTACAGAAGATGCCGTTTTTATATGGACTGTCCCAGAGCGCATTTCGGACAGTCCCTCCATCACCCCAAACTTGTCCTCTAGATGCTCCACAAAAAGCTGTGGTTTCGTCGATAGGAAGGATTCCTGATCAGCTCTCGTACAAACTAGGTACTGGGGCGAATAAGGTTTGCTTCTATCTTTAGCCTGGCGATCCTCCCGTGGTCTGGCCAGGGTGGGGGTTGGGGGGGGGGGACGATTTGGGGTCATATGGCCTTACACGGAATTGAGACCTTGAGCGATTATAAACTGCTGGTGTTTGACGCCAGCAAGAGATGACATAGTCCACTTCATGGTGGGTAGTCTGTCCTGATGCCACCCACTCTGACTAGGGGCCCTCCCCATGGGCGCCAAACAGTCTTAGCAAAGACCACTTGGCAGGCTGGCCATTTCTGGAGTCCTCATTCCCCAACTAGATGGGCATATACTCCATGGGATTCATGGGGAGTTAATGGCGCAGGCATCAGCAGAGCGATCCCTGTGTAGTTAGGTGCTATACCCAACAGGGTACGTGGCGACCCCACCACAATGGGCTGGCTATCATGCTGGATATCAAGTGCAAACAAGTCCATTATCAAAGGCGGCGCAGAAAACGACACCGCACAGTGGATGGAGGAAAACGCACACAGGGAGGTGTCCTCGTCCAACGGTTGGAGAATAAGCTGAATTGCAGATCCGCTACTATAAAGTACTCTAAAGGTATTGGCGCACGATGGACACGGTGCACCATGTAAGGCGACCTTACCCATCTGGCTCGCTGTTCCGAACAATTTTAAAAAATGGAGGTCACACCATACAGGGGACCATCATAGAAAGGTTGAAACGTTTCAGCCTCCTTTTAGTCACCTCTTACGACTAGCAGGAATACATCGAGCCTATTCTAACCTCCAGACCCACACGGGGGTGGGGGGACTAGTTTTTTGTCGGGGCTAACTACATGTTGATGACAGAGGTTTCGGTAGACTATTCTAACACGTGACAGAAGGGCCACAGCCGAAAAATCACTTTCAGGTTTGGTGCTAGATAATAATAACCAAGCATCAGCCACACTACCCAGAAACACCTTTCCGTTATAGGTTACATGAGTCTCTCCTAATTCCAAGTCACATGGCTCAGAGATTATCATGGTTGCAGGAACTTCGCCTCAGGATTCTCGAAGCGTCGAAGAAGGCCACCTGAACTGGTGAACCTCAGTAGAAATTAGTACATTTTAGATGCAAGGAAACAACATGACGCATTCAACAGACCACCATTGTGGCAAATTCTGGAAGTATTATGGTGTAGGGGATGTTTACATGACATGAACTGGATAGCCAAAAGAGCTACCGTCATCTCTTACAGGAACGTGCTGCCAAGTCAACTGTACGCGTTTGTTCGCCTAAAGCTTTGGACAGACGACCGACAATGTCAACAATATTTTACATTACCGCGTCGCTCACTAATTACGTCACAGTGATCTGAGGAGATTTTAACGGAAATAGGGTTTACTGAGCAAGTCTGAGACATCGACGAGCGAGCTGTACGCACCTTGCACACAACCCATATCTGTCTCCACAAGCTGTGAGAAGTCATCCATCGGGATAACTCCGCAAATCTTTCGACGTTCCGTGGAATCTGTTCCACTGGGTGTTGCCGACATTATCTGAGCGAAATGTAAGTCTACACATTATTAAGTATTTATCTCCGATTTAGTTGGTAATGAGAGTATTTTGGCATCGTAAATCTTTAACACCATCAGCTGCTTAGTGACGTGTTCCAGAACACTTGAAAAATATGACACATCACTGTGTCGAAATATTGTGCTACGACAACGGTGAAATAAAAACGAAACGTTGTAGATAATTATGAGAGAAAGCACTTTATACCCCACACAACACGGCTTTCAAGTAAGTTCATTGATAACGTGTACTTGGTACCTAGAAGACGACACAGTTACGTTTGCTACCTGTGAAGGCGATTTTTAATCTTCTGTATTTTCTCTTCTTTAACTGATCTACGGTGATACATCCGTGAATAATTGTAAAGAATTTCGCTAACTCCTACATGGTGCCAAAGGTTCATTGTTTCTCCATGTGTACTACGCTCTGACCACACCAAACGTGTCGGTACTTCTACAACACACTTTATTTTTGATGCGGCACCATCCTTTGGGACTAGAGGTGATGCAGATCATGTATTCAATTATACGTAATAATTGTTTGTATCCAATAGACACGTTCCGATATATGCTAATATGACCAGTTATACGTAGATTTCATATGACAGTGTTGGGCGGGATGTCTATTACCAGGGATGCTTGTGATGTCCCGTAATGATTCAGCTGCCTAAATCGAAAAGATTATCTTTATCCTCATCAATAACGCCGATTGTGAATGCTGTACGAAAAGTCTAGCAAGTGACCGCGATGAATGTAAATGTGTCGATGATGATTCGAGAGGAGTTCGTTGCAGTATAGCTTACTTATGGAGAGAACACTATCACTGGCATCATTTGCGAGTAGTTTGGTACAGAAATTAGTGTATAGTGCGTGCAATGACTATGAGCTTTATGTCAGCACCTGCTGTAAATCGCCAGCACTATGTGTATTTCAACCGACAAGCTGGAGCGAAGTGAGGCAGTTGCTGAGCCACTGGACGTGCATTCGGGAGGACCGGAGTTTTAATCCCAGCCGGTCTTCCAGATTCAAATTTTTGTGGTTTCCCTAAACCACTTAAGACAAATACTGGGCTGTTTCCTTCATTACCTCTTAACCAAGCCATTGGTCCGTCTCTGATGAAACCTTATGTTAATTCCTAATCTCGCATCTTTTTATGTGAACCGACAATCTAACCATAATTTTGTTTACGGTATCAGGTAGTAATGAACGGCTGAATTACTAACGTCTCCTTTTAGTTCTTGTAATATTACACGTATTTAGGCCAGCGATTTGGACGCCTGGAGGTGGTATGATGGGAAGTGAGTTGATTTAGAGATTTGTGGTAAGGTGTTGTAGGCCCTAACTGCTGAGGCGATCGGTCCCTAAGCTTACACACTACTTAATCTAACTTAAACTAACTGATACTAAGGACAACACACACACCCATGCCATAGGGAGGACTCTAATCTCCGACGGGGACAGCCACGCGGACCGTGACAAGGCGTCTCGGACCACTCGGCTATCCCGCGCAGCGTGAAATTGTTATACAACCTAACACTATCAGGCCCAGCGTTCAAGTCGCGCTGCACTAGGTCTATACGGGTGATGGATACGGGCGAGTCCAGGAACAAAGATGAGCAGCGTTGCCAGAAATGGGTATATCCCAAAGCTGGGAATTATGAGGACTGTTACTCGCACGACCTTTGTGTTGTTGTTGTTGCTGTTGTGGTCTTCAGTCCAGATGCTGGTTTGATCCAGATCTCCATGTTACTCTATCCTGCGCAAGCCTCTTCATCTCCGAATAACTCCCGCAACCTACTCCCTTCTGGTTCTGCTTAGAGTATTCATCTGTTACTCTCCCTCTACGATTTTTACCCTCAACACTTCCCTCCAATACTAAATTGGTGATCCTTTGATGGGTCAGAACGTCTTCTACCAAACAATCCCTCCTTCTGGTCAGGTTGTGCCACAAATTTCTCTTCTCCCCGGTTCTGTTCGGTACCTCCTCATTAGTTACGTGATCTACCCATCTAATCTTCAGTATTCCTCTGTAGCACCACATTTCGAAAGCTTATATTCTCTTCTTGTCTACACTATTAGTCGTCCATGTTTCACTTCCATACATGGCTACGCTTCATACAAATACTGTCAGAAACCACTTCACAACATTTGAATCTATACTCGATGTTAACAGGTCTCTTTTATTCAGAAACACTTTACATGCCATAGCCAGTCAACATTTATATCCTCTCTACTTCGACTATCATCAGTTATTTATCTCATCAAACAGTAAAACTCATCTATTACTTTAAGTGACTCATTTCCTAACTTAAATCCCTCAGCGACACCTGATTTAATTTGACTACATGCCACTATTCTCGTTTTCCTCTTGTTAATCTTCATCTTATAACCTCATTTCAAGACACTGTCGATTCCGCTCAGCTGCACGCCCTGGTTTTTTGCCATGTCTGGCAGAATAACAATGTCGTTGACTAACCTCAAAGCTGTCTCCCTGAATTTTAATTCGTACTCCAAATTTTTCTTTTGTATCCGTTACTGCTTGCTCAGTGTACAGATTGAATAACATCGAGGATAGGCTACAGCTCTGTCTTACTCCCTTCTCAACCACTGCTTCACTTTCGTGCCCCTCAGTTCTTATAACTGACACCTGGTTTCTGAAGATAGTATCAATAGTCTTTCGCTTTCTGTATTTTACCCCTGCCACCTGAAGAATATGAAAGAGTGTATTCCAGGCAACATTTTCAAAAGCTTTCTCTAAGCCTACAAATGCTAGAATCGTAGGTTTGTCTTCCCTTAACCTATCTTCTAAGAGAAGTCGTAGGGTCAGTATTGCCTCGCGTGTTCCAACATTTCTACGGAATCGAAACTGCTCCTCACCGAGGTCGGCTTCTACCAGCTTTTCCATTCGTCTGTAAAGAATTCATGTTAGTATTTAGAAACTGTGACTTATTAAACTGGCAGTTAAGTAATATTCACACCTATCAACACCTGCTTTCTTTGGGATTGAAATTATTATATTGTTCTTTAAGTCTGAGGTTATTTAGCCTGTTTCATACATCTTGCTCACCAGATGGAAGAGTTTCGTCATGGCTGGCTCTGCCAAGGTTATCAGTAATTCAAATGGAATGTTGTCTACTCCCGGGGCCTTGTTTCGACATAGATATTTCGGTGCTCTATCAAATTCTTCA
This sequence comes from Schistocerca piceifrons, assembly GCF_021461385.2. Classification (NCBI taxonomy): domain Eukaryota; kingdom Metazoa; phylum Arthropoda; class Insecta; order Orthoptera; family Acrididae; genus Schistocerca; species Schistocerca piceifrons. Next base: position 561,013,794 of record NC_060149.1, read on the forward strand.
CTCAGTATCGTATCTCCCATTTGATCTTCCTCTACGTCCTCTTCCATTTCCATAATATTGCCCTGAAGTACATCGCCCTTGTATAGACTCTATATATACACCTTCCACCTCACTGCTTTACCTTCTTTGCTAAGAACCGATTTTCCACTGAGCTCTTGATATTCATACAGGTGGTTCTCTTTTCTCCAAAGGTCTCTTTAATTTTCTTGTAGGCAGTATCTATCTTACCCCTAGTGAGATATGCTTCTACATCCTTACATTTGTCCTCTAGCCATTCCTGCTTCGCCATTTTGTACTTCCTGTCGATCTCATTTTTGAGACGTTTGTATTCCTTTTCGCCGGCTTCGTTTACTGCATTATTATATTTTCTCTTATCAGCAATTAGATTCAATATCTCTTCTTTTATCCAAGGATTTGTACTAGCCGTCGTCGTTTTACCTACACGATCTTCGGCTGCCTTCACTATTTCGTCTCTCAAAGCTACCCAGTCTTCTTCTACTGTATTTCTTTCACTTGATCTTGTCAATCGTTCCCTAATGTTCTCTCTGAAATTCTCTACAACCTCTGGATCTTTCAGTTTATGCAGATCCTATCTCCTTAAATTCCTGCCATTTTGCAGTTTCTTCAATTTTAATCTAGAGTTCATAACGAATACATTGTGGTCAGGGTCCACATCTGCCCCTGGAAATGTCTTACAATTTAAAACCTGGCTCCTTATTCTCTGTCTTAGCATCATACAGTCAATCTGAAACCTTCCATTGTCTCCAGATCTCTTCCACGTATACAAATTTCCTTCATGATTTTTTAACCAAGAGCTAGCTATGATTAAGTTATGACCTGAACAAAATTGTACCAGGCGGCTTCCTCATTCATTTCTTATCCCCAGTCCATATTCACCAACGACTTTTCCTTTTCTTCCTCGTCCTATTATCGAGTTCCAGTCCCCCATTTCTATTAAATTTTGGTCTCCCTTAACTATCTGAATAATTTCTTTCATCACTTCATAAATTTTTTCAGCCTCTTCATCACCTGCGGAGCTACTTGGTATATAAACTTGCACTGTTGTGGTAGGCGTCGGCTTCGTGCCTATCTTTGCTGCAATAATGCGTTCATTATGCTGTTCGTAGTAACCTACCTGCGTTCCTTTTTTTAAAATCATTATTAAACCATTCCTGAGTTACCCTTATTTCATTTTGTATTTATAACCCTGTATTCACCTGACCAGAAGTCTTGTTCCTCCTGCTACCGATATTATCTATCTCTATCTAACTTTAACCCATCTAACTTTAACCTCTCCAAAGTCAGTGAAATCCTTCTGAGTTTGTGACAGAATCGTCAATATATAAAAATACCGACTGTTCGGTCACTATTGCAAGTGGCCTTCGTCAGGGTGTTTTTGTTTATAAATACTTGCAACAGTGACCGAAACGTCGGTAGTTTTATATATTGACAATGCGCTCACAAACCCAAAAGAATTTTATTGATTTAGACAATGGCCGTGGAAGCTTACATATATATTTAACTTATCAATTTCCCTTTTAAAATTTTTGAAACTACCTGCCCGATTAAGGAACCTGACTTTCAACGCTCCGATCAGGAAAACGTCAGTTTTATTTATCCTGATAACGACGTCCTCCTGAGTAGTTCCCGCCCGGAGATCCGAATGGGAGACTATTTTACCTCCGGAACATTTTACCCAAGAGGATGCGATCGTCATTTAACCGTACAGTAAACCTGCACGCCTTCGGCGAAAATTAGGACTGTAATTTCCCCTTACTTTCAGCCGTTCGCAGTACCAACACAGCAAAGCCGTTTTGGTTGATGTTACAAGGGCAGATTAGTCAGTCATCCGGACTGTTGCCCCTGCAACTACTGAAAAGGCTGCTGCCCCTCTTCAAGAACCACACGTTGGTCTGCCTCTCGACAGATATCCCGCCTTTGTGGTTGCACCTACGGTACGGCTATCTGTATCGCTGAAGCCGTCAAACATCCCCACCAAGGGCAAGGTCCATGTTTCAGAAGACAATTCTCTAAGAAATGATGGAGTGTCAGGCAAGCTGAAAGATGGCATCTTACAGCTCTTCAAGACTCTATAAAAACTCACAGTTAAGTATTAAAGCCAATCTGAATACAATTGCGATCTCAGGAAAAAGAGGTCCATCCAGTGTCACAACAGTATTACAAAACCTTTAAAACTACAGGAATTAGAATACCTCACAGCTAATCATAGTTGTGTATTTATTTAATGAACAGGTTACCAATAGGCCAGTGACTCTATTTAACTATTAATTACTATTTGTAATACAAAATCATGGTATCTTAAGAAGTGGTCAGTTGCATGTGTTAGCTGACATCATCTTTCTAAATGGGTGCCAAAAGGCTCTTCTAACAAGGCCTCCTAAATAATTTTTTTAATCTATATTTAATGACAATCTGTTGTCATGTATCATGAGCACACTTGTGCAAGAATACTGGCTTATTTATTTATAGGTAAATCTTTATTTGTAGGATCTGTAGCGAATTGACGCATGGTGCAGGGAATGGCAATTGAATCTCAATGTAGACAAGTTTAATGTGCTGCGAATACATAGAAAGATAGATCCATTATCATTTAGCTACAAAATAGTAGGTCAGCAACTTGAAGCAGTTAATTACATAAATTAGCTGAGAGTACGCATTAAGAGTGGTTTAAAATGGAATGATCATATAAAGTTAACCGTCGGTAAAGCAGATGCCAGAATGAGATTCATTGGAAGAATCCTAAGGAAATGCAATCCGAAAACAAAGGAAGTAGGTTACAGTACGCTTGTTCGCCCACTGCTTGAATACTGCTCAGCAGTGTGGGATCCGTTCCAGATAGGTTTGATAGACGAGATAGAGAGGATCCAACGGAGAGCAGTGCGCTTCGTTACAGGATCATTTGGTAATCGCGAAAGCGTTACGGAGATGATAGATAAACTCCAGTGGAAGACTGCAGGTGAGACGCTCAGTAGCTCGATACGGGCTTTTGTTAAAGTTTCGGGAACATACCTTCACCGAAGAGTCAAGCAGTACATTGCTCCCTCCCACGTATATCTCGCGAAGAGACCATGAGGATAAAATCAGAGAGATTAGAGCCCACACAGAAGCATACCGACAATCCTTCTTTCCACGAACAATACGAGACTGGAATAGAAGGGAGAAACGGTAGAGGTACTCAGGGTACCCTCCGCCACACACCGTAAGGTGGCTTGCAGAGTATGGATGTAGATGTAGATGTAATTGTACTGTGTATGGTTTGTGTGTCACCGAATGTTTACAATATTTGTTTATTAAATACTGTTTTAATGTATTAGCTGAGTCCGGTAAGTGGTCGAGTTGAGTCAAATCATGTTTGTAGAACTGAAAAAAGATGTATTATGGTGGGGACAGCCTTCAGTCAATGGGAAAAGCAGACAGCAGTGGAACACTACGGGGGTAAATTGGACACTTGGTCTTTTACCAGTGAAGAGCATTAGAGAGCGATTCTGGACACTTTCACGCGAGTTCTGGAAGAATGCAGACTCGTCTGTGATAACAAGTGGTATGCGATCGTGGAGGTGTTTTAGTCTGGTGGTAACGGCATATACTTTAATCTTTAAATTGATTTCATGTTGCGAGAGGTTTCAGTGTGCTCCGGAATCGGACTCTAACTTTTTCCTCTTGTTTTACTGAACTGAGAATAGACAGAGTATGAGATACCGTTCTTTAATTCGCGCTTGTCAGTTTGTGAATCCTGATGTTGAACTGCGAATTCTTCTGAGCTAATGAATATTTCGTGTATTTTGATGACAAAATAGACTTAGTTTCCGCGTATTTTTGACAAAAAATGTCGCTTTTTGAATGTTGCTACCAATCTCGAAATGCTCTTAGCGTAGCTTCACTGCATTTTAGAAGAGTATTTCCGTATCTATTACACTGGATTATGGTAACACCACTTTCCGTTTGTTTGAGATGTCCTTTCTTGAATAAGCATTATTCCCCATTGTTCTCTATCGTCTACGGACGTTAGAATAGAACCATTGTAATTACATTACTCACTTATCTTATATATCTGTGTATTGTATTAATCCGAAATTCTAGCCATTGTATAGACGATATGACTGCAGGATCTCAGACAGGTTATTATTTACAGCGAATTAGTTGCGGTGCATGAAGCCAGACGTGCGTGGCTCGATCCTGTGACTACGTCGACTGTTCTTTTTAAACAGTGCCCTACCTAGCCGAACTACCTACAGTGGGAAGGATATCGAGCAAATTCTCCAAAGGTTTCCTCGTATGGGATGCTGTTTGTAAGAGCAACCACAGTAGCAGAAAACGTTAGGTACCGTCGCACTCTCATGATATGTACATCTCAGTTCGATGGAAACTAACGTTTCCGTGGTCAGCTTACGGAGGAAGGAAGGAAAGGAGGAAGATTACATTGTACTGTCTCCTTCACACTGCGATCAATAAAGACGGAGCACAAGCTCGGATTACGAAATGATGGGGAAGGAGATCGACAGTGTTATTTTCAAACGGAGCATCCCAGCATCTGCCTAGCCCGATTTAGGGAAATCACGTAAAACCTGCATCTGGGAGGCCAGAATGGGATGCGAACCGTTGTCTTCCCGAAAGCGAGTTCATTATGATAATGGTAAGCTGTCACTTTAGATCAGAGAGTTACCTGTTCGACATTGGTACGGCAGGTATCGGTACGGTCACATATCGTATACTTTGTGATCCAACCACATACCCGGCTGCGCCAACATGCCGCTTCCGGAACAAGGGGAGTTGAGCCAACAGCGGTTCAAATCCACCTTGCGGGTTATCGGCGAGGAATAGTGAGCCGACAGTGCTGGATGTGGTCGGGTTGGTATCTACTTCTCACCTCACACTTGGACACGGCATCTGCATAAGACGCAGACCAATGGAATACACAGATTCCTTCCCGTTGGGAGTGGTGGCGTCAGATAGGGCATCCAGCCACCGAATGTTGGCAAAACTGCTATAAACAATCCTGACTACGTAGAGCAAATGGAAAAAAACAACAGCAAAAGAAGAAGATCTTATTCAATGTACAGTGTAAATACGAATTTTATAAAAAATTACTGTGTAATTTGTGGCTCATAGGAGGTTTTTAACGTACTCAGAAACCTTTCGAAGTGTGAAAGCAGAATCAGGATATTTTAACGCTCTTTCACTTCCCAGGTTTCTAGCTGGGAATCTACTTAACTCCTATTTGACTATATTTACTGCCTAGTAAAGGTACTGTCGAAGAACGGAGCGTCGTTCTGTTGACGACGCAAAATTACTTAGTTTTCAGCAAAAGAGTTTACTGCTGGCCAGTATGGTCTTCTACATTCACGGTGCGTTCCTTGACGGCAATTAACCTCCTACGATTCACATCATATTCAGTTGCATGTAACATCTGTGCTCATACAATAACCGCGAAGTTCTCACAAGACCTGTCGGTATTGCCATCAGAGTAAAGTAGGTCTGAGGAAGCTATAAAGTTATACTTGCTAACGCATTCAGGTGCCATCAAGTTCTTTAATGGCTTTCAAATATATTCGTTTTCCGTTCCGGCGTAATTTGAATTTCATTTGAAAGCCCAGAACACTGTCCTGCCCAGGACTCAGCTGCTTCTGAGTTTAAATTAACCACCTCAAGGGTTAAATCGCCTTACAAGTGTGTATTTGAGGTTACGTATTTTCAAAAACTCCCCTTCTCAGTGCATTACGGTAATTCCGAATAATGTAGTTTAAGTTCTTCAGAGATTCTGTGCCAGATGGCAGGTGAGAAGGCAATAAATTCTTAGAGCGACATCCAGAACTGTTGCCTGGATTGTTCATGATGAATAAAATCCGCTGTAGTTGTAATTTCAATGTTGCTTTAGTTGGATAAAGACTTGTACACTACACTATTTTCATAACACTAGTCCCATCCTCAGGTGCCATTGTAGCAATTGATAAAGAGTAGGTAGGAGAGTAAACAAACTAAATTAACATATATTTTAACCCACCGGTAAGGTTGTAAACCAACCACAGGCTATACCTTAATTGCGTACGACAAAGCGTACAAGTCACATGGGAACTTTAACAAATTTATCTACTTATATGAGAGAGCCTGTGCGGTTGAGGCTTGAAAAATGTGGGGTCAGCCGGTGAGACTCGAGGCAAACATAGTATGACCAAGTAAAGAAAATTAAATCCATAAATATCCATTCATTGACGAAAATAATACACTAGTGGCCATTAAAATGGCTACACCACGAAGATGACCTGCTACAGACGCGAAATCTAATCGGCAGGAAGAAGATGCTGTGATATGCCAATGATTAGTTTTTCAGACCATTCACACAAGGTTAGCGCCGGTCGCGACACCTACAACATGCTGACATGAAGAAAGTTTCCAACCGATTTCTCATACACAAACAGCAGTTGACCGGCGTTGCCTGGTGAAACGTTGTTGTGATGCATCGTGTAAGGAGGAGAAATGCGTATCACAACGTTTCCGACTTTGATAAAGGTCGGATTGTAGCCTATCTCGATTGCGATTTAGAGTATTGCGACACTGCTGTTCGCGTTGGTCGAGATCCCATGATTGTTAGCAGAATATGGAATCGGTAGTTCAGGAGGGTAATACGGAACACCTTGCTGAATCCCAACGGCCTCGAATCACTAGCAGTCGAGATGACAGGCATCACATCCGCATGGCTGTAACGGATCGTGCAGCCACGTCTCGATCCCTGAGTCAACAGATGCGGACCTTTGCAAGGCAACAACCATCTCCACGAAGAGTTCGACGACGTTTGCAGCAGCATGGACTATTAGCTCGGAGCCCACGGCTGCGGTTACACTTGACGCTGCATCACAGACAGGAGCGCCTGCGACGAACCGGGGTGCACGAATGGCAAAACGTCATTTTTTTCAGATGAATTCAGGTTCTGTTTACAGCTTCATGATGGTCGCATCCGTGTTTGGTGACTTCGCGGTGAATGCGCTTTGGAAGCGTGTATTCGTCATCGCCATACTGGCGTATCACCGAGCCTGATGGTATGGGGTGTCGCTGGTTACACATCTCGATCACCTCTTGTTCGCGTTGTCGGCACTTTGAACAGTGGACGTTACAATACAGATATGTTACGATCCCTGGCTCTACCCTTCATTCGACCCCTGCGAAACCCTACATTTCAGCAGGGTGATGCACGACCGCATGTTGCAGGTCTTGTACGGGCCTTTGTAGATACAGCAAATGTTCGACTGCTACCCTGGCCAGCACATTCTCCCGATCCCTCACCAACTGAAAACGTCTGGTCAATGGTTGCCGAGCAACTGGATCGTCACAATACGCCAGTCACTCTTGATGAACTGTGGTATCGTGTTGAAGCTGCATGGGCAGCTGTACCTGTACACGCCATCCAAGCTCTGTTTGATTCAATGCCCAGGCGTATCAAGACCGTTATTACGGCCAGAGGTGGTTGTCCTGGTTACTGATTTCTCAGGATCTATGCATCCAAATTGCGTTAAAATGTTATCACATGTCAGTTCCTTTATAATATATTTGTCCAATGAATACCCGTTTATCATCTGAATTTCTTCTTGGTGTAACAATTTTAAAGGCCAGTAGTGTATAACCAGACGATCTATTATGAACGGGCAGAGATGTGGCATTACCTTATGAGAGGGAAAATCAAGGCAAAAATGCCGTTACAAATAACCAAAATCTCAGCTGCCCGTATGCTAAAAGGAACTTACCAACATGCGCTCTGGCAGTCGAATACACACAGCATGACCCGGCGAACTGACAGCCGTGCTGAACGGGATGCACCACAAATGGACACACACCATTAAGTGGCTGCGGCATGAACTAGTACCGAAAGAAAGCGAACGGTACCGAGGGAATTCATTTACCAACATCCACGGGTCACTGTCTCGCTGTTTCACAAAGGTACCCAATATCGATAAGCTATAACAATAGTACGAAAAGAAAGGCATACGATTAAACTAAAACATGTGCAACATAATGTAAGACATGCATCCGGCAGGAAACATGTGCAACACAAAGTTGTAAATGTAGCTGTCAGGAAATAATAACGTAACAATAGTAAGAGATGAAATATTCGCCGGCCGGGATGATCGAGCGGTTCTAGGCGCTACAGTCTGGAACCGCTGGACCGTTACGGTCGCAGGTTCGAATCCTGCCTCGGGCATGGATGTGTGTGATGTCCGTAGGTTAGTTATGTTTAAGTAGTTCTAAGTTCTAGGGGACTGATGTCCTCAGAAGTTGAGTCCCATAGTGCTCAGAGCCATTTGAACGATTTTTTTGAAATAGGTGAAACACTAGTGCCAAATATAAAACAATGATGTAAAATATGTTAAACACACATACAGAATCCCAAAATATCATGAATTAAAAAGGATAAGGATGAAGATGTGGTGACCTGTCATAGTAGGACTGATACACATAAAACCAAATATTGAGCGCAGTTTGCTTAGTCATGGAGTGCACAGTCGTGCCACTCGTAATCCTAAGTCAGCGTTAGCACTGCATTTGGGACATATAAACCAAAGTTTCCATGGTATTAAAGAAGATCTACAAATTTTGCATACGCAACCAAAAAGGTTGTTCCCCAACGTTCTGGAGGAGACGCAAATCATGAGATGGAAGTTGAATCATGAAGACAGTAGTCCTTATGAGCAAACTGAACTTAAACATAAAGGGATGCCCAGCAGGTACCTACAGGTTTTACAGTGGGCTCCAGTAAAGTGGTTTGTGGCATATGGTTATTTTCGCGTGTGCGTTACTTGTTGGATGTCGATAGCCAATCTTGCAGATTGTCTGTGTGGTCATTTAGGATTGGCCTCCTCGTTTGTCTGAGTCATTTTTCTTTGTTTTTCTTTATATGAGTTCATTAGTAATATGCAGTTCTTTAGGCATGAATGGGCTTTGTGTGGTGTCTACTAGTTTGCACTGACTTAACCATTAATTTGAATTTCGCATTCCATGATCATACAAATTGTGCTCAGTCTCGTACATACAGTGCCAAGCGAAATTCGCACACTTGGGCTTCGGAACGCGGCTCCTCACATGCCAGCGATTAAAAAATGTTTGTCACAAAATTTCGTCCGGCCAGTAAATCTGGCAGCCAAAGGACGTTAAAGAGTGGCAATCTGGCAACACTGTAACCATAGGTGTGGTAACTATCTCTGTCAACACATGTTATTCGTGCTGTGTAGTTGGTGTGGTAAACAGAGTTTCGTGTTAGCATGCAGGAGGCCGAGGGTTCGATCCTGAGTTAGGAAGCGTTGTTTTTATTTGCTACTTTCGTTCTGACATTTCATACTGTAATACATACCGAATCTTCGATCACACGTATCCTAAATTTACAACAATTCGTAACGGTGAACGTAACAAATACGTGCTTAGACAAATGAGAAAGAGGTAGTTGAAATAAATAACGTGTCATAGGACAGAATAACTACAAAAACCATACCAATTTCGAGATGCTACAGATGATAGCACAGTACAATAAGACAACATCTACTTGTCATTTATAGTACATGTAATATGAGCTCTCACATAATGTCTCCGTTCTTTCTAAAACACAGTAAGTATTTAACCAATTTCTTCATGAATAGTATATTTCGGATATAAACAAAGACAAAAACGAATAAACACATTTATAAGCACGCTGCTACCGTTTTTTCGTGTAACTGTGGAGTACATATGGCCTGATGCGATCGATAGTAATCGGCCACTTTGACTTCCAATACCTCATGTACTATTCAAGTCACATGCCTGTAATTTATACCAATTTAGGTTTAAACTAATAGCTTTTTAAAGACACGTCGATTCACGAAATCGGACGAAGCGTTTGGATTTTGGAATTTGTTGCTGGGTGTTAGTTGTATAATTTACCGCCAGATACTAAACTTTAAACTAATAAGATATTGAAAATCTCATTACACCACCAGTATCGTCATGCAAATAATAGTAATGTGCATGTTTCTTTTCGCGGTGTCATGATTCATCTGGCTACTATTAATGTCTTTACAAACTGTTAAATGTCTGCAACAATGTTTTCACAATGTCCGCCATTCTTGGCACACCTGGTATAGACATCTCCTTCATCGACACAAAGCACCATCCTCGTCACAGTGTCACCATGGAATTCCCAGCCACACGATCGGGCTGGACCCCTCTTGCCTCGGCCAACGTCCACTGCCAGGCGGTCGGCCTGCCGATCGGGCCACGCCTGCTGAGCGGTCCGTGAGGCCACGCCAACTCCGAACATTGAATATTTTCAGGCCACCACAATTTGCCCGTCACGTAACACCTCCACTTATTAACATTCTGGCTTGCCAGGATGTTCCGAAGTAGCACCGTTCAGTTCATACAAGTACATATAAAACAAATTTCAAAGAACAGAATTAAGTGATTAAAACGGCAGGCCAATAGTGTTTACAAGATTTTTGTAGTTGTGTGGGGGCAGAATGAACTTCGAAATAAGCTTAAACTAACACAAATAATGAACGAAACAGCTTATTAAATAAATGCCTGTATTTCAGTTATGCATAAACAATTTTTTTGGGACAAGAAATAAAATTTTTAAAATGCACTTTCGCTTATGTACGATTTTGTAAGCACTTCTTGTGCCACTCACACAGTGCTAAGGTGCCATCTTGCACTAAATTTTTCTGTCGCACTACACACGTTTACACGGATTTTAGAGTGAGGTGTTGATGAACTCACATCAGTCTTTTGACCAAGTGTCTCGCAGAAATTGTGTCTGCCTCTGAATTCCGAGCTCCCCCGTATATCGTGACAAATCTGTCTTACAACGAAAACCAAAACTAGAATCCCCTCAACAAACCATTTCCCAAAACCTACTAGGATCCTCGCTAAAGATTCCCTCCAGTGGAAAACGATACTGTAGGAACAAAGTCACAAGTCAAATGGGTGAATCACAGTAAGCTCAAATTCCGTAAGTTCTGTGTAATTGACTTTAATCAATCCTTCCTACCTCCTCGCACCAAAAATGGCATGCACATACAAATACAGTTTTAATACGCTTCAAATTGACCACTAAATTCCTTGCCACATTCTTATAAAAAGCATGAATCAATAAATATTTTACTTATATTCACGAGGTCACTGACCTCCACACACATTCAGTGCCCAAACGCCCCCCTTTTACACACATACAGTGCCACAATAAACTAACAAATTTCTAATGAATCCCCAAGTAAGACATATAAAGTATCCCTCGAAAATTACTACCACTAATTACAAATTAGAACAGCTTTTCATTTCTCCACTTTCTCTATACACTCTTGACTGCATTAATCAATTCCTTAAATCTATTATGCATATCGACTTCCTCACTCCAACCCTACACAATTAAGCGAAGTATTGTATTTGCACAGGAAGCCAGTTCCTAAAATTACCTCCTTTACTAGATCACTCACTACAAATCATTTTATCTCAAATTTATTTTCTCCACATTTAAATTCTAAAAGTATTTGTTGTCTTATACCATCAACTGCCGTTTCAACGTGAACGCCAGTGACTGGGAAGATACTAGATTCCTAGTTTTGATTATGTTCATAAAGTCTTCCGACACTGCTGACGCATTACTACCTGAATCTAGAAGTGCATCTACCATTTCTTTTCTCACTTTAATTTAAATAATTGGCTGTATATTTACCATTTCCTTTCGTTGTAAATATTTCTCCATTGATAAATCATTTTCTACATCTCGTCCCTTCTCTTCCAATTCTAGTGTACACACATCCTGTTCTATCCATCCCTCAATCTCAGGTTCATCCCAAAATAATTCATTAAATATTTCTTTCGCCCCAAATTCATTCCTTGCCTTTTCTAAACCTCTAGCAATTTTAAACTTCTCTCGTTTCCTCATATGCAGTAGTAACGGCCGTAACGTTCTACCGTACCAATTACAATCAGTCGCACTAAAACCACACTCCTCCTTCATATACCAACTCGTACGAACTTCATTACACTAACTATCCCCATCCACACTATTTACTTCAGCCCTGTCTACATTTTCTATTAGTTCTTCCACACATTTCGCCGATTCACTACCCACAGCATGCACAGCTTTACTGTTTTTCCCCTCCAAAACATCAACACTTGCAGCTTCAACAAAACTATACATCAATTCACCGTTAAACATTTTATCTTCCTGAAATAATACATCGATGCCTAACCCATCATCACCAAAATATTCATCCCAATAATCGTATCTGCAGACACACCATTTAAATCACTACAAAAATTCACATCAGAAACCTTACTTTCCTCCGTTGACAAATTAACTTTACGTGAACCATACACAACTTTATCCTACGCCGCTACATCACACAAATTGCTGCTACCTTGTCGTACAATTTTGGGACTTCCAAACTTGCTACATTCCGCTGTGATCGGACAAAAATCAGCACACACTGCCATTTCTACACACTTTTCATCCCGATTAACCCCCGATCCTACTTTACATACATTCCCACATTCACTCTCTGAAAAACGTTTTAGATCCACTCATTCATCAGTAAGTTTCGTTTCGCCTTCATTTGTGAGTAGAAACGCGTAAATTCCTTCCTCCGAAGTATCAATACCAGTAGCTTTTACATCATTACATAAATTACCATTACCCTTTTCCTTTAAACCGAAATCATCCACCTCCGCCGATACATTTTTAACTTCAACTGCTGGCGAGACCACTGCTAAGCCTCCCTTGGTAACATTGGCGCTTTCCGCCGATACACAAACACCCTCACTTGCAGCTAGCGAGACCAAAATTACGCCGCCTTCTCTAATATCGACACTTTTCGCCAGATCACTAATACTTGTTACTACAACACCTTCCTTACAGCAATTGCTACTATTTTCTAATACCTCTTCGGAACTCTCCACGCAATTTGCTTTCACAAAATTGATCTCCTCTTTAACTCCTTTCCGTTTATCACCATACACACGCTCATTCCCCGCAAATTTATTCCCGTTACTTTTTCTTAAATCTCTTACAAATTTATGCTTCCGCCGTTCGCGCCTGCTTTTATTGAAAGAGCCGCCTATATAGCCTTTCTCTTTAGCATACTCCACATTACACTATCAACATTTCTACCATTACCATTATCTCCAGCCGTTTCATCGCCTGTTTAGAGCGCCATCCCCGGACCTAAGATATGGCGAACATCAGTTTCCCGACCGGTTGTTCCGCGACTGCACTTCACGCGTATTTCTCCCGTCAATTCTGCGTTCTTTACTCGGATCCTGTTCACAGAATCTATCACTCCCGTTCTTTCATGGGCTATTCTGCTCATTCCAGCTACTATCTCCCTGAGAATTCCTTTTCTACTGTCACGACTATTATTTTGGTGGTGATTATTTTGATCCCCATTTTGATAACTACCACCCGATTTGCTCCGAGGTTAGAACTTCAAAGCCCTATCTAATTTTTCTACAAATTCTAGAAATTCGACCACGGTATCACATGGACTATGGACAAGATCCCACTGCAAATCTTCGGGTAATCGCCTTTTTAACGTGGTGATTTCCGTTGAAACCCGCAACGGATTTTTCACATGCATAGGTTAGTCAAGTTCGCGTTAACAAAAATATCTCATTGTTCCGTTACCATGCCTGTAACTCAGCCTGTTTAAGAATTCATTTTGGATCCGCATCTATTCTGCCTCGCTCCAAAAGTTATTCAAAAAACACTTTTTGAACTCTTCGCAGGATTCGCATGAACTACATCTAACATATGCCCAAGACTGTGGGTCCCTCCAAATACCGTTTAACGTATTTTATTTTATCTTACTTTGACATGCCGTAAACAAAAGCATCCCTACACGCAGCCAAGAAATTGACTGCGTGATATCTTCCATCGTCTGTGTAACATTTCACAGATCCGCTATTTGCCCAAGGGATGTTTATAACCGGTGTGGGCCGTTGGGAGGCTTAAGAATTTAAATCACTTTTTATCTGTTGCATTTGGTTTTTAAATTCATTTTCCCTAGTGATACTGGACTCTATTTTAACTCTAACTCTGTCCACTTTTTTCTCCCTCATCTACACGATTTGCAATGTCATTAATTGCTAAATTTACATCGCTTGCGCTTATATACAGTCGCTTTCCTTGTCCCCAACTTCTGTCTGTATCTTATTCATTTTTTCTCCAAGATCGTTTTCCGCTGATTCGATTTTATATTTTACTATTACAACTTTGTCTGTAATTTTCCCCATATACACTCGGACACATTTTAATTTATCATCAATTTCTTGTTCAAGGTTACCCAAAAATTTATTCAACTTCATCTTTCACAGCGGAACCTATTTCTGTTCGCATTGTACCCATATCAGTCCGAATTGTATTCGCGACTGTTTGCAATGTGCCAATATCGGTTATAATTGTACTAATGTTATTTGGCATTCCCTGGATCATTTGCATTAGCTGAGACATCATATCTCCCCTACATTCATTCCCCTTGTCTGTATTTCTACTAGTTACACTTCCGCTCTGTGATTTCGGACTAACCGGCTCACTTCCATTTTCAGAATTACACATACGATGTGACTGTTTTATATTCGTGAAACCTAGAAGTGGAGCTTGAACTTTAGGGGGCGTTATCTCTCTATTTGTGGAGCCACTCATCTCATCTGAGATGGTTCCCTCTGCCATGGTGATGCCGCCGGTTGTAGTGGAAGTCGACATTGAAGACTACCCTGAAGTACTTGAAGAAGCTGCAGTCATACTGCTGCTTGTCTGTGTCCGCCACTCGAGACGTCGCCTGATCTAGTTCTAGCTGCTGCCGATTACCGTGTGTTCCAACATACTCCGATACCGCTGTCCGTTCAACGCGCTAACCGCTACTGTTTATTGCACTCAACATACTTAGACTCTGAGCCCCCACGGAAATTGCCATTAACGCGATAGATTAGGACCTCTATCGATAGCACGTGTTAGCTGTGAAAATTACTGCGTAATTTTAATATTTCCAGACACCTATTTGAGGAAAAAACCTATCTCACACTGTGTTTTGTGAGAGGTTCTTTGTACGGAAATCTCTGCTGGTTTTGCAAATGTTTTGTTTTACACTTCGCATAGTACGCTGAATAACAGAGGGCAAATGAATTACCACTTTGCAGGGCACAAATCCCGGATGAGCCCCCAATTGCAGGTTTTCAAATAATAAAATGCGATGGTGGTGATGTTGGGTGGCCCTCAATTACGTACCCTCCGACTCAGAGTTGCAATATGAAAAGTTTTGGGTGGTTTCATTGTCAAGGAGCTGGGATACGTAATTGCCGCATTACAGACCAAATACTGCTGAGTCTACAGCATACGATAAGAATACGCACATTAATTGAATGTTTGAACGTTTCTATCTCTCGGCAATTGCGAATTATGAATGTAACATATAAATTTATAAATGAAAGACAGCAATTAAATAAAATCTGCAGGTACTATCTTAGTGTCTTTAAATGATGAGTACAATAGTAGAAGTACTTTTGAGAATGTGGTGTATTTCAGCAAAACACTTATTGATGTCAATGATCCAGCAATTAAATATAATTTAAGTTGAATAACAGGGGAATAATAGATTCCTACTTCACGTAATTAGTTATGAACAACAACACAGCTCGCGAGATATTCACTTGTGAACGCATACTATGGCTTCACTGCAAAACCCACGGAAATCACACAAGAGCACGCAGGTCGGCACTCCGAAATATTTCTATCTTCCGCGACCACGCGCAAACCGCTCTACACTCTCCAAGTCCCTCTCGCGACTGTCGCGTCCAGTACTTACCGTGTCCTGTTCCTTACTCTTCCAAAGTCACTTCCATTCACTTTGGTAGTCGCCTCCTTAGTAACAATTGCTGTGATTGGCTAGAGCGCTCCCTCCATGTCTCCAAACCAACGTACACACACAAACTTATTGAAACACATTCGAAATACAGGATTTACATATAAATAACTGGAAACGAAATAAATACTCCTATGGCTGGACCATAAACACGACCTAACATAGATTATTAAATATATAAACAAATTAAATATACGTATATCAAAGGAATAGAACAAAAGGTAGGCTAGCAGCCTAACGTCTCTGTGGTTTCTAAAACACAGTAAATATTTAACCAATCTCTTCATGAGTATTGTATATCGGATATAAACAAAGACTTACACGAATAAATATATTTATAAGCATGCTGCTACCGTTTTTTCGTGTAACTGTGGAGTACCTATGGCCTGACGCGTTCGATAGTAATTGGCCACTTTGACCTCCAATAACTCATGTACTATTCGAGTATATGCCTATAATTTATACCAGTTTAGGTTCACACTAGAAGCGTTCTAAAGACATGTCAATCGACGAAATCGGATAAAGCGGTGGGATTTTCTATATTCGTTGCTGGCTGTTAGTTGTATAATTTACCGCCAGATACTAAACTTTAAACTAATAAAGATAATGAAAATCTGATTACACCATCAAAATCGTCATGGAAATAATAGTAATGTACATGTTCCTTTTTGCGGTTACATGATTCATCTGGCTACAATTAATTTCTAAATGAACTTTGAAATGTCTGTCATGATGGTTTCACGAAGACCGACATATTTGGCACTCCTGGCATAGATATCTCCTTCATCGACACAAAGGACCGTCCTCGTCACAGTGCCAACATGGAATTCCCAGCCATGCGATTGGGCTGGACCCCTCTTGCTTTGGCCAACGTCCGGCGCCACGAGGTCGGCCTGCCGAGCGGCCCGCGCCCACCGAGCGGCCCGTGCGGCCACGCCAAATCCGAACTTAGAATATCTCCAGGGCGCCACAATTCGCCTGTCACCTCACAAGTTGTAGGTGAAAGAACTGTCTGTGACAGACTACTACCCAAAAAAGGGGAATTTTTTTATTGTCTTTAAGAATATGTGAATCTGAAGATTTTTAGGTAATATGATTGTAAAAGTCAAATTTGAAAACTTTTGTAAGGTCATAAAGATTAGAGTTAAGACTTTTAGGGAATATAACCATGTCAATGTATACGATTATGCTTGTAAAGTCAGGGATATGGTTGAGTTATAGATTATAGAGATTAATTGTTAGAAATGAACATATCTTCCATTAGGATTAATGCGAAAGATAGAGAACAGTGACGTTTATTATAAAAGGGGAGGATAATACTAAATGAAGTTCTCTTCAACTTCAATACATTCCATCATCATTTAAAATAATTTAGGTGAACAAAAAGAAAACCCTATCAGTCTCCAGAAAGGAATATTTGAGATAATACAAGTATATATACTCAAATTATTTGAATTTAGAATTAAAATTGAAATTAAAAATGTAGTCACCTATTTTGAAAGAAATAAATTCCTTAGATAAGTTAAATAGTATTGTATAAAAAAAATCAGAAAATTGGAGTCAAGTTTAAATTCTAAAAGAAAATAAAAAGAAAATTTCTTAAGAGGTCTAATCCGTAGACATCAAATCAGGTATAATATAAAATAATGAGACTGAATCGAACCACTGTTTAAGTTATACAAAATATTAAAACAGGAAGTTGGTCAGTAAATATGTCAATTGCTGTAGTCAGCAGTTGCAACTAATTTTGCACTGACTTCAATCAATTTCTCAACCATTGATCGACCCAGCACAAAACTGAATGCAGAAGGAGGAGGATATGTAAAGTGGCAGAATAAATGAGGGTCAGATTCGCGCCTTATGTGAGAGCTTTATACATCGCAATGGGAAGGTGAATATGACACCTAATTTAAGTCGGCCGTAACGAGAAAATTTTCCTAACAAAATGTAATGCAAAAAGGAATGATACTCAATCGACAGTAATTAACATACCGTTCCTATAATGCATGTTTGAGCGGAATGTGAAACAAGCAGCGACAGGCGTTTTAGTTGGAATTCAGAGGGACAAGGGCAGAAGAGAGGCCACGCTACAGGGGGTACCACAGAAACCACTTAAAGGGGTGTCCTAGGTGGAAAGTCAACGACCGACCAGGTGACTCAGATGGGGAGAATGAGTATAACGGCCCATATGAGGGAGGACAGGACAGAAAGCTTTTAGTAGACTACGTTTCGGAATTGCAAATGGATACGAAAAAGACCACTGATGCATTTTCGATCATGTGTCCAACGACTGGTACACAAGTGAGAGCGTCAATGTATGTATTAAGGCATCTGGGACGGGCACAAAGCGTCCGAATGGCGGAAACACCCTAGTAAGGAGAAAAGAGCCAAAGCTTCGACACAGTTTAATGGTAGGGTCCTTGCGATTGGTAGACAGAGTTTCCACAAAATAAGAGGAACGCTCCTATTGGTCAAAAAATGCCATGACGCGAAGAACGAAAGAACCCAGGTGGGGAGACAGTTAGGCTATGAGTAAGACAAGACAAAAATAATTGGGGACTCTTCTCTGAACTGGTGCCAAGTGCAGAACGGAGTGCATAACGCTCTGTACGACGCAGAGGAGTAATTTGTGTGAACACTGCGTTCACAGCGGCTGATATTCAGTTAGAAATTAGCTGTAGCATCGTTTAGCTCCAACTGTGGAGAAACGAACCAGCCAATTACTTAATTGTTCTTGCAACAACTGAGAGGGCATTATAATATCTGCGCTGCTCCAACGTGCGCGTGTATATCGCCATATTCTAAGACTAGGGATGACTACATGTTCGTGTAATCAGTTTTATAGGAATCTCAGTGGAAGAGAGCGGCCCAGCAGACGACAGCTCATCGCAGCTTAAGTAAGGTAAATACAACGTGCAGAGGCGTGAACTTGTTGGTTCACCAGCTTGCGTCCACTGTAAACTCGATCGAAATTGGGTAATCTTTTCCTCAATTTGTCACATAACTAACCAACCACCATAGACTCGATTGTCATCCTAAAAGTAGTACCGAACTTCGAACGAGAATCGGACGATTTTCGTACTACTGACCAACATCATAACGTAAGTGTAGGAACAATTTTGTAAAAAGACTTATATGTAAACTTTAATATTGTCGTGCTTAGGATAATTTAACCTTTTGAGAGTTAATATTTAATATTATTCGCAAACGATCTGGCAGCCATAGGAGGTAGCTCACCATTTTCTAGAATACAGATGAATTGTGTGAAACCCATTCCTAACAGGACTAATATGGGGTGCAGATTGCATACAAAAAGGACAGTACGAATATTCACAGGCTTGCCTCACTCGTGGGAGAGCGTTCAGAGAAGCTGAAAAAATTTAAATAGTGAATGCTTGAAGACAGACGCCAAGTGTCCCGTAAGAGCATGCTTACAAAGTTTCCAGGGCCAGCTTTAATGAAGTATCTACAAATACTCTACAACACCCTACTTATCGCTCCAATAGCTTTCGCGAGGACAAGATTAAACCAAATTAAGGGGCACAGGGGTGTTTAGGCAATTGTCCTTCCAGCGCTCCGTACGAGGATGGAACGCGAAGACGACCTAATCAGTGGTGCAACTGGAGGTAATCTCTGGCATGTATTTCACAGTGGTTTGCAGAATACTGATGTAGCTGTAGGCTCGGAAATAGAGAATCAATAATTAAATGTGTTATAACATGTACTTTTAACGTTCCTAAGCTTGCTATACGAGAATTTTGACTATAGGAACTTAAATCGGAACCTTTGGAATAAAAGTAACGTTATTGTGGGGTATCCTATTCGGTAAATTTAAATAACCGTAATTTGAAAAAAAAGACTTCAAAAATTCTGGTTCCACCTTCATACGTTGCGTGTATAGAATAAAAAAGTTTATAGCACCTACTCAGACACACAGACGTTCGTTTCTCCCTCAATATGCAGAAGGAATAGAACAGAAAATCGCTAATACTGGTAGGAAGTACACTTTGCCACACATTGCACGTTGCCTTGTGGTGTATGCATGTAGAAACAGAAAAATATTAAGCGTATCTGTAAATCCAAGGAACACCAAAAATAGCATGTTGGTTTGATTGGCGGAAAAGTGTAAATTATAGAAATGAAATACCTGAATTAGCAGATAATCACACAAAAAACATGTTATTTCGGAACTGTCATCATTCAGAGACTTAATAAACAATTATCAAGACCACAGAACGTCCTACATGCCCCTGCATAGCCGTTTCCCCGCAACGTTAGCGATTATAGCTGTTCAGTCATGCTTCACCTCCGCATATGCGGTTTCTATTCTGTTAACGCAGGGATATGAGAACCAAGGAGAAAGCTAAAAACAATATACGAAATACTGTATTGAACTGAATGTACTTAAATCAAACAAAAGATTCCAATAAATTTATATTGAACTGAGAACTATGAATGAAAAAAGTGAACTTAAATGTTTAAATGTAAATGACAGTGCATGATATGAGTTCCTGCAACCGGTCAAATTCATCAAATGTTTCACCCCGTTCAATTATTGGTTTAGTGACCCTACTTAAAGTACATTTTAGTGTAAACTATTTTATTAAATTGCATTTCTCGATTTAGTTTAACAATTTAAGGGTTGATGATAGATTGTATAGTCCTGTTTGTATTCAGTAAGGTGCCACATAAATGAATGTAAATTCGCTTTGCTCTGAAATCGAAAGAGCTGTACCTTTACTTGGCCCAAGAAGGAATCTCCGACTGAAGTAGCCACTGGGTTCTTATCATTGCATCGTTTCCATTCTCAAAAAAGTCGGTTGTATACATGGCAGCCCACTACAGCATTCATCATCCGGTATCATCTGGTAACAGCGACTCACACGGAATTTTTTGTTTCCAGTTTAGTGTAGAAAGACATCAGATGGCTTCGCAGATATATAGGGCCTACTTTATTAGCTGTTAAGATGTTTTTATGCAGTGTTTAAAGACACGAGATTAGTGACTGCGAGAGACACAGATATCGATATTCATTAAAAATATCACTTGATAAAACAGTTGAGCCACTATCAACACTTCTTAGTGTGGCAAACCTGAGGATGTACTTATCACCCAGCGCAATATATTTCAGCTTTGTCAAGTACTGTCGTCGTTCAGGGCCTTGGGGCGCTTGCAAGTAATTTTCCATATAAAGCAACATATGACACATATTGCTCAGTTCATCCTTCTTTGAGTCTGTATTTCATGCAGGATCATTTTTAGTACCATGCTGAAGAAAGGTTGCATCAGACTGAAAAACTTAACTTTTTCCCTGTCACGTTCCTGGGCTCGTTTCAGGCTACCGCTGTCGTTTACAGACTGATTGTCGCAATCTGCAGTCACATGCTTTCCTTACACTCTCTATCGACTTCTACATGACCCAAAACCGCTTTTAGCCGAGGCATATCCGAAAAGTAAGTGTACAAGATTTTTATATTTTTCCGAAAAAGTGCGTTCGAAAAACAATTATAGCGTTCGAAAAACAATTATAGGACATTGTTGACACACTAGTTGTTACTGTTCAGTGCATGTGGTGAGTCGTGGCCTCTAATGCCTTCCTTGAGGAATCTCCCGCCAGCTCCTTCCTCCACATCATAACCTCTTTCTACACGTTCTCGTCCGCTCATGTGTGCTTTCAGGAAGTTGAACAGCTGATAATCTGAAGGTGCCAAATCATGGGAAAACGGAGGGTGGTTCAAAACACCCTCATCAAATGAGTCCAAGAGCGCCTTGGTGGCTAAGGCGGTGTCAGGACGGGCCTTGTAGTGCATTCCCCTCCTTTCCTTAAATATTCCTTTTGAGTTTTTTTAGGGTCTCACAATATCGTTGTACATTGATGCTCTCCTTCTGAGGTAGAAATTAGACGAAAATGTTGCCTTTTAGGTCCCAAAACACTGACACCATGATCAGCTTCCCCAAAATTGCTGTTTTGTTCTCTTTTTTGTTGCGGAATTTGGAATTGCAGTTGACTTTATTTTTTTTCAGCTCTGTCGCATACTTTCCGGTATCCCAGCGATTTAGGAGTTCTGGGGAGTTGTGAAAACATCGCAAATATTTCCTCCAGTGTCAATGGGCGATCTTCACGAACAGTTTCATCGATTTTAGCACCAGTTCACTACAAAAACGAAGGTTATTTCACTGCTCTGCTCGTCATAAACGTTTGTTCTACCTCCACTATACTTCCTACATAACTTAAACACACTCGGTTTGTTCATAATAACTACGCAGTAAACCGTTTTGGTGCATGAAAAGATTTTGATAGGTGTTATTCCTTCCGCCAGTAGGAAGCCGATCACAGCACGTGGCTCGCATTTGGCGAGATTCCTTACCTACATCTTTCACGCAACTGGATACTACAACATGAGTTTTCGTAGTACCGTGTAGTTGAGATTCTCTCTCTGCTCAGGGGATCCCTCATACCGCTTAGTGTTTCCATCCATCAAACAGGAAAAATCCCCACTCTGTTATGGTCACAGTACACCTAGTTTCTGAATAAGCCTCGGATATAACTAGGTACTCAGTTCCTGTAGCTGAACATGATAACACTTAAAAATAGTTTATGTAGCAGCGGTTCGGCAACAGCACGAAGTAGAAACAAGAAACACATAACAATTGACAATTAACGTCATCTGCTTATCCACGTTGTATCTCAAAGCTTGCCGTACGTAAGAAATTATACACGACCTCGTTGCAAACACTTACGAATTTACTACGTTGAACGAAATGGTTGAAATGGCTCTAAGCACTACTTAAACGTAACTAACCTAAGTTCATCACACACATCCATGCTCGAGGCAGGATTCGAACCTGCAACCGTAGCAGCAGCGCGGTTCCCGACTGAAGCGCCTCGAACCGCTCGGCCACAGCGGCCGGCTACGATGAGCAGATGGATTATTCTTCCAGAGCGACTCATAAAAATTCTCGTCATACCAGTCTCTGAACCGTAACGAATGCTTAATTCTTGGATCACTGAAAAAGTCCTGTGACATTTAGTTATCTGTGGCTTGCAAAGTATTGATAAAATGGGAATGAAACTTTGTCGTGGGAGAAATCCGCCATTTCTTGTTGATGGCTTCTCGTAGTGCCTCATGTAGCAGTGTCTGTGAAGGAAGTTCCACAAATACTTTATCGGTGATACATCGGCTGAACGTGAAGTCTGAGTACAGTCTTGATGACCTTGTGTATAATGTGACAGTCCAGGGGCCGTTATCTTTCTGGAATATTGCACCCCGTCAGTAATGCACGGAAGATTTACGTCTTTCGGTTTAATGTTCACAGTGCATAGTTGAATGATGAGACACAAAGCACTGTGGTTCGTGTTTGGAAGATAATGAAACACACAAACGCTCCAACGATAATACTGCAGCATTTAGCTTGCGTGACGCTTCCGGATGCACTCTTACTGTATAAGGTTATTGTAATATAAATCGTAGAAAAAAACGACATGCCCCTGTCACGCCTCTCTCTACATCTGTTGATACTACAATAGTGGGTGAGACGTAGACAAGGATTCTTGCAAGAGAGATATTCAAGTTTGTTTATATACTTGTTCTGAGTTTATTAATGCTGCTGCACCACCTGTTACTACCTACATCTATCTCTTAGGTTTCCTCAAGCTCTCACCTAGCATTGACTGCTGCCAGGATATCCGAAATGAAGTCAATGAACCTGGAGAATTAATATAAGGATATTATTTATTTCAGAATTTAAAGGATTTTCAGCAACCTCCAAGCGTTAAATTTTTTTGTATACGCGCTACTTTTGAAGCACATATTTTCTATCGAACAAATGCTCATAGCTCTTAAGGCATGCATTTTGGAACCCATGCGTAATGGGCATTTTTACTCGTTTTGGTCCACACAAATTCTCCCAAAATATGGAAAGCAGAGAACTTGCAGTAGAATGGATATACAGTATTTGACAGTATTGAAGATGAAGAAGTGCTCATAGCTCTTTAGATATGTATTTTAGAGACGGCATTTACTGACTTTTTTTTCTAGTTTTGGTGGAAGGAACCTGTAAAGAGAAATTAGTTACATCCTGTATAGTATGAAAGCATTCACGACTGGATGACATATGTTCTGGTAAACCTTCCGGGATGTAAGGTCGTGGTCCATGAAACTCTTCAGCTCCTAACGTTTCGTCCAGAGCTGTGCTGGACATTATCTGAGGGGTGTTTCTCTTCCGGTGAGTCTTACATCCCGGAAGGTTTACCAGAAGATATATCCTGTATATTTGTTGTTACGTTCATTCCGAAGTGCCGTTTGATGTAGCTCTCCATATTTACGTATCCTGTACTAGTCCCTTCTTCTCTTCGTAACTGCTATAACATCTTAACGCGTTTCGAGGTGTCCTATGAAACGATTCCTTCTTTAAGTTAGTTTATACTTTAAATTTCTTTTCTCACTGAAAACATTCAGTATCTACTCATTAGTATGTATCTATTTAAACTTCAGGATTGCTCTGGACAGCCACATATCAGAAACCTATATTTTCCTTTTTTGTGTACTGCTTATAGTCCAGGTTTTACAGCCATGTAAGGCTACATCCCAGACAGATATTTTTAAAAGGAATATTTTCTACACATAAATTTATATTCGATGTTAACTCATTTCGGAAGTGATTGTTTACCTAATGCTAGTCTGCTTTTTGTATCCCTTTTCCTCTACCGTTACAGTTATTTTGCTGCCCATGCGGTAAAACTCGTCCACTTCTTTCAGTGCCTCGTCACCTAATCTAATTCCCATACCATCACGGGATTTAATTGGACGTCATCTCATTTTCACTGTTTTACTTTTGTTGATGTTCATCCTAAAACCTATTTTCGCGACATTATAGATTCCGTTACTGTACTTATATTAATGTAAATGACCGAATTACAATATCATCGGTAAACACTAAAGTTTTTATTTTATCTCCATGAACTTCGCCGGCCGGAGTGGCCGAACGGTTCTAGACACTACAGTCTGGAACCGCGCGACCGCTACGGTCGCAGGTTCGAATCCTGCCTCGGGCATGGATGTGTGTGATGTCCTTAGGTTAGTTAGGTTTAAGTAGTTCAAAGTTCTAGGGGACTGATGACCTCAGCAGTTAAGTCCCATAGTTCTCAGAGCCATTTGAACCATTTTTAGCCATGAACTTCAATTCCTTTTCCAAATTTCTCCTTGATTCCTTTACTATTTGCTCAATGTATGGATTGAATATCATGAGGAATGGGATACTACTCTGTCTCTGTCCCTGTCGTTCTCTACTTATCTAATGCATTTCTCTCATGTTCTTCGACTCTTACAACTGCCGTCCGGTTTCTGTTCAAGTTTTCGGTAACCTTTCACTCACTGTATTTTATTTCTACCAAATTCACAATTTCAGAGAGTTTTAGATCGATTATCAAAACTTTCTATATAGGGAATTCCAAAATAATGTATATTTCCTTGAAAGCGAATATCTCTTTAATTAAAGCAGAAAAAAACAAAAAAATTGTGGTGTCAAATACATTAACGTGTTATACGCCTGAAATGACTACCTTCCACCTCATTGCATCCTCGATAAAGACGTAGATCATAGCGACATGCTAACTATACTGTTTATAATGGAATAGTATCGCAGGCTTGCTCAATTTGCTCTCTTAGTTTATCCACTGTTTGTGGTTTTGTGGAGTACACTGTGTTCTTCACACACCTCAATGATAGAAGTATAAATGAGTTAAATCTGCTGATGGAGCTGGATGCTTTACAGTACTTCCTCTTCGTCCTATCCATCTCGAAGACAATATGCCATAGAGAAAATCCCCCATATCAAAAAAAAAAAAAAAAAAAAAAAAAAATGGTGCAAATGGCTCTGAGCACTATGGGACTTAACTGCTGTGGTCATCAGAACTTAGAATTACTTAAACCTAACTAACCTAAGGACACCACACACATCCATGACCGAGACAGGATTCCAACCTGCGACCGTAGCGGTCGCGCGGTTCCGGACTGTAGCGCCTAGAACCGCTCGGCCACTTCGGCCGGCTTCCCCATATCAACTTGAAAGTGAGATGACGCTCCATCCTGTTGAAATGATTAATGTTCATTGCCGAAAACCTCGTTAATACAGGGTGATCTCTTATGCAGCATTTCTAGGATCTCTTGAAAGAAGTACGGTCTCATTAATCCTCTTGACGCCAAACCAGGCTGATGCTCTTGGTCGAGTAGTACGTCTTTCTTCACTTACTTTTGTGTTTTCATGCACGAAATTATGGTGATTAATCTTCCATTAAGTATACAAGTCGCTTTATTCGACTAAATAATAACACCTTGCAAACGCTCATATTCTTCACACATGTTTTTGAACCGCTCACAGATTTCAATTAACATATCGGGCTCATGCTCACGCAGAACACGAAGAAGTGGTGAAACGTAAAACTTGTAACTCTCTGAGTACACAAAACTATGTGAATACTGATTCTGCTGATCCCAGTATCGAGAGCACTGCCTCACAGACTTTTCGGGGAATGAGTATACGCCTGAATCACTGTATCAACACTTCCGTTGTAGATTGAACGCCACTTCCTTCCACTTCGTCCTTTCTTCACATAATGCACCATTCCATCCACTTCAACCTTTTCTTGAAGTCCTTTATTTATTAACCATGAAGGTGGTGGTACTCTAAATGCAAATTTCCTACATCGTCGTAACTCAGTCACATTCTTTGTTTTCCAGAAACCCTTTAGCACCCACTTCGGTTCTTCGAACGATAATGCCGTGTTTAATTCCAGTCATGGAAGTGTTGATAAAATTTTCACTGCCTTCTGAATTATTGCTCAGAACAAAAATACTTTCGTCTGTGTCAATTAAAGAGTGATTCAGCTTCGAAGAGTGTATATGTTATTTTGGGACACCGTGTATGTCTGCAGATGTTTTGAGAACATGTTTGCCTCCTGTCGGTCATCTTTAAAGATAAATTGTAGTATCAGTATTGCTCCGGATTTTAGTACAGTTTTCCAATACGCTAACTAATCGTCGCCGAGTTGGGCTTCTACCATTCTCTCCATTCTTCTGTAAATAATTTGTGTAGGTACTTTGCAGTCATATACTTACAAGTGCATAGGGAACAGCATTGTTGCCTATTCTGTTACAACATACGTTCGTTTTCCTCAATTTTGTGGAAAAATATTTTGTCCTAACCAATACATTATGAAGTTTGGTTGCTTCATTCAAAAAAAAAATGTTGCTTCCTAAATAATATCTTACTGTCTTTACAGTTCTTGCATTTTTTAACTTTCATCCAAAGCCACTGTATCGACCGCAACTTCCGAATACTGAATAACTATGCCAAGACATAATAGTAAGGCTTGAGTGAGATTGTAGACGAACTTTTTTGTCGAAAATGGAAAAGAATGAAAGGTGATCTGGCCCCGTGAGAAGTACCCCGCTCACTTAACAGCGCTGCAAATCTTGCTCAAACTTGCCATGCCTGAAACCTGTATTAAACAGCCAGTAATGAGAATCCCCATCCAACTTATGTGCATACGGTGAGTGAGAGAGCTTACACAGGCTGCCCTGATGCCGTTGACGGTTCGTCTCGTGCGGCTCAGGTCAAGTGTCTACTTGTAGTCCTTGGCAAGCGTGACGGATATCCCGAGGCGATACAGCCGAGCGTGTCGTGTCCTCAGTCGGCATGTTTAACGCTCCTCTGTTATGGTCCCAGCCACCAAATACTGTTCCTTGCAGTTTATTATTATGCACATGCTGGTAATCTGAAACAGAGTTTGTTTCAATATAGGCGATGGGTTTGTGTTAAACAGTCGATCCACCAATGACCTTCAAGACAACAGACGAGCATTTGGGAGTATTGTCGTGTAAGTAACGAACAAACGTCTGGTATGTCAAGCTGTACACACTTTGATAAAGAGAAAAGGGAATAGACACTTATAAAAACAGATATATCACTTTTATTATTGTGTTGAAAATGCTGATAGTATTGAGATAATTATCAGGTCCCATTGTAGATGAATGACTGTCATATTCTTTTCATGATATTACTGTGCTTTCCTGTCAGGAAGGTCTAGTTGACGGAAGGTCATCGAATAAAACAGAAGTAAGATATGGTGTTCCCGAAGGATATTTTATGAGCCCTCCACTGTTCCTAAACAATATAAAGGATTTAGGTGATAATCTGATCAGTGCTCTTAAACTGTTTGCAGATGATGCTATCATTTACAGTCTAGTGAAGACATCAGAAGATCAAGACCAATTGGAAAATGATTTAGACAAGCTATCTGTGCGCTGCGAAAAGTGTGAATTAACCATAAAAAATGAAGAATGTGAGGTGATCCACATGAGGCCTAAAAGGAATCTTTAAAATTTCGGTGTCAGTTCAACTAAATTCTTAGGAAT
The DNA here is from genome assembly GCF_021461385.2 of Schistocerca piceifrons. NCBI lineage: Eukaryota > Metazoa > Arthropoda > Insecta > Orthoptera > Acrididae > Schistocerca > Schistocerca piceifrons. The sequence goes on from NC_060149.1 coordinate 561,042,106, forward strand.
TAAAATTACGAATTAATTAAATTCTAACAATCACAAAGATAATATTGTGCGGAAGGCCAACCAAAGACAGTAATTTGTTGACAGAACATGCGTACTGCCTATACTACTCTTGTCCGTCCTCTGCTAAAGTACTGCTTTGCAGTATGGGATTTTTGCCAGATATAACTAACGGAGGACATCGAAAATGTTCAAAGGAGGGCAACTCGATCTGAATTATCAAGAAATAGTGGAGAGCGTGTCACGGATATGATACGCGAGTTGGTATGGCAAGCTTTAAAACGAAGGAGTTTCTCATTGTGTCAAGCAAGGAATTTCAGTTTCCAACGTTCTCCTCCGAATGCGAAAATATTTTGTGGACACTCACCTAAACAGGGATAAATGATCACTGTAGTAAAATAGAAATCAGAACTCGCATGGAAAGATTTAAGTTTTCTCACGGGCTGTTAGAAAAAGGAACGGCTGAGAAATAGTGTGAAAGTGTTTCGACGAACCCTCTGCCAGGAATTTACGTGTTAACTCCAGAGTGGTTATGTAGATGTAGGTGTAATTGTGTAAACTGCAAATGAAGTGGAATGTGTATTCGGAAAAGCAAATAGCATGCAGCAGTGTATGAATGTTTAGGGACATTCGCTCTGTTTAAAGGTCCCCCACTATGTTGTTACTACATTACGTATGATAATACATTTAAGTCTAGTTTACTTGCAACACGTAGCATGACTGACGTTTGGATTAGTCTCAACTACATTTTTAGGTTGTTAGAAGCGTATTAAAATTCTTCCATGGTGCGCAAATGTGCAGGCAGATGACACTTCCCCATGTAAATGGAATCGGGAGAATAATGTTACTGAATATGTTTTACATTGATAAAAAGAAAAGTGTACGGTGATATATATATATTAATTCTTAGTTGTTACCAAAACAGTTTCTTTACACCTATAATAAAAATGAATTATATAATCAGCGAAAATACATTGTCCAGTCACATTAATGTGACCACCTGCCTAGAACCTGAATAACCACCTTTACAACGCGGATTGCTGCGAGACGTGCACCAAGAGAGTCAGGGACCTTGTGGACATGGATGTGAAGCCATGCCGACACTAGTACCGCGGCCTGCTGTGCCAGATTTGCCGGTCGAGGATCCATGGCGCGAGAAGCTCCATTGAGGTGGGTCTCACTGTGTCTCGACTGCGTTTTAGTCTGAGGAGTTTGGTGGCCAAGAGAGTATGGAGAGCTCATCCTGGTGCTCTTCGGACCATGCACTTGCACTGCCGACAGTGTGACATGTTACATTGTCCTGATTGTAGATGCCATGGTCTCAAGGAGAAACAAACTGCATGTTGAGAGGACCTGTCCTTCAGGGGGGGAATAAAAATTTTGTCGATCCACTGTGCGTTCTAGAATAAAGAGGTCAACCAGGAAATGCCACGAAAACATTCACCAGTCGATGAAGGTCCTTCCTGTGGTGTGGACTCTTCGGAGGATTGTTTCAGGGTGCTTGCTTTCAAACGTTTTTTTGGCGTACACGCCCAAGGCCAACCACTCGACGGAGAATAATAATGGAATTCATCCGAAAGGAGCACATTTCGTCACTAAGTTGACGTCCGGTTGTGGTACTGCCATGCAAATTTTAGCCTTCCTCGCCTGTGAACAGCAGTCAGCCTGGGTGCAAGAACCAGGCGCCTCCTCTGGAAGTCTATACTCAGCAACGTTGCCTTGAAGCGGAACTGTTACTTCCGCTCCGCCGGCCGGGGTGGCCGAGCGGTTCTAGGTGCTACAGTCTGGAACCACGCGACCGCTACGGTCGCAGGTTCGAATCCTGCCTCGGGCATGGATGTGTGTGATGTCCTTAGGTCAGTTAGGTTTAAGCAGTTCTAAGTTGTAGGTGACTGGTGACCTAAGAAGTTAAGTCCCATAGTGCTCAAAGCCATTTTTTTTTCTTGTAATTATATTCCTCCCAACTATGAAGACCAGTTAAGTACAATATATTGTTATTTACCAACGACTTCTAATTATTTTAGTCGTTGTAGACCCAGACCATGCAACCATCTCCTTATCGACCCCACTGACAAATCTGCTATATATACAGAGAAGAGATTTGTATGTTTCTATTTAGCACTGGCCACCGGTCATTCACATTGGTGACGATTCGTTCTTCGTCATCATAACACATATTTTAAGACATGTGAACACTTGTTCAGTAGAAGAGATGTTTGACAACAGCGAAAATAAACAAGTGCTAATAGCTCTTAAGTTATGCACTTTATATCCCATCCTTATTGGACTTTTGTCTTTGTTTTTGTCCATACTACCACCTTTCAAAATAAGGAAAGCAATGAGGTTTCAATAGAAATGGTTTGTTTCACGGTATCGAACATGAAGAGCTCATAGCTCCTACCGTTATGTATTGTAGACGCCATGTTTACCTGACATTTTTGCTTCGAATGTTCGTTCCTGTCATATAACTGAATATTCCCAGAATGAGATTTTCACTCTGCAGCGGGGTGTGCGCTGATATGAAACTTCCTGGCAGATTAAAACTGTGTGCCCGACCGAGACTCGAACTCGGGACCTTTGCCTTTCGCGGGCAAGTGCTCTACCATCTGAGATACCGAAGCACGACTCACGCCCGGTGCTCACAGCTGTACTTCTGCCAGTATCTCGTCTCCTACCTTCCAAACTTTACAGAAGCTCTCCTGCTCGCAGAGCACTTGCCTGCGAAAGGCAAAGGTCCCGAGTTCGAGTCTCGGTCGGGCACACAGTTTTAATCTGCCAGGAAGTTTCATACCCGAAAATTGACTGTTCCTCATATGAAACCCTGTGTAGTTTGCCTAAGTAAGCTTAGGCGAATGATGGCGACGGTTACATACCGGGTCCATCTTCATCCGAGTTAGCCCTCAGTTCCTGATCACCTGAATATCCACGACACATTAAACGCGATACTTGCTTTTTACCCAACGAGAAGGCGTATTGCCTGATGGCTAATTAGTGTTCTGTTGCGGAGCAGTTTACTACGACGGTTGTCGTAACTTTATCTGCTTAATATTGTTGAGAAAATAAATTTGTATTACAAATGACTTTCATTGAGAGGTGAAGCTCAGAAATCTGTTTGGATGCAGCAGCAGCGGCGGCTCCCTCATGAGCAAGAAAGAATCCCAGCAATGAAGAGTAACATCTCCCTCTAGAAAGCACATCTCAGGGTTTGGGGTAGCATTGTATCCCCGTTTATCGAAAATACAATTTGAGGAAAAAGCATTTAATTAAATATTAACTAAGGACAGTAATGGTTGATAATGAGGAATAACGGACAAGTTTACACGTAAATCGTCAATGTTAATGTAATGGCATCTGCCATAAGCATTTCGTGGGTAGTGATACCGCCAACCGACGGTCAAATGAAGGTTTCCTAAAGCGTGTAATATGACGTAATTAATTTTCAGCACGCCAAACTGTCAATCGTTGCTCACACCTGCTTTAGGCCTTAACGCAATGTTTATCAGTAGATCATTTCAACATTAATTTCATTTCAAAACAGATTAGTATCCAATGTCTAACTTTAGTTTGATTTGCACTAAGCACTGTTTCGCAAAATGGAAGTCATGACAATAATTCTCACAGAAAATGAGGGAAAGGACGACCCCATTTAATTATTTTGTAGATTTTACAGCCCGCAACTTGTTGGAAAGTCGCAGTTTCCAATCTAGTGCAACCTTATAGAGTGTAAATAAAAAAAGAAATCAATTACGACAGTGCGTGTCTCTCATCTTGCCTTAACTCCTTTATATCTACAGATGTTCTCCGGAAGCCACCCTACTGTTGCCAATATCTCTGACTACCTCTCCTCACCCCCTCCCCAGTCACTCCACTACGCATTCCCGTTACCTTCGAGAAAAATTCGCAGGAACAACGGGCGTCGGGTAGCCTCCGCATCAGCTACAATTTCTCTGGCTTTCCCGCCAAGGTCGTTTCGCGAGAAGTATGTAGGAGGATGTAATATGTTGTGTCACTCTTCTTGGAACGCACGCTCTCATACTTTTAACAGTAGACTTCTCCGAACTGCACAGCGCCGCTCTTGCAGCGTTGCCACCGAAACTGAATGATTACGTACTTGGCGCCTCGCCATTAGCAGCCGAAGCATTGGCGAAGAGAGTCGATTTACTTGCATCTCCTTTATGTCTTCCATTAATCACAACTTTCGAGGGTCGCAAACTGACGAACAGGACTCAAGAATCAGTCGAAAGAGGGTTCCGTTCAAAAAATGGCTCTGAGCACTATGCGACTTAACTTCTGAGGTCATCAGTCTCCTAGAACTTAAAACTAATTAAACCTAACTAACCTAAGGACATCACACACATCCATGCCCGAGGTAGGATTCGAACCTGCGACCGTAGCGGTCGCTCGGTTCCAGACTGTAGCGCCCAGAACCGCACGGCCACTCCGGCCGGCAGAGGGTTCCGTGAGGTACCGCCTTCGTAGGCGAAATACACTTTCTTCCGATTCCCCCACTGTGTCTAGGTGGCTATGTGGGGTTATATTTTATGTTTAAGAAAGTTGTATTACAACAAAGTGCTTCTACACAATGCACAGCCTTAGCTAGTGAAATACTAAAATCTGAGCTGCTGGTACCTTTCGAGGTGAAACATTTTCAATCCTCTGGAAACAAAAATATTGCCAGCTCACCTAGAGAGACTCATAATTCCTTTCTTCACAACGAAAACATAACAACGGAAAGTTATTTCATGACCTGGGAGTCAATGCAGATTATCAGCCAATCAATGTAGACTTGATACGCGACAATTTTAATTAAGTTCGACGGTATTATGTACAATCAGGCTACTTTAAAACAGATGCAAAACATAGGATAATAGCCAGCCGCTGTGGCCGAGAGTTTCTGTGCGCTTTAGTCCGGAACAGCGCTGCTGCTACGGCCGCAGGTTCTAATCCTGCGTCGGGCATGGATGTGTGTGATGTCCTTAGGTTAGTTAGATTTAAGTAGTTCTAAGTCTAGGGGACTGATGATCTCAGATGTTAAGTCCTATAGTGCTTAGAGCCATTTTTGAACTTAGGGTAATAGGGTGGGGGATTGGGGAGGGAGCGCTTTTCTCATCCCTGGAATCCGATAAGGCACACGTGTCTGAGTGCGTGGGTACGCGTTTGGCGAAACTGGGGTTCCCAACAATGGAACTCTGTTGTATCTGCCAGCTCTGGACTTTACGTCAACAGCCGCCGTGTGTCACGGTGACGGAACTCTTAATGGCACAGGGAACGTGGATCTTCGAGTAACCACTCATATAACGTAAATGGTACAAACCTATAAATATATACAGTCGATAGCGGGCTATCTCCGCTGGAACTGCCATGAAATGAGCGTGAGATACTGCCTAAAACTACACACAGGCTGGTCTGTGCACCAGGCATTGTCGCTAACACGTCGTGCAGATTCGAGCCGGGTCTGCCTGCTTTCCTGTCTCACAAGGTAGTGCGCTGAGTGTTATGCTAAACGAGCAGGTATTACTGGTATCCACAACATTCACAACTACAGCAAAGGCATTGTATGAAGTAGTGATTTTATAGATATGAATCCCATGGAACTTCTAGAAAAACTACAAAACGTCGGTGTAAACGAGGTGAAGAACGTACTTCAGCGGGTAACAGTGAATTAGAAAAAATGCTACCCTGATACACACATTTATGAGACCAACAGTACGTGAATAAATACAAGCTGGCTTCTTCAATCTTAGAATGAGTTAATATGTCCCAAATCCAATGCGTTGGCAATGAAAAAGATTTGGGAACACAGTCACAGCATGCACGGAAAAGACAACCTGTGGTAGACGTGGTTTGGACACTCATCATCCAGACCCACCGTAGGCTATACCTCCATGTACGGTAAATTGCTTGGGCTGACGTCTTGTGTTCGTGAAATGAATGCGTTGTCTATTTACAGTAACATAAGATTCAGGAACGGCTACCATACATGGAGGCGAAAAACGATTTTCAAAACCACTCAGGCATCAGCGATCGCAACCCCGTCCTCTATCTTCGTAAAGTAACCAGTCACCTCATTAGGGGCCTCAACGCAAACGCCCTGTGCAGATGCTTATAACGGTGCCTGTAAAGGCACTGCTTCAGTCGTTACCATGACTTACAAACCAGCGTTGAGTATCAAAGAATACCGGGTGTATTCCACTCAGAAGAAGAAAGTCTTGAAATAAGACACTTCCATTTACTATTCCGCCACCCTCCCCTCTGTAGGGGACAACAATAAGCAGAACAAACAGACTTAATAACCAAGATTAAAAATCCTCGAATCGGTAGAGTTACAGTAACGTCTAACGAGAAAGAGCATCCGGCGACATACAGATGTGTTTGGACGCTCCACAAAGTCCATCAGGCCCTAGTCCAAACGTTTTCACCTCCCCTCCAAGGCTTCGGGAATCGTCGAGGGTAAAAATTGCTTCAGTTCTTAATTGTAATGTTAACGGTTAAAACGCACATTTAGAGGATTAAGAAATGCTATAAAATAAAAAGGTTTTGCAAGCGTTGGTAGGCCGCTGATAATCCTGTGCCATATGGATTTAGCCCTCACGGGAAGTATGACCTATGCAGTGAACAGGGAAAGAGTAGTGTGACTGTGTGCATCAGACAAAAATACCACTCTTCATCCATCACCCTTCTCTATGACCTACAAGCGGTTGTAGCAGCAGTACACGCTCCATCTGGACTGATAATATGCTACGTGTACATCCCTGCGCAGGAAACTCTTGTCAGTACAGCACGTTCAGATCTCCTGAGACAACTCAACAGCGCATTTCTTTTTTAGGTATCATCAATACACACAATGTGCTGGGTGGCTCTTCTGCGATCAGCCCCAAGGGTTAAGTAACTGTGAGCCTGCTACTGTCAGATCACATGGGAATGACGTAGTTCTCCACAGCAATGGGGTCTTTCTCGGCCATACGTGACACCCTATGCTCTTATACCCTCGTTGATCCTGTTTAGTTCTACATGGAAGTGAGCACTTCTCTCATGTGGCTTCACCTGGCAGTGTCTAAAGCAGCCGAAAGAAGGTGGCCTAATTAGAAGATCAGCAGGGTGAATTCGTTGTGCACAGCTAAATGGCTGCATTCAAACACAATGTCAACATTCTAGACTGGGCGTATCACACAGCAAATACCAACCATGATGATTCCTCAATTCCTACATCTTCTAGCCACCCCACAAGAAATGCAATCCCTTGGTGGAACGAGGAATATCAGTTAGCAACTAGGGAGTGGTAAGATGAATGATATAGAGTACAGAATGGGAAATATTGCAACCATCGATAACATTTTTGAAATGATTTTGTTTTACCATTACTAGTTTCGCTCCGAGTCCATCGTCAGATCGTAGCGTTGACTTCTTTGCAAGTTTTACATTTGTGTCCCAAAAAATAATTAAGTTTCTGTGACTCAGAAGTCAATGCTACCATCTGACGATTGGCTCAGGCCCGAAAGTAGTTATAGTACAATAAAATCGTTTCCAAAACTTGTGGTTAGTTGTAGTATTTCCTACAGTGTATTTTACGAAGAAAGCTGATGTGTTCTCTAACCAAAATGGATAAAATAATGAATGATGTAGGCTTGGGAATAGACCAACAGGAGTGAATCTGACAGCCTTCCGGACTGCCATGGCTAAAACTAGATAACTCATCAAGCAGAGGGAAAGGAAAGCTTTTATTTAGCTTAACTAGCCTCAGCCGCATCAAAACAGCAACGAATTTATACGAGTCCACTACAAGGATATTACGGAATAAACGCCATATTAAATATCGGTGTCTTACAGGCAACACGAGTATACTGATATCTATCCCACATTACGCCAACATAGAGAGGGGGCTATGTGGAGAAACGCCGATTACACTTCACATCTAACAAGTCCGAGCAATATAACTGCCCCTTCACAATGCGGAAACCACAGTCTGCGCTAACTGCTGCATATGGCACAGCTCCTGAACTCGATACGTTTCAGTACGAGAGGCTACATCACCTACGCTTGGAGTTATCTGTATGCACTTTTAATATTCACTGCACATTTTTGACATCTGCTGAAATGCAATTTTCGACTTTGTTATGATGATCTGGAAATGGGTCTCGGCCCGGAACTAGTCACCGGATGAACAAAAAGTAAAAATTAGCAACTGCGACCTGTTTTTTTCGTTCCACTGAGCTTGGAGGCGAAAAAAGTCCACCTATGCCTCTAAAGCAAAATGTAGGCGAAAGGCTATTGCCCAGATGCGTGGCGGAAAGTGACCATGACACCGCTTCTCATGCCTGGTAAAGACAGGTTGACTCCAGGTAGCTACAGAAGCGTCACGCTCACTAGCTGCATTTATGAATGACCCTTGAGCAGTTGATGCTACTACGCTTGTACAAGGTTAAAAAATCAGAGAATACATCAGCAGTTTCCAGCCTGGGGTTTGAAAATACCTTTCTACGCTTGAAAATCTTTTCCAGTTAAGGAGATCAGTACATGAGTAATTCCGACGCAATAAGTTTAATTGGTATCTTCTTCGATCTGGGAAAAGCACCCAGAGATATAATATGGGCTCAGGCACATATATGAAGAGTTATTGGGTCTCTCCTCATATTGCTGTGGTCCTTCCTCGCTGAACCGTACTTAAGGTATCGAGCCGGAGAGAAGAACTCCGCCTAAATCCCTCAGCAGAATGATGTTCCCCAAGGTAGGGCTCTGAGTGTTACCCTTTTAATACAGCAAACAACAGCATCTTTTCCACAGTAAGAAGCTCAAATATTGTGGACAACTTTTATGTAATTTGTTCTTTATTCAGTCTCAGAAATAAAACAAGTGAATTTCAATTGACCCTTTGGAGCCCAGAGGTTTGAGCCACTACGACTGGTTTTAAATTCCCTACAGAATAAAACTGTTTCAGTGTGTCCTACTTGTTGATTCTCACTCTAAACTTACCAGAACCGGCATTCTGCATGTAATAACCTCAGGATGTGACTTCTAGGTGGAGGGAAATTCCTTGTCTGCTCAGACTCTCTTAATGCTCTGTAGACTATTTAGCAAGTTTACCCAGCAGGTAACATAGTTCAAAAGGTCAGAGACACGGCCGACCTCCTTCCCCAATCCGATGAGACCGATGACCTCACTGTCTGGTCTCCTTCCACAAAACAACCACCCCCCCCCCCCCCTTAACATCACCATCACACGTAAAACGGTCTACTGCCAAAGAGATGGAGACTACTGCTATATGATTGGATTGACGGAGATCCGAAATGAGAAATGATTTGGGTGAAGGTCACGGTTAAAGCAGGCTCAGACATGGTAATTGGATGTCTCTATAGGCCCCCGGTCTCAGCAGCTGTTGTGGCTGAGCACCTGAAGGTTAATTTGGAAAACATTTCGAGTAGATTTCCCCACCATGTTATTGTTCTGGGTGGAGATTTTAATTTGCCGGATATAGACTGGGAGACTCAAACGTTCATAACGGGTGGCAGGGACAAAGAATCCAGTGAAATTTTTTTAAGTGCTTTATCTGAAAACTACCGTGAGCTGTTAAACAGAGAACCGACTCGTGGCGATAACATAATAGACCTTCTGGTGACAAACAGACCCGAACTATTTGACACAGTTAATGCAGAACAGGGAATCAGCGATCATAAAGCGGTTACTGCATCGATGATCTAAGCCATAAATAGAAATAATAAGAAAGGTAGGAAGATTTTTCTGTTTAGCAAAAGTGACAAAAAGCAGATTACAGAGTATCTGACGGCTCAACAAAAAAGTTTTGTCTCAAGTACAGATGGTGTTGAGGATCAGTGGACAAAGTTGAAAACCATCGTACAATATGCGTTAGATGAGTATGTGCCAAGCAAGATCGTAAGAGATGGAAAAGAGCCACCGTGGTACAACAACCGAGTTAGGAAACTGCTGCGGAAGCAAAGGGAACTTCACAGCAAACATAAACATAGCCAAAGCCTTGCAGACAAACAAAAATTACGCGAAGCGAAATGTAGTGAGAGGAGGGCTATGCGAGAGGCGTTCAATGAATTCGAAAGTAAAGTTCTATGTACTGACTTGGCAGAAAATCCTAAGAAATTTTGGTCTTATGCCAAAGCGGTAGGTGGATCAAAACAAAATGTCCACACACTCTGTGACCAAAATGGTACTAAAACAGAGGATGACAGACTAAAGGCCGATATACTAAATGTCTTCTTCCAAAGCTGTTTCACAAAGGAAGACTGCACTGTAGTTCCTTCTCTAGATTGTCGCACAGATGACAAAATGATATATATCGAAATAGACGACAGAGGGATAGCGAAACAATAAAAATCGCTCAAAAGAGGAAAGGCCGCTGGACCTGATGGGATACCAGTTCGATTTTACACAGAGTACGCGAAGGGACTTGCCCCCCTTCTTGCAGCGGTGTACCGTAGGTCTCTAGAAGAGCGTAGCGTTCCAAAGGATTGGAAAAGGGCCCAGGTCATCCCCGTTTTCAAGACGGGACGTCGAACAAATGTGCAGAACTATAGACCTATATCTCTAACGTCGATCAGTTGTAGAATTTTGGAATACGTATTATGTTCGAGTATAATGACTTTTCTGGAGACTAGAAATCTACTCTGTAGGAATCAGCATGGGTTTCGAAAAAGACGGTCGTGTGAAACCCAGCTCGCGCTATTCGTCCACGAGACTCAGAGGGCCATAGAACGGGTTCACAGGTAGATGCCGTGTTTCTTGACTTCCGCAAGGCGTTCGATACAGTTCCCCACAGTCGTTTAATGAACAAAGTAAGAGCATATGGACTATCAGACCAATTGTGTGATTGGATTGAGGAGTTCCTAGATAACAGAATGCAGCATGTCATTCTCAATGGAGAGAAGTCTTCCGAAGTAAGAGTGATTTCAGGTGTTCCGCAGGGGAGTGTCATAGGACCGTTGCTATTCACAATATACATAAATGACCGTGTGGATGACATCGGAAGTTCACTAAGGCTTTTTGCAGATGATGCTGTGGTCTATCGAGAGGTTGTAACAATGGAAAATTGTACTGAAATGTAGGAGGATCTGCAGCGAATTGACGCATGGTGCAGGGAATCGCAATTGAATCTCACTGTAGACAAGTGTAATGTGCTGCGAATACATAGAAAAGTAGATCCCTTATCATTTAGCTACAAAATAGCAGGTCAGCAACTGGAAGCAGTTAATTCCATAAATTATCTGGGAGTACGCATTAGGAGTGATTTAAAATGGAATGATCATATAAAGTTGATCGTCCGTAAAGCAGATGCCAGACTGAGATTCACTGGAAGAATCCCGAGGAAATGCAATCCGAAAACAAAGGAAGTAGGTTACAGTACGCTTGTTCGCCCACTGCTTGAATACTGCTCAGTAGTGTGGGATCCGTACCAGACAGGGTTGATAGAAGAGATAGAGAAGATCAAACGGAGAGCTGCGCGCTTCGTTACAGGATCATTTAGTAATCGCGAAAGCGTTACGGAGATGATAGATATACTCCAGTGGAAGACTCTGCAGGAGAGACGCTCAGTAGCTCGATACGGGCTTTTGTTCAAGTTTCGAGAACATACCTTCACCGAAGAGTTAAGCATTATATTGCTCCCTCCTACGTATATCTCGCGAAGAGGCCTTGAGGATAAAATCAGAGAGATTAGAGCCCACACAGAAGCATACCGACAATCCCTCTTTCTACGAACAATACGAGACTGGAATAGAAGGGAGAACCGATAGAGGTACTCAGGGTACCCTCTGCCACACACCGTCAGGTGGCTTGCGGAGTATGGATATAGATGTAGATGTAGATGATCAATCAAAAAGAATGACAAAGATCACATCTGACATTCTTTAACCCTGTAAAAATGAAGGAACTCACCCAAGCACGAACGTGAAACACGCTGGTAGATCCCATGTAATATAACACATTTTTTCGTGCCCGTTGCTTGTTACAGAATCGAAACCTGATTGCTAAAATACCTTCCGTGACTATTTTAATTTGTTCTCGCTAGTAGACTCCCCGGCAATCATTATAACTGCGACACTGGCATCAGCAACAGATACATGAAATGAAGAGTAGTGCTGTCCTTACATGTTCGTACTGGGACGTCCAATGAACTTCATTTAGACAGTGACTCTAAATTAAGTCAATTTTTGACCTTGGCCATTAAAATAAAAGAGACAAGCCATACAGTTATTTAAGACGCTTTAAACGAAATAAACGTTTCAGTTGAATGACAACTGGGATTGTCATAGATACTCGTACTAATGCAGCAAACACTGACAGATCTTACGTAATATTTACATATTCAATAGTTCAGCTTTAATGTTTACATGGAGTGATTTGACTTAGTGATTAATGTGAACAAATGCAAACAGTACATGAATGCTTCAACTACAAAATCTTAAAGTCGCCAGAACACGTGGAAGACCATGAGGTATCATTCAGCCAGAGGTGGCAAACCACCGAAGTTGCTCAACGATCGATTCACTATTCTTAACTAACACACGTTTTCCTATAAACATTCTCTGTAAGAATGAAGTCCTCTTACGTCTCAAACATGCAAATCTACTATACAAAGACTGAGTGACACAGTACCCATTGATCACGGGACGCATAAAATCCGCTTTCACAAGACCTCTAAATCTGTAAAATATTTAAAACCGGCATTGGATTCAATACACGAATACTCAGCTAGAACGAATATGGATTGCAGTACCCCTGGATTCAAGACGAAGACAACGTCAGTCTACACAGACAGCTCGTTAAAAGCTCTAAACCAGAAAAACAGTGCAGGTTTTGGCGCAGATAGCAATCTTATGTCAAGGTTTTACCTACCCTCCCAGGGTGTCATTGCATACGGTACTTACACTGCGGGGTGACTTGATACCCTGCCCACCCCTCTGGGCCACTTGTGTCTGGTAACTTAAGGTAAAGGTACAATTTGATACGCCGATTAAGCATCTAGGACAACTGTGAGGCACGAAAGTGGCGGGAAATGAAAGTTAACCATCCACTGAGCAGGTTGTGAAATAGAGATCTTAGATGAGGTTACCCTCCCCCACTGGCTAAGCCCAGTAGGATGGTTTGAAAAAGAAGGAAAATCCTGACCCCATCTACATTGATCTAGATCCACAGGAATACATTGAAAAGGGTGGAAACCCGCTTGCCCCTTGTAATTATTACACACACACACACACACACACACACACCCGTCAGAACAATCTCAGAATCTCAGAGGACGTTTCTGCAAAGAATTTCGATGTGTGTTGTGCACATATGCGAAGTACCTATGACGCATAATTGGTGCCTGTTTATGTTAAAAAATTGCTCACATATTTGTGTATAAATTTACTCCCTACAGTGTTCGTTGCAATTACAAAAAAAAATTATTAATGTCTCTAATCTGCAGTGTATTAACTGTAACTGTCATATGAGGAATTTATTCCTGCATTATTAATGTGCGAACTCATAGCGCTTTTAAAACAATTGCATTCTCTGTAAGCACTCCAATAGATGAACATCTCTCATGGCAATTTAGAATTAGTTATGACTTTCGCTGATTTTCTAGTATTTTTCAATATGATTAGCCAAAGTCAAACGTAAATACTGGACTAAGCAATTACCACTCCGCAACCAACGAAATACAGCTATACAACAATTCTACGCGTAAATTGTCCCAGGATTATTACACAGTGTCTTAAAAATGTGTTTCATGTAAGCGCTCCAATGTATAACCAAATCGCATTGCCATTTACAATTTTTTACGTTTTTATCTGGCTTGTCTCCACGCTATCCCAAAGACACACGTAAATCTAAACTTAATGTTGAACAATCACCCCACTGAATTACTTAACTACTGCTAGGTATGAAGTCTGTTAACAACTCGTTCCAGCATTATTGTTAGTGTGCACCATCATAGTGTGTTAGAAACAATGACATTTTCTGTAAGTACCCCAACATATGACCATCTGCCATGTTTATTTACAAGTTATTAGATTTTTTACTGATTTAGCTCCACAGTATTCCAAAGATGCACATGCAGATGACACTGCACAATTACCACAGTGCCATATTTGATCAAATAAATAAATAGCCCACATTAAGTAATCAGCACTGTGTGGTATTTCAACAAATACACTCACGTCCCATATTAAACAAATAACACATTTTGACAAATACACACGAAGTCTACTAGAAACAGTATAGTAAGCCTGCCTTACAAGATTAGAACACTATAGGCCTGAGATATACTAATAAATAATGACAGAAAAATCCACGAACTCCCATGGCATCGCTAAATTTACAGTTTAAAGAATAACTACCACTACTGGCATTAATATGAACGGTAGAGGAAACGCACTTCGCTTACAACCAAACTAAGAGTAGACGACAAAATTTCGCTTGGTAATTGCTGTTAACAGAATCATGGCAGCATGAGATGTGGTCTTGTAATATTCTTGTATCTTCCCTATAACCGAAATAACACAACCATGTATTTCCTTGAAGTCTTGTGCGCTGCGAAGACGCTCAATCCATCTGGTGGATGTGGTTCAGACTCTTGCTTCAGATACTTGTTAATGATTCAAGGACATTGTAGCGTCGGCTCTTTTGGGAGTCAGCACTGAGACAAACGAGGAGAGAAGTTGCCATGGTCGGTGCCAGGAATCCTAAATGATCTGTACATAACACTTCCTGATAACAGAACTCTTTAGTGCCCCCGACATGCAATTACTTTACCCACTATTACTACTCGCAGAACGCCGGCTGAATGTCGTCTTGCTATTACTCAGTACCGATGCTCTCGAAGTCTGCGACCGAACTGGGACCGAACAGCGGTGAGTGGCTGGTTAAATCAACATTGACAAGGGGCGCTGAACTCTGTCTTACTGGGCGTGGGGCGCGGCCCGCTCTTTCCATTAGCGAGCAGGTTACCGCCTTCCTGATGACGTTTCGCGGCTCTGCAGTGGTCGTTGGAAGTTGGGTGGTGTAGTGGGCAGGGAGCCGCAACACGGACCGACACCCGAGCCCCTTGCCGCGCCCTGATATCCTTCCAGCGCTCCGAGTGGAACATCGGTCGGAAAAACCCCCAAGTGCTACGACCCTCTTCTTGAGCCGGTCTGGCAAAAAACGGAGGGGACGGCGAAGACGACACCGACGACGTCGCCGGGTCCACGGCGAGGGCTGTGACGAGCACCGGGAAGTTAAGCTGCTGCGGCGGCGAAGCCAATGGGTTCAGCTCCATCGGTTCGACAGGCGGTGACGAAGAGGCAGCCGGGGCCGGCAGCGCTGGAAGCAAGATCCTGGTAGGATGCGAATCTGGCGACAGAATATCTGTGGAAGAATCTCGCAATCGACAAGTACTAATGTGGTTCCGATGAAGGCGCAGCATCCCAGCAGGGCCTTGAATTAAATGTATGCAAGCGCCCCAATTTCGAAGAATCATTGCTCTCTCCCAGCGCCTGGTGCGACCAAAAATTTCGGAAAAAATAGAATCATTAGGCGCAAGGCGATACTTGCAGAGAGTGGGACGCGCAGTGCGCTGCAGTGGGCGCAGCAACAGGAGCAGCGTGCAGTGGCGTCGGGCGTGTAGAAGCTTCGCTGGCGACAGGCCGTTGCAGGGCTGGGAGCAGTACGCTGCGATGAAGATCAGCAGCGCTTGCTCCTGTGTGTGGGAGGCAAGTAGTTCGATCATGCGTTGCTTGAACGTACGCACAAATACTTCAGCTTCTCTGTTCAACTGATGATGAAACAGAGCACTGGTAAGGTGAGTGATACCACTGGCTGTTCAAAACTATTCAAAGTCCTGAGACGTAATCTGTGATCCGTTGTCTGTAACCAACACTTCAGGCAAACCTTCAAAGATATATATATATATATATATATATATATATATATATATATATATATATATATATATATATGTGTGTGTGTGTGTGTGTGTACGACAAAGTCTCAATGGTACTACCCGACGTAGTCGAGTTCATGGGGACACCGATCTGATGTTTGTGAAAAGAGTCCTCAACAATACGGCAATGAGTGTTCCAAAAGGGACCAGAGAGTCCATGTGCACTCATTGCCAGAACGATTGAGATTTTGGCCAAGCTGAAAACGTCTGCGGCGGGGCCGATAGAGTTCCAGCACAAGCGTGACACTGTGACATCATCTGATCAATGTGGGCGTCCATTCCCGACCAGGTGCAGTGCGGAAAGCTAACTGTTTGGTACTACAATTCCCCAATGTCCTTGGTGGAGCAATCGAAACACATTTTTTGCAACACTGAAGGAATAATCACACGCGAATATCGAGAGTCATTTTGCAATAAAATTACACTGTGGTGGGCAAATAGCCTGTGCCGACGGGCAAAATATGGGCGCACGAAAGAATTCGGTACGTTTTTCACTGAACGAGGCCAAGCTTTACGAATGTAGTGCAACTAAAAGTTCAATTCAGGGTCTGCTTTCGTGGCCTGTGCTATTTTACTATAGTACAAAGGTAAAGTTTGCAGAAGTTCAGTGTCCTGCGCATAGATCTGACAACAAGACGAGGCAGTAGCATCGAATTAAGAATCAAGACCAACAGGAAGGTGAGAAAGTGCATCAGCATTTGGAAGCTTCTACGTCGGCCGGTACAATATTACGTACTGTGACAATAACATAGTCCATCGCTGCAGCCTCTGAAGTTTGTGGCGAAACAGGTTTGGACAGGTGAAACAAAGACTGAAGTGGCTTATGGTTCGTCGCTAGGTGAAACTCCAGAGCAAACAGATATTGGTGAAGCTTCGTCACGCCATAGATGATTGCCAGCGCTTCCTTCTCAGTTTGGGAATAGTTACAATGAGTCTTGGTCAACAACCTGTAAGAAAAAGCAATCGGCCTTTCCTGTGAACCAAATCAGTGCGTGAGCACATTTCCGATTCTGTTCGAAGAAGCGTCTACTTCGAAAACCACATGCTTAGCGAGATCGAAACCAACAAAGCATCTGTAACTCAACAAGGCATTTTTAAGTTTCAGGAAGGCATCCCGACACTCCTTGGTCCAAACTAAAGGCATACTCTTCCGGGGCAAACGATGTAACGGAGCCGCGAATAGGCTTGTTTGGGTATAAACCGGATATAGTATGTTTTCCCGAAAACTGGCTGCTATTCTGTTACGTTACTCGGAGCAGGGAGATCGCGGATGGCCAGCAAATGTCTGAAGAACAGGCGCATTTGTCCAGGCGATTCTTCAAACCTGCAGCTGAAAGTACTTGAAAAAGTGTACGAAGTTTAATGATATGTCCCTCCGGCGTCCGTCCTGACATCACAATATCGTCCAAATAATTTGAAAAGAACGAAACTTTTGCAGTAAGCTGTTCCAAGTAGCGTTGGAATATGGCAGGCGTGGAATCGCTGGAAAAGAATAAGACCACAAAGACTGTCTGAGACTCTTCGCATAGAGGAATTCACAAATAGGCATCGCGTGTCAATTTTCGAAAAACATCAGCTTGCAGCAAGGCTGTCCATTAATTCCTCAGGTGAAACAATGGTAAGTGTTTTTGGATTCCCAGCGGATTTAGTCAACGTAACGACAAAGTCTTCCTGGAGGCTTTGGTAAGATTACCAAGGGAGAAGTCCATTGACTTACCTGAATAGGAGCAACAACACCATTGTCTTGCCACTCTTTAAGTTCCTTTGCAGCTTTGTCTCTAAGCGCATAAGGGACAGGATGGCCCGGAAGAACTTAGGTTGCACTTTGGCTGTCATTGCCACGTGCGCCACAAAATTATTTGCTCTGCCGACTCCTTCAGAAAATGAATCAGCAAAACTCCTCAATCAAATGAGTGACACTATGTTCTGGGTTGAAAACAGAAACAGGAAGTACATTGAAAACAAAGACCAAACAAATCCACTGAATCTAACCCAACAATATTTTCGCACTCTCGCGAAAGCAAACTTGTGAATGTCACTGTTCTGGCGTCACACCGTAATGTTGCAGGAAAACTACATGTAACAAGCACTGGAATGTCATGACGGTTAAACGTAGGAAGTTTCTTGCAAGATTTTGTCAATTGTGGCAAGCCTAACTGTTCAACAATGACACGGTTAAGCAATGTAACGGAATCGCCGGCGGCTAAATGAAGTTACACACAGTGTCCGGTCATTACTAAGTTCACAAAGAGTCAGTTTCACTGTCGTTGCACAGTATTTGGGTGCGGTAAATGCACATCCTGAATTAGGTCATTACTATACCAGTAGCTGCGTTAGAAAAAACCACACTCACTGAATGAGAGCGAATGTGAGTAAAGCTCTTTTTCTGTTGCAAGCACACAGCCTTTATGTGAACTTGCTTTCCACAAGTAAAGCAATTCGCGCCCTGAGAGGGGAAATTTTATCGTTTATGCTTGGAAAGCAGCGGGGTGTGATTTCACAGTAAACATACGCGTTGACACTTCTTTATTCTGTCCATGGCGCGGTCGCTAGTTTGCGCCCTGTGGTCAGTCGCAAGGCCATACCTGTTTGTCACTTTGCATTTCACTGCAGACGGGAGCTACCTCAAAGTTTTCCACAGCACTATCTGAGTCCTGATGTTCAACAATTTGTATCACTGGTTACAAAATTGGATCAGAATGTTTCATACTTTGTTCTTGAATCCTACTATCTGATACATTGTATGGAATTACATCACGAATTATTGCGTCTCTATAGTACTGTCCACAGATACACTGAAAAAGGAACTGTTGCGTCAAACCCTGAAGTTTGACTGACGGCATGTCTGTTCTGGCTTTTTTCGCAATCGAAACAACTTCTAACGACCTGCAGCAACCTGTACCTGATGCTTGTAGTACATAGTGAGAGCGGAAACTAAATCTTAAAAAACTAGCAACTCCAACCTACTAGTTGGGAATAAGTTGAGAGCGAGACGATAAACTTCTGTGCTGACCACTGACAAGAAATAAGAAAGTTTCAGGGTACCTTGTACTTGACGTGTAACACAATGAGCGTTGAGCTGAGCGTACCACTCGTTCCTGTCTTCCTGCAGTTCATTGAAGCCGGCCGGTGTGGCCGAGCGGTTCTAGGCGCTATAGTCTGGAACCGCGCGACCGCTACGGTCGCAGGTTCGAATCCTGCCTCGGGCATGGATGTGTGTGATGTCCTTAGGTTAGTTAGGTTCAAGTAGTTTTAAGTTCTAGGGGAGTGATGACCTCAGAAGTTAAGTCCCATAGTGCTCAGAGCCATTTTTTGAGTTCATTGAAACCTTGGAACGCTGGAATGCACGGAGACGGTGCTGAAGATGTGGCTGGCTTTATATTTATTGTTATTGCAACAGAGGCTTGTGCGTTAATGAGCTGCTGGAGTACGGTCATCAACTGCGATATTTGGTGGCTTATTTTTTCGTGAAAACTGTTAAAAACATGAAACATTAGTTGCAGATCTTGGTCACTCCCTTGAAATATTATGAGAATGTCATCAACGTAACTAGCATAAAAACAAATCATATTACCGAACACAGGATTATTTTTGAAGAAATGTCAGCTAAGATACCATCTAAGGGGCAACCCGTGGCTAAGCCGAATGGTTGCTCATACTTTTGCCATTAAACTGAAAGTAATTATAATCGAGTACAACCAGCAGTAGTGACATAAGTTCTGACAGTTGCGACTCACTTAAAGTTTTATGTTGTAGAATAATAATTTCTATAGTTTTAAGGGTGATATCTACCGTAACATTAGTACACAAACTTACAACGTTGAACGCTAGTGAGATGCTCCTTTCCTGTCTTGTTGGGATTTTACGTATTTTGATGATTGTTGTTGGCGGTTTTCAATGTGTATGTGTGGTTGAAATTATTCTGTTACGTTTTTTATTCATGACGACAGATGATTTCGATTTACTACAATAATTTGTTCGTTTTCGCTATTATGTATCTTAGTGTTTAATTTGTGCGAGATTCTCGCGCATAAAACTAGTGCCCTCTCTCGTTGGATATGTTCCTCAGCACAACCTTCACCTGCTTGACACTAGGACACAGGCAAATTGGTGTTCATATTTTCTATTGTAGGCAGGTGTTTTAAAGGGTTCTCATATGTTTCATTTATTAAGACAGAGGGTTTCATTAAGCACAACCTTTAAAATTTTATTTCGCATGAGCATGTATCCCGGGTTTTATTGTGCGTGAGTGTCTCGCGCATACCGTTAAGTGCCCTCACTCAGTGAAACTGTCTGCCCTAGTGCTGCCACACCATCTTCACGCTAGTCCACAGGCTCAGTACTGATAGTATGCCGTGTTCGCATCGACCATTTCTTCATAATTATGCTGTACGGATGGAGGTGATATTTTAATTTTAACTACTGACGACGCCTTTGGGCACGATTGCTTTATTCATCGCCACTGTAGGATGTGGTTTTAGTAAGTGACTACAAGTTTTTGTGCTTGTAATATTTTGGTAAGTTTCATGGCTACTTATGGCTTTAAGTGGTTGTTTTCTTTCTTGTGTCTCAGTGATGGTAAGTTTTCTTGCTAATGATGGTGTCTTCCTGTTCAGGTATATTTTTGCTTCTGATGAAGGTATCTTTATATATACCGAAACCGTGGTAAAGGATTTCAATAAATCTATATCTTGCAACTGTTTGGCTGTTATCGTTTACCGTGAATGTCTTATATCATTTGTCTTGTTCATCATTATGTGAAGAAGGTAGTCACCATCGAGTACATCAGCCATAACGCTTACTATTACAGCTTTCCAAAACGTAAGCGCTGATCACATATATGTTGAAATATTCAAGAACATACTTTCACTTCGAGAACTTAGAGGTTACCAGGGCTCCAACATTTTGACGACTATATTTACCAGAACTCGTCTTGTTAGTGAAAAATGCACACCACTTACAGAAGGTACTCTTTACGAGAGTATACCAACCAAAAATATTTCTCCATCCTTCTTAGGCTGAACTTACGAATTGGTAGTTTTGCAAAGTGAGGAGGAATTTGTAATTAGTGTCGAGCGCAAAAATATTTCGAAAATAATGTAGCTTCATGTGGTCATCAACGTTTTCGATATTTGGTAGCAAACAATCACTTAGCTCTTACGGCTTGGTGTGGGTTGTCAGAGCTTGATGTATCAGTAGAGATGATGATTTCGCTTCAGAACCCGACAAACATGGTTTAGAATTAGCAATAATGCTTCTTTTGCATGAAAGCAGCGGCGGCAACTATGGTGAATCACCCATTTCGCAGACCTGAGATGACGGAGTTCCTTCTAGTCTTGGTGTTTTGTTGAAACAGTCCAAAATTTTTCCACGTTTTGTTGTGTGATGTGTTGACTTAGCTTTAAAAATCAAGATTTCACTATACTAGTAGCTTCCACAACACTGATTTTCGCAACACTGTCGTATCAACACTTTCACAATCAGTGACGTAGAAAATCGTGTACGAAGCGAACTACAACATCTCCAGGTGAGCGTATGCTCCGACGAGTGTCCACCACCTCTATATTGCGCATTGTTTCTGTATTGTGTTATCATGTAATGAAGCACATTCTTTAAATGAATAAGCTATAATTCTTGAAGAATATCTGATTCCCGTTAACCAGTCACAAAGTACAACCACACTAGGTGTCATGAAATTACAATTAAATCAATACCATTCGCTGCTGACAGGCGTTGATAGACATCAACGGGGACAGTTGAAAATGTGGGCTCCGACCAGGACTCGAACCTGTGATCTCCTGCTTACAAAGCAGACGCTCTATCCATCTTCTTTTTCTTTTATCTTATTTTGTTCGATATTGTTCGTTGCATTTGTTCGGTGCGGATATCCCATGACACGCGCTCAAGTTCAGTGTTCAGCCGTTGACTCAGTTTTTTATTACAGCTAGCCTGTCTGAACACGCTGAGCTACCGTGCCGGCATCCATCTCAGGCACGCGAGGGCACAGAAGATAGTGCGACTGCAGGGAATTATCGCCAGCACGCTCCCCGTGAGACACACACTCTCAACTTATACTCCACACACTACATTCGTAGTGCCCCTGCCATTATACCCAATACTCGCGGCAGACAATCCATCGATTCCCGTAAGAGTTCAAGCAATTCGTGTGCATCCGCACTGAAGAAAGTCATCAGCTGGTTAGCCTTAACGAAATGAAAATGGCATCTGTTCTTCCGGACATGCCCGAAAGAACCGATGCCATCTTCATAACGCTAGTTATCAGTGATTGTCCTTTGTGTGGAGATTCATTCCGAATTAGTCTGTCACTGGCACCTTGTAGCATCACACAATCTGCTTCTTCACATAATGAAGCAGAGGTGTTATTAACCCATCTTTTCTATCCATAGTATTACGATATTGTGTGCAGGTGCCTAAGAAAAACATATATATAATTTCGCATTTTGAGGGGAGCTTAAGCACTGAATACCCCCCCCCCCACCCCCTCCTCCTTAAATACGCCACAGGTTTCCACTTTAAACAGATGCTACGCAGTACAAGGATAAACAGAAAGTAAATATGTAAACATGCATACCTTCAGTAAAATAATAATACGATGTAACATCATCTTCTGACTAGGAATATAAAACTACAGGTAGTGACAGATGTTCCTCAGATGAAAACTACAGCGTCTCACCCTCACATTAATGAGCCAAAATCCTATTTATGGCATTTACAATGTCCTCTTCTGTTCTTAGAGGTTTAGACATAATGCATGTGTATATTGCAAGCGACATTTATGCAACTAACAGCGTATTTTATGGAACAAAGCAGTAACTGCGTGAGATCTGTGTACACATTCAAACGTGATTCAACTTCATCTCCATCCCCTCCACTGCTGGGGAACTGCAGCGTCATGAGGAAATGACGTAAATGTCAGTAATGGGATAATTGACCAAACACAGTCCAAAAATAAATATGAAGTTATACGAGATGTAAAATTACTATAACTGCTACAGCAGTGGGGTCGTAACTCACCCGTTCATGGTTCAAAGTCAATCTGGATTTTTCCAAAAAAAGTAAAATTAAGCGTGATAGTTAATTACATTATTTGATAAAAAATCGTAGAAATTCACGAATATAGGCAATAATCCAAATTAGTAACAAATGTAAGAATTAAGGGACGGGTCACAAGTGACAATGCAGTGGTACTAGGGCACACTCAGATATCACACATCAATAATGCCGGTACTAGTTTCTTGAAGACTTGGTACACACCCATGTTTTATTTTTTGCGTTGCATTAATTTTTTAGAGTATTACTTACGAACATCTTTGGTTAATGATACCGAGAAGTATGAGCAAATAGGTAAAAGGTGCAGCAAATGTAAACTGCCATGGTAGTTGGGGGTACATTGAGGGTTAAAGAAAATGATATTGTCTCCAACACACCATAATGTTAAAAGTTGTTCAGGCACATGTTAGTTCCTCATGTTGCAAGTTTAAATAATACACTGCAGACAGGAAACATTGATTTATTATCTCGTTTTGTAATTTCAGCTAACATTGTAGGGAACACATGTATATACAAATACGTGCGTAATTCCTTAGCTACATTCAGTAGCAAAGATGCACCATACATACCGCATACATGAGCGCAACGGTCGTTGAAATTCATAGCGGAAACGTCCTTTAAGGTACTCTGGCGAGTGTGCTCTTTGGGGGGGGGGGGGGGATGCCATAGATATCCTTTTGTGTCGTCTCGTGATCACTGTAGGCTTGTACCATGGAAAGCAAGGAGAGGATATTGTTTGGTGGCCGGTCTCCTTTTTCTATAACGCAACTGCACACATGTATTAACAGAACTCTTTATTAACTAGATCAAGAAGTTACTTATCTTTGATCTAGTTGTTGTGGTACATGTGATATTCCATGTTAGCCTCACTGATGATGAAGTACACATCCCGTTATGCGTACTACTCTGGTCCCTGTATGCTGCCTGAGACTGAGACTCTGATTGTGACTGTACGTGACTGGGCCGCAGCTGATGTACAACAATGACTCCGCCACACAATGTCAGGTGGCTTGCGGGTTATGGATGTAGATGTAGACTCTGTCACTGAGTGAGCCCTCCGGTCCGAGGGGGCGATCTAAATACTAGAAGTTGAGAGCGCGCTGGCTGTTCGTTTCTTGCGAATTTGTCTTTGGACTCTTTCCTCATAGTCTTGCTTGCTCCAGGGCCTACCATCGATCTTCTCGCAACCTCTTTGCTGGCCTGTGCGCTGGTGACAGCTTAGGCCACCATACTAAAAATCCATATGCATACTCACAAAACCTGAATTCTCAGTCACAGCACACTGAATGGTTGAGCTAGCACACATTAAATTTACTGATGATGATTCTTGAGTGCATGTGCATTATTCAGTAATCTACTTGTTATATTGTAATAGATTTCAACTGTTCTCTGGTTGCTGCCAGCATAACCGGTGTAGTAATCTCATAACAAATAAGGCATTTGATCACTGAACGTAGCATGTATAACATACGCCATTCATAGTGTGAAAGCATTACATTATTGCGGATTTTCAATCATTACCACTATGGTGAATCAACACTCTGGGGGCCGGCCGCGGTGGTCTAGCGGTTCTGGCGCTGCAGTCCGGAACCGCGGGACTGCTACGGTCGCAGGTTCGAGTCCTGCCTCGGGCATGGGTGTGTGTGATGTCCTTAGGTTAGTTAGGTTTAAGTAGTTCTAAGTTCTAGGGGACTTATGACCTAAGATGTTGAGTCCCATAGTGCTCAGAGCCATTTGAACACTCTGGGGAGAAACCTACAGCCAAATATTTACTGCCACTCGAATTTAAATTTATGATATAGTGAATAACATCACCTTAATGGGTGAGATATGTCATGTCAGCGGTCCCACGAGAATTTCTGACGATACTGACAATGGGAACTTTTCAATGTCCAAGAACGATTGTTGTACATCAAACAGCTGCTCAGTGTGATCCGGCTTCTGGGGTACGTACGCCAGCTGTCTTTTCTGATCCCGTAATCAAGGTATCAGCTGCTGTGCCAGTGGTGCAGACAATAGAACCACGAACACATGCATACCCCGACCAACATTGCAGCTGGTGCCGCAGCAGTGGAGCGTTGAGCTGTAGGATAAAGAAAATAAATATCCTAAGTAAAACCACATAGTATATCAATAAATAAATTATCATCTGTAGAATGAAAATCGTACTTCCAGAAACATATAGAATATTAATAAATGGATATTCCTTTGTAGAAGGATAAAAAATCGTTATTATATTAAAAAAAACACATAGAATATTAATAACTGATTAATAATGAGAGATATGAACTGACTAAAGCTAGGTGTACACGTGAGATCTTATCACTCTCATAGAGCTTTTGCGAGTAACACGCGTCGTGTAAACAGCGCCAAAGGTCAGCTCGCAGCCAGTGTTCGAGAGTGGTGCTAGATCTAGACAATCGCGCCTGTGCATTGAGAGCTCCCGTGCAGGCGTAAACCTTGAACTCTCGAGAACTATTCGACGTAGGTCTCAGATAAGAAAAAATACGCCGGAATTGTCGGCAGAGTTGAGAATACTCGGAGAGTGTTGAGTAGCCATATTGTATCGCTAGAATTGTGCCGTAGTTCACAGTCTGTACACTACCACATCTTGATAATACATTTTGTCGTACTAATGCATATATTTAGAAAAATTTTCCATGGAACTGCGTGTTTGAGGAATAATATGTGATCGCGGCATGTTTCTGAGTGAATAAATCGCCCGTTTTACCTTCTAAACGAACAGTACGAACAATTAGCCTGTTTATAAAACTGTGGACTCAAACAATGATACGTACCTAGTAACATACATACAATTTCAAAGATATATTATACACCCTGAAGCACCAAAGAAACTGGTATAGGCATGCGTATTCAGATACAGAGATATGTAAAATGGCGCTACGCTCGGCAACGCCTGTATCAGATACAATGTTTCTGGCGCAGTTGTTCGATAGCTTACTGCTGCTACAATGGCAATGGCAGGTTATCAAGACTTAAGTGAGTTTGAACGTGGTGTTACAGTCGGCGCACGAACGATTGGACACAGTATCTATAAGGTAGCGATGAAGTGGGGATTTTCCCGTACGACCATATCACGAGTGTACCGTGAATGTCAGGAATCTGGAAAAAACATCATATCTCCGAATCGCTGTGGCCGGAAAAAGATCCTGCAAGAACGGGACCAACGACGGCTTAAGAGATTCGTTCAACGTGACAGAGGTGCAACACTTCCGCAAACTGCTGCAAATTTCAGTGCTGGGCCACCAACAAGTGTCAGCGCGTGAACCATTCAACGAAACGTGATCGATATGGGCCTTCAGAGCCGAAGGCCTACTCGTGTACCCTTGATGATTGCACGACACAAAGCTTTACGCCTCGCGTGTGCCCGTCAACATCGACAATGGACTGTTGACGATTTGAAACATTTCGCCAGGTCGATCGAGTCTTGTTTCAAATTGTATGGAGCGGATGGACATGGAGACAATTTCATGGATCCGTGGACCCTGCATGTCAGCAGGGCACTATCAAACTGGTGGAAGCTCTGCAATGGTGTGAGGTGTTTGCAGTTGGAGTGATATGGAACCCCTGATACGTCGAGATACCACTCTGACAGGAGTCACGTACGTAAGCATCCTGTCTGATCATCTGCATCCATTCATGTTATTGTAAATTCCGACGGGCTTGTGTAATTCCAGCAGGACAATGCGATACCCCACACGTCCGGAACTTCCAGATATGAACATGATTGAGCATATCTGTGATGCCTTGCAACGTGCTGTTCACAAGAGACCTTCACCCTCTCGTACTCTTACATCTACATCTACATCCGTACTCCGCAAGCCACCTGACGGTGTATGGCGGAGGGTACCCTGAGTAGCTCTATCGGTTCTCCCTTCTATTCCAGTCTCGTATTGTTCGTGGAAAGAGGGATTGTCGGTATGCTTCTGTGTGGGCTCTATTCTCTCTGATTTTATCCTCATGGTCTCTGCGCGAGATATACGTAGGAGGGAGCAATATACTGCTTGACTGTTCGGTGAAGGTATGTTCTCGAAACTTTAACAAAAGCCCGTACCGAGCTACTGAGCGTCTCTCCTGCAGAGTCTTCCACTGGAGTTTATCTATCATCTCCGCAACGCTTCCGCGATTACTAAATCATCCTGTAACGAAGCGCGCTGCTCTCCGTTTGATCTTCTCTATCTCTTCTATCAACCCTATCTGGTACGGATCCCATACTGCTGAGCAGATTTCAAGCAATGGGCGAACAAGTGTACTGTAACCTACTTCCTTTGTTTTCAGATTGCATTTCCTTAGGATTCTTCCAACGAATCTCAGTCAGGCTTCTGCTTTACCGACGATCAACTTTATATGATCATTCCATTTTAAATCACTCCTAATGGGTACTCCCAGATAATTTATGGAATTAACTGCTTCCAGTTGCTGACCTGCTATATTGCAGCTAAATGATAAGGGATCTATCTTTCTATGTATTCGCAGCACATTACACTTGTCGACATTGAGACTGAATTGCCAGTCCCTGCACCATGCGTCAATTCGCTGCAGATCCTCCTGCATTTCCGTACAATTTTCCATTGTTACAACCTCTCGATAGACCACAGCATCATCTGCAAAAAGCCTTAGTGAACTTCCGATGTCATCCACAAGGTCATTTAAGTATATTGTGAATAGCAACGCTCCTATGATACTCTCCTGCGGCACACCTGAAATCACTCTTACTTCGGATGACTTCTCTCCATTGAGAATGACACGCTGCGTTCTGTTATCTAGGAACTCTTCAATCCAATCACACAATTGGTCTGATAGTCCATATGCTCTTACTTTGTTCATTAAACGACTGTGGGGAACTGTATCGAACGCCTTGCGGAAGTCAAGAAACACGGCATCTACCTGTGAACCCGTGTCTATGGCCCTTACGGATTTATGGAAGGGCGTGCTGTATTCATGGTGTCAGTTCCCTGCAGCACTACTTTAGACATTAGTCGAGTCCCTGCCACGTCGTGCCGCGGCACTTCTGCATGCTCGCGGGGCAACTACACGATATTAGGCAGGTGTACCAGTTGTTTCGGTTCTTCAGTGTTGTGTTACCACATGAAAATGAAAAGGCTAATGTCCCGGTGAATATGTACTATAAATTAATGTTAGCGATGTCTCGGCAAAAAAGTAATTAGGACAGCTGTCAGGAAGTGGACTCTGTTCGAAGCTGTGCATTCAGTTCCTTTGTACAAGGAAAGGCCTGCGTTACCAGATGTAAAGCCATTAGACTACAAGAAATGTGATAAGAAGAGAAGTTTGTTAGCAGAAATGGCTACAGATTGTAACACCTTCACAGAATCAATTTACCAGAATACTTATAATTCAAGGAATCAGACAAAGTATTTTTGTAACTTAGATTAACTCTCACAGAGAGACAAGCGATGTTATGTTTGAAAATAAAGTTTTGGAACTCGGAAAATTGACATTTAGCTTCAATTAATACTGATATATCTACATGTTTATATGATGTGGTAAATTTCTTTGTTATATTATTATAATGGGTGTAGAAGAATAGACATTCAGGAATTTAGGGGTTTCCTAAGTCAATACAATTAAAAAAATTTAGATAAATGTATTTATGGAAATGCTTCATTTATCAGCCACCTGGTATACTAGGCTTTTAAACGACTATGAGTATAAAGATGAAACTGCTGTAATGTTATTCTACCACTACTATTACTTTACCAAATGTTAAAGAGAACAAATGTAGTTGCGGTTAGAAATATTATTGTCATAAGTTGTTTGTCATTAACAGCCAGCCGCTGTGGTCGAGCGGTTCTAGTCGCTTTAGTCTGGAACCGCGCGACCGCTACGGTCGCAGGTTCGAATCCTGCCTCGGGTATGGATGTGTGTGATGTCCTTAGGTTAGTTAGGTTTAAGTAGTTCTAAGGTCTAGGGGACTGATGACCTCAGATGTTAAGTCCCATAGTGCTCACAGCCATTTGAACCATTTGTCATTAACAGTTCCTAGATTGGCAATTTCGGGTCCACTTATCAAGAGCGTCTCTTTTATCTCCACAGCTGCCATTCTCGTAAAATGTCGATGTTGTTGTGGATTTTCCATCACAAGCTCTACAATTAGATTCTTGCAAGCGCCAAAATAATACCGCTACTTGAACCTCTCTCTTATCAAACACAAACACTCTCGTTTACCTTCCTTGCCAACAAAAGTATTACAAGTGCAGCCGCAATCAGCAAACACTTCCTTCACGCACAAAACTGTGACAGAAAAATCTTGCTAAGAGTGATCATGCAGATCTCACAGACACTCTCACCCTACTGTGTGTAAACGCTTTCGATATCTGATCAGCGAATATTTGCCGCTTGTGTTAACAGTACTGCGACTAGCATCTGAAAGTACGAAACAGTTTGAGAGCAAAGTAAACTCTAACGTGCATCCCAGCACTAAAACCATTTTTTCGAATGTGACAGTCCTCTTCTTTTTATTCTGGCCATCGGCAGTGGCTGATCTCTGCTGCTGCTGTCGCTTCATAATACTCTTATTAAGGTGTACGGAACACGAGTGCTGAAACCCATGTAACTACGTAACTGAAATAATAACAAAAGTAGGCGAGGAGGTTTCAGGCCTTTTTAATGTTTTCCTGTAGTTTTAAGTCAGTTTAGGTGAGTGGAAGGGGATTCACGCCTTTCTTAAGCCATGCTGTTGACTTAAATCAGTTAGGGAACGGGACCTCGTCTAATCTGTTCCAGATCGTGCATAGTGAATGGGTGACCTTCATTTTCCCGTAATTTTATGTCACGTAATTACCCAAGAACCAACTTTTGACTACAGCGCATACAATGGTGTCCAAAATTAAAGCAACAAACCATTGTTTTCCCTTCCTGTGCCTGAGTATAGCCTTGACTCAGAGCTGTTGCGACAGCTTGTCTGAAATCTACTGAATATTCTTTAGCCTTAGACTTTGCTGTAAGTAAAAGAAAATATTAGAATTAGATTCACTTTATCTCCCCGTTCCAAAAATTATTTATGAAACCCTTAGAAACACTGTTTACGGCGTCCATGCTTACCTGCACTCAGCAATAAATACAAGTAACCCGGGCGAGGTAAGGTTTTCTTTGGCCCCGTGTATAGGTAAACATGCCTACCTGCCTACTAGTTCAACTACAAAATATTTTTGAGTGATACTGCTGCAGCTATGAGGAGCTGAGGAAGTTGCTCAGGGTCGGCTAGCGTGGAGAGGTGCATTGAGCGAGACTTCGGACTGAAGACCATAACAGCAACAACAGTAACAGTACAATGCAATTGTTATACATTCTTTGTGGCAGGGCGAGTCACAAATCCTGAACGACGCCGTGACTCCTTTGGCATTACTCTCACGCACCTCGTGGGACAACATCTGATGATAGTGTTTAAAAATCACGGATGGGAACATGAGTGAATACGAATGATTGGCAGGATGCGTGCTCAGAGAGTATAAGGTTTACGGCGACTGCTCGTGGAGAACAGGAAATTTTCCTTTTGCTGTAGTCTAGCGTGAATTATCAGTAGTTACAACCTATTCATTACCCTAAGTCGTTCGTTTAACGGGAAACTGCAGACGCCAAAGACAACTTCCGTGAGCACAAACATGTTGATGGCAGTGGTGGCGTCGAATACAACGGATCGTAACAGTAGATAGGCGGACCACATTGTAACAGATTACTAAATGCTGGACAACCGGAACCTGTTGTCCATCTTACTTGCTGCGGGCACGGGAGACGGCGTATCGTAACCGTACCTATACTTGCTACATGTAAAAGGTCATGGTTACCAAACAGCCGCCACTGAATGCCTGAAGTTTGAAAAATGTCGCGTACACTAGAAAGACAGTGTACTACAGTGCTCAGAAGTATTCGAACTACACGAATTGCGTTTCGCCTGATCTGCGTGCAACATACATCAACTTCTACATCTACATCTACATCTATACTCCGCAAGTCACCCAACGGTGTGTGGCGGAGGGCACTTTACGTGCCACGGTCATTACCTCCCTTTTCTGTTCCAGTCGCGTATGGTTCGCGGGAAGAACGATTGTCTGAAAGTCTCCGTACGCGCTCGAATCTCTCTAATTTTACATTCGTGATCTGCTCGGGAGGTATAAGTAGGGGGAAGCAATATATTCGATACCTAATCCAAAAACGCACCCTCTCGAAACCTGGCGAGCTAGCTACACCGCGATGCAGAGCGCCTCTCTTGCAGAGTCTGCCATTTGAGTTTGCTTAACATCTCCGTAACGCTCTCACGGTTACCAAATAACCCTGTGACGGAACGCGCCGCTCTTCTTAGGATCTTCTCTATCTCCTCCGTCAACCCGATCTGGTATGGATCCCACAGTGATGAGCAATACTCAAGTATAGGTCGAACGAGTGTTTTGTAAGCCACCTCCTTTGTTGATGGACTACATTTTCTAAGGACTCTCCCAATGAATCTCAACCTGGCACCCGCCTTACCAACAAATAATTTTATATTATCATTCCACTTCAAATCGTTCCGCACGCATACTCCCAGATACTTTACAGAAGTAACTGCTACCAGTGTTTGTTCCCCTATCATATAATCCTTCTATCTATGTATTCCCAATACATTACATTTGTCTACGTTAAGGGTCAGTTGCCACTCCCTGCACGAAGTGCCTATCCGCAGCAGATATTCCTGCATTTCGCTACAATTATCTAATGCTGCAACTTCTCTGTATACTACAGCATCATCCACGAAAAGCCGCATGGAAATTCCGACACTATCTACTAGGTCATTTATATATATTGTGAAAAGCAATGGTCCCATAACACTCCCCTGCGGTACGCCAGAGGTTACCTTAACGTCTGTAGACGTCTCCCTATTGATAACCACGTGCTGTGTTCTGTTTGCTACAAACTCTTCAATCCAGCCACACAGCTGGTCTGATATTCCGTAGGCTCTTACTTTGTTTATCAGGCGACAGTGCGGAACTGTATCGAACACCTTCCGGAAGTAAAGGAAAATAGCATCTACCTGAGAGCCTGTATCTAACATTTTCTGGGTCTCATGAACAAATAAAGCGAGTTGGGTCTCACACGATCGCTGTTTACGGAATCCATGTTGATTCGTACGGAGTAGATTCTGGGTTTCCTAAAACGACATGATACTCGAGCAAACATCATGTTCTAAAATTCTACAACAGATCGACGTCAGAGATATAGGTCTATAGTTTTGCGCATCTGCTCGACGACCCTTCTTGAAGACTGGGACTACCTGTGCTCTTTCCAATCATTTGGAACCTTCCGTTCCTCTAGAGACTTGCGGTACACGGCTGTTAGAAGGGGGGCAAGGTCTTTCGCGTACTCCCTGTAGAATCGAATTGGTATCCCGTCAGGTCCAGTGGACTTTCCTCTGTTGAGTGATTCCAGTTGCTTTTCTATACCTTGGACACTTATTTCGATGTCACCCATTTTTTTCGTTTGTGCGAGGGTTTAGAGAAGGAACTGCAGTGCCGTCTTCCTCTGTGAAACAGCTTTGGAAAAAGGTGTTTAGTATTTCAGCTTTACGCGTGTCATCCTCTGTTTCAATGCCATCATCATCCCGGAGTGTCTGGATATGCTGTTTCGAGCCACTAACTGATTTAACGTAAGACCAGAACTTCCTAGGATTTTCTGTCAAGTCGGTACATAGAATTTTACTTTCGAATTCACTGAACGCTTCACGCATAGCCCTCCTTACGCTAACTTTGACATCGTTTAGCTCCTGTTTGTCTGAGAGGTTTCGGCTGCGTTTACACTTGGAGTGAAGCTCCCTTTGCTTTTGCAGTAGTTTCCTAACTTTGTTGTTGAACCACGGTGGGTTTTTCCCGTCCTTCACAGTTTTACTCGGCACGTACCTGTCTAAAACGCATTTTACGATTGCCTTGAACTTTTTCCATAAACACTCAACATTGTCAGTGTCGGAACAGAAATTTTCGTTTTGGTATGTTAGGTAGTCTGAAATCTGCCTCCTATTACTCTTGCTAAACAGATAAACCTTCCTCCCTTTTTTTATATTCCTATTAACTTCCATATTTAGGGATGCTGCAACGGCCTTGTGATCACTGATTCCCAGTTCTGCACTTACAGAGTCGAAAAGTTTGGTTCTGTTTGTTACAGTAGGTCCAAGATGTTATCTCCACGAGTCGGTTCTCTGTTTAATTGCTCGAGGTAATTTTCGGATAGTGGACTCAGTATAATGTCACTCGATGTTCTGTCCCTACCACCCGTCCTACACGTTTGAGTGTCCCAGTCTATATCTGGTAAATTGAAATCTCCACCTAAGCCTAACGTATTGTTCTAGGAGGTCCTCCGACCCCTTCGCGGTAGAGTCGGCTGATAGTACAAAATGCTTACCACAAGCGACCAAAAGAGAAAACTCCTCTCTATGGTAATCAGATCAAAAGTAAGTTAACAGCACAATATTACACATATTAGAAATAACTTAATTAAAGATGAGACAGTATTGACGCTTATAAACTCAGCTTTATTGCAGAAACCTGAATATAAAATGTATTACCAAATTCATTGAATCAGAACTAACTTTACTCCTCTGGTAGGGACTACCAGCCATCAGTGCCATACGATTATTTCATTTCACTATATTTATCACATAAATCATTCTCTAATCTTTAGTAAAAAAGAAACAAGATAAGCTCAGACAGTATCTAGATTCCTAAAGTTCTATGACAGTTCGAAATATTTTTGGTGTCTGAAGGATTTTCCCACCAACTGCTAAATGTCGTTCATGTGGCAGGTGAGTTTACATTAACTGGTTATTGAATTAACAAGTTTAATTAAATTCGATTAATACCTGCAAGAGCTATATGGGAACCTCAACATTAAAAGCGTACCTGCAATTTCAACCTATTCGTGGTTCATGATAAGTTACTTGTGGACATTATATGACGTGACGAACTCTTTTTTCCAGGTTTTTATTCAAATTCATCACCTACAGCCACTACTTACTAACAAAGCGTTCATGTCAGGCCGAGACTCGATCACGATAACAATCGTCATTGATGACAACTCATAAAAAGATGTGAAGTATCCGTTTTTCAGCCTGTGACAGTTAATAAACCTGAACATGAAAATAAATGAACATCTGTGTAGTGAACTGGGAATAACATCAAGACCTTTATTTTCCCGTTAAATAGCCATATATAATTTCATTTATCAGCAACAATGTGTACACATGTTTAAAACTGAAATGCCATGAAATACATTTCTGGGACGAGAATTCGAACCGAGCAGCTAAATGGATAGTTAAGTACAATCACATGTTAAGTATCGAAATTTATCAACAGTAGCGACGGAACATGAAATGACGACACAAAGTACTTTCTGAAAAATGATTCAAATGGCTCTGAGCACTATGGGACTTAACTTCTGAGATCATCAGTCACCTAGAACTTAGAACTACTTAAACCTAACTAACCTAAGGACATCACACACATATGCATGCCGGAGGCAGGATTCGAACCTGCGACCGTAGCGGTCGCACGGTTCCAGACTGTAGCACCTAGAACCGCTCGGCCACTCCGGCCGGCAAAGTAGATTCTCCCGAGCAGGATTCGAACTCGGCCCCTTCCACCGTTGTTTTCTACCAATGAATAGACGTTAAATATCGATTGTTTGTTCAGCGATAGGAGATATGCACATTTCTGACCATAAAGTGTAACCAGCACCTAACGTTATTGCTGACAACACAAGAAGAGACTTTAAGAATGAAAACAATCTTCCACCAGTAGTTCGGTGTGCCCATGCTAGCCAGATCTTCAGTGAAACGATAAATATTTTTCTGCTGGCATAAGAAATCAGATACTTGCCTATCGTGGAAAACTATATCATTTTCCTATCTTGGCGAAAACGACGTAATGATGAAACGTTCCGAGACGGTTAAATATCGTGAGTGAGATCAGAACTGGAATACAATTTTAGCTCAAAAATTTCTCAAAGTCTCTAGTTCAAATAAAATAAGAGTTCTGTGGCCTTAAATGACTATTGGTTCATAAAATAAAATAAAATTTTTAGTGTAAGCGCGCTGATTGGAGACAGAGTTTCTGTTAGTCATGACTTCGATCTCTGTCATGGCCCAATCTAAACTGACTTTAGCCCAGCCGGCAGCAAATGGGTGCAACTTTTGATGTGGATTCTGAACTACAATGCAACCTGACCATCTTTACTTGGCATCACCATATGTGAAGAAGTTCCGTTCGTACTTGTTAAGAATGGACGCTTGAAGGGTGAACTGAGCCCGTACCTTGCAGATATCAATCTAGAACCAATCCAATACACCATTGCAACACACATTTATATCCCTCATGACAGTGTTGTAACGGAAGATGCACAACAAAGTATGAAGGATCTGACCTCATGGAAGTGTATTCCTAACTGTTCAGTTCAAATGGTTCAAATGGCTCTGAGCACTATGGCACTTAACATCCGAGGTCATCAGTCCCATAGACTTAGAACTACTGAAATCTGACTAACCTAAGCACATCACACACATCCATGCCCGAGGCAGGATTCGAACCTGCGACCATAGCAGTCACGTGGTTCCGGACTGAAGCGCCTAGAACCACACGGCCACCGCGGCCGGCTGCATATAGTTCAACGATGCCTAGACGGTCAACACCACAGTTCGATCGCGTCCGTATTGTTACCTTGTGCCAGGACGAGATTTCAACAACGGAATTGTTCAGGCATCTCGGAGTGAAGCAAAACGATGTTTTTTGGACATGGAGCAGATACAGAGAGAAAGACGCTGTCGATGACATGCCTCGCTTAGGTCGCCCAAGGGCTACTACTGCAGTGGATGACCGTTACCTATGAATTACGCCTCGGAGGAACCCCGACAGAAACACCACCATGTGGAATAACGCTTTTCGTGCAGCTACAGGACGTCGTGTTACCACTTAAACTCTGCGCAATAAGCTGCATGATGTGCAACTTCTCTCCCGAAGTCCATGGCGAGGTCCATCTTTGCAACCACGACCCCATACAACGCGGTAGAGATAGGCCCAGTAACGTGCCGAATGAACCGCTCAGGATTGGCATCATGTTCTCTTCACCGATAAGTGTCGCACATGCCTTAATCCAGAAAATCGTCAGAGACGTCTTTGGAGGCAACCGGGTCAGGCTGGACGCCTTAGACACACTGTCCAGCGAGTGCACCAGGGTGGGGAGTCCCTGCTGTTTCGGGGTGGCATTATGTGGGGCCGACAAACGCCGCTGGTAGTCACTGAAGATGCCGTAACGGCTGTACGATACGAGAATGACATCCTCCGACCGATAGTGCAACCATATCGGCAGCATACTGGCGAGGCATTCGTCTTCACTGACAACAATTCGCGTCCCTATTGTGCACATCTTGTGATAGACTTCCTTCGGGATAATGACATCGCTCGACTAGAGTGGCCAGCATGTTCTCCAGACATGAACCCTATGGAACATGCCTGGAATAAACTGAAAAGGGCTGTTTATGGACGACGTGACCCACCAACCACCCTGAGGAATCCACGCCGAATCACCGTTGAGGAGTAGGACAAGCTGGACCAACAGTGCCTTGATGAACTTGTGGATAGTATGCCACGATGAATACAGGCATGCATCAGTGCAAGAGGACATGCCGTTGGGTATTAGAGGTAGCGGTGCATACAGCAGTCCGGACCACCACCTCTGAAGGTCTCGCTGTATGGTGGTACAACATGCAATGTGTGGTTTTCTTGAGCAATAAAAAGGGCAGAAATCATCTTTATGTTGATCTTTATTCCAATTTTCTGTACAGGTTCCGTAACTCTCGGAACCGAGGTGACGTCAAACTTATTTTGATGTGTGTACATCTAGACCAGGATTAGTGCCATTGCGCAACAAACGGCGACAACAGCGAGAAACTAATGTATAGATCAGGTGGGGGCAAGTCTTGCATACCGCACGTACACGCGTACGTTACGCCACGTCATACAGACACGGCAACTGGACATTATTGTCTCAGAAATACTGTACCATTTCTTATGTCATGTACTCGTTGCTCGTTTCTGTAGGTGTTGTCATTAAAATAGTACCGATCGCTTTTCTCCATTTTCTACAATAAAGCAATATTTCAAAAAAAGGTTTATATAAAAACTAAAAATTTTAACACTGATGCTACGGGTAATTGATATTCGGTTTCTTTGTATGGTTACCAGAAAAAAATATAAAAAACACCTGTTATAACCGAGACGAAAGAAATACAGAAGAATACTGGTTACTCAGAACTAAAGTATCGGTATCGATTTTAACCGGTCGGTTTTTCCCATCCCTAAGCTCCTCTGACTACTCAATGCATATTTTTGATATGCTCAATGCCTCCACAAATAATTCAGTGGTATAATGTGTCACAGTGAAACCATCTCCAAATCCTGTATATGTACGGTTTTAACTGCCAATGAGTTACAGTTACTTTTTTACACTGTGGTTAAAGAGAGCTTACAAATTAGACATGGTAAAGGGGCACAAGGTCTCTGTTAACTGGTTAAATACCAATAAGCATCCGACATGGAAGTTATTCAAGTCTCATATTAGTGGTATGTAGAGATGCTTCTTGTCATCACAGACACTACTTGTAGCCCTTTGGAAATTTTCACTATTTCAAACTACTTCTTTGTTCGATAAAAGCCACTGCAGTATTCATAGTTAAAGAGTAATTCGATTACGTATCTCATTGTTACTGTTTTTTTCATTGAGCTGATTTTGTTACAGGTGTGGTTTCATAAATTATTTAGTGTTTTTTGGCTATTTTTAGAGTCTGTAGCCCGAAAACGGGCAGTTATTTAGTCCTTTATGTATATAGGGAATACTTTTCAGGTGAATATCGGATATCACCAATTATTAACTGACTATACAAAAACTAAAGAAATTGACGAAAACGTTGCTGGATTAGAGAAATCGTGATGTATTACTTTACTTGCTTGCAGTCAGCAATGTCGCTTGTTATACGCTAAAAGTGATGGTAATTGCCAGTTAAAAACCAGATGATGTTAATGTTTTTCGTTAAATGTCATGGTCATTCTCTGCAAATGATTTGATCAAAGTTACCAATATCAAGTAGTACAAGAAACAAATGCAAAGTATTTACCATTTTGGTTGCAATAAACTCAAAATATAGCTTTCGACATGGTTCACATTTTCTAGGAAATAGTTTAAATTTAGTACCCACTTCAACAACGTAGAAACATATTACACTGTTGTAAACTACACATCTGACACAGCGACCTTATACGTAGACGTCAGTCAGAAATTCTAGCTCTGTGGAACACCAGTTCCAGTATCTGATTTAACGAAAACTGTTTACAGCGCTTTCTCCAGCCGGGAAACAGGCAGTTCAGATGTATATGAATTTCTGAGGGACCAAACTGCTGAGGTCATCGGTCCCTAGACTTAAACACTACTTAAACTAACTTATGCTGAGGACAACACACACACACATGCCCGAGGGAGGACTCGAACCTCCGGCGGGAGGGGCCGCGCAATCCGTGACATCACCCCTCCAACCGCCCGGCCACTCACCGGAGCCAGGCAGTTCACACACTGGGTCCATACCTACACTGTAACAGTAATTTAGAGATTTCGCATTGGAGACTAATTAATTCGGGGCTTCCAGCTCTGTATATCCCTGACCTAAACATTCCCTGTGTCATTTCAGGCAGAGGTCAATGAAATATCATATTAACACCAGCAGTATGTTCGTACTGCCGGCTTCATTGTTCACTCACTTGATTTTGAAATCACTGAGATAAGACCACATAACCTCTCAACGTGAAAGGTTTGATTTCGTCCTCCTTTCCTTTCAACCAGCGAAATGTGGGAAAATGCGGCCAGTAACCGATTCAAAAAAATGGTTCATATGGCTCTAAGCACTATGGGACGTAACATCTGAGGCCATCAGCCCCCTAAACATAGAACTACTTAAACCTAACTAACCTAAGGACGTCACACACATTCATCCCCGGGGCAGGAATCGAACCTGCGACCGCAGCAGCAGTGCGGTTCCGGACTAAAGCACCTAGAACCGCTCGGTCACAACGGCCGGCCGTAACCGATTCACAAACCGGTGTCCAGTCTTCTTACGGATATCTGTTTTAACGTTCATTGTAGATGAAGGATATCAGTTTCTTGTAAAACTGGCTCAAGCAACAACTATCATCAATTTCCCGAACAAGGAAAATGTGTTGTGCAAACAGTAATGAGATTTAAAAACAAAGTCTCCACAGTCTCAGCGAGGTCGATCTTTTCATTTGATGGCACTGCCTAAGTATTTTACTAATACGTTTCCGCAGCTGTTTAAGTATTAGTTGAAGCAGTAGCTAAGGTACGGCCAGTTCAAACTGTAAAATACTTTTGAACAGAAAACTGAGTTCATCCTCAAGCAAGACGTATTTATATGACGTAAATTTCTCGAGACTTTATTGACGTTCTTCCCCTAAAATGATGACACTTACGACGTATTAAAATTTATAGAAGCGATAAGATATGAATACACTGCCTACAGATTCGAAATTTACCAATGCCATTGAGGCAGTCGATTTCACTGATATATCTGAATGGAATGATATGGTCTGTGAGGTCATACCTTTGGTTATCACATCCAATAGCCGGGGAAACATAACATAGATCACTATGTGAATCTCAATTTTCCTTCTAAATATGTCTCTTCGATATCATTTGAAACAGTATAGTCACATGCAAAAACGGCGAGCCATCCGGCTGCCTCCACAGCCGATAAGACTGAACCGATTCCGTAAGTGGCCAACATAGCCGCCCCGTAGGATACGAAAATTGGTATCGGAGATGTTATCATCTCCAGGAGCCATCGACTGTCGCGCCTGCTAGTAGTCAAGTGGTAATCGGCGCCTAAAAGGACGACAAAGCCGACTAACTGTATGGCAATTTGCTTGTATGTTAAAACGGTGTATGTAACGGAAGTCCAATCATAATTCCCCATTCTGACACCTCTAAAATGGCAGTCTACTATAAAAGTACTTTATTGACAGATTTCTGGGCTGAGTGTCAATTTCAGAACATTTTCGTGTTTGAGAGGCCTTCCCCACCACAGCAGGCGTCCGCTTTATACAGAATCAGTCGCAGCCTCCTCCTTATACACCGTAACCTCCAACGACACCTCGACGAGATAACACAGTAGTGTAATCGCTGGAAAATAAAAACCAATCCCACCAACTGCCAGGCGATGTATTTCGCCCCTAAAATCAAGCTCCCTGATCGTCAACTCACCAATGACGGCAGAGAATTAATCTGGAGGAAATCAGTACTTTACCTGAGCCTCGAAATAGTCCGACGCGTGACATTAAAAAGGCACCTCACGACCGCAGCAAACAAAGGCTGCGCACTCTTCTGTAGGTTATATCCCCTACTGAAAGGGAACGGGTTAACCATTGAGTGCTTCTTCTTTTCTGGCGCCAGTTCATACTTCCGGTCCTCTTGTATGACTCGGAGGTATGGTCTATGGGGTCAGACAGCACTAACCGCATCGTCTCCAGAACAAAGTTTTCCGTATCATCTCAGGCGCTCGCAGATACGTCCCCAATACACAGGTAAGAGACTTTTTAGGCCAACCCTCCATTTACACACTTGTTCAGGATTAATACACAAAATTTTATGAAACGCCACAAACTTCGCCCCAATTTCTCATTCAAAATTTAGGACACTAACCACCAGAAGCTCCTCTCAAATGCCCAAAATTAATCCTTACACTACACGCCTCTTTAGGGACCAATAACACACACACATAAAACACTAAACACAAGCTTACACACTGAAACCACGCACACAACCCCAATCCCTCATCTTCACGAAAACCCCTAGCGCATTCTGAAGTCAGATGGGCACAGACCAGTAGGACTTCATACGCTACAAAAACAGCCAAAGCCTCGTCAGCGGACGCGGGTGCTGCCCCTTTTGCCAGCCCCCTAGCCGTCCATATCTTCCCTCTGTGTTGCAGTGACTGATTCCGACCTCCGCCGTATGCAACTGCTCTCGGTTTGGCTATTATAAGACTCTTCATAGTAGCAGAGTGAGTTTGCTTGGTAAGAGACTGTCGAATACCGAATGAAAGCAACGCAGTGTGTCTTTGATGGAAACACAGACACATGCTCCCTAACTGAATTCTATGAATGAAGTTACGAACAACACAAGTTTATTGAAACTGACGCAACTGGTATTATGCTAAATTACATCAGAACCGCTTATTTTGGAGGTAACACATTTGGGGGGATTCAGAACATGGTTACTGCTGATGCAAATGTTCCAACATAGTGGTGGGGAATTTATTCATGTAATACTAACATATGGCTTGACAATATTTGCTGCGTGTAACCTGCCACCATGATTACAATGTACCAGAAAAGAAAACTGGACTATACACTTACTATAACTATCTAACAACCAGGATTTG
The DNA here is from genome assembly GCF_021461385.2 of Schistocerca piceifrons. Classification (NCBI taxonomy): domain Eukaryota; kingdom Metazoa; phylum Arthropoda; class Insecta; order Orthoptera; family Acrididae; genus Schistocerca; species Schistocerca piceifrons. The sequence continues at coordinate 561,083,604 of NC_060149.1, forward strand.
TTATAGCGGAAGGTAAACGTAAACAGTGTGTCCCAGCGATAATTGAAAAATGAGGCAATTTGTCATAATTGTCTTCAGCTGCTAGAGACCACATTCATATTTGTACAGTTTGGCTTCATTCGAATCAGTCACATTTGTCACCTTTATGGCTGCCGTAACATTAAAACAGAAAAGGTCAATACATCTGCCGTTATAAAAAGAAATTAACATAAAATCCAACTTACCCATACGTCAGGAAGCAATACTGTACTGCGCACTTTTGATATTAGCGATCAAATGCCATATACAGGTAGCATTTCAAGACACTCGTCATAATGAAAAATATGACGGTGGAAGTAGCAACTTGTGAAACATTTCCATCGACATCGTATAGTAATCAAATTTCGTATTCACAAACAAAATTTATCTCGTTTGATGCAGAAACGAAAATGAAGATGTGAAGAAGCTTTCAATTCTGCAATTTAATACGTACGTTTTTCATCTCCAGATTTACCATAGTTAAAAGCTATTGAGAGTGTTGTTTGCTACCATAACTATTGTTTGCGGTGATGATACCCTATATGACGAACAAAACACAAACGACTGTCATTAATGATCCCTTACAGTCTTTACAAAACCTTTCTTGTGAAATAACACGATCTTTTCAAAGGAGACACGCTTACAGCTATAAGGTAGTGAAGCGAGGCTGTGCGATGGCTTATTACGTAGAGCTTCTCTTAAGATTTCATTACTGAATTTCGTTCTGCCCATTTGCAAATCGCCAACGGCCTTGCCACAGTGGTTACACCGGTTCCCGTCAGATCATCGAAGTTAGGCGCTGTCGGGGTGGACTAGCACTTGGACGGGTGACCATCCGGTCTGTCGAGTGTTGTTGCAAAGCGGGCTGCACTCAGCCCTTGTGAGGCAAGATGAGGAGTTACTTGATTGAGAACTAGCTGCTCCGGTCTCGTAAACTGACATACGGCCGGGGGAGAGGTGTGCTGACCACATGGCCCTCCATATCCGCAGCCAGTGACGCCTATGAGGTGAGGATGACACTGCGTCCGGTCGGTACCGTTGTGCCTTCATGGCCTGCTCGGGACGAGAATTTTTTTTTTCATTTGCAAATCGAGTAAGGAAAACGAAAAAACCTTAAATACTGCAACATTTCTGCAGAGAGGCACTAGCCGACATCTAAGGTCTCAAAAGTATCAAAGGACAATTGTGTTTCCGCTAATCCGCCAAGACACAGTTGCAGCATACATTCTCTCATTATTTCCATGGTGATCTTGGCTTCAACCAATGTATTTAATAGCTCAGTGTCGCGTCTTAAATGGGGTCATTCAGAATATTTTATCAGGTTGACATAAAGCATCAAATGAATGTAGACAGATACCTTAGCCCACACCCGGAAGTAAGTGGAAGATCAGAGGGTTGACAAACTTTTCATGCTGAATTGTCAATTCCATTCTTCACTAGTGTTCATATTCTAACTGTACGACTGGCTCTGAGGCTCCCGCATACTGCTCAGCCCTAAATTAAGTTGATAGGTGGTCACGCGCCTGGAGACTGCGAAGTGTCTGCAAGAATTTCCCACGGTGCTTCAATGCCATTTCAGTAGTTAGGCTACAAGACTGAACTACCGACAGCAATATCAACCTCGGTGATTACAGCAGCTGAAAGCTACATCAAAATTGAGGATAAAGAGAATTTTTTAGGCAGGCCTGCCAAGCAGCGGTGGTTACACCTGTTGGATACAGTGTTGATCGTACTATAAATTGACATGCTCGTTCAAAAGACGCGTTTCAATTTTGCCACTAATTATCCTCAACTGTAGCGCCTGAAAGTCGCTATCTGAATTTGTCACGGTATTCAGACGGCCATAATTGACGTGAAACTACAATCTGTTTAAGGTAATGGTTGAAAAGTTTTGAAGATCATTATTTACAGTCGTACCGAAATGTGTGTAGACGTCGGTCTCGGGGAAGATCAGTTTTGGTTCCAGAGAAATGTAGGAGCAGCTAACTCTGAGTTGTATCATAAAGATCAGACTGAAGAAAGGCAGTCTACATTTATAGCACTTGTAATTTTAGAGAGTGTTTTTGACAATGTTGACTGCCACCCATTATATGAAACTGCGAAGATAGGAGGGGTAAATTACAGGATATGAAATATATGTACACCTTGTACAGAAACCAGATTGCGGTTATAAGAAACAAAGGGTATGAAGTAGAAGCAGTAGCTGAGAAAGGACTACGGCAAGGTTTCAGCCTCTCCTCGATGTTATTCAATCTGTACACTGAGCAAGCTGTAAATACAAACAAGGAGAAATTTGCAAAGCGAGTTAAAGTTCAGGGAGAAGCTATAAAAACTTAGTGGTTTACCGCAGACACTGCAATTATGGCTGATACTGCATAGCAGTCGTAACATTCGCTAAACGGAATGAACTGTGTCTTGAAAAGAGATTATGAGACGAACATCAATAAAAATAAAATAATGGTAATGGAATGTAGTCGAATTAAATTAGGTAATAGTACGAGTATCACAGTAGGAAATGAGTCTCTAAATGTTGTAGAACAGTTTTACTATTTGGTAGCCCACATAACTGACGATCGAAGTAGAGAGGATATCAAATAAAAATCGGCATTAGCAGAAAGAGTATTTCCGAAAAAGAGAAATTTCTCAATTTCGCATATAAATTTGAGTGTTATGAATTTCTTTTCGGAATGTATTAGCCCAGAGAACAGCCTTGTGTGGAAGTGAAATATAGACGATACGCAGTTCATACAAAAGTAGAATAGAAGCTTTTGAATTATGATGTTACAGAAGGACATTTAAAATTAGATGTGTCAATTTCAGGAAAAAGTAATTTGTGGTTCAACGTGATTAAAAGAAGGAAGCGGTTGACACGACATCCTCAGGCATCAAGGAACAGTCAGTTTGGTAATGGAATAAGGCGTGGGAGGTGAAAACTGTAGAAGGGGGCCATGGCTGGAGCAGAGTGAGCAGGTTCAAATGGATGTAGACTAGCCTCGAGATCCTCGTCAAACCATTCTTCAGATTGCAGATCAAGACAACAACAGCTCAAGATGAAAGATCTATGTGATCAACGGGGCAGTGAAAGAATCTTAGAGTATAATATTTCTTCGGAAAGGTACAGCTTGTGGGATATGAGTGATTGAATATTGGAAAACAATGAAATTATTAGATTACTGGTTCTGTTATTGATACCTGCAGAAAAGGTGTTACTTTACGAAGTCCATCTCAAGATTTGGCTGCGTTGTCAACTCCAACATATTAAGACAAGCTTCTCCACTGCCTACGCAATTTATTCTCGCAGGGGTCCTTCACACAGACCAAATGTCTTACATCTACATCTACTTCTAAATCTATGTGTCTACTCTGCTGTTCACATAAGTGCTTTTCAGAGGTTTCATCGAACCATTTGAGACTAAATCCGTACCGTTCCACTGTTGAATAGCGTGCAGGAAATGCAACACTTAAATCTTCCCTTGCTAACTCTGATTTTTTTTGATTTTTTACGATCGTATTTTCTGCTTATGTAGGATGGCGTCAACAAAATATTTTCTCGTTCGGAGGAGAAAGTTGGTGATTGAAATTTCGTAAAATGTTCTCGCCACATATAAACATGCCTTTCGTTCTGACGATTGCTACCCCCAACTTCGGTGTAGTACTGAAGGCACCCACTCATATGTTTCGCAATAATACAAAACCAGCCGTACTTCTTTGAACTTCTTCAGTGTCAGTCGTGTCCGGCACGTATCCCACACGGCACGGAAGTACTCTAGAAAATAGTATCTCTAGCAGAACTGTTGCATCTTCTGTTCTGCAAATAAAACGCAGTCTTTTTTCTTCGCCTTCCCGACAAAGTTATATACGTCATAATTCTAGTTTAAGCTGTTCGTAATTGTAATCCATAGGTATTTAGTTGAACTGGCAGCCTTTAGGTCTGTATGATTTATCGTGCACCCGAAATTAAACCGATTTCATTTAGTATTCATATGGATGATCCTACACTTTTCATTATCTGGAACCAACTACCATCTTTGATACCTTCTTGCCTAAATCATTTCGCAGTTGGTTTTGATCTTCTGAAGACTTTACTTGGTGGTTAATGATAACATCATCTACAAACGATCTAAGAGACCTGCTCAAATCGTCTCCTAAATCTTTTCTACAAATCAGGAAAAGTATAGGGCCTATAACACATCTTCGGCGAACGCCAAATGTCATTTCTGTTATATTCGACGATTTTTCGTCGAGTAATACGTCTTGTGACCATTGTGACACGAAATCCTGGATCCAGTCGTACATCAAGACAATTCTCCATAAGCACGCAGTTTAGAAGCAGCGTGTGGGAAACGATGTCAAAGACCTTCTGTAAATCTAGAAATATGGTATCAATGATCACCTGTCGATTGTTCATAGTGCTTCGTGTGAATAGAAACCTAGTTGTGTTTCAAATGAATGATATTATCTGATTTCGTGCTGACTATATATCAATATATCGTTTCCTTCGAGGTATTCACAATGTTCTCACTCACACCAAACGACGACAGAAACACGTGACAGGTAAAGTCTTAACCAAAATACACTTCCAGAGTATACTAATCACCGCTCTTCCGATAGGCAGTCAAATGAATAGTGCCTAAAGCGTTCCTCCGATGGGGAGCTACACTGCCTTTCGGAACACTTGGTGGTAGTGGTAAGTTCCTATGTGACCAGACAGCTGAGATCATCGGTACCTGTACTTACACACTACTTCATTTAATTTAAACTTACTTACACTAAGGACAACACACATACCCATGCGCGAGGGAGGACTCGAACCTCCAAAAGGGGGGGGGGGGGGAGTCGTAAAAACCGTGGCAGGACGCCCTAGACCCAGCGGCTACCCCGCGCGGCTCGATGCACTTCGCACGTTTCTAGCCCTAAGGGGACTATATACCCAAGCATAGTAACTGAGGAAGAGACTGGCATGTATATTGTCCATGAGACGAACGAATGCCACGTCTTTCGCTGAACACAAGGTGTGGATCATTCACAGAATGATTCTTGGTTATTCAGCTAGCGACTGCTGTAGATGTTAACATTCAGATAAATACAGTCAGTCACGCGGGGTTGCCACGTGGTTTGAGACGTCCTGTCACGGTGCACGCGGCTCCCCCGTCGGAGGTTCGAGTCCTCCCTCGGGAATCGGTGTGTGTGTTGTCCATAGCGTAAGTTAGTTTAAGTTATATTAAGTAGCTTGTAAGCTTAGGAACCGATGGCCTAAGCAGTTTGGTCCCGTAAGATCTTACCACAAATATACAAAAATACAGTTAATCCTCACGACTGTAAGAGTGAAGGACTTAGCGCATGTCTGTATAAGGGTTGGGTTGTTTTGGAGAAGGAGACCAGACAGCGAGGTCATCGGTCTCATCGGATTAGGGAAGGAAGGGGAAGGAAGTCGGCCGTGCCCTTTGAAAGGAACCATCCCGGCATTTGACTGGAGTGATTTAGGGCAATCACGGAAAACCTAAATCAGGATGGCCGGACGCGGGATTGAACCGTCGTCCTCCCGAATGCGAGTCCAGTGTTTAACTCTGTATTAGGTTCCGGTTCTCACACGACAAAACAGTTAGTAAATTTCGTTGTTGTAGATAAAAGGGAGAACACTTCGTAATTCATTAACTATTCTTTCAGCATGTAAATTAAAATTAGTGTTTACAACAAAACACTTCCTTTCACACCTGCCTCGTAATTACACCCCGATTATTCCTATATGGAAATTATGATAGCTTTAAACGACGACTTTTAATTATAAAAACTGATAGCATTTAGTCGAAAAGTCGAAAGGCGGCTCTTGAATGAGCATGTCAATTTGTAGTGCGCTTAACCTGGAAGGAAATACACTCCTGGAAATTGAAATAAGAACACCGTGAATTCATTGTCCCAGGAAGGGGAAACTTTATTGACACATTCCTGGTGTCAGATACATCACATGATCACACTGACAGAACCACAGGCACATAGACACAGGCAACAGAGCATGCACAATGTCGGCACTAGTACAGTGTATATCCACCTTTCGCAGCAATGCAGGCTGCTATTCTCCCATGGAGACGATCGTAGAGATGTTGGATGTAGTCCTGTGGAACGGCTTGCCATGCCATTTCCACCTGGCGCCTCAGTTGGACCAGCGTTCGTGCTGGACGTGCAGACCGCGTGAGACGACGCTTCATCCAGTCCCAAACATGCTCAATGGGGGACAGATCCGGAGATCTTGCTGGCCAGGGTAGTTGACTTACACCTTCTAGAGCACGTTGGGTGGCACGGGATACATGCGGACGTGCATTGTCCTGTTGGAACAGCAAGTTCCCTTGCCGGTCTAGGAATGGTAGAACGATGGGTTCGATGACGGTTTGGATGTACCGTGCACTATTCAGTGTCCCCTCGACGATCACCAGTGGTGTACGGCCAGTGTAGGAGATCGCTCCCCACACCATGATGCCGGGTGTTGGCCCTGTGTGCCTCGGTCGTATGCAGTCCTGATTGTGGCGCTCACCTGCACGGCGCCAAACACGCATACGACCATCATTGGCACCAAGGCAGAAGCGACTCTCATCGCTGACGACGACATGTCTCCATTCGTCCCCCCATTCACGCCTGTCGCGACACCACTGGAGGCGGGCTGCACGATGTTGGGGCGTGAGCGGAAGACGGCCTAACGGTGTGCGGGACCGTAGCCCAGCTTCATGGAGACGGTTGCGAATGGTCCTCGCCGATACACCAGGAGCAACAGTGTCCCTAATTTGCTGGGATGTGGCGGTGCGGTCCCCTACGGCACTGCGTAGGATCCTACGGTCTTGGCGTGCATCCGTGCGTCGCTGCGGTCCGGTCCCAGGTCGACGGGCACGTGCACCTTCCGCCGACCACTGGCGACAACATCGATTTACTGTGGAGACCTCACGCCCCACGTGTTGAGCAATTCGGCGGTACGTCCACCCGGCCTCCCGCATGCCCACTATACGCCCTCGCTCAAAGTCCGTCAACTGCACATACGGTTCACGTCCACGCTGTCGCGGCATGCTACCAGTGTTAAAGACTGCGATGGAGCTCCGTATGCCACGGCAAACTGGCTGACACTGACGGCGGCGGTGCACAAATGCTGCGCAGCTAGCGCCATTCGACGGCCAACACCGCGGTTCCTGGTGTGTCCGCTGTGCCGTGCGTGTGATCATTGCTTGTACAGCCCTCTGGCAGTGTCCGGAGCAAGTATGGTGGGTCTGACACACCGGTGTCAATGTGTTCTTTTTTCCATTTCCAGGAGTGTAGCTGTAGCCACAGCGACGTAACAGGCCTACCTAAATAAAACGATCCCGCTCTTAATTGTACGTTGCCATTTCCATATTCGTTGAGATCGATATTCCTGTCCAAAATTTAGCCTTGTAGTCTAGTTGCTGAAACGGGATTGACACTGAGTCGGAAAATGGTGCACTGTCCTGGCGCCTGACTATCTATCAAATTAATATCGGGCTGACCTGCAGCTGCTCTCTAGTAGGCGGGCTTCCCAGAGCCACTCGAGCATTTTGGATACGGAAACTAATATAAAATGGAACTGTAACATTGCCTGAAAAGTTTAGCAACACTGAGAGCTTCCACTTACTTCCCGATATATACACTCCTGGAAATGGAAAAAAGAACACATTGACACCGGTGTGTCAGACCCACCATACTTGCTCCGGACACTGCAATAGGGCTGTACAAGCAATGATCACACGCTCGGCACAGCGGACACACCAGGAACCGCGGTGTTGGGCGTCGAATGGCGCTAGCTGCGCAGCATTTGTACACCGCCGCCGTCAGTGTCAGCCAGTTTGCCGTGGCATACGGAGCTCCATCGCAGTCTTTAACACTGGTAGCATGCCGCGACAGCGTGGACGTGAACCGTATGTGCAGTTGACGGACTTTGAGCGAGGGCGTATAGTGGGCATGCGGGAGGCCGGGTGGACGTACCGCCGAATTGCTCAACACGTGGGGCGTGAGGTCTCCACAGTACATCGATGTTGTCGCCAGTGGTCGGCGGAAGGTGCACGCGCCCGTCGACCTGGGACCGGACCGCAGCGACGCACGGATGCACGCCAAGACCGTAGGATCCTACGCAGTGCCGTAGGGGACCGCACCGCCACTTCCCAGCAAATTAGGGACACTGTTGCTCCTGGGGTATCGGCGAGGACCATTCGCAACCGTCTCCATGAAGCTGGGCTACGGTCCCGCACACCGTTAGGCCGTCTTCTGCTCACGCCCCAACATCGTGCAGCCCGCCTCCAGTGGTGTCGCGACAGGCGTGAATGGAGGGACGAATGGAGACGTGTCGTCTTCAGCGATGAGAGTCGCTTCTGCCTTGGTGCCAATAATGGTCGTATGCGTGTTTGGCACCGTGCAGGTGAGCGCCACAATCAGGACTGCATACGACCGAGGCACACAGGGCCAACACCCGGCATCATGGTGTGGGGAACGATCTCCTACACTGGCCGTACACCACTGGTGATCGTCGAGCGGACACTGAATAGTGCACGGTACATCCAAACCGTCATCGAACCCATCGTTCTACCATTCCTAGACCGGCAAAGGGAACTTGCGGTTCCAACAGGACAATGCACGTCCGCATGTATCCCGTGCCACCCAAAGTGCTCTAGTAGGTGTAAGTCAACTACCCTGGCCAGCAAGATCTCCGGATCTGTCCCCCATTGAGCATGTTTGGGACTGGATGAAGCGTCGTCTCACGCGGTCTGCACGTCCAGCACGAACGCTGGTCCAACTGAGGCGCCAGGTGGAAATGGCATGGCAAGCCGTTCCACAGGACTACATCCAGCATCTCTACGATCGTCTCCATGGGAGAATAGCAGCCTGCATTGCTGCGAAAGGTGGATATACACTGTACTAGTGCCGACATTGTGCATGCTCTGTTGCCTGTGTCTATGTGCCTGTGGTTCTGTCAGTGTGATCATGTGATGTATCTGACCCCAGGAATGTGTCAATAAAGTTTCCCCTTCCTGGGACAATGAATTCATGGTGTTCTTATTTCAATTTCCAGGAGTGTACAACGCTATCCGTCTACATACACTTCATACCTCCTTGTCATTTTCATGATATATTCTTAATGACTTCTATTTAAGATGTGACACTGACAAGTTAAATTTATTGTCTGAACCAAAGATAGATGATCGCCGCTTAAGCTACGACTGCTCTCTCTCTTCGCGTAGTGAGCCATATGTATTAGACACAATGGAAGTATGTCAAAAGGAATGCTACAGCTGTGTCTTGTTGGGTTAGCGGTAACACAGTCTGCTAGTGCAGCTTTGGAGGCTTTGGAAGTCGGTTGGTATCTCACTGGAGAAAAGTTTTCATACATTTTTCTTTTCTTTTACTCAATTTTCAAGAAGACAGAACAAAATCTAGAGACAAAATTTTACGTGATTATCTTAAGAGAAGATCTTCATCATAGACCATCTCACGGCCTCGATTCAGTGCCTTGCACTGCTGGCGTAAGTGTCTTCTTTGAAAATACCGATTTACTTAGTAAGAAAGGTTCTGAAAACACTTCAAGAGACCATTAATGACTGTGATTTGAGCTTTGTTCGTCATTTATGGATTCATCGTCCCAGGGAAAAGTTACAGAAGCAATGAACACACTGAGTAGCATACCACTGTGGTAAATCTGGCGATTAAAAACCGTATGAAACAGGAGAATTGACCATTTCTTAGTATCTAAATTTCTCTTTGTGTATCAGGAAAGATAATTTTCTTCGTTACTTCAAAATTTGATTACTGTGTGATTTCGAATAACTTACCAAATTTCCTTATGAATTTACACTGAAGTGACAGAGAAACTGGAATAGGAATGCGTATACAAACACAGGCAGGTTATCAAGATTTAAGGGGAGCCGGAACGATTCAGCTCCTCCATGTTAATTTTAGCAAATAGAATGAACATTTTTTCTAAAACCATTAAACATATAGGTCTGAAATTTGGACTACACGTTCAGTGAATATGTCTCTACAAATTCGTAATGCCATGTTAAGAAATATTTATTGGTTTTTGTTTAACAATTTTTTTAATAGATGCTTATTTTTTTCTGTAAAATTTTGCACTTTTTCTTCTATGACTCTTGAATTATACAGTACATTTTTACAATTTGTTACAAAAATGAAGGAAAAGAAGTAAAAAATATTGTGTATAAATTTCATTGAGATACTTTTAGAAGTTTTTGAGAAAATGTTCCTCAAAGATGAGAATTTTAAACTTACAGGAAATGGCTTGCTAAGTTTTTTTGGCACATTCCTGATCCATATGATGGATTATCAGCATCCTCTTCATTTTTCAGTGTTAGTTTCATTTCCTCTGGTCTTTTCTTCCCTTTTGCAGCATTTTGTAGCCTTTTGTTTCTTCTTCCCGCAACTCTTAGTCTTTCTTCATCAATTAGGCGCATTGTGGAAATGGTGTTGTGTCCTGGTTGGAAACCTAAACGTTTCGGTACATCACATTTCATAATGTTTCCTTCATTGTATGTTGCCACTGCATCATACACTCAAAAATGCAATATTCTTATCTGTACAAACACTCTTTTGGGAATCCTAACTCAAATTAAATTATTTACTCTTTCATTTGGATTTTGTGTTTTCCCATGTAAACACTTTTCCCATAAACTTGGCTGTGATAAATCTCTGAATATTGGCTTAATTACATCAATTACAGCATTTGGCAAACCGTTTTTATGGGAATATTCCTTTCCTGATTGGTACTCATGCCATGACCTGTGGGGCACAGTGCATGTTGAGGGTGCTCATTTCTTAATGCAGAATGAAAAAATAATGCCAATTGCACACCCATAATACCTCTGCAATCTATCAATTGCTTCATCTGTCAGTCTTCCTCTTCCTCCTAGGGCTTTACCATAACTAAGCTTCTGGGACCCTAATGTCTGCTTTAGTTCGCGAAAGCGAGCTCCCATGCGCTTCTGCACATGTCCAATGCACTCCTGTTTTTTAATGTGAATTTCATTGCCATAAGGTTTGAGTTCCTCTACTGTTTTATAACCCTTAGAATCACCATCTCCTAGATAGTGTATCGTACATTATACCACTCCTGTGATCTGGAAAAAACTGCTTTCACTCCCTCTACTTCCATCGCTCCACTCGTGCCGTAAAAATTTGCTTCACAACTTTGACTATGTTCGTCATTGGTATTGCTCCTACATCTACAATCTTTTGAGAGAATAGCAACTTCAATTACTTTGCAACTGTCTCTATTCGTAGCTGTCACAACTCCATTTAGAGATTTATGACTTCTACGTTGCCATGACCCATTTAAAGCTACAGTTAAATCTCTACAATTCCCATTACCTGTCACAGCTTCTTTAACTGCTTTCTTCATTGTTGCTTGAGGAATATCTTCAGCAGAAGATCCCACCAATTCATTATAAAATCCAAACTTTGTTGGTGGTTTTGGAAAGGTCATAATTCCACATAACATTGTTCCTGCAGCACTGCCCTTGCCAATGCAATGCAAGCCATAGGCTAGCCTAACATTTATGTCATACACCCTCTTTCCACTATTACCACTACGAGGAATACTGTTATAATTAGAAAACGAAACTTCTGCATCACATTTGTTACACTTCAATAACATTTTACAAGCCAAACCAATGTGTGAAGTTATTTTCAATTCCAGTCCTCTTTCTTTGCAAACTTGGCATAATACGTTATGTTTCAAAATATTAGAGAGCAAGGAAATGTTAGTTATTTCATTCACATCATTACTGTCACTTTCATAGTTTTCAAATTCTTCTTTGCTGTCACAAAGTTTCTTGCTGGAAGAAGTTCTATCACATTCATCTGGAGTACTCAGTGAAGCAGTTTAAGCAGCATCTCCCTTCGAAACAACAAAAGATTTCTTCTTCCGCTCATTGTGCCTTTTCTTAAACACTCGATTGTTGAAACGGGGCATACTGATATCCACAAACCAAATACGTAAAACAGGTACGAGCAATGTTCGTCAAATCCGCGAAATTGAACAGCTAAACAACACAAAGCGAGCTCCACAAGTCAGCACACACGGTATAGCGTTTATGTGTACCAATATGAACAGTAACTTGTCACAGAGATAAAGCCATACAACGTTGGAAAACAAAACACTGTCTAATTCAGCAAAGATACCATGCTTGCAGCCAGCGAGCGGCGCCGTCAGAGGCGAAACACCAGGTCGCTACAACCGTTTACGCGGCGCGTCAATTTTGTAACGATAAAAAACACACTTAGAATTCACTTAGAAGGGTGAAACTTGATTCGTTTTGTTAAGAAAACTACAAATAATATTACAATGAAGAAACCAAAAATATGTTAATTCTGTCATTTTCATCGTTCCCGTTCCCCTTAAGTGAGTTTGAACGTTGTGCTATAGTCTGCGCACGAGCGATGGGACACAGCATCTCCGAGGTAGCGATGAAGTGGCGATTTTCCCATACGACCATATGACGAGTGTACCGTGAATATCAGGAATCCGGTAAAACATCGCTGCGGCCGGAAAGAGATCCTGCAACAACGGGAGCAACGAAGACTGAAGAGAATCATTCGACGTGACAGAAGTGCAACCCTTTCGCAAGCTGCTGCAAATTTCAATGCTGGGCCATCAAGAACTGTTAGCGTGAGAACCTTTCAACGAAACATCATCGATCTGGGCTTTCGGAGCCGAAGGCCCACTCGTATACCTTTGATGAATGCACCACAGGAAGCTTTACGGCTCGCCAGGACTAGTCAACACCAACACTGGACTGTTGATGACTGGAAACATACTGCCTGGTCAGAGAGTCTCATTTCAAATTGTATCGAGCGGATGGACGTGTACGGGTATGGAAACAACCTCAAGAAACCATGGACCCCGAATTTCAGCAGGGGACTGTTCAAGCTAGTGGAGGCTCTGCAATGGTGTGGGGCGTGTGCAGTTGGAGTGATATGGGACCCCTGATACGTCTAGATACCATTCTAACAGGTGATACGTAAGCAAGCATCCTGGCTGACCACTTGCACCCATTCATGCCCATTGTGCATTCCGAAGAAATCGGACAATTCCAGTAGGACAATGAGACGTCCGGAATTGCTATCGAGTTGCTCCAAGAACAGTCTTCTGAGTTTAAACACTTCCGCTGGTCACCAAACACACCAGTCATGAACAGAATTGATAATATGTTGAAAACCTTGCAACGTGCTGTACACAAGAGATCTCCACCCCCTCGTACTCTTACGTATTTATGGATAGCTCTGCAGGATTCATGGTATCGATTAACTCCAGCACCACTTCAGACCTTAGTTGAGTCCATGCCACGTCATGTTGCAACACTTCTGCATGGTTGCGGGAGCCCTACACACTATTAGGCAGGTTTATCAGTTTCTTGTGTCACTTCCACCACCATGGTTTCACATTATGACGAGTGTCCTGAAATGCCACCTGTATATGAAATCTGATAGTACGTATCTAACTGCAGAGTGTATTATTTCTTCCTGACATTTGAGTCAGTTTTTTTTCAGTTACTTTTTCTTTATGAGGGAATATGTATTGTCCTTTTCTATTTTAGTGATATGGGACCAATCATGGCGATAAATATGACTGATTCTCATGAAGTCAACTAGTATAGACTTCAAGATGACCTCTAGCAGCCGAAAATGGTTATGACCACCTGGATCATTACTCAACTATGACTTTCTTTCTTTGATTTCTTTTGCTTGCGCCTTTTTTTCCCGCGGATACGCAGGGTCGGCATGGTTAATCGGATGTGGCAATGTTAATGTAAGGGGTGGCCGGATGCCCTTCCTGCCACCACCCCGTACTCCCTGGGACGGAATTAGTGTACCCCAACTGTCTGCAACTAGGATAATCCATGGAATAGGGCGGTAGTGTTCAGATGTCTGCGAGCCGTGTAACTGAGGCGGTACGTGGGGACCAGCCCGGTATTCACTTAGGGGGATGTGGAAAACCTCCTGAAAACCACATCCAGGCTGGCCGGCACACCGGCCATCGCCGTTAATCCGCCGGGCGGGTTCGATCCGGGGCCGACGCGCCTAACCGAGTCCAGGAAGCAGCGCGTTAGCGCTCTCGGCTAACCTGGCGGGTCATTACTCAACTATGACTGAAACAAGCAAATTACCTATACCTTTCATTATAAAAAACTTCTGTTGCAAGATATATGTCGTAAGTGCACAATTCAACCATATGTTCTGGTGCATTTTAATGATGGCGGTACATTATATGAATCAAAGATTCTCACGCCTTGCTGCATGAACAATTGTTCAATGAGAAAGGTTGCCACTACTGTGTCAAAACTTTATGACATTTGCATTAGCAGCAATTCAGTTCTCAACTGTTCACAAACAAGGCGTCTCCAAAATAAGTAGCTCCGATAACGTTTAGTAGGATTCATATTGCGTCAGTTTCAATAGTGTTGTATTGTTCATAACTGTTTCATGGAATACAGTGAGACAGACTGTTACCATTTTGATCGAAGACAAACTGCATTGCGCCGGCCGCTGTGGGCGAGCGGTTCTAGGCGCTTCAGTCTGGAACTGCGCTGCTGCTACGGTCGCAAGTTCGAATCCTGCCTCGCGTACGATTGTGTGTGAAGGCCTTAGGTTAGTTAGGTTTAAGTAGTTCTAAGTCTAGGAGACTGGTGGTCTCAGATGTTACTTCTCACAGTGCTTAGAGCCATTTGACTATTTTTTGAACTGCATTGCATTCACTTTGTATATGGTTAGACTCTTCCCATGGAAACTTACACAGCTGCTACGAATGGCCTTATACCAGCCAGAACCTAAACAGCAGCATACGCCGCAGATCTCAAGCAGGGAACATCTGGCCAGCAAGGGGGCGTGTGGCCGCAGCCAGTGGCTGCGCCCGCTCTATTGGGAGCGGACTTCGCCATTTTCGGGGTGCCAAAATGTGGAATTATGCATATGCAGCTGTAGCATACAAGTGAAATTCAATACAGAGAGTGGACTTTGACGAGCTCTTAGATGCCATTTACCAGACGATCACAAGCAGACATGAGAGTCTATGGCTTTAGCAGATGATAACACCTTCGCTACCAACTGCCGTATCCTATAGGGTGGCCAATTTGTGCTGAATGGCAGCCAAAAATTTGTAAATTGTAAATTTGTGGTAAGTTCCTATGGGACCAAACTGCTAGGGTCATCGGTCCCTGACTTACACAGTACTTAATCTGACTTAAACTAATTTACACCAACGACAATACACACACGCACACACACACACACACACACACACACACACACACACACACACACACCCATGCCCGAGGGAGGACTCGAACCTCCGACGTGCCAGACACAGAACTATGAGAATTGTTATGTTGGCCACTTAAGGAATCGGTTCAGTCTTAATGGCTGTGGAGGCTGCCGGATGGCTTGGTGTTTTTTTCAGTGACGGTATTATATGCAATGCAAACGAAGAGGCTCACTTTAGAAATTTAGATTTACATAGTGGCTCATTTTCTGTTTCTCCGGTTATTTGACGTGATTAAACTAAGGTATGAGCTCACAGGCCGTATCATAGCATTCGAAAATAACAGTTGAGCCGACTGCTACAATGACGTCGTGGTTAAATTCGTAAATTTCTAGCTTGTAGGTAGTGTGTTCTAATCCTTTCACTTCTACAAAATTTAATACTTTGTTAGTTTTGTGTATACTGCTTCCAATGCTTGCTGGAGGAAGGCAAGAGGAAATAGTCCCCATTAATTTACGTGACATAAATAGTTGAGGAGGAACTCAGCCTTCGGTTGATAATTGTTTTGCAGTTTTAACAACTCTGTAGCCTTAGCTGTTGAACACACTGATTCAACTAATGCTTTCGACAGCTACAGAAACGCAAAGTGTGTTGTCTCCTAGGTAAATTACTTGTGCAGTGGTATCAGACGAAAAGATCTACCTGGCTGAGAATTTGCAGACTAGATTTTTAAGCCTCTTACTGTTTGGGCAATGACCTTTACTTCTTCGGAAAATTTACGGTAGTTGTTGCTTAAGATTTTCTTGCAAGAAACTAAACTCCTTCAGCTTCATCGAACGTTAAAACAAATGTTCTTAACAGTACTAAACAGCAGTTTTTGAATCGGTTACTCGCCGCATTTTCCCACATTTCGCTGGTAGAAAGGAAAAAAGTTGACTAACAAAAAAAAAAAAAAAAAAAAAAAAGTCTTCGAGAAAGAAAGAAGGATGGTATCAAACTTTTCGCACTGCAAGGTTATGTGATTTTATTTCAGTGATTACAAAATCTAGCGAACGAACAATGTAGATGGCAGTACGGTTACACTGCTGGTGATATATTTCACTAATTTGGGCCTAATCTGATGTAGGGCCAGCTTAGACCATACATATACAGAGCAGGAAGCCTCGACATTATTAAATTCGGAAATCTGAAAGCACGAAAGTACTTTAACGGAAGACATTAACATCGTCTGGCTTTTGAATTGGCATTTACCATAATTTATAGGTGTTTAGAGGTAACATCGCTGAGCCCAAGTTAATAAAGTCGTGCAACGTGATTTCTCTTGTCAAGTATGGTCTTCGTCTATTAATTAAGTTTCGTGAAATCAGTGAATAATTGGAGGTGTCAGATATTAACTTCAAAGGTATTCCCTACGTATGAAAAGAACTAAATAATTACCCGCTCTTTGGGAACAGCTTCTAAAAATAACTGAAAATCATTAAATGTTTTCTGCAAGCACACCTGTAACAGCAACAGCTGAATAGAAAAAGGTAACAGTATTACGATGGTAATAATTAAATAATCTGTTAACTACATAATGTACAATGGGATTTATCGAACTAAGAAATTGTTTGAAATAGCGAAAATTTCAAAATGGTTCCGAATAGGGGCTATGATGGCCAGAAGCGTCTCTACATACCACTGATTTGAGACTTGAATAACTTCTATGCGGAACCTTACTGATAATTAACCAGTTAACAGAGAACTTGTGTTTCTTTACTGCCTAATCTGTAACTCTTTCCAGTCTTTGTATCAGAAATTAACTGTAACCGACTAGCCGTTGAAACCGCACACATGCAGATTTTGGCGGCTATGTCACTATGGTACAATATACAATTTAATTGTGAAATTTGTGAAGAAACTGACCATTTAGAAAATGTGCATTGAATAGCGAAGGAAAATGGTGAATGTCGATGGAGTCGAATACATTTACAGCAGAACCAGAAAATGAAGGCAATGAACAGTCGGGAATACACTTCCAGGGAATCAGATCTTTCATACATTGTTGTGCATCTTCCGTTATAACACACTAATGTAGGTTACAAATGTGTGTAGCAGTGTTGTGTTGAGTTGGTTCCAGACTGATATCTGCAAGGTATGGGCTCAATTGTCCCTCCAGCCGTTCATTCTTAATAGGCACAAAAGTAGCTCTTACACCTCTGGTAACGCCAGGAAAAGCAAGTCGGCTACATCGTAGTTCAGAATCCGCATTAAATATGATGTCAATTTGCTAATAACTGGAGCAAAGACAGTTTAGGTTGGGCAACACAGAGGCAGAAGCTGCGACGGATAGAAAGTCTGTCTCCAGTAAGTTGTTTTACACTAGAAATTTTATTTTATTTTATGAGCCACTGGTCATGTTAGGTTACGGATCTCTTATTTGATTTTAACTTGTGACGTTGAACATATTGTTGGTGCTTTGCTGGAATTTGGGTCTCCCTTTTCACGTTATTTGACCCTCTCAGGGCGGCAGAGTTACATCAATTCGTTATTTTCATCAAGATTTCAAGTTGCTATAGGTCTTCGTGAGAGGCGCGTATCTTTGTTCGAATCCCGTTCCAGCACAAACATATTCACCACTTCATTTCAAGCACTAACTTGCTCACGCCGAACTACTGATGAAAAACAGATTTCCGTTTTAGCGTCGCATTTTTTTTGTCACAAGTAACGATAGATGCTGGTTTCAAGTCACAGGCAGAGAATGAACTTCTAATCACAGTATTACAGGTTCAGACTTTCATCATGTCATTTCAAGTACCAACATTCTACTCGAAGTTCCCGGTGAAAAATAATTATATCACAAACCTCTCTTTGGTTGTACCCAACAACTACGGAACGAGATGGTTTCGATGCCTAGTCAGTCGATAAATTTCCATCAAGTCATTATAAGTTGAAACATGCTACTCTTAGCTGCTGGAGAAAGAGTAATTTGTTTATTAACATATCTTCGTTACGATGTTTGTACGGTTGGAGTTACATTTGCACAAACATTTCGTCACGTTCTTTCAAATCAAGCATGCGCACATATCCCTAATAGTGAACAAACAACATCTATTCTTGGGTGTTCAAAAAAATGGCTCTGAGCACTATGGGACTCAACTGCTGAGGTCATTAGTCCCCTAGAACTTAGAACTAGTTAAACCTAACTAACCTAAGGACATCACAAACATCCATGCCCTAGGCAGGATTCGAACCTGCGACCGTAGCGGTCTTGCGGTTCCAGACTGCAACGCCTTTTTTTTCCGAAGAAGCAATCTTTTGGAACAATTTTTTTTTTCCAAAGCCAAACTCAAATTTCTTTTTTTTTCTTTAAGAACAAATTGTGAGGAATAAATAAGGAAAAGTTTTTTTTCCAAAAGAAAACAAAGACTCCAAACAAAAATGAGTCTTGTTGGCGAAGAAGCAATCTTTTGGAACTAAAAAAAAGTTTCTCAAAGCCAAAATCAAATATCTTTTTCCTTTAAGAACAAATTATGAGGAGTAAATAAGGAAAAGCTTTTTAAGTCGTCGTGCGACATGTAGTTAAAGTCCAGTTCTTACAGGAGCTCCTGAAGTGTATCCGCCTACAGCACGCCAGCTCGTCCAAACGTGTCTTCTCATGGCGTAGGCGTGGGTTCTGGGTAGCAGATCTATTCAGTTCGGTTCGTTTTATACTGTTTTCAGCTTCTCAGGGCTTGGACGTTCCAGCTACGAGGTGGGTCATCGAAAGTGCTCCGTAAGAAATTGGAAAAATATTGTTTATAGCGTGGGTTGTGTATCAGGACGCAGTGTCGGTCGTTGAGATAAGTCCAATATCCTAGCGTAGACTTGTCGCCAGAAGTAAAAAGGTAGCGGATCGTGTGGCCACAGATCCAATTCACAGAGTTAGTTTTGGCGGAGGGGTAGAAAGTCTTATCGGGGTACAAAAACATGTGGACGTCGATCTGAGCCGGTGTCTGGCGAGTAAGAAACGCCAAAATTCGCCGCGCAAGTGTCCAGAGGTCTAGCGCTGTGCCACAGTGGAACCGGTGGACATCCGTGTCATCCACTCCACAGTGGGTGCAGAGGGATGAATCGGCGAGATGGATGAGGTGCAGACGATCTCGGTTAACTTGTTTGCCATTCACGGTGATGTACCATGCTGATTGAACGTCTGATTCGAGAAAACGTGCATGGATCGCCTTCCATATGTGTCGCCACACGTACTGTGGATACTTACGTTCGATGGGGTTGGACGGGCGGCACTGTTGTAACAATTCGGAGATTGTTTTCGTGAGGTACAAACGTGTAAGTCGTAAGGACCGGTAGATATAACTGAACTCCAGGAAAAATCGTTGGATGTAATAAAAGGGGGTTGGAATAGTCGATACCAGTACTGGGGCGGACAAGGAGGCCGGTGCAAAGTTGTGAAGCAGGAGGCTAGTAAGGCTCTGCGGGCAACGATGCCAAAGTTTTAGTTGGGAGCTGACATATAGTGCCTTGACACGAGTCGGCACGTGGATGAGTCCCACCCCGCCACGATCTCGTGGCAGTGCAAGGGATTCATACTACACCTTGAATAACATCCCCGAACTGACGAAGGAGCCGAAAGCCATCAACAGTCGTCGCGCCAGGAGATTTGGGACTAGTAGTACTTGAGCCACGTGTGGTATACGGGAAGCATGATACATGTTCACGTATTGCGCGCGTTAGATAACGTCGAGAGCTCGTAGCCGGTGATCTGCGAGATTTGCTCTGATTGTCTGTAGCAAGTGTCTACCATTGATAGTCGCTGAGCGGCGCAGGTCTGCTGTGAAATCAAGTCCAAGACACCGTATGGTGGCGGCGACACTAATGGGGGGCAGCGCATCTCTCCGGCAAGCCCTCACCAATGAGCAGGACCTTGGATTTGGACACGTTGAGGCAGCTCCCCGACGCTTCGCCGTAAGTCGCCACCCATGTCAGTGCTGCTCGTACTTCATCTTCACTGCGCAGATATAGTACTATGTCGTCTGCGTAGGTTGTACAACAAAAACGGTGGCCTTGCACAGCCATGCCTTCCAAACGTTGGCGCATGCCCTGGAGCAGGGGTTCCAAGGCGAAAGCATACAAAATTGTGGAAAGAGGGCATCCTTGTCGTACAGATCGTGCGATAATCAGGGACGGTGTAAGACGACCATTGTACATGATTTTAGAGGTTGCACTACTCAACAGGCGCATAACCACTGTGACAATACCGCCAGGAAAACCCATATGCTGAAGAACTGTCCGTAAATAGAAGTGGTCAACACGGTCGAAAGCCTGGCTCAAGACCAGTGAAGCCAAGGCGCCAGGGAGACGCTGATGATGCGCTAATGCTATCATGTCTCTGTAACGGCAAAGGGCCGTACGGATGTTGTTGTCGCCTCCTAGGGAAGTCGCAGGATGTGACGTAACGTGCGACCTTCTTGAGTCGCGATGCCAGTAGCCGTGTGAATATTTTCATGTCGCTGTTGAGCAAAGTAATTGGTCGATAGTCCTGGACCCTCGATAACCCGCGCGGTTTATGTACGGGGATAATAATTCCTTCTAGAAAGGCGCTCGGGACCACTGTCATCGGTGACATCAGCTCTTGTGCGATTGCCGTCCACGTGGAATCCAACAAATAGTGAAAACTTTTATAAAATTCGATGGGTATACCGTCAGGTCCAGGAGATCTGTTATCGGAACCCGCCTTGATAGCGTCTACCACTTCATCTGTGGTTACGTCGTCTTGGAGGTCATGCACTGCATCCTCCGGAAGAGTGTTCGTAGTAAGCTGAGCGACTTCTGTGACCAGTGCTGCAGAATGCGGTAAGGCTGCGTAGAGCCCGGCAAAATGAGCATGGAGAGCACGACCGATGCTTTGTTGGGTGTCGTGCCGGCGCCCCTCCACATCAGTGAGGACTTGGATTAGAGCTCGTCGTCGTCGTTGTCTTTCCTGAAGGAGGTGGTACATCGACGGACGTTCTTGAGCGATTCGATTAGAAGCTCGAGAACGGACTACAGTGCCTTCTAAGTTACGCCGCATGATCAAGGAGATCTGCGCCTTCATGCGATGGACCATCGACTGCCGGGCTGGCGAGAAAGGCATCGTCGTACAGTCACGTAGAATGGTGTAGTAGAAGTGCAGGGTGTTAGTTTGCCACGCCTTTAATTCCTTCCCGTAACTCATCAGAGTCTTCCTGAGGGTCGGCTTTGCACAGGAGAGCCACCATGATAAGGTGGAGTCATAGGCTTCTCGAAGATGGTGGCAGCGTGCCCACGCTTCTTCGACCATACGGCGACAGTCTGAGGAGGTCAGGTGAGCGACGTTGAGTTTCCACAGACCACGACTATGCCACACTTGCTGTCGGGCGAGAGTGACGTCACAGAGGTACGCATCATGGTCTGAAAAGGCCAAGGGCCAGACTTCCGCATGACGTGTGCCATCAGCAAGGGAGCGGGTAAGGTAGATGCGATCTATGCGGCTTGACGAGTGAGAGGTGTAGAATGTATAGCCCGTTTGAATTCCGTGGAGCTTCTTCCATGTGTCAACAAGTCGGAGACGGTCGATGACCACTGAGAGAGATGCACAAGGGGAATGTCGCGGGAGTTGGTCCGCGGGCTCTTGTGTCGAGTTAAAATCCCCACCGAGTACCAAATCGTCCTGTGGACCGGTGAAGAGGGGTGTGACGCTTTCGGCAAAAAAAGTTTGTCGGTCATGACGGCGGCCAGTGCCGGACGGAGCGTAGATATTAATAATACGCACGCCGAACAGTGTCAGGGCCATACCTCGCGCAGTGGGGAGGTAGATGACGTCCTCTGCAGGGAGTCCGTCGCGTAGCAGGATGGCGACGCCGCTACCGGTATCGGATGCGGGGGAAACATGGGCGTTGTATCCGGTGGGAACTAGGAAGTCAGCCTCAAACACCTCTTGTAAGAGTGCTATATCCACACACGCAGAGTAAATGGTGTCTCTGAACATGGCCAGTTTATGGGGGGCACGATTGGTGGCAAGATTCATCGTGGCGATACGATATTGCTGTGTACGGCCACCCTCAGTATTTGCAGAACGTGCGGTAGATGTAGCCGGCAGGTGGAGACCCGCCGGTGGTCCCGCCGTGGTGATAATTACTGGCGGGGCGCCAGCCCCAGTGTCGCCGAGGTGGACTCCTGTGCAGACACGCTGGCAGTCTGTTCCACTTCTTCTTCAACGTCATCGGCCCAGGAAGCTGACGACGTGGACATGTGACGGTCACGTACTTCCGGAACGGGTGTTGTGGATTCCGCAACATGAGTGGCAGGGGGACCGCCGTCATCATTCGTTGACAACGGCGAGGACACGTCCCTGGCTGGGAGAGTAGGCGTCACAGGAGGGGCGCCTGTTGCTGCCACATCGCGTGACTGGACGCAAAGTGGGAGATCACCGTCAGACATCAGGTCGACATCTCGTGGGGCCGTCTGAGAAAGGGCGTCATCGGAAGGCGTTCGTCGTCGTTTGCTGTGTTTGCGAGGCGACCGCTGTTTTCCGATGTGGCCTTCTGAATCAGAATGTGGTCGCCCGTCGTCTGACGCCGAACCCGTCTGGACAAAGGCAGACGTCGGCAAGACACCGAGGTCGACGTCCATGGTTCCAACAGGAACATCGGTTTCGGTCTGCATACCGGACGGTCCTGAAGCGAGCACTGGAGGCGACGCCGTGCTTGTATCCTCGGCGCGTTGTGTTGCGGCGGGTGGCGTTGACGATACTGCTGGCGCAATCGAGATTGGTACGACGGGGTCCTGTGCAACCTTGGCGTAGGTGATGGGTAAGGACGTGACCGTCGAAGCCTGGGTCTCTTCACGTAACGGCGTCTGTATTAAACGGCGGTGTAAGCATTCGGAACGTACATGTCCCTCCTGGCCACATCCTGCGCACGTTCGTGGCTGTCCATCATACATGACGATGGCCCTCACACCGCCAATCAGCAGGTACGATGGGACATGTTTCGTCAGCTCACTTTTTATTTGCCGGACGCCATTTAATACGGGGTAGGTCGTAAATGTTTGCCACTTCTCCGCGACGTGACCCAGGACGGTGCCATATGGTTGGAAAGCGGCAATGACCACATCCTGAGGCACCTCGAACGGGAGCTCAAACACCCTCAATGTCCGGAGACCGAATCCAGCATGGGCGACCGTCACAGCTCCCATATGTCCATCAGAGTGTTTAAATTTCAGTCCGGTGGCATGACGGTGAATTATGTCATTGCAAATTTCCTCCGTCGACATCTTGATGTAGACAACATTTCCAGTGATGGAAAAATGTATGCCGGTTACGTCCTGGGGGTTCAAACGTAGATCCTCACGTAGGAACTGTTCGACTTCGAAAGCTCTGGGTCGTGGATGTTCGGCCTGAAACGTTACTTTGATCGTTGCACGGCGGTATGAGTGCGCCATGGTGTACTTCAGTACTGGGCTCGATAGACACAAACACCGCGACGCGGAAGTAAACACCGCCGAGAGCGGAGCGTCGGACGGCGCGCGGAGCAGCTCCGCACGCTAGCACGGCTGAGAGCCGACTGTCTTTAACCGCACGGCCACTTCCGCCGGCTCTTGGGTGTTCAACGAGGGAGGAAAGTGACGAGCTGGAATCCCGCTCAAGCAAAGGTGGTGGTTATATTCGGTATCTAATATTTGATATTATTCAGTTAACAATCCTATTATGTACTGGGTTCGCATTCCTGTCACAAAATTTTAAATCAAGGAATTTAAAATTTAAACAAGTGGGCAGTTCGTTACTTCATCTACATCTACATGATTACTCTGCAATTCACATTTAAGTGCTTGACAGAGGGTTCATCGAACCACAATCATACTATCTCTCTTCCATTCCACTCCCGAACGGCGCGCGGGAAAAACGAACACCTAAACCTTTCTGTTCGAGCTCTGATTTCTCTTATTTTATTTTGATGGTCATTCCTACTTACGTGGGTTGGGCTCAACAAAATGTTTTCCCATTCGGAAGAGAAAGTTGGTGACTGAAATTTCGCAAATAGATCTCGCCGCGACGAAAACCGTCTTTGCTTTAATGACTTCCATCCCAATTCGCGTATCATATCTGCCACACTCTCTCCCCTATTTCGTGATAATAGAGAAGGAGTTGCCCTATTTTGCACCCTTTCGATGTCCTCCGTCAATCCCACCTGGTAAAGATCCCACACCGCGCAGCAATATTCTAACAGAGGACGAACGAGTGTAGTGTAAACTGTCTCTTTAGTGGACTTGTTGCATCTTCTAAGTGTCGTGCCAATGAAACGCAACCTTTGGCTTGCCTTCCCCACAGTATTATCTACGTGGTCTTTCCAACTGAAGTTGATCGTAATTTTAACACCCAGGTACTTAGTTGAATTGATAGCCTTGAGAATTGTACTATTTATCGAGTAATCGAATTCCAACGGATTTCTTTTGGAACTGATGTGGATCACCTCACACTTTTCGTTATTTAGCGTCAACTGCCACCTGCCACACCATACAGCAATCTTTTCTCAATCGCTTTGCAACTGATACTGGTCTTCGGATGACCTTACTAGACGGTAAATTACAGCATCATCTGCGAACAACCTAAGAGAACTGCTCAGAATGTCACCCAGGTCATTTATATAGACCAGGAACAGCTGAGGTCCCAGGACGCTACCCCGGGGAACACCTGATATCAGTTTAGTTTTACTCGATGATTTGCCGTCTATTACTACGAACTGCGACCTTCCTGACAGGAAATCAAGAATCCAGTCGCACAACTGAGACGATATCCCATAGGCACGCAGCTTGATTAGAAGTCGCTTGTGAGGAACGGTGTCAAAAGCTTTCCGGAAATCTAGAAATACGGAATCAACTTGAAATCCCCTGTCAATAGCGGCCATTACTTCGTGCGAATAAAGAGCTAGCTGCGTTGCACAAGAACGATGTTTTCTGAAACCATGCTGATTACGTATCAATAGATCGTTCCCTTCGAGGTGATTCATAATGTTTGAATACAGTATGTGCTCCAAAACTCTACTGCAAACCAACGTCAATGATATAGGTCTGTAGTTCGATGGATTACTCCTACTACCCTTCTTAAACACTGGTGCGACCTGCGCAATTTTCCAATCTGTAGGTGCAGATCTATCTATGAGCGAGCGGTTGTATATGATTGCTAAGTAGGGAGCTATTGTATCAGCGTAATCTGAAAGGAACCTAATCGATATACAATCTGGACCTGAAGACTTGCCCGTATGAAGCGATTTGAGTTGCTTTGCAACCCCTAAAATATCTGCTTCTAAGAAACTCATGTTAGCAGCTGTTCGTGTTTCAAATTCTGGAATATTCCATTCGTCTTCCCTGGTGAAGGAATTTCGGAAAACTGCGTTCAATAACTCCGCTTTAGCGGCACAGTCGTCGGTAACAGTACCGTCTTGATAGCATTCCGGTTTCAGTTAAGTTTTGATTTACTGCGAAGTTCAGATCTGGTAACTGATACTGATTAAATCCTTGATATTCCACGTCTTATTATGCCCAATCAGCAATGAAAATCATTGCCGTGATCGTGGCCTGTTCAGAAATGATAGGTTTTCTTAGTTACCAATGACTACAGATGTTGTTTATGAATTCAGATCCAGAACTAAAAAATGTTCTCATGCCATTTAAAGTTCAAACAGGTGTAAAAATTACATATAAGGCACCATGAGTAGATGAAAATTATGGTGATACGCTTTTTCCTGTTTTTACTTCTCATTCCAGTAACCAGATAATGCAAAACCACCCGCCATAGGAACGACGTTCAGCAAGTGGTGGCAAACGTTTCAGACAGCAAAAATTCTTCGTACTGTCATAGACCTTCGGGAGTCCGGATATTCTCTCAAGACAGTTTATTTCATTTTCATTATAGATCACAGAACGATTTGTGTGATTAAGTAAATTTCAGATCCAAATGGGTATAGTAACAATTGTGAAGCAATAAAGCTGAGTTTACAAGCGTCAAGGACTGTCTCATCTCTAATAACGTGATTTCTAATGTTTGTAACACTGTGGTATTAATTTACATCTAGACTGAATACGATAAAGAGCAGTTTTCTCTACTGGTCGCCTGTGGAAACCATTTTGTGTAGTCAGAAGACTATACCTACAAAAGATCTGAAGACCTGCAAGAGGGCTACAGTGTGTGGGCTGCATGCAAATCAGGAGAAACGCAATTCCGGTCGTTTGGATAGCTCTGAACTTATGGTGGTGACCGCACACACGCCGTGCGGTGGGGACCCAAATTTCTACTGTCCGATGGCGAGTATCTGTTTGATCGTCCACAGATGGCCACTATTTTCAACCGAACAGTGCAACACCCAGATGTCAAAATTACGTTAGCAGCACTCCACAAACATCGCGGCAATTTCATTAAGAGATTTAGGAAAATAAAATAAATCCTCCGTGTGAACGTACGGAATATAATTGGAACCCCCTACGCCCACAATACGAATCCAATGTCTTGATTAGTGAGCCCTTCCGATCGATACACGAAGCCACTGTTGTCAATCATACGTCTCGCGATATAATTTTACCCAATACTGTTACTTTCCCGATCAACTGTACAAGAAGTACTCTTACGAGAACACGTCAAGTGCCATAAACTTTGCTCAGGGGAAGACATACGACCATTTCTGAGAAAATAACCGGACGCTCAGAGCATCCAGTGAGCTAGTGACTAGCGTCATTTTCACTTTTGCGTCCAGTGTTGGAAACCCGATAATTGTTTTTATTTTATTTTTTCTATTATCTACCCACGTCCGTGGAAGTTTACTACATTACTGTTTCTTATAAAGTTAGGGAATACAAGAGCGCTACATTAACTGCAAAATTACGGCTGGGTGTCACAATAGGTGTTACATATTTTTTATATAAAATATATGTGTATATGGTATTTCTAGGGCTTACAGACTTTCTAAATTCTCCTATTCTCATGGTTATTCTTATATCAGTTCTTGAATCTCATATTTTATTCTTACGTTTATTGTTCAGGGAGATTTGCTGCGTTCCTTTGGCGGATACCGATCGTAGAAATATTGGAAAGAGAAATTCCGAACACGAACGCGGCACGAAGGTAGGTTTGCCACAGATACACTTCTTCAT
Organism: Schistocerca piceifrons; assembly: GCF_021461385.2. NCBI lineage: Eukaryota > Metazoa > Arthropoda > Insecta > Orthoptera > Acrididae > Schistocerca > Schistocerca piceifrons. The sequence continues at coordinate 561,111,019 of NC_060149.1, forward strand.
AAGAATCTCACTCGGGGAAGAACCGTTCTCAACATTGCTGAGGATTTCACGCGTTGGAAATAAATTCGTGGCAAATCACGCATAACGGATCGTTTTTCCGAAAACTGATACCTGTAGTTGATTATGTATCAAGCAAGATACACTAAAGGAATTCCACCAAAAACAATTACAACCAATTTTTTCATTCATTTTTTTAAATTTATTCGCCAGACTCACAATTAATTGACGAATATGGACAACGTTATTTTAATATACGTTGGAAAGCATTCTTGTTGTTATCTTCTACGGACATGGATAGATAAATGAAAAACAAATATGAAAATAGTAATCAGGTTTTCAGCACGGAGTGCAGAAGTGTGAAGCCGTGACGCTAGCCCATGCACAAGCGCTTCGATTGTACTAGTTGTTCGCTTAAAGGCACATACCCTACCTCAAAAGCTTTGATCGTCGTTATCTCAAAAATCGTCAAATATCTATTGGTAAGCTGAGACATGTGTTTGCTTATTTTGAGCTCTCTTCCACTGAGCAGAGTTTCTGGGATATCGGGTTATGGCACTTGCCGTGTTCTCCTCGTTAGTAGTTGGAAACCTCAGAGTACCGATATGCCTCACTGACTTTACGGACAACTTGTCGGAGTAGGCTAAACCGAGGTGAAGAAGGCCGCTCGAAGGTCTCATTAAAATGAGGGTCACGAAATGGGCACAAAACGTGACAGTCGACCCAGAAGTTGGGATGAAGGAATAAATACTGTTATTAAGGTTAGTACATCTGTCGGAAGCCAGTGAACGTTCTGTGACAGTACACGTGGTCTGGGATTTCAATGCCCGTAGCTGGCTCGTTTGTAGGAGATGAGGACGCATAGTGAGTGCAGCGGCGGCAGCGGCGGCGGCGAGTGCTGACCTTGCGCGGCGGCTGTCCCCCCACCACCGCAGCCGGCAGGCGCTCGCTGCGGCCCAGGCCAGTGCTCCGCCGCTGGCGCCGACGTTCGCAGCCGCAGCGCGGAGCCACCATGCGCCTCCCACCAGCCACTGCACGCTCCCTGAACGTCGGCCGGTACGTATCAGCTGTCACTGCCACACGGCTCAACGCAATGCGCAGTTACCGGCGTTACTAGGCTAGATACCTAACCGTGCGACTAGACGCCAGTGTTAATGCGGAAATGTGACAAAAGAGTAGAGAGCAATATGAGGTAAAAAGAACGAACGTGTATATTTCTTGAAGAAGCATAGCAGAAGTATTGTGATAAAAGTTTACTGTTATTATGTGGAGAGAGAGAAGAATGAGGAAAATTGGCAATACACTGGAAATGATATAAATATGAGTCATACATTATCTTGCTACTGTAAAATGGGCAGAATTGTATCCTCTGATTTATGGAAAAAGCTGCAGCACAAAATGGGCTCGGAAGTAGCTCGCCAATGTGTCTGACGTGCAGCTGAGCCAGTGAGATAATAAACATTGTCACTGTGGACCTAGCAGCTATCTCGACTTCCAGTAATCTGTTTCTAAACAGTAATCATAATGAAGACTGTGTCAGACAGTTCTATTTTCGTACCATCATCTTGCATTTTCCCAGAAAAGTCGCAGAAAAGCTTGAATGTATCTCAATAGGCGCATCTGCGGGAAAACTTCGGGTATCAAATGTTAGTGAATGATACCAAATCTCCGAAAAATATTCGTTCCTGCTCCCAGGAGGTTTAGAACATACTAAATTGTCTGTTCGAGATAGATTTGAAAAGGCCATTTTTGCAATGCACATTTACTGAAATCGCTAGTAGTAAACATTCAGCACACTTTTCATGAAGCCGGCCGTGATGGCCGTGCGGTTCTAGGCGCTTCAGTCCGGCGCTAGGTTAGTTAGGTTTAAGTAGTTCTAAGTTCTAGGGGACTGATGACCTAAGATGTTAAGTCCCATAGTGCTCAGAGCCATTTGAACCATTTTTGAACTTTTCATGAAAAACGTGGGAATAAATGCTCAGAATAATGGGTTGGGTTGTTTTGGGGAAGGAGACCAGACAGCGAGGTCATCGGTCTCATCAGATTAGGGAAGGACGGGGAAGGAATTCGGCCTTGTCCTTTGAAAGGAACCATCCCGGCATTTGCCTGGAGTGATTTAGGGAAATCACGGAAAACCTAAATCAGGATGGCCGGACGCGGGATTGAACCGTCGTCCTCCCGAATGCAAGTCCAGTGTCTAACCACTGCGCCCCCTCGCTCGGTCAGAATACTGGATAAAAATTGGTTCCATACGTCACTTTATAATGGTTGTGTAACAAACAATAAATTTGATCAGTAGTAGGAGAAAAAACATATTTACTAACCTACCAAATGGGAACACACACCAGTGAATAGTTGAATCAGAAACACCCACTTAGTAGCCCTCATTGTTGACTTGAAGACAAGTTGTGGCACGACTTACCGATATACAGTAGTCGCTGATGAGTCACGGCCTCAAAGATCAATCCATTAAATTTTGGTCAGGTGACTTCGGGTTCCAAACACGGGTCCTCATACCCGTGGAGCGTTCTTCATACTCTTCTAACATAATTCCTGCGTGATGCATCGCTTCGCTGGAGATACAGATCACCTATGGGGTGCTAGATGCACAGGATCCTACATCAGATTCGAACATAGTTTTCCAGTGAAAGACGATTGAAGGGCATTGTTTGACCATTCGCTGATGGACCACTCGCTCAAGAGGCATTCGACGTACTCTTTCCGTCCCACAAGGCGACTCCATTCCATGCGCCTTGACGTACGGTAACCAAACGTACAACTGTGGGGCAGTTCTATACTTCACAAGTGGAGTATAGAGTGGCTTTGTATGTTTCGGCTGCTCACTTATTATGTCGCCTAGCACTGGACACTTATCTTCCGTGATGTTTCCCCCGGCTATACTTGTCGTCTACCTCTGTCTTCAACACACTGCCTGCCTAAGACACTGCGGCTGTCTTTCAAACAAATATTCCTGATACACACATTCAGTATTGGTGTGTCGAAATCCCGCTGCATGCTTGACCTAGAGACAAGATACTCGATGTGCGGATCTGGCTGCGCTGACATCGCACATCGTGCTTATCCTGTACTTGAATGTCAGGCGGACGGCCAGAAGAAGTTGTGACGACATCAGAGACACGTGGCACACCGAACTATTCCATTAGCTGCGGCAATACGAGCGCTCTCTCTCCACAGCAGGGGTTACGTCTAGTTCTACTGCTCACCAGTAGATTCGTCAGTGCCACATACTTTCATATTCAATATTAACATTACATTAAATGTGAAACCCTAGTTTCGCACAAAAGTTTGAACTAAGAAAATAATGTTTTGAATGTGATCAAAGACAATTTTGAACACTAATTGCTTGTAGTAAATCAGTCGAGACGACAGAACACTGATGTTACCATAATTCAACATACACACCAAATTCAGCAGCACACATGACTATACGTTTGAATAGTGAAAACGTCTCTATCGAACGTCACGCAACTGAACTTGATGCGAATAGACGAATACCAATCCCTTGTGTGATCAGATTACGGGTTCAAATTGAACTGTAACAGAATCTCTGAGGAATTCTGGGGTTGTCAACTGAAGTTTATAACTTTACGTACCATCGACTTGCATAAATAGACTGTGGCAATTCGCAGAAGAAAATAAACCCACTCAATTAATATTCTGGAAAATTTTCCGTAATAAATGGGTTAAAGCAACAATGCAAGAAAAGCGTCGGCTCATATAGGAAACCAGTAGCGATTGTCAATGAAAGGAACCAAAAACAAAACTCGTACTTATTCCCACACTATTTCTTTCAAAAATCACCCTCATAACTATGTCATAGTGATCACCGTTCTGTCTAGGCCTACCACGCACACTCCAGTATCCCAGGAAACTCACTCACACACTTAGAGGCTGAATATTGGCAACTCTTTTGGAGTGCTGTTTTCTTAACTCTTGAGATCACTGCAGAGAATACGTTACTGAAGTGCTTTCTTTTGACCGACCTGGTAATAATACATGTTAATGCCATTTGTGATCTCACTCGCTTCTTAACTTTGATTGGCAGGGCAGCTAGTTTGAAAGTACTCTGGTAATGTTTATTTCGGAAAACTGGGAAGACGCTTTGCAAAACTGTATCTCGATTCTTAAGTAACTGGTTATCGTGAATTTCGTGTACCACAACATTATATAAACGTTTCTGCACAGAGTAGAAAAGTTTTTTACTATCATTCACTTCCTAATACACTGTAAGCCGTGTACTGAACTTAACACCCCTAGCTTTCTAATGATCGTCGACACTGCTTCGTTCCAAAAGATTTTCCTCCTGTGTTGCGAGGTATAATATCAAAACAGAAATACCGTAAAAGTTTTCGGAGGAATTAGCTCTACTTTGCTTTCCTTAGCGCATAGATGTAAATGATAATCCATATTTGTTCGTTGGATGGCTGGCGAGTTCATGATATGTGCTGTTTAGGTGTTGGCAGAAATATAAAATCACGTTCCAGGTTAGCGAACGCGCTCCATGACACATGACAGACATACAGAGCTCCATTTCCTTTCGCATACGGGAGGACGACGGTTCAATCCCGTCTCCGGCCATCCTGATTTAGGTTTTCCGTGATTTCCCTAAATCGCTTCAGGCAAATGCCGCGATAGTTCCTTTGAAAGGGCACGGCCGATTTCCTTCCCCATCCTTCCCTCACCCGAGCTTGCTCTCCGTCTCTAATGACCTCGTTGTCGACAGGACGTTAAACACTAATCTCCTCCTCCTCCTCCTCCTCCTCCTCCATTTCCTTGTACCTATAACCACACACGAAGAGAGGAATTAAAAACTATCGTATCGGATGTTATTAATGAGGAATAAAAGTCAATTGTCGACTAAGAACCAAGACACGGTAACAAGGAATATTTTCGTAATGGTTTGATTAGCACGACAGAAGTTCTGAGCGAACCTATTATGCTACACTGGAAGGCGAGTGTACAACGGAATCGAAATTAATGTGCCTCAACGAAGCGTTACGGGATCTCTATTGTTTTCATATACGAAACGACTTATCAGATGGGGTCATGATTATCCTCAAATTGTTCAAAAATGTTCAAATGTGTGTGACATCCTATGGTACTTAACTGCTAAGGTTATCAGTCCCTAAGCTTACACACTACTTAACCTAAATTATCCTGAGGACAAACACACACACCCATGCCCGACGGGGGACTCGAACCTCCACCGGGACCAGCCGGACAGTCCATGACTGCAGCGCCTGAGACCGCTCGGCTAATCCCGCGTGGCCTAAAATTGTTCGTTGACGAAACTATTTTCTATGAAGCAGTTTCCTCTCAAGATGTTTGTAAGTAAATGCATAACGACTTTGAAAAAATTATCAGTTGGCGCAACGAATGTCGACCCCCTTTAAATGTTGATAAACAAAAGATAGTGCCCGCAACAAAGGGAGAAAACATGGCTGAATTCGATTACGGGCTCAGTAGTAAGCATCCGAATTTACAGAAAGGCGCTGCTAGAGCCTAAACGGAAGTGCAACGGGGGACAAGCTCAGGAAAGTTAAATAGATATCTTTGAGGTAAAAGCTGCGCTGTTTCAACAAAACCCACCTGTATGTCTGTAGTAACCTGGTATCCAAGTAACACTCAGCAACTATTCTGTAGTAATTAGTGTGCGTACCGAGGGATATAGGATGCTATTTTTCTCTCGCATTGTACGCAAATGGAACAGAATGAAAAGTTGCTAGAATCGATTCTAAGTACCAGCCACCATGCTCAGTACACTGATTGCCAAGTACATATGTGAATTCAGTTGTAGATGAGGATACTCTCTGCGAAATTAAAATTAATAAATACTGATGAGCCTTAACTGTATGAACAGCCCTTTTTCTTAGAAAAGAGATCGCCTGGTTCACGTTGAGGGGTGTGTATCCCAGTGCGGAATGTATTCGGAATGCGGTAGGGTAAAACAGCATCGTCAGTGGACCCAATTTCGAAGGCTGCTGAATTAAGCGACTTTGAGGCACAGCAGGTCAGGATGTCTGGGCTCTGGCAACAAGCGTTATGGAAACGGCGAAGCTCTTCGGCTGTTTAGGTCCTGCTAGCATTAGTATCTACTGGAAGTGTACAAACGACAGTTCAAGCTGCAAGTTTGACCATGGTCGGCGATGGCTTGTTAGCACGGCAAAACAATTTCGACGACAAACTTCAAGGAAACTTTCAAATGTGTAAAGCGAGGTGATCTTCAGTGATTCTACCGGTATGTGTACTTTTATGTCCAAACGATGTAAGTTACCATTGCAGTGGACACTAGAATGTTGTGAGGATACAGTGGGAAAATGAAACACAGTGGACCAATCAGGTAAATCAAGTTCCTGGGTACTTCACACTCGGTCTTGATCGCAATTTTTTTTTTTTTTTATGTATTGGAGTGAGTGACCGGTTTCGACTCTTTCATAGAGTCATCTTCAGATTCTGTAAAGATATATTGCGAAAGTAGTGTAGCTGTTATAATAAGCATATAAAAGACACATAAAAATAAGATAAATAATAATAAATTATACCCACAGAAGAGGATGGACACTGCCAGACGAGTTTTGTCGACCCTCGACGATTGTGTAACTGCTGACTGCATTTTTTCCCCTTTATTGTATTTCGATTCCCCCCGAAGGGGGCGAGCTGGCAGCAGCTTATTACGCTGCTCTGCAGCCTACAGGCTTTTTAAAACGAAAGAAGAAGTTAAGAAACAATAAAAACAGGCGATAAAACGGTGACTTAAAGTGTAAATTGGCGGAAAATTGTGGAACATTAAAACATAAAGCAAAGGGTTGGCAAATCGAATAAAAGACACAGGATGCAGACAGGTAACATAGTAGACAGACAATTAAATAACATGGCGACAGTCTGGTTTCTGTACGCAAGAGATATAAAACCACACCCAGCGACAGTATGATGGCCGTTTGCAACACTTCGGAAAAGACACAACACTGAACACTCACTGTAAACACTTCACTAAAATGTCGGCACAAAGGACACACCATAGCCTACGGCAGATAAGGGGGGGGGGGGGAGGACCTGGACAGATGAGGGGGAAAACAAGGAGGGAGGAGAGGTAAAACGAAAGGGGGGGGGGCAAAGGAGGGAGAGGACTCATAAGGGGGGGGGGCAGGTCATACGTGAGAGGGAATGTTAAAAGGCAGAGGAGGGAAATGCAAAAGGACTGAGGGGCGAGAAGGGGGGCATAGAGAGGGTAGGTGGGGAAAAAAGAGGGCGGAAGGGGGGGAGAGGGAGCCCAAGAAAAGGATGGAGGAAAGGAGGGGGCTGAGGATCATAGTTGATAGGAGGGATAAATGGAGGGAGAGAGGGCATCATCCGGGAGGGGGAGTTGATGGAAGCTACCTTGCAAAAGGAAATGAAGGGTGTAGAGATGGAGGGTTGGGCGGATACAACAGTGAAGACGTGCCAGGGGACAGGGATGGGAGAGGAGAGGAGCAACCAGGGGGTGAGGGGGATCAAGGCGGAGGGAGGTGTGGAGTATGTGGATATGGTCGAGGAATAGGAGCAGATGGGGGAAAGGAATGAGGTCATAGATATTCCGCGTGGGGGACGGGAGGCGTACATGGAAGGCGAGACGGAGTGCATGACGCTCAAGGATCTGGAGGGACTTATAGAATTGGGGGGGGGGCAGATATCCAGGTGGGACTGGCATAACAGAGGATGGGACAGAGTAAGGATTTGTAGGTGTGGAGGTTGGTAGAGGGGTGCAACCCCCATGTCCGGCCAGAGAGGAGTTTGAGGAGTCAGAGGCGGTTGTGGGCATAGGATTGGATGGAGCGGAGATGAGGGATCCAGGTGAGGTGATGGTCAATGGTGAGGCCTAGGTAGGTTAGGAGGTTAGGGATGGGGTGAAGCGGACAGGACGGGCGCAGACGGTAAGGGAGATATCCAGGAGCCGGAAGGAGCGAATGGTACGACCTACAATGATTACCTGGGTCTTGGAAGGAATGATTTTCAGGAGCCACTGGTTACACCATGCGGCAAACTGGTGAAGGTGATTCTGGAGAAGGCATTGGACCGCTGGAGGCTAGGAGTGAGGGCGAGGAATGCGGTGTCATCTCATCGGTAGATTCCAAGAGTTGTACTGGGGGGGGGGGGGTTGGGGCATATCTGCCGTGTGCAGGAGGTAGAGCTGACTGCATTTTTTTTCTTTATTGTTATTTTAACACCTGAACAATCAGGTAGGCTGTCAGCGGCATGCTATGCCGCTCTTCAGCCATAGTGTTGAAAATAACAGTACAATAATGGAGAATTAAAATGAACTGAGTGATGGGCAAAAAATAGTGGTCACAGATACACAAAAAACACAGAGCCGTTCACACTCGACGATAACGACACTGAAAACACGTTGACACGGCGCACATAACACTGAGGAATCCGACGGCACAAGTGAACGTAGAAGCGTGACGGCGGACACTAAAAACACAAAACGACGGCACACACACGAGACACTGATGGCGATGATCTCCAGCGCGCGAAAGTCCACGTAGCATGTGCGAGTCCGGGGACCTGCCAAGAGGGGAAGAAGGGTAAGAGGGGTTGGAGAGGGGAGAACAAAGATGCCAATGGCAGAGGAGATGGGAGGAGGAGTAGAGGGACAGGGGAGGGGAGGCCCAGGGGAAGAGTGGGGAGAAAGGGAGGAAGGAGGGAGGAGGGAGGGAGGGTGCTCAAAGGAACAGACACAGGAAGAGGGAGGATGGATCAAAGTTGGTAGGAGGGGTACATGGAGGGGAGGAGGACTTCATCAGGGAGGGGGAGCTGACGGAAGCCACCTTGGGAGAGGGTAAGGAGGGTGGAGAGATGGAGACCAGGTGGGACATGGGAATACAGGCACGGCAGCGGGTGGGGTTGGGAGAGGATGGGTGATACAAGCGGATGAGGAGGATCGAGTTTGCGGGAGGTGTACAGGATCCATATCCTTTTAAGGAAAAGGAGGAGGTTGCGGAAGGGGATGAGATCATAGAGGATCCGCATGGGGGAGGGGAGACGGATGCGATAGGCGAGGCGGAGAGCATGGCGTTCAAGGATTTGGAGCGATTTATAAAAGGTAGGGGGTGGCGGAGATCCAGGCCGGATGGGCGTAACAAAGGATATGGCGATGAGGGATTTATAGGTGTGGAGGGGTCCAGACCCCACGCACGGCCGGAAAGGAGCTTGAGGAGACGGAGTCGGGAGCGTGCCTTGGCTTAGATTGTCTGGAGATGGGGAGTCCAGGAGAAGCGACGGTCGAGGGTGACGCCTAGGTACTTAAGGGTGGGAGTGAGGGCGATAGGACGGCCATAGATGGTGAGATAGAAATCAAGGAGGCGGAAGGAAGGGGTGGTTTTGCCTACAATGATCGCCTGAGTTTTGGAGGGATCTGACTGCATTGAGGGAACAGATATTAATAGGGCTGGACACACCCACCGTTCTGAGTATCACATCATATGAAGCCCATCAGAAAACACCATCATGATTAGATAACTTAATACATAACTATGAAGGAACAGTTAAAGTTATAATACCTCATAATGTCAATTATCGATCATTATTCGTCAGTGAATTTAATTTATACTATTAAAAAGGTTCATTGGTTTGAAATAGAGTATGCTGCCCTCTAAACTCAGAACTACAAATCTGCACCAAAGGTTTTCGTTGCCCCAACGCTGACGTGGATATTCGGGGGTTACCATGGAAATGGCGTCCTGTTCCGCTGTGGACATGCTGTCAAAGTCTGTACTATGGGGAGTTACGTCTTATGTTACAGTTATGTGCCGTAGAAAAACGGTTAATTTTGCTCTCTTCTGATGTCAGCGCCATGAAAATAACCGTACTATGGCGGAACCATACTAATATTTCTATAACAATAGTGGAACGATGTTACTAAAGTGCATAAATAGTTGCCATAGAAACGGCGTCCTAGCTCGGTGAGGCAGGCATCAGATGATCAGAGATTATAGTGTACTGCGAAAGATATCGCAACGGTTGACATTTCGACCACGAAAACAGAGTTTCCATAGATAAATCGGCAGTTGTTATAGAAATAGCGTCTTATTTTCACTGGTGCTGTAATAAAGTTATAATTGGCGGAATTAGACGCCTTTGTCAATATAGCATAGTATTCGTCATTATGACAAAATTATACGTCATAAAAGGATAAAATTAATGGGTTATAATCAGCTTAAAAATCTCTTCGCAAGAAATTCTTTGTATGAGGTTATAGTATTGGCCATAGGATGCTGTAAAAGTGTATGGTGATTGATTGGAACAGGTGCCTGATACCGCTATGGCAAAGTACAAAGCGTACATCAAAAAATGTTTATGTACGCTTTGTACTTTTCCACAGCGGTATCAGGCATCTGTTCCCACCAGTCACCATATACTTTTACAGCATCCTGTTGCCAATATTATAACCTGACATAGAGAATTTCTTGTGAAGAGATTATTGAGCTGATTATAACCCTTTAATTTTATCGTTTTATGACGTATAATTTTGTCATAATGACGAATACTACGCTATGTTGACAAAGGCGTCAAATTCCGCCAATTACAAGTTTGTTACAGCACTATATATTGTCGCAGTGAAAATAAGACGCTATTTCTATAACAACTGCCGATTTATCTATGCAAACACTGTTTTCGTGCTCCAAATGTCAGCCGTTGCGATATCTTTCGCAGCACACAATAATCTCGCACGCCCGGTTGGCCGTGCGGTCTAACGCACGGCTTTCCGGGCGGGAAAGAGCGCCAGGTCCACGGCACAAATCCGCCCGGCGGATTTGTGTCGAGTTACGGTGACCTGGCCAGTCTGTGGATGGTTTTTAGGCGGTTTCCGATCTGCCTCGGCGAATGCGTGCTGGTTCCCCTTATTCCGCCTCAGTTACACTATGTCGGCGATTGCTGCGCAAACAAGTTCTCCACGTACGCGTACACCACCATTACTCTACCACGCAGACATAGGGGTTACACTCGTCTGGTGTGAGACGTTCCCTGCGGGGTCCACCGGGGACCGAACCGCACAATAACCCTGAGTTCGGTGAGGGGCGGCGGAAGGGTGAAGTGGACAGCGGTAGTCGTCGTGGGGTTGTGGACCACTGCGGCTGCGGCGGGGACGGAGCTTCTCCGTCGTTTTTAGGTCCCCGGTTAACATACGATACAATACAATACAATACACAATTATCTCTGATCATCTGATGCCTGCCTCACCGAGCTAGGACGCCGTTTCTACGGCAACTATCGATGCACTTTAGTACAACGGTTCCGCTGTTGTTATAGAAATATTATTGTGGTTCCGCCATAGTACAGTTATTTTCATGACGCTGACATCAGAAGAGAGCAAAATTAACCGGTTTTCTATGGCACATAACCGTAACATACTACGTAACTCCCCAGAGCACAGTCTTCGACAGCACGTCCACAGCCGAACAGGACGCCATTTCCATGGTAACCCTCGATTATCCACGTCAACGCTGGGGCAACGACAATCTTTGGTGCAGAGTTGTAGTTCTGACTTTAGAGGGCAGCATACTCTATTTTATACCAATGCACCATTTTAATAGCATAATTTATATTAACTGACGAATAATTATCAATATTTGACATTATGATGTATTATAACTTTAACTGTTCCTTCATAGTTATGTATTAAGTTATCTAATCATGAACGTGATTTCTGATGGGCTTCATATGATATCATACTCAGCATGGTGGGTGTGTCCAGCCCTATTAATACCAGTTCGTCCGCAGCTCATAGTCGCGCGGTAGCGTTCTCGCTTCCCGCGCCCGGGTTCCCGGGTTCGATTCCCGGCGGGGTCAGGGATTTCCCCTGCTTCGTGATGACTGGGTGTTGTGTGTTGTCCTTAGGTTAGTTAGGTTTAAGTAGTTCTAAGTTCTAGGGGACTGATGACCTTAGATGTTAAGTCCCATAGTGCTCAGAGCCATTTGAACCATTTGAATACCTGTTCCCTCAATATAGTCAGCAGTTACACAAGCGTCGAGGGCCGACGAAACTCGTTTGGCAGTGTCCATCCCCCGCTCTGGATATAATTTATTACTATTTATCTTACTTTTATATATTATTATATATCTTTTATATGCTTATGATAACGTCTACACTACTTTGGCAATATATATTTACAGATTCTGAAGATGACTCTATGAAAGACTCGAAACCGGTCTCTCATTCCGATAAATAAATAAAAAATTGCGATCAAGACTATTTTAACTTTAACAAATTTTAAGATCGCTGAATATGTTTTCAAAAATTCCAAAAACTTAACATCACCATCAGGTTGTTTCCGCACACAGCGTTTTCTACAAGAACGTCTACATGAAATATGCACAGCCAGACTTAATAAGAGTGTGATGATCGCAATATTACGTTAATGGTAACGGAAATGTGAACGTCTCTGGAAACCGTTGTTGTTGCCGAAAACAATCTGAATGGTGTGAAACACATCCATTACTGCTCACAGTTTGCTTAACTATCGGAAATTGTCCTAAAAGGCAGTTATAGCTTTCATCAGATAAAATATATTAATTAAAATAAGTTGAACATAATGAACGGAGATGAAATCAATAAAATGACATCAGAGAAATCCGTCCAGAAACACTGGACCTTCATTGTAATGGTTACGTCGTGACAAATGAAAATGTGTGTCGGATCTCCTGCGTATCAGAAGCAGTCGCTATAACCATTCACTTGACAAGAGTGCCCTTCAGTTATTGCCGAAAATGACAACCAGAGGTCGTTGCACGGTGTCTGTGACAGTAGGACTACTAGCGGAACGTATTTGATGGAGCGACCCGGCTGTATCACAGACCAAGGGATGGGATACTAAATATAATGAAAAACTAATACCAGTAAATGACTACTTGCTCAGGTATAGGTGGCTGTAGCGTTCGAAAATAATAGTTGAGAAAAGTCCTTGATATTAAAATCTGAGTATATCCTCGAAGATTAATATTGTCAAAGTGACTTTTTGCGACAACCTCTGATTCGAATATCGTTTTGTAAAAATTTTTCATTTGTTACAATTCATTAATTATGACTGAATCTTTCTACAGTGATTTGAGTAACATAAAGACAACTCCCATTTGATATGAACACTATAGAATACGCCTGGGCTGCCATTTCTAAATTGACAAGCGACATTACTATCATCTGCGTTAATTATTCATGATTATATGGTTCCATCCACCTCTTGCCACATATCAATGACTTTGGCAGGGAAGATATTAAACCGTAGCTACTTTTTGTGTCGACCAAAATATCGTCTAGCCAACACTTTCCATTTATTTTAGACAAAAATCAGTAACTTACTTTAGACATATGCTTTATGAACATGACTGTTGCGTGGCCGGGAAAGGTCACGACTGAAAGTGGGTTTCTGTGTTAGTGTCAAAAAGAGATAAAAGATAATTGTTTAATAAATACCAGTCACTTTCCTCTACGGACAGACTGATGTTTCCAGCAAGTTAGCAGAAAGAAGGAACTATTTTCGGGCTAATCACAGTATGTCTACATTAATTTTTAAAAATTTCCATTGCGTACGACAGTTTACTGCTGCGAATGCTGGTTGATCATTGTTTTGAAATGAACTCTCTCGAGGTGAGTGCTGTCCAGGTAATGCTAATGGCATACGACGCCTATCCCGTGGTTGGCACGCTGTGAGTCTGCATTGGTGGTCTATTTTGAAGCACAGTAGTTAATTTTGATTCATTTTTGTTCCATTTGTACTCGCGTACAATAAAGTTACACAGATTTCCAATTCATGTATTTCATTTCACTCTTTACCGTGGCCTCCTGTACTGTATTTTGTGTTGGCATTGAGATACACGCAGCCGCATCAGTTCAGTATACATTGTGGAATTCTTGTGATGTCGCGTTATCGCAAGATATACCGTAATTACCATGACTTATGGAATAACCCTCGTACAACGGAGGGCTATTGGGTAGGTCTGAGAGACAAAATACACATTAATATAAGTCCCAGTAGAAATCCTTGAAAATACACTAGGTACTGAATGTAATTGACGATCGGATAGAATATAAAAATGTAACAAATGAAACTTCCTAAAGGAACACAAATATCTGAGAATGAGATTGACTGGATGTGCAAAACTGCTAGAGTAGCTGGAGCAGTAATGCAAAGTAGTAGAAACATCCATGAATAGCGGAAAGATAGGTGAAACATACAAAATTATTGAACTGACCTTCAGAGAAAGGGGAAGCACCTGCAGGATTATTAGGAACTCAGATAGCAAGCCAGTAGTAGGCAACGAAGGAAAGTTGAAATGCGAAGCGAGTATATAGGAGAGCTGTGCAATATCAACCAATTTTACATCATTGTAGAAGAGGAAGACAAAGTAGCTGAGGATGAAATGGGGGATGCGACATTGCGAGAAGAATTCGGCAAAGCACTAAAAGATCTTAGTGAAAAGAAGCCCTTCAGTGTACATGCCCTTCAGAATTATTGTGGCATTTGGGAGAGTGGGACATGATAAAAAATGCTCGATTTGATGAGCAAGTTATACTATCTGATCAAAACAATCTGGAGACCCATCAGTGGAAACTAATATAGCATTTTTGAAAACTAATATAGTATTAGTCCATCCTTCACCATTTTGACGGCTTGACCTTTGCTGCAGGCGCTTTCAACGAGGTTTGTCAATGTCTGTGAAGGCGTGTTAGCCCGTTCTTCCACAACAGCCGAAATCAGAGAAGGTAGCAACGTGGAACTCAAGCGTCTGGAGGGAAGTCGACGTTCTAACTCATCGCATGGGTCTTCTACTGTGCCCAGACCGGAACTCAGGGCAGACCATTAACTTCCACAAATTACTACCGCACAGATTCTGCATTGGCATGCTGATATAAACAGTAACCATCTCCGAAATGTTCTTCAGTTCTACAGAATACACATTGCTGTACTGTGTGTTGGTATCCTTGCGCATTTAGCGTTTTCTTAACCACAATAATGGGACAATACCTGACCACAAATAACATCACATGCCGTGTGTCTATACCTCAACTGCATCGTTGACACTATACATGTTGAAAAGCAAATTTTTCAGGCATTCGCGAATCCCAAAGCCTTCCGTCGGATTGTGACAGGGTAAAACGTGTTTCATCACACCAAATAATTCGTTGCCAATCATCTGTTGTCTAATAGTGTCACTCTTTATACCCCCTCAAATGTCGCTTAGTGTTCACTACAGAAAAGTGTGACTTATGAGGAACTGCTCGACCACTGAAACCCATTCTTTTTAGCTCCCTACCCACAGACCCTGTGATAAGTGAACTGCTGATAGTGCTTTGGAAATCTCTCTCTCTCTCTTTCTCTCTTCCTCTCTCTCTCACACACACGAGAAAAATTACGTAAGATGTCAGACTGAAAACGTACAGTCTGGAGGGAAGTCGACGTTCTAACTCATCGCATGGGTCTTCTACTGTGCCCAGACCGGAACTCAGGGCAGACCATTAATTTCAGGAATGTTATTATCCACAAATTACTACCGCACAGATTCTGCATTGGCATGCTGATATAAACAGTAACCATCTCCGAAATGTTCTTCAGTTCTACAGAATACACATTGCTGTACTGTGTGTTGGTATCCTTGCGCATTTAGCGTTTTCTTAACCACAATAACGGGACAATACCTGACCACAAATAACATCACATGCCGTGTGTCTATACCTCAACTGCATCGTTGACACTATACATGTTGAAAAGCAAATTTTTCAGGCATTCGCGAATCCCAAAGCCTTCCGTCGGATTGTGACAGGGTAAAACGTGTTTCATCACACCAAATAATTCGTTGCCAATCATCTGTTGTCTAATAGTGTCACTCTTTATACCCCCTCAAATGTCGCTTAGTGTTCACTACAGAAAAGTGTGACTTATGAGGAACTGCTCGACCACTGAAACCCATTCTTTTTAGCTCCCTACCCACAGACCCTGTGATAAGTGAACTGCTGATAGTGCTTTGGAAATCTCTCTCTCTCTCTTTCTCTCTTCCTCTCTCTCTCACACACACGAGAAAAATCACGTAAGGTGTCAGACTGAAAACGTACAGTAAAAGGAAAAATCAGGCGAAAGGAGTAAAAGAATAGAATAGGTAGCTGTTGGCTGAACGATCGCTGAATCAAGAAGAATTATCGAGCCACTTCGCAAACACCGAAATTCCTTTCTGGCCTCTCATCTCAGTACAACATGCAATCAGAAAAAGTGTGGCTACAGTGGTTTACTCAGCACAGACAGCACTGAGTGGGTTATCCTTTCTCTGGAGTAGGAAGAGATTGTCAGAGACGGGCCATGATATGCGTGTAAAAGGCAGGTCGTTGATGATATGGCATGCAGCGGTTATGAATAGGTTGGCAGGCAAGTAACATGAATGGCTAACTCTAGAGATAGGGAGCGAATCAAGAACTGTGGACGTAATTTTTTCTTAACTTCTTTCACAGCTCATGGAGTTTACTAGTATAATGCAAAAATGATCATGTAAGAGCATGTGACGTATGAACACTATATCAGGAGCGAGCAGTGATAGACGACAGTAATGGCAATGAATCAAAGAAATTTCGCATTCTTGATCACAACTTAATATTGTTGAAAAGATTATCTGCTTGGCTCTCACACCAATCATTAGATGAAATTGAAAACAAAACAAAAGTTTTTCGGAATTCTTGAAACAAAAAACAAACTTGCATTACACATACACAGAAAAAGTGTCATTAAAAAACCTGCGGCTCAGAGGATGCGTAGTCTTAAGGTAAACAGTGGACCGGGATTCGTGATACTTCAGTAATGGATAAAAACTCCAAATATTGGTGCTTGTTTCGTTGGTGGAATGATCTGTAACAGAATGTACCATGCAAATATTTTCTGGGAGCAATTTAATTGCCGGAAAGGGCAGTCAAACAAAAAATTCCTTTGTTTGTCAGGAACACAAAAACGTCAGTTTAGCAAACAGATACAAAATGTCGCTGCAGACTGTACAAATAAACACAAGCCGCTGTCCTTGCAACAACAGCAGGAGGCCCCAGTACGGCATACTTTCCGATCACCGTAGTACAGGGATCAGTGGTGTATTCGTGAATGTTAATTTTCAGAAACTGAGGAGTACATCCAGCATTGCGCTAAGTGGCGTGATTTATTTCATAAAAAAGTTAAAATTTGTATCAGTAACGTAAAATGTACCGGAATGCACAAAACGTAAGAAATAAAATGTCGGAAAAAGAAATACAAGTAGTATGAAGGGGAATGCTGTGCAAGGTGACGTCAGAAGTTGTCTCATTACACGGGGGTCCATCAGCATGACTGTGCAGACAGCACAGTAGCCGTTGAAGTGGCAGAGGCGCAAACATTCCCCACAGAGTACCGGTGACAGCCGTCCAGTTTGATATCAGTAGGCGGTATGGATGTCATCGTGACCGCCAGCGACCATTCCAATTTATGGTTCACGAAGAGGACTGGTAGGCCTTCGACTATTATTGACCTCACAACATCAGGCAACAAAGTCTTGGTGTGCCGCTGCTGTGAACAACTAAAAGCAATCATTAACAACGCCATTTCTTTTAACGAGGGCCTGCAGTTCTATTATACACTGATCAACCAGAACATTATAACCACCGGCCTATTATTGATATAAACCCGTCCAGAAGATAGCAGCATCACGTGTCGAGGAATAACTCCTAGTCAGACACAAGCACGTTACATGCTGTATCAGTGGGTGTGCTGCCCGTATGTAGAATGCGGAAAGTGCGAAATCTATCTGAGTTTGATCGAGTGCAAATTGTGACCGCCCAGATGGCTCTGCACGTGCATTACGGAAACCTCACGACTTGTCGAGTGTTTGGGGTGTGCTTTGTGTCTTCAACACATGGCGAAACTAATGTGAAATCACGTCCAGACGTCGTAGGGTTGGGCAGCCATCCCTCATTACAGATGTCGGACCTCATAGGCTGAACAGACAGGCGGCGAATTGTGGCGGAACTAACATCAGACTTTAATGCTGGGCACAGTACAAGTGTGTCTGAACACACAGTGCAGAGAACACTTCAAACGTTGGGCCTCTGTGGCCGACATCCCATGAATATGCCAATATTAACACCACGACATAGGCAACCACAATTGAAATTGGCGGCACGTAACCATAAGCACTGGACGTTGGCGCAGTGGCAGAGCATCGCATGGTCTGATGGAGTCCGTTACCTTTTCCATCATGCCGATGGGAGGGCACGAATCAGTCGCCTTCCAGGAGAATAGCTTCTTAACACCTGTAACAGGATGGAGACAAGCTGGCTGCGGCTCCATTATGCTCACGTGGGCATCCCTGGGTCCCGTGGAGCTGAAGCAAGGAACCATGTCGGCGCAGTGGTTTCGTACACTGGTTGCAGAAGACGTACACCCCTTCATCACTATCATGGTTCCCAAGGGCAGTGGCATTCTCCAGAAAGATGATGCCCCATTTCACAAGATCAGGAGTATGATGGAATGGTTCGAGCAACACAGTGACGAGTTTCGATTGATGTGCTGGCTCCCCCAACTCGCCAGATCTGAACCCGATCGATCACATCTGGGATGTGATTGAACATGGCGTCAGAGCTCATTGCCCTCCACTCAACCCCCCCCCCCCCTCCCCACAGAATTTACGGTATTTAGGTGACTCGTGTGTGCACATATGGTGCCAACTCCCTCCAGCGACCTACCAAGGCCTCATTGCTTCCATGTCACGAAGCGTCGCCCCTTTTAACCGTACCAAAGGTATACCTACAGGCTATTATATAGGTGGTCATAAAGTTCTGGCTGTTTAGTGTATGGTTAAAAGATGATGGCATCCTATGTGTAAAATAATCAGTGGGATTAAGAAGTCCCACACTGGTCCATTTGGATCTCCTAGTGGAGCCTATTGAGGAGAATGTTGTCACCAGGAAAAACGAAACTGACATTCTACGGGTCGAAATGTGGACTGTTTCCTCCCTTAAACGTATAGGTGCACTAGCGAATTAAAAAAAAAAAAAGGAACTGAATAAGTTGAAAGTAGTTTTAGTGGGAAACACTGCAGTACGGTGGCAGGAAGAAAAGGCCATCTGGCAAGGTAAGTACGAAGTTGTTAATACAAAACTGAAGAGCAGTAATGCAAGGAAAGGTCATAAAGAGCGTACTGAATGTATTATCGTAGCCAAGGTAGAGACGAAAGGAAATCCTACCACGGTGATAAAGTTTTATACGTCAGCTAACTCCACTGACGATGAAGAGAATAAAAAATATGAGATGTTGCTATGAAATAACGGGACATTTGCTGTAAAACATTTTAATTCAAAAACGTACTTGTTTAGTTACCGTCACTCTCTACATACTCCCCTCCTGTTGGTCATTCATTTTTGGCGCATGCGTAGTTACTCTGTGACAGCTTCAGTCGCGTTATTTTATAGCCACCCCTCGTATATATTGAGATAAAGAAACCTTACACATTGTAAATGACGACGAAAATTTACTTATGCTGTGGATCTTAAATTGGACATTAGGAAAACTAAAAGAATGAAAAATAGAGGGAGAATGGGAGAGCACGGACTGGGGGAAAGAAATGAGAGAGGGATGGAAGCTGATAGAATTTAGCGCGTAGAATGACTAGTTTCAGAATCATGTAAAGAGGATGAATACGTAGAAGAGACTTAGAAACACTGAAAAGTGTCAGATTGAGTGTATAATGGTTTGACAGAGATTTCGAAGCAAGATTTTAAACTGTGAGACGTTCCCGGGAGCATATGTTGTTTCTGACCATAATTTACTAACAGCAGTTAAGGAGTATGGAAATTCGGAAAGGCAGAAAATTAAGGATGTCGGACGTGTATAAATTTAAAGAGCTGGACGTTGTAGGGAGTTTTAGAGGGAACGCACGGCAACGATTGATTGAAACAGGAGGAAGGAATACAATAGAAATATGACGGGGAATTTATTGAGATGAAATAGACTACCGAGAATGAAATGTATAAAGACAAGACCTGTGTGGAGACCTTGGATAATACCGGAAATATGGAACTTAACTGACGACTGAATAAAATGCAGAAATTTAGCCAACGAAGCAGACGAAAGCGAATGAAGGCGTCTAAAATTAGATTAGTAAAAGGGCAAAATGGATAAACAGGAATTACTAGACGACAAGTGCAACGCTGTAGAAGGATGAAATTGTAGATATGCTACTGCAAGAAGAAACTGACACAGAAATGAAAGACCTGTGATGGACGTCACTGACTCAGATTTATTGAGACCCCTGGAACAGTCAGTCATGACGCAAATATTCAGTGTTATGTAAGAGGTACAATCGTCAGCAACAAGCAAAGTAAACTTTAGAATTGGTCAAGAGTGTAATGATTCCAGTTCCAAACAAAGCAGGTGGTGACAGGTGGGTGATATTACAGACTATCAGTTCATTAAGTTATGATTGCAAAATAGAGACAGAAATTATTCAGAGAAGAATGGGAAAACTTCATGATGGCGCCCTCGGGGAAGTGAGCTTGGGTTCCGCAAAATGTAGCAACACATTAGGAAATACTGACCCTATGACCTATCTTAGAACATAAGCCAAAGAAAGGCAAAAATTTGTAGATTCAGAGAAAACTTTCTACAATATTGTCTAGAATACACCCCTTGAAAATTGAAGCTAGCAGCGATAAAATACATGGAGCGAAATTTGTATACAACTTGTTCAGACATAGAACTACAATTGTAACAGTCGAAGGACATGAAAGATAAGTAGCTGTCGAGAATGGCGTGACACAGGGCTCTAGCCTAACCCCGATGTTATGTAATCTTTACAATGAGCAAACAATAAAGGAAACGGAAGATAAACTTGGAGAGAGATTCAAAGTTAAGGGAGAAGAAATGAAAACTTTGAGGTAAACTGATGGCATCGTAATTGTTTCAGAGACGGCAAAGGACTTGAGAGAGTAGCTGAACCCAATAAATACTAACTTGAAAACATATTACTAAGTGATCATAAACGAAAGTAAAAAAAGGATAATATAATGCTGTTGAAATATATCAGGCAATGCCGAGTGAACTATATTAGAAAATGAGTAATTTTAAGTAGTAGATGAGTTTCGCTATTTAGGAAGTAGATTAACTGATGAGGTCTGAAGTAAGGAGGAAATGTAATGCAGACCGACTATAAGAAGAAATGCATTTCTGAATAAGAGCAAAGTGTTAACGTTTAATATTAATTTAATTTCTTGGAAACCTTTTCTGAAAATCATTTTCTGGATTGTAGCCGTATACATAAGTGAATCGTGCATGATAAGCAGTTCATACAACAAGAGGGTAAAAACCTTTGAAATGTGATGTATAAAAGGATGCTGAGGGTTAGGTAGATGGATGCGATAACTATTAAAGAGATAGTGACTCGAACTGGGGACAAAAGAAATTTGTGTCACAAGCTGACTAAAAGAAATGGTCGGTTCGTAGGACACATCCTGAGGCAAAAGGAGTCGTTATTTTGGTAGTAGAGGGATGTGAAGGATAAAAATTGTAGAGAGAGGCCAGGGGATCAATAGGTAAGCAAGTTCTAGTGGATGTAGGTTGCAGTTCTTATTCAGAGATGAAGGGGCTTTGATAGATAGAGCAGAGTGGAGTGCTGTATTCAACCAATCTTCGAAATGAAGACCTTGGCCACAAACGACAAAGTGACTTCGTTTTATTAAAAGATTCAAAGCGAGTTGCTGTCGTTGGACTCGAAACCATGTGCACAAGGTTAACATGAACTACACCGACTAAACTGGGATGTAGTTCAGGAATATTTTCTGAGTATTTTAGCGTAAGGAAACAAAGGTCTCACTTGGCTGGTTGGAAAGTGATAATGTAGATCGAATTATTCTCTTTGTAACAACAATTGCTTTTGTTTCTACGAGAACACACTTACCAAAAATGGAGATGTGTATAATATGAATTGACCAAAATGTACTACACAAATCATTGAGTAATACGATCATCCTCAGACGAAAAAAGAACATCTTTTTATATTTTGTGTTCAATATCTGCCGTCAGGTTAAGGTACAACATTTAAGAAATGAAAATCTTTTCTCACGGATATGTTGTTCTAAATGTTGACCACTTTGATGACAGCAGAATATACAGCAACGATTCATCACCAGTCTGATGTGCTGCAGAGTCTCAGGAGGGAAAATCCTACCAACCGGAGTCTCGTGAACCAGGCTCCTCAAACGCCCCAGGCAGAAGTCCGTTGTTGTCATGTGTGATAACCGAGGTGACCATGAATCAGGACTAACGCGATGGTTGTCCAAACTGATTTCTATGTGGTTTCTAGTATCGAGCGCACAGTGTGCCGACAATTTGTTACGTTGAAATCACGTAATCTGACGAATTTTCAGCAGCACGTTTTCTAGGAACTGCTGGAGGACAATTTAAACAACGTTTTGTAAACGACTCCCTGCAGTTTATCTGGGAATACGTAACGTTAATTACATAATCGTAACAATACCGCTCTATAACTTTACAGCGGACTTGTTTTACGAGATACACTCCAATGCGAGTGTGTTATATCGCCGTATACCAAGCTATTCCTACAGTTCAGTTTGCCTTCTTTTGTAAACGCTGCACTTGACTGTAAACAACACGAAAACAAGAAAATTTTGGTTTTTTGCACATTGGTGTAGGAACCATTATGCCAAATGCCACTCGATATGTGACTGCCATTTACGTGGGTGTCATTGTTGTTCACTGAAGACTGTCTAAACAGTTGTTAACCTGGTGATCAGACCATGTACGATACTAATGGCACGATTGTCACCAATCATGTATAACACATCCTCTTCCAGGTCGAGTGGTCTGGCATACGCCACGCTGCCAATGTCAATCTTTCTAACACTGAATGGGTCAGAATATGTTAAACGGCTATGTACAGGTGCAGATGTAATGTGATGTGGTTGCCGTCGTTTCGGAAACAGCTAACAACAGCGTCGCTGTGCCACACTTCCGTTACGTTCAGTGAACGCCGCACATGATTTGCACTTCAGTCAACTTTTCATTAGTAAATCACTCTGTACAATTAACACTGCCGAAATAGCAAACCCGAGACTGGACTGAGCAGTAGTAAGAGCAAGCTTGAGGGCGAAGAGTGAAGTGGGTGTTTCTATTGTCTAAACCAAGTCTGGTGAGTGATGGAACAAGCTTCTCTCCAAACAAAACACACAGTGCATACCGTCCCAATTTGTACTCTTGAGCAGATAATTTTTGGTGCAATAGCAGCACGAAAAGTCATGGGGTAAGAAATCTAACGTAATACAATTGCCGTGTAATAAGAGGTAGTGTATATCAGCCGCTTTAAGCGCAATTTAGAGTTCATCTATGACTGTGTCCTGAAGGTCAAAAACTTTCCTTACCGCTACCACAATGAATACATCGAAATTTCACGCTTACCACTTCCTTCATGATATCACTAAAAATTATATTAAAAGAAAAATTATATTGAGCAATTACAGAGAATTATTTTTCTGGCCAGATCTCGAGTGAATTGTGCTACTGTGGAAGTGTTTAATTCCGCAATCGCGAAGTTGATCATCATGGCGATGAATGACTTGTACTCTATACTGAAAATTAATCAGACGTCACACATGTGGAGCATCGTCGATACCACTTTTCAGACATGTCACTATAATGTCAGCCACAAGAGTCCATGCGGCAGCATGTCGCTTATCTTTGGCCTGCTCTAAAGTGTCATCCGATTCCATGTGGTATACATAAACTTTGGTTTCACACCTACAAATCCCCCAATCTACGATCAATTCGTTTCGTCTTTAATCAAGCTGATGACGTTATCGATGCTCAGTCATACATCAAAGAAGCATCCAAGTGACGCAAATGTTTCAGGATGGCACCTTATCACGTTATATGGATCGAACTTCTTCACACAATACATGGGATGACGATATCCATATAGTGCAACTTTAGAGCTTCAAAATGAGGTTCCGCGAATTCATAATAAAAACGTACATGAGAAGCTTTGACAGGAGCACTGTACACATACCAACAAAAACAGAAGTTGTCGGAGGGTACTTCGCACCAGTATTTGTCCATTTCTGTCTTGCTCCATTTGCCTATCGTGTGAAAGAAAAATTATTGTCTTTATGGGTCTAAATGCACTCTGGCTTCTCTTACCTTATTTCCTTAATTCCTACGAGATATTTTGACATCAGAATTTCCTCGATTATTGTTTTCCTAAATATATCCATTTGCGTTGCGCGAGAACAGCGTCGCCTGTTTCCCGTGATATTTACGAGGATTTGAACTTTAATTGTGGCAACTATTTATTTACAGCTGATACGAAATAGATACGTGTTTCAAAGTTTTACAGACCTTCAAAGTAGTCACCAACATTGTGTATAACCCGTTGACAGCGATTTGGAAGTCGTAGGATACTCTTAGCAGTGCCAGTTGTGCTGACAGTTCGAGCGGCGCGGTCTACTTCAAATGGTTCAAATGGCTCTAAGCACTATGGGACCTAACATCTGAGGTCAGCAGTCCCCTAGAAATTAGAACTACTTAAACCTAACTAACCAAAGGACATCACACACATCCATGCCCGAGGCAGGATTCGAACCTGCGACCGTATCTGTCGCGCGGTTCCAGACTGAAGTGCCTAGAACCGTCGGCCACACCGGCCGGCAGCGGTCTACTGCCTGACGAGTTTGTAGCAGTTCTGGAGCGAATGCCGTCAAGTGTTTCCTTCAGTTTAGGAATCGAATTGAACTCACGAGGGCTTAAGTCAGGGGAGTGCAATAGATGGTATAGCACTTAGCAGCCCCATCAGTCAAACAAATCAGTAACAGATTGCACTGTACGTGATTGAGCATTGTCCTCCAAAATTATGGTCAGGTCCTGCAGAAAGTGTCATCCCTTCTGTCACTATGCTGTTAATTTTTGGAACACAGCCTACGACAGAAGTGATGACACTTTCTGCAGGACCTGACCATCATTCTGCAGGACAATGCACAAGCACGTACAGTGCAAGCTGTTACTGATTTGTTTGACTGATGGGGCTGCTAAGTTCAATACCACCTACTGCACTCCCCTGACTTAAGCCCTCGTAAGCTCTACTTGATTTCTAAACTGAAGGAAACACTTCACAGCATTTGCTTCAGAGCTCCTAAAAATTCGTCGGGCAATAGACCGCGCCGCTCGAACTGTCAACACACTGCTTAGAGTATCCTACGACTTCCACATCGCTGGCAACGGGTTATACACAATGCTGGTGACTACTTCGAAGGTTAGTAGAACTTTGAAACACGTATCTGTTTTGTACGAGCTGTAAATAAATAGTTGACACATTTATATAGGATATACCGACCCACTATGATAGTAGAAAAACGTTTCTGAATTCGCTGGACGCCCGCTGCAATGAGTACTAGAAACGGAAATGATAGCTTGTACTTTATCATAAGTCGCACTAGCTAATTTCTTTCGAGATCCCTTCCAACTAATCTAAGTGTTCCACTCATCTTGCCAGTTACGTATTCTCGTGTTCACCCCTTATGATGGAGAACATTGTTGTTGCTCAGAAATATTTGAAAGAAGTGACAGACTCGAGAAGATATTCATGGCCTTTGTTACGGGAATAGTGACAACCGTTCATTCAAGATTTTTTAACCGCATTCGAATCAGTCCCATTATTAAAGAACGGTACGTGTGAACAGAGTAAAGCAATAATTAATGCTGTACGAAAGTTATTTGTAACTTTGAGCTATATGCCACATGAACAAACTCAGTCAATTTATTTATTTTAATAACGGGACTCGTGTCTCACACTGTACTGACGATAGTTAGGGGCCATAACTCGTATAAGGAAGACACAGTGCCACTAGGTACTCGTCCAGAGGGATAGCAACATGCTGTTCAGCTTGTTAGGTCAAGTCGGCGGTTTTTCTTTTCTCCATTACCAGGCTGACTGACCTCAGCGATCAAACTTTGGTAATCTACTCAGGTAATCAGTTTGAGGTTAGTGTGAACAACATTGTATGATTCATACATGTACGAGTAGGTACATGTACAGGGTGAATCAGCTGCCCCTACATATGGGTTTTATGCAACCTGCAACGCCGTCAAGTATCACGTGCAAAAAATTTATATTCCATAGCTCGCTACCCGCAAACTATTAGTCCTACAAAAAATAAAAAATAAAATAAACTGTACATATTTGTAGGGAATTTAATGTAGCTAAATTCTGTACTGGAATACGTTTTCGCTAGAGGCCGTAGTTTTTAATTATTCAATAAATACATACAAAACGTGATGCACAAACGCATTTTTCTTGAATAACTTGAAAACTTAGCCTCCAGCGAAATCATATCCCAGTAAGCCATTTAACTACGTTAAACTTCCTACAAAAGTCCTGTTCATTTTTTTCTGGGAAATATAGTTTGCACATAGTGAGCGAAAGAATATAAAATTATGACACGCGATTTTGTAAGGTGTTGCGAGTTGCATGAAACCTAGCGGTAGGGTCCGCTGAATCACGCTGTGTGTGTAAACGAAAACTGAAAGAAGATAAGTAAAGAAACTGTGACATTTATTCACTCATAACTATAAGCTGAATGTAGGACAGTTTAGATGCTACACGTTGCAGTGGTTCACATTATTATCTTCAGATGTTTTTTAATTAAATAGCTCGTGTAAGTGAAGGCTACAGACGCCTTTCGACAACAGCAGACTTAGAGCAAGGCAAGTTATGTTGCGACTTTTGCTGATAATAAAATTGTGTTTTTAGAAAAGGCACTGTTAAAATCAGCTAAGCATGAATTCGTGAGAATAAAATGTACTTATAACGGAAGTAGAGTCTAAGAAAGGCTGTGTGCTGCTACTTGCGCCACGGGATCTCCACTGTGCGTTAATTTTACACTCTCACTTCGAAGATGTTATACATGTTAGAGATATTCTTGCTTACATTAAGTAAGTACAAAGATAACTGAAAAGTGCAATTGCTGGACCTTGGCTATTACTTACCATAAATCACAATTCAGTTGTTATATTAGACGGTTATTTATACTCCTCATACCTTGTGAATCTGACCAACTATGAGCCACATAGAACTTAAGGTTTCATGACATTTCCTTTCTTCTCTTCTCAGAACCTCTTAATTCTTTCTCTTCTTTTCTTTGCCTGCTCTTCCGAAATGTAACGTATGGACCTCCTAGTTAATGGTTTCTCTTCAAATTATTTTAAAATGCTGTTGATTTTGCTTCTGAATTTTTTTCTGTTTTGGATAATCTCTAGTGTAATACCAGTTTCTTGGGCATTTCTTTCGACTTCTTCTGGCGTCCTAGAAGTGGACTGTGATGATGTGATATAATTGAAGAGCGTTTACCTCAGTCACTGTTCGTCTTTTCTTGCTAGGTTCCATAAAATCTCAACCGTAGTTTCTTCATTGTGTACGTTAACTTTCCGGTGGTCTTGTACAGCTTCCCATTTTTGTGATTCTTCCAAGTCCCATCGTGGCCTTCTGAGGTCCCATAGTTTCCCTGAGAATTTTCCTTCCCTTCTTTTTAAGTTCTTCCAAAGGTCCCTTTTTATTTAGAATAACACTGTAAATCATATACTCCATCTGGTTTTGTAGCTAAATTATAATGCCTCATTTTGGCCTTCTAGGACCTCGTTCGATTGTTGTCCCTGCCTGTGTCAGTTCGTAGGCAACCGCTAAATTTCTATCTCTTGCACTTTTCAATTACTTTTGTACTTAATATAAGCAAGAACATCTCTGACGTGATTAACATCTTTCAAGTGACAGTGTAGATACAATGTACACTGGAGAGCATATGAAGCTCGTAGCAGTATGCAGCCTTTTCTCTATTCCACTTAGCTTTAAGTACACTTTGCTTTCATAAAATCATGTTTTTATAACTTTAACAGCTCCTTTTCTAAAACATATTTTTATTATCAGCAAAAGAACCATAAAATGCTTGCACTTAAGCGTCTGTGCTTTTCACTGACACCAACTATGTAACTAAAAAATCTTAACCTGAAGATGACGGTGTGAACCATCGAAAGTGACTGACGTAGAAACCTGTTTTGTTTTTATCTTTCAACAGTCTCACCCCTCATAATGCCGTCCTTTATCGACGAAATATTCAGTGAGGATGAAAGAGTTTATGCCAATGCAATAATCGCGTTGCTTAGCTATCTCAAATGTGAAAGATTACACTAATCTACGCATATGTTCGAACGTGTAAAATATCTCTATAAGTTATGCACTCTGCTGCAACATGACGAGTCAGTGCAAGCAATGAAAGCAATAAAGCTGTCGGAAGAAATCTGAAAATGTGGCCCGAACTCAGGACTTAAAGCATTGCTATTTACACTTTTAAGTCTACAATTGTGATCTGTTGAGCCATTGTGAAGTTAAATCTGGCAGATTTTGTTAGAAGCTACGAGGTCCATTAATAATTTACGCTTATATGACGTGGATGGAGCATCCCTATGGTAATCGTTATTTGTATCCTATTTTTGTGGTCTTATGCTTAAGAGCTGTCTGGCTTTGTTGCATATTTTATACTTATTTCAGCTGTATATATGTGTGCAGTTATTATTGATGGTTAGATAATAAGCAGTCGTCCAAAGACTTCTGTCTATGTCTCCGAGTTATCATCATATATTCGTCAATCTCTTTAACAGGAAATGAACACGTATGAAAAATAGCATAACGCCAATATTTTGAAATGAATCTGAATTATACTAATAAATTCATCGGATAGTACTTTGATGTTATGACGTAATGATGTTTTCCTGCCACTGTGTTAGAAAGTAGCAAACTGCATTTAAGTCACACTGCTGAAGAATATAATCTCTGTGCAACTTCTAAGATGTCGTTTACTATACATTTAGCAGCCTGAGAGGAGGTTATATTCAAGAAAGGGAACCACTTGACGTTTGTTTTTGCTTGTTTGTACGACAGATAGCACGCCCATCAGCAATTAGGACAGACTATGAACTGCCATTATCATACACATAGCACCACTTAGCAAGGCATAGGCAAACAATCCATAAAGCGTGTGCCACTCAGCTCACTCTGTCTTCATTCTAGATAAAATACTAGTTTCAACTGTGATCTACGCAACATGTCACAGGAAGCAATGTGGCACTGCGTTAACATCAGTTGTGACAAAGACATAAATATGAAGACGGGCATTTATTAAAATCATAAACTGCCAGTATCAGATACGAATCTTACCTTTTACCTCTGGTTACTTTATGATCGTATTTATGAGTAGAAATTCCGGTAAAATCCGAGATACTTTGAACGAACTCTCTGGTAATGAAACAGGACTGTGATGTTAGATCACAGAACTAACGAAAACTATTATTAAGTTCAGTATTGGGAGTTATTATACATGCTGATTTTATGATATGGAAAATTTAACTGCTCCTACTCTATCAAATACACCCTTTTCCTGAATTAAATGGGGATGCTGCCGTCAGCTTCATGTTTTACAGGATATGACCAGTCAGTAACTAAGTAAGCACACTACAGTCTCCGAAGATGAAATAAAAGTGAATTCTAGAAGAAAACGAACAAGAAGCTTATGTACCTTGTATAACGACGATGCCATTAGACGAGGAAAAAGGTTAACTACAAGAAGGAAGTCGTACGTTACGATCAGTGTATCGTTTCTGATTAAGGATACAGAGCTGACTCTTTGGCAACATTTCATACTATTTAAATGTTGCGTCCGTTTACTCACATAGTACGTGTATATCATCCGTTAAATTACAGACACCTTCATAGTAATGTATGAGATAGTCTGTCAATCTGATAACAGTAGCTGCGCATGTTGACATCCACGTTACGAACGTATGGGATACTGGTAACGTTGGGTAGCCACGTTGATACACGTCATCTCAACCGCTGCACACAACTAGCGGAGATTGTAAGTGAAATGTTGGTTGTATGTAAATAGGGTGGTAGTGTTGTTCGAACTGGAGAGACGACAGAATGACAGAAAGGAGCTATCACGTTCGGACGTTCCCAGTACCACTCCGTAAATCAAGTTGCGTATTTGTTAGTGAGCAACATATAAAGCAGCACGACTTGAGTGGGCCAAAAAATTCGTAAACGGGACAGCAGAAAATTGAAAAAATGTTGTGTGGTCCAATGAGTCACGACATTGCCTCTTTTCAAATCTTCGAAGAATCAGAGTGCACAGTCGGACGAATGAAGCCCTTTTCGCGCAAAGTGTGAATGGTTTCGTTCACGCCGGAAGGTTCTGTGATGTTTTGGATGTTTTTCACACCATGACTTTGGCCCACTGATTAAATTTGCCATGCATGTTTATTTCAATTTTGTCGGTTAGTTAATTAGTTAGTTTCATGTTTCATGAATAATTTTGAGCGATAAATCGTAATGATGTCGAAAGAGATTTTGCGTTCGCATCGCAAATTAATTTGTACATGTGGAAACATTTTTGACACTCCTAAGTTTTTTTCCTTACAGAAAGAAAAAAAAGATACAGATATGATTTAGAAATTCATACGCACCACATAAACATTACAATAATAGAATATCTTCCCGGGATTAGAACGAGTTGTCAAGGAGAAACCTTCTAAGTTTGTTAACAAGTTTTACTTTACTGTCTGTCAGAAATTTTATACATCTGAAAAAGTGGTCAATCATGTTAGCTACAGCGTTGTACACCCTTTTATGTGTTAAAGCCAAACTTTATGTTGAGTAATGAATGTAATTTCCCCCTGTAGTATTTTAACTGTGAGTATCATTGTTCCTTTTGAACTTGTAGCGCATTATTTATGTCAAACTTCATCAGAGAATAAACAGTAGTCGAAATGCCCAACTCAGTAAACATATATATACAAGATGATTGTGGATGAGCACCACATATTATACTTAAAGCACGTTTTTGAGTAACGACGACTTTGTCTCTTAAAGATGAGTTACCCCCGAACGTTATTCCATACGTCATTATGGAATTAAAATATGCAAAATATGTTAGCTTACTGATCTATCTCGCCCCAACATTTTCAATGAATACAAGAGCCAATGTAGCTCAGCTACATTGCTTTGGGGCTTCCAAAGTGTGCTTTTTCCGGTTGAAATTCTCATCGATACGGACACCTAACAATTTTGAAGTTTCCATCCTATTTACTATTTCCCCACCAAGTGTTACTCTTATCAGTGGTGCAGTACATCTAGATGTGATATTTTCTTGTGGTTATAGATCTTTTCGCCCTCGTGCATTCTTAATGTGCCCGGATAGTTGTGGTAATCTTGCAGAATTGTGTAGGGCTGCAGACGAAGAATAGAACAGGCGCCCCCATAATGTATGTGTGTTTCTTCTTCTGGGCGTGGGGCGGGGTAGGGGGGGGGGGGGGGATAGAGGAAGGAGCAAGAAGGGTCTCGACCCTTACCGTCTACTTATCCGTTGAACTGCAAGTTTTAGTGAAGGTAAAAGACTAAACCCATGTGAAAATATCACTGAAGGTCAGTCAGTACACAACGGATCAAAGTATGTTGGTGTATCATCCATCTCACCGCAAGAATATCACGTAAATCCATGTTAGCACAAAACAACGAGATGCCTTTTAATGTTGTTTTAGCCCACTCCAATTTCATGAAAATTACGAATGAAAGTAGCCTTTGTCGTCAAAACTGCGCTGGAACCTTCTGTATTTTGCGACGTGGGAAATCTTGAAGCGGAAAGCAATATGCTTTGAGAAGATGCAAGGAAAATGACGGAAGATTTAAATGACCTCGTTTCAGAAAGTACATTTGTTCCCTCGATTAAGAAGAACTTTCTGAATTATATAAGAATTCCACCAACAACGTGTGCCGTTGAAAGGTCAGTTAGCACCGTCAGGCGAGTGAGGTCCTAGCTGCGGAGCACAATTAATCAAGAGCATCTATCGAGCATGTTTTTCTGAAGTTGTAATAAAGAGAGAATAGAAAGAGATGAAATTGGAAGACTCGGCCATAGATAAGATTTATAAGCACACGCAAAATCTTCAGTTTATGAGCTTACGTTCTGTGAAAAGTACAGATACACGAGTGTCATTTTAGTCTCCCATGACAGTGTTCTCCACAAATTGATTAAATACTAATGTTACAGCCCAGCTATAGCTTTCGCATACCGAAGAAAATTGGCACAAAGTTGTAATTAGGTCCAAATGTAGTTGTTACGTACGTTGTGACACGTAATACTACATTTCAATGTCACTGTGCGTTATCATCTACAATATTTGATATTTATTGTGTTTTTTGTGAATGACTGTGTTGAATGAGTTAAAAAGTTACGTTAGTCCCCGCATCCCCCTATTTCACGTGAAAGAAAAAATTTGGATGCACATCAATATGAGTTAACATTGGCTTCCTTTATCTTTCGCCATTTCGAGACGTACCAGAGACCTCATTCATCCCATGTAATTATTACGATTTTGCAGCGCCTGGGTTATTGTGAATTTCTATGTAAGTTCCTTTGACCATGCAGGTAGACCCAAAGGTAAAGGCACTGCGGCGGCTACAGCGGTTTTTAAAATACATGAAATGTATTCGCAAATTGTGAAAATGGCCAACAATCGGCTGTAAAATGTAATGATGAAACCGAAAATTTGTGCCACACCGGGACTCGAACCTAGATTTCTTGCTCATCGTGAGCGGTCCCGTTACCATTTTTTTTTGTTTGCACTTCTTGTTTTTTTTAAATTCTTTTGTTTCAATAAAATACACTCCTGGAAATTGAAATAAGAACACCGTGAATTCATTGTCCCAGGAAGGGGAAACTTTATTGACACACTCCTGGGGTCAGATACATCACATGATCACACTGACAGAACCACAGGCACATAGACACAGGCAACAGAGCATGCACAATGTCGGCACTAGTACAGTGTATATCCACCTTTCGCAGCAATGCAGGCTGCTATTCTCCCATGGAGACGATCGTAGAGATGCTGGATGTAGTCCTGTGGAACGGCTTGCCATGCCATTTCCACCTGGCGCCTCAGTTGGACCAGCGTTCGTGCTGGACGTGCAGACCGCGTGAGACGACGCTTCATCCACTCCCAAACATGCTCAATGGGGGACAGATCCGGAGAACTTGCTGGCCAGGGTAGTTGACTTACACCTTCTAGAGCACGTTGGGTGGCACGGGATACATGCGGACGTGCATTGTCCTGTTGGAACAGCAAGTTCCCTTGCCGGTCTAGGAATGGTAGAACGATGGGTTCGATGACGGTTTGGATGTACCGTGCACTATTCAGTGCCCCCTCGACGATCACCAGTGGTGTACAGCCAGTGTAGGAGATCGCTCCCCACACCATGATGCCGGGTGTTGGCCCTGTGTGCCTCGGTCGTATGCAGTCCTGATTGTGGCGCTCACCTGCACAGCGCCAAACACGCATACGACCATCATTGGCACCAAGGCAGAAGCGACTCTCATCGCTGAAGACGACACGTCTCCATTCGTCCCTCCATTCACGCCTGTCGCGACACCACTGGAGGCGGGCTGAACGATGTTGGGGCGTGAGCGGAAGACGGCCTAACGGTGTGCGGGACCGTAGCCCAGCTTCATGGAGACGGTTGCGAATGGTCCTCGCCTATACCCCAGGAGCAACAGTGTCCCTAATTTGCTGGGAAGTGGCGGTGCGGTCCCCTACGGCACTGCGTAGGATCCTACGGTCTT
The DNA here is from genome assembly GCF_021461385.2 of Schistocerca piceifrons. NCBI lineage: Eukaryota > Metazoa > Arthropoda > Insecta > Orthoptera > Acrididae > Schistocerca > Schistocerca piceifrons. The sequence goes on from NC_060149.1 coordinate 561,144,746, forward strand.
GGCGTGCATCCGTGCGTCGCTGCGGTCCGTTCCCAGGTCGACGGGCACGTGCACCTTCCGCCGACCACTGGTGACAACATCGATGTACTGTGGAGACCTCACGCCCCACGTGTTGACCAATTCGGCGGTACGTCCACCCGGCCTCCCGCATGCCCACTATACGCCCTCGCTCAAAGTCCGTCAACTGCACATACGGTTCACGTCCACGCTGTCGCGGCATGCTACCAGTGTTAAAGACTGCGATGGAGCTCCGTATGCCACGGCAAACTGGCCGACACTGACGGCGGCGGTGCACAAATGCTGCGCAGCTAGCGCCATTCGACGGCCAACACCGCGGTTCCTGGTGTGTCCGCTGTGCCGTGCGTGTGATCATTGCTTGTACAGCCCTCTCGCAGTGTCCGGAGCAAGTATGGTGGGTCTGACACACCGGTGTCAATGTGTTCTTTTTTCCATTTCCAGGAGTGTATATAGACTTCTTACTCTTCAGGCGTTGACCCCTATCACCCATACTATCCCCAAAAACCTATCTCAAGTAAAAACAAAAACAAAGCTAGTGCAACCGCCATTTTCATCCTAAAGCTAACTAGGACGGTCGTGCGCCACCACTTCAGGCTCCGCCAACGAACAAAGATTAAATATGCCTCTGAACATTTTAATAAAAAAAAAGAAAAGGATAAAGGAAAGGATACAATACTTTATTACATTACATTTGTTGTTCATTTTGTTCTTATGTTTTTGTTTGTAATTCGTTTTTTGTTCAATCATTTTTCCGTGGGTGTCTACAGCAGCCAGACGGTGGGATGTCCAGGTCGTTTTCTCGTTCAGCGAGGTTGAAACACGCTATAATTACCGTTGATGTCTCTCATCAGTCCATCATGTGCAATATCTCAGTCTCTTCTCAGGCTCGGTACACTCCAATGGTCTGGTGAGCGCATAAACAACGACGCCATGTAATTCACAAAGAGCTTACCATACTACGCTTGGCGCCGTAAAATCGTGTAGTTGCACGTTAAATAATGCCTTAAATCTAACAACCCTGCAACACTCTCATTAAAAAAGTATGACAATGCCATACCCTTAACCCACACCTAGGCGTTATGACGAGTAGCAGGGAAGTAAGTGACGTCGGGATGGATCAGTTCGGTGTGCTCTACGGACTGAGGCGTCCGTCTCAGCAACAATGCCAACATGCGCCGTGTGAGGAGCCAGGTCGGTAGCCGTACCACAAATGAAACGGTGCATGTCGGTGTCGACAGTGGTGCATCTGAGGCAGAGAGTATCCTCGGCAAGATGTATCATGTGTAAACGTGGTTGGGGGATTCTTCGGGTGGGGAATTCTTCAGTCGTTATCACATACCACAGCGCCCTGACTGTGGTGCGCAGGAAAGGCGAGTGTATATTATACCACACCAGCCTCCAGCCAACTGCCGGATGTTAGCGTTCAACCATATTAGCAGGCAGCATCCGTTGAAAGTAGCGGTACAAGTCCTTGGTTCTAGGATCCCGCGGGGTCGGCAAGACATCCAACAATTAACTCATGTCGACCAGATAGGTGCGAATGTGACACAGTTGTGGCGTCATATGTCCAACAGGAATCGGCGGAAAGAGGGACTGAGGCAGCACCTCCTGAATCAGTGTACCAGGGAGGGTGTCCTTGTCCGACGTACGTAGGCGATGCATCGTCCGCAGGAAGAGAGCGCGGGCCGTGTTGTGCACGTTTATCATTCCAATACCGCCTGCATGTGTGGGCAACGTAAGCGTCTTGTAAAGGTTCTTGAACACTCTACCCTCGCTGACGAAAAGACCGAAGGCCGTCTGGAACTTGGCAGCTACCGTAGCTGCCATCGGGAGAACGTGTGTGTAATGATTAAGTTTCGGAGCGAGGTAGACGTTGACAAAATGTACGCGCATGATCAAGTCAAGTGTTCGAAAGTTATGGAGACGAACTTGCGTGCAGATAACATTAAGTAGCGTGCGATACGTATATGCTGCTGTGTGCTGCACGTTCCCATGGGAGGTCACTCCCAAACACTTCATCGCCAGGACTTTGGTAATGGGCAGTGGCGCACTCTTATGCAATCCTCTGCCTACATCCATATAATGCGACTTTCACAGGTTGGTACGGCTCCCGGCCACCTCTCCGTATTGCTGAAGCCACGCGATCGCCGAACATATATCTTCTGCCGACCTCGCCAAGAATACTACATCGTCCGCATAGGCACAACATTTAAAATGCACATCGCGGAGGCGAATGCCTTCCAAAAGCAATCATAAATCATGAAGTGCAGGCTAGAGGACGACGGCGAAGAGAAAGGCTGACAGGGGACATCCTTGTCGCACTGAGTGCTCAATAATGAACGGCGGCGAGAAGTAGCCATTGATCAGAACTGTGGAAGAGGTCCCTTGGATGAGACGGAGAACCACACCTGCCGATAGTGGGGCAGTCCCATCTTCTCTAAGACAGCCTGCAGGAAATGGTGCTCAACTCGGTGCAATACATGGTCTAGGTCAACTGCCAAGAGGGCGCCTTGTAAGCAGCATGCCGACATGAGCGCCACCACATCTCTATAAGAGCTTACCGCCGTATGTACATTACTGCCATCGCCCAGACATGTTTGCTTGGCATGAATGGTATCTTTGACAAAATGAGGAGGCGAGCACGAAGATTGTCGAATCATTTCCTGCAGACAGCCTCCTCTTCTGTAGTCGCTTGGGCGACTTCTGCTTACGGGAACGCGTGTCCGCGTCCTGTGGATCACGGAAACAGTAGGCACCTCCCGCATCTCCGTGCCCGAGCTCGAATCGATTTGCTGATGCTCTCCTTCCTGACACGGCTGGTGTGCAGACGTGGTCGCTGCTGTCGAGCTCAGCGACAGTTTCGATGAAGGCTGCGTCGTCGTGACCGTGGAAACCAGCCCGCGGGGGTCGCCAGCTGGAACGGAACCTCGTCCGCGTCCGACATGTTCATCGCTGCCTCGACGTATGTAATAGGCAGCGTTGTCGGTTGCGATTTAGGCGTCGTGTCTGCACGTGGTATCTGAACGATGCGTCAGTGCAGGCATTCAGAGCGTACATGCCCTTCCTGACCGCACCCTGAACAAGTGGGCGGTTGACTGTCATAAATGACGATCGCTCGACAGCCATCAATGGTCACGTACGCTGGGATGTGTTTACGCAGTTCGATTCGCACCTGACGCACTCCATTCTGTACAGGATAAATCTCTAACGTATGCCACTTTTCTTCCACGTCACTTAGTACTTCCCTTTAAGGCCGCAGCACGTTCACGACAACCGTTGCCGAAATTTTAAAAGACAGCTCGAAGATTCGCATGTTCTGAACGCTGAGTCCTGCATGGTCGACAGTCACTACACCCACGTTCCCGTCTGAGTGGTGGAAACGGTATCCATCCGTGGAACGGTGAAGAAGTCGTTCGCACGCTGCTTCATCGACAAGTTTCAGGTAAGCTGTGCTGGAGACGATCGAAAGATGTATAGCGATAAACTTGTGTGGATCGACGTGTATTACTTCACGCAGGAGACGCTCTACTTGGTATGCCTTAGGTCGTGCGTACAGGGCATCGAACGTTACTTTAATCCTGGCTTTTCTATAAGAAAGCGCCATTGTCGTTCGAGGCGATCTGTTTACACTGCAATACCACTACCGGCGCAAGTAAACAACGGTCCGCTTGCGGAGCGCCGCACAGAGCTTCGCGCACGTCCGCTTCACAACACAGCCGAGAGCTGCATGTCCATTTGGCTATCCGTACACGACTCACGGCCAGACCCGCACTTCCAGATGTCGTACATCCATTATTTATATTCCCGTACAGGTGAGACACTTTACTTGAAAGTCGCCTGCCCGATATAAGCGGATAAATACGATATTGCAGTGCTTGTGGTATTCAAAATTACAATTCAGGTTCCTCTGGAAACGCTCGCAATAAGCGAGAAAACCGGGTTCGAGTGTCGGTCTGGCACTAATTTTCATTGTTTTCATTCCATTCTACAGCTGATGGTTGTCCACATTCGCAGTTGTGAATACATTTAAAGTATTTCATAAATGGCTGTAGTCGCCACAGTGCCTGTTCCTTTGGACATGCATGCATGTCTAAAGGAACTTGCATCGTAATTTCGTAATTCAGAATAACACAGGCACTGGAATATCGTATTTATCCGCTGTCACCGGGCAAAGACACTTTCAAATAAAAGTCTCATCTGTTCGGTAGTATTCGTAATGTATGTACGAGTACATAATGTAGACTCATTATTGAGTACATACGAAAGTTTGGGTCTGGCTGTAAGTGATGTACTGATAGCCAAATGGTAAGGCAACCACTCGTGATAAGTGGAAAATCCACATTCATTACGGGGTGATTAACATACCAGGTATAGATTGGAGAGTCATGCTTCCAAAACTAGTACCACAGACGGGCATTCATGTGACATTATTCTGAATGTGTTGTCCAAGTATTACTTCGAACAGGTAATTAAAGACCGAAATCGTGGATGTAACGTCTTATACATCCTAACAACAAAGAGACATGTACTTATCAAGTCAGTTAGTGTGGAGAAAGTTGTCAGAGACCAAAAGACTGTGACGCTATGTCGACGGGTATTAATAGGAATATCAAAAAAGGTAAGAAAATGTTTTTATTTAGCAAAAGCGACAGGATACGTACTTTAGAGTATCTAAGTAGTCTGCCGGCCGGAGTGGACGAGCGGTTCTAGGCGCTACAGGCTGGAACCGCGCGACAGCTGCGGTCGCAGGTTCGAATCCTGCCTCGTGCATGGATGTGTGTGATGTCCTTAGGTTAGTTAGGTTTAAGTAGTTCTAAGTTATAGGGGACTGATGACCTCTGCAGTTAAGTCCCATAGTGCTCAGAACCATTTGAACTATTTGAGTATCTAAGTAGTCAACATCAAATATTCTGTGTTTCAGACGAAGATGTGGTGTACAAATGGAAAAAATTTCAAAAGCATCATTAAATATGCCTTAGACAAGTACTTTCCGAGCAAGGTCAGAAGGGTTGGGGGTCGCGCCATCTTAGGTGCCTTGCAACGGTTCACACGGCTGCCCCTGTCGGGCATGGGTGTGTGTGTGTTGTTCTTAGTGTAAGTTAATTTAAGTTAGATTGAGTAGTGTGTAAGCCTAGGGACCGGTGACCTCAGCAGTTTGGTCCCATAGGAATTAAAAAAAAAACAAAAAAAAGGATGAGTAAGACCCACTATGGTTTGATTCCCGTGTTAGTACACTGATAATTAAACAAAAATAGCTTCATTACAGATTCAAGAGAAGTGATAAGACAGCTGACAAGCAAAAGATGAACTAAGCGAAAATTAGTATAAGGGCAGCAACGAGACAGTCGTTCATTGACTTTGAAAGTAAAATATTGTCAGTCGACCTGATTCAGAGCCCTAAGAGGTTTTGGTCTCACGTAAAATCACTAAGTAGTTCAAAATCATCCGGTCAGTCACTCAAAGACCCTGCTGGTAACGGTACGGAAGATAACAGACACAAGGCCGAAATATTGGATTCGGTCCGTAATACGGCCCTTCCTTCCAGTCATCGTAACGTCGGAATGGCAGATGTTGAAATAACTTATAGCGGAACAGAAAATCTACTACAATCGCTTAGTAGTAAGATTCTAGAAAGATTATGCAAGTGAACTTACTTCTCTTCTAGTAGCAGTTTATCGTAGTTCGCTGGAGCGACGAAGGGTACCTAGCGCCCTGGAAAAAAGCTCAATTCATTACCGTTTTCAAGAAAGCTGGTTAGTGAAAACAATACGACCTTACCGAGTATCGGATACTATTTGCGACTGCAGTCAAGAATTCCTTGCAGAAAAAACTCAACACGGATCTCTTAAAGGAACGAAATTAACAGACGTAACGGTAAATTTCGGAGTACTAAGAGGAAGTGTGATAGGACAGTTACCGTTCACATTGTATATAAATGATCAAGTAGAAAGTTTCGAAATCTCATTAAGACTGTTCACAGATGATTCAGTTGTCTCCAGGATAGTTTAGACGCCAGAAGACAATATCAATTGGCAGAATGTCCAACAAAGAATTGATTAATGATGCAGGCTCTGACTGTTGACCCTGAAATACTGCACGTACGTAGGAAACGAAATCAACTACTGTAGCTACGCGTGGTAGCCGCGAGGTCAAAGGCGCCTTGCCACGCTCCGGGCGGCTCCTCCCCGTCGGAGGTTTGAGTCCTCCCTCTTGCATGGGTGTGTGTTGTCCTTAGCACAAGTTAGTTTAAGTTAGAGTAAGTAGTGGGTAAACTTAGGGACCGATGACCTAGACAGTTTGGTCCAGTAAGACCTTACCACAAATTTCCAACTACTGTACAAATATACTACCGATGACAAATTGCTGGAAACAGTGACTATGGTGCAGTAAAATATCTAGGAGTATGTATCCAGAGCGACCTTAAGGACAATGTCAGCTTAAACACCTTTCAGCCGACTAGTTTAGAAACTTATTTTATTTGGCTACCAGTTTCAGTGTTTCACTACGTCATCTTCAGGTCCCTGAGCGACGTGTCGGAAGATTTACCTCAGTTGTGATCAAAACAGGGGCCAGCAGTACTGGTATTTGTAGATTTTTGCTATAGCAATCACAATCACTTCGACCAACACGATGATTATGATAGTCATTATGTGAACACTTGGTCACAGGCTCGTCTTAGCTTGTGGGGAGTTAAACTGCAAAGTCTCCAAGTACGGAGAATCGCACCGAGAACTGCCAATTAATGCTTGGGAGCGATTTGAGGACAACGACGTACACGCTATTCCAGCGAAATAGCCAATTAATATAGCTAGGTAACAACTAGGAGTCTCGGTTTCACCGAAGGCGTATTAAATGTATCAGACTGAGATTTAACAGTCGAGAGAGATTGAGAATATATTCTCAGCCGCCACTGTCACTGCCGATGAGAAGTAGACACGTGCGCTCGCGCTACGCCAGCAAGTAATATTCAATTGACACTCAGAACTGCGGTCTCTCCAATTTTTTTGTACATTCAACCATGACCTGTAGCGAAACATATTCACGTTTGCTGAAATTCATTGAAAGGAAAATATGCGATATATCCGATCTAACGAAAACGATTGATCAGCCACTGTAAAGCGCTTTATAATCTAAAGTTACTGAATTGTTTTGATTGTGTACTTCTTTTTGAGTGCTATTTACCGTCCCTATTCCATTTTGGGTATTTTCATTGTGCATTTTAGCTTAACTGATAACTCTGGACCCAATTGTATTTCGTTTGATTTTACATTATCGACTCTCAGACAAGGTCATCAACCATCTTACTATTAAAGAACCTTAAAATAGTTAGGAATTTCGCTTCACAGCTGTGAACACCCAATATCAATATTTTACCATCCTGTACGTATTTTTGCTAACATTGCTACGCCAGGCTTCAAGTGAAAATAAACCTTAATAACGGAAATTTAAGGTTTTCATTTTTTGTTAACATGTAGTTACGCCTGAACCAGTACACTAATTTCTGGAAATTGGAAATTTGTGGTAAGGCCTTATGGGACCAAACTGCTGAGGTCATCAGTCCCTAAGCCTACACACTACTTAATCTAACTCAAACTAACTTACGCTATGGACAAAACACACACACAAGCACACACACATGCCCAAGGGAGGACTCGAACCTTCGACGGGGTGAGCCGCACGGACAGTGACAATGCGCCCTAAACCCCGTGGCTACCCCGCGCTGCACTAATTTCTGTTAGCGATAAACTTTCCTGTACAGGGACTGTAGTGGAACTGATTTAGATGTCAGTGTCTGATTACATCACTGTCCGTACTGCTACACTCTCCTGAGCTCTGCATGCGTGAGATGGTATCTTCCTACCTTGCGGGCTGTAGGTTCGACACCAAATTCCTAAAACATTCACAGAACCCCCTTGCGCAACTGAGGCAGGAAGATAGATCAGGACCAGTCTCACACATGTTAGAATACATGACTGAAATAATCACCTCATAAATTACTTGCCCATTTCAGTTGCGGAATTAGAATATGGAAATGTATCTAAACAGTGACATGAAATATTCAGTCACTCTGATTTTCACATTATAACAATATACCAATTTTTATAATGTTCATTTCTTTGATAGGCAGTCATCACCAACACAGTCTTGGCGAGCCTTCTGCAGTACATTCGAAGCTGAACAACCAACTCACCTGTACATCTGCAGCATTCATTGTCTTTACCTATGTCTCCATATTTGCAACGTAATTCATTAAGTTTGCTACTATGAGTCGGTAAAGAACCAGTAAACTGCTTATCGTAATATCGTAATCATCGTCGTCGTCGTCAGCATCACGAATGCTAGAAACGTCCGATGACACTGGCGTTACCTCCGTAGTTCCGGTTTCTTTTCTTCTATTTTTTTCTGGGTGCTCAGATTTCCACATGCTTGTTGTTCAGTCCAGCCTTTCGTGTCTTTTTCATCCCCTACTTTCTTCTTCATTCAGCTTCTCTCACCTTTTTCGTGGGGATGCGTACCATTACCCCAGGTCCGCCCCGTAGCTCAAGTCGTCAGCGTGTAATTGCTATCGAGAGAACCCGAGTTCGGTTCCTGGGTCTGGTATCGGGCTGCGCACAAGCTGAATGGCCGCTGGAGCAAATGGACTTCGATGGACGATAGAGGACAGAGTCTCGCAGCGCTGCACTCACCTAGTGAGTGCGCCACAATGTCGCCAAGTGAGTACACCGACCAGTAATGCCCTTCGGAGCCGGCGTAAATACCGCTGCACCTCGACTGCTCTGTCAGTCGTGTACTTCGTTTAATAGCGTTCGTTACTATATCCACCGTAGTACCAACTACTCGTCGACGACTTCGCTTAGGTATCGGTTTTCCTCTTTGATCTCGATTTGGATTGTGGCTCGTTCTTGACATGTTGACGGCGTTTGTCCAGTCTTCATTGCACTTTGTCGTTGCATATGTTGCTACTGACTTATTGTTGTTGTGTCGGGTCTGCCGTTCGATGAGCCCTGTTGCTCGACTCCGGCGTTGGTTTGAGTACCGTCCGCAGGCTCTCTTCCGTCCTTGCGTCGTCATCGTTTCTCTCCGGTTTTTCTGGTGAGTGTAGCGGTCTCAGGCCACCCGCGGATACACCGCGGTGACGAGGGAAAAGGAAGTTGAAAATGTTAAATATGGCTGCGAAACAGCTACTGTGTGAACCTGAAGAGGTTGAAAAAAATCAGCCAAATAGTGGCAAAACAAAGGTTTTTAGCCACTGAACTACGTTTCGATATTTCTGAACATATCTACATCAGAATGAGTGGGCCTCGGTACAACACATGATGTAACGAGTGGCTCTTGTCGTATATAAAACTGGTTCAAAATGGTTCAAATGGCTCCAAACACTATGAGACTTAACCTCTGAGGTCATCAGTCCCCTAGACTTAGAACTAATTAAATCTAACTAACATAAGGACATCACACACATCCATGCCCGAGGCAGGATTCGAACCTGCGACCCTAGCAGAAGCATGGTTCCGAACTGAAGCTCCTAGAACCACTCGGTCACAACGGCCGGCCTACAAAACTAGTAAAACAAGAATTATCACAAGCCATGACTTTAGATAACAGCCTCATTACGTTTAGCGTACTTCATAATGAATGCCCACTAGTAACTGCTCACAGGTAGAGGCTCTTGTCAACATAAAATTGTAACAGGAGTCATAAATAACCACCGGTGTGTCGTCCGCGGGTAAGGTCTACTTTCCAGTCTGGACCAAGATTTTCGTGTTGTTCCCAACGGCCCCATCCCTTGCGTAAAACATACACTCCTGGAAATTGAAATAAGAACACCGTGAATTCATTGTCCCAGGAAGGGGAAACTTTATTGACACACTCCTGGGGTCAGATACATCACATGATCACACTGACAGAACCACAGGCACATAGACACAGGCAACAGAGCATGCACAATGTCGGCACTAGTACAGTGTATATCCACCTTTCGCAGCAATGCAGGCTGCTATTCTCCCATGGAGACGATCGTAGAGATGCTGGATGTAGTCCTGTGGAACGGCTTGCCATGCCATTTCCACCTGGCGCCTCAGTTGGACCAGCGTTCTGCTGGACGTGCAGACCACGTGAGACGACGCTTCATCCAACCCAAACATGCTCAATGGGGGACAGATCCGGAGATCTTGCTGGCCAGGGTAGTTGACTTACACCTTCTAGAGCACGTTGGGTGGCACGGGATACATGCGGACGTGCATTGTCCTGTTGGAACAGCAAGTTCCCTTGCCGGTCTAGGAATGGTAGAACGATGGGTTCGATGACGCTTTGGATGTACCGTGCACTATTCAGTGTCCCCTCGACGATCACCAGTGGTGTACGGCCAGTGTAGGAGATCGCTCCCCACACCATGATGCCGGGTGTTGGCCCTGTGTGCCTCGGTCGTATGCAGTCCTGATTGTGACGCTCACCTGCACGGCGCCAAACACGCATACGACCATCATTGGCACCAAGGCAGAAGCGACTCTCATCGCTGAAGACGACACGTCTCCATTCGTCCCTCCATTCACGCCTGTCGCGACACCACTGGAGGCGGGCTGCACGATGTTGGGGCGTGAGCGGAAGACGGCCTAACGGTGTGCAGAACCGTAGCCCAGCTTCATGGAGACGGTTGCGAATGGTCCTCGCCGATACCCCAGGAGCAACAGTGTCCCTAATTTGCTGGGAAGTGGCGGTGCGGTCCCCTACGGCACTGCGTAGGATCCTACGGTCTTGGCGTGCATCCGTGCGTCGCTGCGGTCCGGTCCCAGGTCGACGGGCACGTGCACCTTCCGCCGACCACTGGCGACAACATCGATGTACTGTGGAGACCTCACGCCCCACGTGTTGACCAATTCGGCGGTACGTCCACCCGGCCTCCCGCATGCCCACTATACGCCCTCGCTCAAAGTCCGTCAACTGCACATACGGTTCACGTCCACGCTGTCGCGGCATGCTACCAGTGTTAAAGACTGCGATGGAGCTCCGTATGCCACGGCAACCTGGCTGACACTGACGGCGGCGGTGCACAAATGCTGCGCAGCTAGCGCCATTCGACGGCCAACACCGCGGTTCCTGGTGTGTCCGCTGTGCCGTGCGTGTGATCATTGCTTGTACAGCCCTCTCGCAGTGTCCGGAGCAAGTATGGTGGGTCTGACACACCGGTGTCAATGTGTTCTTTTTTCCATTTCCAGGAGTGTATAAATTCATCTATAATGAGAGGCAAAAACCGGTGTAAACACTAAATACTGTCGAAAAGATGGTACGCCCTATGCAAGACGCCACGATTGGAAGCCATTGCCTGCTTTACGTGGTATATGGGTGACTTTAAAGTTTCCGTTGACAGACTAACATCGTCACTAGGTAAACTTTCTGTTGGAATGTGGTATGATAAAATTGTTGAGTAGTGCACCAACCGAACATCAGCCAGAATGAGTGCTCAGGATCATAACGAAATATTATAAAGCCGGAGTATACTATGCTGAGCGAAAACCTTACGACCACCTACTTAAAAGCTAATTGCTCCTCATTTGGAACGCTATGCGGCATTGGACTACAGAAAACTTAAGTAGATTTCTGAAGGGGTAGAGCATCAGGTGTCTACGCATAGGTCACGTAATTCCTCCAAATTAAGGGCTTGTGTTTTGTGGTCTATGTGTTGGCGTCCGTTAGTGTCCAAGACGTGGTCCTCCGCGTTCATGTCAGGCGAATCTGATAGCTAATACACGAATTTGATTTCATTATCATGCCCTTCAAACGAATATTGCACTATTATCGCGTTGTGCCATGAGCATTTACCCTGAAGGAAGATGTCATCGCTGTCGGAGAAGACGTCAAGCATGAAGGGATGTAGGTGGTGCGCATTAATTTTCATGTAATACACAGCTGTCATGGTGCCTATTATTACTACCACAGATACCATGGATGTCCGGTGAATGTCTCCCATAGCATAAACTGTGCCCAATGGCCAGCGTTCGTGGCGTTGTCCATGTTTCGGGCAACCGTTGGCCTTGATGACGGTGTACCGGGACACGACCTTCCTCCTGTTGTAGCAAGAAACCTGATCTGTTCGACAAGGCGATATGTTCCCGTTGATCAGGCGTCCAATGCCGATAATTAAGTACGCACTGCAATCATGCTTAACAACGTGCGGTCAACGGAGTGGCCCAAAACTCTTGTGATTCCGACAGCATTGTACGCTGTCGTCACGCCAGCGGAAGCTCGCCGCCTATTCTATTTTACACAGCGGACAAGCCTCCTACCTCCACGTCATGTATGAGGCGTGAACCCCCATAACCTTTTCGCGTACTCGTGGTTTTTCTATCTTCCAGTCCCTTCCATAGATGCTCGCGACAGCAGTAGAAGTCAGCGGATTTTTCTGTTAGTGGGTTATGTGGTCGCTAGAAGGATTCCCGATTCGATTCTACTCCTCTTGCACACTTTCCTTACGCGTCAAATGCTCGCGACGCCACGAGGCTGCAGTCAGTCGCGCGTTGGGCAGTGGTCGTATTGCTGTGGCTCATCAGTAAGTATGCTCTCTTTGGCCTATGGCCTTACTCTTCGTGCACTGCTTTCATGTTCAAGTCTGCATCATTATCTATCTCTGCACCTACAGCACTACTCCACAAGACAGTTACTGCGTTTTCGATGGTGCCCCAGTAGTTTAGTCCCTGTCCTCTTCCGTTCGCGGGTAGTCTCCGCGTCTACGGCCATTGCTAAACCGACCTATTGGTTAGAATTTGTCGAAGTATTTTCGCAGAATACATGTGAGAGGGGTAATAGGTTGATTGAGTCCCAGTAGAGCATACGCCGCTGGAATTTTAGCAGCAAAATTGCCACTGATGCACATCATTCTTACAGCGTCTGTCATTTGAATTTAATGGGCATCACCGTATCGCTGTTGCCGTTACTAATGGAAACGTTGGCGAAACGTTCCTCTCTTCTCTTTAATCTTTTCCGTCTACACTTCGAAAAATGGCTCTAAGCACTACGGGACTTAACATCTGAGGTCATCAGTCCCTTAGACTTAGAACTACTTAAACCTAACTAACATAACGACATGACACACATCCACGCCCGAGGCAGGATTGGAACCTGCGAACGTAGTAGCAGCGAGATTCCGGACTGAAGCGCCTAGAACCGCTCGGTCACAGTGGCCGGCTCTGTCTCCACTATTTACTCTACCTGATACTGGTTTCCAGATTGCGGAGCGAGCTGTACTCCAAATATCTGTTGAACGAGGGATTCCTAATGTGCTTTCTTTGTTGGCAAATGCGTAGAATCAACTACACCTAAATGTCACTGGGCAGTTTGATGGAAGAGTATCTATTACTTCACCACATCTTACTATTGCACGCTACAGCGGACAGCCTTTCCCATCTCTTCAGTTTTCTTGTTAATAGGTATACGTACACTGTCGTTTTCTCAGCCTCCTTACGCATCTTTTTTAACGTGTGTTACTTCCGATAGCACTATATGGCTGTGCAAGAATGATCCAAAAATCGACTGTTTAGTGTTATTGCTAAGTGATCTGTCTGAACAGCATAAACACTCATTCACTGTGCTACTCAATTTTTTTTGGAATGAAGTCCTTTAAAAAAACCGTAGAAATGACGAATTTTTCAGAATTCAAATGAGACACTAGAATATCTGTTATCAGTTACACACAACACAGTGGGTTAATATTTAGCATATTTTACTACGTGAAATAGTTTTCACTGATTTCATCACCTATGTCACGTTTCTTTTAAGACATATTCTGTACAACTTACAATATTAGAATATTAAAATATTGTTATTTGAGGAAATCAACGTGTCTTTTAAAGGTGCAATTGAAATGCATTTTTTCTGAGAGAGTTGTATGTGTTACGTATTTGGCTTTGAGGTTTAGTGTAGAGGACTGTTACGAGTGCATGTCAGTGGTCGTGTCCTCACTTTGATATTTTAAATAACCATTTTACACTATAGTTTTTTGGAAACAAGGATTACAAAATTTATGAATACTTTATACGGTTCTCTTATTAAGTCCTTCTTTCCTGTCGCAGGACGAGTGTTTTGGGAACACTTGGTAAACTACATTTATTTCCCTTAATTAGAAGTTCAAACTATTACACTATGTTAATAGTCAGTATGTTACTCGTTAAAAGAACTTACCATATACCAGAGAAAACAATATTAATAAAAATGGAAAGTCTGGAGGAAAGGACCTGGGAGTAGAAAAAGAACAAAAGAATAAAGACGCCCAGTCGTCGTTAGAGATGAAGCACAATTTGGGATTGGGGCAGAAAGAGGGAAGGAAATCAGCAGTTCCTTTCCAGAACAACCGTACTGACCTTTCTTTTAACTGATCTAGAGAATCCCTGATAAAGTCAGCTCAGGATTGTCGGACAGGTATTTGAACCACTGGGCCCCGTACCTACAGGGCTTTTCAGAAAGCTCGAGATTTATGTCTCAGGATGTATTCCCAATGGAATCAAATAACTGTGTACAAAAATTATTGGGTACATCCATCACAATGGACTTAGGATTTAGCGGTATCACTCAAACAGTGGCGTAGTGTTACGTTTGTGTTGTTAGTGGCTGAGGTTGTTGGTGAAACTCAATGGTAGCCAATTGCCTACAGACTTCAAATAACATCACACTGCCGACAAGCTTAATGTCATTACTGGACGAATAGGTTGCTGTTAACACTGTCATCTGCCGTCACACTGTAACACCCATGGGGGTAGGATGGTTTGGTTAACCGGTTTCTTAACAGTTAACCCTAAACTGTACCACATCATGTCTCAAACCAAATACCACTTCTCTTTCCCCGTATATATCACCCCACCTGTCGTTTCCGAACCCGAACCGGCTCACTGTGGGTTGAGTGACACTGGATTACCATGTGTTAGCGTCAGACATCAGTTTAGAACAAAGTATGAGTATATAATGTACATAAAATCATAGCAAGGAACTATGCCATCATCACAATGGCAGCTGCAATCTGCTTACCAGCAACAGAGTTTCCCATACTGTCAGTGTAAGTAATACATCTCGCCGTGCAACTATTACTCACGATGGTCCATTAATCCTTCATCTGGCTTCTTGTCACAGAGCCTGTATAAGCATCATGGTGTGGAAATAAACATGGAACTTTGATGTCCGCGTCTGAAGATGAGCCTAAAGGGTTCCAAAACTAGTTACTGGAATAAACGAATATTTCCAAAAAGTGAATCGCTCCAGTTTTCTGTATTAGTATTCAAAATACAGTCATGGTTTCTATAACATCAGCAATGGATAAGAGGCACGCCTGTTAGAGTCTTCGTGACAATTTGGAACGATATGTAACGAGTCTCGGGAAATACTCCCATTAATGTACTTTACTGTTGAACTTAACTGTGTTTCTGCTATTGGGTTCATGAATAGTTGCTTAATCACGGGCTAAGACGTACTGCATTAGAATTGCTTTAGTTCTTTTAATTGTATTATTTCCTGTTCTTCCACTCTGACGGAAAATCCAAAAGTAATACGTTTCAAAACAAGATTTGACATACCCATCGACTGTGCAGACTTCAAATGACAGAAATGTGACTACAGATAACGAATATGTTAACTGAGATCTAGTCAATTATCAGTATGAATTCCGAGTGTGCGCTGCACTTCCGTATTGGCTTCATATATGTTTCCATGTACAGGAACTCTCTGGTTCTGTGTTGTAATTACCGCAAGGCATCTATTAAACTTGACTGAGAAGCACGCCAGGGAATTCTTGTTTTAATTGCCACGCTGGTGTTTACTCTGGGAGCACTGCTGCGGAGAGAGTTCCAGCCAAGTTGGCCGTGTCGTAATATCCGGCAATTTCGCCAACTCCCGCGCAGGGCTCACTGCACACGTGCGACTGAAGAATACAGAAGGCACTAGTGTTTGCTATTAAGGCTCCTGCCTAATTTTATGAACTTCAGTATCTTTCAGTGCACAGAGAAACAGTATTAAAGTTTTTATAGAGAAAGGTAAAAGCCCCTTCAAACACCATTTGTTATAAAATGTAGCAACCGACGAGATGTGAATCCTAAACGACTGAGGTGAAGTTCTAGTGCCACTTTTATTAACAACCTGAAAAAAGTTACAGCGTTTACTTGAGAAGATATAGCATCAAACAAATTACGCTCCTGTATAAGTGTAAAGTCGGCAAGACATTAAATAGTCCACGTTATTCTGTTTCCAAAAAGTTGGTACTTAGGATGCAGAGTATTATATTGTTGACGAGATTCTTTTATAATGCAGCGGAAATGTTGTTTCTTTAAAAAATGGTTTTTCTCATTCAGTGTAATTTTGTAGACCACGATTAATGACTGGATTTAAATAACCGCTGGCCGGGGTGGCCGAGCGGTTCTAGGCGCTACAGTCTGGAACGGCGCGACCGCCGTAGTCGCAGTTTCGAATCCTGCCTCGGGCATGGATGTGTGCGATGTCCTCAGGATAGTTAGGTTTAAGTAGTTCTAAGTTCTAGGGGACTCATGACCTCAGAAGTTAAGTCCAATTGTGCTCAGAGCCATTTGAACCATTTTTGAATTTAAATAAACAAATGAAAAAGATAGCTTTAGGAATGAAAGTAGTGCAACGGTCTATTTCCAAACTTTGCAAGCTGTGATCTAAATTGACGATAAGGTCCCATACTCCGAAGAGCGTAGGGGACGATGCGGGAGACCCGCACCGCCTACTAGGCAAGATCCTAGCGGAGGTGGTTTGCCATTGCCTTCCTCCGACCTTAATGGGGATGAATAAAGACAACACCTAGTCTTCTCGAGGCAGGGAAAATCCCTGACCCCGCCAGGAATAGAACCTGGGACTACGGGCACGGGAAGCGAGAACGCTACCGCAAGCCTACGAGCTGCGGACAGATCTAAATTATATTTTCCTTATTCAGAGACAATTACCATTTCTCTGGCCATACAGATATCGTGTCTAGGGCTTTTTGATTTTTTTTTATCTTCTAATGACTTTGGCAGATGGTAAATGACACAATCATCTGCAAACAATTTGTGAGAGATGCTCTACTTGTCTCCTAAATCGTATGTAAGGGTTTGGAACAGAAAAGAACCTATGACACAGCTTTGGTGTACGCTAGACATCACTTCTGTTTCACTCGGTAATTTTCCGTCGATTATACGTATTGTGTGTGACCTTCCTGACAGGAAATCTTGAATCCAGCAGCACAACTGAAGGAGTTCTCCATAGACATGCAATTTGATCAGAAGCCTCTTGCGAGGCATGGTGTCAAAAACCTTCTGGAAATTTAGAAGTGTTTAATCAAGTTGAGAGTCCCTGTCGGTTGCACTCATTACTTCGTGTGTGTACAGAGCTAGTTGCGTTTCAAAATGACGATATATTCTGAATCAGTGTCGATTTTGTGTCAATAGGCTGACTATGTGTCAATTAACTTCGAGGTAAATGGTAATGATCGAATACAGTATATGTTTCAAAATCCAGTATATGTTCCAAAATCCTACTTCAAAACAACGTAAGGAATAAGGAAAGAAATAGATTTAGGAAGCAGTTGAAGAGGATGACGTAAATATGACTAATGAAAACGAAACGAAAGTAGGCGGGTCATGTAGCTAGATGAATAGGTGGTAAATGGACAAAGAAAGTATTTGCTAGACTTCACGATATACTAGGGCGAATCAAAAAGTAAGTCACACTAGCTCGCCACGAGAGCACGCTGTGTGTCGTGAATGTGGCTAGTATGTGGCAGGAGACAATAATTGCTCACACGTCCGACAGGACGTGTGGTGTGGTATCCCGTTTTGTTGTGTGTGCAGAGCAGGCTAGGCTCAATAGCACGTCAAATAATGTGCACTCCAAGTTTAAGGTGCATGCAACCATCAAACGATAAGATTTCTGTGGGCTGAACGGCTCAATTGCGCGGACATTAATCGTGAAATCACTGCTGTATATGTTGAGCGTGCACTCTCTCACTCAGGTATTGTAATGTTGTGTAAGCAATTTGATGCCGGACCCACGTATCTCACTGACGAATACAGCGGAAACAGGCCAGTAACGCCCAGTACCGTTGCAAATGTTGACAGTGTGAACGTGATCATTAGAGAGGATCGACGCACAGCATTGCAGGAAATCGCCAGTGCCATGAACATTTCGGATGGCAGTGTGTTCTCCACTGTTCACCAGCACCTTTGATATCGTACACTGTGTGCAATGTGGGTTCCACAGCTGCTCACCGATGTTCACCAAGGACAGCGTTTCCAATAATCACTCGTAGTTTTGGAACGGTGTTCTGTGGAGCGCAGCGAGTTTCTGCAACTAATCACCCCAAGGGATAAAACGCGACTCCACCACGTTATTCCCGAAACAAAGAGAACATCGATGTGATGGGTGCACAACACATCAGCACGACGAAGGAAGGCCAAGGTCTAATGTTCAGCGGAAAAGATGACGGCGACAACGTTGACATGTGGGGAGGGGTGGGGTTCACATGGAATTTATGCAAAAAGGCACGACAGTCAACTCTGCTACGTATTGTCAAACATTGCACCGGTTGCGTAAAGCAATTGAAGAAAGCGGCGGGGAAAACTGAGCACCGGTGTGATTTTATTGCACGATGACGCAACAAAGCACTTGGCACTCGAAACGTCAGAACTGCTGCAGTGATTGAAGTAGGAGGTACGGCAACATCCTCCACACAGTCCAGATCTTGCGCCATGCGATTGTCATGTGTTAGGTAAGATGGAAGAGGATCTCGGTGGACGACGATTCCAAAACGATGGTAGGTGAAAGCAACTGTCTACAGGTGGTTACATAGCGCTGGTGGTAATTTCTACACATCCGTAATCGAAAAATTGATTACTTCTTCCGGGAAATGTTTACAGTCGCTTGGAGACTATGTGAAAAGTGAACTTACATAGTATGTCGTTATAACTGTGTTGTCTATGTTATGTGGTTTAATGAATGGCCATAACTTGGAAGTGTAACCTACTTCTTGATTCGACCTCGTACGTAATACTGAGACGACAAACTAATGTGAAGGGAGTAGATGACATTAGAAAATATTCAGAATTTCCATTGATGTGTGTAGAATAAGACTGTAACGCATGGAAATGTCTATAAGAAGCTTTATCCTGCAGTAGATGTCCGATAGTTGATAGTGATGATGCTGTTGATGGTTATTATGATGATGCACACAATACAACCTAAACTTTTGACGCTTTTCTGTTGCAGCATATCAAAAAACTGTATATGTTTCCCCTAGATATTTGGCCAGATTATCATGCTTTTAACTTGCTGTAAAGTGTAGGCACCGTAACTACAACCAGAAAATCAACACACAGTGATAACAATTCCGCTGCGTCTGATGTTTACATCTTATGCCACATAAATAATTAATTACGATTTGAAGCGAAAGGCATTCGTAGTGCTTCTTCTACAGATGTTCTTTATCATCCAAGAGACCTTAGTGATTGTTATTTTGCAGCATCTCCTCAGATGCCTTCGAAGTGTAACCTTTGCTGGTTGTGTTCAAACGGGAGTTAATAATCGTAATGAACTATCTACAATATCTGGACTCTTATCATACTATGGCATGACAGTCGCCATAATAATTTAATACTGAATAATATTAATTAATATATTATTCTCGGGCCGAGGTAAAGCACAGACGAAGAGTGTAAAAGTGTCACATGGAGAGGAAGGGACAGCAATTCGCTTCTTATATTCGTTCAAAGAAATTCCAGTTGAAACCTGTTTCGTGAAGAAGAGTGCTCAGACGCCTTGAAGCAGACCACGTAATGAAGGCATCACTTCACGGCCTTAGCGCCATGGTTCCAATACACAAAATGTTCAACGCCTTTACTAGGTCCGCCATTCCACAACCGGACTAATGTCTGGCCTTACCCATAACAAGTAATGAACGAGTGACTCTAGATAATTACGTATATAGGTTACAGGTTCCTGAAAATTTCACATTTAACAATGCTTCGGAGACTCACAGCAGGTGGACTGTATAGCACACTTAGGACAGTTTCTGTTCCATTGGGGACTATATTAAAACATATCTGTTTTAATGAGCAGTTGGCAACACCGACATTCGACTATGGAGGAATGGAGGTGCTTTCCGTGGATGAAACACGCTTCTGTTTTCACAATCAGTCTAGTAACTCACTCTCCTGAAGGGGAAGTGGTAGCCACTACAGACGCAGGAACGTCCTACAATGTGACCAGTTTGGCGAACCTAAAATCCCGACGAAGGGAGTAATTATAATGAACCAGCTTACTGAGTTCTGTGCAGACGCTGGTCATTCGATGAGTTGCACCAAACTCAATAATATGCATGGTCACTGCTGACCTGTACTTTACCTTCATTGACGATGACTCATGTACCCAATGAGCTCTTCTAGAGGATGAATATCTTGCAGTTTAAAATCCTACGCATGAATAGGCCGACGAGATCTCTGGACAGAATGCGATAGAGAACGTCTGGGACGCATCGATAAGACGAGCGACAGGTCTGCAGCAGGCACCAAGGGCTCCGACAGACCTCTCCGCATAGCTCTTTCTTCCGAACGTTACCAACGGCTACTATATAGCTCACCAACTACGGCATGGAAAGGATGTCAAATAACAGCTAAGTATATGAGGTATTTGGAGTGACCATATGCCTATTATCTGTTTTGATATTACAGTGGTAATTGGTTTAACTGTAATAAAACTGTGTAACATACGGAGTGTCACTAAATTCTATTTACAGACTTTGAGGACAGCTTCCTTACACAAAAACAGGAGAAATATCTAGTAAAAATGAGCTCTAAATGACATACCGAAAGAGCAATGAGCATTTGTTCACCTTAGATTCTGTGAAACACGTTTCTTCTAGTGAAGCTCTTTTGTTTTCCTCATTTTGTGACGAGTTAGTGTGGACCAAAACAAGAAAATAATAGCCAAAAAATGGTTGAAATGGCTCTGAGCACTATGGGACTCAACTGCTGTGGTCATAAGTCCCCTAGAACTTAGAACTACTTAAACCTAACTAGCCTAAGGACATCACACACATCCATGCTCGAGGCAGGATTCGAACCTGCGACCGTAGCGGTCTTGCGGTTCCAGACTGTAGCGCCTTTAACCGCTCGGCCACTCCGGCCAATAACAGCCAGTAAACGTGCACTCTAAAATGCGCACCTGAAGAGCTATGATCACTTGCTCAGTAGACCAGACGTGTTCCACAGTAGCGATGATGAGCAAGTGCTCATTGCTCAAAAGGGATGCATCTTAGAGCCCATGTGTACTAGACGTTTCTTCTTGTATTGCTCTAAAGATCATGTCCTCAACGTCTGTACACCCTGTATTACGAGTGATATAGTGTCACTGGAGAGAGTTGAAGTGTGTCGCTGCCATAAACAGGTCGATTCCACTTTCCGGTTTGTGTCAGTTCCTTTGCTCTTGACAGCCAAGCTATTCACGAAAAGTAAACAAACGAACGGCTTTAGCTGTTGGGGTGGACAACTATCATACGAATGATGCAATCTGCTTAGTGAAAACTGAATTTATCAGGCACCGCAACCTATGAGACTGTAGGGGCCTACGTAATAGTTCGGTCACTGGCGGCTGTGTTCCTCGTACGACCCGTTATTTTCTGAAGCGTTATTAATTAAACGAACAAGGAAACTTGACGCTGATATGTGAACTATTATTAAACTGTGTATTTATCGTAACTACGGCGACGAATAACACTATTACAAAAAGCTACACCAGATACGGATGAGTTGTCGGTGTCAGGGTGGAGTAACGACTGTCCGTTTCTCTTAATCTTGTAAGCACTTCAGATACTGAATAACAGTTCATACCTGTGTACGTTCGGGATGATAGTTTCCCTTAACAGTAGTCCTATTCGTTATCAGTAGTACATAAATGTTTGCATATTATTGGGGCATGGCAAATAAACAGTTTCCCTGCGATCCGTATATTTAACAGTTATTGGCTTTCATAAATACACCGGAGTCCAAAATAAAAGAAAGAAACAGAAAATTTCCTAATTTGCGTTTATTTTGCCACAAAACAGTATAAATAGGTGACAGTAAAGTAGAAACAACTGCAACATGCATAATGGTGTTTTCCAACTTAACGGATTTATACACACATTCCTACAACTGGTTAATGTCCTCAGTATGGGGTGTGATCACCTCTGGCAGCAGTACAGGTCTGACAACGATGGTACATGCTGTAAATGATGTCATCAACCTCATGTTGAGGCAATGACGCCCATTCTTCCTGCATGGCAGCTCGCAAGTCCTGGAGAGTGGTTGGTGGAAGCTAACGTAATGCAACGAGTGTCTCTAGTGCATCCTAGAGCTGCTGTATGGGTATCATATCGGGAGAGCGAGCAGGTTACGCCATGCGTACAATTTCTTCCGTTTCCAAGAAAATATCAACCAGCCATACTCTATGAGGTCGAGCATTATCGTCCATGAATACGAAGTCTGGGCCCACAGCACCTCGCAACAAGCCGACTTGAGGTTACTATATTTCGCCATGATACCTGATAGCAGTTAAACCTTGCCGATTCAACCGTACAAGTTCATGAAGAGGTGTTCTAATGGTCAATATAATCCCTGCTCGCACCATTAGGGTCCCTCCACGATAGCTATCTCTTTCCACAATGTTTGGGCCCCAAAATCGTGTTCCACGTTCTCTCCAGAAGCGAATCCGTCGAGAGTCACTTTCCAGACCAAATCATGATTCATCTGCGAAAAGAACATTGGTCAACTGTTCGACCGTCCAGGTGACATGTTGACGGTTTCACTCTACACCCTGCCCTTCTGTGAAGACGCGTCAGAGGTACGCATACAGCATGTCTCCGGCAATAAAGGCCATTCTGCCGAAGTCTTCTATATACAGTTTGCTTCAATACAACACGTCCTGTGGATGCTGCGAAGTCAGATATCAGTTGGCGTGGTGTAATAAGGCAGTACTGTCGTCCCCTTACAGCCAAATAGCGGTCCTCTCTTTCTGATGTCATACATGGTCGGCCGTCCTTCGGTCTTCGGGCTACTGTTCCGGTCTCTGTGATATGTCGCCACGTTCGAAAAACAACAGCATGAATCACATTAAGCCATCGGGCCACAACAGTTTGCGACTGTGCTGCTTCCGTTCTTCCTATGTCTTTCCACCGCAGAGAGCCTGGAGGGTGTCTTCACTGTGTCATACAGCACGGCGTGGACAATGTACACAGCGATTGTGAATTTGGATTACACGTCAAACATTACCGCGATTGACATGTTCTAACAACCCCACCACAACAAAGGTCAAAATTTTAATAACGATTGTGGTATTGCTCACGCTACTAAATGCTGCATTTTCGGGCAACATCAGTCATATTATGTGGCAGGTGTCATTAGAGCACAGTTAACAGTCATTTCATGTAATAATGAAAAAACTAGGTACTCGTCTTTTTGTGTTTCCCACGCTGGTCTCGTATTATCATGGCTCAATCGTTGAAAATCTAGGTGATTATGATTCCAAGCTCGGATGCAAAGAGGCCTGCCTAGGTTTTAATTCTGCTATATTCAAAAGTTTTGTAGATGCGCTTCACAAATCATTCTTGAAGATTTCACTTTTGCAGGACGATGGTGACGTAAAAAAAGCAATCCGCACTCCGAATTTAAGTTACACTTCCTTTTAATTGCTTTTGTTGCAATATCACGTGACACACTAACAATACTTCACAATACAAAACATACTTGAAAACATCTTCCTCACAGTCACTGTTAAAGTTCACATTTTATAAGCTGACTACGTTAAGCGTCTTTCCAACATGACGTCCAAGACTTGACCTTCTCAAGGTCCGACTCTCTAACAAGTTAACAACTAACTAACTAAAAATCGCTTACGCGCCCAAAAATCAGAGTTACAAGTACGTCAAAGATCATAGTGACAAAAGAAAGAATACACATAAGAATAATATCATTGCAATATAAACATATCGATGTATCAAAAGTGAAATAAAATCTGAATGTTGTCTCAGAAATATGTTAAGTAGTTAACAGAAACACAGTGGAATATTACTGGTATCGATAAGTTCAGGTGAGGTGCCGTAATGGTTGCGTAATTCAAGTACCATTACAATGTGCACTGACGTCATCTTTGGCGTGGTGTTCGTTGACCGGAATGCTGTCTTCCATGCAGAACACGATCGTGCGGACATCTTTGGCAGTGTGTATGATTATATCGTGAATTAGATACAGGACGGGGAAACAGTGGTTTGTTGATTTAATTTTGGACACCAGTGTAATAGGCTTTTCCGTCGCAGTGCCGTCAGATTTTCTCTTCTTTGTGGCCTTCGGACGTGATCGACTAATCCAGCTTCCGATTCATGACATGCGGCGAATTATGGTGAGAAAATTTATTTTAGTAAATAAAAGTCACATTTCAATTGGCACCGTAAACTTATATCGAGAGATAGTTGCAGGCATGTAACGTATCGCAGTTTAAGTAATACCACTTCGTAGGCACAACTTAACTTTCTCAGGTTCGTCCCCGTATCTAATGCCCGTGCTGTCGACGGGACGTTATGCTTCAATAGGTCGGGCCAGCGATATGCTCTGTCATATGCGGCATTTCGGGATCAGAAGATTAGTATAGAACTATTGTATTTATATGGCGATACCACAATTGGCGATGTACATTCAGTGAAAGAAATTATTGAACACAAACAAGTTGTATATATGCCATTTTGTTCGTGCACACACACACACACACACACACACACACACACACACACACACACACACACACACACACACGAACCGCATTCCAAGCAGATGATAAAATATTTACGTTGGTTGTAAAAAAAATGTTATAATTCTTCTTCTAAAGAAGTGATACGTATATTTATGTTGTGACACATCATTCGTTATAAGTAGTGTCTCTTTTCTGTTGGTAATTAGTTGTCCACGAAGCCCTAAGCACAGTAGTAAATTAATTGTCGGCTGTCAGGGAAGCGCGTAGTCTAAAATGATGTGGTCAATGTCTTCCTCCATGCTACAACCGTATCAGCTTTAGTCTGCTGAGGTGCTGTCCGAACCGTGCTTGGTTAAAGCAGAAGCGGAATATCGTTGTCAGAAATTTTCTGTAGTATGTACCAAGGGAGTACCACTGTAGTGCAAGGATGTTTGGCAGCGTAGCTGCATAATGTCTTCCCCCACGTTGTTACGGTAAGACGCCAGTTACCGTTCCACAGAATACCGAACTGCCACCGCACAAACACTATCCCACAAGATGACTGAAGCTCTTGAAATGAAAGGAGTGTGAAGGCGTGATCTCATGGGAAGGACGTGACAAGGCAAAACCGGAAGGCCTTGAGCGCACACCTCTTGTTCCGTGATACCTGGAGGCGTACGTGTACTCCCCTGCTTTACTGTCACGCGGTACCGCCACACAAAAAGTGCAGTTCACATACCGGAAAGTGTTAAGTGAGAAACAGTTGGCGCAAAGCTCTTGAAACAGCAAAACCTGCTTGCTGTACGGGACAAAATCGCTTGCATAAAACGGCTTGAACACTAAATCGAAATCTGTATATGGACTCGACTCTTTCAAAAACATACTGGTTTAAAATAGAGACAGAGACCTAAGATCTTCGAACAAGATAGTTTTCATAAGATGTTTTCCTCAGTAACAGTAGATTTTCTGACGAGCCAATCAAATTATGATCACCTGCTTAATAGCGAGTACCATTTGGGACGCCATACAGTAGCGATCCTGCCTGTCACGGACGACAATATGGGGACGAAAATAGGGAAATCCACTGACATAAGCAACTCTGACGAAGTGCCGAATGTTATGGACGGGTGTCTGAGATCGGACATCTTAGAAACGGCGGAATTGGTCAGCTGTTCACGGTCCCTGCCGTGAGCAGTTGAGCATCCATGGAAGTGTTTGAAGGACGGTGAAACCACGGTAAGCCGCTGGACGTCGACACCTCGTCACACAGCATGGAGGTAGGAGTTCTGCCAGCTCAGTAAAGGAGGACAGGAGGCGCTCTATGGCAGATCCGACGACAGAATATCATGGCGGTGCAGGCACGAGTGTTTTGGAGCTCAGTATTCAGCGCAAATTGTTGAACATGAGACTGCGCAGCGGACGACCCAACGTATTTCCTTCATGACACAGTGACATCGTCAGTTACGATTCAATTGGGTCGATATCATCGAGGTTGGACCTTCGGCCAAAGCAAACGTGTAGTCTAGTCAGATGATTCATTTTTATTATTAAATCAAATTGGTGGCCGTGTGCAGATACCGCATCATCCGGGCGGACGATTGCTCACTGGTCACAGGCCGGTGGAGGCAGTATCACACTATGGAGCTGCAGCACAGGCTGAGATTTCTAAGTTCAGCACCGGCTGTAAAGCAAAGACATCTCCCTCTGCAGTACCACAGCGTCCTCTGTGTGCAGTCACAAGTCGAAGTCTTCACCCAAAAGAGATCCGAGGTGAAGTATCTTTCTCCTTTTGTCCACAACCTCTAGCTGGTCTACCCAGCGCCAGAATCTCAGTAGCCAATAGCAGTATACGTGCCTTTCCAGTTCCTGTCGGTGTATATTTCCCGAGTATACAGTTCCACAGTTTTCCTTCTGGTAACGATACTGCCGTGGTTAACCATTAACGCTCCGTCCTCTCTTAGAGTGGGGTAAAAGACTGTAATATCTCTCGCACTGTATGTGTGTTTTCACGTTTCATCCAACAGACATGGCTTCACGTCCGTTCTCGCAAGTCTCCGGCACTTCCACAAAATTAATTGTCATAAGCCAATAACAGGTCTCGTTACAAAATTTAAACATCTATACTCGATGCCCCCTCTATCCCCCAATGGTTATGTCCCATGCTAGGTGCGTTGTGTTTTTCTCCTTCTTCCACAGATCGTATCTTTTTTAAATAGCATTATTTAGGTTCCTTGCACACTGACAATTTACAATATGCCGGGTACTCTCGGTCTGCAACCTCCATGGCAACCACCTGAGGTATTTACATCTGCGGAAAACAGCGCTCAGTTCTCACTACAGGGAGTCCTTATCGTACAGAAATAAAGAAAACAATTGTTGTGTATCTGGAATCTCTGGTATTACATTTAATTGTGTGCATGCTTTCATGTAGTGTTAAGAACTTAAATTCATTGAGTATCCTTATCTGGCTAATGGTATATTTATAAGGTTACAGATCTTGCATCCTTTCCATATTTGCTTGACAGTCGTAGGATCCTGGTCAAAGCGAGCAACAATACTGCTGAACAATAAACCACAGTCTCAGTATGCTAAGATCCTGCTCCTGTCGAATTACGACCTGTTCTGTTAAATGTTTCTTCTTTCTAAACGAGACATAAAATAATCGTTTCACAAACAAACGAAAATTCCAATGTCATTTCTGTCATTTCTGAATGAGAACCCCATTGCAGATGACTTTACTCCTATCTACAGTTGCGCCCACGGCTTTGGGCGATGAACCGTCCCTGCACCAATCAGCGGAACGACGTCATAGAAGGAGAAATTCCAGTCAGCCTGAGAGCCAGGCGCTTTTGAGGGAGAAAGCATATTCACGTCGAAAGATCTCTCATTCAGTAAGCTGACACTGCAGAAAACGCTAGCCAGCGTGTCTGAAAACCAAAGTTGCGACATTCTGCAGCTCTGGAATAGCTTCTGGAGAAGCTGAGTAGACACGAAAACCAGTGCAAATGAAGTCCTCGCTGCCCAATGGCAATGTCCGAAAGTAATGCCTCCTAATCTTTTATGTGAGAACTCTTACAGTTCTTTTCTTTTAAATAAGACAAACGTTATTAACATTCTGTATCTTTATTCTTCATGTCTACATATCTAGTTCTCAACATATTCACCCTGGCAGCGAAAACATTTCTCCAAACGAGAGACGAGTTTGTTGATACTCTCACTACAGAACGTTTCACTTCGTTGACGGAGCCACATCATCACCACTGCTTGTGCCGCTTGATCACTGTCAAAGTGGAGTCTTCTAAGGTGTTCTCTAAGCTTTGGAAACATAAAAACCTGATGGGGCAAAGCCGGGACTGTATACAAGATGATCGACGGCAGTGAACCAAAGGTGTCGGATTGTAGCAGATATCGCAGCGCTCTTGAGTGGTCTGACATTGTCGTGTTGAAGGTGGGGGTGCTCCATATGAGGACGAATGTTCAAATTCTAATCTTGATTACAGCACGCTCTTTCTCACCCAGCGATATATTTACATTTCACACCATCATGTTACACGCTACAAATCAGAGATGTCAAGCGCCACAGGGCTGCAAATATGTAGACCTGAAGAATAAGAATATAGAATGTTAATAACGTTTGTTTCATTTAAACAGCTTCAAGCGCTTACACATAAAAATTCGGAGGCATTATTTTTCAGTTCGCCCTCGTATATAACCCCATAACCCCCTGCCCCCCATATGAGACCCTCATTCTCATATGTTCATTGTACATATCAACATACAACAGACTGTATTTTTTAAGAATAAATAAATAATGCATGTTACGACAGGTAAGTCTGTGTCTGTGATTCTTTTATTTCCACGACACATCATGCCCTCCTCTTTGTCGACGGAGCAGTGACCCCACGTGCAATTAAATTAGACAGAGCTTCTGCGTGGACTAGCGATCTTCCCTGTCAGTACGGAAAACGGTAGGCATACTGACAGGCAGTCGACTGTACTAGCCATCAGTGTGACAGTCGAGCTCGGACAGATACTGGGTGACCATCAATCCATCTGTAAGGAGCTATCAAAAAGTTCCCGTCTGAAGGCCGCACAGTCCAGAACTAGCTGGCCAGTCAGGCAAAATTACCTTGAAAAATGAAGCAATCATCCCACCGATGCACCAGGTTGAAGATACCCGTTTGGTAAAACACTGTGTCCTGCTGTGTGAAGAAGTCCTCATCCGACTGAAAACGTCGATCCTTAAAGGCCTTTTTAACAAACCCAATTCGTTATAATCGCTTGGGGCGAGATCGGGACTATAGAGTGTGTGCTCGAGTATCTCCTACTTGAGTTGACGTAACTTCTTTGTTACGGCATTTACGACATGGCGGACGTTCGTCTTGTGTCGAATCATCAGTAGCACTGAACTTGGAGCACCGTTCCACATCGATGGCTTTCGACAGACATCCTGCCCCATACACATTCTTCATTCTGCGATGAATGTCTACCGGTGTTTGTCCTTCTGCAGCCAATAAAAGAATAACTGTACATTGATCCTCTTTGGATTCATTTTGTAATAACACCGCCATAGTTCACGTTTCTGCAATTACCGCACACGAGTCGGAAAGTTACGAATGCCACAATAATCCATTGCCTACATGTCGGTGCTCATATACCCGTATCGGAGTTGCGTATACGATGCAGCAACACCCTCAAACAGAAACTCTCTTGATCGTCCCTAATACGTACTCATGGTTTTTAACTTACCACTGTGTAGGCTGTACTTCTGCTCGAGAAAAGCTAACGCCACCACGGCCAAATGTCGTTGCTAAAGGATATTGGTCACCGTCGACAGTCGTGGATTGGTTGGTGAGTATGGGGTCAACAGTGCGAAAACGACTCACCAGATCATTGCTAGACGTCAGCAATCAGTGAGGAGCCACAACATCCAGAAATACATGTTAACTCTGTTGCACGAAGGCCACCGTTCTAAACATGTACCTCTACTCACCGCTTGTCACTGTATGCATAGATTCGCATGCTCAAAGATACGCTGCCATTGGATACTCGCAACATTTGAAAACGCTGCCTAAATTAATGGGTCACAGTACACATAGGTACCCCATGTAGCTTAGAAATACAAAAATAATATGACGCTTTACAATAATATGTCTTATAGAAAAAATACTAAGTTTGTTAGTTTACATTACTATGAAAAATCAGCATCAGAATAGCAACTGTCTTTATAAACTACAACCTGACAGTGTCTTTTGGAACCAAAAATAACTTAGGATGTATTTTGCGACACACTGTAAAGCCCCTCTTTCATGCTTCTGGAATTTATGAAACTTATTGCCCGGACTGTGGGGCCTGTTACGATGGCCAAACAGGAAGGCGGTTGGAAATTAGTGTTGGGGAAGACGTCGCTTTGGGCAGTCAAGGAACCACGGACAAATCGAGGATGTCTGCTCATTTACTTACAGTGAAACATAAGCCGATACAGAAGTGTGAAAATATCCTAGAAGAGCTGGAGGTCTTTTGTCATCACAAAAATGCCAACTGTAACCACATTAATGATCAGATCTGTATGAAATATGTGCAGTTCTGGGAATTTTTTGAAGTCTTGTTGCTGAGAATCAGTGAACGGTTTTCCCCAGTGGGAACGAAGTAACAGTTTTTTTTTTCTTTTTTTCCTTTTATTGTATTGCAGGGTCTCAGGGGTGGGAGGAGGAAAAACTGCTCAGTTGGAAGGAGGGGATGCGAAAGGTGGGCCCTGGGGTGAGGTCGGGGGGCACGAGGTGGGTCTACAGTATGTAAGAAGGGTAAATTTCACAACGAATTTCATCATCCGGGAGGGGAAGGTGATGGAAATAGCCCTGATGAAAGAAATGGTGGGAGTGGAGGTGGAGAGAGGGTGGGAGACAGTGATAGAGGCGTGGCAATGGGTGGGGGTGGAAAGGAAGGAGGTCATCAGTCCCCTAGAACTTCGAACTACTTAAACCTAGCTAACCTAAGGACATCACACGCATCCAGTCCCGTGGCAGTCGCGCGCGGTTCCGGACTGAGCGCCTAGAACAACATACCTGTCATGAGGATTAAATAAAGAGAAAAATAGTACAAAGGATAAAAACATTTAAATCAAATCAATTCTAATAGTTGCAGCATATAGCATGTATCTCCTTGTGTCTTGTAAATATTTCTTAAAAATGTTTTACGAATCTGACGTTACATATGTGTTTTAAGGAATGACAAAAATTGAGTTACAAGGAGCGAATCTGGATTTTTTTTTGTATTTTCTGTGTTTACGGTTATACGTGGAAATAAGTCGGACTGCGACATAAATAATTTTACTTGTATTTTATTTTATGTTATTCTGATGTAAATTTGAAGTTTTTACTAGAGACCATAACTCGTTTCCTTTGAGTGTTGTATATCACGTAGTTCATATAGAGGGCGCCATACAGCCAATCGATGTCTTCTCCACAAAACCTATCTTCATTATATAGTAGTTCAAATGGTTCGAATGGCTCTGAGCACTATGCGACTTAAGTTCTGAGGTCATCAGTCGCCTAGAACGTAGAACTAATTAAACCTAACTAACCTAAGGACATCACACACATCCATGCTCGAGGCAGGATTCGAACCTACGGCCGTAGCGGTCGCTCGGCTCCAGACTGTAGCGCCTATAACCGCACGGCCACTACGGCCGGCTATACAGTAGTCTTGAAAGAACTGTGACAGACGGTTGAACAACAAGGAACTGACATGAATTGATACTAGGAAGCAGTTGTATGTAATCAAATTTTAAGCCATATAGGTTATGCCATGAATTGTAACTTTTTATAGCATCGCCTGACCACATACTTCTTGTATTTCTTAGCTTTGTTAATGGCTAGGCACTAGCCGGAATCTATATTTGCCAAATAAAACCGGCAAAAAAGGACAACTGATTGCTGTGCTCTATCATTTGTAAAGTTTACTAAGGATGTAATTGAGATCCTGGTGCGTTTGACTTCATCTCTCGCCAGCGAAAGTTATAAAAAACTACTGTCCTGTTATCTGGATCTGTTTGTATCGTTCTCAGAACACCCCACCCACCTTTCCCAGAGAAGGCTAGTACGTTTCGTAGGACACCGACTTGTTAAATGTGTCTCATTTAGGTAGAAACACTCCACCGTCGTCAGGCTGTTTGTGTGGCAGCCGTATCGCCTTACCTCGATCGTACTGAGAACCTGTGGGAGGACATCTAATCAGTTATGCATCCCTTGTACCCTTACCCGACCGTTATCCGTGAGTAGGATCCGGTGGTCGGAACAGTATGGCTCCCAATCGGGTCACTAGAGCGAAGGTCGTGCTACGCAGTACTATGCAGAAGCGTCTAATTAAATTTCCCAGGAGTTTGAACAAAGCTGGATGTTTGAGAGTGCCGGTGGTGTTCGAGTGTAAAACTCATCACATATAGAACTAATATTTCATTTACATGTTATTGCCAATTCGTGGCCAGCTTTGAAACCTCGAG
Organism: Schistocerca piceifrons; assembly: GCF_021461385.2. NCBI lineage: Eukaryota > Metazoa > Arthropoda > Insecta > Orthoptera > Acrididae > Schistocerca > Schistocerca piceifrons. Next base: position 561,176,994 of record NC_060149.1, read on the forward strand.
ACCAAATGGCCCTGGGCTCAATTCCTTGCTGGGTCCGTGATCTTCTCGGCTCGGAACAATGTGTGTGTGTAATCCTTATGATTCAACTGATCTTCATCGAACGGGCAAGTCGTCGGAGTGCCGTCCAACAGGAACACTTGTATTTCGTCTGGCTCCTGTTCCCTTCTTTCTTATAGAGGACCTTCTAAACACGTAGCTTCACTGGCGTATCTGTGAAAACGGGATCACGGACATAATGGGTGAAAAGCAGCAGAGTGAGCGTTTTGAGGAGATACTTACTGTATTATGGTGATGTATTCACGGTAATCAAGAAAATAATTGGAATTAAGCTACTGTAATCGCTAAGCACTTTTCAAGACGTTATTCGGCAAGAACGTGAAAAACATGTTATTTGTTCAACTGGTCAGGAAAAACACTAGGAACATAAACTGGAATGTATTATTTGCCTTAATCTACTTATTGCAGCTGTAGACAATTTAAATCAGGACAGTAAACGAAGTAGGGCAATAATATGAAACTGTACAGACGTACAGCCGTCCATATTTAGGATTTCCTAAGTTTTCTTAAATCTCTGAATTCAAGCGCCGGAACGATTCCTTTGAGAATGACATGGTCGATTTCCTTACGTACACTTCCTTATTCCGAGTTTGTGCTCCACCTGTAAACTCTAATATTCACCTCATGATTTAATCTGCTTGTCTGGACTGGGACGGTAAATCTAATATTTTTAGATGTTTGCTCTGTGATAAGAAAAACAGAACAGCTTTCTAGTTTTTCGTCACCACAGCTCTAACTCACCATCATCGCTTGACTACTTGTCCCTAAATTAATGTTCATATTAGTCTGAAACCTGTTAATCCTAGTTTCTCCAATTTATATAATTAATACTTGTTCTTGAATATGGAGTGATTTAACTAAACAGTTCATCTCATGTTCTTCCTGACCCGTTTAAGACTTCGTAATTCTGTTTTCACCCACATGAATTCCTAAAATGTCCTCACTAAATGACGTACAGTCTTTCTTCAAAGTTATTTTATTTACAGTGACATCGGTATCAACTGTACTTTTTGAAATAGAACTATAGAAATTTTTGCTTGTAGTCCTCAAAGAGATGGGCGCAGCGCCGTTTCATTCTTTGAAGTCCGAACTGTAGTTTCGTATAAATTACAATGTTTAGAGCTTTTTAGAATTATCTATTTCGAAAATGAAACCGATTGCTGTCCTGTTCTGAAGCTAGTGTTGTTGTACCAAACGGTCGCGTCAGGGTGATGGTGCGTTTCAGCTTGACGTAGCTAAGAGAGACTACTTACAAAAGCGAAATAATAAAGAAAAGTTTCAGATAAAAGTAATATTAATCACAAATGACTACATGAGGTTGCACCGACACACCAACCTGAAGGGAAACGTCGAGGCATCTGAGGATGATTCATCACGTACCTACGGTAACAGCTCTGCTCTTGTTTCTTGCCAAATCGTTGAAGGAAATCAGCACGTCAGAAACTAAAGAGATGTGTGAAATAGGGAATTTACATCAAAAATTACACAGAGCTAGCAACAGGAAGGAGATCATAAGGGCTTATGTTCATATACTCTTCCTTAACATTCCATTTATACCGTGAAGTGTTGGAAATGCCCACCGTTCACTGCAATACGCCTTTGCAGCCGCTTGTGCAAGGACTCCTGGACAAACCGAAGAGATTCCTTCGGCATCGTTACACATGCTTCAGTAGTGTGATGCTGAATCTTGTTAGTTCGTCAGAAGTTGTGCGTAGACTTCATACGTGAGTTTATTCCGGAGAAGAAAGTCCAGTGGCAACAAATCTGGTGAACGTGCAGGCAAACTGCTAACACCTTCACCTCATAGCTAGCGACCAGGGAGGAGCTGCTCGAGCACAACCTCAGCCAAAACCGAGGAATAAACCTGGACACTCATCGTACTCGTACGACATTACATCTACGTATCTCTAGCGTTACTTCCTTTAGGAGAGCTGGTAGAACTTCGGTAAGAAATTGTGCTCATGTTCTACTAACTAAGGAGGAATCACTTTGTCTCCAACAATCCAGCTCTAAATGTTTACACTCCACCGTTTCTGAAGTTCAGCCTGCCTCAACCAGTGTGGACTGTCAGTGTACCAAAATGCATACTTCTTACATACAACTTTCCATGATTTGTAAAGGGAGCTGAATCGATAAATGAGAATTTTTTGAAGAAGAAATCTGTTTTCCTGAGGTCGCATCAGAACCGAGAGACAGAATTACATGCGTGTTCTGCAGTCCCGCTGGTTGATCTGGACACCGACTGTCGGGATACTTCTGTGAATATAATTCAACTGTTCTCTTTGTGTTCTTCCTGCATTCCCCTTCAAAGTAGCATAACTAGTTTATCTTTGTTTGTGACATGCAACATAATTGTTCAAACTAACAAGCATCGCCACACATGAATGACACAAATGAAACGAAAGCCTCTTTTCCTCTGCGTTTCTTTCACACCTATATCGCGGCATTGCAAAACTGTTTCTGCTTATCGAAAATGGGGTATTTTCTTATTTGGGTATGAAATCGGAAACTTGCGGTTGAGACAACAATCCGTTTCAAGTGCAAAAAAGATATGTCCTCGGTCCTGATTATTGTGATTACTGCGAAACTAGTAATCGGACACTGTAAACTGAAACGTCCTTGAATCCTTCTCTTTTATAACCACGATACGAGCAGCAGAAATAAATGTAGTTTCACAAAAAGAAGCAAAGTTGATACCGATATTTCCGTAGTTATTATAACTATGAAAAGAGGCTGTACGTCGAGGTATGAGAATTTTCTCACAGTTCATGTGGTTGAAAACAGAATTACGGTAATGTGAACGAATGTGGAAAAATTTAAGGTGAACAGTTTAACGGAAATACTCTGTATTGGTCCATCCTTTGTAGTGATGGTAACGTTACTGGTTTGTAACAGACAGTAAATAAAATTGCAGGATTGCGTTAGGTCATTCAAATATTTTCGAAATTTACCGAATTGTTTTAACTCATATTTTCGTTATACATAATATGGAAACCATCATTTTCATGTTCTGCAAAAGTAATTTACTATCACCAAGGTTTTCACCTGCCCCCGTGGCCGAGAGCGATATCTCACGGCTGTGCGGCGGCCCTCTGCTCGTAGGTAAGGTGGTATGAATCCCGGTGGTGGGTGACATTTTCACTGCCGTTGTTTGGCCGGCAAGTGGAGGAAAAGTGGTGTCCTAAAGTTTCTTATCGCCAGTCTTTGAGCAAATGTCGTTGGTTAAATTCCAAACCCCTCCGCAATGTCTTATAAACTGACGGCATGTGACACTGTTGAGAGTGATCTGTCCGTAGTTTGTGAATGCTACCCCATTGGTTCTTTTTTAGAGGAGTAAACCATGTGCCGACACCTGGTTTCACGCTCTCTCTTCTCTTTAATCTCCAACACGACGATGGCACTATACATCCCACGCGAACGAGTACATACAGACACACACACACACACACACACACACACACACACACACACACACACACACATGCACACATACACACACTTTACTGTAACCTACACTTAACCTATGCACTTTCTCGCACAACTCTCATACTTCGCAATGGAAAGATGCCTGCCAGGAAGGAAAAACCTTTCCAGTTATGCGGCTGACCCTTTCTCTGCGGTCCCACAGCCATTAATGCTATACGACTTTACTTACTGACATTTACTAGTTATTATTTCTCATTCGTCATGTGAAGAAGAAACAAAATTATGTCATTAATGACGCGGACCCAATTTATAAATCACTGATATGTGGCTATGAAAAAAAAGTGAGAACTATTATAACTACTGAATATGACTTTAATATTGTATTAATCCCCAAAGTTCATATGAGTCCACCATTTCGTTTACTCTGGCTGCCATCCCCACATGGCTGACTATATAGCACTAGAGCTACTGATCAAGTGTTCTTAAATAGCCTGAAACGCTCGGAGAAAGGTGACAATGGATGGCAATGAGGTTGCGTTCTGGAGGAACACTTTGGACACCATAAAGCGGCTCGGCTGTCTGTCCTTCACACGCGTGACCGCAGAGGCTGCTGAGTGCGGCCGCGGAGGGCGGATCACATGACGAAGTGCAACTTCCCCAGCAGCTGCTGTCTGTACACGAGGAATGCTTCTGTCTCTTTATGAATGTTTATGGAATTATTATTCCGCATTTCTAATAACGTGTCATGAAGTTAAGAAATGTTGTTCAACAGAAACGAGCAGTCATCTTACGAGCAAGATTTTAACTGGGCTCATGGCAGTGAGAAAAGCATTTTAGAACATTACAGCTCAATTTACACGAATATTTGCTTAGCTATAGAGATGGTGAAGGACGGTTCTTCCTTGATGTGCTGCTCAAGAGGAAATATGACGGTGCATTAAGACATGCCATTAACGTCAAGCCAGCTCATACTATTTGTACGTTCAGGCTGATAAACGTCAACATCTACTCAGCATTAAGTGATGTTGATAGAGCAATGTAACCTCACAAGGAGACCACATGGTCACCAGATGCTTTTAATTTCTCATATTTATGGTACGCAAAGTTCAGAACTTTAATATCAATATCCCAAAGCAAGTGGACGCTCCTCTAAAAAATTTTCGAGATAATCTACTTTGAAGTTTCCCTAAAGTCTTCAATATCCAGGCGGTGTAGACTTTAGATAGAATACTCAGTTGCCACAGTGTGGGGTTTGGGTTCCATTTCAGCCAGATTTAAATTTTTAAAGAAAGGTGTATGTGCTACAAGCTCGTTCCTAAAGCTTAAAATATATAAAGATGGAGAAACAGTCAATATTACTCGTGACTGGTATTCGCTGGATCGCTTGTTCCAATCACGTTTCGGTTATGTTTGTTTGTTTTTGTTATTCGGTGAGATCGAGTACCGACACCACTTAAATATAAAATTCATCAAATATATTCCAGTTGCTATACATGTAATTGTTGTTTTTATGAAAAATAAACGTCTGCTTATTTATAATTACATAGCACATACAAAAATCCAGTTTTCATTTCAAATACTTTCTTAGTAAATACTTTTTGTCTTGATCTAGTTTACGTTTAATGGAAATCCTCGTAGATCCTGCGCCTTATTTTAAAAATCTAACATAGCTATGGATCCAACCCTGGCACCAGTGTATTTTTCGACCACTATCAAATATTAGGTCGATCTTGGTTTACGTAAGGTGAGTGTCTACAGTATCCTTTGCAACTGTATCTTACAATACATTGGTAAAATCATCGGGATTGCGGAGAATGTATATTCAGAGCATTAACGTTACACACACTATCAATACCCTAGCAAATGTGCAACGCTAGATTACTGCCTTGGTACCGGTCATGCGGTGAAATGCTGGCCGCGGTGGCCGATCGGTTCTAGGCAGTCAGTCCGGAACCGCGCGACTGCTACGGTCGCAGGTTCCAATCCTGCCTCGGGCATGGACGTGTGTGATGTCCTTAGGTTAGTTAGGTTTAAGTAGTTCTAAGTTCTAGGGGACTGATAACCATAGATGGTAAGTCCCATACTGCTCAGAGCCAATTACTGCGGTGAAATATAAAAACCACAGACATCGAGGGGTGCAGTTCTTGTTACTGCTATATTATTGTGAAGGAAGCTGTTGAGATTAAACTAGCAAGTGACGTTACTTAAATTCTTCCAGAAAAACTGCTCTGTCCCTGGCCGAGCATCAGAGAGACAGAGCTGACGCCAATAATTCACCTGTTGTTAATTAATATTTGACTACGTCTAACGTTGGATATCTTTGGTTTTGTCGTAGCACTAGTTATTTAACGTGTGTATTGTCTTTTTGCATACACTGTCTTCTGTTTAGCGGTTGACGTTGCCCCGCCCTTCGAGGGTTATGCTGTCAATCACAGAGATCTCTCGTTTCGTTTGTGCTTGGAATGTGACAAGATGCTGACATGTAGAAATATCTATGGTTGTCGTGGAGTCACTAGAACATTGTATACTCCGGTGGAAGCTCAAACTGCTTGGTACAGATCCTTACGCCACTGTAAAATGGAACATAAATATCCTAATGCAGAATTTCTGATGAGTGTGAAGTGTGAATGAGGAGGCTCGATGTCTGTACTGTGGCATTGTTCTGATGATAAAAATCACCTGTCCGACATATTACAAACGGCCACAGAATAAAATACTCAATGTACCGAATAATAACCTGCACTTTACAGTGTTTCAGCAACAAAAACAAGACATTTACTGTCATTGTATGCTATGTCTACCCACTCTATGAGGCCTAGTACCGGCTTTAAATGTCGTTTCTTTATAAATATTGGCCGTCGTCGTTCAATAAGTTGTCTTCGATTCGCAGACGAATATTGCTAACTCTGAGGCAGAATCTTCTCTGAACAGTAACAAAAGCTCTGCGCTGTTCATCCTTCCCTTTGCGCGCTGCCCTAGACTATAGGAGAAGAGTTACACCTCGATTATGTGTGCTGAAATTCAGGTAATTTCTCCACTTTACTGACCCATTATGTCACCAGATACAAATATTTAATATTTCATAAAGCAAAAGTTAGTTTTGATGGTCTCAGTCTTTTCAAGCTCACCTCATAGTCGTATATAAGATTTTCCATTTTTAAAATAAGTTATAAAATCAAAGTTTCTCTTGTACTGCAAGACGGATCGAAATAAAACGTGCTGCAAATTGTAGAGTACAAATGCGGGACAGCACACTGTTGATAGCATCATCATGGTAATGGAAGTAGCAGCAAATGATGAAACCCAGTCGATGATATGGTCCGTCAAAGAATGACTATGTTGACTCAATGATTTCACTGCAGTGAACATGGAATCACCATCACAGTGTCATTTTATTGCGTGAATGAAATGTCAGTTGGAGTCAAACGTGCCATGTCTCCTAATAAACTGCGGTAGTAAGAGTTACCATTAGTCGTGTCTCGACTATCAAAAGAACGCAATGAGACATAAGGTCTATGTGATACTGGTAAGTTTCTCTGAACTCTGAAGATTTTACAAATTTTAGTACAAAATACTCTCTGTATAACCATTAATTGAACTTATTCCAAGGGGTCTTTGTTATTGTGTACAGCAAAAGGAAACGCTGTTAGGTTACGTTACCGGGAGGTGGGCACTATGCCTGCATGACCTTCTGTGAGATTTAACGTCTTGCTGACCTCGAATTCGTAACCGAAGGGCCATTTTCTCACACCCACCAGCGACCTTGTAAGACGCTGGCCTTGGCTTTGTATATGGAACCATAGCCTAATGCGGCTGCAGTGTTTCACGTAAATAATAGGACTTGTAATACAAGATGACGAGAGAGGAATTAAAACAACAGTCAGATCAGTAACGAATGCAAGATACTTCAGTTGGCTTCGTGTCTGCGCGTACGAAAAGAGCCATTGATCTGTCCATCGGTTAGTAACATTATGCCTGGCCGCTGTACTGATGCTGTAAGAGAGAAACGGACGGAGATAAGGTTGAGGATTTACTTTGCTAAATCATATCCCCGAAAATTCAGTTTTAGGCATCTCTTAATATCGGACTCATATTCGTAGCATCATCTGCCTGGTGGTTATAATTAAGCTGCAGCTACTCAGAGAGGTCCAATGTGAGCTATAATTTCGCATGGCAGCGAAACTGTGTAAATAATGTAATGTGTCAAAGCGGAATTGATTTACGCTGGAAAAAAATGCTTCCAATTTTGTCCAATGAAATTCTGGCGCTGTGAATGCAAGAAAGAAATATAGAAATGTTTCCATAAGTAACAGATTAGGAACATGACGTGGGCAGAAAAGGTCAAACAAATGGAAACGGAATAAATTTTATTTTATTATTAACTGTTATTTACACAATTTGTTCAGTATGACCACCTTGAACTTCGACAAGGGGGGCTGTAAAGCACTAGATTCGCACCTTGTGGCAAAAACTGGAACTAATTTTCTTGCAGCCTAAATCGGTTCCACACTAACGCATAAGTGTATCTGCAAAGTTCCGCTGCCATACGATATTATAGCCCACTCTGGATCTTTCACAGTAGTTGCACTTTAATTATAACCGCTTGGTATAATAGCACTAAATCAAGTAGTGCCCCAGCAGAAAGCTCCGTTCATGCCGAGGAAGTGCAGGCAAATGTTATAAATGTAAAAAAAATCAATTTTCGTATTATTAATAAGGCATGGGAGTGCAACCACAACCACAAGAGAAAATATGTTCATCACATTATACATACATCAAAAAAAAGTTTTGCATCACCTCGGTTCCGAGAGTTCCGGAACCTGTACAGAAAATTGGAGTAGAGATCAACATAGACATTCCAACAGCCACTTACACTCATGTGTATTTCATCATTCACCAAGAAATATTTACATACTAGTATAAGAAGTTTTGGTTATACTCTTAAAGATCTCATTAGCTTACATGGATGGGAGAAAAAGGAATCGACGTTAAATATTCCCATTGTGTATCGTATCAGAATAGGCCTGGCCAAGAAGCCACCACCCTCCCTCTCCGCTCCTGCCCCTCCCCCCCCCTGGCCACAGTCCCCCACTTACACCAACGAGCTGTCCTGTCGCCCTCCCGCCTAGCGCTCCGAGAGCAGCCGCGAACAGGCTGAGGCGAAGAGGAGGAACAGGAAAAGGTTGCAGCCGCATGCAGCTAGAGCATGGCAGTCGGCTTGGCACAGTTTGCTAACAATACCAACTGTGTTATATTAGATTTACGTTCTGCATTAAGAATATCATGGCTATTATGGTCCGTGCACTTGTCCAAAAAATAAAAGAGAGGACAAGCACATCATTCATTTCTGAATGGCAGTTGGCATACTGTCGTACCGTAATGCCCGTGACCAGGGCAACGTGTTACATGGTCCTCGCATAGCGTCCCTCGGCTTCCCACAGGGAGGAATACTGAGTTCCTTACGATACACTCTTTACGTCGCCGACTGGGAAACTATTTTTGCCCCAACGTCGAAGTTCTTCAGTACGCAAACGACTTTTGTACATACAGCTATCCACAGCGCTTTTGGGTGATAATATTACAGCCGGCCGGGGTGGCCGAACGGTTGTAGGCGCTACAGTCTGTAACCGTGAGACCACTACGGTCGCAGGTTCGAATTCGGCCTCGGGCATGGATGTGTGTGATGTCCTTAGGTTAGTTAGGTCTAAGTAGTTCTGAGTTCGAGGGGACTAATGACCTCAGAAGTTAAGTCCCATAGTACTCAGAGCCATTTGAACCTTTTTTGATAAGATTACAGCTTCAAGACGCATGTGATAAGCTGGCCGCATGGGAACTAGGATATGAACACACTTTATTGCCCACAATATCTGCTGTGGTGGTATTCACGAGATATCGACGCAATTTACTTCTCATCAGTGCTTTAGCTTGGCTCATGCAGCCTTCTTGCTCAGTCACATGTTAAGCTACTTGGCATGTACTTTGACTGCATACTGACGTGGACACGTTATGTTGCGTACTTCGTAGACAAGGTGCAACACACTGCGGCTGCTTGCTAGAGTTTGGTGGGGAGCGAAACCGACAGTACTCATAACTATATACAAGATCTTGATCCACTCTGTCTTCGATTATAGCAGGATCGTCTATGTGTACCTCGATGGCCTCCAGTAAAGTGTGTTCCCTCTTGTTCTTGGGGCCATGAAATCAACGCACACCAAGGTACTGTTAGTGGAAGCGTCAACAGTGCTCCTCACCGAACGATGACATATGTTGTCCTATAATATTCTAATTATTCGGTCTTCCATATGTTATTGTGCCTCCCACAAGACGGTGGTTCAATTCTGGGGGCTCGTGCAGGCACCTCACAGACGAAGGCGATCAGGACTCTCTTACCGATCCGCATGTATGAGAAATGGAGACATATTTGGCGCTAATCCTACAACACTCGAAACTTCCTTGCGTTCGTTTTCTATTTACTACTTCCTTCACCCTACCGCCAATGTCGTATTTGCCATCCGATTTGAGAACAGGGATGAACATTAGCTCTTCCTTACACGACACTGACAACAGTATACTTTCATCTATACGGATGGCTTCAGAACAGGAGAGTGTGAGTTACGCCTTCTTCAGCTTCTCTAGCGTCAAATTTCATCACGAGCTCTCAAAGAGATTCCAAGACTGTGCACGTTGAAAAGTGATTTAGATTTATTTATCAGACCGCTCTCGCTTTCGGTTGCTGACCTCCTCATTACCTCCAACATAAGCTGATGTATGTGCAATGTTGCAGCCTGGTCAAAGACCTGCTTGTCGAATCCGCGAACTTAAAAGACGCATATAAAATGTTACCCGAAGAGCAATATCCCCAGTTTCTCAGACTAGTCGTGAAATTTATTTCAATGTTTGTTTCAACATACGTTTACAAATGGTTTTTGTATCATGAACCATTGTTTCTAAGTTGAAATGTGTATAAATTAATAAACGTCACATATTATTGTTAAATGCCTGTATGTAAAGTTTTTGCTGTTCTGCTAACGGTATTAACACTGAATATTATACTTATTGACTTGAGTAGTAAAATAATTACTTTGGCAGAAAAATAAAAAGCTAAAGATAATGACTAGTGATAAAATCCTCCTTACAAAAGTATGCTACAATATTCGCCTCTTAGAAGTAGTCGTACTGTCTTGTCGACACGTCTTCCGGTTTCCAAGTGCGCAGCCCTCCGCATATAGTCGTCGTACCTGCTCGGAATAGCGCAGTGGTAGGGGAAACCGGAGCGCTGACCGTACTCCGCTGTGCTAGCGGCGTGCGAGCGCACTCTGGGAGCGCGAATCGTGGCCAGGCATGTGTTAGAATAATGAAAAAAAATCGTCTGGACCGCTCACTACATTTATTATTTTAAATATTAGTATTTACCTGAAGAGCAGATCATATTCCGACTAAAAACTGATACTTAATATTGCTGTTTATCGTGAAGGATGGAGACGCGGGACTTGCTGCTACATTTTCACACTTTTAGACAAATTATGCTTTTCAGCACCATTGGAAAAGAAGATTTTAGTAAAGGATTAGCTACTTTTGGACGATCTATATCTACTACATCTACATGGATACTCTGCAAATTGTTTTATCTTGGTGATCGTTCCTCCCTATGTAGGTGGGTGTCAACAAAATATTTTCGCATTCGGAGGAGAAAGTTGATGATTGGAATTTCGTGAGAAGATTCCGTCGCAGCGAAAAACGCCTTTCTTTTAATGATGTCCGGCCCAAATCCTGTATAGTTTCTGTGACACTCTCTCCCACATTTCGCTATAATACAATTCAATACAGTACAGATACGACATATTCCCTCTCGTTATGTTGCTCAACAGCAATACAATCAATCATGATCAGTGATGCGTGTGAAATCCAAGTAGTTATATTCGTTTCTTATTCAGTACTTCATCATCTAAATATATTACGCGACAAACTTGCTTTGTTTAAAATGTTCGGAATGAACATTTAGTTTGAAAGTGATATTAGACTCCAAGCTTTAGATAATATGTTCCAGTGTTTTCTTTATGGTAGAAACTGACTGTCAAAGAGACAAGGACAATTCACAGACGACGTAGTGATTCGTATCTGCACGAAATAAGAACTGAGTCAATAACGCCACTATGCGTAGTGATTTGGTTCACATTCGAGTTAAGAGGCATGAGTAAACTTGTGCTAGGAATATGACTCAAAGCTGCGTTTCCAGATTTTCATAAACAGTCGACTTACGCATTCAGTTTTCCAAGCACGGCTTCTGTGTCAGCTGATTCTTCCCTCCCAGTTCAGTACAGACTCTTACTCGCAAAATTCCTCTACCATGTGGTAGCAACGTTGCTATGAACGCTGAAACAAGCTTAGTACTCTCTGTGAAACCAGACACATTCCGCTAATTCAGCACAACATCATATCACGGTATTCTTTCATTTCTAAGGAGCAACAGTCACTGAACTAAGACAAATTTTAAACAGAAAAGGACAAAAATCGTTTGCCGGCTACCTAATAAAATCGAACAGTTATCTTGTAGAGCATTTTACTGTCCTCCGTCCATTTTCTCTCTTAAAGCACCAATACAACAGTGGTGCTTAATGTTATAATGCGATGGGAAGATCGTCATCAAAAGGCCCTTACGACGTATAATCTGTTGTTGTTAGAGCAGACATCAGGCCAGCTCAGCTGAAGTGTCCTGCATTCGCTACTATGTTGACAGTAATTTTAGTTCCTCTTCGAGTTCTTGGTGTGTTCAAGGTTCAATGTGAATAATATATGTCACGAAATCGTCATAATTTCTCTTGAGAGAAACTGCCACACGACGGTTCTAATGTCGTCCTTGATATCGTTGATACCGGAACGAGACGGAGTTGGTCCCACACATATTATACTGAGGACATGTCTGGGGTATCACTGGTCACGACAGCACCTCGGCATCATGCAGAGGCAAGCACTATCTGCGGGCGAGCATTGTCCTGCTGAAAATGCCACCATGATACCTTCGCATGAGAGAAAACACATGAGAACACAGGATGTCGGTGACGTGTCATTGTGGCATCCGAGTTCCTCAATTAGTACCAGTTGTGACTTGAAGTCGAAACAGATTGCTCCCCACTCCAAGACGCCAGGGATAATACCGCTATTCCCCTCCGAAACTGTTGGAGGGTAATACCTCTCCACAGGTTCCCGACATGTTCAGCGACGTTTGTCGTCCGGGATAATGCAGAACAGAGATTCATCGCAGAACAGAATGGTTCAAATGGCTCTAAGCACTAGGGAACTTAACATCTGAGATGATCAGTCCCCTAGACTTAGAACTATTTAAACCTAACTAACCTAAGGACATCACACACATCCATGCCCGAGGCGGGATTCGAACCTGCGACTGCAGCTGCAGCGCGGTTCCGCACTGAAGCGTCTAGAACCGCTCGGCCACAGCGGCTGGCCATCGCAGAACACAATACGATGCTAATCATCAGCAGTCGATGGTTACCGGTCAAGACACCACTCCAAACGCAGTCGTCTGTGTTGTGGTGTTAAAGGCTGCTTACTCAAGGGACGGTAATTTCCTAGTCTGGCTGCTGATAGTCTCCTACCAATGGTGCAGGATGACGCAGAAGGTTGCAAGAAGTCACTATCTTACACCATCGTATAGGAAACCTCGAATCCCAATTACTGTAGTCTGCATATTTGTATATACAGGATAAAACTGTCAGTGATGATAAAATTAGTCAATTAAAATTACCAAATAAAAATATTTTTCCTGAATTCATTTGGTTACAGTTGTAAGAGAAAAGTCGTCCAAAATGATGAAGTGCCTTTTTGGTCTGCAGCGGTCATCATACAACAGCGATCAGGACTCAGGATATGCCGCAAGAGAGGCTATATCACAATGATTCCCTGTACACTTTTTGAAAACGTTACATTTCTTTCCGTCTCTTTCATAACTAAAGTTAGCAGCTGATTATTAATGTATCAGTATGAATCCATCTTAAATCGGCAATGCGAACGAAACTGCACTGTATAACAAGAATAGTGTAGCACAAGTAAGGGAAAGAGGAAGCGAAATGTAACTTCAAGCGTTGAGAGGATATTTGATTTTGTTTCAGTTTTACCTAATCGACTGCAATGTACAATGATTTGACGGTGTGGCGTTGCACCCTCTCTGACGTTGATTTATGCTCTGATTCGGTTAGGAAGGGTGTCATAAAGCCATCATATTCTCTCTTGAGACAGCTGTTGTAACTGGTCCTTGATATCCTCAATACTGACAACGGGACGGAGTTGACCTCCGAACTTGTCGCACGCATGTCCTACCGGGGGCTGATCTGCGTTCTTGCTGACCACGGGAGAACCTGAACATAACGCAGATATTTCATAGAGACACATTTTAGGTGTGGACGAGCATTCTTCTGTTTACGGTCGCATGAGAGAGAACACATGAGGATGCTGGATGAGAGTTCCCTCAATCACTACCAGCCATTACCTTGAGCAAAACATTGAAAGAATGGGACCTGCTTACGCGTCGTGGCCATACTCCCTGACGATGGGGTGTTGCAGAACCATGATTCGTCGCTGAACACAGTGCGACGCCATTCGCCAGCAGTCCATGCTTCCTATGCACAGCAGCACTTCACACGCAGCCGTTAATGTTGTAATTATAATGGCTGCCTACGCAAAGGGCTGTAATATCCTAGTTGGGTGCAGCTAATCTCCAACCAGCGCTGCAGGATGATACTAAAGTGTGCGAAGTATTCATTACTAGTTCTCGGTTGGCAGGCGCAGATGTGAAGGAGTTGCAATGAACTTGGTACACAGAACGGCGATCCTCCCTTGTTTTGGTCAGACGTCGTCAAACGGTATCTTGACGATTGGAAGAGGTGTAAAAATTCTCCCTCCAGGCTTTCTGCCCCAGTCTTCACCGCAACCATTAAGGCAGCTCAACTTATCCACAAGGAAACGCAAGAGTACATATATATTGAAATACGGCCATTAAAGCAGGCCAAATTGGATGTATGCAATAGCGGCAGGTTTCATTTGACAACAGGTTGCACTATCAGTCCAGTGTGACTACAGAATAACCAGTTATATCTAGGGTGTTCCAAAAAAAGTGTCCAATACTTTAAGTAGTGTTGGTACTTATTGAAACAAGAAAAATAAGCCCAATAAACGTGAGTCCGGCAACTCATACTTTCCGAGATGAACACGTGTTTACAAGAAGGGCTGTGCGACGCTTGGTTGCGGATATTAGCACAGTCGTTGCATTGGCACTCCGTCAAATGTGTCGGCAGGTTATTATGACGTCTTACTCACCATATTCTACCTATCATTAAGTGGCCTGCAGTCAACTGAGTGGTTCGAGTCGTGTTGTAGGTTACGTTTGTTTTCATCGTGTTTTATGCCTTATTGTACAATACTGTCAAACCTCAATTTGTATCATGATGTTTCGCCTTCTCCTAAAAGTGGATTCACTTATGTTTTTACCGTTATTGATCTGTTTCTTCGTACAAATGTTGTAGTACATTTACATTTTCTCTCTTCCACCACTTGTTAGCAATGTTAGCAATGGAAGCGTAATACTCGAAAAGTGAAATGGCGGATAAGATATTCTGCTATGGTTTAGCAAGTGGATGTAGCCTGCGATCCCGAGCCCCATAGGCGGAAAAATATCCACAGGGCAGAGTGCCCTCTGATAAACAGTTCGGCAGATTTCTCCAACGTCTGAGGGACACAGATACCCTTGCACCTCGGAAGACTCTCAGTGGAGGGCCCTCCGAAGTCCTCATACATCAAAGATAGTGTGCTACGTTTGGTGGAAGAAACGACTGGGACCAGTGTCCGACGATTATCAGCAGCCAGATCGGGTTGTCTCACTCTCTTATCCGGGAGGGGCTTCATGAAAAATTGCTGTGTCCGTATCATCTACAGCTCGTTCAAGCCCTAAGGCCACAGGATTTTCATGGCAGACGGCGGTCCTGTCAGTGCCTGTTTTGCTTATGCGGACACGTGAGGGAATTGGTCTACGCCAAGCCAATCACTTGACCCTACATGGTAGTGTCTTCAGTACGTGTCAGCGGATGAAAGAACAACTGGGTGTATTTCAAGGAATGTTTAATTCCTTACACCGGAGGGAGAGAGGTGCATTGTCATCAACCGACGCCACGTTGAACACCTTCTGTAAACACCTGTTTATCACAGAAAGTGAGCATGTCTGTACCCATGTTTATTGCAATTTTCCCAGTAAACATGCATTCCCGGACCCTTATTTACTGGACTTATTTTTCTTGCTTCGATGAGTACTACCACCTCTCAAAATACTCGACACTGTTTTTGGACACCCTGTGTCTACGCAGGTACTTCGGCTGCAGCTCAGTTATCGTAACGGAGGGAGCAGCAAAATGAACAAACCAAACTTAACAGAGATTGAGGAGAAATTAAGAATTGAAGACTATGTAGTAGTCACGAAATAGAGCCTAAGTTCAGAATGTGAGAACAATACCTGTGTTTATGAAGCAGCTTCAAATAATTCGGTAAATGTCTCGCAATGGAAGTTGTGTAAACAGTTAGTAAGCTCTCATTCGAGAATCTCTATTATGTTACGAATTGTTTACCAATTTGACCAGCGGCATGCTAAATTCATATATATTGTTTAAAAGGACAAAGCCTACAAAATGTCTCTTTGGTGGTCAGATATGTGGACACCTCTAATTAACATCGACTTCTCAGTATCTCTTAGGCACAGAACTATCCCTTCAGTGACACTACGGTGTAAACAATACGCATCGGACTTTAAATGAGAATGACAAGAAATGTATTCCTTTGTTGTGAAACTGAATATAGCAAACTGTTCTTTTCATTCCAAGAATATTAATATTATGCCCACGTAGGTAACTATATTGATAAAGGTGATCAAGGGATCTTTTCTACTTGAACAACAGATAGAATTCAATATCATAAGACATTAATTTCTTAGACTCATGTATTAAAGGGAACGTAGGTCAGCATAACACATCGATTATATTCTTCCTTGTCTTCATAGAGTGACTAGTTTTGTGAAACGGTTAACAAAGTTGAAGAAAATGTGATGACTTGACGTTAACTTTGACTTCAAAAATATGGATAACGCAATCTGACTGTGATGAATAATAATGGCAGTGATTGTGAACTGTACCCTGAAACAAACTACCACACTGCCCTTTAATCGGTCAGCGACTAGTGCTGCTGTGAGCACGCAGTGCATTAAAAGAAATTCACTCTTAAAGATTGCTAGTGCTGATGCTGTGAAATGCTCACCATGCCGGTGTAGAAATCTCCAGATGTAGTGGCCAGTGCGCCTCTGCAACAGGTCAACTGATGGACCTCCGTCTCCTCTTCTGGTTCTGATTCAGCTTTGCGCCCACTATCCGGGTCCAGAAACAAATCTCTTCTCCAATACCAAATCGACTACTCTTCACCAAGGTCCGAAGTTGAGATTAAGATACCACACAGTACATTGAAGTCCACCAAAATCTCTATGTGGAGTTTGCCCCAAAAAGCTAAAGCCACCAACTGAAAGCTGATAAAAAGGCCTGCACCAGTCACATATCACTCTGCGATACAACCTCCCTCCATAAGAAGTGTAAACTGTCATTCCATTCCAAACGTATCTCGAAGCATTGAACAGGCGACCTCTGTTACATTTTCTGGCGTCACGGTCCACATCCCAATCAACACACTGTTACTTTACGCGCTGTGGAAGTAGCATGGTTCATGCATCTACACGACCTCAAAAAAAGCCCGCACCTTTCTCGGCCACCTAGTGTCTCACTCCTGCAGTGTCACTCTATGTCACCCGTTATGGAGAAATGTTTTACCCGCCTAGCAGATAGTGAACTTACACGAAGTTTCCCAGAAAACCACGTGAGTGCGCCTCTCGAAACGGTAGAATGAGTGTTGCCTCGGCTGCAAACAATTGCCACTCCCTCAGTCCATGGCAACTCAGCGAAAACAGTCATAAAAAGTTTGGCCACTGGCCTCAGGGACAATAACTGTGGCCTCGTCCCATGTTCTCCACCTCTAACGACCAGTGCCTCCCTATGGCTTAGGCCGAGTCTTCTGCAGTAGCTTCCTCTGTGCGAAAGCGCCTGTCTAGGTCTCGCTTCGCTCTCTCCATACCTGCGACTAGCCGCGTTTTGCTACCATGAAATTCAGCATTACGACGACTATCAACTCTGTCTAATGCTCTCACTGACTCTGGAGCCTGTAAGTGTCCGTTCTATTGAATAAGTTCAAATGGTTCAAATGGCTCTGAGTACTATGGGACTCAACGGCTGAGGTCATTAGTCCCCTAGAACTTAGAACTAGTTAAACCTAACTAACCTAAAGACATCACAAACATCCATGCCCGAGGCAGGATTCGAACCTGCGACCGTAGCGGTCTTCAGGTTCCAGACTGCAGCGCCTTTAACCGCACGGCCACTTCGGCCGGCAATTGAATAAGTAAACCCGAAGAAAGGTGGGTCGAAAAGACCTACCATCTTTCAAGATTTAGATAAAACAGTTAGAGATTTGAAATACTTTCTAATACTTAAAGAAAAACTTCAAAAGGGACAGCAACCAACAGTCCCAAAAACAAACGCTGGTGTTGCAATAAAGCCAGTTTCGCGTAATTTGAAATTGCTAATGTAGACAAAACTTTTGAGTTATTTGGCATGTGGGGAATTTCAAGTGGAGGAAGTTAGTTGGGCTTGTGTTTTTATTTTTGACTTTTAAGTGTAAATATGTCGTCAGGAAAGGTGGGTCACCCCCTTCAGAAATTAATCAATGACTGTGCTGGTTAACCTCTTACGTTATTTGATTTTCTAACAGCTGAGCAGAACTGAACGTACTCAGATATTTCTCTCTTTACTTATTCTGATCAACACTAAACTGACACATAATATTTTTAGCGCAACGCAATCTGACTTTCAATAATCCCTACAAAAGAATGGCCCTGAGTAACAATAACCTATACCTTTCATGAATCACTTACCTCACAAGAATCTCCTTTACTCGAACTACTGCAATACAGCGAGCTCCAATACTGCCAGCTAAATAAAAGATTCTAACTACTGAAGGCACCAACTACTGATAGGCATAGTTAGCAAATGAGAGATTTTGATAGAGAACAAACAATATATTTACCTTAATAATATTCAAAAGCCATCATATATATATCAGTCATGATATACAGTATTACAAATTTACTCTTTCTGATGGACACACGTCCAAATGGTCCGCTCTCAAAACCCTGCCATCTCTCTCCCCACATCCACCATTGCTCTCGGCTCACCTCCAACTGCACAACGCTACGTGCTGTTCACATCCAACTGCCCAACACTACAATAGCAAAAATTCCAACAATGCAAACCAACCACAGACTGCACACAGCACATTCAGTGATTTTCATACAGAGCGCTACGTGGCGTTACCAACATAAAAACCTAAACAGCCTACTTACCTACTTACAAAGGAATCAGTAGTCAGTAATAAGAGATGTCAGCTCGATAAAGAGAAAGAATCCGATAATGCAGGGCTCAAAGAATCCGACTAAGAGAGAATCTACAGACATAGAATTGACGGCGGAATTAGGTGCAACTGAAACCTCGGCGCCAGTGACCCATAAACGGGAAGAACTGGAGGCGACACCACTTGGCAGTAAAACCGAATATCAGTCGCGTACGAGCAGCAATCAATACGATACGATCTCACTACTCAACACGATGAGCGAAGGTCAAAAGAAAATTGGAAAAAAAGTTAAAAAGAATTCACAAAGGAAGTGAAAGGAATGTGAAGAAGAGAAGTCTTCTAGGTGATCTAGACTGTTTTTTGAAGTACAATTGGGAAAATCGATCGCTTTTTTCCCAAAATGTTTTCTAAAATATGGGAACTAATAAAGGGCTTTAAGGAAGAATATTTAAATTGTCTGAAAAAAGTCAAGTGAGATTAAATACAGACTTTGAAGAGAAGGGAGAAAAGGTAGTCGATAAGGTCAAACAGAAGCACAATAAGGCGATGGCGAAGATATTTGAAGAAGACAAGAAGAGAAACATGAAGATATATGTGAAGATACGCAAAATGCGACTAATATTACAGTCTGTGCATTACCTGGGGAATCAGGATTTTAAAACAACTTTAGACACCGACTTATTAATTTAAACATATAGTTCTGAACTTAAGCGTGTGAAGCAGAGCGCCAACTACAGTGATCTTAGATGACGAAACAACCATCAAATGCACAGATGTCGATAGTACTGAAATGGATGCTAATATTTTTGGTACGGATTTATAAGTATTGCCAGTGGATGAAGAAGGCACTCTTAAACGGAATATTCAAGGACACGGAAAAGAAGATTATTTTTTAGAGGAGTTGAATCATACTGTCATGGAACAAAAATAAGATTTAGAAGAGGAATATCAGATATCATTAGACAGAGAGGAGAAACTTGAGGATATGTTGTCTTTGGCGCAGGAAGTACAAAACCTGCCGTTTTCGGAATTTTAGAAGATGTTCCTGAAGAAATACTAATTTAAAACACGAATGATGGGAGCTTAAATTTCCTCGTCAGCCATCCATATTACCAGAAACGCGATGAACAGCATTTATAATTAGGAAGCAATCAGTATTTACAAGTGCGGTGTAAGGAAAATTACATTGAATGCAGGATGATCCAATAGCAACCACGCAAATTTGGTAGTTTTCTGCCTAGCGCAATAATTGGGATGGTGAAGCGGGGATGGCAAAGATTCGAGATAAATGGAACAGGGAACCAACAGCGGGAGTCAAGAGGAAACACAAAAAAAGCATGATTACCACCGCAAACACAGTCATGTTGAGAAAAATCTCCGGAACAACTAGACATAGGATCACGTACAGCATTTTCAGCAAGACAGTGCACTTCTATATGGGACTGAATGAACACGTGCCTTCTTGGTGTCTCAGGATATCAGCCTTTTGCCCTGGCCGCCAACCGAAAACATGAGGGATATGGTGAAACGACGGGTGCAGTGCTTTGACCCAATGCCAGTCACCGCAGGTAACCTTTGGAACAAGGTGAATGCAGCATAGACGGGTAAATCGCAGGACTCCAATCGCGCACTATAGGCCTATGCGTCGATACCATTACGCGTGGAACAAGTTACCATGTCCCATGACAGACCCTGTGCCTACAAGGCAACATGGCACATTTTGAACCGAAGTGACGGAAATGCTAATCATTTCTGTAGAACATACTAATGTACATGTCCTGTGAATGCGAGCGTCCTATCTCTAGTCGTTCAAGGTGTGCTGTTTCTGAAAGTGAGTGTATATGCAAGAAGGTTATGGCCGGCCGACTTACTAACAGAAACACAGCAAGAAGTGGAATGAGAAAGGAGCGAACGGCCAAGGTCAAACATAGGTGTGCGGTCTGACACGAAGGAGGATAGGTAGAGATGAAGTGACTTACTGTTGTTTCGACGTTCACAAGGTTCTAAATATTATGCAGTGGAAGATGAGATGCAACGAGTTGGCAAGGACGTTGAGACGATGCGTTTATGCATGTTGTACGGCCTCAAGAAAACGAGGTTGCTCTAACGAATAAGAGAACTATCAAATTTTTACGAAGAGTGACTTCTTTTAATAATTTCGTATTGGTATGCGTCAGTATACTATATATGTGGTAAGCCAGCAGCAACGTAGGCTGTCGTTATAGTGAACAGAGAAATGTTCCTTCTTTTTGCAGTCCGTAGTTGCAACATTTACAAATGCAGCAATTTTAGGCTTTGCGCGTGCTTTGATTCCTTTTCCGGCATGCTCATTACGTTTACATGTAGTACACCTTCCAAAAGATGAAAACCGAATGTCGGAAATCATTTTTCACTGTCGTGTTTACATGTTAAGGGCTGAAGCGGATTTTCTGTCTTTGCTGAATTTAATTCTAATTGAATCAGAAGAATCGCTATTTCTGTTCACTTACGTAATAGAAGTAGACAGTTTCATGCTCAGTCTAATATTTCTGCATCTCATTCACGACGCAGTTGCATATTTTGAAAACAAGACGTAACCCAACGATCCAAGCACGTTTCAAAACCGTTTGTGCGTTTATATGGGAACTAACTTCGATTGTGGAAGTTGAAAACCAGCAGCTAGAAACGCACTTCCAGAATCGACTTTGAAATTTTTACATGCCCAAACAGAAACCGTATTGTGAAATCTGCTTAATAGATCCGGTTTTTGGTGGCCCACGCATATTTAGTGACTGTCAGTGGTCCATGATATTTGCAACTACGTTCGCTGTGTTACCCGCCGTAGCGATCTCGCTTTCAGAGCACGGGGTCCCGGGTTCGATTCCCGGCGGGGTCAGGGATTTTCACCTGCCTCGAGACGACTGAGTGTTGTTGTGTCGTCTCCATCATCGTCATTCATCCTCATTTCGGTCAGAGGAAGGCAGCGGGAAATCACCTCCATTAGGACCTTGGCTAGTACGGCGGTGCGGGTCTCCCGCATCGTTCCCCTACGCTCTGTCAAGAAGCATGGGACTTCATTTCTATCCCAATCATAAACTTGTATTTGTTTATGGTAAAATAATTTTTTTCGTCTTTAAAGACATGATTCTTAGCCTGTCTTGCATTTCACACACGCATAATCAACGTTGGATCTGTTCCTTTATGTTATTGTTGTTAACGTACTCTGACGGAAAAAAATCGCAATTCCAAAAATTAATTGATGTGGGTACATTTGTCCATGTAACAAAAAATTAATGATGTGGGTACATTTGTTTATGTAACATAATTAAGTGATTAGCACAGGGACATCACAAGTCAATTTTACCGCGATGTAAGTCACCGCAAATGTGAAATATTGGTACACTAATAACCGATATAACCACCAGAATATTGAAAGCAATTCTGCATTAGTGCGTGTGTTGCCAAGTTTCAGTTTGTGAGAATGATTTCCATGCCTGTTGCACTTGGTCTGTCAATACAGGGACGCTTACTGCTGTTTGTGGGTGATGCTGAGAAGTTGTCCGATGACCTCCCATATGACCTCGATTGGGGACAGATCTAATGATACAGCAGTCCAGGGCAGCATGCCGACTCTCTGTAGAACATGTTGAGTTACAGCAACACACCTCACTTGTAGAAGGCTTACCCAGGCATGTGACGTTCTGTATGAGTGGGCTTTCTTCCGTAGCTGCTCGTGGGAACACCATGAAGGTTAAATCTCATTTTTCTACTCCCAGCAATTTGGGTGTTCCACTGGGCTGCATTACCAACCAAAACCCTATGCGGCTCGTCCACCTAGGTCATCTCTGAGAGTCAACAACAGTAATCAAAGTAGCAGACCACATCATGAAGTGGGTAATGTTTTTGTCGTTCGTGGAGACGGTTCTTTTGAAAAACTGTCGACGTTTTATATCCCTAAAGCGCTGAAGGTACTGTTTTGGTGGAGACTACGAGGGCTCCCCAAGTACAGAAGCTGTTGAATGCCAAGCTACTTGGGGAATATCCCATCGCCAGTGAGCTGCCCACTGGCCAGAACATAATGGATATGGATATAAAAGAACTACAATGGGAATGTGAAAGTGGATGGGTGGCTGACCTCCAAGATGTTTCAAAGTTGCGTGGCTATATTGCTGCAGGATTTCTCTGCCTTAAGGTAAGACTGTATGTACCAAATCCAATTTCGGTAACACCGCTATGGGTTGTAATGGTTGGGCTACATGTGGCCAATGTGGTAGCACGGAATACGAGCAGGGTTTCCAGTGCACTGCAACACTCAGGTGTGTTAACTGCTCTGAGGCCCATCCGGTTTGTAGCAGGGATTGTCCTGTCTACACTGAAGAAAAGAAGATTCAGAAAAATTAAAGTCTCGCACTTTATCCCGTACTCTGAAGCAAAGAAGGAATTGAAGGCCTTGCATCCACCAATTTTCGTCAAGTCTTTCGTCGCAGCGTTGATTCAGCCTGTCTAGAAGGTCAGTGTTAGCACGCAGACTATGATTGTTGAACAGGGCACATCTACCTATAACTGTGAATGTAGCTGGCAGCCTGCGCTGCTGGTCCCTATAGCTGAAGCATTGAATGTTGCTTAACATAATGTCAATGCAGACAGGAAACTCTCATGGCCGACAGCAGAAGAGATTCACCAGAGTGTTTCTGTTGCATCAGCCTTGCCAGTCGCCGCAAAATCATACCTGGGGACGAATGCCAAATGGCCAAAGCGGTCCGCTCCAAAGCCAGCACAATATGCGCCCTTGCTGTTGTCTAATGGATCCAAAGAAGATCATGCCCTTGCTGGTATTGACTTCGAAGTTTTCCTGAGGTTAGCAGACAGTCTCTCAAGTGACACTTCCCCCTCTGTTTATAGCGAGAATGGGAAAGACAGAGTAAAACCTCATCGCTATAATGGCTTCCATACTGCAGTGGAACTTCAGTGGGTTCAGGATTCATGTTGAGGAACTGGAAATCATAGCACAGGCCTGGCCCTTATGCTTGTGTTTACAAGAAACACATTTTAAAGATACAGACGTCCCTGTGCTGCACAGTTATACAGTGTACCGCAAACATGATCTGTAGAGGAAAAGAGAAAACGGAGGAGTCAGGGTGTTTGCCAATAATGTGAACAACTCCTCTGCTCTGGACTTGGCTACTGACCTGCAAGCAGCTGTATTTGAAATTCATGGACGTCACAGGACTACAGTTTGCTTGCTGTGTTTACTCCGCTAGATGTGATACACTCTGAGGCTCTCACACCTCTTGTATTATCACTCCCCTGATCATTCCTCGTCCTTTGAGACTTCAGTGTCCATCTTGTCTTGTGGGGCTCGACCTCTACTTGCCCTAGGGGTCAGGTTTTAGAGGGCTCATGACGTGTAGCGAGCTTTGCATCCTCAAAACAGGCACTCACTCTCAATTCTGTACTGCTACTGGCACATTCTCAGCCGTCGACTGCTCTCTCGCACTTCAGTGGGAGGTCATTGACGACCTTCATTCCAGTGACCACTTCCCATTCTGCATCCACCTATGGATGGAACACTCCCTGAAGCAGAACCAACAAAATGTTTTGTCAGCAGGGCTAACTGGATGCACTTCAGCTAGCTGGCAGTGTTATAACACTGCAATAGCGACCACGAATTGATGGACCACATCACACGAGTGATCCATCACGCTGCCGATCTGTCTATCCTGAAATCCTCAGGTCATCTTAGGAGGCGACCTATACCGTGGTGGACAGATGAGTGCTGTTGAACAATCCCGGACATTTGTGTATCACTTAGACATTTTAAGTGCCGACGAACAGCAGACAACCTAAGGCCTTTTAAGTCGCGAGGGCCACGGTTCAATACATCGTCAGGGAGAGTAAGAAAAGGTCATCGCAAGAGTTCCTGGACTTCATCAATAGTTACATTTCTTCTACAATTGTATGGGAAGCCATATAGAGGATTTCTGGTAAACACAGTCGTTTATCAATAGCAGCAGTGCTGAAACAGGGGTGTCTACAAACAACCTCTGGAAACATTGCTCAGATGCGGGCCAAACAATTTGCAAAATCTACTGCAGTGTACACCAGAATCTGGCGTTTCGTCTCTACCATGCAGCTATAGAGAGGGGAAAGTAGGGCCTCAGAACCAATAGTTCTGAGGCCTACATCTCCCCTTTCTCCATGTGGGAGCTTAAACCGGCGCTGACTGAGACTCGTGGCACCTGGTCACGACCAAATACGGTACTGCATGTTTCGGAATTTGCCAGCGGCGTCGAAGGAAATCTTCCTAGAATGTCTTAATCTCATATGGCGGACAGGTATCTTCCCCAACCCGTGGATGGAGACCATTCTCATGCCTCTTCTCAAACCAGGAAATGACTTCATATTTCCCAGTAGTTATTGGAGTATCGCCTTAACAGGTTGTGTAGAAAGACCATAGAGCGAATGGTTAACCGTCGTCTAGTCTGGTCATTAGAGATCAGGCAACTCCTTAGCCACTCTCAGTGTGGATTCCGGAGATTTCAGTCCACAGTCGACGACCTGACTCTGCAAGAGGCGGGTATTTGGCAGACTTTGCTATGTAAACATAACTGTATCAGCATATTCTTCGATATCACTGAGGCGTATGATACTGCTGGGAGACACTGTACTCTCACACAACTGCATCAGGGGGGCTTTCGTGGCCACCTCTCCATCTTTATATGGTCTCTCCTGTCTCAGCGATTTTTTAGGACCCGAGTTGGTCTCACAGAGTCAGATCGATTTGAGCAGGAGAATGGTGTTCCTCATCGCAGTGTCTGAAGTGTTACCCTCTTTGCCTTGCATATGGGGGAAACGAAAGGGCGGATCTAGCAGCCAAGGAGGCGTGACTTGATCCTCAGATATTTTAGTGTGCCATTCCCTGCGTGCTATGACGTTGCTGTTGAGCTCCAGAGTCTTGCGTCGGTGGAAGGATGAGTGGCTGGAGATGAATGACAGCAAGCTCCGTGTTGTTAAGACCACAACTAGGCCGTGGCGAACCTCCTTCGAGTCATGTCAACAGGACGAGGTCCTCCTCACTCGCCTTCGCCTAGGCCACATCCCTATGAAGCATATCATCTTGCTCTGGCAAGAGAACCGTCCAATGTGTGGTGTTTGTGGCATGCAGAACATTATGTGCCACATTTTATCAGACTGCATTTTATTTTCCAACCAGCGGGCCACGGCTGATTTGCCAATGGCTTAGCATTCTATTTTAGATAATAATGCAACGAATGTGAGTAGAGTTTGAAAGTTTTGTGAGTTGATCAACGTTTTTACGAAGATTTTTGGGGAGAACTGAAATATGTTCTCAGGGTGACTGTCTTGCCCATATATTATGTAAGTGGTTGGCCGGTGACATTTTCCTGTGCCTTCCCTTTAGCTCCTTTGTCGTTTTCCTTGTATAGTATGTTTTATTCTTTCCCGTTGTCTTAACGTGTATGATCGCGTTCTTATAATTTCTTCCTCATTCGTTTCTTTTAATATGTGTAAGGGCGCTGATGACCTTACGGTTGAGCACTGGTGAGCACCACACACACATCGTCGTCTTGAGGCTTGAAGGACCACAGAACGTCCCGCCGTCTCAGCGGCCGAGGCTGCCCCGGTTAGGAAACTTCTGGGTCAAACAGAAAGCGGCCAGTTGTATGGCCCAGCATGCGACAGCTAACCGCTTGACCACCCAGTATGTTGGCAATGGAATTATTTTTTCAGTTCCAGGCACAGTAATGTTAGCTGCCGACCACCTAACAGAACCCCTAAGCATCACCACTCCAGCCCATTCTGGAATATTTTCTTGGGAGGGCCACTAACAGCCGTCCCGCGTATGACGGCCTATTCTCCATACGTACGCCAGACAATGCGACGGAAAAGTTTGACGGTTCGTCAATACGTGCACAGTCTAATGATGATCGGATTAGATCGCCATTTCGGTCGTTTGGTAATAGCAAGTATTTAGCGATATTGAGGGAGAGGAGCCGCTCCAGCCATGCGTTACAGCTCATCGAATTCTGCCAGCATCTCTTTTGTTCACGACACCTAGTGCTCAGGGTTCAGTATGCTCTCTCCGAAGTGTTCTCAATTAAACTTGTGTAGCTGCAGGTAAATTCTATTTCCATATGTCATTTAGTGGATGTGCCTATAGCAGTGGAAGCTGGCTTCGGTTAGGATTGCGTTTTTCTGTCCTGATTTAAGAATATATCTCTCAGTGTTAATTTCAAAACGTTTAATTTGTGTTGCAATTTCTACCACCTCCACGTAATATCCATTCAGTGGCTCCCTGCATGCAGGATCGTAGTCCATGCCTTCCCATGGTCTCACACTGAGTAGAATAATGAGACGCCGATGGCCAGTCATTGTTTGTCTCAAATGGTAAATGAGGCAAGCTCTTTCCATTCAGGCTGCCTAGGATACGAAAGCTGTGGTAGTCAGTGTAGGTGAAGTAGAGCAAGGTTCACTGTGGCTAACATGCAGACAGGTTGACTGAAGGCACTCAAATGGCCTCCTCGTAACCAACACATGGTCATAAATGTCACCACGTCAGAACCAGCTTTCATCAGAAAACACAACATACCTCCGCCCTGTATTTCAGTGAACTCTCGCTTGACATCACTGAAGTCACAAGTGGTGATGATATGGGGTCGGTGGAATGCACACGACAGGGCGCATGGCAGGGAGCTGTCCTTGATGTAACCGATGTGTAACATTTGTTTGTGTCACTGTGGTGTCTGCTGCTGCTCAAATTGCTGCTGCAGATTGAGTACGAGGCGGCAGAACCATACGCCGTACACGATGATCTTGCCTCTCAGTAGTGCCACGAGCCCGTCCTGAGGCTGGTCTCCTTGCGATCGTACATTCTTGTGACCACCGCTGCCAGCCGTCATGTACGGTGACTACGTCCCTACCAAGTTTGCCTGCAATATCGCAGACGGGACATCCAGCTTCTAGTAGCCCTATAACAAGACCTCGTTCGAACTCTGTGAGATGTTGGTTCATAGTGGCGTCTTTGCCGTTTTAAACGTATTTTTCACTAACATCAACACACCACGTCCAATCTCAAAGGTAGCGAACGCTCACGACCATCACAGAGTGTATTTAAAAAGCAGACATGATTTGGATCCTCGTAGCAGCGTGACTAGCACCACTCCTATGCGACAAGTACGAAATTTGGGTAGACATCATCATTCAGATGTATAAACGCGCCTACCAAGTTTTATGTCGCACAACTCTTTCTTCGTGTTGAGATTTTTTCCCGTTAGTGTACTTTAAATTTGATGGCAAGTGTTTCCAGGTAATTTTATTATCACATGAGTTACAATGTACAATTTGATGTACACGTGTAAGAGGTCACCATATTAGATAACCAGCTGGTAAGTTATTAGGTTCTAGTTTAATAGAGGTCTACAGTTTTTTTTATTTCTTATACAGGGTGGTCAATCTGAAGTTTCGGATGAGATTATCTCGAAAACTATACATCGGGTAAAATAGTGGGTAAGGCAAGTTCGTAAGCTCAAAGTGGGTGGGGCAAATTTTAAATCTTAAAAGGAAACACCCATTTTTATTGCAGATTTGGTTTCTCCATAAAACATTAATCAAGTTTTGTCAGAAACATTTTTTATACCATTGACAGATAGCCCTGAAATCGAGAAAAATTAAAATTGGGGAACAATCGCGATCTATTTAGAATGTTCGGAGAAGGACGCATCAAATCGATACAAAATGTTCACCAATTCTTTCATTACGCTAAATTAAGCCTTTTTTTTTACAAAATGTATCCTACCCGCCACAGTTTTTGATGAAGGGAGGCGGAATGGTATCAAAATCTCGTTAGGGAACTCTTCACAATAGCATTACTCATCCGACTGTGGCGCTACCGAGGCCAAACTGCGAACTATGGGTCTGTTTAAAGGTCGGTGCAATTCGATCAGGCGTCACTTCACTTTCAGGTTGTAAACCGTATACATCAACTGACGAAAGTAAATTATTCTTTAGCGAAACATGGCTCACTATCCTCCTACAGAGATTGTTGATATGATGTTAATTGTAGGTGAATGCCATGACAATTACGCTGCAGCTGCGCAATTGTATGCGGATCGTTTCCCAAACAGACGACCTCCAAAGGATAACATTATTCGAAATTGCACTCAACGAGCTCGAAATATATACATGCACCGTCCTCCTCGTCATCTCGAATACAATGAAAATGACGCTCTTACCCTTACCGTTCTCGCCTGTGTTCAATTGGATCCCGAAATTAGTAGTCGTGCGACTCAGAGACAAACTGGAATGCCGAAATCAACTGTTTTGAGGATTTTGAAGGCACATAAATATCATGCGTATAATGTCACCCTGACCCAGGCATTTACGCAGAAAGATATCCAAATACGCGTGCATTTCTGTTAATGGGCCTTGGAAATGATAGGAGGTGACAATGACTTTTTTAGATACGTTATGTTCACTGATGAAGCCACATTCAAAAGCAATGGCGAATTAAATCGTCATTATTGTCATTATTGGTCCCCTGTCAATCCACACTGGCACAGACCCGTTGACAATTAACACAAATGGTCTTTAATGGTCTGGTGTGGAATTTTAAAAGTTTACTTGATAGGACCGTATTTTTTTGACCGAAATGTTGCTGGGGAATCCTATTTACAACGTCTCCACGATTATTTGTTGGATCTAATGGAAGAGGTTGATTTAGAAACCGGGCAACGAATGGGGTTCCAACAGGACGGAGCAGCTCCCCATTATGCGAAAAATGTGCGGAATGTTTTAAATTTACGGTACCCTGGTCGGTGGATAGGATGTAGCGGGCTTGTGAGGTTATTTAAAAAATATTGCTTATGACAGACAGCCCACAACCCGAAACGATATGGAGCAACGCATTCGAAGAGTGTGTGCAGCCACATCACTGGATGTGCTGCTCAAAACTGTGGACAACTTTCGCAGACGAATGACTTATGCATTGAAGCAAACGGGGATAATTTTGAACAATATTTTCGTGGCTAATCTCATTAATTAAGCATCCCAAATTGTGAGAGGCAAGGGTACTCACACCAATGAAGCACCCCAACATGAGAGAAGCAAGGGGACTCACACTAATGAAGCACCCCAACATGTGAGTAGCAAGGGTTCTGACACTAATGAAGCTCCCCATGGAACATCATTCTACTACGTCCATGTCGTTGTTCCCGGGTAACGCTAAAAGTAGGATACAGTACATTTTGCACAAAAACAGCATAATTTGGCGTAACGAAAGAATTGGTGCTCATTTTTTATCGATTTGATGCGTCTTTCTCGGATAATTCTAAATAAATCAGAGTTCTTCCCCAGTGCTACTTTTTTCTCGATTTCAGCGCCATCTGTCAATGGTTTAAAAAATGTTTCAGACAGAACTTGATTACTATGTTATGGAGAATCCGAATCTGCAATAAAAATGGATGTTTCGATATAAGATTTTAAATTTGCGGGGGCTGGAGTTCACGTGTAGTATCATTTGATGTCCCCCTTTGAGTTTACGAACTTGCCTTACCCACTATTTTTACCCGGTGTATAGTTTTCGAGATAATCTCATCCGAAACTTCAGATGGACTACCCTGTATGTACTGAGCTACCGTTGTACATATATTTAGATTTCCCTTGTGTAGGCTGATCAATGTTTGTAAACAAAGGACAGTTCAGATATCATAACGTCTGAGTTTATGGAAATATGGCTGAGGGAGATGAAAACTCATTCATGATTACAGTCAAAAGGTATATTCAGTGATTTTGAGCTAAAGAGAAAGAAATGTATGCGGTTTAATAAGAAACATTAACGACTGTGATACGTTGCATGCCATAGAGATTTCACTGATGCAGAGAGGATTTTGATTTTCTTTTTTCTTCTGTCAATTTCATTTCTATATGTGTTGATTGCCCACTTGTCACGTACTCGTATATTAACTAAAATGTAATCGGCTGTAAATTTTCTGTGTAGGAACAAGAGAACGTGAAGTGTGGCTGTTATTGTTGGTATAATAACTCATGAGGGAACAATTAGTTGGTGATATGTTGGTATGCGATTATTTGTTTGATGTTATGACATATCGATACCTTACTTATTGCTGGCTTCTGAAAATTTCTAAACTAAGAGCGCCTTTTCCATAGAGACATTATTATCTTTTTGTGTAATGGCTTCAGTGACCCAGCGATAGTCGTCACGCGCCGTCTTGGTGTGGGGAAGAGAGTCATTGTTCACCTCCTGCACGGTCAGCGGTCGTGCGCAGACGCTTCGAGGTTTAAAAGTGTGATGAAATTGGTAGATAGTATAATAGAGAGTTGAAAGTATTACGTCGGTTCGTAGGAGAAACGTGCTTGTGTAATTCAGTTATTTCGTGGGAAGTTGCGCTGGATCAGTTACATGATTTATGGTTCAAATAGTGTCGTGTTTTAGCTGTTAATACTGGATGAGTTTAGACATTGTTAGGGAAGTGTGCTAGTGCTAAAGGCAGAATAAGGCAAAGTACTGTTAACATTTTAAACTTACTTTTCAACAGACTAACTTTAATATTTGTAAAGTGTAAGATAAATTTGACACATGGTCAAGTCTATTTCGTAGCGATTCCGAATTTTACAAGTTAGAGCACACATAAACATTCCACAATCAGGCTCTGAAACAGCGTTCAGAATATTC
Organism: Schistocerca piceifrons; assembly: GCF_021461385.2. Classification (NCBI taxonomy): domain Eukaryota; kingdom Metazoa; phylum Arthropoda; class Insecta; order Orthoptera; family Acrididae; genus Schistocerca; species Schistocerca piceifrons. The sequence goes on from NC_060149.1 coordinate 561,208,669, forward strand.
TGTGTTCTTCAGAACGTTAAAGTAAGAACCTGAGCTCCGTCGAATTACGCTAAGTTCAAGGTTATGCACTCTGCAAAAGATAAGATGTTAAGTGGCGCAGCCTTCTCACCGCTCGTGTACAGTACAGATTCGCCAGCGTGATTGCAACTAAAGAGAGACCACTGCCAAAAGAAGATACCTGCACCCTTATATTTTCTATTTAACGTCAAATACCATTAATCCAAGTTTAATAATGATCATCTTTCAAAATTAAAGATATTTTCAGATGTACGCATTATATTAAAATAACCTTAGATTTATCGCAGATGATTTGGCCATCTCTCAAGAGATTAATAATATAATATCAGATAAGATATTAGTGGACTACAAATCACAGTCACAAGTGCGTTTCGTAACGCAAGAGAACTACGTTAAATAAACTTTCAACGTTAAAAGTGAAAATAGCTTTCTTCCGCCCTCTATTCATTTGTGACTTAAGATGTTTCATAGTGTAACCTTTTATTAATTAAATAGAATTCGACTGATAGAGATATGTATGGTTAATAAACAAACTAATAAATAAACTTCAACCTCAGATACTTACCATCGGGAATGATTAATAAAAGAGGAGTGTATCCCACGCTGCCTTCAAATTCTGTGTAGCTGTGTGGAACTCAGAGCTAAGGTGCGTTTGCGTCCTGATAGCGTTATGCAACTTGATGTAACTTTTGACAAAAGTAAAGTTTTTAAGATGAGACTTTTGTGGTGCTTAGTGATTTCTTCAACATTCTTTAGATACTTCATGTGCTGTAATAGTTCTGTGTTTTTTAGTTTACTTTTTCATTTTCCGTAATCATAAACATTGTTATCTTTCGTAATAAAATAAATTACGATCTATGTTGTAATGAGTCTGTCTCATTGCCGCCATCTCTATGATGTGTTCAGTTTTATTGTAATGTTTTCGTAAGACGTGGAAGTTGTTTTTCTTGAAACTGTTACAGGCGTGCACTATTGGATCAGCGCTTAGTCGCCACCATCGCATGCCTTCCAAGTCACCTAAAGCCATCGTTTCTCCCTTCACACCATGGGAGCTACTCCCAGGCTAACTTCCTGAGCGTCGCCTTGTAACTGCTACTGATATGTTTTCCAAAATGTCATCATCTCAGTCAGATGCACATATAAGAATATTTACTTAAGGAGTAATGCTTTCTGCGAAAAAATATCCCCTTACTTGTGCATAGATGAACCTTTCATGTTTCCTGCCATATGTCTTAATAACAACAGAATCTCCATTACTTTGTCATTCCGATTAGCGAACGTAAGCGTGCAGCAGTGCTTCATTGTTTACAGCTTTTAGTTCATCCATTTTGCTGTACCCACCGGCATTCAGTGTTCAATGGTTTGCAAAGTATATACGTACATGTAAATTTAGTTTATATATTCTATGTTCAACAAAAGCTCTTCTTGTGATAGAAAGGCCGTCTCGTCACTTTATATGGAAATTGAGTCACTGCTCAAAGCAAGTGAATTTATAAACGTATTGAGTATATAGTGTCTTGCAGCTCTCAGATATTGATATTTTTATGTCTTTAACACCAAAACTGCTATTTATTTATAGGTGAACTAGTTTCGGGATTTGTCCATTTTCCCAAGCCACATATTAAGGAGAACAAAATTTGCTGTCTACATCTACGTGATTACTCTGCTACTCACAATTAAGTGCCTGGCAGAGGGTTCGTTGAACCACCTTCAAGCTGTCTCTCTACCCTTCAACTCTAAAACGGCGCGCGAGAAAAACGAGCACTTAAATTTTTCTGTGCAAGCCCTGGTTTTTCTTATTTTATAGTGATGATCATTTCTCCCTGTGTAGGTGGGTGCCAACAGAAAGTTTTCGCAGTCAGAGGAGAAAACTGGTGATTGAAATTTCATGAGAAGATTCTGTCGCAACGAAAAACGTCTTTGTTTTAATGATTGCCACTCCAATTCACGTATCATGTCTGTGGCACTATCTCCCCTATTTCACGATAATACAAAACGAGTGGTCGTGTCGAATGTGGATAATAAATATATCTCGTATGTGTGTTAAATGATGTCACTGTGTCCGTTATCTCTACAGAGTGTTCAATCTTCGCTGCTATACAAGAATAGAGTGTTGTGCAGCTTGACTCTCGTGTGACGATGGACAACAGATGGTCTGAAGATGCTATTTATTAGACCTGTAACTTTTGCGAAATTTGTGATTTTGTACTGCATTTCGTTTTCTTGAATGTAGATAAGGTTGTACCCTAGGTATTTGTATGTTGATAATTTGCTCGAGGATTGTGTTGTCTATCGAAATTTTGGCTCTAGTGTGGTCTTTTCCAATGATGGGCATATCTTTGTTTCTATTATTCACTGATCTCTGTAGATCGTCCACGGATTCTGCGAAACGTAACTCGTCGTCTGCAAACAGTAGTGTGTCTACGTCAGTTTCTCTCTCTATGCTGATTCTGCTACGCCTGTTTTATCTCCAGTCACTGTCGATTTTGTTTATATACATGGTGAATAAAATTGGTTAGAGGTGACTTCCTTATCTAATCCCATTGCCAATGTTTTTCCGTTCAGACAGCTGTTGTCCGATTCTGACTGCGAACTTGAACGTGCTTATCTCAACTTTTCATAACAATTAAAGAATGATGGACTTCATTTTGGTATGAGGAGAAAGCTCCGAAAGACTATAAATTTGTATCTGAAACACCCGGGGGAAGATATCAAAGCTAAATGAACAGTTTTAAAGTTTAATTCCTGCTTTCCATTTTTGAGGAGGTCAACAGCACTTTGTGACCAGTTATGGTCATTGAGTTACTTGAGGATTTTCTCTGATATTCTTTTTTTTATTTTATTTTCTTCTCCATTGTCTACTTAATAAATGAATGTAAATGGACATTTCCTAGCTTTATTGCCTAATTTGTTGATCATTTTATTTTAGACCAGCTGATTTTAATCATACTGCACCAAAAGAAAAGTTTGGAATCAATGGCGCAATTAACATTACATAAAAACTGTACGTTATACATAATAACAAAATCATTTGTCCTATTTAAATACCATAGTAATCCGCTTGCAGATAATATTGGATCAGTTAATATCAGTGTTTTGAGACGTAATAATTTTTGTGCTTATGATATTAAGTACTTGAGAACGCCCACGTGCATGAGCAGTGTAAACTGTAGGACATTCTGCACTGCAGTATTAATCTACGAATATGAACTCTGCGCTCAAATTCATTTAGTAGCATTGCTTACACATGTTGTTTGTGACACCGATGTAATAGCTGCACCAACAGTATTTTCCACACTGTATTGTCCAAAGTGTACATTTCACGGGCAGCTGGTCGGGCTATTACTGTTTAATCTTCACCCACACGATATATCACCATGTTCTCTAATTTTGCTGTGCGAACAGTCTTTTTCTAGAACCAACGATCTGTTGCTTGAACGACGCTAATTCTTGTGCTTCTCAGTTAACAGCGTTAAGATTTCTTTTCACATTAAGGCTCCGTCTATTGCGAAACTCCTGCCTCCACTTGATATTGGCTTTCCGGGCACATCCTGCTGGTGTTTATAAGTTTATGTAACGAATAATGCTCTGTCTTTGACTACAGTGATCAACAGTACAAATATCCACAGCAGAGACAATTGTACATGTTTTTCAGAGGTATCGCACGCGCACCGATACGGATGATAGTTGTTCGTAAAGCAGTTTTCAGACCCATACCTTACTCCTTTTGCTCATTAAAATCCTAATGTCATCTGTAATATGAGATTGCACCCTAGGTATTTGAATGTTGATAACTGCTCGAGGGTTGTGTTGTCTAGTGAAATTTTTGTTCTGCTGTGGTCTTTTCCGATGAAGGCCATTGGTTCCACGTCTAAAACGACTCAGTTTATAACCTACATTCACCTGTATAATTTCTATACTAAAAGTAGGCGACACGTTTTTGAAGAGATAAAGGCTTCTCAGATGAATCGTTTAAGAGCTTGGTTTAGGCTTCATGCAGCACACCCCTGTAGGGTTACAGATATACTGATTTTATCTACTTTTTCCCAAGAAATTTTTGATTTCGTTTCTGTGAAGTACAGACGCGGCAGTCGCATAAACAGGTTGTTTATAGAGCGAATCAGATGATGCCCTGTATCGGCACGTCCTTCAATTTGTGGGTTAAAAGTAAATCGTTCGGTTTCTAATGCAGAAGCAATTATTTTAATGTGTTAGTATTACTTCTTCTGATATGATAAAACGAATCACAACGTGCTTGAAAATCCCTGATGATCATCGACACAACACTCTAAAATCTGAGACGCTCTGTGTTATCTATTCCACGTAATACTCGGTCCGTCATTCCAAAGAATTGCAGAGAAATAGTGGTGCATCACATCAATTACCACCTTGATCGTCGAGGATGACGGTCGGCCGCATGGAATCGGAATGGCGTTGCAGCATAAATGGGAATCTATAATTTAAATTATACGAAGATTGGAGTCAGTGATATGACCACATAGCGCCAAACTGGCATATTCGTCTGTTATGTGTGTTGTTTACTGGGGATTCACGCCAAGGCTCTTCTTTTACCTTCACTTAATCTACTAAGATGCAGCAGTTGTTACTGGCGAATTTGTTACTGTATTATTCCCACAGATTCTGTTAGTCATTGACCAATAACACTACGTTATGCTCCCTGCAGGAGATAAAGTTCCTGTAGACTACGTAATTGAAAAAAAAAATCAAATTTTAGTCAACCACGCAAACCGATGAATATGAAATGTGTATGTGTCTGTAAGGAGAGGAGTGAGTATATATTAAGGTCCTATGTTCCTGGTCACTCTGAATTATGCAGTAATTTGGGGAATCGTGAACATTTCAGTGGTAGCTTTATCTGTGACCCGGTGATAGTGAGAATCAACAGATAGTTTCATTATCTGATGGGCGTATCGCAAGACTAACAGACCAGACCATTTTGGAAGAGAGTCGGTGTCCTGATGGCCGCAAATGGATTAGGTAAGTAATACATGACAGTTACACTCTGTACGGCTGTCAGCCACCTCTGCCATTGACTTAGCAAAGTAACGGATGCTGAAGTTGATAAATGAAATGTAAGTCGCTGTTCGAGAAAATTAAATTTTAGTCAACAACGCAAACCGATGAATATTAAGTTGTTAATCTGTCTCAAGAAAGAGCAGAAAAAATGCTTTGTTGTATATTCCAAACAGATTTTTACCTGAGGTCGAATGTTAAGATGTCCGTGAAAACAGGAAATACGCCATACATTCAATTTGAAAATTCATGTCTGTGTATGAATTCCTTATTAATTAGCTACTTCGTGTTTGAGATCACTCACAGATGTGTCATTCCCTTTCTTACATTAAAGTTGAAACCACCTTACGTGCTGAATGTTTACCTTACCTTTCCTCTAACATTTCTCCGTTGTGCCGAATGTGTTTTGACGTTTCAACAGTCACAGCACGATACGACGTACGTAATTTTCACCGAACGGTCTTAAGTAATGTTTGTGAATGAGTAGCTTCTACGTTCCTCGAGTTATTACTATATACACACAAGCAATGAAAGTGATTAATGGGTCGGTGGGAAATTTCGTCATAATAATTCATAATTTATCTTTTTCTTTCATAACTATTACCTCGAGACAGGCAATCAATACTTTTTTCTTTCCGAGATAGTTCTTCAGCATACATACTTTATTATTCCAAAAAAAATTTAACATGTACTTAAACTCTTTAAAATTAGTTATAAAACGCACTATTTAAAAAAATGAAAAGATATATATGAGTATTTCTATAACACTGTGCATAGCTCAGAAAGACGAGGCAGAAATCATTGCCCATTTGGCAAGCCTTGGTCCGCAAATTGAAATACTTACAGTATTGTGCTTTCACGCTTAAGCCTGCAGCAGGAGAAATTATCTGATGGAAAGTTAATTCACAAGAAAAGATGTCTGTCTGGAAGCGGTTTTCTGCATTTCGTCACAGGTGCATCCATTTTGAATATGATAATACAATTAATGGGATTAAACAATAAATTTCGTACATTTCGGTGAGATGGTGGCACTTTGAGCTTGCTGTAAAATGCAGTCATTACTATTTTGTCATTAGGAACAAGCGTCAATAACTTGAACCGATTTCCAAACGCTATTTTAGAACACAAATTAGGAGTCATTAACGTGTTTATAAGGAAACCCTGACAGCACGTGTCTGAATGTATTAGCCGACGCAAGGCTGATGACTGTTACCAATGTCATTTAATAATCTATACAAATGACAGGACAGCTACCTGTAGACTCAACATTGCTGAAGGACTGATTTCAAGGCCTGTGCTGGAATGAAAATCTTCACTCACTGGTTCACCTTGGTGAAGGCAAACGAGAACTCAGTCCCTAGGCACTGCACCTGTGTTTTAGTTTACAGTCGACAAATTAAATAACTTGCAAGAAATCCCTAACCCAGTTTCCTTCTACTGTAGATACGTTGAGCAAATATTCCGATTGTCAATAAGCCATGGGACGGTGCCTACCTGGATTATCCATTAAGACTTCGGAGTCTCGATGATCCAAGTCTTGTGGAATATATATACGAGTAAATTGATTTCTAGGAATTGTGAAAACGATGTACTCTACACAGAATCACAAGTAACGTGGTTTTCATCCCGATTTATATCCACCTCAAACATAACAATGGCCAAAATCAGTTACGCATTACATATTTTTATGCAAGCAGTTACCTCCATATATTCACTACACTATATCCAGTCGTAGCATTAACAACATAATCGCTGCAGAAAGTCACAGGTCTCTGTACACACAATGATAGCAGAACAAAGTGGCTGTATAAAGTGGGCACACTCGAAAGGAGGTATGCGGGAAGGAAGACTTGGATTTATCATCCCGTTCGAATGAGTATTCGGCTGTGTGTGAATTCCTGAGGGACCAAACTGCTTAGGTCATCAGTCCCTAGACTTACACACTACATAAATTAACTTATGCTAAGAATAACACACACACTCATGCCCGAGGGAGGACTTGAACCTCTGGCGGGACGGCAGATCCGTATGTGACTTGGCGCCTCAAACAGCGCGCCCACTGCGCGAGGCCATCCCGTCGATATACAGGTCATTAAAGATGGAGCACAAGCTTATTCAATGGTGATGAAGGAAATCCGCTGTGCCCTTGCAAGGGAACCAACTCGGAATTCGCATGGAGTGATTTAGGGAGATCACGGAAAAACCAAATCTTGATGACCAGACTCCGATTTGAACCGTCCTCCTCTTGAAGGCGAGTTCAGGACTCTAACCACTGCGCCACCTTGCTCGGTCAGGCACTGTAGTTATTGAGAGTCACCGAGTTTATTAAACATCATGTGAATAACACGACACCCTACCGAGGCAAATGACGTTTACCAGTTCAGAGAAATTAACACACTCACAGCTTTATAAAGTTACATCGGAGAAACGGCACATACTTGCTGCTCATATATCCATAGTCAAAATATTTATATAGAAAATGCTGGATATGATTTTCATGAACATTTTATAGTTATATGTATGACAACACGAAAATCGTCAGCATTGTAGATGTAACCCGCGATGTATTAATACATCGAGATCCCACATAGACGTTGAGCGAATGCGAGTTGGTCCGAGACTACATAACATTGTTACAGATATCGACAGATATGTTTCTAGTTTGATAGCTTCCCTGAGACTGATTGTTTTGAGGGTGAGGTGAGCTGTATAACGTCTGGCATATGAACATATTGCGACTTCGGAAACTACACTACTGGCCATTAAAATTGCTACACCACTAAGATGACGTGCTACAGACGCGAAATTTAACCGATAGGAAGAAGATGCTGCGATATGCAAATGATTAGCTTTTCAGAGCATTCACACGAGGCTTGCGCCGGTGGCGACACCTACAACGTGCTGACATGAGGAAAGTTTCCAATCCATTTCTCATACACAAAGAGCAGTTGACCGCAGTTGCCTGGTGAAACGTTGTAGTGGTGCCTCGTGTAAGGAGGTGAAATGCGTACCATCATGATTCCTACTTTGATAAAGGTCGGATGGTAGCCTATCGCGATTGTGGGTTATCGTATCGCGACATTGCTACTCGCGTTGGTCGAGATCCAATGACTGTGAGCAGAATATGGAATCGGTGGGTTCAGGAGGGTAATACGGAAAGCCGTGCTGGATCCCAACGGCCTCGTAGACTATCACTAGCAGTCGAGATGAAAGGCTCCTTATCCACATGGCGGTAACGGATCGTGCAGCCACGTCTCGATCCTTTAGTCAACAGATGGGGACTTTTGCAAGACAACAACCATCTTCACCAACAGTTCGAAGACGTTTGCTGCAGCATGGACTATGAGCTCGGAGACCATGGCTGCGGTTACCCTTGACGCTGCATCACAGACAGGAGCGCCTGCGATGGTGTACTCAACGACGAACCTGGCTGCACGAATGGCAAAACGTCTTTTTTTCGGATGAATCCAGGTTCTGTTTACAGCATCATGATGGTCGCATCCGTGTTTGGCGACATCGCGGTGAATGTACGTTGGAAGCGTGTATTCGCCATACTGGCGTATCACCCGGCGTGATGGTATGGGATGCCTCTGGATACACGTCTCGGTCACCTCTTGTTCTCATTGACGGCACTTTGAACAGTGGACGTTTCATTTCAGATGTGTGACGACTCGTGGCTCTACCCTTCATTCGATCCCTGCGAAACCCTACATTTCAGCAGGATAATCCACGACCGCATGTTGCAGGTCCTGTACGGGCCTTTTTGGATACAGAAAATGTTCGACTGCTGCCCTGGCCAGCACATTCTCCAGATCTCTCACCAATTGAATACGTCTGGTCAATGGTGGCCGAGCAACTGGCTCGTCACAATACGCCAGTCACTACTCTTGATGAACTGTGGTATCGTGTTGAAGCTGCATGGACAGCTGTACTTGTACGCGCAATCCAAGCTCTGTTTGACTCAGTGCCCTGGCGCATCAAGGCCGTTATTACGGCCAGAGGTGTTTGTTCTGTGTACAGATTTCTCAGGATCTATGCACCAAAATTGCGTGAAAATGTAATGACATGTCAGTGCAAGTATAATATAGTTGTCCAATGAATACCCGCTTATCATCTTCACTTCTAGGTGTAGCAATTTTAATGGCCAGTAGTGTACATATTCATTTTAAAGAGGGCTAGTTTACATTTTGCTACTCGCGATAATCTATTTATATATTACCAGTAATTTGGTTTCAAAAATGGTTCAAATGGCTCTGAGCACTATGGGACTTAACATCCATGGTCATGAGTCCCCTATAACTTAGAACGACTTAAACCGAACTAACCTTAGGACAGCACACAACACCCAGCCATCACGAGACAGAGAAAATCCCTGACCCCGCCGGGAATCGAACCCGGGATCCCGGGCGTGGGAAGCGAGAACGCTACCGCACGACCACGAGATGCGGGCTAATTTGGTTTATGAAATATGTTGTGGATTAGCAGAACAGGAAAGTTTAGGAAACCACCTTACGCCTCCACTTGCCGAATACCCCGTTTTCGAGTTCAAACGCAAAAATGAAAATTATGATGAATAAACTAGAAACTTTAATTAATAGTCTAATTAATTAGTGAAGTATGTCACCTTGTGCAATGAAATCGGGTCGACAGAAGAATAATGGCAAAGGTCTGAATGCAACAAGCACAAAGGCGAAAGCTGCAATGCAAAATGTAAACGGGCCCGAACTTGAATGGTATTTATCTCGTAAGCTGATAGATTTTAGGCAAATCAAAATACTTTGTTGGAAAGTCGGGATGTCGGTCTTTCTAATGGGTGATGTCATTATGACCAGAGCTGCCGATTAGCTCAGCTGTAATTTACGATTGCGTATTGCACTGAGAAGTTCAATTATGCACCTTTTTTAATTAGCAAAGTTGTCATGACAATTATCTACATTAAGAGAATCAGCACACTAAGAAAAAGACTCTGAACAATACATCCAACTGAAAATTGTCGTTGTTAATGTATTGAAATATTGAAACTTCCTGGCAGATTAAAACTTTGAGCCCGACCGAGACTCAAACTCGGGACCTTTGCCTTTCGCGGGCAAGTGCTCTACCATCTGAGCTACCGAAGCACGACTCACGCCAGGTAGTCACAGCTATACTTCTGCCAGTATCTCGTCTCCTACCTTCCAAACTTTACAGAAGCTCTCCTGCGAAATATTCATGCGCAAGCTACATCTAAATTACGTAGACAATTTGGAAATGTGTGGCAAGTTTCCATGGGACATAATTGCTGAGGTCACCGGTCCCTAGGCTTACACACTACTTAATCTAACTTAAACTAGCGACAACACACACACCCATGCCCGAGGAAGAACTCGAACCTCCGACGGGGGGAGCCTTAGACCGCACGGCTACCCCGCGCGAAAGATACGTAGGTAACTGTATGAAAAATGCAGTAACGAACACGTAAACAGATAAAAATTATTAGCAGCGGTGCATTAAGAGGAGATGACTAATTCCAGCTTGACTGGCTTCGGGCGCTTGAAATTCCATTGTCAGTCTGTGGTTTCAATATTTTCATTCTGATTTATTCAGAACTATACGTTCCAATAAATATTGCAACTGCGATCTAATTGTGAAAACTAAATTACATACCTCTTGTTACAGTATCTGTAACAGACAAGCGACCTCAGAAATTGATCAACTTAACTACTGAAAGTTTCACAAACCGTATCTGACGGTCGTTAGCAAAGCAAAACAAAGCTCCCCCGTTCTGGCCTCAGACTGAAAAACCGGGATCTATCGATTACCGAATCATTCTTAACCAAAGGCGTCATCTGGATGCGGTATTGGGGTGCATGGTGTCAATGAACCCCTCTCGCGAACGTTTTCTGCTTCTCAGACCTTGGGGCCACTGATTCTGATTCTAGTTGCTTCTGAACTGGAATCACCAGGGTGACTGAACCCCGTGTCCAAGGAAGAATTCCTGGCAGTGCAGGGAACTGAACGCAGGTCATCCGCATGACGGTCTATCATGTTGATTACACAGCTGCGGATGCGTACATTTGATATTTACTTTAGAGAGAAATCAAAATTGATGATGTAATCAAAAAGTTACATTCTATGTTTTCGTAAATATATGTAGGGTAACACGCCCCAGTAATAAAGTGCCAGAAAAAAATATACATCTGGAAAGCTGACGTCGAATTCGATCCGATAATTGCATATGCCACCTGGGGTATGGTAGATGTATTGATAATGATTTCAACCTCGTCCACGGCAGATAGCATAGTCGCATAGCTACTAGAGCGCCATCTGAGTCTACCCGTTGATAGGGAACGCACACCGCCAGAAGGCTCAGTATGGTGCGAACGTGTGACGCACGCAGGCAACCATGCCACGAGGACGCACTCGTGCATCCTAAGCCCACTGAACAGGTTTGAATAGGGTCGAATTGTGGCCTTCTGAGTGGTGGGATGGTCCTTTCGGGGAACTGCTACACAAGCTGGACGTGCTGCGTGAGTTATGCAACGATGTTGGTACCAATGGTCATTTGTATATTCTCGCACACGTGTACGACGTTCTGGACGTCCATGCAACACAGACGCCCGCCAGGATTGTCGTATTGTAAGGACAGCAGTGGCAGATCGTACAGCTACCACAGCAGAGATATGAGGGCTTGTAAGCCCAGATGTGCCAATGTGAACTGTTCAGAGACACTTGTTAGCAGTATTACTACGGGCACGAGCACCTCTAGCCCGTCTAGCACTCGCGCCACATCATCGACGTGCCCAGCTCGACTGGTGCCGTCAGAGAACCACTTGAAAGATGGAATGGTGGGCTGTGGGTTCCAACGATGAAAGCAGATTCTGCCCTCACACAAGTGATGGTCGTTGGTGCAGACGTCGTAGACCTGGGGAGCGATGTCTTGCAGAGTGTATTCGTCCGAAACTCACTGATCCCATCCCACGCCTTATGGTCTGTGGTGCAATAAGCTACAACTCTCGTTCTGGAGGGGACGCTAACCAGCGCCCAATACGTGCAGCATTTTATTACACCAGTTCTTCTGTCGTTCTTGGAACAGGAAGGCGATGTGTTGTTCCAACAAGGTAATGTCCACCAATACACTGGCCGCGAAATTTAACGTGCTCTGCAAGACGTGCAGAAACTTCACTGGCCAGCAGGATCTCCGGACTTGTCTCTAATGGAGCACGTCTAGGATATGATGGGACGAGAAGTGACTCGTGCGACTCGTCAACCTCAACTCTTATAGAACTACATGAACATGTCGAGCAGGCGTGGTAGAACGCATCCCAGGACAGTATTCGCCATCTGTACGGTCGACTGGCTGCCAGAGTCAGCGTCTGCACTGCCTCCCGTGGAGGCTAGGAAACTACACCACGTACTAGTATGGGTATTTCAGCATGGGTCGACGTCTGGTACCTCACAATCTCTGCTGCTACTGATCTGTAAATGTAATCATTTCATGTACTCCGTATGCGCTGTTGCAACATTAAATATTGAGTGAATTGGAAACTTCTGAAAGAGTGCACTCATTATTTTCCGGCGGCGTTTATGAACATAGAGGGAGGGAAGGACCTGTATGCTTCTTCCTTACAACAGATCTGTGTAGGCACTCATGGTAAACCTTAAGAACGCCTGCAGTATAAGTGATAACATTTGCTCAATGCTGTTGACAAGGGAAATAACGTAACGATGGTAATAGTATACACTGCTAACAAGTTAATTAACCAGATGATATGGTCAGATGCAGTGCTGCTTCGTACATGTATTCTGTGTTGGAGAGTTTGTAAATGATAATAGTTATAAATCTCTGTCATCGATAAGCCACGGATATCCAGCGTCTCACCTGATGCCTCTCATGAGACCGTACCGTGGTGCCATTTTTAGACGTGACATCGCTCATCCACTCATGGCAGGTGTCTCAATGAACTGTCTACGTGATATCCAGGTACTTCCGTGACCAGGAAGAGCTAAGATATGCCACCGGCAGTACATTTGTGATACCAGCTCGAACGTAAACTCCGTCCCAGTGTTAGTATCGAGGATGTCAAGGACTATCTACAACAGTTGTGGGCCAGCTTATATCAGGAGAGGGTACAACGGCTTTGTGACACCCTTCCCAACCAATTCAGTCTATGCCTCCCTGTCAGAAGAGGTACAACCTCACACTGATAAACAGTTTCATACTGCCATGTTCATTGTAAATTTGACTCGGCTTTGTAGTCACTGAAATAACATTACATACCCTTCCAACCCGTGAAATATCATTTTGTTTCCCCCTTCCCATCACGGCGCTTCGCTTTTTGTGCTAGGCAGTGTATAATCCAGGTAGTTCCTGCATTTTCGTTTTCGTTATTTATTTAAGACGGATGACAAAGAATGCCGATTTATACTGGTTTATTAATAATCAGTTTCAAATTTAATTTTGAAAGAAATTAAAAACACGTTACGTTTTGTAGCAGTGCACGATCTCTCATTGTGATAGGGCCTTCTTGACGTTATATCCTGAGTCCTGATCGCAGTTGTATGATGATCGCTTCAGAAAAAAATGTACTGAAACATCTTGAACGACTTTTCTGCTGCTACTGTTACCAAATGGATTAAGGAAGCCTATTTTCATTTGTTAATTTTAGTTACCTAATTTTGCCATCCGAGTTAGCCGTGAGGTCTAACGCACTGCTTTCTGGACGGGAGGCGTGCTGGTCCCCGGCACGAATCCCTCCGGCGGATTAGTGTCGAGGTCCGGTGTGCCGACCAGGCTGTGAATGGTCTTTAAGGCGGTTTTTCATCTGCCACGGCCAATGCGGTCTGGTTACCCTTATTCTGCCTCAGTTACACTATGTCGGCGATTGCTGCGCAAACACTTTCTCCACGTACGCGTACACCATCATTACTCTACCACGCCAACATTAGGGTTACACCCGTCTGGGGGCCGAACCGCGCAATAACCTTGGGTCCGGTGTAGGGCGGTGGTGAGGTGAGTGGACTGCTGTAGCCTTTTGTGGGGTTGTGAACCACTGAGGCCTACGGCAGGGACGAAGCCTCTCCGTCATTTCTAGATCCCCAATCGCATACAATACAACACAATACAGTAGCTAATCTTTATTGTCAGTGACAGTTTTATTCCATATGTACAAATATGCAGTTTACTGCAGGGATTCAATGTATTCTATACGATACAGTCAACTATAAATTGAATCCTGAAGACAACGGACCTATTGCGACGTCTTAAAATGGCACCTACTTTCGAATCACTTCGAGGCAGCGCACCCTATTTCAGTTCACGATAACATCGACACTGAGGTCAAAAAACACTAAGGTCGAGTGTAACGTAATCTTTTTAGTCCACACTACGGCTGTTGCGCAGCGTGTCCAGAGGCTTACAACGCCAGCAACCATGGAAACCGTAATCAGAGATTTCAGTGGCACGGTGGACACTGATGCGCTGCTGACACTATCGGGGTTGCCGAATGCTAATACTCGTAAGATATTACGATAACACACATTCTTTTTATTTTTATTTATGTATTTATTTCACTTGGGCAAAACTGTTGTGCAGTGAAGCATCGTGTAGCAGACAATCTGTGTGCAGAGCTATTGAAAGACTGGTAACATGTCAAACACACAGGGAGGTGTTCAGGTGGTTAATGTTCAGCTTTCGTTTGTTATTAGATTGTGCCAAGAATTTCTGGCCATTCATTATTTTATTGCAAGGTCGGTTCTTTTAAGTCGTTTAGGCAACAAACGATATTGCAGTGCCTGAAATTATTCTAAACTACGATGCGCATCGTAATTTGGAACAACAAAGGCATTGTAACATTGTATTTATCCGCCGACACCGGACAAGCAACTTTCAAGTAAAATGTCTCCCTTGTGCATAACGGATCTGAGAGTACAGGTTGTGGACACGTGGTTCACGACATGTGGAAGTTTGGGTGTGGCCGTGAGTCGCGCTCGGATCGCCTAAAGATAAGGCGAGCGCCCACGATAAGAAGGAAATCCGGATTCGAGTCCAGTCCGGCACTAGTTTTTATTGCCTCCGTTCAATCACAGTGCTGATGGTTGTTTATAATCACAAAGGCGAATAAATTTCATACATTTTAGGTAACAAGTTTCCAAGATCTGCAGTAAAATCAGAACTACCCTCTTTATTGACTGTAGCTCCTCAATTTGCGCCGATGAAAAGAAGAAGATTATGGTTTAATGTCATGAAGTTATGGGTGACAAAACCGGTGGTCGGACTGAACAAATACTGGGAAGAAATTCTGGCGTTGCATATGCAAAATAGTTCAAATGGCTCTAAGCGCTATGGGACTTAACATCTGAGGTCATCAGTCTCCTACACTTAGAACTACTTAAACCTAACTAACATAAGGACATCACACTCATCCATGCCCAAGGCAGGATTCGAACCTGCGACCGTAGCAGCAGCGCGGTTCTGGACTGAAGCGCCTAGAGCCGCTCGGCCACAGTGACCGGCGGCATATGCAAAGAAACCCATCTGACAACGATTTAGGGAGATTTTACTTGTTCTATGGAAATGAAAAATCTAATTCTCGATCATCTGAATAGGAGTCCGGCATCTTAAACACTTCGGTATCTCATTTTAGCCCGAATAAATATATTACAGATTTCTGTTTGTCGAAGCCTCCATGAAAATTGTGTCTCTTCATGTCTGCAAACTATGGGGAGTGATGATGTCGAAGATAATCCATGGTCCTTGATGCCATGACAACAAAACTATAAGAAAACTTTCGGTGGGTTGCTACTGAGCTTATAGTTTTAATCTTGTCAGCATCTTATATGTTCTATTTTGTTCTTAGAGTACTGACGATACTTAAACATGCTGTAACTGAAAGATCCACTCATTTAGTTAATATCATGTTGTAACCTCCCCGCAAAAATGAAGGATATAATACTCAAATGTAAATCGACATAGAGCTAAGTGTAACCTCCCCAGAAAAATTTTAATAGAAATGGCAATAAATCTGAACTAGGAATATGACCCCAAATGTAACTTGCCCACAAAATATGAAAGTCAATTCAGTGATAATAAAATCTCAGTGACAATGAAAATGCAAGCAGACCGAAATGTCGATCTTAGGCCCTGATTAAACTAAAATTCTTACCTCAGTAAAACTGCATCTGCTCTTATTTTTCGCCATATCTTGGAGGAAATTCATTGCAAAAATTTTGAATTTAAGGGAAAGTTTTCTTTGAGGAAATGCAAGGGAAATATTACTTCAAAAATGGATTCTTTGTTAAAAAATGGTTGGTTTAAAAACAAAATTATTATTGCGGCGATTCTTGAACAAATTAGTTACAATTACAATACATTATTAGCTGAGCGCAATGCTGCTTCATTACCTTATTTAAAAAATATTATACGTCGTCCTGAATCTTGACCAGAGACCCATGTCGACGGCCGCCGACTCCTCACACACAACTGCGACTTTCTACATGCAACTGAACTCTCTCACAACTCGACCGCCACTGAACTCTGTCGTAACTCGACTGCCACAGAACTGTACTGAACTCTCCCATTGCTAACTCGCAACTGCACACTCGCGCGGTCAAGCGCAGACTAGGAACGACAAATAGCTCTCTGGTCAGAGACTCTGCAATGCTTCGCTATCGCCGCCACACAACATACGTGTTTCATAACCCTCCACTGGGGGGGGGGGCAAAAATTTGGCAGCGATGGTGAGTCATTTGGACTTGCCAAGCGCGGCAATTTCTTTTTAATTAATCAACTTTTACAATTTACAGACTATTCAGATGTAGTACATGAATTAAATGTGGTGCACATGCACCGAGTACAAAACATTTCAGATAAATACAAAATATGAGTACAAAACATATTAGCAAAACAGAAAAAAGTATATACAAATTATTTGATAGATAACAAAGTGCACACGCACTGAAAAAATTCTTTAGCATTTTCAGAACAAATAAACAGAATGGCAAAATATCATGTTGAAAAGTGACATGAGTGCACATGCACTGCAGTTCAGAACATATCAGCAAATGACGAAATGTATATACAATGAGTAACAAATGACATAAGTGCAAACGCACTGAAGTATTGAACATATCAGGAAATCATAAAAGGTATACAGAATGAGTACAAATCATATTGAAAAATGAGAAAAGTGCACAGTCACTGAAGTTCAGTAGAAAACATATTAACACATAACATAAGTTCACATGCACTGAAAAACTCTTTAGCATTATCACGACAAATAAACCTAATGAGTACAAATCATATTGACAAATGACAAAAGTGCACATGGGCTGTAGTACTCTCTAGTATTTTTCTACAACAAACAAACAAATCAAGGAGTGTAATAGAGTGCACATGCACTATAGAAGTCTTTAGTAATTTCAGGATAACTGATCTTATTAACAAAAGAAAGGAAGTGCACACGCACTGTATATGACTTTTTCATTTTACAAGAATTAGGGAAGGAATAGGAAGGATTGCGTCATGGTTGTAGCACTTAGGTTGCACGCAGCTACACTGAAAGACCATATCTTTCCACAGAAGTACAACACCAAGTGAGACAAACTGAAGTTCTTTTCCCATAAGTATTTATCAGCGTAGCGAAGACACTGAAATGTCGTAGTAATATTCCATGTTATCATTTTGGCAGTACATCAGGTACACCAAACAGTGGGACCATAATAACGTCTCCATCGCTCATGGTGGTGGACAGCATGTCGTGTAAACACCACGCTCTTACAAGGCACACCAACGTATAATTAGTGCAAAACCAAATATAGTGCTCCATGATCATGAGGATAGACAGGACAAATGGACATTGCAGTAATTCAGGGTAGTTAGGTCAGTAGTTGAAGGACATTAAGTCACATACTAGTCTTCATTGAGAATTACATTCGTAGTTTGCGGCATTTATCGCCCAGTTATTGAACATTTCTGTACCATGTATTTGGTATTACAGAATAATGTTCATAAATCATCTGACTACAATCAATATTGCCACTTATCGGCCAGTTACAAACGTCAAAAACTCATCATTGATAACAGGAGCTAATGAATGGCAAAGTATTAACATAATTGATCTAGGTATACTAATTATTGGCACTAATTGGCCAGTTACTGACATTAAAAGTCATCATTGAAAACAGGAGCTAATGAATGGCATAGTATTAACATAATTCGTTTAGTTATACAAATTATTGGCACTAATTGGCAAGTTACAGACATCAAAAGTCATCATTGAAAACAGGAGCTAATGAATGGCATAGTATTAACATAATTGATCTAGGTATACTAATTATTGGCACTAATTGGCCAGTTACTGACATCAAAAGTCACCATTGAAAACCTAATGAATGGCATAGTATTAACATAATTCATTTGGCTATACAAATTATTGGCACTAATAGGCCAGCAAGTATTGAATAGTACACAACATTTTTAATTCTTCCAGTGACATATACGGTATTCAAAATGTAACACACTTTAATTATTACTCAACGTCTGTGACTAAAAAAAAAAAAAAATCATACAGTATTACTCAGAACTCTCCTAAATGGGTAGCATTATTTGGAACTGGTGATACATTTTTTTTTTGTTAGTTAGCAATGTATTGCTTTGGGTAATTATAAGGGAAAGCAAGAAGAGAAAAGGAAAAAAAATTGCTTCTGGGTTGTTCCTGTAAATGAAAAAAGTGTAACGTCATTCGTCATGAGTCAGCTGTAGCAAGGTTGTGACACAAGTGGGTAAAAAAAAATGCAAGTACTAGTATAGCTTTAATAAGTAACTAATTTAGTAAGCATCATGAAAAGCTTCTCCTGAAAAAAAAATACAAAATGGATTATTGAGCTGAAAGAAGAAACGCAGACTATGCTGAAAAGTAGTGAACTTCGAATTAACAGGTAGTGAAATGTGTATAAAAAATGTGTTCCATAGCTGTCCTTTCCAAAACCTTCAGTCATCATACCATACGATATAAAACATACTGTCAAAACAAACTGCAACAAATACTTAAATAACTACATAGCATAAATACATAAACTTCAACATCATCCTCATCTGTAAAGAAAAACCTCATTATCCATATTATCAGAACTTCATTATTATCATCATCTGTAAAGAAAAACATCATTATTCATAGTAGCATATTCTTCATCATTACTCTTCATCAGCATTCATTATCATCTGCAAAAATCACTTCATTATTCATTACACAACTATTCCTTATCTCTAGCGTATTTCATCACTTAAAACTAAGATGTGTAGTTCTGTCTGACAGCCTGCATCAATCGCCTTGTATTCTGAAAGAAAAAATTAGTTAAGACTGCTATTTTACGATGTGTAGTATATTCTTGTTAATTCTGATCCATTTACTCTTCCTCATAAGGTTTTTGTATCTTTTGTCGTCAATTCCGTAGGTGAAATTCCCATCTCTGTTTAATTTATTTCCTTTACGCATCATTTCTTTCTGAAATTGATGAACAAAGTTTAATGTCTGGCATTTAAATCATATACCCACTAAATAATGACTGGTTTATGGTGACATAATTAAGCATACAGCATAACATGACAGAAAACGTAATATGTCAAAAGCATAGACAGTGTTCAAAGGCAAAAATGTACAGAGAATATCACAATGCAGCAGAAAAAAAGAAAAATGTAAAATAGTCACGATGTTGAGATATCACAGGGCAAAAAAATATCAAAGTCAACTGGTGTTTGCTATGTCTTAGCTATTTCATAACGCATATAAACAGAATATGAAAACAATCATACACACAAAAAATGGAAAATGTGCACGGTCTGATGTGTAACGACAAGTAAAGCGACCTGTTAACCTTATCTTGCCGGGCACTCGCCAAGAAAAAATACGATAATCATCAATAATTAGTCATGTGAATATAATTGCAGAAATGATCATAAAAATTAGTAAATGGCATCATAGTGTGATAAATAATAAAGTATGTTCACTCAATAAAGGGTTTTATGTTGGATATGTGGTGGTTTCCTTTCGATTTTCTGGTTCTCAGAGCTTCGACGTGTACAACATTGGGGTGAGGAATGCTGCGAATTCGATATGGACCTGCGTATAGAAGTTCAAATTTACTGCACTTACCTTTTATTTTATTGGATAAATAGTGTGTTCGTACTAATATCTTCTGTCCAATGTGAAAATCTCGGCGCGTACTAACCTGTTTATGTTGTCTTCTCCGGCGCTCTGCGGCACGTTTGATGTTGTTCAGCGCAATGTCAATTATTTCGTGGTGTCTTAATCGACGAGATGTAGGAAACGTTACTAATTCTTTAATTTTGTTTGGTGGTTCAACGTTTTTCAGTATAACAGACGGAGATAGCGTAGTTGATTCATTTGGAATGGAATTAATTACATCTTGGAATGAGAATAGGTGTGTGTCCCAATCAATATGTCTTTTGTGGCAGTATATTCTACACAGTTTACCAATTTCTTTCGTTAATCGTTCACAAGGGTTCGAAGAAGCATGGTACTTGGATATATAGATCGGAGAAATGTTTCTAGCTCGTAACATGCGTGTCCATATAGCAGAACGAAATTGTGATCCATTAACGGAAATTACTCTCATCACATGCCCTACATGAAATATAAAATGTTTTACAAATGCTTTTGAGACAGTTTTAGCAGTAGCTTTGCGTAACGGAGTGAAAGTAACAAATTTTGAAGTGAGTTCAACAGCGACAAAGATGTTGCAAAAACCTCTATTAGTTCTGGGAATCGGACCAAAAATGTCTACTGCGGCCATATGCCTTAATTTAACAGGTATAATGGGATATAATGGAGGAATATGTGAAGTGGTGTCTGACTTAGCTTTCTGGCAAATTTTACATGACGCTAAAACTCGTCGTATACGTTTTTCCATGTTGGTAAAATAACAGATCTGTCTCAGTATAAGAAAACATTTTCTGGCTCCGTAATGTGCATAACTTAAATGAGTATACATATTAATTTGTTAACCAGTTCGTCAGGAATGCATAATAACCAATTGTTGCCGTCTGGATGAGAGCGGCGAAACAGAATGTCATTGCGTACAGTGTAGTGGTTCCTAATCGTAACATTATTCTTATCTTGCCAAAGGTGTTTAATTTCTCTCCACACGTTGTCTTTACTTTGCTCTTTTGCTATGTCCTGTAATGACGATGAAATAAAATTTTCAAATGCAACTTGCTGAATATACATGACACTGAAATTTGCTTTGCAGAAGTTGGTTGCTACGTCTTGCTGATTGTTGCTGAGAGAACGTGATAGTGCATCTGCTATAACATTTTGTGTGCCGGGAATGTGAACAATCGTAAAATTAAACTCCTGTAAATAAAGTTTCCATCTACTTAACCTGTCGTGAGTAAATTTAGCTGAAAGTAAAAATTGTATCGCTCTGTGATCTGTGTAAACGGTGGTATGTCTGCCATAAAGAAAGTGCCGAAATCTCGTGAAAGCCCATACAACACATAATGTTTCCAGTTCTGTAACGGAATAATTTCGTTCAGCAGGTGACAGAATGCGGCTTGCAAATGCGATGTTTTTGATTACTGTAGAGCCATCTTCTTCAATTTCCTGAAAAATGTGTACGCCTAAAGCGGTGTTAGAACTGTCGGAGGCAATGGAAAAATTTCTGGTAAGATCTGGGTGCGATAAAAGTGCAGCATTCAACAAGGCTTCTTTCAAGTTCACAAATTCAGAATGTGCTTGCTTATTCCATGACCAAATAGTGTTTTTACCTGTTAATTGGCATAATCTAGGTGTGTCTAAAGCAGAGTGATGAATAAATTTACGAAAAAAAGTTAATTAAGCCCAAAAACCTACGTAATTGTTACTTCGTCGTAGGAACAGTAATGTCACGTAGAACTTGAAGTTTTTCCGGATCAGGCGCAATGCCTTCTGCTGAAATTACGTGTCCAAGAAATTTTATAGAAGTTTTACCAAAATGCGATTTACTGAGGTTAACTGTGAGTCCTTGTGCATGGAAAGTTTGTTACAGACGTTCAAGAATCATATTGTGTTCAGACCAGTTAGCTTCTGCAATAAGAATGTCATCTACGTACGTCGTAATTCTGTCCTTAAGTTCTGTCGGAAGTATAGTGTTCAAACCGCGAATAAAAGCTGCAGAAGAAATAGTTAAACCGAACGGTAATTTGCAAAATTGATAACAGTCGCCGAAACAGAGAAAAGCTGTGTACTTTCTGCAGTTCGGATGAAGTTGAATTTGCAAAAATCCCGATTTTAAATCTAATGTAGAATAAATAGCAGTACCATGAAATTTCAGTAGCAGTTCTTCTAAAGTCTGTGGTCGATCCGTTTCATTAATAATAATGTCATTAATGTGACGTGAATCAAGTACAAGGCGAAGTGATCCATAATTTTTCTTAACAATATGTAGCGGGTTTATGTGCGGACTAATTGCTGGTTCAATAATTCCTTGGTCAAGCATATATTGCAATTCTTTTTTAACTTGATCTCTGTGGATATATGGAATGGGATAATGCTTTGCTTCAAATGTATCGTGCTGTTTGACTTGAAATTCATACATAAAACCGGACATAGTACCAGGAATGTTGTGGAAAACTGGAGCTTGCTGTAAAAGAATTTTGTGTAGTTGCTTTCGTTCGTCGTCTGTATTTGCACTGCTTTGTTTAACTTTATCGGAAATCATCTGCATTACGTCGTAGTCAGCTTCGTCTGAAGTGTTATAGTTATGTAAGTACGTATCCGTGAACAATGTGGGATTACAGTCTATGTTACGTGATACGGAAATGACCTCTGTGCGATTAATTGTTTGTTCTTCCGCAGATGATGAGTGCTGAAATTCTAAAGCCAATTGCATATTTTCATCCTTCAACATTAAATAGGAATTTTGAAAATCAACCACTGCGTCGTGTTGTACCAGAAAATTAGTGCCTAAAATAACGTCTGTTGTCAATAAGGGAACAATCCAAAAATTTGAGTGAAATGTGTGACCTGCAATACAAAATGATAAATGCGTCTGTAATTTAACGTCTACTCCTTTACTCGATACTGCTCCTTTTACTTTCGTTTTGCCTAATGGTAATGTGGGATAAGTATTCTCTTTGTTGCACTCGTTGAAAGTCTCCTCATTTATAACTGACATAGGTGATCCGGAATCGATTACTGCTGAAAATTTCGATGAACCAATTTTAATTTCGATGACAGGATGTGAAATGGTTTTCTGAACAACTGGTCTTTCCTGTAAAAGAGTGTCTCGGATGTCGTCGAAAGTAATAACATTTTCGTGAACAACATTTTGCATGTCAAAAGTAGTGCTTGTATTACTGGAAGATGCGTCCTGTACAGTATCTAGTCAGATTGTGTTATTATTATCAGGAGGATGCTGTGGCATTTCTACTATTTGAACAGTTCTATTACTTCTTCCAGACGTATTACGCTCTGGATGATACCTACTGTCGGGTTCATTCATAAGAATATGTTCTTGCGGATGATTTTGCTGTTGGTAAGACCGACTGTTATTATATGTACGCTGATAACGGTGCTCAGCGTTTTTACGTCTGTCGTGATAGTCATTCCTATACGGTGCATTGCGATAGGAATTGAAATACTGTGTTTTCTGTACGTAGTTGTTCCTTTGCTGCCGTGCGTTACTGTTTGTTGGATCTGGGACTATACGTGCATGCGGCGAAACATTAAAGTTAGGTTGACCCTGTGCATTACATTGTTGGTTATGTATTCCAACCGGCTGACTTTCATGCTGTTGTGGTGGAAAACGTCTATTGTTACCAAAATGTGGTTCCTGTTGCTCATAATTTTGACGATACCGATAATTAAAATTTTGCCTGCTATCAAAGTTCTGGTGGTTGTCGTTCCTAAAGCGTCTGTTACTTTTGCTATTGAAACTACGTGGTTGACCGTAATTACTGCAAGTTTGCTGACCTTGGTTATTATAAGAAAAATTTTTATTTACAAAAGAATAATCAGATTGTTGTACTTCCAAAAGCTGTAACAGATCTCTGAATGCCGAAATGTTTTCTTTTTGTTGACCCGTTAGAAGTGACACTCTTAATGATCGTGGTAATTTAGAGATACATAATTGAATGAGTGCAGATTCACTATAGGGTTCACTTAAATACTGGTTTTGTTGCACCATGTGCTCAAAAAATTGCGTCACACTCGGAAAATTTGAGTTCTCATAATTCGGTAAACTAATTAACTGATCTTTAATTCCGCGCTGTGTCGTCTTCGACCAATACGCTGACAGAAAAGCATTCTGAAACTCTTCTACCGAGTAACATTGTCTCGCGATCGGTCTCATTCGAGTTGCCGGTTCGCCTTCCAAAAAACTGCAAATAAATTCAAGTTTATGCGTAACGGGCCAAGTCGGTGGAAAAGTAAAGCTAAATTGTTGTATCCAATCCAGTGGGTGAATCTGTGTTCTGTCATTCTTAAACACTTTAAATTTTCTTACTGACAGAAAATGTTTGTAATCGAAATTATCGTCTCTGTGTGATGGAACAGGTTCAGGATTGTAAGAGAATCTGTTGAACTGTGGTTGTTCGTAATCTAAGTCCCGTACTGTCTGTAGATTACCCAAATTATACGCGTTGCGCGAGTCTGACAAATGTTCGCAAAGTGGCGTCTGCTGTGGTGTGTTATTAACTGAAATACTTTTCATCTCTGTTACTTCCTGTTGTAAACTTGACAACTTTCTACGCAACGTGTTATTAGACGAATCGATCTCATTAATTGTCTGGTGTAAATTTTGAAATTCAGGTGTTTGATTAAATGAAACCGGTGAAGTATCGTCTGATTTGCTGTCATTATTACTTTCAATGACGTCAATACGACTGGCCAATTCATCACATTTATCAGTCAGTATTTTTACCTGATCATCGGTTTTAGTGTCAGTGGCATTAATCTGTTTTTGCAATTTACGTGTGGTTTCGTTCAGTTTTTTAACGTCAGCTTTGACGACATCGGAATCCTGTGTTAGTTCTAATTGTTCGAGTCTGTCGGTCACTGTTTGAAAATCGGTTGTGTATGTGTCTGTTTTCGATTTAAGATCCGAAATTTCGTCACGTAATTCTGTGTTCGACTGTTTGATGGTATTAATTTCGTCGGACACTGTGGCAATATTATTGTCTACATACGTTTTTGCCTTCGCAAACATTTTACGTTTGTCTTCTTGTCTCTGAGCAGTGATTGTTTCCATGACTTGACGTTTGACTTTATGTTGATCCTGAATAAATTTGCGGAAACGCGTATCACTGTTTTGTATGTGAAGACTATGACGTTCGTTAATTTGAGTGTTCTGTTGTTCGAATTTCACGTCGATCTTTTCATCCATTGTGCGCGAAAGTTCTGCTGTCATTGCTTTAAACTCGTCGCGTAATTGTGTAGCTTTTTCAGAGCATTGTTTAGCGACTCCGCTAATTTCGTCTCTGAGTGTTTCTGTTGCAGCTGTTTGCAATTCCCTTAATTCCTGAGCAACAGACTTAATTTCTTCGCTACTTTTTCTTGAACAAGCCTCTATTTCCTCGCGTAACTGTTCCTTGGTATCATGACACTGCGCGGCAACGTCTCTAATTTGTTCACTAAGCTGTCTGGAATTGTTGTCTAATTTTTCATTTAACTGTTTGGAATTGTTGTCTAATTTTTCATTTAACTGTTTGGAATTGTTGTCTAATTTTTCATTTAAGTGTTGTTTGACTTTTTCGTTATCTTTTTTGACCTGTTCATTAAGTTGTTTGAAATCTTCACTCTGTTGTCTGACCTGTTCACTAAGTTTGTCTTGTTTTTCATCCGACCGTATTGAATTGCTGTCTATTTTCTCACTAAGTTCTTTGAAATTTTGTAGCAACAATGTTATAATTGGATCCGATACAGAATTAGCATTTCTATTCTCCGTGCTGTTTGATTGCGTATCTTCAATTGTCGCGTTTTGTGTGACCATTTGGTCATTCTGTAATTTACAAAATCGTTTATCAGTCGGATGTAGACTGTCAGACACTATTTCGGAATTAAACAAATCCGTCGCACTTTCAGTACATTGTCCATTTTCATTAGAAAAATTTGTCTGTACATTATTTGAAATTTCCGAACCGGGTGTATTAAGCTGGGCAGCGCTCATTCCAACAGAGCGCCCCGCGTCATCAATTGTCCTCAAATTAACAGAGGAGACAATTGAGTTCGTTTGTTCATCAGTAGGATAATAATCATCATTAGAGGTTGGAACGCACTGATTGTCGGTGAACGCAGGATTGTCATCATTACACTGCGTGTCACAATTACTATCAGTCACGTTGTTTAAGTCGGTAAATTCATTCATAATACCTCGCGATACACTATTCATAGTCTTTCGCGGCATTTTTACAATAGTCACAATTATTCACTAAAGAAATAAGCACAATGCAAAAAGCAACAAACACAAATACAACAGAGCAAAGAATTGCCGATGATCTGAGGAAAGAAATTCACAAATTAGTAAAAGCGTTGCGCCAAATGCTAATTATATTTAAGCAAATAAGAGCAGATATCTGGCTACGTTTCAGAAGATTCTCAACGAAATACGATCCTGGACTGGATGTCGCCAAGTGTAACCTCCCCGCAAATATGAAGGATATAATACTCAAATGTAAATCGACATAGAGCTAAGTGTAACCTCCCCAGAAAAATTTTAATAGAAGTGGCAATAAATCTGAACTAGGAATCTGACCCCAAATGTAACTTGCCCACAAAAAATGAAAGTCAATTCAGTGATAATAAAATCTCAGTGACAATGAAAATGCAAACAGACCGAAATGTCGATCTTAGGCCCTGATTAAACTAAAATTCTTACCTCAGTAAAACTGCATCTGCTCTTATTTTTCGCCATATCTTGGAGGAAATTCATTGCAAAAATTTTGAATTTAAGGGAAAGTTTTCTTTGAGGAAATGCAAGGGAAATATTACTTCAAAAATGGATTCTTTGTTGAAAAATGGTTGGTTTAAAAACAAAATTATTATTGCGGCGATTCTTGAACAAATTAGTTACAATTACAATACATTATTAGCTGAGCGCAATGCTGCTTCATTACCTTATTTAAAAAATATTATACGTCGTCCTGAATCTTGACCAGAGACCCATGTCGACGGCCGCCGACTCCTCACACACAACTGCGACTTCCTACATGCAACTGAACTCTCTCACAACTCGACCGCCAGTGAACTCTGTCGTAACTCGACTGCCACAGAACTGTACTGAACTCTCCCATTGCTAACTCGCTACTGCACACTCGCGCGGTCAAGCGCAGACTAGGAACGACAAATAGCTCTCTGGTCAGAGACTCTGCAATGCTTCGCTATCGCCGCCACACAACATACGTGTTTCAATGTTCCAATGTAGGTCGTAAATTCTTTGCCTTAAAGTATTGTGTTATGTTTCAGTTTACCATATTTAATGACCTACATTCCTAGAACGTTCAATTACAACTGACAGAATTTTTTAATTATCTTTATTGTTGTGTTGTAATTATCCTCGATGTTTGGAAAAAGATGTTTGTATGAAGTCTCTAAGGAGAAAATAATAATAAATAAATCGATCATCTATGATTCTAAGATGCGGCTAGTGCGAGCGCGTAGTGAAACGAAAATCTGCTAAAATACTTCATGTCAATAAAAATTCAAGGAGGAGTCAAACATTGCAGTTCCCTACGCTTAATACTTCTGGCTGACAACACTCTGCAGGAATCCTCTGAACGAATAGTTTACATGATGCTCAAAGCACGGATGTTTTCCCGGTTGGTGACAGTAAAACTCTCCGTATATTGGGTTGCTACATAAGTTCGTAGCGTTTGTCCCTAAGTCACTACAGATAAACATAAAAGAGACTTTGATCATCAATAACACATTCCCCTTCATTGTCTACAAAAGTGTGACAACGCATGGGTAACTTTTCGAGTCCATGACTGTCGAAATCACGTGGTTTAGAGGCCAAGAGCTCGTCGAGCCATGTTCGGAGTGCATTTTCATCCGGAAGGTGAGTTCCTTGAAGGTCATTCAACAGAGAGCAGAAAAGGTGAAAATTTGAGGCCGCAAGATCAGGTGAATAAGGTGCGTGTGGAACGACTTCCCAGCCCAACTCCTGTATATTGCTTTTTGTCAGTCTAGCAGAATGCTATTGGGCGTTATCGTGGCGTATCATCACTGCACGAAGTCTTCCTGGTCGTTGTTCTTGGACTGCGTCTGCAACACCTGTCAGTTGTTGACAATAAACGTCAGCAGTTATGGTTACATCTCGGTAAAGATATTCATAGTACACAACACCGTCGCTATTCCACCAGGTGCACAACATTATCTTTTGTGGAAGTGCGTAGGTCTTTGTACTGGAGTTTGGTACTTTTGTTTGGACCCAACCAATCCTGTCTTTTCCTTGTATTAGCATAAATACACAATTTCTCGTCACGAATAACGATATGCAATAGGAACGGACGGTGTTATTCACTAGCCAATTGATAACGAGCAAGGAGAGATGCACATCTGGCCACCAGATGATTTTGAGTTTGGCTTAGGGCATGCGGTACACTGATACATGATTTTTGAATGTTCGCCATTTCTTGCAAATGCCGCACTGTGGTGGAAAGATCACATTTCATCACATCTACCACTTCTCGAATACAGTGACGTGGATCATGGCGGGTTAATGGGTTTAAACGATCTTCATCGAACCCCGAATGTCTTCCTGAACGTGGAGAGTCACTAATGTCAAAATTATTCTCCCTAAAACGAGAAAATCATTTTCTTAACGTGCTCTGTCCAGTGACATTATCCCCATGGCGCAAAAGTTTCTGGCTGACTCCGCTCCTGTACCCTCTCTATTGATCTCAAACAGAAACATATGTGGGTTTGCTCCTTTTTCTCACCTTGGCACTCCATTTTCTAGCCTACAGAGCTCCACTCGTTTGTAGTAACGGTGCACTACAAGTAAAAAATGACATTCTATAAAAAAATAGCAGTCGGAATACCAACATGCTAAATAAAAACGCTATGAACCTTTCCACCAACATAATAAATTATCATTATGGTCCTCAAAGAAAGACTATTCATCGATTAATTAGCAAATGTAAGAGAGGCATCAGCTATGACACTAGTCGTCGTGAGGTGTGCCTTTGGCGCAGGGTGTTCCATCATCTTCCCAGCTAAAGTGTGCAGGAAGAAACACAATAATGGGAATAAAATTATTGGATTAGTTAAAAAGCAGTTTCTTCTGTTCATGGCCTTTAACTAGTATGCAAGTCTCTGACAGACTATGACTGCAGCATACGAGCTGACAGATGACAGTTTTCTTCAATAGCTAAATGCCTGAGTAACGAACAAGAAGGAAGTTTCGGTTGTTCAATGGCGATAGACATCCGCTCAACAGGGGAAGTCAGGGCGCTACCATGACTCATCCCGTGTGCACTGTGTAACATGAAGTAAGTAGATATTTGCTGTGGTTTTCAGTCCGATGTCTGGTCTGGTGCAGCTCTCCATGCTACTCTATCCAGTGCGAGTCTCTTCTTCTCCTAATAACTATTTCAACCGACATCCTTCTGAATC
Source organism: Schistocerca piceifrons (assembly GCF_021461385.2). Classification (NCBI taxonomy): domain Eukaryota; kingdom Metazoa; phylum Arthropoda; class Insecta; order Orthoptera; family Acrididae; genus Schistocerca; species Schistocerca piceifrons. Next base: position 561,238,308 of record NC_060149.1, read on the forward strand.
TACGGACTGTATTCATCTCTTGGCCTTCCTCCACGATATTTACAACCCACTTTTCCCTCCAATATTAAATTGGTGATCCTTTGATGTCTCATAATGTGCCCTATTAACCGATCCCTTATTTGGTCAAGTTGTTCCACAAATTTCGTGTCTAACCAGTTCTATTCAGAATTTCCTCATTAGTTATATGATCAACCCATTTAATCTTCAACATTCTGTTGTAGCATCTCATTGCGAAACTATTTATTCTCTTTTTGTCTAAACTGTTTATTGTAGGTGTTTCACTTCCACACGTTGCTATAGTCCACACAAATACTTTCAGAAAAGATTGGCCCACACTCAAGCCTATATTCGATGTAAACGAATTTCTCTTCCTCAGAAATGCTTTTCTTGCCATTGCCATTCTACATCTTATATCCTCTCTACTTCACCCATCGTCAATTATTTTGCTGCCCAAACAGCAAAACCCATCTACTACTTTAAGTGTTTCGTTTCCTAATGTAATTCAGTTAGCTTTGCGTGATTTAATTAGCCTACATTCCATTACTCCTGTTTTCCTTTTGCTGATGTTGATCTGATATCCTCCTTTCAAGGAGAACATATCTAGTGTCCATTCCGTTCAGCTGTTCTTCCAAGTCTTTTGCTGTCTCTGACAGAATTACAGTGTCATCGGAAGGCCTTAAAGTTTATTTCTCCTCCATGGATTTTAATTCCGACTCCAAATTTTTCTTTTGTTTCCTTTACTGCTTCTTGAATATACTGGTCTAATTACAGCATGGATAGGCTACAAACTTGTCTCACCCCCTTCTCAACCCCTGCTTCCCTTTCATGCCACTCGAGTCTTATTGCTGGTTTCTGTAAAAATTGTAAATAGCATTTCGCTCCCTGTATTTTATCCATACTACTTTCAGAATTTCAAAGAAAGTATTCCAGTAAACACAATCAAAAGATTTCTATAAGTCCACAAATTCCATGAACATAGGTTTGCCTTTCCCTAACATGTCTTCTCTAAGATGAGTTGTGGGGTCAGTATTGCCTCATATATTCCTGCTTCTGCTTTTTTTTTCCAAACTTTAGTAAAGAATTCGTGTTAGTATTGTCCAGTCATACCTTATTAAACTGATAGTACCGTAATTTTCACACCTTCAGAATCACTTTCTTTGGAATTGGAGTTCTTACATTGTACATGAATTCTGAGGGTATTTCACCTGTCTCATACATCTTGCACACCAGATGAAAGTTTTGTCACGGCTTACTATCTCGAGACTACCAGTACTTCTGACGGAATATCGCCTACTCTCGGGGACAGATTTCGCTTTAGATTTTTCAGTGCTCTGTCAAATTCTCCTCGCAGTATTACGTCTGCAACCTCATCTCTATCTACGTCCACTTCCCTTTCTATAATACTGCCTTGAAGCTTATCTCCCTTGTTTATACATTCTATATACTCCCTTCAGCTTTCAGCTTTCCCTTCTTTGCTTAAGACTGGATTCCGATCTAAGCCCTTGATATTTATACAGCTGCTTATCTTTTTCCGAAGGCCACTTTTATTTTCCTGTAAGTGACTTTTATTTTCCTGTAAGCGGTATATATCTGTCCGTTGATGAAATATGCTTCTTAAACCTTGTTCTTGTCATCTAGTCACTCCTGCTTAGCCATTTGCTTCTTCCTGTCAACTTAATTTTTTAAACGTTTTTATTCCCTTTCGACTGCTTCATTTGCTGCATTTTTATATTTTCTGCTTCCATTAGTTGAATTGAGTATGTTATCAATGGATTTCCTTTAGGCCGTGTCTATTTAGCTATTTGACCTTCTGCTGCATTCACTGTTTCATTTCTTAAAACTACCCATTCGTTTTCTACTGTATTCTTTTCCCCTGCGTTAGTCAACCGTTGGCTAATGCTGCCTCTGAAACTCTCAGTAACCTTTGGTTCTTCCAAATTACACAGGTCTCATCTCCTTAATGTCCTACCTTTCAGCAATTTCTTCAGTTTTAATTTACCAATGAACTGTCGTCAGAGACCACATCTGCCCCTGAGAACGTTTTACAGTTTAAAACCCGGTTCCTAAATCTCTGTCCTACCATTATATAATTAATCTGAAACCTTCCGGTGTCTCCAGGTCTCTTCCACCTGTACAACCTTCTTTTATGATCCTTATATCAAGTGTCACCAATGATTAAATTATAATTATGCCCTGTGCAAAACTCTACCGATTGGTTTCCTGTTTGATTCCTTTCCCCCTGTCCTTGTTCACCTACTATGCTTCTTCTGCTCCCTTCTCCTACCACGGAATTTCAGTCCACTACCATTATTAAATTTTCGTCTACCTTAACTATCTGAATAATTTCTTTCGTCTCATCATACATTTCTTCAATCTCTTCACCATCTTTGGAGCTAGCTGGCATATAAACTTGTACTACTGTCGTGGCTTGGGCTTCGTATCTATCTTGGATACAATAACGCGTTCGTAATGCTGTTTATAGTAGTTTACCCAGACTCCGATTTACTTATTCATCATTAAACGTACTCCTGCGTTACCCCTATTTGATTTTGTGCTTATAATCCTGTATTCAGCTGACCAGAAGTCCTGTTCCTCCTGCCACCGAACTTCAATAATACTCCGTGTATCTAACTTCAAGGGACCAATTTCCTTTTTTAAAGTTTTATAATATAACAGCCCGATTAAGGGATCTAACATTACAAGCACCGATCCGTAGAATGCGAGTTGTGTTTCTCAAGGTGACAACATCCTCCTACGTAGTCCCCGCCCGGAGACCCGAATAGGGGACTATTTCACCTCCGGAATATTTTCCTTAAGAGAATGCCATCATCATTTAACCATACAGGAGAGTTGCTTGCTCTCGGGCGGTAGTTTCCCTTGGATTCAGCCGTTCGCTGTACCATCACAGGAAGGCCATTTTCGTTGAACTTACATGGATGTATCAGTCAGTCCTCCAGACTGTTGCCCTGCACCTACTGCAAAGGCTGCTGTCCCCTCTTCAGGAACCTAAGGAGTTTCTAATGATTTTAAATCCTACATTCATGACAGACGACAAGTTTTCCATCTCATAGAAATGCTGTTACTATGTAGTAGATTAATACAAATGCCGTAATTCAGACAAAATATCGATATTATTGCCCATCATCATAGTAAGTGGGTGACTTCATCTAAATATGAAACTGGAGTACATGAAAGAAAGGAACCGAGGTATTAACCATCAGTTCGTAACATATACGATGTCCGAAAAGGAATGGTCAGTATTCCAGAATATGACATGCACGAAAAAAAAAAAAAAAGGTCTAGTGAACATGAGTTCAAAAATGCATACCCGAAGAGCAATGACCACTTTTGCAGTAGGAGGAGTGTGTTCGACAGGACTGAAGACCAACAAGTGCTCATAGCTCTTAACATATGCCCCTTAGAGTCCATGTTTACTACAGTTTTTTCACAAAAGATGGAAAGCAGAGAGCTTACTGTAGGAGAGTTTTTTTCTCAATCTAGAAGATGAACAAGTGGTCATAGCTCTTGAGATACGAGTTTTAGAGCCCATCTTTATCGGATGTTTTTGCTTCGAATGATCGTTCTGCTTATATTCCTGAATATTGACCACATCTCCCGGGACACCCTGTATATAATCTGTCGCAAATCACTTAGTTCTTTATGAGTGCACTATCTTTGTTTACCCGTTCTTATGTGGCTGTCTGGGAGTGATTTGTGTGTGGGAAAGAAGAAAGTTGTAAAGTGGACTCCTCTTTGAAAAATCTGCAAGAGTTTGTAAGTTCTCTCAGCGTATTTGTCTGCGTATCGTGTGTGCCCCCATTTGATTTGAGATATGCAGAACGAAGACCCGATGATGTACGATGGCTGTGAGCCTACATGAATCTTAAAAAGGTTTGTACTTTTCTTTCGAAACGTTTGTACTTTTCTTTCTTTAAGTTGCGTTTGTTTTCCAGATGCTTTGATTCTGCGGAAATCTCCTTAACTGAGTTGACTCTGTTGTTGTTCAGTAAAGTAAAAATACCTTTTTACTGGGAGACATTTGAATTTATCACCTCATAGCCTATCCACTACCTAGCTTGTACACTGCAACACATGTGTTAGCATTGGCCAGTACTGTTACAGACCAAATTTCACAAACGTCTGATCTCAAGTACGTCCACGTTACAAGTGCATTTTGCTTCAGAAATGCTTGGGGTCTTTGCAATGAGTCCTACGTCAACTGGTTGCTTACAATATTAGTTTCGGGTACAAATGTTAAGTAGGATTTACAGTAGGCGTGAAGTTTAGTATGCGTACTAACTTCTTTTGTACATAAGTCGAAATTAGACTATTGGTGCTTAAATACGCAAATATGGCTTTACAAACTCTTCGGTAAGCAGTGCACTTATTTTGACTAGAGCATTGTGTTCTGGGTGTTGTTGTCAACATAAATATTTTATTACATGTTCCTGACTCAAAAATGGCTCAAATGGGTCTGAGCACTACGGGACTCAACTGCTGTGGTCATCAGTCTCCTAGAACTTAGAACTACTTAAACCTAACTAACCTATGGACAGCACACACACCCATGCCCGAGGCAGGATTCGAATCTGCGACCGTAGCAGCAGCGCGGCTCCGGACTGGAGCGTCAAGAACCGCACGGCCACCGCGGCCGACATATGTTCCTGAAATCTCTGCTGAATTTCGTGTTATGTAATTAATTTGACAGTATAAAAGCATACGTGAAATTCCGACTACCTCAAAAGTGTTAATCAGTTATTTACGAGGCAATAAAATTCGTAGTTATATCGAATAATCATCAGTTTAGCAAATTTGAAGAAAATGAGACTTTTAACCGGTTCTCCGTCGCTTGAGCTTTATAATGGGATACAAACTGCAGGAAAAGTGATTAGTTTATGATTTATGAGTTTTATTAAGTTTTTATCACTTTAAATTAAATGTTGCTCATATGTTTTGGTGGCTGTGAAGGTTTCTTACAAGTTTGGTATAACAAAGACCAGGTTGGACATCATTACATTTTGCTATCAATTAGTATTGTTTTATTACGTAATTTCAATCATGGCAGGAATTTTGGCTTATCACTAAAATAATTCCATTATACCAAAAGTATTACCTCATGTAACCATTTACGAGCAATACTGAGAATATTATTATTGAAGTTACGTAAGTTTTCTTTCTTAAATAGTGCAAACTTGGTGATACTACTTCTAACAAGATTAGTTGTTAAGTTACCGGGTTGAGTATAAAGTGCAGGGATTTATACCATATAAAATGCGTTAAAAGATCCGGCTAGTGGTTTCTCAGGCCAGAGGTAAGTTCACACCACTTCCAGTAAGACCGTTCATTGTGGATGCTCGATTTACATGTGCTTATCATATTAGTCATAGAAAAGCAGAGTTTCTTTATAGTGTGAGCACATTACTTAGATACAAAGAATCATGATGACTTTGACAATTTAGTTTCTCATTACCAGAAGGAAAAAGTGCCTCTTCGTGGTGTAACCCGATATTATGCTATAATTTGATCGTTTCAGACTTCCCTTCCTCAAAGCTGTTAGTTTCGAAGGTAATAGCAACAACGGTCGTAAATTATAGATGATTACCCGCTATCGATATTACGATAAGCAACGCAGCAACAGCTTTCGATTAGCCAAGTTCTCCCACAATCTCGACCGTCAGGCTGTTTATGATGGCACAAAAATTTCATATTTTCCCGTCATATTTCATTGACAGCTCATTACCCAACTGCATACCTTCAGCGTGTAACTAAACTTACTCATAACTGTATGGCAATAATCTATGTTATATAATACTTAGTGAGCCTTAGGGCACTACGTTCTATAAAAAGATATGTAACATAGGAACATGGAGACTACTTGAACATTGCTTCATGATATTTCAAATTTACTTACGTCTGATGTCACCAAATACCTCGATCAAACAATAGTAGTAACTCGAAAAAATTATTGCATTACGCCAGAAAAGATGTAGAGTTCCACGCACTGCAGACATGGCGGACATTACAGATGGTGTATTACCACTATTGGATACAGTCGTGGATGTTATCATCACGTTTATGTGTAAGAGCAGCTAAGGTTCACAGGTTCATAGCTGATTGTGTTGATAGTAAAACAGAATTTTACAAATGAGGTTTTAAAATTACAAAATCATTCCAGAAGCAGTCATGATCTCTGACCATAGTTTGTTCGCTGTGAACTGAAGAACTAAAACTGAAACACCTAAATCTAAACAAGGCAACTACAGCAGACGATATCCCCCCGAAATTATTAAAATCTGCAGGGGTATAGATACCGTGAGAAAACAATTCCATCTGGTATGAAAAATACATGAGAGAGGTGAAATACACTCAGGCAGAGTTCAGGGAGAATGTAATAATTTGAATTCTTAAGAAAGCAATAGCTGATATTCTGACTATAGGGGAACGAACACTTTCATATGTTACGGTCGCAAAATACTGGCACAGAACGTTTATAGAAGAATGGAGAAACATCGCGAAAGTTTGGTTTGTATTCAAGATAAACCTAGGAAAACGAAAGGCGACACTGACTCTATGAGTTAGCCTAAGGAAAGGAAGACCTATTGTTACACTACTCATATATTTAAATATAATTTTAAGAATGTTGACTGCAATACACTCTCTATAAATCTTAAGGCTCCTGGACCAAAACGTTGGAAGCGAAAGATTTTCTAGTACTTTACAGCAATCACATCGTAGTTAGAAAAGTCGAAGGTCATGAAAAAGACATGGCACTAGAGAAGTAAGTGAACAAGTATTTTCACCTATTCCTGTTCTGCTATCGATACGCTACAGAAGCAGTAAGGGAAATTTAGAATTTAGAAATATAATTAAAGCTCAGCGAAAATAAACAAAATCTTTTAGGTTCATCGATGACACTGCAGTATGAACGGAGACGGCTAAAGTCTTGTAATATTAGTCGAACCCATTCGACAGTGTCCTGAAAAGATAATATTATTTGAATACCAGTAACAGTAAAGAGAAAGATAATTTAATTTAGTCGAATCAAATCAGACGATACTGAGGATATTAGATTAGAACTTGAGACTGAGAATTTGAGAAACTAGTAGATGTGTTTTTTTATTTTTTGAGCAAAAGAGCTGATGATGGAAGATGTGGAGAGCGTTTAAAATGCACCTAGCAATAGCAAGAAAAGTAACTCTGAAGGAGAGAAAATTGTCAACACTAAATATAAATTTAAATGACAGATTTTTTAGAGGGGATGATCGGGAGCATAGCTTTGTACGGATGTAAAACGTCTACATGAAACAGATCAGACAAGACACTTTTGAAATGTGATGCTACAGCAGGGTAATGAAGGTTAGATGAGGAGACGGAATGAATATGCGAATGAGGAGATACAAACTCGAACTGAGGAAAAACCAAATTAATGACACAACATGACGAAAAAAAGGTGATTGTGTGATAGGACACATAATAATGCTTCAAGGACTCGACTATTTTGTAATGATGGGAAGTTGGTTGGTTTGTTGATTTGGGCGACACTTTGTGATCAAAAGTATCCGGATCTAAGTTAGCATGGCCTAAAACAGTAGGAGACCAACGCTTGATCACAGTAAGTAGGTCAAAATGGATATACATTATGTGATCAAAAGTATCCGGACATAGTCAGCTCCAAGCATTCACCGCAGGACACAAAGATATTGAGCATCTTTGGTCGGAATTGAAACGTATTGTCCACCACATGCTAGAGAAATATGTGCCTAGCAAAAATATAGGGGAGGGAAAGGATCCACCTTGGTTCAACAAACATATTATCAAGTTGAGGAGAAAGCAGAGAATTTTGCACAGTCGTTTTAAACGTAGTCACTGCCCCACTGACAAACACAAATTATCCTGCGTTGGGCATGGATGTGTGTCCTGTTCTTAGGTTAGTTAGGTTTAAATAAATCTAAGTTCTAGGGGACTGCCGACCTCAGATGTTAAGTCACATGGTGCCCAGAGTCTTTTGCACCATATTGTGGAAGAGAGAATAACGAAGACACAGTCGATTTTGAAACTACTGATACTTGATTGATTGTATATATGAAAATGTCAGTTTCTGTTCAAAAAGTGCCACACAGTGGAAATACTTAATGTTAGATCCCTGAAAGAAGACCCTTGTGACATTTGCAATAGTACTTACGGTAGCTGTCACACAGAAAGTCATTGTTGATGTGCAAGCTCTTACAGAAGTCAGTGACCGAATAACACATTCGCTTCAGAGAGAGTGCTATACCTTTTACGAACGCTATGATGTTCTTGAAGAGTACGGTAGGTATGAGTGTATTTATTCCACGGTTTCTCTTCCATTGTAAAAAGTTGGTAGATAGCTATGTTATTCGTAACGTACACAGTTTGCTGGCAAATGCTATTAAGTGCCGTTTCGAGTTCAATAATGAAGATACAGCACTAAAGTCTTGGTTGTCTAATGAAGTTTTTCCGAATATCTACTCAAATCGCAAGAAATTATTGTTGGAATAGTTGATGATGTATAAAGTGTAGATGACAATGTAGAATGTGCTCTAAACTCTTATATTTGCACAGTATAAATTTTGAAAGTGCCCCTTGAAAATATTTTTGTTGTTTGGTTAGCATTTCTTTCCTCAGTAATAGATTAAAATAATAAGTTAATTTTGATACAGTTATGAGTGAGACATGAACTAATTACTGGACAACGCAGATTTGTACCATATTGTTTGTGTAAGAAATACAGAGGTATGTGTTTATGTAAATGATGCGTAATATATCGACTTTGGAATCATTTTTAATGTTATCCACAGGTATGCTTACGTACACAAACGTTTTTGACTTTCACAAAAATAATTTAACTTGACAACTTTTCTACGCATCATAAATTATCATAGCGATACTTAATTATACTTGCACTGATGTTCAATGATTAGTGATGGTTGGTGATGAATGATGGTCAATGGTCAATGCTAGTGATCAATTACAGTCAGTGATGAATCATGGTCGGTGATCAGAGATGGCCAGTAATCAGTAATGGTCAGTGATCAACATTCGTTATGTGTGAGGCATCAGACTTTTACAGTTTACCATTAAGTTCTATCGTTAGGCGTTTAGTGTTTACGGCTTGGTATTTGTTGTTTAGCGTTTACCGTTTACCGTTACGTGAAGCACCTGACACTAATGGTTTAGCATTCAGCGTCTACCATTTTACATTTATTGTTTACGTTAAGCGTTTAGCTTCTACCGTTTAGCATTTACTTTTTACTCATTTACTATTTAGCGTTTGCCATCAGGCATTTATCGTCTACCCTTTAGCGTTTAGCATTAGTGTTTACCGTTTCAGAATTTAGCATATAACGTCTGCCATTTACCGTTTAGCGTCCAGCATTTACCATTACGCATGTAGTGCTTATAGTTTACTGGGGAGGGAAAGGGGTACAAAACACGCTATTGGCCTATTTCCATCAACTTGGATTTTGTAGAACTGCTTTGGAAAGAGGAGGGGAACTGCAAAAAATACCGCACACAGTTGGTCGGTACACAAATAATGTAACTATCTTACACACTATTTTTGTACCCGAAATAATGAAGATACTTGAGATTCAAGGAAGTATTGAATATCTTTAACTTTCAATTGGTGGTTACGTAATATGTTACTATATACCAGGAACATCATTTAAATTCTACACTCTGATGGTGAGAAAGTGGACGTCGGGGGTGTATAAAGCACTCAGTTTGTCTTTTTACATATGAAGAAGAGAGGGATTTCTATTATCACAATTTTGCTGTTTCCACCATGTTCGATATTAAATAACATGCTATCATTTGGCTGAGACAAGAGGGGGGAGGGGACATAACTTGGTGAGTACATCAAAAATAACGTAATTTGACTTATTAGTACTACGATCTGATTGGCTGTAAAGAGGAGGGAGTATAAAGCACACAATTGGTTTCTGTTTCCTTGTAAAAAGGGGAAGAGTATTTTAAATTTTTCATTAACTCAAATGTGTTGTTTTCTCTATCTTCGATTTTTAATACTGTACTGTAAGTTGCTGGAGATAAGGAGGTAAAGGGGATGGGGAAAGTGTCCTAGCTACAAACAGGTACGGATGATGATGTCACTGATGACAGCGATGACGTCACCAATGTGGATGATGCCATCACTAGGTCAATTACCTAGGTCACATGACGCAACAGAGCGTCGAGTTCATAGGAGACAAGGCCTTTCTAGACAACGGCTAGCTTTCCCACTGGTGATCAAGGCAATCAGTCGCTATCAATGAATAACAAGAAACACTGCCCACGTTCTGCCTACGGTCCGTCAGCGTACAGAATTATGTTGGCTGTCAGAGGGTTTGGCCTAGTATTACGTGCCAGCGTCTATAACTTCTACGCCATATGGCGTCGTCGGATAACACTTCTGGACACGGCTTCCTATCCTTGATTTGTTCCTCAAGACACCCTCTACAAATCCTCGAAGCTTGTCACAACATTTCTGGGACACCCTGTGTATAATGACTTAGTAGATAAAGTCTGAAGTTCCATGAGGCTTTTACCGGATGATTCTATTGTGTACAGAGATGCCTCGATGCTAGAAAACTATAGTGAAATGCAAGTATACCTACAGAGGATCGATGCGTAATACAGGGAGTGGCAATTGACCCTCAACATTAACAAATATGAAGTACTGCAAATATATAAACGGAAAAACCTTTAATGTATGGTTACAAAATAGCAGAAACATCACTGAAAGCAGTTATTTTCACAAAATATCTTAAAGAGTTGTACGGACCGATTTGAAGTGGAAAGATTATATAAAACTAGATGTGAAGGAAGCACGTACGATACTGAGATTCATATACCTTGCTATAAGACCACGAAGATAAAATTATGAGCGATTAAAGCCCACACGTAGGCTCGCCTGCAATCGGTTTCCCCGCGAATCATACCCGACTGGAACAGGAAAATGGGGGAGTGATACTGGTAAATAAAGTACCCTGCACCGCACACCGTAAGGTTGTTTGCAGAGTATAGATGTTGGACTTGGCAACGCAGATCGATCACCATCCTATGGCATATGATGTCATTCGGATGCTTTGTTACGGACATAGCTACACCGCTCTCTGACCGTTGTCAAGTTCCCAGACATTGGAGCAGCTACTTCTCATTCAAGTAGCTCCTCAGATGGCATCTCCAGTCCTCGCACGAAGGAAATGAACCCGGGTTTTCCGCATGAGCATCATTCGCGCTAACCACTCCGCTACGAAGGCGGACTATCAATAACTGTAACGTGTCACAAAATATTGTATTTAAAATGAAGGAGACGCATCAAATTATGTATGGGATTCGGGGAAGAGATGCTAACATGAAAGCCTGTTGTTTCGAATTACCTGAGTGTATATTCAACAGGAGGACGTTAGAAATTTGGAATGAGATTTTGCGAAACCTCCGTCTTCTGCAAAACCACACCGCGTCCAACGTGAATCTGCAGTGTAGTTCACATACGCAGAACTTGATATACAAGCAAAACACTTAACATTTTAGAATTAGATACTATATTTTACGTTCAGTGTTATTTTCGCCGTTAGAAAAATGAAGTGCATTTCTTTGACTTTTCGTTTATTAGTGTCAGCGCGTTGATCTTCCCTGCCACATTTTGCTAAAGATCTCTGTTACTGCCGTATTCACAGGTGATACGTCCGCTCAACAGCACGAAATATGATGATGAGGTCACACGAGTGTGTCGTCTTGGCGGGCAGATAGGTTCCTGTGTGTTCCACTTTACTCTGTCACGTGTTGGTACTGTAGTCTTCTCAAAATCAGCAAGATCTGGGCAGAAATCTTTTATGATGCAGTGGAGAACGAAGGGAAGCACGAAATGAAGAAACAGATTTCGGTTGACTGAAACGAATGTAGTTAACATCTTACGATTCCTGGACTTACAGATACGTCACGTTTAATAAATGCAATTACGTTTTTGCATTTTCATTGGAGCCTTCTCATATTCTCTTTACATTAAGCGTCTATTCACACTCATGCTTCTCAATATAGGCTGATGCCGATGATATTCAGCATTAATTACAGAGTAAGTGCTAAGCTCTTGCAAGTCTAGACGAATAAAATGAAAAAAAATTGAAAAAAAGTTATGTACGTGCAACCCAAAGCATTATGTGTAATTTGAGATGTGTTTTGAGACATTTTTGAAACAAAAATACGTAATCATTTTAGTGTGCATATTTGGCGGTGTCATGTTCACCGCTTCCGCACGCACGAACGTGAACGCCTAAACACACAAATACACATACACTTACACACACACGCACACACACACACAAATACGAAACATACATATAAACAAACTTTTATGTATTAGTGTTCATGTGTTTTGATCGGATTGTGATAAATCGTTTACAGGTAATGTTCATTTGCACAGTAAGTTTGGTTTCTTACGAAACTTCCTGGCAGATTAAAACTGTGTGCCGGACCGAGACTCGAACTCGGGACCTTTGCCTTTCGCGGGCAAGTGCTCTATCAGCTGAGCTACCCATGCTCAGTTGGTAGAGTACTTGCCCGCGAAAGGCAAAGGTCCCGAGTTCGAGTCTCGGTCCGGCACACAGTTTTAATCTGCCAGGAAGCTTCATATCAGCGCACACTCCGCTGCAGAGTGAAAATCTGATTTTGGTTTCTTACGGTTATGAATTAAACTGTTTTCATTTCCTTTTCTTTAGTTTATCTGGCCTGTTAATGATAGTGTCAGTGGCATGTCTCTTTAATGATGAAAGACAAGCGTGTGTAATCCACATCTGTATCGTAATTGTTCAGATTAAGAACACTATTCTCGTGTATGAAATGTTTTACATTCGTTGCGTTGCTATAGTGTTTTAACTTCATCACGTTGTGTATGCATGACTGAAGCAGGAAACTGTAACAAGCAGGGTATTCATATAATAGTTAACGAGTTAAAGTGCATGCAACTTCGCAGAAACTTCAAATAAAATTTGTTTTATTTGCCACTGGTGCAATTAAAATATTATTGGATGAGATAAAAACAGAGGATATGTTTTGGAAACCGCTTCAAAAAATTAACTCTTTTACGTCATGCGTGATAAACAAGAGTCACTCTTTGTCCAAGAATCATTGGAAATGAATGAATATAATGTTTTCGCGCCTTGGTCATTTTCTTACTAGGCATGTAGCAACAAAAATTATTGATACTGCATGTTCGACAGTTGGTTGTCAACATAAGCTGCTCAGCAAAAGAGATGATGATTTTTGCACAACAGCAGTGCGGCAGTACAGTGGGTTCAGACCCTAAAAAGAAATACTCGTAGTTAGGGCAAATGGTTGAAAAAAGAATTAGAGCGACACCATTCTTCATTTGTAGCCCGGGAGAGGATAGAAGGCCGCTAGATTGCATCAGTACGGACATCTTAAGAGTCACTGGCGGGAGAGAGCTCCAGAGAGAAAGAAATCGCACAGACTTTAAACAACCTTCTGTCCAACGTAACAAATTACTGTACAGTGCAGAATGTAGTGCAGTGTAGGGTAGTGGACCTACTGTAACTACGTATAAGGTAAGGAAATAATGACTGTATGCTTTTGTATACGTTCTAGTATGTCTTATTTTGTTCCCATGATCCCTTCAGAGAATAGTTGCTCATCCTGTCTCGAACACCTGTTCTTTAAATTTACCAAACGGAATTTCGAGAAAAAAATGTATATTTTTTCCATAGATCACCATTTCAACACCTTGATCGTGTGACTCTCAGTGTTTTTCTACAGTGGTTGGACGAAATCATGGAAACACCGCGAGAAACGCATGCCTGAACCTAAATTAAGATGACAGCCAACCTGCACGTTGAGCCGTTGTATTTGACGACTAAACGCACTTGTGTAATGCTCTTAATACCTTGTAACGGTCACTCGTGATCAGAACAGTGTTCTGTGTCGTTTGAGTACATTATGTCGTAGCTAAGTAAGTCCGGTCGTGGGTAGATTGCTGGTGTTGGTCGACATCAGTGCTTCTGTTCACACAGCGTGCGTCGTTCAGGATTGGTTTTCTCAGCACAAGGATCTATTGTCGCATCTTCCCTGTCCGCTACAATCACCAGATCTCACTGGTACTGAGCCTTTGTGGTCTACTTAGGAGAGAAGTGCGTGACTAGCATCAGCTTCATCGTTATGTGAAGTTTCCACTACTTTGCATGCAGAATGGTATAAGATTCCCTTCAAAACGATTCAGGACATATAGTGATCCCCTCCGGGACCCTGGAACCTGTTTTGAATGCCAAAGGGTTCCCTACAATGTGTTAAGTATGATACTGTGCTGTGTGTTTGGTGTTTCTATATTTTTGGCCAACCCTTATACGTTTACTGCCTGGGCAGCCTGACAAGGATTACAAACAGTGGGGCAGTGTCCCAGAACACTGAGCTGGTGTAGTGGATAACAAGCCTTCAGGAAGAGCAACAATGCTATTCCCGTTCTGCCACCCAGATTTAGGCTGATCTCTAAGTTATTTAAAACAAATGCTGTGAATGTTCCTTTGAGAAAGACACGGCCGATATCGTAACACATCCCTGTGAAATCTCTGGTTAAGTTACGTCTGTTATGACTTGGTTGTTGACGGAAAGTTAAAATATAATGAGAAGGCACTAGCGTCTTGCCGCTGTCTCATTAACTGTTGCATTGCACTTCCCGACCCAAAAAATATAAGTCATCCATTTGTATTCCCGCCAGACTTCAGATGTAAGCTTTTAGTATTTTATTTTGGCATAATTCTGCGTTTGTACACATTTGAAGATGGAAGAAAGGAAGGAAAATTAGGGTTTAACGTAGCGTTGAAGACATTTAGAAAGAGCTGTCATACTGAGAAGAAAATATTAGGTTGATGCATAAATTCGTAGCGTTTTTCCATTCCCTTAACAAACACATCTCATACATATAAGAGAGATTTTAGTCATCAATATTACATTCTCCTTCACTATTTACAACATTCTGTCAATGCTGGGGTAACTTTTCCATTCCGCGACTGTAGAAATCAAGTGGTTTCGAGGTGAAGAACTCGTCGAGCCATGTTCAGAGCTCATGTTCAGCCCAAAAGTAAGTTCCTTGAAGGCAGTTCGACAGATAGTGGAAACGGTGAATATCTGAAGTGGTGAATAAAGTGGGTGCGGAATGAGCAGCATCATTTCACACAGTCTTCCTGGTTGTTGTTGTTGTCGCGTTGCAAGTGCAATACGTCTCTGTTGTAGGCCTCCAATGTCAGCAATGATAGTTACACCACAGGAAGCAGTTCATAGTACATCACATGGTGGCTGTTCCAGAAGACGCATCTTTGTGGATGCGCGCAAGTCTTTGTACGGGGAACTGCTGCTCTGTCTGCGCTCACCCATTCCTTTCTCTCCCCTGTGTTAGCATAAAGACACCATTTATCGCCACCAGTAACGTTACAGGATAGGAATGGTCGGTGCTGTTCACGAGGCAATTGATGACGAGCAAGCAGAGATGCAGATATGGCCACAGATTTTGACTCAAAACGTGCGCTCTACGTGCACCCGATTTTTGAACCTTTCCCATTGCATGCAAATGTCGTATAATGATGGAATGATCACAAGTAATGACATCCGCCATTTCTGGAGTACACTGTTGCCGACCATTGTGGATTAAAGCGTTTAAACGATCTTCATCAAATCCCGAAGTTCTTCCAGAACGTGGAGAGTCACTAATGTCAAAACGATTCTCCTTAAAACGAGAAAACCAATTGCTTGTCGTGCTCTGTCCAGTGGCCCACAGCTCTCCTCACTATCTCCAAATCCCAAAATGACAAGTTGTTAACTCAAATAGCAACAGTGAACTACAAATAAAAAATGACAATCGATAAATGAAACCACAGCAACCTGGATAACAACATGCAAAACAAAACCTCTATAAACATATGCACCAACCTAATAAATATACACTGTTGGTCGTTCTTCATTTGCTTCCCAACACTGACCAATTTATGATATACTGCTGCAGACAACACCAACATCAGTGAACATTCTGGAAATACTGTTGCCCATACACGATAACTGCTTATCTACAGTCTCAATATATCGGAACTGGATTAATAAAAAGTAGAGAACTGTCTAGACTGTGGTTTTAAAACTTCAAGTGTTCTACAAGTCTTCCCTCCCCCCCCCCCCCCCCGCCCTGCCCCCACTCCAGTTCATACAGAACGTCTTCAAAACAATATTAAAATGTCAGGAAAGTCAATTTTTGGGATGTTGTTCAACTAGTGCCTCACATTCGCACCTTCTTCGGTCTTGCAGAATTCAACTTGCGCTCACATTCCCACCTTCTCCTGTCCTTGAGAACTGTGAGAGATCCACTCCACACGTTACAGTCTTGTGATAGTTTCGTATTGGCAACGCGAAGTCTTCTCACCAGTGACAATGTTTTTTTTTCAGGAAAGAATTTTCCGCGTTTTTCATGGTAGTCAAGATGCGGCATTCGTCCACGCGTCGTTGTTCCTGTTCGGGAGTCAAGGTGTGTGGACAGATTTTGCATAAATTTTTCTCTTCCTCAAAACGTTCTAGAGAATATCTGGAATACTTGATGTAGAGGTGTTCATTTTGTCGCACCCTTGTGATGTGTTAATCAACAACGTTTACACACTATGGCCGCACGTCCACTGCCTAAGGCTCCCTGCTCGGAACTGATAGGTCAAACGTATGTCTGTTGTTTACGGCTTTAGCTCAAGCTGCCACCGTAGTTGCTACGCTGGCGTCATCATAAATCAGAATAAGACCGGTCTTGTATCTCTTTGGACGGAAGGTGTGTCTTGAGAAAATTAGCGGTCCTATTACGCTGACTTTTCGAACGCCAGTTTTTCCTTTCGTTTCTGTTGAGAGCTCAGCTCTAGAGCAACCTACTGGGTTCTTGAAACTATCTAATATTTGTGAAGGGACTCTGTGTGATCGTATTCAGGTTATCAAGCCGGCAATGTAGCTCTGTGTCTAACGCCTTCCAGTACTCTCGTCACACACGATAATACGACTATCTTTGATGAGAACGTTACCGATCTAACTACACTGCCTGTGGGCACACCCTATGTTCCTTTCGAATCTGCTGACGATTCATCGTCTAGTTAAGCCTAGTACACATTTCCTTAAACAATCGTATCACTGTGAACATTCTCCGTATGACCGTATACTGGTCGCCAGTTGTCCATATGATTCTGTGTCGAACGAAATACGTGATTCTACGATCACTGAATTTAATGAACGCAAGTGAGCATGTGTATGCCTGTTCACTTACGTCTATTTGATTGAATGGCCAAAGGTCACAGGAACGATTGTCCCTAATGTAACCTACAGGAATAAATAAATACATTTATATTTACAGTATACACTGGCGATCAGATATTATCAAAACTTTACCCGCCGAATTCTTGCATCCGAAGAAAACAGTCCACAAGTAAATATACGAGGCAGAAGAAACAGGTACTTGAAGTTCCATATGTTCAGCGTCTGTCAGAGTGTGCAATCAGTTGCATTTGATAATAATGTGATCAAATTCAGATCGCTCCACTCAACGTAGGTCACTTTTATATGAATCCAGAGGACATGTTTCCAAGAGCATCAACAGTAGTCAAACACAGCTGACAGAGGCAAATTCCTGTGGCAGTACAGCAGAGTGAGATGATAACAACAGCTCAGTCCAGCGAAGTGGGGCGACGTCGTACCCATAATTCAGAAACAGTGGTGGTGAGAAGACCGTGGCCTAGCGTAGTTGATGATGATCAGCATGAAATAGCTGCGACAAGAGAACCCACTTTCACTTATATTGCCATCGTCATTGCTTCTCAGGCGCATGACCTGCTTGGGCGAATGTCATGTGGATGTAGCTACCACGGCTCATGGCTGTCCCAATAAACTTATATGACAACAATCTCTGCCATCGATGCGTATTATTCCGTTGGTGCTCAAGATGGTCGTGTGTGACACCTTAATGCTGCTGCTAGTGGCGTTGTAATGTGGGCTGTAGACAATATATCTGAGCAGTTTGTTACGGAAAGGTGAGCACTGAACATGGCATCACGTCTAGAGTTAACCGATACGAAAGTGAGATTATAATCAGTGGAAGACGCATAGGTCACACAATATCGTCGTATGTAAATTGGTGGTGGAGGGGGGAGAAGACAAAGGAGAAGATCTGATTATATCACCTGCACCGATACATTACGCAGAATTGGCGGTGACGAGTGAAAATGTGCGCCAGCCCGGGACTCCAAACTGGGATCTCCTGCTTAGTAGACAGTTGCGTTAACCACTGCGACATCAGGACACAGTGTTTACCGCAAATGCCCGGACTGTGTCGTCACGCTCCCCTGCCGACCCATACTTCCACCTAGCGCCACCCATTTGCAGGCCCCGTCCGTGACCTCCATGCTCGCTAATTTTACATTTCCGCCGGAGGTCAAAACATATTGTGCATCCTCACTGAAGACTGTGAATTCATTGCTTATTCACGCGAATCAGTTTTATGAATGTGTGGTGTATGTTCTTTCGGACATCCACAACCTTCGGCGCGGACGTACAATATCATTCGACCTCCAGCGGGAATCTGAAACTAGCGATGATGTTGATGAAGTTTTGTTTGTGGGGCGTTCAACTGCACGGTCATCAGCGCCCGTACGAGGTTCCAATTTTTACACAGTCCAGTCTTTCCACTTTCACGAATGATGATGATGATGATGATGAAATTATGAGGACAACACAAACACTCAGTTTCCGGGCAGAGAAAATCCCCAACCCGGCCGGGAATCGAACTCGGGACCCCGTGATACAGAGGCAGCAACGCTGCCCACTAGACCACGAGCTGCGGAATAAATGTAGCGATCATGGAGGACACGAACGAGGACTGCTGATAGGTAGTGCTAGAGGGGAATGCAGGTCGGCCGGGGAGCGTGCGAAGATAATCCGAGCATTTGCGATTAACTCTGTATCCGAATGGCGCAGTGGTTAACACAACTGCCTAGCAGGCAGGAGATCCCAGGTGCAAGCCTCGGTCCGGTACACATTTTCAAAAAAAAAATGGTTCAAATGGCTCTGAGCACTATGGGACTTAACTTCTGAGGCATCAGTCCCCTAGAACTTAGAACTACTTAAACCTAACTAACCTAAGGACATCACACACACCCATGCCAGAGGCAGGATTCGAACCTGCGACCGTAGCGGTCGCGCGGTTCCGGACTGAAGCGCCTAGAACCGCTCGGCCACACTGGCCGGCACACATTTTCACTTGTCGCCGGCGATTCCACATACAGTCCGTCTGCTGCTGATGTTATCAGAAGCTTTCCTTTCCTTTCACCTCCCTCCACGTTCAGTTTGTATAATGCGTAGTACAGCTGCGGATTCCGTGTGGTGTCTTCTTTCGGATATGGCCAGAAGTGCTCATTCATACAATATTTCAGTAGTTCCTACAGCCGATCTCCATTATCACGACACAATGTTTCACATGCATAATCCACCGCAGAGGGCAAGCATAAGTGTTTGAAAAACGGATGTCACGTCATGTGTGTAGAGATTGGCAGCTGTGAATTAGCACAGCGTTGCAGAACTGTTTCCATCGGTGTTGTACCCTGTTCTTGAGCGTATTGAGGCCTTGCAGTAAGGGATAAAAAGCCTTATAGTGCCAAATTCGGTGTGTGGCGTGAATTGACTCTTGTCGGAATGATCGTTTGATTTTCACTGTTAAATCTGAGACGGCCTCATCAATTCTCTCAGTGCTTGAAACGTCCACTGTTGGGTTGACAGTGTTGTTGAGCCATGTAGTGTACTGATCGCAGTTTGTGACCATAGTTGTGGGCAACAGCATGTGGTCCAGGTTGTACCAATGACTGGGTTGTGGATTGAGATGAGGTCCACTATGGTGGTGAGTTGGAGTTCGAGAAGGAGATTCTTTAGCATCGCCACATCGAGATCATCAGAGCAATGGGTCCTGTTGTGCTGAACGTGCGTCGGATCATCAGAGCCGACGGTAATTGCCCAGGTGTTTTTCAAGGAGATGGAATTGTTCTCCCCTTCGGTTGCAGCAGTCAGACTTCCACCTGTAGCGCTTCGCATTTAGATCTCCACATAGGAGGATCCGATGGAAATGGGGACTGTGGACATAAATTCAGAGATGCTGGACAACATCTGAGACAGTTCACAAAAGGTAAAAGTAGGTTGGTCTGAAGCCGCTGCCGTTGGCGGTTGTGAGTTCTAGCGGTTAGGTGGACTTCCTGTGGAAGTCAATGGCACTGCCTTTGGTTGCAGTGACAGGAACTGTTTTGGGGTGTGCATCTGTGGTGCTGGTGGGTTTGAGGCTTGTTACTGCTGGCAAACTGATGCTACTTGGCGCTGTGCCGTGTAGATTTTCAGTGCCTACTGAAATCTAGGAAGTCTCCTCCCCCCCCCCCCCCCCCCCCAAGTAATAGGATGCTCACCTTGGCAGCTGCCACACTTCGGTTTCTGAGTGGCAGTCGTGGTACATTCCATGGATGGGTCATTTACAGTACACTTGACGCAGCAGAGTGATAGAGAGCAGGAGTATGCCATGTGCAAGAACCGCTGACAGCGTTTGAACTGTGGGGATCCTTCCTTTGGCCGATAACTCTCAATTTTATCTTAGTACCCAGAATGTGTCACACATCTTAGATAGACTAACGGGTTGAACCTGCAGGGAGCTTAACACAGTAGATTGGTTGAGACACAAGTTTATTGGTCTGTTCATCGGTAGATTTGAGCTGATGAATCGACGAGTGTGAAAATCTTAGGGATCGAAGTTCTTTTTCAACTGTTTGTGCAGTGATCTCCGCTGGCATGTACTTAACCTCAACTTTCAGTGACTTATCAGCTGGTGGTTGATCCGTAAAGAACAGAATTTTTGCATTCAGAAAGAAGCGAAGACACAGTCTCTAGTCTGTGATCGATTCCAAATGATATTTGTTGGTGTCATCTTTGTAGACGGCATTGGTTGGTCCATGGACGTGTTTCTTCAGTTCTGCGTTTAGAGAGAGTTACCATCCTGTGTACTGAACTGTGATTGGTGGAATTTTGGTCATTGGTATCGGAGCTTTCGCAGATGGTCCCGGAGTAGGTTGAGTAGTTGCTCCCGTAGTCGTCAGTTGTGCTGTGATGTCCATGTGTTTCGCCAGTCTGGAGAGGGACGATAGTATTGGATGTCGGATAGGTAACTGAAGTTGGCCGATGTCTATGATTTGTGAGTTTTTCCTCTTGCGTCCAGTCTCATTCCACCGTACAAATTGGAAATCTCGGTCAGCATCGACGTCAGTCGCGAGTGGTGGTCGATGTCGGAGTCGGAGGCGGGCTCATGTGTGTAGGTCCTCGTCCGATTCTGTATTCGTGTCATTGTTTGATATAACTGAGCGTGCCTGGCGGCGCGGTTCCTGGTTTGTTGCTCGTGCATTTCCTGTCATCTTTAGTAATCGATTAGCTTGTGTCTTCAGCTTGCGAACCGATAGGAATCGTGATGGGGTCCCATTTCCCATAGCAACAATCCCGATCGTGGAGGTGTTTCTAATGCCAGAACGCGAACGTTGTCGAGGACAGTGGCTGACCGGCCGTGACCGGGGCCTGGGTCCACCGTTGTTGTCATCCGTGGTGCTGCCACAGTGTACCGTTTCTGAAGCCGATGTCGTCATAAGCTGTTTCCCGTCCGCCGTAGCCTGTGTCGTAGTAAGCAGGGTGGCCGATGGGTCCGGCGGCGGCGCAGGCACCGCCGGACAGCAATCGGCAGGCTCCTGCGATGCCCAGGCTGCTGCTTCGGCCGCTCGCTCGCATCGATCTGCTCGCTTTTGCATCGCGTACTCGACTGAACTGGAAGAAAATGAACCACAAACTTGACGTGAGAGCAAGATGGTGCGCTGCCTCATGGGCATAACTCAGTATGCGATTGGTTAAATAACGTCGTACCCGACAGCTGGAATAACTGCAAGGAGCCGGATGACAGAACCTGTTTTGGATGACAGTTCACACACGCTCCGACGCCATTCGAGTTTTACCTTTGGGTATTCATAATGTATAATGTGTATGTGCCTCTGCTACCTGGTGATCAAACCGACTTCAGAAAGAGCATTGTTACAACGATTACTCCAGACAGACACATACAGGTTTTTGGAGAACTCGCCTATCGACTCGATGTATGACGAGTGATGCTCACACTGAACTCCTGTAAGATAAACTGAGTTGCTCTTTCATTTCATGGGCTATTTGTAATTGTAAGTTGGATGTAATATATGCTACATAGCCTTAAAACCAGTGTATTCATTTTGATACGCTCTGTATAGACAATTCGTTTCGGATACCCACCCATTTTTATAGACATGTTGACTACGATGTACTGGTGTTTCAATACTATGAAAGGCTTCATTTTCTAACTGCTGTGTAGTACTATTTGACAATGATATTTGCTCACTTTTAAAGACAGGACACTCCTTCCTTAAAATGACAACATTATGCTACAACTAGTGAATTAGGGTGGTAATCATGTCCTCACCGAGCCCGGGTATAAACATTAAAAAAATGAATGTGAACTTGTTGTCACTTCGTGCTGTCGGCCTACAGCTGGTGATGTCGTCTTGCCTGGACCGTGGCGTCAGCGATGAGGTGGGTGGCGTACCCCTGTTGGCGGGCCAGGCAGCCATCGACTACACGGTGCTGGCTCTGATGGTGTTGGGAAACTCGTTCATTGTGGCGTCCGTGTGCCGCTACCGGCGCCACTACCCGGTCCACGGGACGGCCGCTTCGGCGCGCTTTGCCGCCAACCTCGCGCTGGCCGACACGTACGTCGGCGTCGCAACCGGCTACTTCCTCGTCTTCCGCTACTTCTGCTGGGCGCAGGACGTGCTCGGCTCCCGGAGGTTCAGCTGCGTGCTGCGCTTCTTCCTCGTGAGCAGCGCCCACATGACCTCAGCGTACAGTTTGGGAGCCATCGCCCTGGATCGCTATGTGGCTGTCATGCATGCCCTGCAGTACAGGAAGATAATGAACCTCAGGTACGCTTCTGCAATGCTTCACAGTTGATTCGTTCTGAAGAACTGCGAGAAAAAGATCGTGCATTTTCTTTCATAACGAAGCAATGATCATTCCAAAAGAAATAACTCGTGGAGACTGTAGCATACAACTTGGGTTCGTGCAGTCCTCCAAGGTGACTCAAAACTGGTGTGCTCAGTGCTGTAGCATTTTACCCGCTAGTAACTACGATCCATAATTAATGTAGCGGTTATCAGCTGCTATTGTTGACCGATGACGACCACTACGTGAACACAGTTTCAAATGTACATTTATTTATTTATTTATTTATCTCATTAACAGTAACCCACCGCCTTCAAATGTAAGGTGGGTCGGATAATTCTGAATCCTACAGCAAACACTTCTCAGTATTGCAACGTTAGTGGTATACATTTTTAATGCTTTTTATATAATATAAGGAACATAACATAAAAATTTCTCTAAGGTTACAGCGAATTGAGTGTTCAACGTTTGTTAAAATGGTTCTATACAATTTGTTTCTGCCTAGCTGATGAGAATATAATTTATACATGCAAATGTCAAAGAAAAAGAAATATGTAATACAATGAGTTCAAAATGGTTCAAATGGCTCTGAGCACTATGGGACTTAACATCTGTGGTCATCAGTCCCCTAGAGCTTAGAACTACTTAAACCTAATTAACCTAAGGACATCACACACATCCATGCCCGAGGCAGGATTCGAACCTGCGACCGTAGCGGTCACGCGGTTCCAGACAGAAGCGCCCAGAACCGCACGGCCACACCGGCCGGCTAAATACAATGTGTGTGGTGGAAATAATTTGCTATATATAGAGGGAAGTAATATACTGTATCTAGATGTGTAATACAGCCTATGTGGCATGCTGGCTGGTAATGGCCTATTTGTACCTTCTACATTTCAAATCTTCAGTAAATTATCCTTCGAGAAATGAAAAATGTACACTGGTCACATTGTTCTTTTCACAAACAGACACACAGAACGCTCTACTGAAACGCTGTGAAAATGCAGGCTTATTCTTACCTGAATTACCCAAGTGGCTGCACATAGCCATGTCCCGTGATCAAATGAGCATTGGGAACGAGAGGTAAACTAATGTATGTGACGAGAATGGTGCGAAATATATTTGAAAAGTTTACAATACGCTTGGAACGACCTCTGCTGCTGTAGATGCAGTGATGTGCTCAATTTATGAATCTGTGAGACACGCGTAGCAACTCCGCAAGGGATGTCAGTAACAGTTGATTCAATGTTCAGATGAGGCGCTTCGAATGTATAAGAATTGTCTGAGTACGTCTAAGGCTTCAACTTACGCCGAGGTGCAAATCACAAGGAATGACATCACCTGATCTTCGACTGCAGGAAATTTTACTGCCTTCGCTGACTGTCCTCTGTGCACCGAACGGCTCATAAACTCCTGTCGAAGTTGCACGTGTGGTGGGTGCGGTAACTGCACTTTTCTGATAATATAGATATCGACTTTTATCTTACTTCAGGACGCATAAATCTCTAGGGTCGTTTAGATTACGGTCTTACTAATTTAAGGAAACAGATTTAGGGACAGTTTTATTTTGACCACCCTGCACAAACAATAGAAGTTGCCGTTTGAAATTCATTTTTTCGGCCTCAATGGATACGATCACAGCATCCTCAAAGGTGGCGCTCTTGTTTTCATGAAACGGAAATCAAAATAGACTCATTTCATTGAAGGTACAGTGGGCAGTTGTGTCATAGGTACACTCAAGAACATGCCGAGCAAATTACCAGCTTTAGTTCCCTTATTTTAAAGAAAAGGAAATAGGTTTACGTAGCCTCGCTGCAGATTACATTTATTTGCCTAGCAAAGTACTTTCCTGGCAAGAAAATTAAATATGGTGTAGCCTGAGATTGTGAACAAGGTTTCTGGAAGAGTTGTAATCGGTGTAAGGCAAATTCCGGGATCATAACTGTTCTCCTCAAGAATATATTTGGAGAAATACCCAGCGTTTAGCTGAACTGAACCGAAAGTGAGAGTAAATGCGAACAACCAAACGGAAAATTGAAGTAAGAACCTAATCCTCAGTCATTTCGTTCACAAGCCAAGTACTTTACCCACTATTCTAAACTTACAATTCTTTGCATGTTCATGCTTACTTTGAATGATTCCTCTCAGATATCATTGATGTTTTCTCCGTGTAGATTTGATGAAGTTCAACTAATTTGTTCTTTTACCTCAGCAAAAATGAAAACGCCATTTTTTTCTGGTTACTTGCATCATGAACATGTATTCATCTCTTGCGACCCGGACACCAATCAGCATCGTGGAGCCTACCAGTTTTTGTATTCTCCAACGAATACGTTTTGTACTAGACGATGAATTATAAATTAGCGAAAGGAAACGACTTACTCGAGAGAGTTGTTGTTGTTATAATTGTTATTGGTGTTGTCATCAGTGTGGAGGCTAGTTGGATGAATCTCTACATCCATGTCCACCCAGTTCAAGTATCGTCACCTCTCGATAACTTTCGTAACCTACATCCGTTAGTAATTGCTTAGTATACTCAAATCTTGTTCTCTCTCTAAATTTTAACTCCCAACGCCTTCCTCCATCACAAAACTAAAGGATTCCTTGAAGCCTCACAATGTATTCTGTTTACCGAACCCTTCTTTTAATGGGGTTGTGGTATAAATTCCCTTTCCCTTCGAATTCGATTCAGTATAAAATCTTCAGTATACTTCAGTAGATCCAGATTTAAACTGCGTCTAGTCTCTTCTTCTCTGAACTTCTTATCTTCCACATTTCGGTGCCATACAGGGCTTCACTCCAGACAAATACCTTCGGAAAGAGTTTACTAACAATTAAATCTATAAACTAGGTCTGTGGGTATCTATTTTGCCTCTTATAAATTGCACGAAAGGTTGATTAATACGTCTTGAGTGGTTCTCTCATGGGTCCCAATAATTCAGTGTAAATTTCGTCATCTCTAGAGGCCTCTAATCTACTTAGTTCTTTCAGTGTCCTGTCACATTTTTCTAGCAGTATCATATCTTTCATCACATCTTCAAATATCTTAACATCCGCTTAAATAATACTATCTGCAAGTTTATTTCCCTTGTAAAGACCATCTTTATAATTCTCTGTTGGTCCATCATGTCCAGTGAACATCGTCTGGTATATACTCTTTAATTCAATAAACTTTACCAACAACCATACAATTGAAGGAATTTTATTTTATTTTGAAAGCAACCAGTTTCGACAATTCATTTTTCCATCTTCAGGCCCAATACGCTTTTTTCAAATCAACGAGCTTATAGCATAGCGCCATAAAACTGGATATCGTGAATCCCAATCCTTGTGCAGCTTATCAATTGCTGTCACACTTTCGTCTGAATTAGTTGCACAACGACTGGGAGTCACGATATCCAGTTCTGTGACGCTATAGGCTAAGCTCGTTTATTAAAAAAAAGCGTACGGCGCCTGAAGATGGCAAAATGAATTGTTGAAACCAGTTGCTTTTTAAAAAAAATCTTAAAGTGTACAGCTGTTGGTACAGTTTATTGAATTGAAATCTGTATAATTGTTTCCACCTTTCAGCTGTCGCTTCTTTTCTTTATTTGTTTCGAAGAGGGAGATAAAAACAACAGCAGAGCTATCCCTCTATTTCTGGCACCAAAACCGGGTTAATAGTGCAGTTTCACTCCCTGTGGTTCAATTAAAGCCAACCACTACCCTTAAGTAATAGTAGGAGGCCCTTCGCTGGTCCTTCATTAGACATACTTCCTTCAGGGCTTGATGACCCGAATATTCTCTGTCCTTTATTCTCCAACTCCCCGCACTAGAAGATTAACCTACAGACTACAAATAGGGGCTTCTTTCTCTACAGCCATCGTGTGTAGGTGCTCCTTAAAATTTCCATGGCTTGTTATTGATCATACAAAGTGTTTGGTCTGTCTCCTGTTCAACCCCAGGATTACAGAACTTCTCTTAATGCATAGCTTCGGTTAGGACCGTTTCTGGTCTGACAAATCGAGGCATCCCACATATCCCGGCCAGCTAATCAGCTTGTTCATTATGACTAATTTCTGAATGACCAGGGATCTTCAACATGTTTACTCTGTCGCTTTCCCCTAATCTAACAAAGTCTTTGTGGCATCCTTTAACGATCTTTGATCTCGTTGGAGGGACTGATAGCGATTTCAGAGCTGCTTAGCTGTATGATTGAGTGGAGATCCTGCGGCCTTTGTACCAACTACGCAAATTCACCTTTGCGGGTACCTTCATGCCAAATATTTTCGCCTGGAAACCGTGGCCGGTTTCCCTAGAGGCATAGCGACCCCTCGTGTACTTTGTCTTCCGCATACCACGTCCTGAGCGTCTTCGTCTATTTTCGACCCGTCAGTAAAGCAGACTATGTCTCCTTCACCATATTGTGCTTCATTCTTCCACTGCTCCCTACTTCCGATTGTTACATGAAAAGGTTTATTAAAGTTGCGGAATGTTATTGTATAGTCAGCCCGAATTTCCGCGACCATTCTATCTACCTCTACATCTACATAGATTCTCAGCACGCCGCCGTACGGTGCATGGCGGAGGTACCCTGTACCACTACTAGTCATTTGCTTTCCTGTGACACTCGCAAATACAGCGAGGGAAAAGTGACTGCCTATATGCCTCCGTATGAGCTCTGATTATTCGTATCTAATCTTCGTAGTCCATAGGCACAATATATGTTGGCGCCAGTAGAATCCTCCTGCAGTCTGCTTCAGATGACGGTTCTCTAAATTTTCAGAATAGTGTTTCTCGAAAATCACGTTACCTTACCTCCACGGAGTCCCATCGGAGTTCCCGGAGCATCTCCGTAACACTTATGTGTTTTTCGAACCTACCAGTAACAAATCTAGAAGCTCGCCTATAAATTGCTCGGACGTCTTCCTTCAATCAGACCTGCTACGGATCCCAAACACTCGAGCAGTACACAAGAATACGTCGCATCACAGTCGTACATGCGTTCTCCTTTACAGATGAACAACACTTCATTAAAATTCTCCCAATAAACCGAAGCCCTCCACTCACCTTCCCTACGACAGTTCGCACGTGATAGTTCCATTTCATAGCGCTTTTCAACGTTACGCCTAGATATTTAAACGACTTGACTGTGTCAGGCAAGACACTACTAACACTGTATCCGTACATCACAGGTTTGTTCTTCCTACTCATCCGCGTTAACTTACACTTTTTCACTTTTAGAGCTAGCTGCCATTCGTTACACTAACTAGAAAATTTTCTCTAAGTCATCTTGTACTTTCCTACAGTCACTCAACTTTGACACTTTAGCTTACACCACTGCATTATCAGCAAACAACGGGATATTGCTGCCCATCCCGTCCGCTAAATCAAGCATGTACATACAGAGAACAACAGGGGTCCTATCACAGTTCCCTGGGGCACTCCTGACGATACCTTTATCTCTAGTGAACTCTCGCCATCGAGGATAACATGCTGGGTTCCATTACTTAAGAAATATTCGAGCCATGCACATATTTGTGAACTTATTCCATATACTGCTACCTTCGTTATCGGCCTGCAGTGTGACACCTCGGCCAATGATTTCCGGAAATCTAGAAATATGGAATTTATTATACTCTAACTCAGAATATGCTATATAATTCTGCAGCAAACCGAAGTTGGGGATATTGGTCTGTAATTTTGCGGGTCTGTCCTTTTATGCTTCTTATATACTGTAGGGACTTGCGCTTTTCTCCAGTCGCTTGGAACTTTGTGCTGGCCGAGAGATTCACGATAAATGCAAGCTGGGTAAGGGGCCAATGTTTCAGAGAAACCGAATGAGGATTCCATCCGAACCTTGTGATTTATTTTCTTTCAAATCTTTCAGCAGTTTCCCTACACCAGAGAAGCTTCTTACTATATTGTCCCTACGGGACTCTGTTCCACAGTCAAATTGTGGTATGTTTGTACTTTTCTCTTGTCTGAGCGATTTTTTTAACGTAAAATTTTAAATTTCCGCTTTCGTTTTGCTATCTTCACCTGCCATACCAGATTGGGCAACGTGGGACTGAATGGAAGTCTTAGACCAGATTAGCGATTTTACATAGGACCACATTCCTTATTTTGGTGTGGGATTCAGAATATCCTAAGGGTGTCCAGTTACTTCCAGTTTTTAGCCCGTATGATCCTGCCGCTGCCTCCATTTTAGCCCACAGGTGTACGGGTGGCACGCCCAGCATGTTCCCCATTCTAGCAGTGGGTGTGCTGCTAATGTCCAGTCTTATTGTTAAGCAGGTGAGTCCCTACACATTGCCAACCTCTATAGCAGCGACCTTCTTTTTTGCTTTCTTGAACCACAGTGTCGCCCCATAATTGTCATTCGTTTTACTACGATGATGTATACCGAGTACATACTCTTGGGGTTTCGACACTAGTTTCTTCCTCATATTTATATAAAGCTCAGAAGAGCATTTTTTGCCTTGAAGCGTGTATTCTTTATGTGAGGGTCCATGATGGTTTCGCATCCAGGGTTACTCGTAGATACTTCGCTAGCCCCTCTACAGATACAGTTCCATCGTGAATCGTAAGACTCCAGTACCTGTGCTGGATATGGTTGCTCGGAAATGGTACTGCAACAGTTTGTTTGGGGCTGAATCTTAGAAGCTGTTTCCTGCACAAGTTTCACACAATATTCAGTGCACAGTTCTAAAGTATTACCAAACTTGCAAAATTTTATTTTGACTAATTTGTCTGCGTATATTTGACATAAGTAGCCTCCTATATTTAACGCTTCAGTGAGTTCAGTCATAACTAGGTTCCACAGTATTGGGGACAAAACCCATCCTTGTAGACACCCCCTAATAGTGTTGGTCACCATTTTATGATTCATCATGTTCGATCCCACCTTTCTTCTGTTTAACGCTGTCTTAATCCTCCTACGTATGATGTTCTTCTATAGCCCTAACCACTGATTCGAAGGTCGTATTCCTAAAAGCTTCCTCGATATCCAAAAAGATGCATAGAGCAGTTTCCTGAAAGTGAAGTGTGTTCTCCACCTTCCCAATAAGCTGGAGAAAACTATTTCAAGTGATTTACCTGATGATATGTCTGTTGGTTTGCCTGTAGAGGAACCTTAGTTACCCTCCTTTCCATAACGAGCCCAATAACCAACTTATTATAATGTCTTTTTAAAAAAGATGGACAGAATAATTGGTGTTGTAACGTTGGCCTTGGTATGATCAGTTCTCTCTGGCTCGCAATGAAAGCTACCCTCACTCTCCTCCAAGCATTAGGAATGATTCCATCTGCTAGGCTGACACTAAACACCCTGAATACAAATCTCCAAAAACTCAGCCCTGCTTGTTGCAGTAGAGAGAGAATGATTCCATCTTCTTGAGGTGACTTAAGTGGTTCAAATGTTCCCTACGTCCACTGGATTTTTTTTGATCAACACATTCTCTGGCAGATTTACAGTTATTCCTTTCATTATCTGTATACAAGGGCCTGGCAGGGATTCAGCCTTAGTCTATGTTGTCTGCTAGAGTGTTTTGAGGGGAATGAGTCTTGAGGTGCACATCCAGCGTCTCATCCACTGTCCTAGTATATTAACTATCCTCCTTTCTTATAGAATCTCCTGAATTATATGGTTTTCCGGCGGGAATTTTGTGAAGTCTGACGAAAGTAGCTGTACCTTCTACTTCCTTATACAGTACCTTCCAGGACGATAGTTTCGCTTGCTTATTGGCCAGATTTTATTTGGTGATGCCTCTCAGTATTTTACTAATTGTTCTTTTCGTCATGCAAGGTGGATCAGTCTTCCTTTACAATCCCATGTAGAAGTTCCACCAAGGTACATTCCTGTCTGTATATTTCTTCGTGATGGGGCAGATTTATAAGTACTTGGTCATAATGGCAGATGTTACTGCGTCTGACATTTTCTCAAAATATGTTGGATTCCTTGTAGAAGTTCTGACGTCAGATAAGAGTAAGTTGAAGTGTTTTCTGTAAGATTCTAATTCTGTTTCCCTATTACTCCTGTAGGCCATGATCTGTGTAACACCCTGATCAGCCTAAAACTTAATACACGTGTGATCAGATAATGATGGCTCCAACGCCACATGCCATTGTTCGACATAGATACCCAGTAGAATGGACCCAAAAGTTATGTCCATTTACTTCTTCCCTTTCGTTCCTGAAAGTAGGTTTCCTGCCCCTATTCAGGATATGCAGGTTACTCCAGAGTAAAAGTGCGAGAAAGTACTCACCTCTGCTGTTTTTGTCGCTGCTTCCCCACACAACCAACCATCAGTTGTTCATTCTGCCGAGAGCAGCTTTCTACCAGTCTATTCACCTCCTGGGAAAGAGCAGTAATCTGAGACCAATACCATTTCCTTCGTGCTGCCTTGCTCACGCTGCTTAATCTTGAAGGTAGCTAAGTCCCTGAAACAAGAGTCCGTCATCAACATGAATCAAATTCTGTTCTTATCATAAATGCATGTCCAGCAGTTCTTTAGATTCATAGTACAAATCAACTTACCTCCATTTCCTCCGCGCCTTGAAACACCCCCTTTGTGCAGACAGGCTTCCAGGATCAAGACCACGTCCACCTCCTGTCTTCCTAGCCAACGAATCAGGGTGACAGTTGCCCCTTTAGTGTGTTGCAGGCGTAACTGCAACACTTGCAGCCTCCAACTTCTAGCCATGGTCGCATGCGATGTGTTTGATTATCCTGACGACAACCTACGAGAACCCTAAGTAAAGTTTCAAGTAGGATTCTCGCATTACCGTCAGGGATTTAATGCGCACCACTTGCAGCACAAGCGTTTGGCTGTCCGATCAACCATTCGGTTGCTTACACTCAAGTCTTCGGTCCTCTAGTTCTCTGCCTGAAATTTACCGACCAGTCTTAGAACAATCGGTATCATATCTTCCATCACATCTTCACACACTTCCTCTTGCCTTTCTATAATATTTATTTTTATTAACTTATTTGCAACTTGGTCCACTACTACATTCATATATTTGTGTGTGTGTGTGTGTGTGTGTGTGTGTGTGTGTGTCTGTATAGTAATGTTTGTATGAAGATGATGATGATGATGATGATGATGAAAGAAGGGAGACAGAGGAGGCCGCCAAGCTTAACGTTCCCATCCGACGGACGAATCGTCGTCAACTGTGTCACATGCGCTCACTTCATGAGACATTGTGGGGAGGTTTGGTATTTAAAGCAGGACACTGCACAAAATCTGCTGGTCAGAAACCTTACGCAACAACCTCTCCTCCCCTGGCCGGCCAAATACTGACGGTGCAAATTTTTTACACTACCAGGATTCGAACCGGTGGAGTGCCACCGCAGAAGCGTCCGTCAGCGATCTGTTTTGTTATATTTTTAGGATTTCTAGTACTTAATTTTTTTCTTTCTACCTAGCGAATGAAAACAAAAACAAACAGTACTAACTGTACGGGGCACCGCCGCTTGTGACGCTACCAAAAACAGATAAACAGATCTCTCTTCAGGTGTTGCCATCCCAACGACACCTAAAACTTCCCCCTTAACCTCCCCCCCCCCCCTTCCTCCTAAGAAAACTGAACTAAGATAACTAAAAGGGACCATTGTTAGAGAGACAACCCTTAAGGGCGATCGGAATGAGGGATAGGGGATCCCAGTTAGAAGGAAACAAGTTCTTTATGTATTTATTTACTTTTGTTCTTTTATTTATTTTTAATTTTTTGTTTTTTCGTATTTTATCCGTTCGTTGGTCTGTACGCGCTGGTGCACCGTACCGTGAAAGATGATCACGGATTCATCTTGAAATGGGGTGACGGGGCACGCCCCAAACTTTTGGGGTAGGAGGGCAAGGCGAGGGTCAAGAAAGAAGCATCTCAGCCACATAAGTCTTTCTATAATATTCTCTTAAAGTTGATTTCCCTTGTATAGGTCATTTTTAAATTTCTTCCAGCTTTCGGCTTTCTCTTCTCTGATTAGTAATGGCCTGCCATCTGAACTCTTGATATTCATATCATTGCTTATCTTTCTTCTAAGGGTCTCTTTGATTTTCCTATTGGCATAATCTATTTTCCTCCTAGTCATCCATGTTTCTACAGTATTCATTTGTGCTCTGTAAATACCTGCTCAGGTATTAAGCAGTTCCTGCCAATCGGGAACCCGCGAACCATACGCGACTGGAACAGGAAAGGGAGGTAATGACAGTGGCACGTAAAGTGCCCTCCGCCACACACCATTGGGTGGCTTGCGGAGTATAAATGTAGATGTAGAATCTCATTTTGTAGAATTTGTATTCAATTTTGCCTACATAATTTACTGCATTTTTCTATTTTCTTCTTTCTTCAGTTACACTCACTACCTTATGTGTTATCCAATGATTTCTACTAGCTCTTTTCTTCTTGCATATATCGTGCTCTGCTCTCCTTATTATTTTTTTTCTGAAACCTAACTATTCGTCATCTACTGTATTCCCTTCCTTCGTCTGAGTAAGTCGTTGCCTAATGGTTTCTTTCAAGTTCTCAGTAGCCTCTTGTTCTTCAGTTTATCTAGTTCTAATCTCCTCATTATCCTACCTCTGTACAGTTTCTTCACTTTAATCTGTAGTTCGTAACCATTTACTCCTGGAAGTATTCTGCAGTTTAAAATGTGGTTTTGACCTTCCATGTCTTCAGATCTCTTCATCGTATTTTACCTTCTTTCCTGATCCTTAAACCAAGTCTTTGCAATGATTAACATTGATGTTCTTTCCGTCTCTTCTCTTTCCTACTATCGAATTCCAGTCCCCGCCAAACGTAATTCTTCATCTTCCTTAAAAATCTGAATAATTTCCTTTATCTCACCATACATTCTTTTCATCTTTTTATCATGTGCGGGGCTAAGAGGCAAATGAACTTGTACCTCTATGGTTGTTTGCTTCATGTCTGTTTTGGCTACGACAATGTGTTCAGGTTTCTGTTGATAATAACTTACACATCTGTATTTTCATATTGTTTACTTGTCCTAATAGCGCAAAACCTCTATTTCATCTTATATTTATAAGCCTCTGCCGACCTCATCAGATGTCTTTTTCTTTCTACCAGAGCACATGTGTAATACCTAAAGTTCAATCTGTCCAGTCCCCCTTATAAATCTCTAAAACACATACAAAATTAAGATACGTAACATTCCAAATTCAGTCTCGTAGAGCGTCAGTATTGTGTTTCCTTGTTGATAACACGCCCGAAGATCCAAATGGCGGCTATTAAATCACACACACACACACACACACACACACACACACACACACACGCACACACACACACACATACACCCTCGCGCGGTTAGAGGCGCCATGTCACGGACTGCGCAGACCCTCCTGCCGGAGGTTCGAGTCCTCCCTCGGGCATGGGTTTGTGTTTTGTTCTAATCATAAGCTAGTTTAATTAGTGTGCAAGGCTAGGGACCGATGACCTCAGCAGTTTGCACACACACACACACACACACACACACACACACACACAGACACTGACACACACACACACACACACACACACTGTCTAATTAAGTAACTAATGGCGAGGAACACGTTTCACCTTGCCGAACGGTCAATCTCCTCGATGTTTAAGTTAGAAGCTGATTGTAGTTAATCTGCGGAATAAGGAAACTCCCACAGCGTTGAGGACTAGGTAAGCAGTATAGATAGGGCGATTGAGTTTTGCTACATCTGGACATGTGTCCGGTTGTGTAAGATTTATTTTGCACACCTAGTCAGCAAACTTTTCTTATACCAAACAGTGTGTTAATAGTAGTGTACTGAAAGCGATATTACGACACAGCAGTTTCATCTGTTCATTACACTGACTAGGAAATCACTTCAAGTTTTTAAAAAAGCAAATGTGTTTCGAAATGACGATGTACGACTCTCTTAAAGATACAGAGCAACTGTATTGTAATAATGAACAACAATAACGGGCTCATAATTATATTCGTAATCTAATGTGGAACTTTTGCTTGATAGTGACTCTGACGTCCTTTGGTAAAGTTAAAATTAATGTGCGATGGTTTGCTTGATTCCAGGCGGTCTGCGACGCTGCTTATTACCGTGTGGGTGTGCCCATTGGCTACTTGTTCCCCACTTTTGTATTGGAACAACTGGACTGATGGTATCATCTGCGAGGTGGAGGCTGTTGTTCCTGTAGAGTTTGTGACGGCTATAGGCATGTTGACGCATGCCAGTATCATTATAACCGTCACCGTTATTCATTACCGTGTTCACAGGTTCGTCCCACACTTTTCATAATGGTCGTAATAAAGTGTCGGTTTAAGTGACAATAGTATCACTTCATACGTATATTCACTATTTAGTTGGGTATTTTCGTGTAAGTTGCCCTTTTATTTAGCTAAATACAAAGTGAAGAGAGAAAATGTTCGATGGTGTTTGTTCCATACTGTGAATATTGTGGTTTTATGTACAAATTCATCTGCTGTAGTGTGGAAAGCTGACGCGATTAAGTCTCCCTGGTTTCAGTCATAGTTCTAACATCCGACCTCGATGTCTTCGACTCTGTTTCGCCTCTCCGGGTATCTTCGTTTTGGAAAAGTTGTGTACAACCAAGTATGCTTACCTCATTACCAGAAACTGTTTCCTTAATTACCTTACGTTAGATTTTCGCTACCGATTTTACAAGGTCTGTGGAAACGTTAGTAGCCGTCTGTGCGTTTACGAACAACATGATGTTACGTTCCTCTTGCGGTATGTGAACCTGTCTGATTACCAGCAATGGAAAGTTCACATGACTTAGCGACCATTTAGCCTTTCTGGGTTATGACTGGTCGGCAGCTTGTTCATCATGGCACCGTTGTCGATGCTTTGTGAATTTGGGTGGCAACTGAATGGCGCTCTATTCATCTGAAGCATATACAGATTCTCTTTGATTACCTACCATTTCATTTAGAGACACTGATTACAGCACATCGGAATTCGTAGCTTATTGAATTCTCATAGATCATTTATTGTTTCGGTATCTCATTCATTTGGCTATTGTTATACACCTAAACTATGCTGTACAGTTCATTTCAGTTACAAGATTAATTCTTGCTGTTGGTAGGTTCACACAGGTTAGTATAATTTTTTAAATCAGTAAGGCTTCGAGGTCCACATATTGGAGAGACTTATTCAGAAGCAAAACGCCTGTTAATTTTTTCCTCTCTCTGAATAAATTTCTCCATAAACTGCGAGGCAGATCAGATCCTTTGTTTCGCACTCGTGTTATCTGGTGCTACAGCTGAAACATTTGTCAACATATGTTTGCTCTCAGTTCAGCGAGGCATGTTGTGAGTAGCTGTGTGGAGTTTGGAAAATATGTGAGAGTTAGTGACTCGTCGAAATTCGTGTGGATACTTTAGTAAGTTCATCTCCTGTGAAAGGCGGTAGTGGCAGGTCGAGTCTTGCTCCAACAGTATTTTCCATTTACGGAATTCTTTTTTTAAGCTGTCCGCAGATCATGCTTTGTGCTGTTTGTATACGTTCTCATTTTGTGTCTTATATGAAGAGACGCAAATTTCAAATTATCATTAACGGTTAACGAAAGTCAAAATCTTCACACAAGTTAGTGGTTTGTAGCATACTAGTGGTCGTCAATCCGGAACTTCAGTCATACATTACTTTGTGTTTGTCTGTAGTAGAGAACTGTACTTTTAACCCCCAAGGAGTTATCACTGCGTAACCGGTTGGCTGATGATCCTCGCTTCTGACGGGTGAAACAAGTATCTGAATTTGCTGAGTTATTAATAATAATACAACTGTAAACACGAACGTCATAAAGTCAGTGGATTGTTTACGCACGACCTCGCGAACCTACTAAATTTCAAATATATTGTTATTATAAAGTTATAAGCAATTAACTTATGTTTTGTTGATGTATTTAACCTGGCAATATTAGAGCCAACAGGCCCTGCCTTACATCTAAATTCTGCTCGTTTAACGTGACATTCATTATGAAAAGCATATAATGAGTTACATCTAATACATAAGGGACATTCAAATGAAAATGAGTCAGATGGAGAAAAAGTAAGCAAACTGTTTATCATTTCACAAGTGAGCGCCGTAACTGTCAATTAAGTTATCCCTAGTCGATGTCTTAACGGAAAAATATTTGTAGTTGTCTATGGGACCATGATCGTACCGAGGAATCTTACAATCCTACAAAATTATCGCTGGGAAGCCCTTACACATCCTCCATACAGTCCCGATCTCTCCCCATGCGATTTCAATTTTTGGAGCCCAGAAGAAAGACATTCGTGGCCGTCGATTTTCTTCGGAAGAAGAGGTGAACGCCTGGCTGCAATCATGGTTCCGTTGGCAACCGCAAACATTTATCCACGGAGACAATGACGGTCTTGCCTCACAGTGGTACACTGGTATTAGCAGTTATGCCACGAACTTTTGAAGTGACAAACAGTAACTGATTTTTCCAATCTGTTCCATTTCCATTTGATGGCCCCTTATAATTATAACATTTAGAAATTCCTGTAGTGCAGAAATAAAACTCTGTTTAAATTAGTTCTCCAATGGCCTCGGCTTTCCCATCAGATCAGCGAAGTTGTCGGGCTGGGCTAGCAATTGGATGGGTAACCATCCGATCCGCCGAGCGGTGTTGGCAAGCGGGGTGCCCTCCGCCCATGTTAGGCAAACGGAGGAGCTACTTGACTGAGAAGTAGCGGCTCCGGTCTCGGAAATTGACATACGGCAGGGAGAGCGGTGTGCTGACCACATGCCCCTCCATATCTGCACCCGGTGACGCCTGAGGGTCGAGGATGACACGGCGGCCGGTAGTTACCTTTGGGCCTTCATGGCCTCTTCGGGCGGAGTTTAGTTTTTTAGCTTTAGATTAGTTCAGCAGCAATAAAGACATATAACTGGAAAGTCGATTTAAACTTCTGGTGGTGGCAGCACTGTACATGTGAGAGGGAGTGAAAGACGAAAACAGCATTAACGAAGTTGAAGGAGAAGAAAGTTGTGTGGCTGACGAAAAATGACAGATAAATGAGCGTAACTGGGAGAAGATGGGATCATTTGCTTTACTGTTTGTCAGAGGTAAAGACCACCCACATAAGTTAATTTTTTAAGGAAATGATATCAGAGTGAGATAGTGAAATTCTTCGGCTTATTCTGAAGAGTAATTGTGCAGAGTGCAGGGTAGCTTCTTGCAAAGGCGGACGGCTGCTATAAAGAAGGAGACTGCAGATTTTTACGGGTGGACACATCTAGGGTACTAAATATGTGAGACCTAGTGTCTCGATTATAATGAGATGACAGGTGCTTCCCCTCTGATGCTAAGTACTGGGATGCATTAACACTGAGATGCCGCAGAAGCGTACGTAGCGTATGGTAGTCACGACCAAGTCTGACCGCAACCAACGTAAATGGGCCTATGAAGCAAGGACATGGTCAAATAGATGGACGTTCCAAGTATAATGAGCAGAAGCATTCCTGTTTAGTTGCTAAAGTCCAGTGTTCTCACTTCTCATGCAATGTTCATGGCTTTAGTGGAGATTCCGTAAGACGAGCGACTACACAGTATCACAGTTCACATCCTCTGGGTAGATATTCCTAAACCTTTTGAGATTATAGAGGAAAGCGTAAGTTCTGCAAGTGTGGCGATAATACCTCTTTATGAACAGTAAAATATCTTTCCTGGTTCCAAGATATTTGAAAAAGGTTAGCCACGACGACCACTTTTGAGCGACATCAGTTCTATAACATGATGAAACATATGGTTTCGTTACTGAGGGGATTTTATCGTGAGAAATTTCGAGCAAAATTTCGACTTGCCATGAACAGTCTCCCCTGCCTCAAGGTAGCAAGGCTATTTATGGAAGGTTCAAATGGCTCTGAGCACTATGGGACTTAACAACTGTGGTCATCAGTCCCCTAGAACTTAGAACTACTTAAACCTAATCAACCTAAGGACATCACACACGTCCATGCCCGAGGCAGGATTCGAACCTGCGACCGTAGCAGTCCCGCGGTTCCGGACTGCAGCGCCTAGAACCACCCGGCTATTTATGGAAGGATCTGAGGGGATAAGAACTCTAGATGAAAGGCCCTAAACTAAGGTACTTAGCATAGAGTGTACGTTAATGAAAATTTTGAAGTATGACAATAATAATCTTTATATACAATAACCTTTATTACTTCATTTTTGGGGTGCCGTACCTCAATCGGTAAAACCAGAACCCTTACAGTATCTCTTCGTTGTACGTCAGCCTGTCAATCTGTTAAGACTCCTTTTCCTCGGTAATGGTTAGAGGTATTGAGTCGAAATTAACATCAAATACCAAGGTATACGACAACTTGGCGATGTAAAAATTTAAGCTTCTAAGTCAATACAGTGAAAGATACGGTTATTTATGGCATATACTTCTATACTCGGAAATTCACTCTTCAAAGCCTACAGGAAACTATCTGTTGACCAACAATCATAAAAATGGAAAAGAAGCCTGGTAACACAGTGTAAGTAAAGCAAAAAAGAAAACTGTTAATTTTCAATTATATCACTTTTTTTCCATAAGCTGTCCGTCTGTCTCTCTCTGTCCGACTGTTAAGACCCCTTTCTCTCAGGAGTGGATAAAGGTATCAAGTTGAAATTTACTTCAAATATTTAATCCCACGGCGTAAAACATTTAAGATCCGAAGACAATGGAACCAAAAGATACGGCCATTTACGACGCTTATCTGATACTCGCATACTCACTATTAAAGCATACAGATGGACTATCTGTATAAATAATTAATTTCCTATGGAATCCTCAGAGCGCGATTCCTACTCGCATTTGTCTGTTTTTTACGTCTCAAGTTCAATCCACAGGTTTATCCAATTCATCATCAAAGAAGAGAAATATGACTTTAACCGTTTTCTGATATCGCCGTAAGTCGCAAAGTGTATGGATCTTTATGACAGTAAACCTGTGCATATTGATTTGTATCTGCAGACTTCCAGCACCCTCCAGACTTTCCAGACAATGACCAGCCTTTATACGCTTGTGTCTGATGGGAACAGCTTTTCAAAGGATCTGCGATATCTAAAATATGTGTAAATTTGTAGCGGATGTTCATTACCTGTGACGTAGTCGGGGTTATGAAGCTCTTCGACGGCATAACGTAAATTTTGTTGTACCAAAATTATTTTGTCTTATACTTAATTTTACCTTTCTCACAACTCCTTGTGACGTAAAGGCTTCCATATCTGAGGCATAAGGAAGCATATTTTTTAACGTGGGTGTACAAAAGTAGTCCGAGAAATGCAAAATTCGGAACTGTGCCGCTAAGTCAGAAGTATAAATTGCAGCCACTCCGCTGCATCACGGACGAGGACGTATTAGCCGTGATATGCATCGATAGGGCTGAAAATTCGGGACACGGAAAACAGCTTTCATGAAGTATATAATTCACCTTACTGCACTGACACTCGTCGTCGAGACACACCAGAGAAGTAACCTGTTGGAAGGTTAGTTTCATCTGATATTTATCATGCGATCAGATGTGGTTAGTGGGTACACACATGCCAAGTCGTAGTATTCCTGCGCAGTAAACGTTAAATATCTTGACTATGAATGACACGAGACTTAATTATTTTTTGAGACTTATATGGATGGTGACACAATGTAATCTAAAACTCAGACTTCACCTTCCCCAGAATTTAAGATGTTGCTCTGCACATTTAATTTTTTTAAATTTTTTTTCTGTAGACCATATACGAGTTGCATTTTGCTCATGTTCAATGATAACTCCTTACTGTAGCAGCTCTGACACTGAGTAATATACAACCATACCATTTGTAATAAACAAGATATCAGTATCTTCGTTATGTTGTACGAAGGCTATTCGGATAGTATGGAACGATAGATCGCGAAATGGAAACCACAGTCAAAATCAAAACTGTTTCATTAGCAACGGTTAGATACACCTTCCAGCTACTTCTCTACACTGCCGCTCAGACTTAGACATCTGTCACAGCGTTGTACCAACTTTTCAATTCCCTCGTTGTAGAAGACAGCCGCCAGTGCATTTCGACAGTTTTCTGCTCTGGACTGCATCTCTCTGTCTATGTCAAAATATTGTCTTCATAGCCAGCGGTTCATTTGTGCAGAGATGAACCTCAGGGTAGCCAGTTACGGGCTGCATTGGGAGTGATCAAACACGTCCCATTGAAAACGCTGCAGGAGCATCTTCATTGCCCCTGCAGAGTGCTGCTGAGAATTGTCGTGTAGAACAAACCGCATGACAGTTATGTTATGTGGATATCATAGCTTCAGGCGAAATCTTTCGCCAGGACCTCATACTTAGCGAAGATACACTAATTACTAGCCATCTTTACGTTCTCACTGTGAACTCAGAACTGAAAAAAGCGACATGATGCGATCGACGGGCATACTAGACACAGTGCCCAACGCATCTGTACAGAGCTTCATCAGACTTTCACTGTATTTTCCATTTCGCGACCGATCCTTCCTTACTTTCCGAATAACCTACGTATTTCAAGGGACATCAGTGTAAGGTGGTAAATTTTTAACTGCGTGTGAATGACTATACTCAAAACTATAAAAGCTATTTTTGCAAAGTAAATGTGTAAACTCGAATACCCCTGACATCACTCGAGTAGTTAGTTAATACCATGTCACTTGAACGTATATTAACAAAGGTCATCAGGCACACTTATATGTGGGAGAAGTAGCATATTATGACGCTTCTGTGGTGTAAATCGTCTTTTAGGAAACAGATCACTTTTGATCAGCCTTAACGGCACAAGATATATTCCTTTATTTTGTATCAATCATTGAAGCTCGAGTATCTGGTGACCCTCATATTGAATCATTAGTAGAATCAAACAACAGCAACAGCTAACTTACATCCTCCTCACGTAATAACAGATAGGTATTTATAGATAACACTACCAGGGAGTTAACTTTTCCCATTGCGGTATACAAAAACTTCAAACGTTTTAGTAGTATGAAAGACAAGAGCAACTAAAGTATCGAAAAGATTAATATAGTGTTAACTGGAATTCATCGCTCTAACTTCCGATACACGGAGATTAGTGAGACCCATATGCAATCCATGCGGCAGATTAAATGCCATTTGTCTGATCACGGGGAAGTCCTAGGTTGTTTTTCACGGTAGTTGAGACAAATGATGAGCTGGTCCCCAGTCTGCGGCTCAGACTTGTTGAATCTATGACTCTCTTCCATTTAAATGAATCATTCAATTTTTTTTGAAATTGGAATAATTTCTTTGTCTCACACAGGCATCATATGTAACGATTTCTGTTTCGTCCGAGTCATTCCTTTGTGGAGAGTCTTTATTCTTGTCTTACAGTGTATTTTCATTAGCACCAAACGAAAGTTTCTGTGGATATTCATGTAACACTTGTCAATATCCAGTGATTTACGAAAGATAGTGGCGTGAGTATTTTAATCATAATTACTGATCCTAACTAAATAAAGATTTTTCTGGAAAAATAAAGCTTTTATTCGTATACAGATTTGATATTATTCCAAAGTTGATCGAATTGTTTCATGCAGGTCGTTTGCAGGTGGATTTCACTGTGTGTTGCTTTCCTTGTAGACAAACTGTTTGCTTCATTTTACATCAAATCTTCCCAGTTAATTAATGTTAGTCGTTACTTCTGTTGGATTCGGACCACTTTCTCCATAGTCTCTAATGGTATCTCCCCACAAAGTCACGAAATGTTAGGTCCAAGACGATGAACTAGAACTAACAAACCAAATGTCAGTGAACATAATTAAAATAAATTCAGAGCAAATTTTAGGTCTATTTCGGAAGTTAAACTTTTGGAGAAGCTACAGCTTTGCTGCCCAAATTTAGAGTACTCTACTAGATCATTCTTCGTAAGGCAATTTTAACTGTTTCAGGGAGGCAGTGGCTGTGAAAAAGAGACGGCGCTGCGACGAATCGCAGCAGGTGATCTTCACACTACGCTGCCCGGATGGCAACCACCTTTCTGCTCCGAGAGCCATAAATACCAAGTCTGCTCGAATTGTTCTATACGTGACGGGGGTGTACCTCTTCTCCTGGGCTCCTTATACGGTCCTATATATAATTAAGTCATGTGGCTATTCTTCTCCAGAAATTAATGTCATTTATCGACTCTGCTTATCGTTTGCTAACATAAATTACCTTATCAACCCATTTTTGTATTCGTGGAATAATTCTGCCGTCAGAAAATCAATCATTAGTTCTCTTAAATGTTTAGGTGTGCTGAATAAACAGAAACGTGACGTAGGTAGTAGAAGTTCTTCATCACGAATCAGCAGTGCCGTCCCAAGCGGTCCTTCAGTACACGGCATAAGATGAGTGCTTTCTGATTTAGGCTATATGTCACCACAGTTAGAAACTAAAAGTATTTACTATTCCTGAGTTAACTAAATGTGATTTTTCGGCGAGAATTATTTCTGATGCGTGTATGACACAATGAATATCACAAAACTGTGGCCGAATAAGAAAACTGAAAGAGTGCCGAAATCAAGTTTCCCGAAAAAACGGTGCTTTCTCGAAGACCTTCAGTGTATATTGCGTATATTGCGGGAGGAGTTTGTCTTTTAATTAAATGTTTCTCATAACTATAGAACAATAAATGTTATGCAGCATTTAAAACGTAGACCGAACTTTCTTTTTTAGTATGAGACATTGCTGATACGTTTAATATCAAGACGTATTTCACCGAATTGCTGTCATAGAATGAGTCTGGCGGAATTGTCGAACTGTATGTGATCAGCGAACATCTAAGGATAGCAAATAACTTCAATAGCGGTGAATATCTTGGG
The DNA here is from genome assembly GCF_021461385.2 of Schistocerca piceifrons. Lineage (NCBI taxonomy): Eukaryota > Metazoa > Arthropoda > Insecta > Orthoptera > Acrididae > Schistocerca > Schistocerca piceifrons. The sequence continues at coordinate 561,282,190 of NC_060149.1, forward strand.
AACAGTGAAAGGTTATTGGCTGAAGATGATTAAATCATTTGCGTTTCAATGTATAATTTCCTTTTAATGAGCAGAAAACAGGAAGTCAACTCGCCCCAATAATAGTACTTCTTGAAACAGTATTTTAACAGTATTATGATTTTGTTACAATTTGAACGCCATAATAAAGAAATATTTTTATATTACTTTTCTAAAGTACTCTTTCTTTCACTATATATATATATCCAGAGAGGGCATCTAAAAGCTCAATCAAATAAGTGTTTTCTCCCCAGTTCACATTGACGAATTCTTTCACGTTATCCTCTCCCTAAAATGACTGTGATAATATGGTGGTTTACAAGAACACAAATAACACATTTATTCCGATGTATAAAATTTGATCCCAAGCGAAAATGCACTACAGAGAATGATAAATTTCCTCACATTTACATAAAAACAAAGACATAATTTAAAATTAGTATTGAGCTTTTACGACATTCAGACGAAAAGAAGAACGATACTCAGTGAGTTTTAGGTTAGAAAAGTCAATCAAATTACAAATGTTAATGTTACCAGTAAACGGGTACTGTAATGACACTTTCCTGAGGCACTTAATTACTATAAACGCAAATCGTCTATGTTTACTTACAGATAACCCGATGTATTTCCTTTCGTTGTATGTGATACATCAGCTTTATATGACGGGGAAAATTAGTCCAAATTCAGTGTATCCAAGTTAGAACAACGTGGGCTCTAAACACTGACAACTTAAGTGCTGGGAATCTGGTCTATGGTCGCTTACATGAAGTAAAATATTGTACCATAACATTTTTGTACAAAGTAATTAACTTACTAATATTGCAGAAGGGCTACTGAAAGCTAACTCAACGACGCTATGAGAAAAGCTAATGTGATGAACTATAAACACAAAGATACAACAAAGATTTTCCAAAGTGATTAAAGTGCTGGAAATGAAACTTAAATTAATTAATGCAACAAATTTTATTCCAAAACCATCTGATTAATTGTTCTTAAGAAGAGAATAAACTGCTTTTATATTTGCTTTGTTGAAATATTTTGAATATTGCGTAATTATTCGATCTGGTATTTTCTGATTATTATTAACGTGATTAAAATTAATATGACACGTAGCTCTGATAGGGGAACAATTTAGTGTCCTGGTCCAGACAAGAACGATTTTGATCAAACAAGGTGAGTATTACAATAGAAGGTCAACCGAGTGGTTATTATTATGACATTAAAACTGGAAGACTAGTGTGCCTTCTGCAAAACAAAATTTGCTTGAGTTGTCTCACACTTAGAAGGGGAGATTTAAAAATGGTATCTGACGCCAGTGACAAAAAAACATCAGCGCCCACTTAATGAAGTTTTATAGCTGAACATAGGTTGTTTCTGGCCTTGGATTGTTCTAAGGACCTGCTACAACACTGCCCATTTCACATTGCAGCAACATACCTTCTCACAGTACACGAATGTTATATTATTTGTTGACTGGATGTGTGTCTTACAGGCACATTGAAGCATTCAAACCCTCTCATAAAGACAAACGCTTAGGAGACTGAGATGGTACATTTTGTTCACTTTATATATCTTCTAACGGTATTAGAAAGACAGTATACTGTGGCGATTTACAGAGATCATTAGATATCTTATCTTGAGAGCCAGATGTTGTGGATGTTACACAAGGATAACAGACATGGCAGAACATATAATTTATACTGTGAAATTATTATTAAATGTTATTTTAAATTTGAATAGCAATATGGACAAAAGAATAATAAGTTTAGTCAGAGATATATTTTACAGAAATAGTTGTACACTGTTTTCTACATATCTGTCTTGCTTTTTTTCAAGTGCCTAGTCTTTCATTTTTTTCTCATTTACTGTCATACATTCAAGGAAATATTTCAAAAAAGTGAAACAAGTGTTACCCAAACCCGGAAATCTTCATATTGCTTCAGTATGAAATTTTATACCTTCATACTACATCCGAAAACAAACCTATTTTCTTATATGTACAGAAGTGAAATTTATGATCTTAAATGTAGTAAAATGAATTCTTACATGGTTACTAGTAATTCATATACTTCGTTTAGCCTCAGATCCTAGAAACATGAGAAATTAAAACAGAGGTCAGCAATGTCTACATTATTCAGTGGCCGTTTCGTCAAACGCAATGTCCATCGGATATGCATGCATGTACAGCGCTATTCAAAACGAAGGAACAGACTTCAAACATTTCTTGCTTCCAAACTTCAAAGGTTAGAAACGCAACTCCAATGTTCCTGGTAAGAGAAAGTTCAATTTTTTACGTATTCAATGTGAGCACCATGTGTTACACGACAAATATCAAAACGGTGAATTGTTTCCTCCCACACATGAAGCAGCTGGTCTCTCGTTATCGAATTCAAAACTTCACAATGCGATGTCGCAGACTTTCAAGAGTGTAAGATATAGTGGGGATAAAACGCTGCCTTTTACGTAATCCGACAGATAAAAGTCACAAGGAGTGAGATCTGGAGACCTGGGAGACCAACGGCGACGGTGTTCCTCTTCTGCTCTTCCTCTTCCATGCAACCTCCTGTTAGCGTGTCATTCTCTAAGCACGTCCGATATTACCTCAATGACTCCATTCTAGGACGCTGGATTGGAGTAGGATGTGCAGAAGATGATCTACATCGCCGGTGGCTTCCCAGGTCTCCAAATCTCCCATATCATGACTTTTACATGTGGGGTTACCCAAAAGTCGCGTTTTTATCCCCCCTATGCCTGACAACCTTGAAAGTCTACGACATAGCATTGTGAAGCTTTGAATTCGATAACGAGGGATCAGCTGCTTCGTGTGTGGGAGAAAATAAGCCACCATTTTGATATTTGTCGTGTAACACATGGCGCTCACATTGAATACATAAATATTTGACATTTTTCTTTCCAGGAGCGTTGGAATTGGGTTTCTATTTCTTGTAGTCTGGAATGAATAAATGTTTGAAATTTGTTCCTTCGTTTTTAATAGCCCTGTATGAATGAACAGACACTGCCAATGATCTACAGGAGTATTAAATTAACCAAGTGTATTAACCGACTGAATGAAAAATTTTGCTGGATTTCCTCGTTTTGGATATAAGTGCACGTTATAGTTTTTTTTACTAATTTCAGCAGTCATCCTCATGTAGATCATGTCACAATATTTATAAACACTTCTTACTATTATTTGGTCCTCACAACATTTCAGTTCCAGAGCTATCTATATAATTTTCTCTGAGAGAATTAACAGTATGATCACATTCGATAATAATAAACAACAAATTTTTCAGCTTCTTTCACACAACACATGTCAAACTGTAGCATGAGTAACAACCATATAGTTGACATTTCATGAAACAAACAACACAAGAAATATTCTAGAGCATTGTGGTCAACGTTACTTCAACATTCAGTCTCCAGAAATTTCACCTAAATTCCTTGATGCTACATTAGAAAATCGAAGTTTCGATTTCTTACAGGGTGAATCTGTATTTGTACTCAGAGCGAATTCCTACTCGAAAATATGACAGTCTCTCCTATTGTATAGAAAATGTCAGGCTGATACAGAACCGCTATGCATGCAACAGCATGTGTACCTAATATCTTAAGAAACGGAAGGCTTAAAAACGAGATTTTCCGGTGCTCATAGCTCGGGCTCTGTTGGTGATAAAAAAGATAGGGTCGGTGGTTTGGATAGCCCTTGATCTAGGCACAATTTGCATACCCAGCCCAAGGATCATCTTAGTGTCACTATCCTACAGTGCAGGGTCAAAGTATGAATATTAAACACTTCCTCTGCTTAGGCAAATGGAGCAAATGCTTTGGTTCTTTTTGTATTTGATGTAGTGCACGGAGTAATTGATGGGACTTACAGAGGCACCATTAGTTCATAGACGGTTCCGTAAGAAACTCCCACAAAAAGAGTTTTATTACTATATTTTCGCCGTCAGCAGCGGACGAAAACCCAGTTGAGGATTCCTGGACTGCTATGCACAAAAATGGTCAAAGTTCTGACGATATATTCGTAACCTCCCGATCTTGAAGAATATATCATTACACGTTTACCAGATACAGAGGTTCAATATTGCCCTACTTCTACACGTAAAACCCGGTATAAGGCGAAATCTAAATAACAAATAACAGCAGAAAATTCCTCAGATTTAACGCTATGCACTGTATGTGTATATCGAAATGAAACATCTTCCCGTTTTCAAAAAAATTTACCCTCATCGAGAAACACACTTTTCGTGTACGAAAACCCAGCCATGGAGTCCGAGAGGGCTACGAAAAGCAAACAACTGTAAATTTACGATGTATCCCTAAGATCGCGATTTGGAAGAACCTTGAAAATATTCTTCATAACTTTATCCTACTCCGAAGCACGGAGGATCGAAGGTACCGTATTTGTACACGTAAAATCCGGTGTGAAGTGAAAACGCCGTTTAGAAAGTGACGTATCACTGAAAAATACGTTGAAAAGTGTCTTCGTTACCATTTGCGAACCGCACGTTGTAATACTTAAGGACGTGCAAATTTTTTGTACGTAAGATGTTGTCTGATGTGTAAAATCAGTCAATTTTGCATAAGAAAACTATTTAATTTTTACTGACGAATACACTTCTTTTCATATGAGCCAGCGGGGAAATGCTCTTATCGGAGAACTAAAAATGCGAATACATTCCGGGTTATTTAGAAGACTCTCCCTGAAAAGTGGGGTACCAGCTGCCGCATTCTACCTTCATCAGCACCTCTAAAAACTTTCCTTGAAATACTGGAATGCGAACAAACTCACACCTTTTTATGCTGACAGGAAGACTGTGGCATTGGCAACGAGACGGAAAAGTAAAAAAAAAACTGGAAGATAGTAGGCTGTGGTTGGGTTATAGAAAGAATGTTAATGTCAGTGTGAGTGAAAGAGAGGAACAGCGCCAGTGGAACATATTTGATAGTGACAGAACAGTATTAGGAAATGGGTGAAGGAGACAGTGCCAGGGGGGAAGGAATAAAGAGAAAGAGGAAGAGAAGGTGGGTGAGAGCCAGTGGTAATGACAAACACAGTATACGACAGGGACAACGAGGAAGAGAGAGAGAGCGACGGTGAGAAGACACAGTAGCAGTAGGAAGGAAGGATTAAGGCATTAGTAGAAGAGAAGACTGTAGTACTAAGACAGAACGAAGGAAACAATGGCTGTAACACAGAAGACAATGACAGAGAGAGACAAAGAGGTAAACGTAGGTGGATATAAGCTTCCAGCACATGTAAGAAGGCACACTATGGAAGAGGAGGAGTTGCCATATATGTTAAAACCTGCCATAGTGTGAAAAATTCAGAAACTAAAAAAAATTGTGTAGAGGAACATACAGAAGCACGTGCGTGTGAGCTTAAACTGAACAATGGTTCTTTTATTATTGTTCCCGTGTATAGCTCTCCTCTGGGAAATTTTCAGCTATTTTTGAGAAACCTGGGATTCTTTGGTGTGCTGCCAGTCAGACAGAGGAAAGAACATTATTGTTTGTAGGAATTTCAATGCAGATTTTCTGAAAGAGTCCTCTAGAAAGCTTGACTTCGAAGTATTATTTGGATCTTTCAATTTGATGTCAGCTATTGATTCTCCTACTCGGGTGGTACAGGAAAGCAGGACACTGATTGATGATGTTTCTATAGACCAAGATAAATTTAATCAAATAGAAACTTTTCCTGTTAAGACTGGTCTGTCCGATCATGATGTACAGCTAGTTGTAATATACACATAGCTCCATACAATAGCACAAAACAGTCCTCCAAAACACTGCATTAAATTAACTATTTAACAATAGAAAATTTTAGGGAAACCTTGCAACAGTTAGACTGGATGAGGTGAACAGGAAACCTGATGCTAATTTAAAATTTAACCTTTGCCAAGATACCTTTGTGAGTATATTTGAAAACGCTTCCCCTAAGGAAACAGTGGAATATAATTTTATGAAACTACCCAAAAGCTATGGCTTACTAAAGGGTTAAAAATATCCTGTAAACAGAAAAGGGAAGTATTTCTTAAAAGTAGGAGTATTGATCACTGAAATTTTATAAAAAAGTTGCACTGTCTTAAGAAAAGTTATAAAAAAGTTTGGATGTGTGTGTATTATGTCTGAATTAGAACATTTCATAACAAAATTAAAACAATTTGGAATATTATGGAAAGCGAAACAGGGCAATCAAGAGCTCAGGAAGACTGTATTTCTCTCAAACTCAATGAATAGTTTGTTAACAGAAGACAGAGGTAGAAAATATTTTTATTAATCATTTTTAAGTGTTGTAGAGAAAATAGTATCGAGCTATTCATTAACAAATGCAACGCAGTATGCGGAAGAGGCAATACAACTGCAGTTTATAAAACTGAAATTCAACCCACTTCTCCTACTGAAATTAGGAAAGTAAGAAATTCACTCAAAATTAAAAGCTGAAATGTAATTGATGGCACTTCCAATGGAGTACTAAAAGCTAAGTATGATTCTCAGTCACGTATGCAGTAGCTCACTGATACAGTGCATTTTTACAGAAAGACTGCAATATGGTATTATTAAATCATTCCATTAAACAGAGGACAGTTGTGATACTAACACCTGCTTCCCAGTCTCACTTCTCACAGCTTTATCCAAAGTTCTTGAGAAAGGTATGTATTCATCAGTACCATCGCATCTTGTAAAAATGAAACAGTAACAAAATGTCACTTTGGTTTTCAGAAAGGCTTTTGAACAGTAGAAGCTGTATATGCTTTCACTGATCAAATATTAATTGCTTTGAATAAGTGAACATAACCCATTGAGATCTTTACTGATCTCTCAAAAGCTTTTTACTTAAATCATGAAATGCTTCCAGATAAGCTGAAGTATTGTGGTATGAGTCGGACAGTGCACAACTGGTTTAATTCATACTTAAATGGAAGAATGCAGAAGGTTGAAATTAACTGTACAGAGTCCTCTAACAGGGGGGGGGGGGGGTATCAAGAATGGTGTCCCATGGGGTACAGTCTCGGGGCCCTTGTTGTTCTTAATATGTATTATTGACTTGCCATTCTGTATTCATGAAGATACAAAGCTAGTCCTTTTTGCTGATAATGCAAGTATAGTAATCGCACCCAACAAACAAGAATCAGCTGAGGAAATTGTAAATAATGTCTTTCAGAGAATTATTACATGGTTCTCAGCAAATGAACTCTCATTCAGTTTTGAGAAAACTTAGTACGTACGATTCTGTGCGGTAAATGGCATAACACCATTGATAAATACAGACCTTGAACAGGAGTCTGTTAATAAGACAGAATATTCTAAATATCTGGGTGTGTGTACTGATGAGACATTAAAATTGGAAACACATTGATGATCGGCTGAAATGGTTATGTTCAGCTACTTATGCTATTAGGGTTATTGCAAATTCTGACGATCAACATATCAATAAATTAGCCTACCTTGCCTATTTTCATTCACTGCTTTCAGAAAGCATGATATCTTACCATAGTTCGTAATTAAGAGAACAAGTATTCATTGCACACAACTGTGTAATCAGAATAATAGCCGGAGCCCACCTAAGATCACCTTTCAGACATTTATTTAAGGAATTTGGGATATTCACGGTACCTTCGCAATACATATATTGCCATGTGAATTTTGTTATTAACAACCCATCCCAATTCATAACTAATAGCAATGTACATAACTACAGCACTAGAAGAAATGGTCTTCTTCAGTATTGTGGGTTAAATCTGAGTTTGACACAGAAAGGGGTGAATTATGCTGCCACAAAAATCTTTAGTCTTTTCCAAATAGCATAAAAATTTTCACAGATAGCCAACCGACGTTTAGGAACAAATTAATAGAATTTCTGAATGAAAACTCTTTCTACTCAATAGATGAATTTTTAAATATGCAATAGCAACTGTCTAAAATTAAAAATATTCGCTGTATTGTGTAAAGAGAACTTGTGTTAAACTGCCACATTCCACATCATCACGAAATGTCACGTTCGTGACGTATGGAACAAGTGTTAATGTAAGGTAATGTAATGACAATTAGTTGGGATGAAGGAGTGATGGAGAAAGACCAACTGGGAGTAAATAGTTGTGTGTGACTTACAGCAATGGACTAGTGGGTGTGAGTTAGTTACAGTTACTGGAGCTTGTGGGAGTTTGAGGTGAGGTGCGTTCTAAGAAAAGCGCGAAAATTTTCGCACGCCAAAATTCCTGGGAAAACTTTTACAGGTTCTGAGGAAAGTACAATGAGGCAGCTGGTACCCAACTCCTCTGACAGAGTCTTTTAAATAAACTGGAATCTATTCTCATTTCTTCACGGCTATTGTTATCTTTTCATATATTTAAAAGTGGTCTGAATTTACCCACAATATCAAAAGCATATCTTCTTTTATCTAAAGGACCTTGTTTGAGTTCTCAAGTATGGTGATATCATGATCCTAGGAACACCTAGATTTATTTGATAGTTGTAATATGCAATAGCAACTGTCTAAAATTAAAAATATTCGCTGTATTGTGTAAAGAGAACTTGTGTTAAACTGCCACATTCCACATCATCACGAAATGTCACGTTCGTGACGTATGGAACAAGTGTTAATGTAAGGTAATGTAATGACAATTAGTTGGGATGAAGGAGTGATGGAGAAAGACCAACTGGGAGTAAATAGTTGTGTGTGACTTACAGCAATGGACTAGTGGGTGTGAGTTAGTTACAGTTACTGGAGCTTGTGGGAGTTTGAGGTGAGGTGCGTTCTAAGAAAAGCGCGAAAATTTTCGCACGCCAAAATTCCTGGGAAAACTTTTACAGGTTCTGAGGAAAGTACAATGAGGCAGCTGGTACCCAACTCCTCTGACAGAGTCTTTTAAATAAACTGGAATCTATTCTCATTTCTTCACGGCTATTGTTATCTTTTCATATATTTAAAAGTGGTCTGAATTTACCCACAATATCAAAAGCATATCTTCTTTTATCTAAAGGACCTTGTTTGAGTTCTCAAGTATGGTGATATCATGATCCTAGGAACACCTAGATTTATTTGATAGTTGTAAAGGGAGAACAGGTCTCAACACCTTCTAGTCTCTGAGGTTCTTTGATACATTTAGTCATAACTACATAGCAGAATTATTGCAACCCTCTTTCAGATTTTCAAAATTTCTTAAGTTTTAGAGAAAACAAAGCATATTTCAAAATGCGGAATAATTTACTTATTAATTATCAATCTCTTTTGAATTATGACTCTGCAGTGAATGGCATGGTGGAGACGTTACGACACTAGACTGAAACTGGGAATAGTTGTGCCTTGGCAAAAGTTTTTGCTTTTCTGCATCATGATATCCAAATGTAAGACATCACCTGCTATGGAATAGTAGGCACAGCAGATTCATGATTTTTATCTTAATTGAATCACAGAAAGCAAGGTGTATGAGTTCTAATCAATCAGATTTTGAAGCAGTCACACATGGTGTACAGCAAGGTTTACTTTCGGATACTCTGTTCTTTCAGATATACATAAACTATCTTCCATTTACACTATCTGAAAGTCCAATTTTTTTCGTTTTCCAGATGATACAATTGTAGGAACAAAAGCATAGAAGTAGGTCGATACCAAAACTGCAGCTGATGATATATTTGTAAATGTGAAGAGCTGATTCATGACAATTAATTTATCATTGAATTCTGACACAGCTCAGCACATACAGTTCAGTGATTCTCGCAGACTTCCTCAGCTGCAAGAATAAATTTCTCAGACAGTGAAATACAAGAAGTTCAAAGATGTAAGTTTTTACAGCTCTCTAGATCATAGCCTTAATTGTTGGAAAACACACTGCCTAGCGGTAATGAAGCACCTTGTTCCTCTATATTTCAGTGTTCGTAATCTATGATTTGGCAATCTAAAAATGAAGAAAATAGTTTATTCTGCATATTTACATGCCATTACATTCTATGTATTATCGAGTCACCAGGTGCCATGAAACTGGTTTAGTTCGGCCAGCGGATGGCCTCCAGCTGGAAGGTATTTCACCTGATGGCGGTATTAGGACCAGCAGCAGCCCATATTCAAGCAGCTAAAACAGAACCATCTTAATATACAAGGTAGTACTGAAATATAGTGCGACCGAAGTTTTTATCCGAAAACTTTTGAAGCTGTTTAAATAAAACGAATGTTATTAACATCATGTATCTTCATTCTTCACTTCTGACGACGAACACGTTTTTCCCAGCGAGAGACCAGTTTCTTGATACGTCACTGCAAAATTTTTTGCCTCACTGATGGAGCCACAGCCTTACCTCTGCTTGCACCGCTTCATCACTATTAAAGTGAAGCCCTCAAAGATGTTCTTTAAGTTATGTAAACATAGGGAAATCGGATGGAGCCAACCTGGGGCTGTATGGGGGAAGATCAATAAACGTGAAAACAAGGCATGGATTACGGCAGAGGTTGCATCTCTCGTGTGTGATCTGGCATCGTCATGCGTGGACGTCCATGTATGGACGAAGTTTTAGAATTCGAAACACGAGTGCGGCACGCTATGTAGTTACATTACACACCGCCATGTTTAACACCCCAATCCGGATCCCTCTAGTGGTATAGTGCTGCAATTTGTAGACATGATAAATTAAGATGTAGGATCTTAATAATGTTTGTTGTATTTAAAGTGTTTTAAGAGGTTTCACAAGAAAATAATTGTTCAGCATGCCCTAGTGGTATTATTTATTTCGTGATCTTATCACACGTGGGAAAAGCGTGTGTGACATACATGGGTGGGTCTGTTTTCTCCCCATTCCTCCTAACATCCCCCCTGTTGAAAGACTGATGATGTTATAGGTGACAACGAATCTGGTGAACTAAAAGAACAGGTAGGACTGACGTGTATGGCAGTCTTATTTATTGGTAACGCCGCTTCGACATTCACTGGAGAGATCATCTCAATAACCTGATAAGGCTCTTGTCACATACTGATGGCTTTAAACTGAATGTTATGTACGTAGAACACAACTTTTAGCCCACTGCTCTACATTTCGAATATGTATCCTGTACCATTCATATTTTTTCTATTCTTCTACCTGTGGTTCTACATCCTCCACCGAACGAGATGGTGCAGTGGTTAGCATTCGGGAGGACGACGGTTCAATCTTGCCTCCGGCCATTATGATTTCGGTTTTCCGTGATTTCCCTAAATCGCTTCAGGCAAATGCCAGGATGGTTCAAATGGCTCTGAGCACTATGGGACTTAACTTCTGAGATCATCAGTCCCCTAGAACCTAGAACTGCTTAAACCTAACTAACCTAAGGACATCACACACATCCGTGCCAGCAGCAGGTTTCGAACCTGCGACCGTAGCGGTCGCGCGGTTCCAGACTGTAGCACCTAGAACCGCTCGGCCACTCCGGCCGGTAAATGCGAGGATGGTTCCGTTGTAAGGGCACGGCTGATTTCCTTCCCCATCCTTCCCTGTTCCAATGAGACCGATAACCTCGCTGTTTGGTCTTCTCCCCCAACATCCTCAATGACCGATAACATGTGATCGTATGATTACATCAGTGTTTCTTCTCACAGCGCAAAAGCGAGCACTACGTCAGGCCCAAGCCTTGTTGTCTTACACAATGCACCATCACAAATAGTAAGTTTCAGTTGCACTGAAAATAGTTTGCAGCCCCCATCAGCAGCTTGTGTCCCTCTTTTTCTGATTACTCCCTCCACATTACTGTGTACCTCGCAAGATTTGTGAACTATCAAAATCAAACTCGCTCAGTTTAAAAATCCATCATGGAGGTCTACTTGAGGGATCCTTTAATGCGAATAACCACATCAATGCTGTACAGTAAATCAATAAATTAATTTTTCTCCATAACGTAGCAGCAGGAAAACGTCACTCCGTTTATCACGTTTAAATCTCCTTTTTGATGCTTTGCTCAACTGTCTTGATGCATAAGCATCAGTGTACTCTGTACCCTGCATTTACTGTCTTACAACACAACCTGCCATATCACTGCTAGCAGCACATGATACAATAATTTTTTTTCATTCATCTAAAAAAAGCAGTAAAGGACGAGTTGTCAATAATTCCGCTAAATTCCTCAAAAACACTTTGCCCCTCTGGTGTCGTTGCAACTTCCCGCCTTTCAGTAAGTGTTAGACTGGTAAAGTTATATCTGCAAATTATTGAACAAATGTATCTATAGAGTGTAGAGTTCAGGGGTGACTTGACCTTCAAGGTTGTTGGAAGATGCATTTTTCAAATAGTGGGGATGGTATTTGGTTCTCCACCCTAAGTTTAGTGATTATGAGGTTAAGTCAGTTCTTCAGGGTACATTTGTGCACTGTTGCTGGTGGTGACCAGAGTCAGACCTTGCCCCTATGAGCAGCAGGATTTTCCCAGTCATAGAAGGCACAGTTGGCTATCAGTAAAAGCAGGCTGTGGTAAGGTGGAATTCTCCCATTAACAGTACAGCGGTGAGGAAGTATACACTTTCTGACACTGGATCATGCCACAGTTTGGGGCGCGCCAGAGCATGCAGAGTCAAACTGTGAACCTGAGCGTAGGTGGCAGTGACAGCAGCTGGCTGTGTTAAAGAGTGCCTGCTCGGGGCAGCTAGGCAGTAGCAGTGTATGGCTGCATAATTCAGCTAGGCTGACTCAGCCATGAACCAAGGACCCCCAAGTGGACGACCTGCAGTCTGCTGAAGTTGGCTGGTTGGTTGCTCTCTGGTTGTATGGTACTAGTTCAAGTTCCAGTTGCATTCAGGCTTGGGTAAGAGAGGAACAGTCTTTCAACTTGATGAAGCCACCGTTCAACGGTGAGGTTGATGACGTACCTAGATTTTCTTTCGTAGCAGCATATAGGTGGTGACTGATACTGTCCAACTATAAAGAGCTATAAGTATACAGGGTTCACTCTTCACTATTTTGTCAAGGCATGGTTTCCCATCGCTTAAGCCATACAGAGCTGGAATGGAAGGCCGTGGCTTCTGTCATTCCGCTGTGTCAATGGCATTACATCTCTGGCTTCGTCTTTGGGGTCTAAATCTGTGGGAATCATATCAAGGCCTGGATGGCAGCACTTGCAGTATAAGTATATTCTGTTTGTCTATGACTGCTTCCCCAGCCCCCATCTGAGATGCTTCCAAGGTGCTTCTGTTGTTGGCCATCGGTGACATCTTTAATTTAAACATGCCATGTAAAGCAGCTGCAGCACAAATGCCTTAACCGTTCAGAAGTTCTGGTCCAACAGATCGCAGGCTCTCAACAATTCAGGAAAAGTCTTGTCAACATATCTTGCGGTTTAAAAAATATGTACATCACACTCAGGTCGCCTTATATTAATTCAACCCAAACCAGTATATTCATTGGCTAATTATCTAACTCATTCCTACTTTCTGATTTTGGACCAATCTACTGGCAACTAATGTAAAAGGAGCTCAGATGGGCCAGTAGGCTTTCGCCTGAAATAGATAGTGTGTGCACAAAGAATCAAGAATTCAGTGGTACCTGAACCTGAAACCTTCATTACCAAGTCTCTGGGGCGTTGGCTGCTGTGATATTGCTGCACATGCTAGAGCATCTTCTCCGCCATAGAGCATCGTTCCTCGTTCCTGAGATGCTATTAGCTATTCCAGTGGGTGGAGAAACCTGGGTTCCAATAGGTTATTACGATAGGTTAGATTCTGGGCCGGTGGCACTTCTACACATTTATCCAGTCACTACAACAAAGGAGGTGTCACGTTCATTTTCTGTTTCAGTAGCTAGGAGGTGAAATATTGTTCCTAACATCTCACAAGTTATACTGATTGACAGACCACTGAATTTTGGCTGTAGTTGTAATACGTCCTTAGGTTGACCTTCCTCGTAACAGCTTGCGATAACCACAACGGAATTGCACATGAGAAAACTCCAGTGTATCCCTTCTCTCTACGCTGTTAGCATCCTACCACTCTTGCTCTTCCTCGGTGTAATTGCAACTTGCATGCTCCTGCATAAGCTGGAATCACTTGTGTCAGGCATTACACAGTACGTTCATTCCAACTACACTCATCCTGATGCTATGATTACGATATGCCCATCCAAGAAAACTATTCACAACCAGTTAAGAATTTTCTCAGCATACTGCCCACAAACAAATCACCAACCACATACACTAACGTGACGAATAAAGTGTATTCGATGCGAAAACACACAAGTGCAAAATAAAACTTTATTATTCCAAATTATTTGTTGAATCCAAATTTCACGACATCAGCTGCAAGTTGTATATATACACACATAAATTAATTTACATCACCACGGTTCCCAGAACTACTAAAGATAGCATTATTATGATGCAAAGAAAGAAAGATTTTGCTGTAGCTATCATTATCTGAATATTGCAGAAACTCCTGATAACTTGGGACACTGTAAACGTTTCTGCACTGTAGACGTAAGTAGTTGGTATCAACAGTTGGAAGTAGCACCAGAGGACTGACCAAAAACTGCGTTTACTGTTCCTTGGGGTCATTCAGAATACTGGCAAATGCTGCTTCGTTTGAAAATTGAACGAGTCACATTTTAACGATTGTTGCATGGATTTTTCATAACGATGAACCTAGGTCTTTGTACGGTGTACACTGATGATATTACTTTATTTGCAAAAGATGTGGATGAGCATATGTGATGGCTGAAGGAAGTTTTTAAGATATTACATTCTGCACATATGACCCTAAACATCAAAGCGTGCCGTTTTGCAGGGAAAGGAGTGAGTTACTAAGGACTTGTAACTAGCCAGGACATTGAGAAAACAGATCCAAGATTAGTGCAGTTGGAAAATTTTCCAAACGCTACTGACGAGTAATGAGTTACGGCCAGTTTTGGAACTCACAAATTATTATATGTAACGTTATGTGTACGTAGGCGAGCTAATCGGCCGCCTGCAGCTGCTAAGAGGGAAGATGACTTTGATTTGCAGCTGAGCGCTAGTGCGTCCAGGACTCAGCGCTGGCTGCAGCAGACGCTTCTGTCAATCAGACATAATGAATAGTTTAAACACGTATATAAGGATAATCTGTTTCCATTTACTGTGAGCGTACTTGCACAAGAATACTGGCTTATTTATTTATAGACAAACCTTTTTTTTTATATTTCTCGTATCGTGATTACGAAATGGACTTAGTTTTCACATATCTGCGATAGCTATTTACTTTGGGGATTTTGCTCCCATTCTCGTAACGCTCTCAACGTAACTTTTCTGCATTTGATAAGGGTATTTTCTGTCCGTATTTTAAATGAATATCGTAGGACCACTTCCTGTTTATGTTAGATGTCCTTTCTTGAATAAACATTATTCAAAATAAATGGTTCAAATGGCTCTGCGCACTATGGGACTTAACTACTAAGGTCATCAGTCCTCTAGAACTTAGAACTACTTAAACCTAACTAACCTAAGGATATCACACACATCCATTCCCGAGGCAGGATTCGAGCCTTCGACCGTAGCGGTCGCGCGGTTCCAGACTGTAGCGCCTTTAACCGCTTGGCCAACATTATTCAACACAGTGCTATGTCGTCTATATCATTTAAGACGTTAGAATTGAAAACTTGTTCTTAAATGATTCATTAAACTTCTGTTTATAATTTCAGTGTATTTTATTAACTCTCAATTCTCGCCGATGCCTAGACTGTTGGACTGTAGGATCACAGCTACAGGTTATTATTTGCAGCGAATTAGATGTGGGGCATGAAAGCAGATGTGCGGAGCTGTTATTTGTAAGCGAAGCTGTGCGTAGCCAAAGTATCTAACGTATGAGTAGCCACAGGAAAAAAGTAACTGGTCTGCTTGTATGAGATGCTATTTGAAGAATAACTACTAGGAGTAAACATTAGATACCATCATATATAGGTAGCCTGTTACAGGATTTGTGAATACAGCACAACCACTCATGTGTTTACTTTGAAAAAGGCTTCGGTGGAAACCGGAGTGTGAAACTTCATTTCAAAAAATAATAGGATCATCAACAAATAATTCCATGTTGATCTTCCCAGATTACAAAAACAATTTATTTTATTATGTGAGACTAGCAGCCTTATGGTAGGTTGTGTTCTAAGTCGGAAAGTGCAGTGTAATGAGCGTCCAGTTGCTTATAAAGCATGACAATTGAAAGAGACTGGGAGAAACTACTCCACCACTGAGAAAGAGATGTGAGGATTCGTTTGTGGTATGACATACTTCTGTTGCTATTTGTGTGGGAAGAAATTTAAGGTGTTGGATTTGGAAGATCCAGCAAGCAGCCTTATAGAGTGGTCATTAAAATTAAGAATGTTTTGAAGCTATTCACAAACTTGTTACGAAATGTGGTAACGCAGATGGGCTCAACATCAAGTTTGGTATGGTTTAAGCACTTGGTTTTAGCTTCTCTGAGTGGAAGCGCGTACAAGATGCTGATGAAGATTGTAAACTATTTACCATACAGCCTCAGTTCACCATTCATGTTGGTGCAGTGTGTAGAGCCACGAAGCTGGAGGCATGCGGTTTAGTCCCTGCAACACTATAGGAAGAAGTTTTAAGGGAAGTCCATGATCGTATATTATGTGGGTACAGAGGTCTTAGAACCATGGACTGGAGAGTACCTGACGATAACTGGCCGACAACACGGAAGCAAGAAATAGAAAAACGTGTCAGAAACCGTGCAATATGTGTAATATGCAGATTCAAGTCATAAAAATTTCCAACTATAGAGGTAGCCAAAGGCCATTAAACCATTCACAATTATTGGAATGGTTATTTTAGGACATTTCAGCCAGACATCAGCAGAAAATATATACATTCTGAATATTATAGAATAGTTCTCTCTACATATTTTGATAATTGGTATTCCAAACCAACCAGCACACGTAGTAGCATAAAATGGTAAATAGTTGGCTGCTTAAGCTTGGTGCTCAGAGATGATGATCACAGATCGGGGCCCAACTTTATATAAGAGCTAATGAAGCCGTTATGTCATCATTTTCTGCATTTGAAAACCAAGAGTGAGGCCATGACATCTACATGCCAATGGAAGGACAGAACATGTACATCAAACCATTGCTATACATTTGATATATTACATTAACAGCCATCATAATGAGTGTGATATTTTCACATTATGGATGGCAGCAGTGTATAATTCAAGTATTTATGATAATATGGAGCTGTCGCAATATAAGGTGGTGTATGGTACGTTCACCGTTTGATGTAGTCACACCAAAAATGGGAAGGAACTGGGAACGTGTATGAAATTTCGATAGAACGTTGCAAATGGGTACAAAATCCTAATACCAGGCCTCCGAATGTCAGAAAAGAATGGTGTGAAGTTTTAGTTATTTTGCTCGCGTATCATATACAAGTCACTGGGTATTAATGAAAAGCCCTTATACCCCAAAGGGTGAGACAAGGAGAGTCATCTCTCGTTGTCAATGTCAGTGCCAGATTTCAGAAGTGACGTTTCCTTTAAAAGTCAAATAACAGTTATCTCGGCATACATCTGTTGTGCTCATAAATTGCCTTCGCTCTTTCAAAGAAGCACCAAATCCGTTGCCACCATCGGTGACACCAGTCCCTAAGAAGAAGGGAGGAAGTAAAGTGAGGAATAGGAAACCAGAAGCAGGTTACAAAATAGTCTTTAATGAACTGTGACAAGAGTCTGAAAAACAGGTTTGGATGTACTAGTACATTTATGATGTACTAGTACATCATCAGTGTATTAGGACATGGATGATGATTAGTTATTAGGCGAAATCATGATCTGCTCTAATGAAGCTAGAACGGAACCGACGACTGATTGCTGCTCTTTACCATTCTGAAAGTTATATCGCTGTTGTGGAGGACATTCCACTTTCATAATGGAAGGTTATTTGATGAACCCAGAAGCATTCGCATTAACTTCACACTAAATTCCATACAAACTAGTCACGAATGTAGTGGAGTATGCTATGAAGTTTTGTTGTTATGTGTGCTTCTGGTATGACCATAGCCAATTATCCTGGGTGACCTAACGTGCGTTTTTGTAATATTTTATAGATTATATATTCATGCAGATTTTGGGTGATGGGTTTAGATCAAGAGAGTAATCTAGTGCATTCTCTGTGAGAAGGTTTTTGCATCTTATTTTTCGCATTTATTAATTTTGAATGAGTTCTTAATTTAGGGTGTTCATGTTTCTTGGTTACATGTACAGAAGAGTGGGGAATAAATGGAATCAGTGCTGTCAGTTTTATATTGTTTACATACGATATGGCAATCAGAAGCTGTATGAAACATTATTCTAAGTTATGTACTGAATACAAATTTCATAACATCTGCTGCAGCGGGTATAAATGTATTACTCCAGTGTGACGTATGAAAATTTGCGGTGGACCTGGACTCGAACCGAGATTCCCCAGTTATAGCAAGCTGTAGCCTTAACCCTTATGGCAACCCATCCACAAATCCCAACCTGATCCTAACCTTCGTATGTTACTATCCACTTCCTTGTACTGTAGTCTTAATTGTATCTTCCTTTAAGCATGCATCTTTGCTTGAGTCCACTCAGGAGAATGACACCACAAGAAACTGCGACAGTTTTTATCGTCGTATGTCATGCTCCTGAGCAGGAATCAAGTAATGTTTCAAGCTTAAAGGGAAACATACCCAAGACTAGAATATAAGGAAAGGGACAGTGACGTCTGAAGGCTTTGTAAAGCTGAGGAGAATTCATGGACAGCAAAAATAATTAAGGTGGCTGCTGACGATAAGTGGGAAACCAGGGTTCAAGTCTTGGACCGGCAAAAATATTCACATGTCACAGGTGGACAATATACACACATCAAAAAAGTTTTGCATCACCTCGGCTCCGAGAGTTCCGGAACCTGTACAGAAAATTGGAATAGAGATCAACATAAACATCATTTCCGCTCTTTTTATTGCTCATGGAAACCACACATTTCATGTTGTACCACCATACAGCGAGACCTTCAGAGATGGTAGTCCAGATAGCTGTACACACCAGTTCCTCTAATACCCAGTAGCTCGTCCTCTTCCAATGATGCATACCTGTATTCGTCGTGGCACAGTTCCACAAGTTCTTCAAGTCATTGTTCATCCAGAGTGTCCCACTTCTCAACGGCAATTCGGCGTGGATCACTCAGAGTGGTTGATGGGTCACGTCGTCCATAAACAGCGCTTTCCAATCTATCCCAGGCATGTTCGATAGGGTTCATGTCTGGAGAATATGCTGGCTGCTCTAGTCGAGCGATGTTGCTATACTGAAGTAAGTCATTAACAAGATGTGCACGATGGGGGAGCGAATTGTCCTCCATGAAGACGAATACCTCGCCTATATTCAGCCGATATGGTTGCACTATCGGTCGGAGGATGGCATTCACGTATCATACAGCCGTTACGGCGCCTTCCATGACCACCAGTGGCGTTCGTCGGCCCCACATAATGCCATCATAAAACATCAGGGAACCTCAACGTTGCTGTATTCGCTGGACTGTGTGTCTAAGGCGTTAAATCTGACCGGGTTGCCTCTAAACACGACTCCGACGATTGTCTCGTTGAAGGCATATGCGACACTCATCGGTGACGAGAACGTGATGCCAAGCCTGAGCGGTCCAATCGGCATGTTGTTGGGCCCATCTGCACCGCGCTGCACGCTGACGTGGTTGCAAAGATGGACTTCGCCATGGACGTCGGGAGTGAATTTACGCATCATGCAGCAAATTGCACACAGTTTGAGTCATAACACGACGTCCTGTGGCTACACGGAAGGCATTACTCAACACGATGTCGTTGCTGTCTGGGTGCCTCCGAGCCATAATCCATAGGCAGCGATCATCCACTGCAGTAGTAGCCCTTGGGTGGCGTGAGCAAGGCATGTCATCGACAGTTGCTGTATCTCTGTATCTCCTCCATGTCCGAACAACATCGCTTTGGTTCACTCTGAGTCGCCTGGACACTTCCCTTGTTGAGAGCCCTTTCTGGCACAACATAACAATGCGGACGCGATTGAACCGCGGTATTGTAGTCTAGGCATGGTTGAACTACAAGCAGCACGAGCCGTATGACTGGAACTGATCTGCTGTCGGACACCCGCCGTCTAATAGGCGCTGCTCATTCATGGTTGTTTACATCTTTGAGAGGGTTTAGTGACATCTCTGGACAGAGAAATGGACGGTGTCTGTGTTACTATATCCACAGCACTATGGGAACAGGCATCGTTCATGTATAAGTACTTTCCTCTATGATACCATCTTTCAACTGTTGGTTAAATTAATCCTTCCATTGTTCGTTCTAAGTGGTGGTGTACAGTATGTGACTTACAATACACAGGAGATTTATCTTATTCCGGAATCTTTTGCTGTGTCATGGGGGTTGCTGGCAGTGGCCGTGAATATTTAATAGGACTTCAAATTCCTACAATAATTTTCCCATCATCACCCCCAAGGTATATAACTGAGCTCTGTAGATCATACTTATATAGAACGTCTAAACTGTTATCAACAGTCCTTTCGACAAAATTAGATCATAGTGCCAAAGAAATCATTACTGATGCGTACGGTGCACTGACTTGTACAGATACAACAGTCCTGTCTATGAAACGTCATCATCTGTCTAGCTCATCATTCTTTTCCAGTGATTCTACCACGCACAGTACGTTGACAGGTAGTTCCCACGTATACCCAAGGCAATTTTCCTTTTCCTTGCAGCATATTAACTCTCGAATTGATCTTTAATGATTTTTCCCACAGTTCCATTGGTTTGTCTTCCATGGTAGACGAACACTATGATAGTAGCTCATTCCCAACAGATTCCAACAGCTGAAACAGTGTCCCCCGAGTTCCACCGTGCATTGCCAAAGGCAAGATGTTTATACAGGAAATCCAAACCTAGATTCGTTCAGCATAGTTCACCTACATGGGGCAAACCTTTCAAACTTTCTTGGAACAATTTTGTTCCAACCCGGGAACTTAACATCGTTGCGCCTAGCGACCATAGATCATTATCCCCAAGCACACATAACTTACAACATGGAGGGCTTAACTGACTCTCCATACTCACAACAGAGATGTGAGCCTCTCTGTGTGATGAAAAAGATTATGCTATCTATCGTCTATTACGCCTGTTAAGCAACACTCCACCTCTGCATACGCCTTGAAAGCATCAAAACTTCTTACGAATGCCGCTCGGTGATTTAAATTTCCCACTGATGTTAAACACTTGAATGGCACAGCTTGTTACACACCTAAAATGGCTTAAGGAATTCATTTTGAACTCACATTAAATACTGTTACATTCGACTTATAGAAGTTATAAGAGCAATTACTTTAATTTGGAAAATAATTATTTCAACAAAAATATCTTCCTGATTTACCATCGTTCAGTCTAACAAGTTCTCTAAACTGTAGTCTTCCATCCGTTAACTATTTGTACAATCATATAAATGCATTTAGTATATTCGGTTCATATTATACGCACATGTGTTCTACACACGGCTTTGTTGTACTCTTTACTTAAGTCAAGGGACCTCCTAGACGCACTTAGCGTAAGTGGTTTCTGTTTTTCGGCTCACAGGTTTGTGTCTCTTTATACAGTCGACTCTAGACATACTGCTCTTGCAGAGGCTGATTTAACACTTGTTCCTCTTTTTGGAAGATTTCGGTCCTGTACCCTCTTCTTTTGTCTGTTCTTATTTCTACTCTTTTGTTTCGTTGAGTTCATTCGTCAGCTGAAGAATGAACTTCGACTTTTCCATTTTCTTCTTAGTTATTATTTTGTAGATGGCCCGTGCATCTATTTCCGCCTTGTACAAGATGTTGTAGAAAATATGCTTTGACCATGTCTTTCATTAAACTGTTATAGCATGTTTATAGTGTTTACTATTTGTAGTACATTTATCACTTCCACCCTGTACTTTGTTGCATTCTAAAATGTTATGCTTTCAGGTGTCATCCGTCCTTCTTTGCTTATTACTACTTCGACAGGCAGTGTACTCAGAACAATGACATATCTATTTATCTTTACTTGGCATACAGTCATAGTGCAGTCTGTATTTCCAGTACGGTGCAGAATGCTGATGGAGTGTATTTTAGCATTTGGCTTCTTTACCTCATCAGATATTTCGTGAAGAATCTTATTCATTGCATCAATTAATGAAATTCTCTTTTCTTTGAGCTTGTTAGCAAGTCGGAGAGATATGAGGAATTTGTATCTCATTATGTTTCTTTCGCAATTGAGAAATGGCTCCATGAAAGGAAAAACGATATGTTCTTCGACTGGCCGGCCGCAGTGACCGAGCGGTTCTAGGCGCCACAGTCTGGAACCGTGCGACCGCTACGGTCGCAGGTTCTAATCCTGCCTCGGGCATGACTGTGTGTAATGTCCTTAGGTTAGTTAGGTTTAAGTAGTTCTAAGTTGTAGGGGACTGATGACCTCAGAAGTTGAGTCCCATTGTGCTCAGAGCTATTTGAACCAAGTCATTTCCTCGACTGGTTGCTTTTCTCTCTCTGTGTCCTCTTTTCAGAGGTGTGGGAAAGCCTTACTTATCGCTACATCGACAGCAATCAAGAATTGGACATCTTATTTGTGGAGTTTGTTGAGCATGAACTGCGAGTGCTTACTTATTGTATTGATTGGTAATAGTTGCTCATGTATGATTATATTTTCTCCAGATTGGTATCACGCAACATCAATTTCGATGAACTTTCACTAAATTTTACACACAAGAGTGAATTTGTTGGTTCAGCTCGAGTTGATTTTTCATCGAAATGTAGATATATGAGAAGAAATCTGTCCCTTGGACTAACATCCATGTTTCCTCCCATGAGTTGCGTGAAAATCAGCGTATTCCTCAAATCCGTATGACATAGGCCTATTAGTTAATGTTTCCACCATCACGCGCAACGTAGTCATCTATTACTAATGCCCGTCTGTCCAGAAACCCAGCTTCGCAGCTAGCAGAAAGTCAACCTCAAATCCTAAAATATGCTCTGTTGCTTTTCCCGAAAAAAAAAACTACTCAGTCTAGTGACAGCTGAGTGTAATGAGGAATCGGTCAAACTGAACGATGGTCTGTCGCATCCTACAACATTCAGTTGTGTATGTAGTTTTATTTCATTGGTTCTTAAATGAGTTACCTGTTCTAACAAAGACTGCACCACGTCTTGCGTTTGAAGCCCCTGCATCTTTGACATTAATAAATGGTTTGTAGCCAGTTCTCTAGCACTAAACTTGAATGAACATACTATATGCTGTTTAGAACTTGTAAAAGATTTCCTCCCAGTATACACCTAAAATAGGACGTCAAGTAAATATGAGAAGTTGACAATGTTACGTTCTTGGGATTACAGCTTGATAATAAATTGTGCAAGGTGGAGCATAACATAGAACTGTTGAAGCGCCAAAACAAACTTCTCTTTTCTATGCGAATGGTATTAGACATCCGTGATATAAAAGTAAAAAACCTAGCGTACATTGCTTCCTTTCAATCCATAGTGTAATACGGGATTATTTTCTGGGTTAACTCATCAAACCTAGCTATCGTTTTCCGAGCCCAAAAACGTATGGTGTGAACTCAAAAACTTCCTGCAGAGGGCAGTGTAGGGAATTGGGGATACAAACTACTGCTTCGCAATATATTCATTCCTTATTGATACTTGTCTTTTCTTTAAGCAATAGCTCAGTTCTTGGAATCAATAGGAGAAATAAGAGTAACTTTAACAAATATCTGAGGCACTTACTTCGGTTCAGAAACGTGTCAACTATACACCATTAAACATTTTCAATAACATGCCAACCGCCATACAGGTTTAGCTAATAATTAAGTTCAATTTGACAAGAATTTAGAAGATTTATTCTTGGCCAACTCCTTCTACTCCATTGATGAATTTCTTAACAGAATCGATTGACGCAGATGTGTTATTAATAATATCATATAATATGAATATTGTGTACAATGTGACTTTGTGAAGTAACCCGTTCGTTGTAAATAAGTTCTGTAAAATTTATTTTATTTTTTATTTGATGATATGTGGCTAAAATAGCGTAAGAGTTATCTTATGCACCAAAGTGTATAGAACATTTAGCATTTTAAAATTTGGTGACCAATTTTATATCTTAAATGTAAATATGCATAAGTTTTTACTTTTTCAAAAAAATGTTCAAATGTGTGTGACATCTTATGGTACTTAACTGCTAAGCTCATCAGTCCCTAAACTTACACACCACTTAACCTAAATTATCCTAAGGACAAACACACACACCCATGCCCGAGGGAGGACTCGACCTCCACCGAGACCAGCCCCACAGTCCATGACTGTTTTACTTTTTGACAAATCTCATGTCCATAAGGGCAGTTTTATTTGGGATCTGTTGAAGGTACATTAGCGTATCTGTTTTTATTTTGTAAATATTTATTATGTGTTCTCATTTGCTGACATGTTCCACATCTCAGGGGATCTCCTCTCTATGGATCAACTGGAACGAAAAGTACATTTAATCTAATGTAATCTCAGATTTTGTGGAACACCAACCAGCACAAAAAGTACAATGGGGAGACAAAACAGAAATAAAATCGACATGGGAAATCATAGCATTGCAACATTATTTCTAATTATTACACCAAATCATGAGCCATATTGATTCTCCACAAGGCCTTACATACAACATGCAACTGGTGCTAACTGAGTACACGACTTGCTGTGGCTTGACAGTTTACACTGTATGCACCTAAGTGAATGCATGCCGGATTTGTATTCCCTATTATTATCCCATAACTGTGATGGGTCTGCATTTTCCTATGGTCTCAATAATTTCATCCTCAATTTCTTATGGCACTTCTGTCATCACACCCTAACTTGCGCACCTAACACGAAAAAAAAGTCAGCTATAGCACTCACCTCACTGTGTCTTGACGTTGCGTGTTACAGCTGGTGATGCCAATCTCAGTCCAGTAGTAGAAGAAGGAGAAACCACACCCTTCCCCCATTGTCGTAGAGTAGAGGTCAGGGGTGACTTGACTTCTACCATGGGTGGAAGAGCAATTCTTCCGGTAGTCAGAATGGTGTTCGGCTCTCTAACATGAACATGGTGACGGGAAAGCGACGGGCGGGAACCTGATTGATCTCTTCTCATATGTCGAGAGGGTGGCACCGTCATGCGTTTATCCGTCATAATACGTTACTGCGTTGTCGCCGGTGGTAACCAGAGTCGGCGTGGTGAAGCGGATAATATGAAGGCCTCAGAATCCAGCCTTCGGAGGCATGGTTAGCTCTAGGCTTAAGCAGGCCATTCTGAGACAGCATTCTGCCTTCAGCAGTACGACGTTGAGAACTGCCTAGCCATATCACCAGCCATGACGACATGTAGCTGTTGTGGTCCCCGGGAAAGATAGCTGTGCCTGTTAGCATCGGCTCATGCCTCAGTGTGGGGCACACCAAAACATGTTCTACTCAAACAATGAACCATAGCATAGGCGGCTGTGATAGGAGTTGACAGTGGTAATGTGTGCCCACCCTGGCGGCTCGGCAGCCATAGAGCATGCCTGGACAACACAGGCAGGCTCAGGCACACGCTAAGGATCCACAAACAGTTGACCAGAAGTTGACAGAAATCAGCCGGCAGGAAGTCCTCTGGATCGATGGCACCGTTTCTAGTTTCAGCAGCATCAGAACTTAAGCCCAGCAGGCGGTCCCACTGCTTAGTGAAGTCGGCGTTCAGTAATGGAATCTAGAGGATCAGTTTCAGGGACAGTGACTGGTGTAGACTACCTCTTGTAGATGGCTGCAGCTGTTGACTCGGACTGTCCATCTAAACTGGGCAGTATTAATACAGGCTTTCCTCGTAACAGTTTCGGCAAGACATTGTTTCCCATTACGTAAGCCACAACAAAGTTGTGTCGTGAAGCCATATGGCAGTCAGGTCACCAATGCCTAAGTGGCTTTATGTTTCCAGCTTGTCAGTGACGTCACGTTTCTGACTTCGCCCTTGGCACCTGGATGTGTGGCAACTGCCCCAGCCCTGGACAGCAGTCTTCAGCATTGGCGAGGTCTGCTTGTACACGATGGCTTTGCTGTACTCCCTCTGACCTGCTTGCATGGTGCTACTTACATTACCCTATGGGTGAGCTCTTTATTTTAATTTAGTCAGTCCAAGTAAAGCAGCAGCGCTGCAACAAGTAATTAACTAATCCCAATGCAGGCTGTAATGCCTTGCTTGTCAGTGGTGTTTTGAAACTTTGTGTAGTGTTGACTAATCTTCAAAACGTTCTAACTCCATTTTAGTGAATGTCATGTCCAAGATATATTTTAACTTTCTGCATTGAAAAATGACACCTGTCTGTTCTAAGAATTAAGTGTGCACAAAGCAGTTTCATAGAAATTCCCTCAACTATTGTATATGTTCCTTCATATCCGTCGCAGTTATGATAATGCGATTTGGATACTCCCTACATTCTTTATTGTTTGTTTCCCTCAAAAATCCGTCCAACAGCCGTTGAAACATGGTTAGTACATTTTCCAAACCAACTGGTATTCACCAATGCTGGTAATGTCCCCAAGGAACCGTAAATTTAGTTCTTGGTGAGTCTTCTGGTACTACCTCCAGTTACCTTCTTAGATCTATAGTAGAGAAGTACCAACATTACCCCCCGTTACCAATGGTGGCTGTATATTCCCTTTGGATACACATCTGTAACAGCACGACTATTGAATTATCTGTAAACACAGCGGAATTGATACTACTTCGTACTCTGTTTTTTGGTACTGTCCATAGGCGCACTCAGGGGATGGTGTTTCCTTCAGTTACACCATCATGGAATTGTTCGTTAATGAATTCCTCCATTGTAAGGTCTACATGATTAGGAGCTCTTCATGGCTTACAGAACACAGATATTTGATTCCCAGTTGGGATCCTGTGTTGCAACACTAGGGTAGCTGCTAATGGCCCACGAGAATGAAATAGGTACGCAAACTGCAACAGTAACTTCTCCATTGCTACTCTCTCAGTTCCTATAAATATCCTACCTTTGCAGGTAGCACAGGTACACTGATGACTTCTCATGGATTGAGTCTGAACTTGACCTGTCTAGATCATCGTTATCTAGAGCTTCTAAACTGGGGACTATTAACCCTTTGCCGGCCAGTGTGGCTGAGCGGTTCTAGGCGCTTCAGTCTGGAACCGCGCGACCGCTACGGTCGCAGGTTCGAAACCAGCCTCGGGCATGGATGTGTGTGATGTCCTTAGGCTAGTTAGGTTTAAGTAGTTCTAAGTTCTAGGGGACTGATGACCTCAGATGTTGAGTCCCATAGTGCTCAGAGCCATTTGAACCATTAACCCTTTACTTAGACTTACGCTTCCGTTCCAAAATTATCAACATCGATGGGCACTACTCATTCACCATCCATTTCTCATATGTGCACAATACCCCTTTTCTTGTAGTCGTTCTCCGACAGATAACATGTTTATAAATGGTTCAGTTCCCAGTTTCATCCAGTGGTGTTTCCCTGTACCCGGGGGCAAGAAGTTTAATTTTTTACATTTCATGGGAGACGTGGTATGTGGCAGCACATCAGTGGCAACAGTATCATCCAGATGTAACAATATTCACCTGAGTCCAACAACCCATTGTCGAAGGTCAATTTTAGCAAGATGCTTGCACGTGAAACCGAGCAGTACGCTTCAGTTACACGGAATGTGGTATCGGTTCGTTTGAAAATAGCAAAGCCGATTTTCTCCCCATCATTTCATAATCAGAGCCTGTGCTTCTGATGACTATGCTGTTGACAGGACGTTAAACTTCAATCTTCCTTCCTTCTTTAGCCTATAGGGAGCGAAACTTCCATAATTCCCCAGACTTGATTTGCCCCACATGAAAACTCGACACTGCTGAACCCACCGACTCTACATCATTATCTCTCACTGAGTATAACATATACCGTGGAGGGTTTAACCGCCTCTTTCCCATGAAGTCTAGACTTGCCACAAGCACGTGAGTACCTGTGTCTAACAAAAATCTATGTACCCTACAGTCTACTGCTCCAATCAAGCAATATTCCACCTCTGTATACAATTCTGTAGCCTCAAATTTTACTCGGAGGACCTCTCGTCGTGTTTGGCATTCCAGTCTTTGTTTAACAGTTCATTATTTACACTCTGTCCTTCCCCAGTATGTCCTTTACTTCTAAAATTTCGCTCCCAGTGTCGTACTATCCCACATCTCTTACACTGTGGTTGTCGACAGTCTCTGCGTAAGTGACCCGAACATATTCACCGACAGCACTTTATGTCAGATGAAAAAACATTTCCTCTATCACTGATTGTCGTAACCATGTCTATCCGCTAGTGCTGTAGCTACGTTTATGGTTTCAGCAATGTCCTTTAGAGATTTTGCAAATGCTGTACCTTACTTGACAACTTGTGTGAAACGTCTCTTTGAAAAGCGTCTAACTCCCTCTGCTACGCTTCTGCAGAACAACCCTATTTGCTTCATCACTATCCGTCAGTAGAAAGGTATCAGCATTAATTTTCCGTATCATGTCTTCAGCATCCTCGACTGATTCTTTTTGCTTGTGTGACATTTCTTTTAATAATGTGCGATAATATCTGGAGCTATTTTTCCCCCTGTATCGTAGTACTAGACCTCTTGTCCTATCATTGAATAATTGCGTATTCCTCAGGTACTCGTGGCACATAAGTTTTCGCATCTCTCGTAAAGTACAACTTGGTCATCTGTCCTAGATACCACCTTTGCAGCTGTCAATAGGATACCTATATACACTAGTACATCCTCCTCTATCTAGCCTGAAAAAGGGTTCAGTGGGCTAGCAGCAGCTGAATCGAGGATGAGAACAGCCAACCAGACGATGCACCGCCCTACCTTATTCCATTCAGCTGCCTCGATAATCCTGTGTTTTCTGCTGTCAACTGAGCTACTGATAGAATAAAGATTTGCAATGATTCCCCAGTAGCGAAAGTCTATTTTTTTAATCAACCATTATGAAGCATTTATCTTATTCATGAAAACAGCAGGAGGAACAAAACGGCAATGACGCAAGAATAATTGCTTCCAGCACCACGGTAATAGTTCGTGCTACAATTCAGTTTCTCTGCCTGAGCGGTTACTTAAAGATACCACTCTATAAACATTTCTAAACGAACTACTGGTGGTAAATATTACATATTCCTTTCTAAATCCTATTTGCGCACCTATAAATCATCTTCTAAATCTACTGTCACTCATCCAAGTGAATGGGCGTCTTAAAGCCATAGAAGCAGTGATAAAATTATAGCCAGTTAATTCATTACAGGCATTCCAGCAGTTCAAACGTCATCTTGCTGCGGTCAGCACCAAAGTTAGCAAGTTGGCCACGAGCAGTAGTGTGTGCGTAGCTGAACACGTGGTCTCAGGAGCTGGTCGGCTCGTAGAGTCGTCGAGCCGAGCAGGCAGCAGCGGTGGCACCACCCAAGTGTAGGGCAGCGTCTGGCCGGCGCAGGCGGCATCACGCACTCACAACGGGCTCCGTAGTAAGGCGGTCACGCCGACTGGAACAGAGGCATCAAGTCAAAGAGTATGTTATTGTGATTTACACCAGACGATTTCACTTGATAAGTGCATTTGCTAAGCAGACAATATATGTTGTACTGCGAAAGCTGCTGATGTATATTTACCTATTCTGTAATTTATTAATTGCAAGTAATTACAACATCGTCTTACGAGTGGAACTAGTTGTGAGGAGTGAGTTGTTTTGACGTCCTGCTCCGACTGAAATACATCAACTGCTTCAAAATGTTTTTATAAGAAGATGTCAAGATGAAGCTGATCATTGTCCTCTTATGACACTTCGAAGGATTAGGTGATAAACGCTACCCCCCACAAAGCTGTTATTTCACTGTGAATACGAAGTAGTTCTAACTTCCAGCACGTGCTAGTAAAGCTCAGAATAATTCCAATAAATATGACGAATGGGCATCTGCATAGAACGAATTCTTCAGTTACAAGTACACGACTACCCTCTTCACTGCTGCAGGCTCGTTCACTGACTGTAAAGAAAACCGTTTCCTTGTAACTGCGGAGACGTTGTCTGGTTACGACTACAAGTTGACTGAAGCGATAGAGCCACATGACATTTCTACTGACCTCGTCGGCGACAGGACCTTCACCCATAATTTATCTTCCCTCTCCTTTTCCGAGTATTACATATGATGCTAAATTAAATCTATGCAACTGTCCCACGATCTTACTTGCACTTTATCTTCAGTACAAATATATTTCTATCACTGATTACATCATTTTGGACTCCACCTCTTTACATTTAACAAGGAAATATTTCAGGAATGGTAATTTATGTAGAGTTTCGTTATGATTTCTTCATCCAAATAACCTTAGAGTTATTCACTGAATCATTTGACATCCATTCATTAGTTATTTATCTGTACGCTCTGCGTATCCCCAAACGCTATTGTTTCTAAAGCTGTCTGAAGTGTGCTTGCCTTTTTATCTTGAAACATCATTAATATGGACTTCGGATCTCCATGGTTATTATGTTAAAAAAACGGTTCTTTCTGATTTCCCGACCTATCGAAGGTTAAAGGAAGGTAAACTCCATAGTGTGTGCCTCCAGGACAGTGAAAGATTTTCTGTGGGTGGTTAGATGCAAAATACCGGATGATAATCTCGATATGGGGTCTGTTTCGAGGTAGTTAAAAAGAAATACCAACTAAGTGGGAAACTGTGGGGAGATGTCGATGGACCTCAGATGACCAGCTTTGTCGTGTTGAGAGCAATCAGGTTTCCAGTAAGTTAGGAAAATTACACGTAACTAAATAGATGTTGCTGCACATGAAATTTTAGTGACGCTGCTGACCTTTAAGCCATCTCTGTTACACCTTGCATCCAACCAGGCACGCTACGTATTTTGTATTACATATATTACAATAAATGTGTTATTAGTTACATCTAATATAGAATACTATACATAAAAATTGTATTAACACAAATAAAAACACAGTTCACATTATTACATGGTAAGTGCAACAGGAAATTCAGATTATGGGAAGGTAAGCTTAAACCGTGGGCGCTAACGACAATGGACGTGACAGAAAATGATGGGCGAAGAAAAGAACGAGTAGCATGATAACATGCGATTAATGAAGTTACAAAGAGGGAAGTCACGTGCCTGATGAGAACTGAGAAGAAAAAGAATTCTACCAGGGAGAAAATGTGTGCATAAGTTTGAGTCTTTGACACAGGAAATATCTTTCATATGCATTCTAAGACAAAAAACGACGCACCACAAAGGAATTATGCGGATGGAGCGGAAATCAATATATGAGATTTACATTTACAGCCAAATAAATTATTAAAATTTCATATTAAAATTTCAGAAAAACTGGATGATTTATTCAAGAGGAAGGGCATCACAAATTCAGTAGTTCAGTAAAGCGTTGCTACAGCTGTCACCCTTATATAAGCACTTATTGGGCTTGGTATTGATTAACAGAGTTGTTGGTAGCATAGTTGCTGGATGTCCTCCAGACGGATATCGTGCAAAATCTCGAGCTGGTTGGAGGGCCCTGCGCATAATGCTCCGAATGTTCTCACTTTGGGAGAGATCCGGCTACCTTACTGGAAAAGGTAGGGTTTGGGAAGCACAAGGACAAGTATTAGGAACTCTCGCCACGTGCGAGCGGGCATCATCTTGGTAAAATGTGAGCACAGGATGGCTCGCTATTAGTGGAAAGAAAACGGAGCGTACAATTAGTCGACGTACCGCTGTGGTGTAAGAGGGCAGTGGATAACAACGGAAGGGATAAATCTGTGAAAAGAAATGGGACCTCAGACTATCACCCCTGGCTGTCGAGCGGTATAGAGGGCGACAGTCAGGCTGGTATCCTACAGCTGTCCGGCGGGTCTCTAGACACTCCTTCGGCCTGGAATCTCATTGGCTGGATTAGAGCTGTCTTCAGTGATGAGTTCGCTTCGAACTGAGCTCCAATGACAAGCGAAGACGTGTCTAGAGACACCCCAGATGGTGGTGGGGTACCAAACCGACTATCGCCGGCTATACGGCCCGACGACCAGGAGTGATGGTCTTGGGTCCCATTTCTTTTCACAGCATGACACCTTAGCTTGTCGTACGCGGTATCCTTGGAGCACAGTGGTATGTCAACGATATTCAACGCCCCGTTTTGTTGCTCTGGACTTCAAGCCATGCTGTGCTTACATTTCAGAAAGTAATGCCTGCCCGCACACAGCAGAGTTCCTGTTGCTTGTCTTCGTTCTTGACAAACCGTACCTAGGCCAGCAAGGTGGGCGGATCTCTCTGCAATGGAGAACGTCTAAAGTATTAAGGGCAGGGCCCTCCACTCAGTTTGGGATTTTGACGATATAACGTGCCAGGTGGACCGGATTTGGCATGCTAACCCTCAGAAGGACTTGCAGTAACTCCGTAAATAAGTCCCAAGCCAAGTAACTGCTTGCATAGGGGCCGGAGCAGGACCAACGTGTTATTGGCTTGTTCAGTTTGCGAAGCACTTTCTCTTGAATGAGTCATTCAGTTTTTCTGAAATTATTGTCATTTCTTTGTCTGTACATATACTTCGCATGCACTGATTGTCGTTTCATGGGACGTCGTTTTCTTTTGTATGAGGGGGTGCACTTATTTTGGTGGAAACTACATGAGCACTAAGAAAAGGAAGTGCTTAACCTTCTTGTTACAAGGAAGGGGCATTCACTTGTGAGCAGAGTACTGAGCAGCTTGTGACAGAGAGGGATGACGACAACAGAGAAGGAGTCCGGGAATGGTTTTATAATGAATGGGCACAGCTTAAGTACTAGCTAAGTGAGAATTTGTGTTTAGGTTATGAGGAGATGAATGATATTCAAGCTCTGATTCGAGGTACTGGAGTGATTGCGCAGTGAGGAACCGATGAAGCGGATATAGCGTATGATAGTCAAGTTTCTTATCCTGCCGGATATGTGATGCGCAAACATGATCATGGCGACAAATACTGCAGACATAACGTATACCAGATTACATAGCTTGTTCTAACCGTCTGGTGTTTTCACTACTTTTGCTGTGATGGATAATATCGCAATAGTGCATGTTAGGTAGGAGAGTTATAGCATATGTTTATGTTTCATACATTGTGCAGATATTTCCGTAAAGTATCTGAGTGCGTAGAGTCAATCGGAATTCTTCCTGTATGTGATGGCAGTATCTTCTGTTCAACTGAGATGCTCATGCAAAATTACACTCAAGTTCTTCTCTGTTTTCAGATGTGGTATTATAATACCACAGATAAGAATAGGAGGCCACTATTCGCGGATTCTTGTACTTATCATTTTCTGATGGGATACTAAGACTACTTGGGACTTTTTTGGAATTGATTTAAGTCACAGATTTTGTGCTTACAGATCATCATTCAACTGAATGATCGAAATATTGATACCTTCACATCAGTCACTTAGGTAAAACTTGAGGTCGCCGGCATAAATATAATATCTATAGAACAGAAGTAACCAGATATCACTGACCTACAAAGAAAACCAAAGTGGGCCCAGTATTGTTTCCTGTGACACTTGTTAGAGAACATTGATGTCTGTTTTAGAAGGAGCCTTCAAACCACTTAAGTGCACTGTCTAAAAATATTGGCTGTCACATTTTTCTGAGCAGTACGCCAAAATTGACAGTATCAAATACTTTGTTGAAGAGTAATAGAGTCAATATTGTGGCCTCACATTCGTCCATAGCATATTTCTGAGTTTCACTTTCATTAATTACTGCAGTTTTTGTGCTATTGTGTTTACGGAAGCCGGACTAGTATTTGTCATATAATTGGGATTTGTGTAAGTGTTCAGTAATTTCGACTTGAGATAAATATTCCGTGTCTTTGTATACAACGTGAACTACTCGCATTGGTCAGTAATCACTAGATCGTTCAGAGTCTTCAGTCTTTCTGACAGGTAAGACTATGCTTTTATTTCTAAACGATGCTATGTGTTCCTTTCACGAGAAACACATTAAATATTGTTTTATCCATAATGGGTTGATAACATCCCGGCTGGTTTCCTAAATAACACTTAAGGAAAAAGTTGGAACCAGAAACTCATTTCTAAGAATTCTTTATTTAGCCGCCAACAGCTCCGGGTCTGAACCCGTCCTGGTACGGCAGTAGTGGTATGTTGTACAAATTTGACAATATTTTGGTCCCATAATATAACAGAACATTAATGATTTCTTATTTACAAAAGCTTTTACTTTATGTCCATGGTCATCACAACCTACTTGAGAAAAGGTTTTTGTTTATCACTTACAGCTTTGCGATGTACGTCCATTATATCGAATATGCTGAACGTCAGTTTGACTAAAGACAAGATGACAGACACATTTAATTACCTCTGATGTTGGGTCAGTTAGTTATTTGATTGGTTCCACTAAACAACAAGATGGTACTGTAATGGCATACCTTTACATGTATGATGTATATTACTGCAAAGATTCTTTATTTTTTTCTCCTTTACCATTGATTGTTACGCGTATTATACATTAAGTCTTAAAAAAGCTCTGGTAATTTAAACTGAGGGTTTTTATATCAGGTTTCCGTCACTAACTAGACAAACTATGACAGTGTACATATTCCCTTTATCGATACAGTACTGCGGAAGCTCGATGAAATTTTGTACCTACATTTGATTTCTTATCTCTGTTTGGTTATTTACGATACAAGTAGATTTATTGTGAAGTTAGTTCTGTATTTATATTCGTTTCACTAAATTCATTTACATTAGTTTCTCAGCGAACTGTAGCATTCCTAAACTTTCTTAAATGCTATTCTGTGTCACTGGGTTGGGCCATTTGATCAGCAGTAGCTGATTTATTGTAGTTTTCTAGCTTGAGTGAATCGATGTGTTTTCTATGTTTAATGTTGAATCTCGTACCATTTGGACCAATATAAAAGTTAGGATGGAAGGAGCAATTTAGTTGATAAGTACCAGATTTATTGCACGACTCATACTAAGATATAAGTTACGAATAAGGTTATCTACCATATTACTATTTGTGGAAAAGTTAATCTAAATATTTTTAGCATGGAATAATTCTGAAGTTCGATGTGACACTCTACCTGTGAAAGAGATAGGGATATATTTCACTTAGGTGTGGAGAGGAAGACTGTGCGATAGTACTGTTAGTTGTAGACATACAATTATCTTCGTTATTGTGTTTGTTTTTAATACTGCAGTAAAGCTTATTGATGTTGACAAATGTATAAACGTTACTTAGAGCTGTCTTTTTATCTGTCTTAAGTTCTCACAGTTTATCTCAGCGTCCAATGGCTTTTTTCCACACTATTGTGTATGACTCTGACCCGCAAGGTTAGCCGAGAATGCTAACGTGCTGCTTCGAGGACTCGCGTAGCGCCGCCGACCCCGGAGCGAATCAGCCTGGCGGATTAACGATGACGGCCGGTGTACCGATCAGCCTGGATGTGGTTATTGGGCGGTTTCCCACATTCCACTAGGTAAATACCGGGATGGTCCCAATGTCCCGCTTCAGTTATACGGCTCGCAGACATCTGACCACGTTCGCACGATTCCATAAATTACACTAGACGCAGACAGTTGTGGTACACTAATTCTGTCCGAGGGGGGTACTGTGTGGCGGCAGGAAGGGCATCCAACCACCCCTTAAAAGAACCTGGCAAAATCCGATTAACTGTGCTGACCCTGTAAAACTGCAGGACAAAGGGGCAAGTTAAAGAAAGAAGAAGGAATATTGTGTATGACTCTATAATAAACTATTTTGTGGTGCTTGGGTGGCATGAAGTGCAGCTGAACAGAAGTCACTTAGCTGATTTTTGGTGATCTATAAGTAACACCATTTAAGCAATTTTTGCTCTGTACATTTGTTATAACGAACGTGAATTTATACCGTTCTTGTGCGTTAGCTTTCAATGTGCTTAAGATCTTGTGTCTGAGGTCAGATAGAATGTACACGCCAACACTCTCACCATAAATAATTAGCCTGTCAACCATGAGATACACGCCAGTGTGCTCCCTGCCGCCGTTGGATAAGCAGCTTCCAGCAGATAGTCGTGTACTCCTAGCTCACTTATTTGTTACATAGTTTAATTCTTAATTTATTTGCGTGTTTTTGGTACTTGCATTGTTTAATACATAAATTTCGGGCGTATTATAGTATTTGAGAGTTGTAGCATCGCGTTTTAGTACCTGAATAGTGTAAAATCGCGTAGTCTCCTTCCGCCGCTGAGCAGTGTGCCAGCAGTGCGCAAGTAGCAGCATTACTGCATTTACTAGGCAATCTTGTATTTTAATAACCGTTTCAATTTTGTGTCGATTTCTTTGTGCTCTCTGTATATTAGTTCAGACGTTCTTTGCACAACAGTTTTTAGCATGGATAGGGACTGCAACTGCTGTGTTCGGATGCAGGCTGAGTTGGCATCCCTTCGCTCCCAGCTTCAGGCAGTGTTGGCTTCGGTCACATAGCGTGAGGCTGTTGCCAATGGGCATCACTGTGGGGGTCTGGATGGGGGTTTGTCGAAGACGGCCAGCTCGTCCCACGCATCCCCCGATCGGACTACGACTGTGCCTGCCCGGGATACCGCCCTCATTGAGGCTGATCCCTCACCTGTGGTAGAGTGGGAGGTCGTCTCGACGTGTGGCAGGGGGCGAAAGACATTCCTGAGGGCTGAACGGAAGGCCTCTCCAGTTTATCTGACGAACCAGTTTCAGGCTCTGTCTCAGGCTGATACTGATCTTCGGCCGGACATGGCTGCTTGTCCTGTTCCAGAGGTTGCCCATCAGTCTGCAAGATCCGGGCGGTCGGAGAGGGTGGGCTTACTGGTAGTTGGGAGCTCCAACGTCAGGCGCGTAATGGGGCCCCTTATAGATATGGCAGCAAGAGAGGGGAAGAAGACCGATGTGCACTCCGTGTGCATACCGGGGGGAGTCATTCCAGATGTGGAAAGGGTCCTTCCGGATGCCATGAAGTGTAAAGGGAGCACCAATCTGCAGGTGGTCGCTCATGTCGGCACCAATGATGTGTGTCGCTATGGATCGGAGGAATTCCTCTCTGGCTTCCGGCGGCTATCTGATTTGGTGAAGACTGCCAGTCTCGCTAGCGGGATGAAAGCAGAGCTCACCATCTGCAGCATCGTCGACAGGACTGACTGTGGACCTTTGGTACAGAGCCGAGTGGAGGGTCTGAATCAGGGGCTGAGACGGTTCTGCGACCGTGTGGGCTGCAGATTCCTCGACTTGCGCCATAGGGTGGTGGGGTTTCAGGTTCCGCTGGATAGGTCTGGGGTCCGCTACTCGCAGCAAGCGGCTACACGGGTAGCAGGGGTTGTGTGGTGTGGACTGGGTGGTTTTTTATGTTAGATCGCCTCGGGCAAATACAGAAAGGGCAGCAGCCTCGAAGGGTGCGGGGCAAAGTCAGGGCATGCGGGGACCAAGCAGCAATCGGTATTGTAATTGTAAACTGTCGAAGCTGCATTGGTAAAGTACCGGAACTTCAAGCGCTGATAGAAAGCACAGAAGCTGAAATCGTTATAGGTACAGAAAGCTGGCTGAAGCCAGAGAAAAATTCTGCCGAAATTTTTACAAAGGCAGGATAGATTGCATAGGAACGGTGGTGGCGTGTTTGTCGTTGTTAGTAGTAGTTTATCCTGTAGTGAAGTAGAAGTGGACAGTTCCTTAGAATTATTATGGGTGGAGGTTACACTCAACAACCGAGCAAGGTTAGTTATTGGCTCCTTTTACCGACCTCCCGACTCAGCAGCATTAGTGGCAGAACAACTGAGAGAAAATTTGGAATACATTTCACATAAATTTTATCAGCTTGTTATAGTCTTAGGTGGAGATTCCAATTTACCAGATGTAGACAGGGACACTCAGATGTTTAGGACGGGTGGTAGGGACAGAGCAACGAGTGACATTGTACTGAGTGCACTATCCGAAAATTACCTCGAGCAATTAAACAGAGAACCGACTCGTGGAGATAACATCTTGGACCTACTGATAACAAACAGACCCGAACTTTTCGACTCTGTAAGTGCAGAACAGGGAATCAGTGATCATAAGGCCGTTGCAGCATCCCTGAATATGGAAGTTAATAGTAATATACAAAAAGGGAGGAAGGTTTATCTGTTTAGCAAGAGTAATAGAAGGCAGATTTCAGACTACCTAACAGATCAAAACGAAAATTTCTGTTCCGACACTGACAATGTTGAGTGATTATGGAAAAAGTTCAAGGCAATCGTAAAATGCGTTTTAGACAGGTACGTGCCGAGTAAAACGGTGAGGGACGGGAAAAACCCACCGTGGTTCAACAACAAAGTTAGGAAACTACTGCGAAAGCAAAGAGAGCTTCACTGCAAGTTTAATCGCAGTCAAAACCTCTCAGATAAACAGAAGCTAAACGATGTCAAAGTTAGCGTAAGTGAATTCGAAAGTAAAATTCTGTGTACCGACTTGACAGAAATTCCTAGGAAGTTCTGGTCTTACGTTAAATCGTTAAGTGGCTCGAAACAGCATATCCAGACACTCCGGGATGATGACGGCATTGAAACAGAGGATGACACCTTTTTCCAAAGCTGTTTCACATAGGAAGACCGCAGTACAGTTCCTTCTCTAAATCGTCGCACAAACGAAAAAATGGCTGACATCGAAATAAGTGTCCAAGGAATAGAAAATCAACTGGAATCACTCAACAGAGGAAAGTCCACTGGACCTGACGGGATATCAATTCGATTCTACACAGAGTACGCGAAAGAACTTGCCCCCCTTCTAACAGCCGTGTACCGCAAGTCTCTAGTGGAACGGAAGATTCCAAATGATTGGAAAAGAGTACAGATAGTCCCAGTCTTCAAGAAGGATCGACGACCAGTTGCGCAAAACTATAGACTTATATCTCCGACGTCGATCTGTTGTAGAATTTTAGAACATGTATTTTGCTCGAGTATCATTTCGTTTTTGGAAACCCAGAATCTACTCTGTAGGAATTAGGAATCAACATGGATTCCTGAAACAGCGATCGTGTGAGACCCAACTCGCTTTATTTGTTCATGAGACCCAGAAAATATTAGATACAGGCTCCCAGGTAGATGCTATTTTCCTTGTCTTCCGGAAGGTGTTCGATACAGTTCCGCACTGTCGCCTGATAAGCAAAGTAAGAGCCTACGGAATATCAGACCAGCTGTGTGGCTGGATTGAAGAATTCTTAGCAAACTGAACACAGTATGTTGTTATCAATGGAGAGACATCTACAGGCGTTAAAGTAACCTCTGGCGTGCCACAGGGGAATGTTATGGGACCATTGCTTTTCACAATATATATAAATGACCTAGTAGATAGTGTCGGAAGTTCCATGCGGCTTTTCACGGATGATGCTGTAGTATACAGAGAAGTTGCAGCATTAGAAAACTGTAGCGAAATGCAGGAAGATCTGCAGCGGATAGGCACTTGGTGCAGGGAGTGGCAACTAACCCTTAACATAGACAAATCTAATGTATTGCAAATACATAGAAAGAAGGATCCTTTATTGTATGATTACATGATTTCGGAACAAACACTGGTAGCAGTTACTTCTGTAAAATATCTGGGAGTATGCGTGCGGAACGATTTGAAGTGAAATGATCATATAAAATTAATTGTTGGTAAGGCGGGTACCAGGTTGAGATTCATTGGGTGAGTCCTTACAAAATGTAGTCCATCAACAAAGGAGGTGGCTTACAAAACACTCGTTCGACCTATACTTGAGTATTGCTCATCAGTGTGGGATCCATACCAGATCGGGTTGACGGAGGAGATAGAGAAGATCCAAAGAAGAGCGGCGCGTTTCGTCACAGGGTTATTTGGTAACCGTGATAGCGTTACGGAGATGTTTAGCAAACTCAAGTGGCAGACTCTGCAAAAGAGGCGCTCTGCATCGCGGTGTAGCTTGCTGTCCAGGTTTCGAGAGGGTGCGTTTCTGGGTGAGGTATCGAATATATTGCTTCCCCCTACTTATACCTCCCGAGGAGATCACGAATGTAAAATTAGAGAGATTCGAGTGCGCACGGAGGCTTTCAGACAGTCGTTCTTCCCGCGAACCGTACGCGACTGGAACAGAAAAGGGAGGTAATGACAGTGGCACGTAAAGTGCCCTCCGCCACACACCGTTGGGAGGCTTGCGGAGTATAGATGTACATGTAGATGTAGAACACATTCACCATATATAATTAGCCTGTCAACCATGAGAAATGTACACTACTGGCCATTAAAATTGCTACACCAAGGAGAAATGCAGATGATAAACGAGTATTCATTGTACAAATATATTATAGTAGAACTGACATGGGATTACATTTTGACGCAGTTTGGGTGCATAGATCCTCAGAAATCAGTACCCATAACAACCACCTCTGTCCGTAATAACGGCCCTGATACTCCTGGGCATTGAGTCAAACAGACCTTGGATGGTGTGAATAGGGTACAGTTGCCCATGCAGCTTCAACACGATACCACAGTTCATCATGAGTAGTGACTGGCGTATTGTGACGAGCCAGTTGCTCGGCCACCATTGACCAGACGTTTTCAATTGTTGCGAGATCTACAGAAGGTGCTGGTCATGGCAGCAGTCCAACATTTTCCTGTATCCAGAAAGGCCCGTACAGGACCTGCAAGATGCGGTTGTGCATTATCCTGCTGAAATGTAGGGTTTCTCAGGGATCGAATGAAGGGTAGAGCCACGGGTCGTAACACATCTGAAATGTAACGTCCATTGTTCAAAGTGCCGTGAATGCGAACAAGAGGTGACCGAGACGTGTAACCGGTGGCATCCCATACTATCACGCCAGGTGATACGCGAGTATGGCGATGACGAATACACGCTTCCAATGTGCGTTCACCGCGATGTCACCAAACACGGATGCGACCATCATGATACTGTAAACAGAACGTTGATTCATCCGAAAAAATGACGTTTTGCCATTCGCGCACCCAGGTTCTTCGTCTGGTACACCATCGCAGGCGCTCCTGTATGTGATGCAGCATCAAGAGTAACCGCAGCCATGTTCTCCGAGCTGATAGTCCATGCTGCTGCAGACGTCATCGAACTGTTCGTGCAGATGGTTGTTGTCGTGCAAACGTCCCCATCTGTTGACTCAGGGATCGAGACGTGGCTGTACGATCCGTTACAGCCATGCGGATAAGATGCCTGTCATCTGGACTGCTAGTGATACGAGGCCGCTGGGATCCAGCACGGCGTTCCGTATTACCCTCCTGAACCCACCGATTCCATATTCTGGTAACAGTCATTGGATCTCCTCCAATGCGAGCAGCAACGTCGCGATACGATAAAGCGCAATCGCGATATGCTACAATCCGACCTTTATCAAAGTCGGAATCGTGATGGTACCCATTTCTCCTCTTTACACGAGGAATCACAACTACGTTTCACCAGGCAACGCCGGTAAACAGCTGTTTGTGTGTGAGAAACCGGTTGGAAACTTTCTCCTGTCAGCACGTTGCAGGTGTCACCAACGGCGCCAACCTTGTGTGAATGCTCTGGAAAGCTAATCATTTGCATATCACAGCATCTTCTTCGTGTCGGTGAAATTTCGCGTCTGTAGCACGTCATTTTCATGGTGTAGCAATTTTAATGGCCAGTAGTGTATATCCAGGAAGAAGAACGAATGCAATGGAGACGTGTGGTTATGATCATATTCGGGACAGGAAGGTTCGGAGAATGTATAGTTGGCTTGCCTCCCCGTTGCATGCATGTAGGGATTAGACATTACAGTGTGCTATTGACAGCTCTGATGCGTGCATCCGGGTAGCCTGCTGGAGGCCGTTTGACGAGTTGACCTCTAGCAGAGGTGAAGGGCAGTGCCCCACATTTTCAGGTTGCGGCATACACTGGCGTGACAAAAGTCATGGGCTACCTCCTAATGCCATGTCGGACCTCCTTGTGCCCGGCGTAGTGCAGCACCTCGACGTGGCATGTACTGAACTAGTTGGTGGAAGTCCCTTGCAGAAATGTGAGTCATATTGCCTCTATAACCTTCCATAATTGCGAAAGTATTGGCAGGGCAGGATGTTGTGCACGAACTGACCTCTCGGTTATGTCCCATAAACGTTCGGTGGAATTCATGTCAGGCCATGTATGTGGCCCAATCATTAGCCCGAACTGTCCAGAATGTTCTTAAAACCAGCCGCGAAGAGTTGTGGCCAGCGACATGGCGCATTGTCATACATAAAAATTAAGTCCATGGATATTTGTAAATTGTCTCCTAGTAGCCGAACATAGCCAGTTCCAGTCAATGATCTGTTCAGTTGGACCGGAGGATCCAGTCCATTCCACGTAAACACAGCTCAGACCATTGTGAAGGTGCCACCAGTTTGCACAGTACATGGCTTCACGGGGTTTGCGCCACACTTGAACACTGCTGTCAGCTCTTACCAAATGAAATCGGGACTCATGTGAATGGATCACTGTTATCCAATCGTCGAGGGTCTTACCGATATAGTCATGAGCCCAGGAGAAGCGCTGCAGGTGATGTCGTGTTGTTAGCAAAGCCACTCACGTCGCTCGTCTGCTGCCACAGGCCATTAACGCCAAATTTCGTCGCGCTGTCCTTATGGATACGTTCGTAATACGTCTGCGTTGAATTTTTCGATTATTTCACGCCGTGTTGCTTATCAGTTAGCACTCAAAACTCTATGCAAATCGCAGCCGCTCTCGGCCGAGAAGCGAAGTGCATCGGCTACTGCGTTGGCCGCGGAGAGGGGGAATACCTGAAATTAGGTATTCTCGACATATTCTTTACACTGTGAAATTCCTAGCAATTTCAGAAGTGAAATGCCCATACGTCTAGCTCTAACTACCATTCCGCGTTCGAAGTCTGTTAATTCCCATCGTGCAGTAACAATCACGTCGGAAACCTTTTCAAGTGAATCACCTGAGTAGGAATGACAGCGTCGCCAATGCAC
This sequence comes from Schistocerca piceifrons, assembly GCF_021461385.2. Lineage (NCBI taxonomy): Eukaryota > Metazoa > Arthropoda > Insecta > Orthoptera > Acrididae > Schistocerca > Schistocerca piceifrons. The sequence goes on from NC_060149.1 coordinate 561,325,199, forward strand.
TGCCCTTTTACACCTTGTGTACGCGACACTACCACCATCTATGTATGTGGATATTGGTCTCCCATGCTTTTATTTACCTCAGTGTAATTCAACTGTGACCAAGCTATTGTATACTAATGTGATTCTAACTAACAATCGTTAAAGGACGAGAGATCTCATAGCCAGTATTTTCAAAGACTACAGAGATATGAGGTATAGAGAAGAATTATTGGTTGTGAAGAAGTATGCCCGAGATAGTGATTACTGTGAAACAATTAACTCTACTTCTTAAAGGATGAAATTTAATTAGTGCATAGCACAGTAAAGTGGAAAGAAAAAGGCGATTGCTTTACAGGAACAATGCGCTCAGCACATGAAAATAATCTTAATAGCTACAAAATTAGCGTAGACAGCTACACTTCAGTTGTAACTTACTGTAATGATGCGGATTGTGCTATTTCTAATTAGGAGCTTAGAACAGAGATAACCAAGAAGACGTGTGAGTGACTTAACCAAGGGAAAGGGCAGTAATTACAATGCTACAATTACAAACAGGTAAGAGAATTTTTAGGTCAAAGATAAATAGTTAGAGGTATTTACAGTAACTAGAATTATCGAATCAGTTAACGTAGAAGAAAGTATCAATCATCAGAGGGCTGTGACAGCACCTATGACGACGGGTCCTACAAGGAATGTTAAGAAAGTGAGGAAGATATATTTGCTCAGCAAGGGTGACAGGATACAAATTTCAGAATATCTCAGAAGTCAGCATTAAACATTCACCGATGAGGATGAAAATTTGGAGAACAGATGGAAAAAACACAAAGCATCGGTCAGTATCCCCAGACACGTATGGTCCGAGTAAGGTTTTAAGAGATGGGAAAGATTCAACGTGGTTTAATAGCTGCGTTAGAAACGCGCTACGTAAACAAAGCGCTTCATCTCAGACTTAAGAGAAGTAAAATCCTAGTTGACAACCAAAAGCTGAACGAAGCGAAAATGTGAGTACGGAGAGCAATGAGAGAAGCGTTCAATGCTTTTGAAAGCTAGACGATGTCAACCGATCTGAGTAAAAACCCTAGGAGATTTTGGTCGTACGAAAAATCAGTAAGTGGGTCAAAATCATCTATTCAATCTCTCAGCGACCACACCGGCACCGAAACGGAAGGTAACGGAGAGAAGGCCGAAATACTGAATTCAGTCTTCCGAAGTTGTTCATCACGGAAGATCGTAACACTGTTCCTCCTTACAACTCTCGTACGAACATCGAAATGGCAGATATTGAGACAACCGATCGTGGAATTGAAAAGCTGCAATAGTTGCTAAGTAGTGGAAAGGCTTCAGGACCAGATGAGATACCTATAAGAATCTATAAAGTTTATGCGAAAGAACTTGCTTCCCTTCTAACAGCAATTTATCGTAGATCACTTGAGCGATGAAAGATACCTAACGACTGTAAAAAAGCGCAGGTCATTCCCACTTTTAAGAAAGGACGTAAGACAGATCCTCACAGTTATAGACCTATATCGTTGACGACAGTCTGTTGTAGAATTATGGAACATGTTTTATGCTCAAGAATTATTAAGTTTTTGGAAAATGAATATTTCCTCTTTAAAAATCAACATGGTTTCCGCAAACAGAGGTCCTGCGAAACTCAGCTGTTCGTCCATGAGATCCACAGGGCAGTGGACAACGGCGCTCAGGTTGATGCCGTGTTTCTTATTTCAGTAAGGAATTTGACACCGTCCCACATTGCCGTTTAATGAAAAAAAAAATACTAGCTTACGGAATATCGGAGCAGATCTGTGATTGGATCTAAGATTTTCTTGCAGATAGAAGTCAGCACTTCGCTCTTGACGGAACTAAATCGACAGATGTAAAGATAATATCCGGAGTACCGCAGGGAAGTGTGATAGGACCGTTGCTATTCACAATATATATAAATGATCTAGCAGAAAGTGCCGGATGCTCCTTAAGGGTATTCGCAGATGATGCAGTTGTCTATACCACAGTAGCAACTGCAGAAGATAGTAAGAATCTGCAGAACGACCTGCAGAGAACTGATGAATGGCGAAGGTCCTGGCAGTTGACCCTGAACGTTAATCAAAGTAACATATTGCGCATACATAGGAAAAGAAACCCACTACTGTACAGCTACACTATTGATGAAAAACAGCTGGAGACAGCATCTGCCGTAAAATACCTAGGCGTAACTATTCAAAGCGACCTTAAGCGGAATGACCATATTAAAACAGATAGTGGGAAAAGCAGGCACCAAATTCAGATTCATCGGAAGAATCTTAAGGAAATTTAGCTCATCCACGAAAGAAGTGGCTTGTACTGCGCTTGTTAGCCCGATTCATGAGTACTGTTCATCTAGTTGGTATCCCTATGAGGTAGGACTGATAGAGGAGACAGAGAAGATTCAACGAAGAGCAGCCCGTTTCGTCACGGGATCGTTTAGCTGGCGAGAGAGCGTTACGTAGATGATAAGCAAACTCTACTGGCAAACGTTACAAGAGTGTTGCTGTGCATCACGGAGAGATTTACTATTGAAATTTCTGGACTGAACTTTTCAGGAGGAGTCAGACAACGTATTACTTCCCACCACATACATTTCGCTTATTGACCACGAGAAGAAAATTCGAGGTATTAGAGTCAATACAGAGACTTATTGGTAATCATTCTTTCCACGCACTATTCGCGAATGGAACATGGTCGGAGGGATGACATAGTGGTACCAAAAGTACCCTCCGCCACACACCATTAGGTGGCTTGCGGAGTATGATGTAGAAGTAGAAACAGTAAATATTGATTAATATAGTAAGTACATGAGGCGAAGGCGCAAGTACAAAGATAATTAGAGTTAATACCATTGAAAGATAGCACTTGAGTGTATACAGAATGTTATACAAATTTACTGGCAAACTAAGGCAACAAATGCTAAGTTTACAGGTTGGCGAGCGAAATTTTATTTAATGTTGCTCTGTACTGTCGTATTCGTAGGTATCTTCTCTCCAGTTGTAAGATATATATAGGGTGATCAGAAAAAGTCTGAAAGGCTTCTAAGGGTGTTGCAGGGTAGGCAGTGTTGAGAAATGTTTGCTAAAAAAAATATTCGGTACGTTGCGCCGTTTCAAAACTAATTAGCACTGAAGTTAGGCAATCGAACAGTTGTGCGTTCAAATTCAAGCGGCCACGCAGATACATTTAGTGTCTGTTCTCATAGGGCGGTTGAGAGACAGCTCATATTTTGGTTAGAGCTTGATCCTTATTAGCCTCCAATGTTGAATTTGTGCATCGCTCTTGTTCCGGTTTAGAATGCCAAACGAAGGTTACGTACGGCGGCACCGTCTCTGGCTGACCGCTTGAAATTGCACGCGCAGTGGGCAGATTGGTTAACGTCAGTGCTAATTGCCTTGGAAGCGGTGCAATATATGAAACATTTTTCTTAGCAACTATTTGTCAGCACTACCTACCCTACAACCACTTTGTAAGCCTTTCATACCGTTTCTGTTCAAATGTGTGTGAAATCTTATGGGATTTAACTGCTAAGGTCATCAGTCCCTAAGCTTACACACTACTTAACCTAAATTATCCTAAGGACAAACACACACACCCATGCCCGAGGGAGGACTCGAACCTCCGCCGGGGCCAGCCGCACAGTCCATTACTGCAGCGCCTCAGACCGCTCGGCTAATCCCGCGCATACCGCTTCTGATCACATGGTATAAGGCGCAGTTATATGATAACGAGACAGACGGGAAAAATGCAGGTAACTGTTTATTATTTCAAAAGTAATCTCCATATATCCTAATACATCTGTCCCACTTGAGGCAAGTTGATCGACGCCTTCATTAGAAAATGTTTGCAGTTGCGTATGGAACCATGACTGTAAGTAGACGTGCACTTCTTCGTCTAAAGTACATTGACAGCTACGAATTTCTACCTTCAAGGCGCCAAAAATATGGAAATCCTATGTGGAGAGATCGGGACTTTGCGGATGACGTGCAAGGGGGGTTTCCAGCGAATCTATTGCAGCGTAGTCGAAATAACTTTGGCGACGTGTGGGCGGGCATTGTCCTGCAACATAATGATGTCATGCGTCAACTTTTCTGGGCGTTTCGACATTGATGGCGCGCATTAGTGTTAGCGGAGTGTCCACTTACCACTGTGGGTTAGTTGTGGCGCCGCATTCCAGGAAGTCAATGAGCAGTGGGTTAATCCAAGGTTGTTTCGTCTACACTGCAGGACTTTCCATGGGGAGACCTTACACATCTTCCATACAGTCCAGATTTCTCCACATGTGAATTCCATGAAATACTTTCGTGGTCGTAGATTTTCTTTGAACGACGAGGTGCATTCCTGGGTAGAATTATGTTGCCGTAGACAACCGTAGACATAAAGGCATGAAGGCACTGGGATAAAAGTATCAACAGTTATGGTGACCGCTTTAGAATTAATAAACATTTCAGTCACTGTTATTCGGTTTCGTTTCATTTTACTACCCCTTATAATTATGCTGCCACCCTGATCCACACTTTCTGAAGATGAAATGAAATATAGCGCTGTTCAAAATCTTTAGTAGTTCGTGCGTATAAAAATATTATTCCCGAAGCTCCTACTGTCATGTTGCTCCTACACACGTTCGTCTAGATTTAGGCGTTGACTGTCTGTGTTGTAATAGCCTATGCTGTTTCCCAACGGTATATATTGATCCTTGTCATACCAATGATGAATCGCATTACTCTATAATATCGGCATCACTTCTCACAACAGTTTCACTATCTGCAGGTGACATTACTGTTACGTACCAACCGAATGTATTTTTTAAGAATTAATTCAGCGTGTTGTAGACGAACAGTTTACTGATGAGGATCTCTTGGTTTCCTGTAAAATACGCTCAGTTAAACTGCCTCCATTGATATCTGCGTCCAGTTAAGATCGAAGAAATTTCCGAACTGCGCAACTTGCTCGGCAGGTAGAAGAGCCGAGGGCTGGAGAACGGCATATGCTCTAACACGAACTGTAATGCCAAAGTTTTTCAACTGAAAGTGATCTTAATTTACTTTATTCTTGGTCACACCCAACACAGAAGTTTTACTTATCACAGGATCTCCAGAAACTATAACGAAAAACAAAAACCAAATTACAAACATGCAGTTTAAAAGTCTTCATTTTTCTACACAACAAAACACATTTCAATAAAACATGAGCATATGGTTGATGTAACGTACATAAGATAGATTGTCGTCTTATATACGAATGTTCCTTTTTTGTCCCTTGTGCGTTCCTACACCATGCATCTGGTTGTGAGTTAGCATAGGTGAGTTGTTGACCACACGCCCTTGGGGTTTTCCAAATTAGTACATTAATTTTCAGTTTCAACAAATGTGTGTATTTTATATAGTTCAGCAGCAGTTCGCGTTTTTTCGGTGTTAGTAGTGTACACTCTAACAAAATTGAACTGAGTCAAATCACATGTAACATAGTAGGCAGTATTGATTGTGATATTCCATTAGGCAAAAGATGTCACTGGGGTTTTATTTTATTTTCCTAAGTGGATTTCTGATGGTCGTCACAAAGCATTACTTTCGCTGTCAAATCGGTTGTGCCACCCAAAGCGATTGGTCGATCTGCACCTAAAGGAAAAAAGCATCATGATCTTCCGAAACAGACGAACAATGGGAATCAAGAATGGAAACCGTTAGAGTATGCAATGCTTTGGCCTGTTCGTCTGAAACAGTCAATCAACGAAAGCAAGAATGGATACCGTTCGAGAACGCATGGCTGGATCCACGCAAACACTGCACGATGGTTTATATCTTGTTGCATTCCATTACGATGACAATTATGATTACAGTGTTTATCCAACTGTTTTTATGGGAAGAGTAAATAAATAACACCCGTAGTTCAGTGTCCCCACATTTAAGAATGACATATCAAGAATGGGTTGTGCAAGTGCCAAAGCGAATTGCCAGAGTTTCATTCACTACCCAAACCATTATTGTCGTTGGTATCAGGTGACACAAGCAAATCGAAAAACATTCTTTTCAAAGATATACAAGTATGATTCGTGTTTTCACATGACACAGTTCCTTGCAACGAATAGCGCACACAAGAATTACATAAGAACATTCAAAAAGCAAGGGTAGGTGTAGATAGGTGGAAGCATATTCCCAGCTATATAGTCTGGAAACGACCACATGCTACCCCACTTCCTGCCCTGATCGTACATAAAGAGTCAAGTTCATTGCCCACTAGAGGTTTAATTTGACCCAGTCTGCGAGGCCACAAAGAAGTATATACGATGTGATGATAGATTAAGGAGAGAAGGGGCTGTACAGCTCTACTGAAATAACAGTCAGCTACAGACTATTTTAAACAAGAGATTTTTTTTTTAGTCATCATTCTTCTGAGTGGTTCGATGCGGTCAGCCTCGAATTCCTCTCCTGTGCCATCCTCTTCATCTCAGAGTAGCTACCTACATCCTCAATTATTTGTTGTACTTATTCCATGTCGTCCTCTACAAAATCTATCCTCTCCAACTTTCAGTAGCACTATAGAAGTTATTCTCGGATGTCTTAACGTACGTCCTACCATTTTGTCCCTTCATCTTGTCTATGTTTTCCGTACGCTCCTTTCTTTACAGAGCCGGCCGCGGTGGTCTCGCGGTTAAGGCGCTCAGTCCGGAACCGCGCGACTGCTTCGGTCGCAGGTTCGAATCCTGCCTCGGGCATGGATGTGTGTAATGTCCTTAGGTTAGTTAGGTTTAAGTAGTTCTAAGTTCTAGGGGACTGATGACCACAGAAGTTAAGTCCCATAGTGCTCAGAACCATTTGAGCCATTTTCTTCGCAGATTCTGCGGAGAACCACCTCATTTCTTACCTCATCAGTCCACCAAAATTTCAACATTACTGTTAAGAACCGCACCTCAAATGCTTTCACCCTCTTTTGTTCCGGTTTTTCAACAGTTCGTGATTCACTACCATACAACGCTGGGCTCAAAACACACTTTCCCCGAAACTTCTTCCTGAAATTAGGTCCTATGTTTGATACTAGTAGACTTCTCTTGACCAGGAATACCCCTTTTTGCCCGTGCTATCTGCTTTTCATGTCAACTTTGATCCTCTCTTCATGGGTTATTTTGTTTCCAGGGCCGCAAGACTCCTTAACATTGTCTACTTTTTGATCACCAATTTTTATGTTAAGTTTCTCGCTGTTCCCATTTCTGCTACTTACCATTACTTTCGCATTTCTTCGGTTTGCTCTCAGTCTGTATTATGTTCTCATTAGACTGTTCATTCCCTTTAACACATCCTGTAATTCTTCTTCACCTTCGCTGAGGACACCGATATCATAAAAGAATCTTATTAGTAGTATCTTTTCACCTTGAACTTTGGTCCCATTCTTGAATGTTTTCCTATATTTCCGTCACTGCTTTCTCGATGTACAGATTAGGCAGTAGCGAGGAAGGACTGCATCCCTGTCTTTCATCGCTTTTAATTCAAGCACTTCATTCTTGGCCTTCCAGTCTTATTGTTCCCTCATGGTTTTTGTACAAATTGTATATTACCCATCCTTTCCTATAGCTTAGTTCTATTTCCCTCAGTATTTCGAACATTTTGCACCTGCTTACATTGCCGAGCGCTTTTACTGATCGACAGCTCGTATTAAATTGTCTGCATTTTTCTTCAGTATTTCCTCCATTATCAATTGCAACGTCGAAAGCGCCTCAATGGTGCCTTTACCTCTCCTGATGCCAAATTAATCGTCGTCTAAAATTTCCTCACTTTTGTTTCCCGCTCTTCTGTATACTACCCATGTCACTAACTTAGACGCAAGAGCTATTAAGCTGATTGTGTTGTGGTTCTCGCAATTGTCAGCTCTTGCTATCATCCAAATTGTGCGGATTATGTTTGTCCGAAAGTCTGATGGTATGCCTTGAGTCTCATAGACTCTACACACCAACTTGAATAGCCAGGTTTTTCTACTTCCCCCAACGATGTTAGAAATTCCAATGGAATTTTATCTATACCTTCTGCATTATTTGGTGATAAGTCTTCCAAAGCTCTTCTAAATTATGACTTTCGTAATGGATCCCCTAACTCTTACGTATCGACTCAAATTTCTTCATCCATCACTTCATCAGACAGTTCTACCATATCATTGAAGCCTTTGATGTATTCTTTCCATCCATCCGCTCTATCCTCTACGATCAACAGCGGAATATCCTTTGCACTCTTAGTGTTTCCGCCACTGCTTTTCATTTCATAAAAGGGTGTTTCGACTTTTCCATACTGAGGCAGTCCATCCGACGATCATTTCTTTCTAGATTTCTTACAATATTTTTCCAACAGTTACTTCGCCATACATTTTTTCCCTTTCCTATTTATTTCATTCCTAAGTGTTTTATATGTCTGTATTCCTGTCTTTCTCTGAGCATTTTTGTACTTCCTTCTTTCGGCGATCAACTGAAGTAGTAGTTCTGTTTTCTTTGCCAATTTTAAGTTACGTAACCTATCTCTGCTTTCCTCTAACGGTTAGGATCGCTAATCCGACGTCCTCAATGTACATATGCACAAAAGACCGCTCAAACTAGGCACAAAGGGACCCCGGGCAACAGCAAAACGGCATCTTTGTGAAAATTATCTACTTTTGAATTATCAATAACCAAGACCTGTATAGCTTACATACCATAAAGCTATACCGTGGCATCATCACAGACTATTCCTTGTCTTTCTTCAGGCCTCACAGCAAACATAAAATGACGAATAATTTATAGTTAATATTTGGTACATTATATTCAAACAGCTCTGATCGTGTCACAGACCGATTTGCCAGTAATTGAGATGTAGCGATACAAGTTTGCCAGCCCTAAACATTGTGACATCACAACAGCCTCTTGAAAGTGTCTCCAAGAAAATCAGAGGCCTTTACATGCTTTCAGTTTGTGGCTTTGGACTACGTTGTAGGGGATCTCTTCTTGTGAAGGAACTATTTCGTCTGTTATCGTCACATAAACAAAAGCAAAACCATTGTAAAAAAAAAGGTTACAACGCTAAGGTATTCATGAATGGCAATACAACAACAAAAAAAACATATGTATATCACTGCATTCATAAGCAAAAGTAAGGAATCCGTTGTAATGACGTCGGCAGGCGCATTGTTCACACACTCATACACGGTGTTTTTGTAGAGACGATGTACTCTTCTACGGGGTGGGAAGAGGACAGCTGTCATTGCCGCTGGAAGGAAAGCATGTCAGGTCCTCCAGGGCAGCCGGCGGCCTGCAGAGGGCACTGGCGTTAACCTAATTCGGCGAGTTCACGCCACGGGCAGGCAGGTCTAACTTCTGGACGGTGATCGCTCTCTCCTGCCACTGAGGGCACCTGGAGAAATACAAAACTCTGAGCTACCGAGTATACTGGACCGGACTTACACTCATAAGGAGGAGGGCCAGTTTTCCGCAAATGCAGTGGACTGATTACGGTGTTACTTCGTCACTTGAGAGCCGCAGAGCTGTGTACGACACTTTACTTTCCTCAGTCACACAGTTGAGGACCTAACTACTTGGAACAGCTTACAGGAGTGTGGTGTTTTATCAACTCCACCCACTGTCATGGTTCTGCTTATTACACGCCGGCAGCGATGCATGCGTGTCTATCAATCAACATCAGTATCCAGCGATCACAGGCCCTACAGACCCTGCACTACTCCCAAGAACTGCCTCCATTTCTTTTCTGTTTTGTCGTCGGTTCTTCCAGGTGCCTTCAAAAAAAAAAAAATGGTTCAAATGGCTCTGAGCACTATGGGACTCAACTGCTGTGGTCATAAGTCCCCTAGAACTTAGAACTACTTAAACCTAACTAACCTAAGGACAGCACACAACACCCAGCCATCACGAGGCAGAGAAAATCCCTGACTCCGCCGGGAATCGAACCCGGGAACCAGGTGCCATCAATCCCCAGCGCTGCCAGGTCCTTCACCAGGTCGTCCGTCAAGCGTTGCCATCAGGTTCTTCTGCTCTTCAACTTCTGCGGGATTGTTGGTTGTCACAAGAAGAGGTGTATTTGGTCACTCTTCTTCTTTACCTAAGATGGGCCCCATATGTTCGTCATTACTCTAAGAGAGTAAAAAATAAGAAATCACTGATTGCAATGAAACATAAGGGTCATGTTCAGTTATTATTAGTTTCTTTTTACACCGAGAGGAATATTAGCAAAACTTTTTAGTTGGTGGGAAACACCCCGCCAAGAGTCATCATGTCTTAGATAAAGGAGCGCAACGTAATAGCCTGGCATACTGACAGTTAATTTACGGGTATGAGGTATTTCCGATATACTTGTTTCTTTACTCACACAACAAACTGCGGCAGACACTTCGGAGTAATCTTCACCTATTTATAAACTGAATTGGATTAACCCTGCAGACTGTTTCTTGTCAGTGGTTAGTATTGCAGAGAGTAAGTGCGTGGAAGCTGCCTGTGCTTTTTCTCTTGGTACTATACTAACTCTGTGCTAAGTGAAACAAAAGTGTGTGAAGAATGGGGGGGGGGGGAGGGGGGAAATGGAAGGGAACAAAATTAAAAAGGAATAGAAATTAAAATTGTTGATGGTCGTCGCCTGTCCCATCTTAGCTTAAAAATTCCTTAGAGCAGAAGCCTCAGGCAATTGATCGTCTAATCCAGTGACAGTCACGGCGATGCAGGCAACCAGTTGCTAAGCTTCAACATTTCGGAGAATCTACTGAGTTTCTATACCTGTTTCAGGTGTCGATAAGAAGTCATGTGGGTCTTGTGAGAAGATTAAAGCATTCGGAATACCTGAACGTAGCGGTTGTTGTAGCCAAGTTCCAGATGGAAGACATTCAAAACAGATGCTTGTGTTCTGTCAAAGTGAGGGAATATCCAGGCCAGACTACGAGGGCATCTTTCCACTCGTGTAATATTTATCACTGCCCAGACGCACAATACCTCGTTAAACAACAACGTGACATACATGGCAGACGCAATTGGTATTTGTATCAGAAGGCTTAACTCTAGATCATACATGCACTTGACAGATGAATTATTTGGTTTGAAAGAGGGTACGTGGGATGACTGAACTACGTAGGATAAAATATAAAACATCTTTGAAGAATATTCAGCAGTCACATCTCCATCTGGTCTTCCTTGCCTTCCAGTATCAATCAGTATAGCTATTTTGCTTATCTGACTTTAAGAAATGGAATTCTTGAACTTACTATTGAAATGTTTTCCACTTTGTTCTCCAGCGTTTGGCTGAGACAGAAACAAAGGGTGAGCCCCTAGCCAGTTTTCTTCACAAAAATGTCCGTCGTATGGAAGACTAAACTTAGCTCTCTTCCTCTCCATGTTGACTGACTTTTCATGGTTGCAATTAGGATCAAATCTGCCATGTAAAGCTGGGTAGGCTTGCGTAGTTCATCATGTCGTATATTCGTTTACTTCCTTTAACTCGTTATCGTTTCCAAAGCCGTCACAATCTTTGTTACCGCGCTAGCCCTGTCCAGAAGGAAGGTCAACATTTTTTATATGTGGTGCCGTTCCCTCTCTTCCAAACATTAAGGCTTTATGAGTGGGTAAGCTGGTCCATTGAACAGTGATGCCGATTCTCTTGTGCACCGTAGCTTAATTTCGACGCCCTGTTGGAACGAAGAGATCTAGTAGTCCTTCCTGCTGATGGAACGTAATTCACACTCGCTATGCGCGTTACCCACAGCATACATCATTCTAATGTTGTGCCTCGGCTCAATCCTCAGCGACCGCTAACTGCTGCGGACGATATTAATTGAGAATTATTCTCATGGTCATCTCGGTGTAGCTGACTCGAGCACAAGATTTTTTGACCCGCTATTACGTTCCATTCCAACGAGAACTCATCCTTCGCCGTCAGTAGCTCTAACGCTCTGTCTATCCCTCTCAATGGAACACTCAATAGCTGTCAACGTGCCCAATCAGGTAGGCGTTCATGTCATGACAGTAGTCCCTCCAGGCCCATAAAGGGCGAGATGCTGGGTAGCATACGCTTTTTACATCTACATCTACATCTACATTTATACTCCGCAAGCCACCCAACGGTGTGTGGCGGAGGGCACTTTACGTGCCACGGTCATTACCTCCCTTTTCTGTTCCAGTCGCGTATGGTTCGCGGGAAGAACGACTGTCTGAAAGCCTCCGTACGCGCTCTAATCTCTCTAATTTTACATTCGTGATCTCCTCGGGAGGTATAAGTAGGGGGAAGCAATATATTCGATACCCCATCCAGGAACGCACCCTCTCGAAACATGGACAGCAAGCTACACCGCGATGCAGAGCGCCTCTGTTGCAGAGTCTGTTACTTGAGTTTGCTAAACATTTCCGTAACGCTACCACGGTTACCAAATAACCCTGTGACGAAATGCGCCGCTTTCTTTGGATCTTCTCTATCTCCTACGTCAACCCGATCTGGTACGGGAGTTTTGCGGCCCTGGAAACAAAATAACCCATGAAGAGAGAATCAAAGTTGACATGAAAAGCAGATAGCACGGGCAAAAAGGGGTATTCCTGGTCAAGAGAAGTCTACTAGCGATACTCAAGTATAGGTCGAACGAGTGTTTTGTAAGCCACCTCCTTTGTTCATGGACTACATTTTCTAAGGACTCTCCCAATGAATCTCAACCTGGCACCCACCTTACCAACGATTAATTTTATATGATCATTCCACTTCAAATCGTTCCGCACGCATAGTCTCAGATATTTTACAGAAGTAACTGCTACCAGTGTTTGTTCCGCTTCATATAATCATACAATAAAGGATCCTTCTTTCAATGTATTCGGAATACGTTACATTTGTCTATGTTAAGGGTTAGTTGCCACTCCCTGCACCAAGTGCCTATCCGCTGAAGATCTTCCTGCATTTCGCTACAATTTTCTAATGCTGCAGCTTCTCTGTATACTACAGCATCATCCGCGAAAAGCCGCATGGAACTTCCGACACTATCTACTAGGTCATTTATATATATTGTGAAAAGCAATGGTCCATAACACTCCCCTGTGGACCGCCAGAGGTTACTTTAACGTCTGTAGACGTCTCCCCATTGATAACCACATGCTGTGTTCTGTTTGCTAAAAACAGACGCCAAATACACTCCTGGAAATGGAAAAAAGAACACATTGACAGCGGTGTGTCAGACCCACCATACTTGCTCCGGACACTGCGAGAGGGCTGTACAAGCAATGATCACACGCACGGCACAGCGGACACACCAGGAACCGCGGTGTTGGCCGTCGAATGGCGCTAGCTGCGCAGCATTTGTGCACCGCTGCCGTCAGTGTCAGCCAGTTTGCCGTGGCATACGGAGCTCCATCGCAGTCTTTAACACTGGTAGCATGCCGCGACAGCGTGGACGTGAACCGTATGTGCAGTTGACGGACTTTGAGCGGGGGCGTATAGTGGGCATGCGGGAGGCCGGGTGGACGTACCGCCGAATTGCTCAACACGTGGGGCGTGAGGTCTCCACAGTACATCGATGTTGTCGCCAGAGGTCGGCGGAAGGTGCACGTGCCCGTCGACCTGGGACCGGACCGCAGCGACGCACGGATGCACGCCAAGACCGTAGGATCCTACGCAGTGCCGTAGGGGACCGCACCGCCACTTCCCAGCAAATTAGGGACACTGTTGCTCCTGGGGTATCGGCGAGGACCATTCGCAACCGCCTCCATGAAGCTGGGCTACGGTCCCGCACACCGTTAGGCCGTCTTCCGCTCACGCCCCAACATCGTGCAGCCCGCCTCCAGTGGTGTCGCGACAGGCGTGAATGGAGGGACAAATGGAGACGTGTCGGCTTCAGCGATGAGAGTCGCTTCTGCCTTGGTGCCAATGATGGTCGTATGCGTGTTTGGCGCCGTGCAGGTGAGCGCCACAATCAGGACTGCATACGACCGAGGCACACAGGGCCAACACCCGGCATCATGGTGTGGGGAGCGATCTCCTACACTGGCCGTACACCACTGGTGATCGTCGAGGGGACACTGAATAGTGCACGGTACATCCTAACCGTCATCGAACCCATCGTTCTACCATTCCTAGACCGGCAAGGGAACTTGCTGTTCCAACAGGACAATGCACGTCCGCATGTATCCCGTGCCACCCAACGTGCTCTAGAAGGTGTAAGTCAACTACCTTGGCCAGCAAGATCTCCGGATCTGTCCCCCATTGAGCATGTTTGGGACTGGATGAAGCGTCGTCTCACGCGGTTTGCACGTCCAGCACGAACGCTGGTCCAACTGAGGCGCCAGGTGGAAATGGCATGGCAAGCCGTTCCACAGGACTACATCCAGCACCTCTACGATCGTCTCCATGGGAGAATAGCAGCCTGCATTGCTGTGAAAGGTGGATATACACTGTACTAGTGCCGACATTGTGCATGCTCTGTTGCCTGTGTCTATATGCCTATGGTTCTGTCAGTGTGATCATGTGATGTATCTGACCCCAGGAATGTGTCAATAAAGTTTCCCCTTCCTGGGACAATGAATTCACGGTGTTCTTATTTCAATTTCCAGGAGTGTATAATGCGTCGTTACAAATTTCGGATGGTAAGAGGCTCCAGTCATAATCCGGAGCTTAACCTGCTGCTCTTGCGCTCTACCTAAGCACTGCAACAGAAATTCAATGTGTTACACGCTGAACATCCCGAAAAACTAATCTGTCAAATCTCACCAAAGCTTTGTGTGTGATGGGGGGTATCAACTGAATAATATAAACTTCTGGGTATCTGTCAGCTGAGCAGAGGCTAATTACTTCCAAAAATATTCAACGACATGAAGTGGGTGAGTTTGAGAGCCGAAACTTCCAATTTCACTCTTGGCGCAGCCATCACTTGCATGAATTTGCTTGCGTTTTCCCTGCTAGCTATTCTAATTACTTTTTGGTCACAAATGCCATCAGCTATTACTGAGTCTGTTGTTGCGCTCACAGCATTAAGCATGTGCATCTCCCGTTCCTGGGAACATGGTCTGTCGGCTAGACTAGCTACCTGCCGACGAGTCTGGGTTACTGCCTGAAATCCTCCTAGGCCCATGTGAGAGCTCCTCCATGACCTTCAGAACTACGCTGCTTTATCAGAGCTCAGCAATGGACTGATCGCTTCTCCACACTTCGGAAATGGTGCAAGATAGGCTCCTACTATCCGCTGAGATAAGTTCCACATGCAGAAACCTGCCTCTCTGGGGATGCACTGGCCCTCTTGACAATCAACAATCTTAATATTTATAGTGTTATCTACTGATTTAATACGATTCTCGGTGCTACAATTTGTGAAGCAAGTTGATTGTTGAGATTATTGGTGAGAGAATGTAATTCAGTTTTCAGTCACTTCAGTTTTTCCCCTTACTGAATAACTTCACCACGGACATCCCCAAATTGATAGGTCAAGGAAGTTAGCGCTGACTTCTGCAGATCTAACTGCATGTTCATGCTATCCATTTTTCTAGACTGCTAATTTAATTTAATGTTTATTGCATAAAATTGTTTGTTTAAACTATCTGATTATTCTTTAATATGGTTTATAGTTTAATAGTGGTTATTTTCATGAATTTCGTCGAAGATAGATTCTTTAGCTCTGTCTTCTTCTAAATGTCAGGATCGCTGCTCTGACGACCTTGCAACTCTCACAAAATCAGCAATAACTTATAGTAAACATTGAATATATTTGAGAACCTCAAAGACTCGTTAGCCTGTAATCCCGATCTGGCTATAATAATTTGCCGGACTTAGAGAGTGTGATATCACAATAAACTCCAGAAAGTGTTGCCACACCTTGCTGCCCTATCAGTTTGCAGCTTAGGGCTTTAATAAAGAGTTTCTTTTCTACTCGATTAACAGTTGCTACTCTATTATCGTCACATATACAAAATTTTTTAGGGAGCATATTGTGCTCATGTGAGAATTCCTGCGATCTTGGCAACCAGTTTATTGTTTTACAAGCATTAGATCGCTCCCACATGACCACATTGCGCTCCTTACAAAACAGTATGCCAAGCCAGGCAGTGGGAAACATTTGTATAAAATGAATTCCTGCGATCTTGGCTACCAGTTTATTGTTTTACATATACAAAAGCAAAGCCATTACACAGTTAGTAGGTTATACGCCAAACTGTTTATAAATCTAAATGCAACAAAGAAACGACATCACTATACTCGCAAAGAAAGGAAGGAAAAAGTAGCAATAACCTCGACGAGCACATTATTCCTACACACAAACACAAACAAACACACACGTACACACACACACACACACACACACACACACATACACACACACACACACACACACACACACACATACACGAGCACGCGAGGGCGCGCGCTCGTAAGCACGCACCGTCCTTGTTTGTGTGTAGACAAAAAATGGCTCTGAGCACTATGGGACTTAACATCGATGGTCATCATACCCCTTGAACTTAGAACTACTTAAACCTAACTAACCTAAGGACAGCACACAACACCCAGCCATCACGAGGCAGAGAAAATCCCTGACCCCGCCGGGAATCGAACCCGGGAACCCGGGCGTGGGAAGCGAGAACGCTACCGCACGACCACGAGATGCGGGCTGTGTGTAGACAATGCACTATTCCACGGTGGTGGAGAGCTGGCACTTTTCACAGTTGCTGGTCGAAATTTGGGTCAGGTCCTTTCTGGGAGCAAGCAGTCTGGAGAGGGCACTGATATTTACCTAATTCGTCGAGTTACCACCGGTGAGCAGGTAGGTATAACCTCTGAATGGTGACCGGCACCTGGACCAATACAGAGCTCTAAACCACCGAAAGGTACTAGACCACACCCACCCTGATAATGAGGAGAGCTCAGGTTTTCGCAAATACAGCCGAATAATTACAGTCTTATTTCGTCAGGTGGTACGCACACAATTGTCCAGCCCCCTTTCCTTTCTAAAGTTAGACGATTAAGGAGTCAACAAATTTAGCGCAACTTGCAGTGGTGTGGTATGTTACCAACTAACCTACCTCTGTCCAGAGATTTGTTACGGATAGCACGTATGTTGATGGAGAATGCTTAGGGCAGTTGCCTAGCTGATGCCCCTTCCTCTTGCGATTGCGCGGGAACTAATGTCCGGATCAACGGCAAAAGTAGCAAGAACATTAATTTCCCCGTCTCCTGTGGTCACTTGATTCCTTTTGGTACGTTCACTGGGTGTTACACATCACTTTCCCGTAACTGATTGAAGATGCTGATAAATAATTACCAAGACAGTTAACGTCTATGGGGATATCTTGCCGCATACACCGTACAACAACTAACTGCATTATTCTTACAGTCTGCAACAGCATAATCATGTCGGCTTTTTCTGCATTGATAAACCCCATCGCCTAATCACAGCCTATTGCCATCAAGTCGCAGTGCACTCAAGGAACACAAACGTACACTCTAAGAAAACAACTACGCGGGTTGAGTAGCACAAACAAGAGTCGATGTGGAAACTTTTCACAACATGGTGCCTCGTAAACGACTCGCACTGGACTCCTGTCACATATACCACTGACACTCTCATTTAGCCTACTAATGTCTACAGGCATTGTTACATTAAGAGACGTGTACGTCGGCACAAAAAATACACTTTCTATGTATTATTACAATCTGTTTAGTGGCTAACAGTACAAACCCCTGGATACCAATCCAATCTATCGCACATCAACAGCACTCTCAGTTTCCAGACTATTTGCGGAGCAAGTTTCAGATGGTTCATCCGGTATACAGAGTTAAGGTAAATTTTAGCAGATTAACCTTCAGTTTGCCTTCTACTACATATTGTAAATAGTAAATGACAAAAACCTCGAGTTTCCATGGCGAATGGGGTGTATAACTGAAAATTTTCCATAGCAAAATGAACGCACAAACATGATTCGAGTAGGCGTCCAATTGCATTTAATGGTCGTTATTCAAATCCTCATGGAGGTTAGCCATTATTTTTATATCCAGACAAATGTAGTCGATGGAACACAAGAATTTTAAAAAAAAACTGACTTCGTAGACCACTATGTAACTCTTCTGAGCAGCAGAACATTTAATGCAAACATAGCATATATACATATGTAAGAGGCCAAACATTAAGGAATCACTTGGTCTAATGAAAGTTAAATGCTGTGTTCGGAGTTTACCTAGGACGAAGAGAGGAATAGTTGTGAGACCCTACAATGAGTGGGGAACATCAAGCCTAGAGTAATCACCCTTCCCATTTCTTAGTGGGATGAGCAGACAGTAATCTCTGGACGTAGTCGCAGTTGTTTTTATGTTCATGATGTACTTCTGAAACACTTTTTCCATACTCACAAAAATAAAACTGATCACACAAAATGTTTTTTACACATACTAGGCGGTATGTGTTCAACAAATGTAAACAGAAGTGCTGTTGGTTACGTAATTGTACAATGTAAAAAGTATCTGTGAGCAATAGAGACATGACCTTTTGGGTAACATGCTGTGTGATTTTAAATACACACATCAAAAATAATTTACATCACCTCGGTTCCGAGAGTTCCGGAACCTGTACAGAAAATTGGAATAGAGATCAACATAAACATCATTTCTGCCCTTTTTATTGCTCATGAAAACCACACATTGCATGTTGTACCAGGATACAGCGAGACCTTCAGAGGTAGTGGTCCAGATTGCTGTACACACCGGTACCTCTAATACCCTGTAGCACGTTCTCTTGCATTGATGCATGCCTATATTCGTCGTTGCATAGTATCCACAATACATCAAGGCACTGTTGGTCCAGATTGTCCCACTCCTCATCGGCAATTCGGCGTAGATCCCTCAGAGTGGTTGGTGGGTCACGTCGTCCGTAAACAGCCCTTTTCAATCTATCCCAGGCATATTTAATAGGGTTCATGTCTGGAGAGGATGTTGGCCACTGTACTCGAGTGATGCCGTTATCCTGAAGGAAGTCATTCACAAGATGTGCACAATGGGAGGGCGAATTTTCGTCCATGAAGACGAATGCCTCGCCAATATGCTGCCGATATTGTTCCACTATCGGTCGGAGGATGGCATTCACTTATCGTCTCCTACAATTGTCTGGTTGAAGGTATATGTGACACACATCGGTGACGAGAACGTGATGCCAATCCTGAGCGGTCTATTCGGCATGTTGTTGGGCCCATCTGTACCGCGCTGCAAGGTGTCGTGGTTGCGAAGATGGACCTCGTCATGGACGTCGGGAGCGAAGCTGCGCATCATACAGCCTATTGTGCACAGTGTGAGTTGTAACACACCGTTCTGTAGCTGCACGAACAGCATTATTCAACATCGTGGCTTCGCTTTCAGGGTTCCTACGAACCATAATCGCTTAGGTAGAGGTCATCCACTGCAGTAGTAGACCTTGCACGGCCTGAGCGAGGCATGTCATCGACTGTTCCTGTCTCTCTCTATCTCTTCCATGTCCGAACAACATCGCTTTGGTTCACTCCTAGCCGCCTGACACTTCCTTTGTTAAGAGCGCTTCCTGGTACAAAGTAACAATACGGACGCGATCGAACCGCGGTATTGACCGTCTAGGCATGGTTGAACTACAGACAACAGGAGCTATGTACCTCCTTCCTGGTGGAATGACTGGAAGGAATTGGCTGTCAGATCCCCTCCGTCTAATAGACGGTGCTCGTGGATGGTTGTTTGTATGTTTGGGCGGTATTAGTGACATCTCTGAACAGTCAAAGGGACTGTGTCTGTGATACAATATCCACATTAAACGTCTTCAGGAGTTCTGGGAACCAGGGTGATGTAAAACTATTTTTGATGTGTGTAATTTAGCTATGTCAAACGTTTATAATTATGGAATCCGGCCCACTCGTCTCTTATATGGGGCCTCTGTTTTCACTGATAAATAAACAACACACAAGCAAATCATGTTAATGGAGTTTATTACAGTAGTTGAATTGACAATACTTCCGTTTCTACTGGATGGTTCGCAAGCAATTGGCGGCATGGAAATAATCAGTGTCCTTTGATAGATACAATTTCCATGCAAGCTAATCCCACAAGTTCATTAGTTACAGCAATCGCTAATATCACTGCGGTTCTTCTAGTGCCTCTGTTCTGGTGCGTCTTCTAGTGCCGGTCTACTAGTGCGACCGCGTCTATTTCTTTTTTTTTTTTTCTTTATTGAATTTCAATTCCCCCCAAAGGGGGGCGGGCTGGCAGCAGCTTAGGACGCCGCTCTGCAGCCTACAGATTTTCTGACAGAGAGCAGGAGAATAAATAATAATAAAAACCAGGCGATAAAATTGGGGACTTAGTGAGTAACAAGGTGAAGAGAAAATGGGGAAATTAAAACAAGCAACAGAGGGATGATGAAGCGAATAAAAATACATACGGAGCAGACAGGGAAAACAATAGACAGTTAAAAAAAAACACGGCGACAGTCTGGATTCTGTTCGCAAAGTATATAAAATTCACACCCAGCGACAGCATGGTTTCTGTTCGCAACACAACACTGAATAGGCACTAGAACACAGCACGAAAAAGTCGGCAAAGGTGACACCACAGTCGAGAGCAGGTGGGGGGAAACTGGACAGGAGATGGGAAAACAAAAAGGGGGGAAAGGAGAGTAAAAGCGAAGGGCGGGGGGGGGGGGAACCGGGAAAGGAGCTGACGGAGGATGACGACCCATAAGAGGGGTAGGGGGCAGACGCGACAGGGAGGGGGGTAGGCAGAGGAGGGGAATACAAAAGGACTGGGGGGGAGAAGGGAGGTAGGGAGAGCCGCAGTGGGGAGGAGACAGGACGGAAGGGGGGGGGGGAAGAGGGAGCCCAGGGAAAGGACAGAGGAAAGGAGGGGGAGGGAGGATCAGAGTTGATAGGAAGGATAAATGGAAGGAGAGAGGGCATCATCCGGGAGGGCGAGCTGACGGAAGCCACCTTGGGAAAGGAGATGGAGGGTGTAGAGATGGAGGGTAGGGGGGACACAACGGTGAAGACGTGGCCGGGGGCAAGGATGGGAGAGGAGAGGAGCAACCAGGGGGTGAGGGGGTTCAAGACGGCGGGAGGTGTAGAGGATGCGGATATGTTCGAGGAAGAGGAGCAGATGGGGGAAAGGAATGAGATCATAGAGGATCCGCGTGGGGGACGGGAGGCGGATACGGAAGGCGAGGCGGTGTGCATGACGCTCAAGGATCTGGAGGGACTGATAGAATTTGGGGGGGGCAGATATCCAGGCAGGACTGGCATAACAGAGGATGGGACGGATTAAGGATTTGTAGGTGCGGAGGATGGTAGAGGGGTGCAACCCCCATGTCCAGCCAGAGAGGAGTTTGAGGAGGCAGAGGCGGTTGTGGGCTTTGGATTGGATGGATCGGAGATGAGGGATCCAGGTGAGGTGACGGTCAATGGTGAGGCCAAGGTAGGTGAGGGTGGGGGTGAGACGGACAGGACGTGCGCAGACAGTAAGGGAGAAATCCAGGAGCCGGAAGGAGCGAGTGGTACGACCTACGATGATTGCCTGGGTCTTGGAAGGATTTAGTTTCAGGAGCCATTGGTTACACCATGCAGCAAAAAGGTCAAGGTGATTCTGGAGAAGGCGTTGGGACCGTTGGAGGGTAGGAGCGAGGGCGAGGAATGTGGTGTCATCAGCATATTGCAAGAGGTGCACTGGAGGGGGGGGTTGGGGCATAGCTGCCGTGTACAGGAGGTAGAGGAGAGGGGAGAGGACAGAGCCCTGGGGCACACCGGCAGAGGGGTAGAAGGTGCGGGAATTGGCATGATGGATGGTAACGTAGGAGGGGCGGCGGGAGAGGAAGGAGGCCACCAGACGGATGTAGTTGATAGGAAGGGCGTAGGTTTGGAGTTTAAACAGGAGACCGGGATGCCAGACACGGTCGTAGGCCTTTTCAAGGTCAAGTGAGACAAAAATGGTGGAGCGACGGGAGTTAAGCTGGAGGGAGAGGAGATGAGTGAGGCGGAGGAGTTGGTCATCAGCAGAGAAGGAAGGTCGAAAGCCACATTGGGTGTTTGGGAGGAGGTGGTTTTGGTGGAGGTGGAGATGGATGCGCCGGGAAAGGATGGATTCCAAGAGCTTGCTGAACACCGACGTGAGACAGATAGGACGATAGGAAGAGGCATCAGATGGAGGCTTATTGGGTTTGGAGAACATCAGGATACGGGAGGTTTTCCACAGGTCGGGATAGAAGCCAGTGGCAAGGATGACATTGTAGAGGGCGGCAAGGAGGGAAAGGAAGGAGGGAGGGCAGTGTTTGAGGTGGCGGTAGGTAACGCAGTCGTGGCCGGGAGCAGTGATGCGTTTAGTGCGGAGTGTGAGGCTGATGTCCTGTGTAGTGATGGGAGTGTTAAGTGCAGATGGTGGGGTGTGGCCCAAGTACTGGAAGCTAGGAGCAAGGGGAGGAACAGAGGTATCCGTACGGTCCACGACATCAGGGAAGAGGGAATAATCAAAGTGGGGATCATCTGGGATGGAAAAAACATCAGAGAGGTGGGAGGCAAAGTGGTTGGCCTTACTGAGGTTGTCAGGAAAGGGATGGTCATTAAGGAGGAGAGGGTACTGGGGGGTGGGGCGGTTCCCAGTAAGGCGGTCGAAAGCAGACCAATACTTGGAAGAGTTGATGGGGAGCGTGGTGTTGAGGTGTGTACATGTCTGGCGCCAGGCTCGGCGTTTCTTCGCAACAAGCAGGTTGCGGATGTGTCGCTGTAATTGCCGGTGGCGGGTAAGTGTATCCCGGTCACGAGTGCGGAGAAAGGAGCGGTAGAGGCGGCGGGACTCCCGAAGGAGAAGGACGGCCTGTGGAGGCAGGGCAGGGCGGTGAGGGTGGATGGCTTTGGTGGGGATATGGGTGGCGACGGCGTCAGACAAGGTCTGGTGCAGGAAGGCAGCAGTGCGAGAGATGTCATCAGGAGACTGGAGGGTAAGGTCGTGGCTGTCAACCTGGGTGTGAATGGAATCCCGGTAGGCATCCCAGTTGGCACGGGAGTAATCATGGACAAGTTTAGGAGGGACGTCAGGGCGAGGAGTGTGGCGGGGATGGCGACCGTTAGAGATAGTGAGGAGGACAGGAGCATGGTCACTGCCAATGAGGTCAAGGACATCCGCGGTGATGCGCCCAAGAAGGTTGGGAGAGGCAAGGACTACATCAGGAGTGGTGTTGGATTCGGGCCGGGTGTGCTGGGGCAGGGGAACCAGGTCTCCCTGGAGAGTGGTGAGAAACTGATGCCACCGCCAGAGGTCGGCAGGATCACGGCTGTGGATATTGAGGTCGGCGGCAATCACGTAGGTGGAGAAGGTGCGGTCAATGTGGGCCAGGAAATCGTACGGGATGGGGGTGCGAGGGTGGACATAAATGGTGGCACAGGTGATGGTAAGGGCGGGTAAGAAGAGGCTGAGGGTGAGATGCTCGGCAGGATTGTTAAGGAGAGGTTGGGGCCGGACTGGGAGGTGCTTGAGGTGGCCTATAGCAACTCCGCCACATGCCAGAGGGTACGGGTTATCGGTGCGATGTAGGGTGTAAGGGGCAGTGGAGACGGAGATACGGGGCTGAAGGAAGGTTTCATTGAGGACGAAGGCATCCACGCGGTGCTGACGTAGGGTGTGGAGGAAGAGGAGTTTGTGGGTGGGCAGGGAGCGAATGTTGTGGTACAGGATACGGTACGGCTGTTGTACCATGGGAGTGGAGAGTTAGACGAGGGTGGTGAGGGGGGTGAAGGTGAAGTGGGCCTGGTTGTGGGAGTAAGTGGCATAGGTGGTAAGATGGAAGATGGAACGGGCAGCGAGGGCGATTTGGGAAAGAGTGTGGGAGCGCTGGAAGGGGTGGATGTTTTGGAGCACAATGATGGTGAAACGGATGATGTCCTCAGCAGTAGGGGGAGGGCGGAGCGAGTTGTTGGGGTGGATGGGGTCATCAACAGGACGGACAGGGACGGTGAGCTCAGGGGTTACTGGTGGAGATTTCGCTTTACACTTCGAGGAGTAGGTAGGATGGGGTTCATTACAAGTGTTGCAGGAGGGGGGAGAGGTGAGGTTGGGGCAATGCTTGAGGAAGTGGGAAGCTTTGCAGTGGGGACAAGTAGGGGGGTTCTTGCAGGCAGAGGTAACGTGGCCGTTGTAGGTGAGACAGCGTTGGCAGCGGTAGGATTGGACTGGGGAACGGGAGGGGTCCACATTATGGCGCTTATTGTAGATGAGGGCTCCCTCGGTGAGGAGGCGGTCAATGGAGGAGGAAGATTCAGTGAAGATCCGCATGAGAAAAGTCGGCCCGGCATCATTGAAGATGCGACGGGCCGAGCGGATTTCGATGTCGGGCCGGGAGTTGAGTTCCGCCAGAATCTCAGCCTCCGTAATCACGGGGCTAAGCTTCGTGATCACAGCGGTGAAGGTCGGCGGACGTCGGGGAGGTTGAGGCTGACGGGGAGAGGACGGGGTGTGGTAGGGGGTGAGGGTTGCACGTTGGCCAAATTGGATACGAGGGATGCGGGAGAGGAGGTCGGTGTGGAAGGAAGCATTGGGGGATTTAATGAGGACCGAGTCCTTGCGAGGAATCAGTTGGGAGATGGGAGCATTGGGGCAGTATTTCCGGATGGCGAGAGTGAGGGAGCAGGCATCAAGGAATTGAGGGTCAGGATTGGAGAGGACAAAGGTGTGGGTGGCAGGCGTGGCGGGGGCGGGGGTCGGGGCCGCGTCCATGGGAGTGGGTGGGTGACGGGGAGTGGGGGTTTTTTTGGAGGAGACTTCGGGGGAAGGGAGCAGGCATCAAGGAATTGAGGGTCAGGATTGGAGAGGACAAAGGTGTGGGTGGCAGGCGTGGCGGGGGCGGGGGTCGGGGCCGCGTCCATGGGAGTGGGTGGGTGACGGGGAGTGGGGGTTTTTTTGGAGGAGACTTCGGGGGAAGGGTCAGCATTCGGGCGCTTGGGAAGTTTCGTGGACACCACTGGGTGGGGAGGGGGCAGGGGGACGGGTTGCAGGGGGAGATGGCGGGGGGCAGGATCACCCTGAGCAGCGGAAGACGCAGACGGTGGGGGCGTGGGTGTCACTGAGACTGTGGAACGTCGAGCAGAGATCCGTGCTGGCTTGGAGCCTGTCGGAGGCGGTGCGGGGAGCGGCGGAAAGTCTGTAGCTGTCGATGGGGCGACAGTGATAGGGGAAGAGGAGTTGGGGGTGGGTACAGCCGAAA
The DNA here is from genome assembly GCF_021461385.2 of Schistocerca piceifrons. NCBI lineage: Eukaryota > Metazoa > Arthropoda > Insecta > Orthoptera > Acrididae > Schistocerca > Schistocerca piceifrons. The sequence continues at coordinate 561,350,369 of NC_060149.1, forward strand.
GTGGCGCAGGGGTGGGGTGGACAGGGAGAGAAGGAAGGACGGGAAGTGGGGTGGAGGATGAGCTCCATGTGATGGTGGTTGGAGCAGCGGAGGGAGAGGTGAAAATGATAGTGGTAGTGGTGGTGGGTTGGGACATGGTGGCGGCGCGCGAGAAGGGCGGCGGCGGCGGCGACCAGACGGCGGCGGCGGTGGCGGCGGCGGCGGCAGGCGGCGACCAGGCGGCGGCGGCGGCGAGGACCGGCAGGCGGCGATCAAACGGCGGCGGCGGAGAGGACCGGCAGGCGGCAACCAAACGGCGGCGGCGGCGGCGGCAGCGGCGGCGGCGGCGAGCACCGGCGGCGAGCACCGGCAGGCGGCGACCAGGCGGCGGCGGCGGCGGCGGCGGCGGCGGCGAGCAGTATTGACGACGAGCAGACGGCAAGGCAAGGGTGGGGATCTTCCACGTCGAGGGTGCACCCTGAGAGTAGCCCAGGCAGTGAAACTCTTCGACGAAGAAGTGAGGGAATCCAACCTTCGAATCCCCGCGTCTAGGTGGCGCGTCGCTTTTATTCTCTTCGTGCAGATGCCGCTCCTGTCGTGGTGACGTCCTAGTCAGCGTGCTATTGGTTGACGTCGTCTCACAGCTCTCTCTGCTGTATCGTTCTTGATATTCGCGCAGGCACTCGTTGTTAGGCCGGAACAATGATGTGCCAAGTTTTATCCTCATGACGTCTTGTGCATGACGTCAGAGTAAAATGAACATGGTTTACTACAAAAAAAAAAAAAAAAAAAAAAGGCTTAAGACTTAAAGATGACAGCTACGATTCTTGAACCGGTTGTCTTGAATAGAAAATATTTTGTACAATTTTGGCTTTTGAGTGGTGTTAACAATTAAAACAGATCACCCTTAAATATTCTCTTAACGAGAAATTTCCATAAAAACCTGGGACAGACACTTCGGTGCAATTTCGGAGTGTCAGTAGACTGAGCTGAGTTAACGAATGTAGACGGCTCTTGCGAGTTGTCAGTACTGCAAAGAGAAGGTGCAATGAAACAGTCAGTATTTCTTTTGCCTTTGGCAAACTTATTCTGTGGCAAGTGAAAAGCATTACGTGGCAAAACAAAAAGAATTGAGATCCACCACCTGTCCCAAGGAGATCACATTAATTTGAAGATACTTACATGCAAAGAATCGGACATTAAAAAGTCTAATAGATCAGTGACCGTCATGGTGATGTAGGCAGTTAGCTGGTTCTTGTGTTGGAGGTTATAAGATTCAGGCTTTAATGCAACTTGCTAAGTTTAAACATTTTGGAATATCCACTGAGTACCTGCCCTTGTTTCAGATGTATGGAGAGAATCTCGTAACAAGGTGTAGACGAAGAACAAAGGACCTAAGGTGCAACATAAGTGAAAAACGAGCAGAATTATTCTGATACAAGTTAGGCGGAGCTGTCTGCCGGTAGGGTTCCAGTTCGATATTGCAACAAGCATTAGGAGCGATACAAAATTATGCAGTTTTTTGTTGATCACCAAAAAAATCTATAGTTTTGGTAAAAATTAAAAATGAAAATGTAAATTCATCGGAATCGGAAACGATAACAGAGATAGGTACATTGTAACTGAAAATAGCCACAGGAATAGGTTCGTTAGAATCAAAAACAACAAACGTAATAAGTTCGCTACAATCGAGTGAAGTAAACTTAATATCTCTGAGAACAGAAATGCAAGCAGACACTGACTATTAGAAAAAAGAGATGTAGGAATCTATTAACAAAGGCTTCGTTTCCGTGAGGACGGTACTGGTTGCTATGAAGATATGTTCTGATGTGAAAATCGAAACAGTGGAGAAGGAAGGTGAATCGGTTAAAAATATGTTTAATGAGCGAATAGAGGCGACTCAGATCAATTTAATGCGACAGATAAGCGAGACACATGATAAAGTAACCGTCTAAATAGAGAACATTGGGGGAGGGACAAAACATAGTCTTGAAACGAGTTTTTAGGAATTTGTTTTGACCTGGTGGGGGAAATGTTATGAAAGGCTGTCTCAAATCGCGAACTGCGCTGAACCGCCGACGTATATGGGAGATTTAATCTATTTCATAGACCGGAGGTGACGAGTGCAAGCATAAACGCACATTAGCGTAGCAAACATCAATTTTGATCAATTTATGAGTGAAATAAATGGAGTATTTATGTACTATAGCAGGGAAGAATGTCAGTAGTATGGGGAATGAATGAGATCCAGAGACAATGACAAAATAATGATTTTGAATGAGATAATTTAAGATGCAAATCAGACAAGGTACGGGACTGAGAGGAGGAAGACATCGACGATGTATGTATATAATCTGAGTGATGGGGAACATTATTGGAAAACGATTCCTCGCATCAGTAAGAGGCTCAGCTGCGCAGATAATGAGCAGTGGCCCAATAACATTTACAGCTGATGCGTTCTGAGAAAGAGGAGAAGGAAATCGAAATCAAGTGGAAATAGTAATACCAAGGGATGGAACTAGTTTAATCATTGTGGATCAGGAGAAAATAAGGCATTCTTATGGACATTTAATTCAGGGAATTTATTATAAGAAGGAACAAGGGTGAATCACAATGAAGTAAACGAATCATTGCTGACGTTTAGGGAAACAATTGAGAAGATTTGTCCGGAAGGTAGCCTGAGTAGTAACGAAAAATAGGGATTTTGAGAAACAAACATTCGAAAAGAAGAACGAGAAACCTGATCAACCTAACAAGAGACGAGAGGAAGCTTTACGGGATTTCATGATGGTAGGGAAGAGGAGAAGGAGTCAATCGCGAGTCTATAAATGATACTTTTAAAAACAGGTCTCATCAATCTCGGTCAGAAGAGTAGTGCCCAGAGGAGAGACAGCTACTTATTATGGGGGCAGAATTATGGAATATAGGGAGGAAATAGGTCAAAATTAAGATACGACAGAATGGAAGAAAGATGGAAATTACAGGCAAAGGAGACGAGTATGAAAATGATACAGAAAATGATAATGAGTATGAATAGGGTTTAGATGGCGTGGATTTCGAGGAGGAATTTGGAGATGATGCGAAGAAAGACGAACAGGAAGATATACTACGTGATTGCGGCACCGACAACGAAACAGTTACAGTATCAATACAAGGAGTGATAATGAAAGAGAATGATGAGAATGCCGAAACTAAAACCCATACATATTGTGATAACGTATGTATGTATGTTTACATGTATGTTCTGCCCCTCCTCCTCATCCATTGGATTGATTTCAACCAAACTTGGTTCACATACCATTAACTGTCAGAAAGAACCACTATGTGAGTAACGACCACCTAACTCTGAAAGGGATTCGGAGTGATGGTGAAAAAGTAGCATAACTCGTGACGTGCAATTACCCAGACTTCATTCAACCAGAATTTGAGAAGGACAGCGGTTGAAACAAGTTCATAGCCAGCTGTTCATGAATATCTCAGATACTTTAATTCCCTTTGTGTTAGATAACAGGGGAGATAGATGGTTTTCGATATGATCATAGATCCATGCTCCATTATGAGCACAATAAAATTATGAACGATATTCTGTTGATGCTGCCGTTTCCATAGAGCACTTGATGCTGATAATCACGATTCTGGCAACTGCTTAGGTCATTAACCAGTTCATGCAAAACGATTCACCAAGCGAACAGTGGGTCATAGGGTGCTTGAAACCAAGAATATTTATAATTATCATAAAAGAGTCCAAATATTTTAGTAAAAAGGCTTATTCAAAATAGAATTCATAATAGAAAATATTTTTGATCAAGAATTACCAAATGATCGGTGTGATAAAGTTACGGGTAGTAGTTCTCTCAGATAATAATGAGAGTGGGCATACATGTTTGAAAATTACATAATTGTAATAAATTTGAGTTCACAAGCGTTAACGACTGTGTCATCCCTAATAACGTATATCCTGATATATGCAGTATCGCGGTGTTAATTTTCATCTGGGTTCTCTAGTTGCCATTTGTCGTAAACATTCTGAACAGTCAAAGAAAAGAGATCAGAATACCTACTATAAAACAGAACAAAATAACAAATTCTACATAGTATCTCCTTTTACTTCTTTTTCAAGCGAACAGTGTTTTTTTACTGGTATTTGAATAAAACAAGACCATACTTCCCATAATTTTAAGTGGAAAATTATTTGCACACTTTGATCATATCGTAAGCATGGACTTCAGCAATTTTGATAAGGTGCTGCCTATTGAAATTTAAGGGAGACGAAATTCATCAGCAGTAACTGCAAGGCCATTGTGGGATATAATATTGGATACAGTTACTGATTTCAGAAATGTGCACCATCACCTTAGGTACAGTCTCCTATAACGCCACTGTTTCGTGAGGTAAGGGGATGTGGCAATGTTGGCGTGTATCTGTGGATCGCAGAGTCCAGTCAGTTCTTTTCAGCGATCATGTCAGTACTATTCAGGAGTACAACACAGCTTATTCACTCTAAACACTATAATGAACTAATTTCACTGATACTCCGAAGTTATTTCAGTATAATTGAAAACTAGTCACTCAAATGGATCCCAGAGTCTGACCTAATAACGACGAGAAGTACTAAAAAGATACAAAAGGAAAATTACAGGTTACCATCTTATCAATGGCTAGATCATTGGAGAGGTACTGGAAGGTCGAATTGGACAAGAATGGGCATGTAAATCGTTGGTTTAGGAACCTTCTAGTCATTCTCTTCAAGTGATATAGAGAAACCGTTATGCTTCCTCGTTCCATGGAAAATGCTACATGTATAATCAGGGTTTTCTTCCTCATACTCTTTTGAAGAGAGAAGAGCTCTGGAGACGAGTGGAGAGAAAACCGTCTTGAAACGTGTCCCATAATAAAGTACCTGAGAAAAATGTTACATCACACATCAAGCTTTAAATGATTTTGCAACAAAACGAAAGGTGAAACGTGCGCTCGGGAGAAACTCATTTAGAAAATGACTAGCAAGGCATGGAATGTGAACCTTCCTCCAAGCCCCACTTACACACAGGCACAAATTGTCACCCACGGCATTGTACGAGTCTAATTTGGAATATTTTGCAGGAGCTTGGAGCGGTTCAGCACACATGCAGTTTTTCGAATTTGCAATAAATAATACAGCACGTTCAGTGACCGTATACCTAAAGCTGACTCCAGTCCATAAGCTCTGTCCAACAGCTAAACCTCAAATCACAGTGTCTAGTGCCAGGAAAACTTAAGTAAAAAGGACCCTTTTCTCCAAAGAATCACACAGATATCGTCTAGTAACCACATGGTGAAGAGAGTTTGGTAGACCAGTTGCCCCGGCCTGTGTTGAGTCAGCCATACTCTCTATGGAGAGCCGCAAACTACACCATAGTTGGGGTTCCCAGATGCCACACTAATAAGCTGACATAGGTCTTGTTGTCGATTGAGACAGAAGTTTAGTGTGACGGTCGAGACATCCTACAGCTGTCTAAGTAACTTATTATTCCCGGCCACACTATAGGTTGTCCTCCTCTAGGCGGTTAGATACCCCAGGCACAATTTCCTGTATTCCAGTTTAGCTGGGCTTTGCCCGCTCTGGGGACAATATATTGGACGTTTTGAAATACTTCTGCTTCGATCAGCATCCACTAAGCTGGTTTCAGCTACAGTGACATCAAGCGTCCGTGGATTCTACTTGCACCCGCGAGTAAGACTTAACGTGATGCCATAGCAACACCTATTATGAGATGTAACCGTAAATTTGAATTTGTCTTGCCAGATATTGACGAAATAATTACTGTTTAAAAAAATTTGGAAATTTTATATCTAGCTGAACACCGAAAATATATAAATGAAGCGTACGAGAAACACTGAGAGACTTGCGGAGTCAACCATGTCTGAAGAAGAGCTGAGCTGAACTGTTCAGAGACTGTTAATTAAGGCAATTTACAGATTGGACCAGGTGGTAGCGACAAATTTCAGCAAACCGCCGCTGAGTTCTAGCCAACGCTAGTAGTGAGGTGTTCACAGGCGTCTTACCGGAACTGTGGCACCAACCCGGAGATGGTTCAAATGGCTCTAAGCACCATGGAACTTAACATCTGAGGTCATCAGTCCCCTAGACTTAGAACCACGTAAACCTAGCTAACCTAAAGAGATCACACACATCCATGCCCGAGGCAGGATTCGATTCGAACCTGCTACCGTAGCAGCAGCACGGTTCCGGACTGAAGCGCCTAGAACCAATCGGCCACAGCGGCCGGCACCAGCCCGGATAGCCGCGCTCGTTAAAGCGCCCGCTTCCGGAACAGAGAGACGCCAATCCTGGTTCAAATCCGCGCAGCGGGTTAGCGACAAGGATCGGTGTGCCGACGAGCTTGGATGTGGTTTTCAGGCGGTTTCGCACATCAGACTGGGTGAACGCCAGGCCGATACCTACGTCCCATCTCAGAAACACGCTACACGAAAATTTAGAAAACTGAGTTACAATTTGACGTAGAACTTACTCTAGACACAGTTGGGGAAAACTGATTCTGTCCTGAGTGCAGAGAGTGTGAATAATTGACTAATGATCGTAGACTGTTAGTCTACTTCAACCCATAATCAGCAGCAGCCGGAGCTGTTGTCTAATAAACATCGTACGTGTGCGCTTTCCGAAAGAAAGTGTTTTAATTCCACGTGCAGTGTCTCTGAATATTTACTAATTGAATACATAGTTAACCCTCCATCAGGCGTTCTCCAAAGAGGGACAAGGCTAGATGCACAGACTATGGTGGTAGCTAATTTAAAAAATAAATTTAAGTTTTTCCTGTATTTTGTTTTCATTTTATTTTGTAAGGTCCAACGACCTTGCCGCAGTTGTACCACCGGTCCCCGTCAGATCACCGAAGTCATACGCTGTCGGGCTTGGCTAGCATTTGGATAGGTGACCGTTCAGTCTATCGAGAGCTATTGGCAAGCGGGCTGCACTCAGCCCTTGTGAGGCAAATTAAGGAGCTAATTCATAGAGAAGTAGCGGCTCCGGTCTCGTAAACTGATAACGGCCAGGAGAGTGGTGTGCTGGCCAATTGCCCCTCCATATCCGCATTCGGTGACGCCTATAAGCTGAGGAATACACGGCGGTCGGTCAGTACCGCTGAGCCTCCCGAGACCTGTCCTGACGCAGTTTAGGAGTTTGTGGTTAATGTTAAATATATTCATTACTTCGATATGAAATGGGAAAACGTACGTTAAAGCTCATTTTAAAAGCACAAGTGAATAAACATTAAGTGACAGAAAATGACTTTATGGAACAAAATAATTGAAGGTTATAGTTGATTTTCATAATACAAATCAAAGAAAAATGGACTGAGAATGTGTAAGAGGGAGGCAGAATTTAGTTCAGCATTACGGGAATTGGTTTAACAAAAATAAATATCACATCATGAAACATTTTGTTATGTTATTAAGAAAATAATACTTATTGGAGTCACAATTACCTTCCTCATCACTAGCGTTATCACTCGAAATTTCCCGAGGTTCATCTGTGTCGATTTCCTGTTCTGAGTCCGTTTTATCTTCACATTCCTCATAAACGTCTTCCTGCGACTGATCTTCATCAGTGCTTCAATCACAATCGGCAGGCTGTCATCATCATCATCAGCGTCACATTCGTTCAGCCTTTGCAGAATAACATTCGGGTCACTAGTATGCTGAACCTGTTGTTTTCTTGATTATGACGTGTCCTACTGAAAACAAGAATTGCTTTAAATTTGTAAAACAAAAGACCCTGATCTTTCCAGTAAAGAGAATACAAGAAAATAAACGTACCCTCAGCAATTGATGACAGATGTTTAGTTTACTTACGAAGAATACGTGAATATCTGCTACAGCTCACTAAAAAAGTAACATGGCAAAATACATTTAAAATAGAAAAGATAAAATCCAATAAACTAAAAGAAGTAGAAAAAAAGCACTTTCGGAACCGAGGTGATGCAATACCTTTTTTGATGTGCTTAGTACATCAAGTAAACTGTTCTAAAGTGGTTCTCGTAACCTTAAAGTACAGGACCCGACATGGGTTTTTAGACGGTTAGATACAGGAGGGCATATGTTTTGGAAAATAACACAAGAAGCGAGTTAGTAGTGCTGAATGATGGCTCGGTAACTGGCTTCAGCATACCTAGACAAGAAAATCCAACAGTTGAATAACTATAGTATCAGTCGAACTGCCTTGTATCATGACGTGGCACGTACTACAAGGCACGTTATGATAGGAACACAACCGTTGCTCACAAACTTCCACTACCAGAATAGTCTACAGAACTTCTTTACCATTTGTATGTATGGGATTCATCTCAAGCTGGTTGGGATGACTACAAGAAATACAAGGATAACAACATGGCAGTAACTAAGGATACACGGGACACTGTAGCATTTTATACAACTTTTACAGAAGCCTTCACCAAAGCGGCTACGACGTCGATAGCGCAAAGCAAACGAGGTTTTTGCGAAGATGAGGTCTAAGACCGTGGTGGAATGTAGAATGCCAAGATGGAAAGGAAATATTAATAGAAATTTGAGGTGATACAAGGAACGCAACATATCACAAATTATCTTCCCCTTAAATATGCGACAGCAGAAGCCAAAATTACTTTGTAACAAAAGTGGACAGGGATCTAGGAAGACTTCTGTTCGACTTTAACAAAACAAACACCACTCACCGAAATTTGGCTCAAAATTACGCGCATCGCCAGCAGACGGAGGACTAGGCGGGAGATTTGTCCAGTAAAGAACCTTTTAAAGTTAGAAGGAATACTGCAGAACTGGTATTCCTTACGGCAAATCCCAGACAGCAACAAAGACGTGAGGATACAATGCACGAGATTTAGCAGGAGCATGACCTAACAAAGATTGACCAAGCTTTGTTACATGAGAAACATAGAGCACCGGGACCTGACGATATTAGCTTCGAAATTCTTTGCCACCTGCCACAACTTGGCAAGCAACAACTAGTTAATCTCTTGAACCGAGTATATAATCAATGCAGCATTATATCGTTCACTAAAGTTGCAAGGAATATTGGCAATTAAGAACAAGATAAGGACAAAATTGAGGTTCTCTCCTGTAGACCCATAATGCTGTCAACGGGCATGCACAAAACGTTAGAGTAATGGGTGGAAAAGACAGGCGTTCAAACTGGGTTCGGAAGTGGAATGGGAACAATGTTCTAACGCTTTTAACAACCGAGTTTCACAAATCACAATAAGCGAAAATAAATACTTACAGGCAATTTTAACATATTTCAAAAGAGTCTACGATAATATGTAACAAATGATATTGACTTATAAGGTGATGAGCTATCGCCTGCTAAAACCATTTGCTCAGAAAATACAACGGGTATTATCGCACAGGCAAATCACCATCATAAACGGTCTACAAGCAGTCGTACCACAGATGAAAAGTACTGGACTGCCACAATTCCCATTACTTTTCAATATACATGCTGTCCCAGGAGTAGTGGTCAATATTCCGCGGTATGCCAGGAACGACCATTTGAAGCAAACAACTTTATATGGGCTAATGCCCAATTTGACTTGTTTCCGAGATGGAGCACATTTAATGTACATTGTTATTTGTTTTCTGTATTATTCCATGCACTGTCAGGGTTGCACATATGCGCATGTAGAACAGTTTGTAAAAATTACAGTAGTCCTTTTTTCAAGAATGAATTGGAAATACGTATTTTAAAATATTTACCTCAAATAATTATATTACACATGATATTACAAATGTTGAAGAGTTGACAATAAATGTTTGCATGTCCCACCATCAATTAAAGTGCATTTGTACGCTCTTGGGAGAACATGTTGTATTGTTTGCCTGAGTTCTACACATTCCTAAATGTTAGCATCAGGGTCTATGATGCGATCGAGCTGTTTATTTCGCGTATTCGCCTTTCGTTTGTACGCCTCATACTTCATCTGGTCTCACAAAGAAAAATCTAATGGCGCAATGTCTCGCGATCTTTTGAACAGTTAATTTTAATTCCAAGAGCAATGCAGCGGGTAGAGGCAGTACAGTTTCGATGTTCCATCATACGTCTGGTAAAATGTGGATGACGTCTGTGATGCTGGCAGTACATTGCAGTCCGTGTGGCCCAAGGGACGTTCGTATACGTTCTAAAATAACTGGACCTATCAACAACTGGACCTTATCATGCCGCACCAAACACTGACCGAGAGACGAACTTGGAAATTTATTTCCACTGTATCGTGCCCGTTTTCCTGCAACCATCGCGATTATTTCGTGTGTAGTTGATTCCATTCCGTGCCAAAGTGGCTTCATTAGTGAGTGGTGTTAATGGACGCAAATGGTGATTGCCACGTAATCGGTAATAAAATTGAAATCGCTTGTCATTGTCTAAAAGGTGAAGTTTTTGGGCGCGTGTATGTAAAATGGTTACAAGTCTTCTGCATGTAATGTTGGCCATAAACGTGTTCGTGGGATATTGATATGTGCAGAAAGTTGACGTATGGTGGTAGCAGGACCATGGTGCCACATTATAATACTGTGTTGCTACTCCTGCACAAGTTGATGAGCTACGTGTTGAGAAGAAAAATGCGAACTCAAAAGAGTACTTTTTCACGCAGTGTACTGAAAACTCTGGTAAGCACTCTACGATCAGGAATTCTACTTGTAGGGAAGCACCGACAGATTAGTGTAGATGTGTGGCATTTTAACCAGCGCGCCCACAAACACAGTTAATCGGTGCTTCTCTTTTATGCACTCTCAGGCCTTTGCACTAGTTCAGTCACAACACACCACGTACAACTGTGCCTTCAAAGGGATGATTAACGGCAGAAAGACATCCCGAGCCAACGGGCTGAAAGCAAGAAAATGCGTTGGGCTAGACTAAGCAGTCAGCGAGGTCGGGTGGGTAAGACACATACCAGAGCGTCACTAGCCCTAAAATATATGTACATTAAATGAGTTCAGTCTCGCAAACCACTGGGAACAGGGCATATGTCCGTATGAAGTATTTTGCTTCAAATAAGCGTTTGTGTCATATCCCTGAATATTGACCATTCATCCTGGGACACTCTGTATATACTAAAGGGATTTACATGATGTAGAGATTGATAACCCAAACATCATGCACTTTGCTAACGACCTATGCATCTGTACAAAGGGAGCGACAGAAAAGTAGATAATTGAGACATCTATGTAAAAGATTTAGGACACGATCTCAGCAGCCGTCTTCGATCGGTTGCAGACGATGCTATCATTCACGTTGTAGAAGACTCATAAGAAGAACAAAACCAACTGCAACATGATTTGGTTAAGTTATCTGGCTAGTGCGAGGAGTGGCAGTTGACTATAATTAATGAAAAGTGTGAAGTTATCCTCACGCGTAATAAAAGGTATAGTTTAAATTTGGGTTACACTATAAACGCCAAAAATCTAAAAGCTGTAAAATCTGCTAAATAACTAGATATTACAATCACGAACAACATAAACTGGAACAATCACATTGAAAATCTTGTATGGAAGGAGAACCAAACACTGCGTTTGAATGACATTACACTTGAAAAAGATGCAACAATTTAACTAAAGAGATTGCCCGCATTACGCTTGTTTATTCTCTTCTGAATATTTCTGTGCGGTATTAGATCTTCATCAAAGTGGATTGACAAAGGAAATACAAAGTTCAGAGGAGAGCAGCTCATTTTGTTTTTATAGTGCTAACGGGGAGAGAGCGTCACAGATATATTAACCGATTTGGTATATCAACCATAGTAACAAAGAAGTTTCTCGTAGCTGTGAAAGCCTTTAACGATATTTCAATCACCAACATTTTCCTCTGAGTGCGAAAGTATTGCGTTGACGGCAGCTTAAATAGGGAAAACGATCATCGAAATAGAATAAGAAAAATCACAGCTTGCATGGAAAGATTTAAGTATTTGTTGTTTCCTCGCGCTATTCGAGAAGAGAACGGTACAGAAATAGTCTGAAAGTGGCTCGACGAAACGTCTGCCGGCCACCTAAGCGTAAATTGCAGAGTAGATGTAGGACAACTTGTTAGAATGGAAATAGCATTGAGCTGCTCGATAATACTTGTTGCTTGGTAAAAATAAAATTAATAAAATTGTATCTAAAGTACTAATCAGATTTAAAACAACGTTGTGTTGATAGTGGATGCAGCAAATCTAAATAAAATACCCCAACTGTTGGCTGATAGGTTTCAGTAATAGTATTTGTTGTCCTTAATATCACGTTAAATTTTGTGTGCTGGTGATAAACTCTACGTAATAAAATAAACTGAAATCTAGTTCGAGCCCAAAATGGAGCGGTTAGCAAACACGCTATGTAAATAAAATGGGTGGAATACACAGGCGGTGTTCACAATTAAAATTAATGGATATGAAACTCCACACTAACATACGTAAATGGTATTTTATTCAACACACGATGCAATAATCTTGAGTGCCGATCAGTCACGAAAGTATTTCAAGTTTCCTCTGGGAAACTTATTTAAACGTCATACTCAGTGCAAATGACTCAAAGCCTTAATCGGATTCTCACTTTAAAAGACAAGTTCTGTTGAGCAACTGGAAGGACTAAAACAAGTCCTGCCCACTATAGAATACCTCTGAGGTCCCAAAGGAATAATGTGAACTATTTCCGTCGTGACCGATGACACGGAAGTTTCTGTCAGCGGAAACTGTGTTGCTAGATCACCGCTCAGGCTAGCACAAGACAAGAGTCTACAAAAATGTGTCAAATACTGATACTGGTCGAAGCCCTTTTACAGTGTTAGTAGCAGGAACCAAAGTAATTCATGATCTCTTTGTCTTCACTAATTGTAGTTCAGACACGTGTGACACCTCTACCTTACCGGAATATGCCTGCTCTTTCCACTACCACAATCAGAGCTAATTTAAGTTTGGTCAGTTTTGAACTGTGGTAAAACCGAACAAATTTATAAAAAAATAATTAAAATATTAATCTTACAAAATAAATGTTGTAGGTAGTGCGTAATCACGTCTGCCAACACGTACTACCTTGCTATCTATATAGTTGTTTTATATACTTGTAAAATGATATTCTAGCTTTAATAAAAACTTCAATTAAAACGTCTCTTAAAGTTTAATTAGTAATGTTTTGAAACATGTGAATAATTCAGTTGGTGAGCATTGACGAGTGCTGCAAATAGATAGCTGGATCTATTTTGTGTAATAAAAATTGCAAAATTTGTTAATTATTCATTAGATTCCTCTCAAACATATGGAAATGCCGTGTGGCTAGGGCCTCCCGTCGGATAGACCGTTCACCTGGTGCAAGTCTTTCGAGTTGACGCCACTTCGGCGACTAGTCGAACATACACTCCTGGAAATTGAAATAAGAACACCGTGAATTCATTGTCCCAGGAAGGGGAAACTTTATTGACACATTCCTGGGGTCAGATACATCACATGATCACACTGACAGAACCACAGGCACATAGACACAGGCAACAGAGCATGCACAATGTCGGCACTAGTACAGTGTATATCCACCTTTCGCAGCAATGCAGGCTGCTATTCTCCCATGGAGACGATCGTAGAGATGCTGGATGTAGTCCTGTGGAACGGCTTGCCATGCCATTTCCACCTGGCGCCTCAGTTGGACCAGCGTTCGTGCTAGATGTGCAGACCGCATGAGACGACGCTTCATCCAGTCCCAAACATGCTCAATGGGGGACAGATCCGGAGATCTTGCTGGCCAGGGTAATTGACTTACACCTTCTAGAGCACGTTGGGTGGCACGGGATACATGCGGACGTGCATTGTCCTGTTGGAACAGCAAGTTCCCTTGCCGGTCTAGGAATGGTAGAACGATGGTTTCGATGACGGTTTGGATGTACCGTGCACTATTCAGTGTCCCCTCGACGATCACCAGTGGTGTACGGCCAGTGTAGGAGATCGCTCCCCACACCATGATGCCGGGTGTTGGCCCTGTGTGCCTCGGTCGTATGCAGTCCTGATTGTGGCGCTCACCTGCACGGCGCCAAACACGCATACGACCATCATTGGCACCAAGGCAGAAGCGACTCTCATCGCTGAAGACGACACGTCTCCATTCGTCCCTCCATTCACGCCTGTCGCGACACCACTGGAGGCGGGCTGCACGATGTTGGGGCGTGAGCGGAAGACGGCCTAACGGTGTGCGGGACCGTAGCCCAGCTTCATGGAGACGGTTGCGAATGGTCCTCGCCGATACCCCAGGAGCAACAGTGTCCCTAATTTGCTGGGAAGTGGCGGTGCGGTCCCCTACGGCACTGCGTAGGATCCAACGGTCTTGGCGTGCATCCGTGCGTCGCTGCGGTCCGGTCCCAGGTCGACGGGCACGTGCACCTTCCGCCGACCACTGGCGACAACATCGATGTACTGTGGAGACCTCACGCCCCACGTGTTGAGCAATTCGGCGGTACGTCCACCCGGCCTCCCGCATGCCCACTATACGCCCCCGCTCAAAGTCCGTCAACTGCACATACGGTTCACGTCCACGCTGTCGCGGCATGCTACCAGTGTTAAAGACTGCGATGGAGCTCCGTATGCCACGGCAAACTGGCTGACACTGACGGCAGCGGTGCACAAGTGCTGCGCAGCTAGCGCCATTCGACGGCCAACACCGCGGTTCCTGGTGTGTCCGCTGTGCCGTGCGTGTGATCATTGCCTGTACAGCCCTCTCGCAGTGCCCGTAGCAAGTATGGTGGGTCTGACACACCGGTGTCAATGTGTTCTTTTTTCCATTTCCAGGAGTGTATGTGCTTGGCGCTATCCAGAGCATAACTGCACATCAAGAAAATCGTCTTCACTTGCTATTTGACATGACATCGTGCTTTTCTGTATCTATAATAGTTTGCACTGCAAGTGCATAAACGTGGACAATGTAAATCTACACTTCCTGTTCGCTACCAAGGGGATCTAACGTCATGCCCGGAGCATTCAAAATCTGACAGGTACCCATGCGGGTCCGACCATACTACTCTGCCAAGCTTTGTTGACAACTGCATGTCAGAGAGTGCTTGCCTGTTCCCTTCAAAACGGTGTATGCAGAGCAAACACCGTGTCCCACCAGAAAAAAACACTAATATTCAGATGTGACACGTCGTGTCACAATACCTTCATTTATCTAATTTTTCACGCACTGTGCAAGGTAAGAGAAGTAGCACCAAATTTAAGCCATTTCACCAAAGAGAGTTATACGTTATCAGCAAAACTGAAATCCGTATATATAAAAGTGTAATATCTTATCTTTTGACAGGCTCAGTACATGTGGTGCGTTTTTGGCATTTCAAACTAAACATACAAATATATGTATGTTTAACATTTCAAATTGAAATGAAACAACATATTCTCATTTGAAAAGTCTTCCGGAAGTAAACTTGCCTGTGCTCCTTATGAGGCGATTAATACTATAAACGCTAATTTAAAAAACAAATTTCTCTTGCTTTAAATGCCCCTACTTCCAGTCTGATGAGGACTTTTGCGGTACTTCGTAGTTTTTTTACAATCGGTCTTTGAAATAACACATTCGAAACCCTTTACATTTACTCGACAAAGCACTTGATATGTCGAACTGCTTACTGTGTTAGCCGTTGCCATGTGTCGTCCTGCGGCACTGACAGTGTCAGTGCAACCATCATTGTTGCGTTATTCGTAAACATTGCCAGCCAGAGCATTCTCTAATGAAGAAAAAATGCAACCCATTGAATCTGAACCACTAATCTGAACACGCCTCTCATAGGGAACCCAGGCATGCAAAATTCACATTAGAGAAAAATCGTCAGAAAAGATAGGCAAACACATGCACAAACACTGTGTCGAGAAGAACACGGGCAACTGCAATTTTATTATTTCTGATGCTGTGATACGTGTCTTCACATAGACAGAATACCGACCACAACACTGCACCCATCTGAGAACGGCCTCTCACTTTAACCAAGGTCTTCTCAATGTGAACGAGAAAGTATCGAAACGCCAGCTGTCACCATATACAAAAATACAACAAAAATCAAACCAAACTAACAATTTAAAACAAAGACAAATTAATGAACATGCACTGCTACCCCATCGCAAATAATTTCAATCACTGGATTAATTACAAAATACATAATAAACACACAATAAATTACAAATTTCACAAAATATCTTAACATCTACCTACGTACAAGTTTGTCACCAATCTTTCACCAGCAAGCGAATCTTTACAAGCCTGGTCTGGTAACTGATGTCGTCTGCATTTTTGGTACCAACAACAGTCATTGTTCACAGATAACGATATCAATATTTACTCTGATAACGGCTTCACTTTTAACTGGGCTACTGTAACTTCCAGTAGTCTTTTTAAACATCACGCAAGTAGGTAGAAACGCTGCATTAACCTTAGTATTTACATTATTAAATAATGATTCGGAGACACAACTATCGTTGTATAACGAATTAATGCATACTTCGCTACAAAATACAACTTCATCATCTTAATCAAATACTTCGTCAGAAGCAAGAGGTGTTGTATAAACTGACTTTCAATTAAACTAATTAGTTTCCTGGCTACTTTAAACTTCTCAGTCGCTCACCTTTGAGGTAACAACCTACTGTTTAACCTGACCTGCACACTGTAATATACCGGTTGGAATTCCCACTCCCCTTTACTGAGCCAATCAGATGTCATCTCAACATCAGCAAATTACTCATTCTTATCAACAACAATGAATTCATTCTTATCATCAGATATGAATGTTCTCTTTTTATCCCGGCTGTCAGCTATGTTTAGACTATTATTACTTTGAACAGAGCCCAGTATTCCACACACTGTTCCTGTATCATCGTTCACTGTGGTACCCTGGTGTTCAGTGAATCTATTGTCAGCACACACAATACGTTTTGTGTGTCTGACCTCTACTTCTGTCGCGATAGGTTTCACTTCCTGTACGCTAACCGCGAAAACTTCTACTGCTGGAACCGCTTCAGTCCGGTCAATACAAAATTTCACACTGCCTTCGCCATTGGTTGCCGATATTGATTCCACCCTCTGTTTATTCAGCTTTGGTGCTGCCAAGCCGACATCATTACCCCCTTCACAAGATTCCAGATCAAATAAATCACTTAAATTTACGTCTATAGACGTAACTCTTTGCGTCTGTTCCTCTCTAATATTGCCGGCCGCGGTGGCCTTGAGGTTCTAGGCGCTTCAGTCCGGAACCGCGTGACTGCTACGGTCGCAGGTTCGAATCCTGCCTCGGGCATGGGTGTGTGTGATGTCCTTAGGTTAGTTGGGTTAAAGTAGTTCTAAGTTCTAGGGGACTGATGACCTCAGATGTCAAGTCCCACAGTGCTCAGAGCCACTTGAACCATTTTTCTCTCTAATAATTCTCTCTGTTGCCTCCAGCCTCTCCACCTATCTTCGCTTCCCAGCGTTGTTTCCCTATTAAACACCCGAGCCTCCGTAACGTTACGACTATCATTACATGTTCTTGCAAATCCATCTCTGGTCTTATTTCCGTCATAGGGAGTTCTACTCCCTTCACAGTCCACAGCAGGGGGAAATTTTATTTTTGTGGCTGCTGCCGCTGCTGATTTATATTCTACTGTCCACTGTCTCCTTACCTACTACTATCTGGTCTTTGTTCAGCTGACTTCTGTGGTTAAGCAAATTATCCTGAATATTACTTAAGCCTCACTGAAAGCGCTACTGTTCTACACTCTGCAGTCCTTGCCAGTTCCTCCCTCTTCTAGTTTCATCATTATTTCTTAGATTCTCAGTTACCCTGTAGCGGTAAAATATGGCACCGTGAATTCACTTAACAAATTCAACGAAACCGTCAACTGTTTCAGTGGGCCTAAGGACCAAATCCCACTGTAAATAGTAAGGAAATCGTCTCTTCAGAGTGGAAAGTACGGTAAGAGTGCCCAGTGCTTTGTCCATATGAACCAACTTTTACAGTTCACACTCACATAACTCGTACACACGACCTGTCTGAAAGACATGCTACTACTAGAGTGGCCTTTTTACCCCAGTATTTGTGTAGTAGAAGAACCTCAAACAAAGCGTAGTCACAAAATGCTACCGCGTTTTGGTTCTCCAGTGTCTGTGCAGCACTGTCGAGCTGCCGCTTCAGAAATTAAATTTTTGCCTTGTCAGGTATGCCCTCAATAAAACAATATTTACACGGTGCTAACGATCTACCACTTGGTATTTGTTTTACCTTCAATGTAGTGTAACTTAGGGCTTGCCATGAAATGGATAGACCCTTCCCCTACCTGACACGTCTAAACAATGCTTACTATCGCCTTTAATATATGCAGTTTCTTTTGGTCAGACTTCAGCGTCTTTGAGCATGACAGAGTGTAGGCTACTTGCCTGTAAAAAGGGAATGGTCCAATAAGACAGGTCGAAACCTACCCCGAAATTTTGTACACAGTGTAATGGTACTAGAATTACGCAACCATTACGGCACCGCACCTGAACCTCTCGATACCAGCTATATTCTACTGTGTTTCTGCAAAGTAGTTGACATATTTCTGAGACAACATTCAGATATGATTTCATTTGTGATACATCGATATGTTTATGTTGCAATTATATTATTCTTATGTGTATTCTTTCTCTTGTCACTATGATCTTTGACGTACATGTAACTCTGATTTTTGGGCGCGTAAGCGATTGTTAGTTTAGTTGTTAAGTTGTTAGAGAGCCGGACCTTGAGAAGGTCAAGTCTTTGACGTAATGTAGGAAAGCCGCATATTGCAGTCAACTTATAAAATGTGAACTCAAACAGTGACTGTAAGGAAGATGTTTTCAAGTATGTTTTGTATTGTGAAGTGATGTTTGTGTGTCACGTGATATTGCAATAAAAGCAATTAAAAGGAAGTGTAACTTAATTTCGGAGTGCTGATTATTTTTTTACATCACCATTGTCCAGTAAAAGTGTAAGCTTCAAGAATGGTTTGTGAAGCGCATCTACAAAACTTTTGAATATAGCAGGATAAAACCTAGGCCTCTTTGCATGCGAGCTTCGAATCATAACCACCTAGATTTTCAACGATTGAGCCATGATAATACGAGACCAGCGTGGGAAACACAAAAAGATTAGTGCCTAGGTTTTTTCATTATTACCTGAAATGACATTATTAACTGTGCTCTAATGACACCTGCCACTTAATATGACTGTTGTTGCCCGAAAATGCAGTATTTAGCAGCGTGAGCAACACCACAATCGTTATTAAAATTTTGACCTTTGTTGTGGTAGCGTTGTTAGAACAGGAAGAAGACAACGAAAGAAATGCACTATCAAATTGTTTTTGCTGATAAGAGACACTGCAAGTATTAAAAAAAAACCCTGAAAATAGCCAGATTCATGACGCGCCAGGTGGCGGTAGAAATTTACTCCCCTACTGGTGCTGTAACAACTGCACATGCTCAACTAAGCACACACACACACACACACACACACACACAGCCCGTGTCGGTGCTACATTTGTAAACAGGAAACACAACACAGCATGATCGTAATTTGCAAAGGATGCTTCAGGTTACCATTCGTTGGTAGTTTTTCTGACAGTACAGTACACAGTCACAATTCTCTCGAATTATCCACTCAAAGTAACATCTATTACAAATTTTCAGTTGCTTTTTGAAGTATCGGTAAGTACTGGCAATACAGATAAGCTGAATTAATATTTATTGTGCTTTCGTAAGGCATGCCTGCCGATAGTACCTTTATCTTCTTCCAGTTTCACAGTAATGTTGAATCCAATTAACGTTCTCAATTTAGCAATGATGAAACATGAAGAACATGGTTTCCAGGCGAAATCACCTAATTCTCCTGACGACGTACATATGTGTCATTTGTTAGTTGATGTCCTTGACATTCACTCTACTGATGTCAACATTTCGTTTGAAATTTTGGATACGTTAGGAGCAATAGGAAATAACTGTAACGATTCCATGAATTGTGGTTCCAATGACGTCAGTGCCAGTAAGAGTCCTGAAGAAGAAGAATACCTTCCAAGCCTAAAAAAACGTACTACAGCAGCTCTCAGCAATAAAGAAAAGACGGTGAAATATTGGCTAAACGAAGGAGGGAAAGAAACATTTGAAGTTACGCAGTGTGCGAAGGCGTTTTTGTTTCGTAAAATCGTAGCGTGAACTGTACAAATGGAAGAATGAATTACATGAAGTAAAAAATATGCGCCAAACGGAAACCCGAAACCTTCTGAATGAAAATTTGTTCGGAAGATTTATAACTGGTCGTGAGAGGCTGTGCATCGTTACCGATGGAGATCTACGAGACTGGGCCCTCCCAATTGCATCTGACATGAACAGTGCCAATTTCCGAGCTTCGTCTACCTGGCTACGCAGGTTCGAGAAATCGTATATAACGAGAAATCTCAAAACGACAATGTTTACGTCACGTAAACGTGTTGAGCAGTTGCCAGAGATAGACAGTGCTGTAGAGGAATTCACGATTGACGCTAAGACGAAACTTTCTGTTCTGCCCGCAACTGCTGCTCCTAACGCTGATTAGTCTGGTTTCGTGAAAAACTTGCGTGCACACCGCGCTTTATCATTTAGGGGGGACGAAACGACGGAGTCGGTTGCCCAATCAATGAATGCAGTGACACAAGCATATAAGATAATGCCAGTGATAAGTATGAATGGTTTACTGTTTCCGCAACTGCACATCTGTTTTCAAGAACCGCAAGGCGAATTAGGACCAAAAATTAAAAAAAAAATGGGCTGTTTAGTGGTAAAAATCTTGTAATCAACGTTTCAAAATCTGGAAAAATGGGATAGAATAATTTTCAACATTGCGTTCAAAACGTATTCTTACAAGCTGCAGAAAGTAATTCATCGCTTTTGTTGGATTCACGGCCTGGATATAACGACGCCTCTGTTTCTGTGGAAGACGACGACAAATCTGGAGATGTAACGTGGATTCCGCCTAGAACTACAAGTGCGATTCAATCTCTCGATAAAGAATTTTTTCGACAATGGAAAGCATTTTTGAGGAAATTATCGGACAAAAAAATTTCCGGTACCTATCTCCCATTTCAGGTTTATCAGCGGAACAGTATTCTTAAGCTGCAGTCATTTGTACATTACCAGTTTTCTTCGCCACGCTTTACGACTTTGATCAAGTATGTCTGGTACCCAGCGCAATATGCAGAACAACGGCCGGGACCATATCTGACTCCTTCCCAGTTTTGTCTAAATAAAACTATTGGTTACTGCGATGTGCCTGACTGCACCAAATTTTCCTTTGTGCGGTGTGCCTGACGCAAGAAAAATGTTTGTTTTTGTCATTCAATAGACACTTTTTGTGATAACTACGGGCAATGAACAAAGAACTGTTTCACTGATAGTCAAATGTACAACTTTCAAACATTGCTTTAAGGAATAGTTATAAAATGTAGTACTGCAAGAGATATTTCATTTCAATAAATTACAAGTCCTCATTGATGGAAGTCGTCTGTGACATCAAACACTGCCATGATTTTATTTTCTCTGATAGTGACTTTTATCAGTATTACATGTGCAAGAATTGAACTGTCGATATTAAACTATTCAAAAAAATATTTGTATAGTTTAAGCCAGGTTTTCACCAAAGCAAACAAGCTAACAAGCACAAGCAAAAGAGAATTCTGTCTTTTGTATCGCGTAGGCCTCTTGCAGGTCTTTCAACTGCACGCCACTGCAGCTACTTACGTGTCCCTAACATTACACAGTTACCTAATATGAAAATGGAGACTTGCAGTTTTGCGTAGTATCCGAAGCACATGATTTTTGTGTCCACTCCAACGTCTGTGAAACTTGAATGCTAGGTTAAAAATCATGGTGAAAAGTTTTTGATCTGAACGGGATTTGATTTGCCACTAGACCATTTTTGTTTTAGAAAAAAAAAATATGACCATTAGACCTTACATGCGTAGTGGAAGCGCTAACTGTGTAACCTCTGGAGATGCTCGACGTCGGTAATTAGTGTTCTGATAACAAATTTCCCCTCAATGGTAGTCAGAAGCCAGGAAAAATGGCAGCCGACGTACAAGAAAAATTTTGGGGCACTGGTAAGGCGAGATGGAGATGCAATTCCGTCTAAAGTGCACGATCTCCACACATGCCACGCTTCCATACAAGTTGAGTCACTTAAATTCTTTCTTCCCTGCGCCATTTTACATACGCGGTCAAGAATAGTGCACTCACCATGCAAAATAATTCTCATTGAATAGCAAAGTTTCGCATTGTGGCCAAATATTGGCTCCAAATCTAAAAACTAATAACATAGGGTTCACGGGCAATGTTCGTTACCTCGTGTCCTCTTCCGCCCCATCTAGTATAAACAATTCTACCCAAATACAAGCAAATGGTAGTGAATTTTCTGCAAATGCTCATTCACACGTGTTCGCTTCCATTTACTCCATTTTAAACCAGGCTTTAGGTGTTTAAAATTTGTGTCTGTGAACACCGGATAATTCCATTACCCGGCGCTGCATGAGTGATTCGCAGAGTCGCGCTTTAGGCGGGTAGGGCTTTACAAATAGCTGTTGTAAGCTGTTCTTTCCGCGGCAAAAATGTGTGACTTAAACATTTTTTATAAAATAATTGCAGTGCTTCTTAGCAGCTAAAATTTTGGCACTGCATTTTTTTTTTTTTGTCTTCTTCCTGTTTAAAATATTTGAGGATAGGTTTCAACATGTCTTATTGGACCTTTCCCTTGTAAGTTCACTGAGTTCATCTCTACTTTGACTTCCATCTGGCACCGAAGAACCTGATCTATACTAGCGGACATTCATTTAGTGTAGACTCTGTGTCTTTTTCCCTGTTATCACATCCAGTCTGTACAGTATCTATCCTCCCACCCAAATCTTCCCCACTGCATCTGTTATACCTCACGATTTTTCTGTAAATCACCATTTTGTGTACTAATCCCTTCTAAAATTATATGAGTTTTTGGAATTTTAACTTCAAAATCCTTTCTAAGCCACTCGGTTGGGCTTATTACTGCTCACAATTCCTACATCGTGCACCGCCAAAGCGTTTGTGCATCTTTGTTCCCCAAATATTTATTTTCTTCCGACATATATCTACCTGAACTTCCTATTTAACTATCTGTATGATCAGACCCACATTCAATGGGCAACTACTTAATCCCCTCAGTCATTGTTAGCTGGCTGCATCGCCAAACCTTTTGCAGTCACAAATGCTGCTAACGCTTAACTTATGTGTTCGGTCGCCGTTTGCTGCTGGTGTCGATAGCTGCATGTGTCACGTGTCTAGCACAGCGGTGCTATAGATTCACCAAAACTCGGAGCAAGGACTTCTACGATAGGCTGATGTGGAGACGACGACTCCGTATCGCTGTGAGACGCGCTGGAGATATACCCCTGGAGCACACTTGGACTGCGCAGCTACTATCATGTGACTACGGCGACAGTGCCCGTTCGCTGAGAAAATAAAGAAACCAAAGGACCAAAATCCTCTATTGCAGTCCACATCTGATTAACGTAACCTTCAGATCTAACTGCCTGACAAACGAAATCCCAGAGGAGCCCCCCAATTGTGACAACTCTAATAGAGTTATATTGCTCTATAAAACAGTTTTGTTGATGATTCTTCTTTCAGCAGTTATTTAGCTTTAATAATAATATAAGTAACAAAGTTGTCTCCTAATACTCATCACATTTGAATTAACGTTAGGATGATAGGTAGCTGCAGCAAATAATAATTCCAACTAGTAGTGGATAATTTTAACTAATAAGTTATGTACTTCTTAATATCACACATAATTTATAGGTTAGTAGTAAACTCTACGTAATTAAGTGAATTAAAATTTAGCTCGAGCCCCCCATAAAGTAACTATCACACACACTGCACAAAAAATGAATAAAATAGCTGGAAAACACAGACGGTATTCACAGCTAACTTTGATCTAACTCAGACTCCATACTAAGACAAATAAATTGAAGTCTAATCGGTACGCCATACGATGCTATTATGTTCAAATCGGTGATAAAGCTGCTGTCACCGGAAAGAGTGCTGCCACATCACCCCTGAGACTAGCATGGGTGTTGCTTGTACCAAACAGTACCAAACAATACGAAAGAGAAAGATGGCGCCACCCACTTAAGTCTTTAGCGCACACATCTCTAGAAAACTGAAGTATCATAGTCAATAAATGACTTCATACTACCATCCTCCTCTCCACCAAATTTTTACATACAAATAAAATTATAAATTCTAATATGCCACCAGATACATATTAAAAACCTTAGCAAAACAGGTACCTTATATTCAGTTCTACATGAAGTAATTTGGCCATAAATAAATTTAAATAATTGCAAATTTGCAGCGACATTAACCATACTAATTCATAACCTTTGAGCCTACATTAATTGAAGTATAAACATGTATAACACCTTCTGTAGTGATCTGGCCACACTCTTCAGCCGAGTCACGCACACAGGCTCTTATCAGAGGCACGCTCGCCATGTCCCCCTTCACAGCGTGCAAACCAAACTATGCACCCGACCAAAATGAAACACTAGTATTCAGATAAGACACTTGGCCTTACAATTTGATGGAGAATATTCAACCTTGGCAGCCAAATATCTCGTTGTAAGTATATCCTACTAAGACCTCCGTCTGTATATTCGCTAGACACAAATGTACAGGCTTCAATCAAATAAAACTAGGCCCATATACATTTCCAGTCACGAGAAATGTCAGGTATTTAGGCTTGGAGATAGACTACAAACTGATATGAACCCCACGTGTTGGAGAAGTAACACAAAAGTGTGGAAGAGTAATATCCATCCAACGAGCACTTTCGGGTATTCCTAGAGAGCGGAAACCAATATGACTAAGCATGTACAGAGCACTGAAGAAAAACTTACATTTTAAAATTTGTACCATAGCTTTTAATTACTTATTGGATGATTAGCTACGGGCTTTCCCCGTTTTGAAAGGCCACGCGTTGTTATTGAAATTTTCGGTACGTTTCCGTCTTGCAGCTCTCAAATATTGAAGAGAATTTTTTTTTTTAATTTTATTCCAACGCTATTAGTAATTTATTGGCTGAGTAGTTTCGGCTTTGCCCATTTTCACAAGCCACGTATTTTGAATTTAGGATATGTTATAAAGGTTTTCAGTACATCATGTTTTCTGCAGCTCTTGAATACCGAAGGAGAGACTATTATAAACTTCATACCAAAGCTGCTAATTATTTATTGGCTGAGCTTTCTCCAGAGTTTGAGAGCTGTAAGACGCGACGTACTGACAAAGTTTATAACATATCGTAAAGACAACATATGTGATTTGTGAAAAAGGGTAAAGCCGGAAACTAATCAGCAAATAATTGACAACTTAAGTGCAAAATTTTATGAAACATTAAACTGTATTCATTTTAATGGCTGTTGAGCTCCGTGCCTCAGGATTATATCTTCCTGAGGAATAAAGAACCCCCCTCTTTTTTATGTATTTTTATTTATGCCAGTATGCGTCTCGAGCTTTCACCTATCTTCCGTTGGTGTAATATATATTTGCATGTTCAGTAAGTACATCTTTACAACATCGACGGCAGTTTGGACGCTGCAGCTAGCCTGTGCAAAATTGAAATTAGAAATTTGTGGTAAGGTCTTATGAGACCAAACTGCTAGGGTCATCGGTCCCTAAGCTTATGCACTACTTAATCTAACTTAAACTATGTTACTCTAAAGACAACACATACACCAATGCCCAAGGGAGGACTCGAAACTCCGGCGGGAGAGGCCGTGCGGACCCTGACAAGACGCCTCTGACCGCCAGGCTACACCGCGCGGCTGTGCAAAATTGTGTGCTCGCTAAGCGTAACAGCCAAACAAAATTGTTACTTTTGCACAAGCCAGCCGCAGCTCCCATATTGCTATCGATGTTTTAGCGATGTGCTTACTGAAGATTCAGCTAGGTATTACCCCAATTAAAGATGGTTGAAAGACGGAAACGCATATTGGCATATATAAAAATACACAGAAAAGTGGGTGGTTATTTTTCTTAAAATAACCTTTATGTACGGTCGAATTACATGAATGTGACAACCGCTTATGTTCGACGTCAATGTGCAATAATCTCTCACAGACGGCAGATGGCCGGCCGGAGAGGCCGAGCGGTTCTAGGAGCTACAGTCTGGAACCGAGTGACCGCTACGGTCGCGGGTTCGAAACCTGCCTCGGGCATGGGTGTGTGTGATGTCCTTAGGTTAGTTCGGTTTCAGTAGTTCTAAGTTCTAGTGGACTGACGACCTCAGCAGTTAAGTCCCATAGTGCTCAGAGCCATTTTGAACGGCAGATGGCAGCACTAGCAGTGGAGAGTATACAAAGCGTCACGGGTGGGCGCTGATAACACTGCAGCCTTTGTCGTAGCGTGGAAACAGAGCTATTAATTAGACGTCCAAATGGGCACAATCATCGGCTTTTGGCCCAAGGGTGGAAACATTTCCGAATGGCTAAGTCTGTAAACTGTTCGCGTGCCTCCGTAGTTAAAGTATGCCGTGCATGGGAAAATGGCGCTATCCATAAATGGCGCCGAGGCAACTGTGATGCACCTCAAGCCACAGATGACATGGGTGAACGAGAGCTGTGGACATACACTGAAGAGCCAAAAAAACTGGTGCACCTGCCAATATCGTGCAGGGCCCCCTTGAGCACGCAGAAGTGCCACAACATGGCGTGGCATTGACTCGATTAATGTCTGAAGTAGGGCTGGAGGAAATTGACACCATGAATCCTGCAGAGCTGTCCATAAATCGGTAAGAGTACGAGGAGGTAGAGATCTCTTCTGAATAGCACGTTGCAAGACATCGCCAATATACTCAATAATGTTCATGTCTGTGTACTTAGGTGGTCAGCGGAAGTGTTTAAACTCAGAAGAGTGTTCCTGGAGCCACTCTGTAGCAATTATGGACGTGTGGGGTGTCGCATTGTCCTGCTGGAATTTCCAAAGTGCGTCGGAATGTACAATGGATATGAATCGATGCAGGTCATCAGACAGGATGTTTACGTGCATTGTCACCTGTCAGAGTTGTATCTAGATGTATCAGGTGTTTCATATCAATCCAATTGCACACGTCCAACACCATTACAGAGCCTTCACCAGCTTGAACAGTCCCCTGATGACATGCAAGGTCCGTGGATTCATGAGGTTGTGTCCATATCCATTTTCTCGATACAATTTGAAACAAGACTCACCCGACCAAGCAATATGTTTCCACTCATCAACAGTCCAGTGTCGGTGTTGACGGCCCAGGTGAGGCGTAAAGCTTTGTGTCGTGCAGCGATCGAGGGTACACGAGTAGGCCTTCAGCTCCGAAAACCCATATCGTTGAATGGTACGCACGCTGACACTTGTCAGTGGCCCAGCACTGAAATCTGCAAGGGTCGCATTTCCGTTACGTTGAAGGACGCTCTTCAGTCGTCGTTGCTCCCGTTCTTACAGTATCCTCTTCCGACCACAGCGATGTCGGAGATTTGATGTTTAATCGGATTTTTGATATTCGTGGTACACTCGTGAAATGGTCGTTCGGGAAAATTACCACTTCATTGCTACCTTGGAGACGCTGTGTCCTATCGCTCGTGCTCCGATGATAAAACCACGTACTAACTCACTTAAATCTTGACAACATGCCACTGTAGCGGCAGCAGACACTGTATCAACTGCGCCAGACACTTGTTGTCTTATGTAGGCGTTGCTGATCGCAGAGCCGTATCCTGCCTGTTTACATATCTCTTTATACGCGTGTCTATATCAGTTCCTTTGGCGCTTCAGTTTATGTCCAGGCAAACAACGTGCAACTGTTAAACAAGTGACCTCCCAAATGAACCTACGGGCTAGCGACAGTGTTTCCTCAGCGACCATACAACGAACATCACTGCAACAGGCACCTGGTTCGTGCTCCCATGCAGACTGTGGTTCAGCGGCGATGAAGACTGGAATATGCACGCCTATACCGCAACTGGCCGTGCGCCCAGTGGCGATAGGTATCCTTTTCAGATGACTCATGCGTTATGCTCCATAGGATGTTAGCTGTTGCCATCTACGGCCCTGCAACCATTGTCGGAAGGGACCAGGCTGCAGGAGAAATCGTTATGGGCTGCGAAAAGGCACAATGGATTAAAAAAAATATGCATCTATCTCCTTGGGGTGCCAGTAAGTTTTTTTCCTCGGGACGATGGCCTCTACAAGCAGGACAATACAATGTGACGCAGATCGCAGTGTACGTGAGACAACATCGATCGGGCTGTTCGCGTCATGTATCGTCATTGGCATTGGAGTTGGCATGGCTCCACACGCTGTCGGTACCTTCCAGAACTTCACTGACTGCCTCCTGCAAATTCTCGCCGCAAAATACGGTTATTCGGTTTTTTGTCAGGTGGACACATTAATGTGACTGGACCGTGTAGTTGTCGAGTACTTATCTGTCTCTAACTGGACTATTCATGTATCTGCTGGGGGTCTATAAGCACAACCATCCATTTAAACTATTCAAAATACAGCACAAAGGACTATGTATTTGTGTCGATGGTCTCCCGATGGTGGCGCTCGAATTTTACCGGACTCTATTAGGTCAGCAAACAAGCTCCGAGATAGATTGTAGATTACACTGAAATATAAGCTGAGTGTGATGCGCACCTCAACTCCAACATGTTACGAC